>NC_053454.1:16366891-17581738 GCF_015227805.2 Hirundo rustica | reverse complement strand
GAAAGCAAAGAATCACAACTTATGACACTGGATTCAAGCTGGGAAAGCTACCTATAGCCCTTGTAGAACAGGGAGATTTCTCTGGATTATTCTGTAATCTGTGTGGGTTTAAAAACCTTGTATCTAGAACAGTTTCCCCCCCAGTGTTTAAGGAAAATCTCTTTTAAAAGTTTCATATACTCCTAGGTTATTGCCATGCTCTTTTTCAGCTTCAGGCTCAGGACTTGGAATCACAGAGTCATAAAGGTTGGAAAAGACATCTAAGATCATTGAGTCCAACCATTAACTTAGCATTGCCATGTTCCCTGCTAAGCCATGTCCCTAAGTGCCTATGATCAGCACTAGAGAAGATGCAGTGGATATTCTTATGGGATTCTTCCATCTAGCCTGTGTCTTATACCTTTTAAATCAGTAGCGTTTATCTCTGTCTTTGTGGGGGGGAAGTTAACGCCTCATTTTTTGTTCTAAAATTTGCCCCCCTTTTCTTGCCCATTCTATAGTTTTTTTTCTTGCTGCTTCTCAGAAGCTTCTTCTGAGCTAAGTTGCAGCTCAGAACATGATGGTACAATGATCCAGATGTTCCCAGTAAAGATTAATTTCTTTGAGCGCTACTCAGTGGCATTTCTTATCCCCTTTAAGCCATTTTTTCTTATATGCTTCTGCCTTGCTCTTTGCTCATCCTGCAAGCCATTCTTACAACAGTCCTGTTACCCCATAATGGCTATTAAAACATGACTGCTGTTCTGTGGATTTTCCCTTGTGCTTTGCCTCCTCACTAAATCTCCCATTTCCCTACTTGACTGTTTGCCTCTCCAAAATTCACTGCATTTGGCTGAAATGCTGTCTTACATTCAAAGGATGGTTCCGTGACTGATGTGGCCTTCATAACGGTCTTGGAAGGTAAAAGGTTGTGATAGATGGACGTAGTAAAAAAAGATTTTTTTTTCAGGAAGCAGGAGCATGTTTTTTCTCTGCTGTCTCTACTGGTCCATTTACCACTGAGAGAAGAAAGAAGTGGAGATTAGAAGCTGTTCTGCTAAATTAACCCTAGCTGGTCTCAGGTGATTAGTCACTAATACATTTTTGCATGAACACCTTCGGTTGACAAATTCTGACTCCTAGCACCAGGTGGCTAAGAGCTTTCCTGCAGAAATACACGAGCATCAAGTAATATCTGCTGTTGAATTTTTTGTGTAGTTAATGGGAACTGGCATCTTCTGCCATCAACTGTAATTCAAGTAAATGATACTCCTTGTAACAGAAGAAATTAAACTGTGTTGTACAACACATGGCCCAACACAAATTCATGTTTTTCAACATCCCAAATTATATAAGCAATGTCTTTACAGTCAGGTTTTTAAAGGCAGATTAATTGTTCATGTCACTGCTTATTTTTTGAGGTATTTTGCTTTTATTACCCAATTTTTCTTACCTCACCAGCATTACTTAGGGCAGCTTTTCATAGAAGAGACAGGTGGAAAGAAATTCTGAATTTCTTATTTGGTGTTTAATTTGGAAAACCTCTGCATACCTGGCAGTTTGGGAAATCCAGTGTCTCAGTAAGGAATTGGAAGATTATTTTTAGATAACCATGTTTTGGAAATCTTGCTTGTAATTTTCTTCCATAATAAAATGTGGTCCATTTAATCTGTTCTGCATAATTTCCAATCATGATATGACTCCTTGTGCAGAAATAATTAACTGGAATGTCTGAGGTAATTTGTATCTTTTGCTCTACAGAGCAAAGGACATAATGACCACTACTCAGGATTAGGGACGAGATGGCCTTAAAGTTTTAATATTGTTGTATTCTGTTAGCTGACCTAAACCAAGATGCCAATAATGGTTTGCTAACCTGCAGAGACAACCTTAGATGTTGAAAAAATGCTAGACGGATTTGTGTAGCTGTCTAAAACCTCTCTCTGGAAGGTACTTTGTAAACTGGTCACTGCAACAACTCATTTAATGAAACCCTTTGGCAGTTCAGGTCTTTATTTCTTTTGTTCCTCCTCTTCTGCCTGAGAATGGGGCAACCAGTATTTATCTGCTTGACAGGAATGCTGTGTAGGGTAAGGAAAGCCTGTGAAGTGCTTTGAAGTTGCAATGCACAGCAGAGTAGCACTTCTATGAATAATATTTTCTGCTCCAGTTTTCATGATAGCCAATTAATGTATCAAAAAGGGTAAAACTTTCAGAATCATAGTAGTTGATAGAAATGCACAGAATTATTATCTTTAAAGTGTAATGAAGAAAAGTAACTGATAAGTATGGCAAAAATCACTTGGAAAAGATGTGAGTGTTCATCTTCCCAAATTAATCAGCAGCTTCCTTAAGATGGGAGATTTGACTGTTTTAGGTCTACTTGTCATAACTATGATATCAACCAGGTGTCCGTATCTTAAAGTGTTTTTCTAATTAATTTTCTCCCCCACTTTAACTGGAGGAAAATATATTACTTTTGTGGCATTAGTACTATGCAAAACCACTCCTGTGTGTTCTAGTTGCAGGACTTGACCAAATGCAGTATGTGGGTGCCTAAATGGATCATGTTTCTTCTTTTACTCTCTCTGCTTGGGTGTGTAGAACTGAAATGAGTTCAGGTCTGAAGATAGAGAACTGTACAAATCTAAGCAAGCCTTAACAACTCAGGAGTAGAAAACCCCAACCGTGCTATTATCAGCTCTGTCCTCCAGTTTTTGTGTTGAAACAGAAAGTCTTAACTAAGCCAAATGGACAGAAGTAATTGCAATTTAAATTTTTGTTTTTCTCAGCTGTAACTGGAGAAAGGTCAATTTCTTTTTATATTAGTAAATCCCACTAGGTTGTTGATTAACCCTTGCTGACATTTTTTTGATGCAACTTTTCTTCTAATCAAGAGGTTGACTAGGTGACACATAAAGGCTAAGTCATACACTGGAGTTTTATTATCCATCTAGAGTTCCAGAAGAGTTAGGTAAATGTTTAGCTTAGAAGATTTAAAAATGAAGTATCTAAAATTTTTCGGTGCTGGAGTGTTTTCTTGGTTTTGATCACTTACAGGATTTTTGACAATTGCTTAAAATAGAAGTATAGTATTTGGGGCCAAACAGACTGTATCATCCTCAGGTTTGAAGGTTATGTTTTGACTTTTTCATTCTCAAAATTTTTCCAATAATATTTCACATTTAACATAAAAATAATTTATGGCTGAAGAAGATACATTTTTGCTAATGTATTTTGTTAATGAAAATCTGTTATTTGCCTACCTCTGTTATTTAAATTTGTCATAATTAAAATTTTGTGGAAACTATCTATTCTTGAATAAAGATACAAATAGATATTAATTTGATCTTTCATGAACTCTAGATTTAATCATTTCAAATCAGTTTTGGTGTGTCATTCTCACAATCAGTATGCATAAAGGTTTATGTATGTGTATATATCTAGTATATTTGTGTGCTTGTGCGATTAATTGATTTATTCAGCAGCACTTCATTTTGTACTAGGATTGTTAAGAACTTCAAGTTTGGTATTCTGTGGGTTCAGTAATCTTAACATAAATTATTTTGTTTTAAATTAGCTCTAGATTTCCGTTGGGAAAAGAATAGTATCACCCATATAGAAAATTAGCCTGGGGTTATACATATCAGAACAGTCAAATCCTTGAGGAATCACTATGCTCATCATTGCAGAGTGGTGTTGTGTATTGGGGAACAGATTTAAAAGGGGTAGCAGATTGACAAACTGAGTAAAGTTCGAGTGACTTTTAATGCTGTCAGATTCAAAGGTCTTGCTCCTCAAAGTCTTTGGTGATACCTCTTCGATTACATTGGTTCTCATCTTTGTATTGGTTTTGGTCTTTCTTGCTCTTGTATTGTTAGTAGCATTATCATTTTGCTGACTGGCAGCTGAAAATGTCCCTCCCCCCATTATGTCCCCTTACATTTAGAAATTTTACGTAATTGCTATCAGATTTTGGTTCCCAAACTAGACTGATCAGCAGAGTGAACTCCATGGCCCTTGCAATATTTTTCAATATCTATTTTCTTTCTAAAAAACCCAACCTTGAAAGCAAATACAAAGTTTTTAGATCTCATGCCAGTCAAGAAAACCTTTGTTAAGTAGCTAACTGCAGTGTAGTAGAATTTTACCTGCCAGGATACCTGGCACATTAATTCCAGAAAAAGAGTGATATTTGTGTTTCACTGTTGGTTACATTACTTATTGCCTATGCTTTTATGAAAGAGAAGTTGGAAAAGTATTTAAAATGAGAATTGTAAAGAAAAAAATCAAATTGAAGAAAGAGTGAGCAATGAAACGTAGAGAAGAGAATGTACAAAAATAATAAAAAAGAGAAGATGGTAAGTAATTATTTCAGCCTTTAAAAATCGAGGACATTCTCTTAGGAAGTGGTACAACAGAAATAGAGGTGAGGACAGGACACGTTGTGCAGGACATCCCTTGTATTCAAGCAGATCCTCAAGTACTCTCGAGTCAAGCACAGCCAACAGAATGTTCAAGAATAAAATCTGAAAAGTTCTGAATATTTTTGAAAATAAGGCTTGTTCCTAATGGGATTTGGGACCCCATCTCAAACTGGTCATGCATAGGTGCATAAGCCAAATGTTTTCATTCATTTATGAATTGTTCTGACAGGGCCTTCCCTGTCAGAGAAGGAAGTGAGTGAACAGAGCCAGTTTTGTGCCAATAGAGTGTTGTTTTCTAGGAAACAATACTTGCACAGCTTCATTGTTGCTGAGTCACTACTTCTGCAGGTCAAAGCAAATCCACATTTTTATACTGTATCTTAAATTTTGATTGTGTTTGATCTAGGTGGGAAGTTCAGAATCTTGAATACAGATGAATTATAGGAATGAAGGTAAAATAGGGGCAAAATGTTTCCTGCTGAAATACTCTGTAGAACAGTGTTTTATTTCTAGTAATACTAGATTTTTTAAAAAAGAGAATGTGTTAAGAAACCATTCTTTTTCAGTGTCATGATGTGTATGATGAAACCTGAAAACCATTAAAGTGCTAAAGAAATCAAAAATTAAAGATGACATTTCATCTTTAAGCTGTCACTAATACAAAGTAGTGCAACAGAGTAAAATAAAATAAGGAAAATGTGTGAATGAAATTTTGAGTTTTCTGGATTCTATGATTTTTCTACTCTTTGTCTCGTGCTTTAGAGTGTTACTTGACTTTATATCAAAATTTCCAATTTATGAATGAGCCTTGTTGTGAACATATACAAGGTACAAGCTTTTGACAGTGGAAAACTTAATGATCCACAGCAAGAACAGGGAGGAAAAGCAAGCAGTAATACATGGAAGTGAATTTACTAATTTCTGCATTGTAAAGATAATAATAGTTCTGAAATGCAGTGAAAAAAGATGATATTGAGATGCTGTGGTTAATGGGGGCCATATAAAACTGAAGTAGATGGAAGAGAACAGATGGAAACTTGAGGAGAAACAGCCTGTCCAGAGATTTGCTTGCTACTGTAGTTTGAAATTTATAGGGTATTAGTGCCATGTAGAAATGTAATTTCCTTGGCTTTCCAGGTACTTGGATGGCATAAATGAGCTCCTTCACGATGTTGTAATTATGACAGAAAAAACCAACTACTTAGAATCCTTAAATACTTAGAGTTGGAAGAAACCTCAAAGTCCAACCATTAACCCAGCTCTGCAATATTTACCACTAAACCAAGTTTGCAAATGCCACATCTGCATTCTTTCTGAACACCTCCAGAGGTGGTGATACTTACGGGATCATAGGATAAATTGGTCTGAAAGAGTCTTCAGGAGATCTCTTGTCCAACCTCATACAGTGTGGCCAGGTCAGGCCAGGTTGCAGGTACTGACCCAGTTGAATCTTCAAAGTCTCTGAACAAATTAAACAACCTTTGAGGCCAGCTCATTCCACTGTGGAGTATCCTTACAGGGAAAGGTTTTACTCTGTATCCTGTCTGAGTCTCTCTTATTTTACCTTAGGCCCATTGTCATCTGTGCTGTCATGTTCTACTGTAAAGACCCCAACTTCATCTCTTCAGTGACCTTCCTCACAGGCGCTGGGGACTGTTGGTAGGTGCCCTCAAAGCCATCTGTTTTCCAGGCAAAACATGCCTTGTTCCTTCAGTTTCTCCCTGCAGGTCTGCTTCTCCAGATTCCAACCGGTCTTGAAACCCTCTGCTGAAATTTGCCTTGGTTCATTGATGTGTTTCTTGTATTTGTGGGCGTGGTTTGTGGCACTCTGGATGTGGTCTGATGAGTACTGCGCAGGGCAATCGTCCGTTCTCTCTGCTGGCCGTAGTCCTGCTCACACAGTCGAGGAAACCACTGGCCTTTGCTGCCAGTGCACACTGCTGGCTCGTGTTCAACTCCGTACACACCAAGACTTTCCACTGGCCTGCTTCCCAGCAAGGCCCAGCCTGTAATGTGTATTTCTTCCCAAGTGCAGGACAGGGCTTTTGTTCTTGTTGAATCTCAGGAGGTGCCTACTTCCCTATTTCTGTCCAAAGACAGTTTTGCCAGATTTGCCTTCTGCCAGTTCTTGGGGCCTTGTCCTTCTCCTTTCAGAGGTGCCCCTTGCAAGTGAGCAGCCTTGGATGCAGGCTGCCGGGTCCTATGGACACCTGTGGGCTGAATTCTCCTCAGATACCTGAGTCAGTCCTCTTCCACTGCTGGGCCTCCCCTTCTCCAGCTCTTGGTGCTGGAGCCTGGAGGACCTTTTGGTGAAGACTGGATCAAAGAAGGCATGGAGTACCTCAGCCTTACCAGTGTGCATGGTCACTAAGTCACCTGCCTCTGTTGCTGTGTTCTCTGAAAAACAGGTAGTTATTTCTAAAGATTTTAATTAAAAGCATGGGCATTATTCTGTGAACAAAGGTCAAGATCTTCCTGGCCTGGTATCTTGGTTCTGTTGTTAGGTATTCTGCACTTCTGCAGAGAATCCAGACTGACATGAATGACAGTGGAATAATCGGCCTGCAAGGAAACTATTTTTCAGCTGTTTTAGAAATCCTCTTTTCCTGTGATACAGGAGGGTGTTTATCCTTCATGTCCTTTAGACTATTTTTTAATGTCCTTCTTGATAGAGGTAATGTATTCAAGGGGAGTATATGTCATTAATTTGCAGTGATGGCAATATAAATGGCAGTATATTAATATTTTTCATATTCTGTATTCCCTTCTCAATACATCATGGCATCCTGTTCACTTTTTTTGACCCCTCATGTGTATTGAGCAAATGTCTTCATTGAAGTGCCTGTGATGAATCTTGCATCTTTTTTCCTGAGAGGTTATAACTAATTCAGAACCCATCAGTATGTACAAGTGGCTTTAAATTTGTTCCTTCTAGTGTACCCTACTCTGCACTTTTTTCACTGTGAATTTCATCTGCTGTCAGGTTGTCCAATTACCTAGTTTTTTAAAGGTCCTTCTGGAGTTCCTCACAATCCTTTGTAGTCTTGACTACCCTAAATAGTTCTCTGTAGTCAGCAGATTTCACATGCTTATTACTTATAGCATGTCAGTTTCCAGTTATTAGTAAATATGAATAACTGTGCCTTTCATAGTATTGATCGTTTGGACATGCTTTCTTCATGCACTGGTTATTTTTTCCTCCTTGTTCCTATTTAATCTTTCAGAGCATGGCAGGAATGCACCTATAAATGACTGAGTCACACTGAATACTCTTAAAGACCCATAGCAGCTACTTGGGCTGGTCTCCAAGGTGTCCTCAATGAAGTAAGTTGTCTTTGAGACCAGAACATAATCTTAGGTGGACTGAATTCCCATGGAGACCTTCCTCATCCCTCCAGAATATCTGACTTTCAAGACTGCATGTCCAAGTTTTCTAAGTAAATTAATGTGAAGAAGCTTCTAGAGAGTCTGTTTAATGTTCCTTTGCTCACTCTTTTCTTCACTCAGACTGTTACGGGTGGGTTATCAGGACACTCCTGGTGGGATAAGGAATTCTATTACACTCAGTATGTTTTGTGACTCATAACTTCTGTTGTAGATAATAACTAATACTCTTTCTGGTTAAAGAGTAAAAATTGTGTACCTCTAATTATGTGGATTGAGTGCAACTCTATCCTCGAGGCTGGAAATAGAACATTGCAGCTGTGTTAGCTCTACTCTCTTGATCCTTGCTTCTTTCAGAACTCGTGCAGTGTTTCACAGCCCACCTTTGGGGCTGGAAACTGCTAAGTTTAAGATACTGTTTAGGGAACTTGTATTGTGGGAACCTGATGAGTTCTTGGGCACAAAAGGTTTATGATCGTTCAAGGTTATACGGAGTAAGTAATAGGAAGAGAGATCTGTTGAGAGTAACAAAATAGGCAAACAGCATCAAGGACAGACTATTCAATCAACTAGAAATAGCCAAGGTGAGGCAAGGACTTAGAAAGGAGGTGGTGTCATATATTCATGACCATTTCTGGCTTCTTCAGAGATTGGACACTGAGGACACAGTTGAAAACAGGTGAGAGCTCAGCCTGGTTCCAAACCAGCCCAGCTGCTCTTAAATTCTTAGAAATGATAAAAATATTAATCCAAACTTCATGCAGTGTGTGGAGCACATGATATTGGAACATTCAGAATAGGATCTCTTTCTTCTACTTGACCTTCAAATACTGTCTTTTTGCTGTGAGAGTCATATGATGACAGATGGGCTATAAGTAAGGTCAGATTTGCAAATGGGTTTGAAACTGAGGAAAGCTCTTGGTCCTGAATGAAGTAGACAGTAGAATTTGTCAAATTTCATCCTCTTTAATCATCCTGTCTCTGACAACAGCAATGTGATGGAGAGTTGTCCATTCCGGGTATTATTAATTGAGATGGATAGTGATTCCAAGAAAAATTTTAGCTTCCGGGCCCATTGCTTTGTTTAACCCAGCTGTTGATACCTACTTGGCTTAATAGGAACAGTGGTCCTGCTGGAAGCTGTACTTCCAGAACCTTACTTATATGATGCAATTGACTGTTTTGGGGATTCTTGTAATCTGTTTTTGCAGTCCATATGATGTTTGGGTTTGTCTATTGCTTTTCTTCTCATTAGCAATTTTTTTTTTTTTTTTTTTTTTTTTTTTTTTTTTTTTTTTGGGGTTTTTGTGTGTGGGGTTTTTTTTGTTGCGTTTTTTGTTGTTTGGTTTTTTGGTTTGGTTTTATTTGGGTGCTTTATTATTTAGCCATAAGATTTTGTTCTTGACTTTTTACTTTTTATATATATATAAAAATACATATATATTTTTTTTTAAAAAAATTGTATATATAATATATAAAAGTGTCCTGTGACTCTAGTAAGATATTTTTAGTAGATTTCTATGGATTTTAGTTTCCTAACTCTCCCCTTTAGGCTTTACCTAATTTTCTCATTTAGGAAAAAAAGCCCCTCTCATACTTCAAGTTTAATGCACTGTCTGTTCATGTGATGACTCCAAGAGGGATCCAGTTTAATTACATTTTGACCGCTGCTGCTTAATGGCTAAATCTTAACTTCCTGAACTAGTTCCACTGTGTTACGATAAACACACGTTTTGTGACTTCTGTGAGCTCCACAATGGGTTTTCATAGAAAGAAATAAGTTTACGGCATTGACAGTACTTTTGTTCTCCCTTTAACCTAATGTGACACTTAGCCAATTGGCAGTCATGTAGCTGAGAATGTTCATAGTCTCTGTTGCAACTGATACTGTTTGTGGGCACCCACGGCTGGCCAACACATTTGAATTGCAGTTCTGGCTTCCCTTCCCAGTCAAAGGGGGGTGTAGGGCCAGTATTTTCCTGCATCAAGCAATGAGGGCTTTGTTCTTCCTGCCTACATGGGAGGACAAGATGTGAATTTGAAGTCACAGTGCTCTTGCTCTTTATATCAAGCCAGTTTTTTAAACCTCTTGTGTTTAGAAAAGAGGGAAGGTCTTGTGCTCAAGACTCCAATGACGAATCTGCCTCCTGCTGTGCTTCAGGGCAGGCTTCTGACAAGCTGGGGCTCTCATGCAAGTAAAATGGGATATTTCCAAGATCTAGTATAAAGATTTAGAAAGGAATTTCAAATAGAGCTGCCAGTTTCAGATTTCTTCATTTTCCTGTCCCCACCCTGGTGGTGTCTCCGATGAGAAGGTACTTTTGAATCCACAAAAGGCCTGTATTTCTGAGGAAATTCATCCCACCTACATATGTTTTTGTTCATATCTGAGAGGATAGTGGGGCCTTTTCTTTCCAAAAAGCTTCTTTATTACTTGCCTCAATTTCTTGAAGTGTAATCATCCTGATAAAACACATTGGTTTTTATGGTGGCTGGTACATTGTTACAAACTCTTGCTAGTTGCAGTAGTTAGTGATGCTTCCTTGGGTTTCTGGACTTCAGATGCAATCAAAAGGCTAGGAAAGCTGGTCATCCGTAGGTCAGTTGGGCAGCATGAGGCTTCACTGCCAAAACAGCACAATGTATCAGCAGATGAATTCAATAATTCTTCATAACACCTTTTCTAGCCTCTTCTTCCTAAACCTTAGTGCTATACAATGGTATTTATTAGGTCAGATGATGTACTTTGCTGCAGAACATTAATATGGGAAAAAATGAACAATTGTGATTAAAATTGATCCTTTCCCTTTGGGAAGTTAGAATAAAAAATGGTTACCTGCTCATTTATGAAACAGATTTATTCTGTTGACATGGAGGCTTGTTCGAAATGTAATTGAATTTCTGTTACCTAATGGAAAGTGACAGTTAACAGTATTTATTTTCCATTTGTGTCTCAGTAGATAACATAACACAATTTTGATTTGTAGTTAGCTTTGGAATCTGAGATTGTTCTATCTCTGTAATTGAAAAGATGGGAGCACGATGGCCTATTACAATTCTGGTTTTGTTTTTTTACACCCGTAAAGGCAGCATTAATACAGTAAACAGCATCTATTCCAGCTTAATAGTTGTACTGCAATGTTATTTTTGCATCCTGCCTTTCTCATTAGAAACTGCCACATCATGATCTGGATTGATAATTCCTCCATTTAGACACTCTGCAGCAGCTAATTTCTATGAGCTATGCCTCCCTTTTTTTGCCCACCTCAAAATAACTTTTTTACCTTTCAGCCAAAACTCTATTCCTAGCCATAACAATATAGTTATATTCTTCATATGTTTCTTTTGCAATTTATTTTCATGATCTGTATCTTGCTCACTTTGTATGGAAAGTGCTGTCGCTCAACGCCTGGAGGACAGCCCCAGGATCAAGCCTGGCCAGCATGAGTTCGTGAAAGACAAGCTCTGCCTGGCCAACCTGGTCCCCCTCTGTTACAGGGTGACCCACTTAAAGAGTAAGGGAGGACTGTGGATATTGTCTAGCTGGACTTCAGTAAAGTCTTAACATAATTTTGCACTGCATTCTCCAGGGGAAATTAGCTGTTTATGGCTTAGATAGCTGCACTATTTGCTGGTAAAAAACTAGCTGGATGGCTGGGCCCAGAGAGTGGTGGCGACTTGATGTGAGTTTGTTCTGTCTCTGATTGAAACAATGGGAGCATGATGGCCTGACACAATTCTGGTTCTGTCTGGTGATGGTCCCTGTGTACCCAGCACTGGTGAGGCCATACCTCAAATCCTGTGTTCAGTTCTGGGCCCCTTACAGCAAGAAAGACATCGAGGTGCCGGAGTTAGTCCAGAGGAGGGCAACCAAGCTGGTGAAGGGTCTGAAGTACAGGTCCTACAAAGAGCAGCTGAGGGAGTTGGCATTGTTTAGCTCGGAGAAGAGGAGGTTCCGGAGGGACCTTACTGCTCTCTATGATGACTTGAAGGTGGTAGTGAGGAGAGAGTCAGTCTTTTCTGCCAGGTAACAAGAATTAGGACAAGAAGAAAACCGCTGAAGTTGGACCAGAGGGGGCCAAGATTGGACATTAAAAAAAATTTCTTCACTGAAAGTGTGGTCAGGCATTGGAACAGGATGTCCGGGGAAGTGGTGGATTCACTATCTCTGGAAGTGTTCTAAAGGTATGTGGATATTGTATAGGGGTGAAGACAGTGGAGCCTGGGCTGCCAGGCTCAATGATCTTTTCCAACCTTAACCTTTCCGTCATGGTCTTTTTCAGCCTTAACAATACCATGAAAGCCACTGCTTCATCATTAATGTTAAAAGTAGTAGGTAACAACTTGGTTCTTATATTATTATATGCCTTAAGCTGCAGTTTCCCTGCTGCTTGTTATTTAGAGTTCTGCTTACTCCTAAGCGATTAGGCAGCTTCTTCACACAAAGGAAGTTATTTCCCTTAGAAGCCAGTGTCTACCCATTCCTACTGGTTCTTCTAAATCTGGTTCCACTGAAGGAGAAACATTTTTTGGAGAGGCAGTTGTCTTTCCTTTGTCATGATGAAACCTTTGCTGTCAAAGTCTGGTCACCATTTACTTGCCTTGTAACTTGCACAGTTGTTACGGCAATTATGAAGAAATCTAAGGTGAGTGTTACATAGCAGGAAAACTGCTGCCAGTTTTGGTACGCTATTTTAAACTAGTAAGTTTTAAAACAGTTGTGCACTGTCCTTTTACAGCATTTGGGAAGGGTTGTGATTCAGATCATATTTGGTATGTTCAAATCTTATGTGCTTATGAATTCAAGCTTTTTATAGTGGATCAGATGTAACAACTATTAATTATTTTAAATATTATTAATTTTACCACCAGCTTTTTTTCTTTGAGCTGATGAATAAATTAAGAAGCCAGGTTTTTATGAGTCTTGAGTCTTAAGTTGATTCAGGAAAAGAAAATAGGAATGTGGTACTGTGGTTTCTAAAATGGAAACTGAGTAGAGCTTCTGTGAACCAGTAACATGTTATCAAGAAGGACTGTTTCATTTGGATTATTTTAAGCGATTGTGTGCATGAAAACCAAGGGAAATGGATACAGATTTTTGAAAATCCAGAATTAGTTCCTCAAAATAGAGAAGCAGTATGTTCTATAGCTCCTGCCTTTAGGTTTTTAAATTTTGTTTCAAACAAAAGAGTGCATATTTTCAAAGTGTACTTCATTAAAACCTCAGTGATTTCTGATACGAGTTTCGTAGAACTTGAGTTTATTTATTCAATAAATAGATGAAATCATAAATAACAACAGTGCATAAGATAGCCTAAATTGACAAAAACCAAATTAATCTGAGCATAGGACTTGCTGCATTGAATATGAACAAAAAGTATTTCAATAAGAAGCATGAAGTGTGTCATATTTTCAGAGCAGCCTTAAGCTGCTCTGCAGTAGTCATAGACCACAGGTTTCATCCTTGTCCATTGGTTGGCTTAAAATAGTTATAATTTCAGAAGTCTCCTGGTTAAAGATTTACTAATTAACAATTACCTAATAAACCATTTATAATTTAATGTGTAAATATGCAGTTTGAAGTGATAGATATCCAAGCCTGTAATGGCTTAATATTTCAAGATATTTTAATGACACCTGGAGTGGAGATTTCCCTGGGTATTTGCATGCATACTTCTTTGCATATGCAACAATATATGTATGCATACAGGGGCACACAAATGTATGTGTGTGTATAGATATGTGTGTGCATGCATTAATCAGGGAGTCTGTTATATCATTAGTTATCAAGTAGAGTTGATAATTAACTCATGAGCCCATATATTTTGGGTGGTATAGTGTAGCTGCCGTATGGGTGAGAGCTTTTTAACAGACACAAAAGCTTAATGTTCAGTACTGTTTCGTACTGCAAACATTGAATTTAATGCAAGATGAAATTTTTAAACTTTGAAGATTTAGAGGACTGTCACTTCTTTCCAGATCCTCAGATACTCACCAGTGCGTGGCAGCAAGGTTTTTTCCGTATTTATTCTTTTTTAACCCTAAATTATGACTGTGTACTGACTTCCATTGACCTTTCCTACGTGCCACATTCCAATCATCCAGTCTGGAAGAGAATTTCTGCTGATTTTGTTAATAGCTGAAACATAAAGTAATTTACAGAGCATTTTGTGAAAGAAGCAGTCTTTTTCTGGAAGGGTGAGTAGGCTTTTTGTGGAAAGTAGGCTTTTTGTGGAAAGTAGGCTTTATGTGGAAAATTTTGTGTGTGAAATACACAGTGATACCTTTTGCGAGAAGGAAATAGAGGGTGTACAAATGCTGTTTTGTCTGTTTTTTATATTTAATTGGTATATTCCTGCAGAAATTGCGCTGTCTCGGTTGATAATTGTGTAAACCTGAAGTTTTAGGCATAAATGTGTGCTTCGAAATAGCTGTGTGGCAGAAATGAAAATGTCTTAGAACTAACTAGATCTGTTGAAAAAACTTCCATTAGAGAGAAATAAGAAGCTGGAATCACTTAGTTTTGAGCAGAGATTAATAGTAGAAGCCGTAGGAAGTGTGGTACAAGAAAAGCCTGGGGAGATTCCTTACTTACCTCTTTCTTCATCATCTCAGAATGGTGAGAGGAGGGAAGCATCCTACTGGAATTAACGTATTCATCTAGGCATTTATTCATCACTGTAAAATTTGACTTGTCAGTGTGTTAATAGTTTATTTTTATATTGCAGTTGTCAAGGAGGGACACCTTGTAATTATTGCTGTTTTAAAGAGCAATGTCTTGTGCAGGACATCAGAAGCAGAAGCCTGTTCCTGAATCCATGTGTTCATTGCTGGTATGGTTTTATTCCGAGATGTATCCATTTTAAGTAAAATTTAATATATATAAAATAGGTACAGTTAGCACATATACTGTGTGTATTTTACACCTCAAGCAATGAAGGCATAGGCCTTTGTTTCTCTGACTATGATAATTGCTGCTTAGCTGGAGAGAAGGGTACATGGTGTACACAAACATCTTTGAGGAGTTCTTGCAGTAGGATGGATGGCACTGGAAACCTGTTGGAATCACGATCTTCCCAGAGAGTGCCAAGCTCCTTTTGTTTCACATGTTCCTGGCTCTCTGCTGGGTGTTCTCGTGTGCTGGGTTTTCAGGGAAGTAATCATGGTGAAAGTGGCTCGATCAGTGACATGGGTTGAATGACATTAATAAAGTTTCAAATTATATCTGGTTTACATATTACATATTAAATTGAGACTGGTATCTATAGTGTATCCATCATAGTGGGGAAAAAACCCTACATATGGATGAACTTAATCTGCTCATTAGTCTGTGGACATGTTGTCCCTAGAGATGGTGCAAATCCACAGGATGTCCCTCAGCAGGATTTTTGTGCTTAGTCTTGTGAGTAGGCTGCAAAATCAGAGGTGGAAGGATCCTTTTGACTATGCAATTGGTGTGGCTTGCATGCGTTATTCAGCTGTGGAAGGACTCCTTTTAACTATGCAATTGGTGTGGCTTGCGTGTATTATTCCTTCTAGCAGATGTGTGGGATCTGCTGCATTTTAGCCATGTACTCCTGATGCAGAGGCAAATGGGGACCATCAGTTAAAACACTCATTCCTTTCACTTTTGTCCTCTTTACCATAAACAGCTGTCAGTGATAGTGTTGTTAGGTGTCAGATGAACTGGGCTGCAGATGAGCTCATGTGAGATGATGCCAAGCCCCCAGACCAGGGATATATCCCAGTTTGGCTGGGGGGAAGCTCAGCTCTTGTGGTCCTCTTGTTTGTCTGTCTCTTTATGTTATTTCTCCCTCCTGACCCACCTCACAAATCACATAGGATAAACTGCAACTGAAGCAGAGAGGAATAAAATCAGAGGTTGGAGTGGATTTGCTCTGTTCTTCCTGTTTTATTCCTGTCTACCACAGAGGAGGCTGCTGTCCTCCCAGCTTCCCTCATCTTCCCTGCAAGAGGGCAGGGGGTTATGATTTTAGATTAAAAGCGGGTAGGTTAAATGTAAGGAAGGTATTTTTTACGATGAGGGTGGCTAAACACTGGAATGATTTGCCAAGAGGGATGATCCCAACTCTGGAAATACTCCAGGTCAGGTTGGATGGGGCTCTGAACAACCTAATCTAGTTGAAGATGTCTCTGCTCTGAGTTCTTGCCTATTAAAACAGCTGCTCTTCCATTTGTAAGGTACATAGGGATGTGCATAAATGAAGGAAAATTTGTGGAACGGTTTACTACACACGCTGTTAGTATTAAGTGCTTGTACATATAAATACATTTTATTGCAGAGGTTTCAGTGAGTACTGTGTGCAGCTTTGCTTTGGAACGAAGTAGAAAGCCATCTTCTGACAGGGCCTGAAGTTTCTACATGCATTACTTTTGTTCTCTGAAATTTTTATTAAAGCTCAGCAGCATAAAAGTAGCGGTGCATTCCAGCTTCAGTTTTGATGTGCTGTGCTGAGCTACAAAGAGGTTTCTAGAGGGAGACTTCACTTAACTGTGCTCAGACTGGAAAGCAAAATTGATGCTCTGCAAGTGTTGGATCCAGATCAGCAAGAGTTTCAGAGCAGAAATGAGGAACAAGGAATGGAACTCTTCAAAAAAACCCACAACACAAACAACAAACAAACAAAAAGCCCATTGAGAACATCACTGTGAGTACTCCAGCTAGACAGTTTTGAAAATTAGAGAATTTGTTTGGAGAAATGTAAATAAATTTGGGGAAGTGTTAGGGGTAATAATGTAATTGCATGGAATTCTAAGCTGCTGCTTTCAAATTCTTTTTTCAGTGTCTTTTCTTTTAGTGAACTTTCTGATGGTTTAAAAACCAAATCATAAGTATTTGATCCCAATAGCCCTATAGACATGTGCTTTTGAAATACTTTATTTACCAATTCCTGTATCAAATACATATACTAAATTGTCCTTGATTTTCTACTGAAATTCCAAATAATTTGGAGGCTGTTTCTGTAATAGTTTTAAACTGCTAAAAACTGCATCTAGGCTTGATATGTATTTCAGGTTCTTTAAGAATTTACGTTCTATAAGCTTAACACTATACAAGGCACAATATAGAGTTGATTGGCTCAGCACAGTTTGGTAGAGCAGGGGCAGTGTCTGAGTCTAATAATTTTTAGTTTTTAAAGATGGTATACTATTTTTAAATTTTAAATTGCATGCCTGCATGTGTTGTGATGGCAGAAGGGACTCTGATAATTGAAGTACAGGGAAGTTAGTTTAGGTATGTAAAACTTCTCATTATAACAGCATGTGATGTCATTTGCCAAACCTCACCTATAGTTACAGTGACATGATTTGGTAGGACAAAAGCTGTAAGTATTGCCAGCAATCACTTTGCTTTCAGTTGGGAAAGCAAAGATTTGGTTGAAGGCATGTATTTTTGTTTGAGACCACTGGTGCCTGAAACTGTGGAAATGGCAAAACATTTCTGGTAACTTTTTTTACTATATAATTCAGTATAGTTGTTTTTCAGTACAGGAATACCAACAAGAAAAGAATACCAGGAAGAAGAAAAAGTGTACTAGAATAATGTGATTTGAACTTTGACAGTGTATTATCATCTGCAGCTGATAATGCTAATGAAAATTTTGGAGACATTATTCTGCTTACAGAATAATGGAAGATGAGAATGGATATATGTTTCTGGCTAATTGCGATGCTCATAATTCTGTGATTCCATATAACAGGAGAGAGTATGCTGCATGTCATTCACCAGCTGCTTTGAAAAGATTGTAAAAGGAACAATTTTCAATCACTTTTCTGCAAGCAACAGCAGAGTTTTAGATTTCCAGGAGATATGTCAGTTTGCCAACCTTTATGTGAGGGGTAGCTTGTATCAAAGAGCTGAGGACAAGTATTTGGCTACAAATGCATCTGTTGTTTGTAAACACCTAACAGCAAAACGAAATGGTGAAAGGGATTTCATTCATTAGTGTACATGAGGCAGCTCTCAAATAAATACCTGTGTCACAGTTTGATGCTGGCAAATGGAACTACTTTAACTTAATTAGGTAAGTTTCTCTGAAAACAAATAAATTATTTCTAAACATTATTAGTGGTGAAATTTGACCGAAGTTGCATTTGTTTGAATGAATAAAAGCTTTGTACTAACATTCAGTAGTTGTGTCTGTAATTTAAGACCTGATATTAAGAAGTGGGTAAATATTCAGTCTCCTGAGCAAATGTCTCTCAAATTCTTACAAATTATGGAGATTATTGTGCCAGCAAATACAGCATTGAATAATATATCCTATGTGTTAGTAAATTAGAACAGATGGCAAAAGAATGGTAAATGCTCTTTCCAGTAAGAATTACCTTAAGGTTAAAATATTTGTCTATGAAAGGATCTAGGAACTGACCAAAAATAAGGGAGGGGCAATAAAATTTATAAAAATTCCCATTTGAAAGAATAAATAAGAGGGTTTTAGAGCTGAATTTTTTTTTTGAAACTAGTAGAGTGGGCAGTAATCTTAAAGTGACAATGTTGGTTTTTGTGGCTGGAGTGGAGCCTGGTAATGCAGGATGAGTGGCGATGGCCACTGGGAAGCTCCACACCTGCCTTTACATCCACGTGTAACAGGTGCAAGTGTTGCCTGTCCAGTATTCCTGGCTGAAACAACAATTCTAGCTGTGGTTGTTTGAGATTAATGCAAAATGGACACTCAGTAACGTTGCTACCAGGTGGTTTTAAAATAATCTCTAGCAGCCCTATAGTATTTTCTCACTGAATAAAATTGAATTTGTATGACTATTAGAAATTAATCTGGTAAGGGTCAGTATTGAGGTGCTTCAGATTCACCCGTTTGTTTTCTCTGGCTCCTGTGTGCTGGTGAATGGGATGCAGCACTTCCATCTTAAGATTAACTGCAGTAGGAGAGTGTTATTTGTGATACAGTAACTGCTCTTTTTATCTAGGGAGACAGGCAGAGGAAAAGAAAAAGCCTGTTGACAGGCAGCTGAACTACATTTCTATCAGCAGCATATTGTCTCTGCTCCCAGTCTGCCTTGGTCCTCTATAGGTAGCACCTGACCAACAGTTTCCATTGACTCTCTCATTTCATCCCTTGCTGCATCCCTTGTTTTTCTCTAAAGTGTATGGATCCGAAAGGCAGACCTGCAGTGGGGGTCAGGCTCCAGTGGGGTGGTCAGATACTGCCTGTTCTCTTTGGTCCTATTTTTGGTTACTTACGCCCTCTTCAGGTAGGTCCACAGGTGTATAGCCAGTAAGAATAGCTTGCAGGAAACTGATGTAACTGGTCTGGTGGTGAAAGAAGGATCACTGGCTGATGTAAAATCTCTAATTTTCAGGAACTTCTGTTGTAAACCTATCTCTTATGATCCTCTTAATTGTACAGTTTGTTAAGGCATAGGTAAAGAGGGGTGTTTTTAAAGCAGAAGTTACTGCTTTATCCCCCCAGTGTAAAAATAAGTCAAACCCAGAAACATATTCTGCTTTCAGAACCCATATTAGGGGAAAAAAAAAAAATAAAGCTGAGATATATTGAGGTTTGATGGATATATTGAGGTTTGATTGCACAGAACAACTTTTGGGATTACCTTTCAATTTTGACTACTGTGTATGAGTTAGTGTTTCTGTACATGTTGCAGTATACAGTATTACACTGTTGAATGCATAACTATGAAGAACAGTGTTCCAGATTATAGTATAATGCTTTTAACCTTTTTTTCAATGAAGTATTTGCAGCATTTAAAATAAGCAATATGTTTATTATAAAATTTTATTTGAAGCTCAACACCAGAAGGCTGAGTTAAGACAGAAGCAGGAGTCCTTTTCTGTAGCAAATCAGTGGTATGAAATGAAAAAAGTTTTATAGAACAGGGCAGTTCAGTAACACTCTGGTGTCAGCTTAATTCAAAAAGCTGATTCCATAGTGGTCAGATGGTATCATGCCATTTAAGCATTCAAAGCTGACTTGCACTTTGGTATAACAATATATTGTTAGTGCTTTGACAATGGATTTCTTCTCCTTAAGAACAACAACCATTGGTTAATATGAATATACCAGCATATTTGTTTTAAATGATATAAATATACAGATTCCAAAAAAGAGTAAAAGTGAACTTGGATCCTTATAGAAAATATTTGTCATTCTGAGAGGAGCCCACTTTTGTTCTCCTTTAGGGAAAAAAATAGTTCATTTTTTTAAATCAAATTGGATTTGCTCATTCATTTATCTGTTCCAAAACTCTTGACCTGAGCTGTACAGTCTTGACATTCAGAACAGCCTACAGTATTAATGAAAATCTTGAAAAACATTCAAACTATACAAGTGCGTGAATTAAATTTACTGTTAAGAGTTTGAGATGCATTTTATGTGTGTAACTGTATTGATTACTCATATATTAAACACTATTGAAACTTCACAAGTCAGTACCATTCAATGAGCACAACTTGTGATTTTGGTTTTGTTTTGAACCTACATTTGAGAAACAAAGGGTATATCATGTAGCGATTGGTTTATTTCCTAGCCAGATAAGCGTGATCTTGTGAGATACTTAGCACCTACCCATCCCATTGATCTTGTAGGCGACAAACATGTTTCCATGAATTTCTAACAATTGAAAGGATGTGCTGTGCTCTTGCAGTTACTTATATTGAAGTCAATGGGATCTTTTGAGTGCTCAGTACTTTTTGAAATCAGGTCACATCTTTAGATTTCTATATTAGGATTTTCAAAAGGACATTGGCTCCATGACTTTGTCAGGTCAGAGCCTAAATCTGTTACTCCTTTCTCAGCAGCTTTGAGGATACTTTTTTTTTTTTTTTTTTTTTTTTTTTTTTTTTTTTTTTTTTTTCCTTCATTATTTGCTTTCCTCAGTTTCTGGTGAGATCAGACAATGGCAGCCAAACCATCACAGGAGAAAAGATGTAAGATCCATATCTACCCCTTGTACAACTGTGCTTCTCAGTTCTGTTATTTCCTGGCTTTCATTTCACTTTTCATATTTGCCTGTGTACAGCAATCTTACTTGTCACTGCATGTTCATAAAACACTGAATGTATCACTTAAATTGCCCTCTGTCATGATCTAATTCTCAAATACTAAAAATAATAATTTGTGAGCTTGTTTTTTAGGTACAATGTTATATAAACAGCAGTGCTGCTAATATAATGAGTAGAGATTAAGTCTTTTCCTTACCATACATTGCCCCTACTTATTCTGAAACATTGGGTCATTTTTGCTCTAGGTGACTGCTTTGAATTCCATCTGAATACCTGAATAATAGCTGAATAACAGAAATGAACGCATTTTCCTTGCTATCAGGATGCAAAATTCCACAAGTGAGAGTCAACTTTTGAAGATAAACCTGTGCCCCAGTACTGTCAGAGCTGTGAAGTACGAATTATCTGTGTGTGTGTGTGTGTGCAGGTCAGATATCTGTGCATGCACATCTGCTATTTGCATGCCTAAGTTAGGCTAGCCCAATTGCACATGCCTGACTTGAAAAATCTGCCCTGTAGTTATTAGAAGATGTCATACATTTTTCTGGCACGTTATGCAATGCAAGGGGATGAACTCTTCTCCCCCACCCAAGACACAAGCGCAGAAACACACTCTCCAGAGGTTTGTGTCCACCGACGAAGAATGCTTTATTTTCTTTGTAGGTGTATTCCATTTGGAGCAGGTGTGAGAAATCAGGTATGTTTTGGCTCCCTTTACCACAGACACAAGAAGCAGATGGCTTAGATTGGTGCTTGCTGAATTAACGGAGTGAGCATACTGCTTACCAAGCTACAACCTCAGCTGCAGTAGCCAGTGCTTTCTGCTTGCCATTTAAATGTGGGTGCTTATTTTAAATTAAGAATATTGCATCCTTTTTCCATGCATCCTTTGTTCAATGCCCTTTTCCTTTGGCTCTTTCTTCCTCTGTCTTATACTCTTTTCTTTGCTGCAGTATTTTGTTCCTCAACTAAATGAATGCTTCTTTTTTGACTGTAGGGATTTTTGTGGTGCCATTTTGCTAACAAAAAGGAGCATGACTCAAGTCTTCATTCATCTCTTCGTCAAAGGCTAAAGGATGAAAAAACCCCCCAAGATATTAAAAGGATAACAAGCATACCTGCTAATATTTGGAACTTGGATGCAGGTATACCAGAGTACAGTGAACAGCATCAGAATCTTCCTCTTTTAAATGTATCAGCCTTTTGGAGAAAAGAAAAATAAAAGGAGTGAAAACATTCATAAAGCCAGTAAAATAGCAATATGTGATTTAAGCTGTAAACTCAAACTCGTTGACTAAATTCTTTTGTAAGTCCACATCTAAAAATCTAAAGATATGGTAGGATTTTGATCCAATCTCTTCCCTTTGGTGAGAGTTCCTTGGCCCTCAGCATTGCTTAGTGTAAATCAGTCTGACTGACTGGAGTCTGAACCATGAATATTAGTGCTTGAGGCACCCATTGATTAAAAGCCTGGACTCTCTTATTACGAGATATTTCTCCACTGAAATAATGCTGTGATTGGTTTGTTGGGCAAGATGTTCTCCTGAGCTTCCTGCCTTTCTGAATCTTTAAATATTTGAAAGACTTGAGAGAGAATAGAAGAAAGTGGCCTCAGGCTGTAGTGTAGAACTTCATGGGATGCATTTGATCCTTGGCCCTATTTGCCTGTTTGTTTTTACTTAAAAGAATGCACACCCCCCCCCCCCCCCCCCCCCAATAAATCTGGCAGTTAATGAATGTCTTCAAATGAGAAAAATTTGGCAAGGAAATGGTAAGGCAGTGGAGGTTTTGAGCCCTATTCTCCTCCAGCAGCAATAAATATGGGAGCATTTCATTTGGGAGTGGTTGTTGAAGGTGCAGGAGCTGAACTTATTGAGGGCTGGCTTTGTGGGTTCAGAGCTGCACCCCTTCAACTCATAGGCCAGTGTTTGCTTCTGGGTGGGCTGGCCGGCCTGTACACCTTTATCTCCCTGACTGTTAGAGTGGTCCCATGTACTGTGCACATATGCTGGAGACCTTATTTATAATTAAGAGCAGCTGGCCATGCTGCTGTCCAAAATAATTTCCCCTAGTGAAGGACCAGTGAAGAAAAATGCAGACAGGTTTTAGCCTTTTGTTGAAAGAAAGAAGAGGAGCCTTCATGCTGTGCACGGCCAGGTGAAGTTTATTGCTTGCCTGAAGGACCAAGAGCTGAGGATCTTCCATTTTATGACTCCCTCTTGTGCTGTACCCCTGGTGAAAAAAAGAAGTTAAAGTTGCCTAAGGACAGCTTACGGGGATTCCCCATATAATTATTTAATGTGTTCTGGGGACTGCTTCTTCCACGGTAGACTTCAGAAATGCAAAGAGCAGAAATATGGTAAAGAAACGCAAACATGAAAAGGTTCTCCTTACCCTCCACTTTTACCCCCATATTCCCAGATGTGTTTGGCACTTCTCTGGAATGTCAAGTAACTTAATAACTTGAGCATTATTTTTATAAAGCTGATGGAAGAAGATTTTACATCAAGTCTGTTATGGCTAATTGGACTCAAATGGAGTCCACGCATAATGTTTATTTTTAATAAGTATAAGGGAAGTAAATCTCGTATTACAGGTTTTTTTTTCCCCTCAAATAAGTCTTTTTAAACTAAGTAAAGCACATAAAATATCAAGATACCTAGAAGCGTTATTGGGTAGTCCACTTACGACTCCTGCTGCAGCCTCAGCTCACTGAGAGATGGGAGTGCAAAGCCTGTCCTTGTCAGTGCTCTGCCTCTTTCCTGGCTGTATTTAGACAGATTTTCTTTCTTGCCTTGCTGTGTCTGAAGCAGTACAGAAGATGTAGGAAGAGGATGAGGCTGTCAGAGTCCAACCCTTCTCAGGGAACAGTCTTCTGGGGTAATGAATTAGAGAAGAGTAGTGCTGGTGGCTGTTGCACTTCTTTGCACCCTTGCCCATGCCTCCATTGTGTGATTGCTGTGATCCTGGAGACCAGGCTCTTCGGCCTCCTGTTTCTTTTCTTAGCTAAAACAAAACCTGCTGCAGGGTGTGTGAGCACAGGAGCAGCAGAGGAGAGCTCCTACTGCCATTGGGGCTGACTAGTGTGTGGCTTCAAGGAGGCAGCAGCCCAAGCCTGCCAATCCTGTGGCCTTTAGGGGCTGGTGTAGGATGTGAGGCAACATCGTAGGAGGGCAAGTACTTGACAAGCCTTTGACTTCTGAAGGAAGATAACGATAAGCTAGTTTTTAAGAGAAACCTTAGGAACATATTCATAGGGAGTAGGATGTAGCATCTCTAATCAGTAGTTCTGTGGAGTGTGTGTTTCTGATAAGGAACTGCAGGTTTTTGGAGAAAAGTGAAAAAGAATTATCTAATTGTCACTCTGTGGCTTGTCTTGGACAGCAGCCTTTCATCTTCTTTTGAGAGTTTTTACTGAGTAAATACTGCTGCAAGAGAGGTGTGATTGTTAAACTCAACCAGGCATATCCTGTGCCCTCCGACACAGTGACACCATCAAGGGTAGCAGAGTTGACCAGTTTCTGTCTTTGTGTCCTGAATTTCCAAATAGGTGAATTTCACCTACTCTGTGATTGGGTGTACCTAAGCACACAGAAACAAATTGTGTGACTAAGGTAATTACATTTTCATAGTAGTCTCAGTACAACTTTTCACCTAGGATGAATTGTGTATCTAAATGAAGGAATTTAAGTACTCAGGAAGGTTAAATCAAGAAATACATAGTTTCTTCTAGATATACATATTTGTTCTTGTGGTGTGTGCTACTGATGCCCCCTGGCAATCATCAGAGCATGATGGTCAGTGACTGTCTCTGGTCTGCTAAATGCCAGGTGGAGACTGAAAGCCTGGACTGCAGCACAGCTCAAGTTAAGCAACAAGGTTATGAATTTGCTGTAATATGATTTATGCAGGCCTGCACAGTGGGTAGTAAGTTGACTAAGAATGGATGCTGTCCTTTTCCTGGGCATCCAGCTCTGCCATATAAATATGCTATTCAGATCTACTAAGTTTTTATAATCTTTCTGCCAGAATAGCAAACAGGGCTTATCCAGCAATGACATTTCAATAGCAAAGTGTTTTGTGAATGATTTTAGCCTATTTGTTTTCTCTCCTGCTATGCTCCTAAATATTTTTACAAAACTATATTTGAGAGAGGTGTTCACTTGGAAGGTAGTAGA
The DNA here is from genome assembly GCF_015227805.2 of Hirundo rustica. NCBI lineage: Eukaryota > Metazoa > Chordata > Aves > Passeriformes > Hirundinidae > Hirundo > Hirundo rustica. Next base: position 17,556,770 of record NC_053454.1, on the reverse strand, counting down.
AAAGGCAAATTGAGAGGTAAATTTTATATTCACTGACGCAATCTATTTTCATTAAGTTGAAAGTTACGATGCATGTATGACTATGTTTATAATAAAATAGCATGTTTAGAAATACTGCTAAAAAGCTCAATTCTTCAATTCATTTAAAAAAGGAAGCTGTTAAAGGTGGCTGATGAGGAGGCAGCAGTTTAGCAGTTACGTGCTGCTGTACTGTGGAACTAATAGCATTAATACAAGAAGCATTTTCAGCTTGCACATCTAATGTAAAATAGATGTGCATAGATTTGGTAATAATTGAATTCTGAAACAAACAGTCCAATTACTAAGGCACTGTAGGTTTTGTTCATATGATGGGCAGGCAACAGTTCTTGCTTGTACCTGTCCCAACTGATTGTTATTATGCGTACTTAAAGTTCCTCTTTATTTTTTCCATTTTCATAAAAACTGCATTATGATGTGACATATCTTTTCCAGATATTTTACTTGAATAAATAAGTAGGATATTAAATTCAGCTAGGGTATTAGATTATAAATTAGTTCTGTAACAGCCGTCATAATGTTATTTAGATTTTCAGTTTACACAGACCTTGTAGCAACTCCCAAGAGCTATGCTACAGAATTAGGGGAAGATGTGAGTTGATGTAAGAAAATTGGTTTTGGTAATATGCTGATGTCAGTAGAGTTTTTCTGTGTGGAAAGATATTTAAATTAATGTTTTTACTTACTCCATTGTACAAACTATAGGGTGGTAATGATTTCAGATTACTGATGAGTTGGTGTTTGGACTATGCAAACATGACCATAAATGTCTTTTTCCCTAGTAAGGCAATATTTATATTTTGAGTTTGTGTATGGCGTTTATTCTTTACAAACAGAGTAACGTATTTTAATCTTCCCCATAACATAACAATTTCACTTATGTCAGGAGAGTGAAAAAATTTAAGAGCATTTTTAGATAAAAACCCCCATGCTGGCTAACAGCTCTCTGTATCAAGGAAAAAAGCACAGGCTTACATTGCTGGTCTTGAATAATCGTATCATGATTAGCAAGCACAGTGACACCATATTGGTAAGAGAGGTGTGAAAACATGCACATTTATAAATACGTTTATTAGGCAGATGGATTGTAATGGTAACCAGAAGAGAGAGCTTCTAAGTAAAAAGATTTGTAGCTGCTTACATTGGTATTCTTTAAATATGGGAATCCGTACCCACTGTGATATTTTCTACATTCAGCGAAAGCGTAAAGGTGAAAAATAACTGTGAAAGGAAGTAGATGTCCTCCTGAACCATTTTCTGAGATGATAGACAGCATTATTGGTAGGGGTCTTAATTAAAATCAAACCAAACAAAACCCAACCTCTTTTATTCTAATAACGAGGAGTACTGGAGTAAGGGAACAGACTATCTCCTTCTCCAGAGAAAATTGGCAGATGGAGAAAATGTATGTGCAGGTATCAGCAAGATTGCCTTGAAACCCCCTCTGCTGCTGTCACTGAGGTGCTATTTCATCAGGGTTTTGGTAATATGTTGATGGCAAATCAGTACTCAGGGCTGAAGGTTGTGTTTGTGCTGATTCTCTCTTGCCTCCTCTCAACCCCTGCTAAACAGCCCAAAAAGAAGTCCATATCAAGTGGGATGTTATTCAGAAAACGTCTTCCCTACGTATGTTTGAACAGCAGATTATAAAAGCCAGATCTTTGTTTCCTGCAAAATATTGTGGTCTTCCCCAGGAAAAGGAGTTGGTCATGGAGCTTCATGTCTTTCGTCCTCAACTGTAGCTGTGTGTGTACTTCCCATAGCCTTGGGAGCTATCAGTCCCAGCTCACTGCATTCCCAAACTGGCTTTGTGGTGCCAAATGACAAAACCAGTCTAAATTGGAAGTTATTCTAATGTGAAAGGCCTTAAGGATTTTTGAAGAAGGAATGACAGCATGCTTTGGCTTGACATTTACTATACAAGTCCTTCACATTTCATCTGCCCACTGCCCAGAAATGTGGATGTCCTGTGGTTGGGCTCCTACAGGTATCACAGTCTGTGAAGGCCTTTTCCTGCAGCTCTCATCTTCCCTTCTGGGGTCAATCTTCCTTCCCCAGGAAGAAATTCCCATTCCATTGGCTGACCACCATGATTTTTATAGATAGTTGAAAAAGCTTAGCTCCTGCTTGCATATGGTACATGTGGTCTGCCTTTGCTTTGGTACCTGCTGAAATTCACTCTATACATATAAACAAATAGTGTGGTTAATGGGTGCTGACAGCTACATGACCCTTTATGACTGGGCTGCTTATTTAAGTGTCTTAAATCTGGATTCAGGAGTCATGAATAAGTGTTTTGCATTTGTTTGGTGGTGCTGCTGTTTTGGGTTTTTTGTTTGCTTGATTTTTTAATGTCAGAAGCATATTTTAATGCTGCCCATCAGTTGATAGTGTCTAGTGTTTCTGTGCAAGTTCGTGAGTCTGGGCATGCTTTTATATGCAAAACGTGTCTGGAGCCCATACTCCTAAATGCATGATGGACATGTGATGTACATCCACTATTTGGAATGTGATTTGTCATCTAAATGTAGCTGGTGTTAGAGTCTGAATGTCTCATTACTGTGAAACATTTTGCTGCTTTTAAAACAACTTGAACAAAGAGAGCTCTTCATGCTGCACTGTGATGTGTGTCTTTATTGAAAAAGCTCCTCTCCATTGCTGAGGCACTGAAGCATTTGCATTAAGTGATACAGGAGATGCCGTAGCAATTTCATGAGAATTACCCTTTGCAATGAATGTTAGATTAAACATCTAAGTAAAATCCCTTGCAAGTGACCAGAAGATAAATTAGAGTAGAGCTGTACCTGGGTACAATTAAATTACGTACTTTCTTTTAAAGATTGTTTTTAATTGATTTGGTGCATACTCTTTACTTAGTTAATAATGAACGTTGTAACCGTGGCTATATGATCACTCATGTGAGTTAGATTTACAGCACTAAGAAACTCCCTTTATCAAAAAACCCCCAATTTCATAAAGGGGCTGTCTCCTCTCGCTGCTTGGTTGCTGATAATGCATCTGGACTGTTTTCTGATTAGTTCTCCAGTCTTACACTAATATTGAAGATGTTCTTCAGCAGATAAATGTAGAGTTATCACATAATTTTAGCAACCTAATTTGTTCCTTGCCTGCACACTACAGCAACTTTCATGTCTCAAACCCCTCCTCTCCATTAGGGATTCTACAGCACCGCAGAGATGAAGCTAGGAGGGAGATGAGCATTAGAGGAGAGGAGAACAAAGATACAAGATACAAAAATATGAAGGAAAGAGTTGAAAGTAGCTGGAAATTTTTGCTAGGACAGAAGTTCCTCCTGTTTTAATTCTGACAAAGCTTGAATGTAAACACTCCTTAAATCTCCCAGTGTGGGTGATAGGTATTGCAGATCTTCAGTACCTATCAGTACTGGACATTACCATTATCATTTGAAGGTTGTGCTAGGTATTAATTTAACTTTGGCCCATGTGTTCCTTTCCAGTTTGCAGTTGCTACTATTTACCAAACATATTCCTAAACTGAAATCTGAGGTAAGAGTTTTCAAAGCCCTGTCTCTGAAGTTAACCCTGTGTTTGTAAATGTTGTGATGATCAACGGAGAGAAAGAGGTCTTTTCTTACTTAACAAGGGACACATATACCACAGAACAGGAGGAAAAGAGGTACAGAACCACTGTAGTAAAGAGAGGGTCTGAGGTAGATATGCATCAGTGCTTCCTACAGGAAAAGGATGAGACAGGTCCACAAGAAGCCAGCTGCATCCTGAGGTGGATACTCCACAGGTGCTTTTAAGTAGTTTTCTGCACAAAAGTCCTAAGAGGCCACTGTGGCAAGAAGATGTCTTTGAGGATGCTGTCGCTACTAATTGCGATGACTGATTCTGGTTACAAGTTTCTAAGCTGTAAGGTTTATTACACCTTCTGCAGATTGGACAAGAAAAGGATTCCTCTTTGTTTGGAAAGATATTCTTGAAGGTTTTCTCTTCATAGCCCCGCATGGATAGCCGTATGCATGTTTACTGCCTCAAATCCCCATTTGGGCTCAATCAGGACATGTTTAATTTCTTCATTCCCCCCTGCATTTAGAAAAAAGCCCCTTTGAGTTACACATGTAAAATTTTTTGGATACTGATATCAACCTCTAAAAGGAGAAAAAAAAAATCAACCTAAGCTAATGTTTGCATAATTTTAATTATCACATATTGCAATTATTTCTAATTAATTTCAATATACAAATCACTTTTATATATGGCATGTTGTCAATGTTTACTACTATAATTACTAATTTGCAATATAAGGCAGCAATTTTATAGTTATTCAGTTATGTATAATTATTATGTCAGCTAGGAGATGGCAAGTAACACTGAAATGTATTAGAAATTAATGTACTAAAATCAGTCGAAGAATATTTGATGTGTACTTGTCATGTAGTGCATGGACTGCATTTTTCTCCTCTTTTCCCCCTAACCATGTTTTTAGCCAGTGTGTTTGAGATCCAACAGGATTTAATCCTGTAGGAATTCCTATTTCACCATCCCATTGACCAATAGGTTAGAGATAGAACTAACGAGCAATAATCCAGAGTCTTCTATAGCTAACTCTTGTGTGAGGTTTCAGAGTTTAGGTGCCTTGTTCTGCTTTAGTGTTTCAGAAAGTCCCTTTAGTGACTGCTTAAAAATGAGATGTTTAAGTTCTGCTGCCCATAGCTCAAATTCTTTTAAAAGAGGTGTTCAGAGAGCATTTATAGCTGTAAGGCTGGCAGTGCCTTAGCAGAAAAATGCTGAAGGAGCCATGGCCCTGCAGCTGGCATCAGCTGTTGCTGTGCAGAGCTGAGCTGCCAGGGAGTTGTGTGATGGCAGAAAGAGTCAGGGTGAAGAGGGTACCAGAGCTGTGTACAGCGATCCCCAACATGACTCTTACATTCCTCTGAGACCACCCAAAGCACAAAGTACTATGCATTGCATCTTTAAAGCTATATTAGTACTGTTGTGTGAAAATTTGACTAGAAGCTGGAGTTTGGGTCCTCATCTGGAAGGAGGGAATCAGAGCAGTATCTCCTGTCCCCTGGGAATGAGCCTAGGTGCAGGGTCTAGTTATAAGTTACTTAACTCCTTCCTTTGTGGAGCTGGGCTGTTCTGCTGCCAAATGTGAGAGTTGGGAGCCAGGAGAAAGTAGGCAATCTGAGGGGTTGTAGCCATTTTCTGGGATGGGAGAGACTTGACCTGGGGCCCCTCGTTCCACTGATAGGCCCAGTGAAATGCAAAAGGTGGGAACAAAAAACATATTAACAGATAAAAAAAAAAAATCCCTAAATTATCCATGGAATCCTTAAAGAGGGGGAAAACCCCTTATTCATAGAGAATTTAAATTAGCACTATCACTTAAACAAACTTCCTTTGTGGCAAAATAGTTCTCTGTGACAATTCCTTTTTTTTGCCAGGATTTAAAATCTGGGCAGCTCTAAGCCCTGCTAAACAAAATTCATGGCTGTACATCTTAATAAAGCAAAGAAGAGTGCACAGCGTGTCAAACAAATTCACCTCCTTGGTGTGAGTGTAAAGCTGCTATAATAGCACATGGCAGCGGGAGATCCAGATAGGACCCTTGATGTGTTAGCAGAGCGTATTGACTTATATCAGTCCTTTAGCCTGGTTTAAAATTGATCCCCTTAGAAAAGTTAAATATCACCTATGTTTGTAGATTGCTAGACAGCTATTAAGATAATGCTTTTATAAATACAGATGGTGCCCTTATCAAAATTACATGGCAGTAAATAGATGCCAGTAGAAATAATATGACACTTTGATTAGCTAATAAAATGAAGCACAAATAGAATGGGGATGCTAAGTTGCTCTGACAGTTTTCATACTGTCTTATTTATTGCTAATTTAGCTTTGATAAGTTTCTATTACAGTTTTGGCTTCTTAAGCAGTTCCTTTGGACTTTTAATTTTTAAACAGTAATCTGTATTTTATTGACTTGGGTAAAAAATCCTCATTGTCAATAAGCTCTTCATCATGATAGTAAATGTTATCATTCATTTTTAAGTAAATTGATAGGCTAAATTGCATAATGTAAGTTGTAGAGATAAAAGTAGCAAAGAGAGTGCCAATTAACGTTACATGAAAATTATTGATTAGAGCAAATTATTGCCTCAAGTTTGGCAAGCAATATTGGTTCAGTGATTGGTGGCTTTCTATGCCATAGTGAAAGACTTGTATCAAGGCATTGGATGACAACAGGGTCATTGGTACAGTACGACTTACATGCTTTGAAAACAAGCTTACACTGTCGTCTACTTAAGGCAAGATACTCTGTTGTTCAAAACTGGTATAACTTCATCAGTTTGAGTGGGATTGAGACATGGCCTGTTCACTTTTAAGTCTGCTGATCTTAGATGTGAGGAAAACTCTGCCTGTCACTTGAGTCCTATTGGAAAAATGTGTTCATTGATGCACTTCTTGGGATGGTTAATGGCAGTGATAATCAAGAAACAGGCAGCTGTTGAATGCAGATGGTATGTCAGTTATTAACATGATCTTAACAGCATAATGCTGACCAATATTTCTGCCTTTTTGGTACTTAACAAAACTTGGTGACTCAAAAGCAGAAAATTATTACAACCTGCCAAAGTTTTAAAACCTTTCTAGAAACTTTTGTCTGGCCCCACTTTCTCAGAGAGTACAAAGCTAATTTTTGGTTTTTTTTTCTTGCAACCTGTTGCTGATATTAACGCTGTGGCGTAGCAGTGCTCCTAATAAATGTGTTGAGCTAGATATCCTCTTCTACTTCTGCTGAGAAAAAAAGGTCCTGGTGCCCTTGTTCCCATGCACAGTGCAGAGGAACCTCTGCACCTTGTGAAGCATCAGTGCTGTAGTTGAACATGACACCCAGTTCTCCTCAGTCTTACTCAGTAATTACTGCTGCAATGGTGTCACTCTGTCAGTAGCCAGCAGTTTGACAAAACGTTCAGGGAACCAACTGTCAGCCAGATGGAAGGTGGGAACAAGCTTCCCAGCTGCCACATTCTTCTGGAGCCACACCGAGCATCCCAGTTCAGATTTTATTGCCCACCCATAGCCCCACTTGCCCATAGCCACAACAGCATTGTCTCCCTGTCTTTGTAGGCCTTGCCTGCCACCAGGGCTGGGCTTGGGGGACATAAATTTACCTTCTCAAATTTAGACAGTTGATGTGAGGAAGATGCACAGCTTGTGTAAAGACTGTTGACTGCATAGGAAATTTCCAGCTGTTGCACCCTCACTGGAAAGCGTTGATGGAAAAGGGAAAGGCATCTTAGATTATCTTTCTCTCAGGCTCCCTTCAATCAAGGTTCCTTGTGAAGGGGTTAGTTTGTGACAATGAAGGCTTTTTAACCCTTGATTAACCCCACAGATTTAGCACAAATGCTGCAAATAGCTCTTTGTTAGAGAGCAGGTGGGACACATACTTAGTTGCCAGGTGGAAAAAATCCTTTTAGGTGTTCAAATCCCAACTGCGTGGGCTTAATGGAATCATCTTGTTGTGTCTTTCATCTTTCACTTTTTTCACTATAATCTTTCACTTTTTGTTGTAAAAATTTAAAAACCTATTTTCCAAATAAACAAATTTAATAAATCCCAAACCATAACAAAACCCCCCTTCAGATTTCACATCTTTATGGCTGTATTGTCAACTTGATGCATGAGGTTTTAGCTGTAAAAATCCCTTTAATGCAAGTGGGAGTTGTACAGCTAAAAATTTATACATTGACTTCAGAATAGTATTGCTTCATCTCTCTTTTACTTTTTTTTTTTTGTGTTTTTTTTTCTTGCTCCCTACAAATTCCCTCCCCATATTTCCCCCACTGCTCTTTAATGAAAACAATCGTCTAATTCTATACCTCTCTTTCTTTAGTGTGAAGTAGGCATGATGATCCCTTCCTACTCACTGAACAGGCATAAGTCCAAGGGAGTGATATGTGAAGGTAGTGATAATATGTGAGTATTAAAGTTGTAGTGAAAATCCTTTATCTCATCAGTGCTTTCCACCAAAAAAACAAACAAACAACAACAACAACAACAACAACAACAACAACAACAAAAAAAAAAAACCAAAAAAACAAAAAAAAAACTTTTTTATTTTTAAACAGGCGGGTTTTTTTAGGATGACGTTGTCAGCCTTTCTGGCTAAGATTTCCTCTACTGCTTATAAGTAATGTGGTTGACACAAACAGATGTACATAAATCTAACATTTCAAGGAAGATCATGCCATATCCTATCTATATGACAGGGCAGAATTTGAGCAGTCTTGTGTTAGCCTGTGGGCATAATGCAAATTCCCTGGGCTGGAGAGACTTGGTTTTGCTCCAGAATTTCAATTGGTTGTCACCTCATTTTTAAAAAATGGGCTCACTCAACACAGCTGTGTTATAGTGGTATCCTTCCTTATATCAGGAGGGGACAATTGACCTAAGCATTGAATCATTTGGGACTGTGAACAATAAAACACTGTTTATCCCCAGTTTATGTTAGAAAGTATATTCTCTCAATCTTCCTTTGTCCAGAGAATTTTCATTGCTTCCTAGTATACAACTTGGGAACTGTTTACTGTCCGTGTAGGAAGATACGTGGCTGGGTGTATTCTTTTTTTATCCAAGGGAAAATGCAGGAATTGTTGCCCTTCTGGGTAGAGGTGATAATCCTACAGAGCCCAATCCCTGTTAAAGTGAGAATGCAACCCAGGTGGAATTCAGAATACTGTAAGGAAGGCATTTTGCCAAAATGTTTTTCTACAGAATGGCAGAGATTAAAGGCCTTCTAGCTCTGATTGGATTACCATGGACCAGAAGCACTTTAATCTCTACCACTGTGGCTTTGGGGGAAGCCAGTGATTGAGACGTGTGGCAGGACTATGCTGAAGAATCGGATGACTGCATTTAGCTCTTTAATCTTCTAGTCCTGTGGCTGTTGTAGAAAAATATTTAACTGTTGCAGTAGAGAAATAGGTAGTGAGTAGTTATTTTACCTTTTACTATGTGAAGAAAGCAAAAATTGCATATTCTCCCCTCCAGAGTTGTGGAAGCAGCCTGAGCCCCTGCTCAAAACACAGTATTGGGCAAGCTGGTGGTTGAAATTAATGTAAGCCCATAATGGCCAATACTGCAAATCAAAGGTCTCCAAAACCTAGTACCGTGTCTCAGACCAGCAGCAGATGTCAGTGGAGGGGGTATTAAGACAGAGTATATTTAAAATGACTTTTTTTCCCCAAGGCTGCCAATAGTCAGTATTTTCTGGACACTTCTTGAATAATTTATATTTAAATGCTCTGTTTTGTGCATAAGAGAGGCTGCAGACAGAGCTATTCAAAACCAATTCCAAGTATAGAAATGCCCTTTTGGAGAAAGGAGGAACACAGAAGAATGAAATACTAACCACCAGTTTTGGATTATATGCAGGTCAGTAAAGAGATAGGGAATCTGAGCAAATTATCTTGCTCAAATCTCAGTCAAGAAGGGATTAATTTAGTAAAGAACATAAGATATGGACAAGGTGGTGAAAATTGTCATAAGAGGTGTGACCAGTGGGATACAGGATGCTGTGGGACCTGAAGGCTGTCCTCAAGTATGTGAGAGTCCCCAGCACAATTTCAGCTTCGTGTGCCTAAATTATTCCGGTGTTTTTACATCAGGCTACCCCCAGTTTCCCAAGAAAGAAGCTGGGGATTGCTGCGAGACTGAGGAAATCTCTGAAAATTGCCCCTAAGGTTGGGTATTAAGAGCAAATGGCTCCACATAAAGAACCCTTTTCACTGGCAGTTTCTTGAGCTTCAGCAAAAGCCTTACCTCTTGTCCAGCTTGAGCTGGGGTGGCTGGGCTGGAGAAGAAGCAGTGGCATTCACCCATTATGGGAACGGGAATGAAATCTCTGCAAGGCTCAAGCAGGCAGGAAAGTCATGTGGCTGATGTCTTCAGTGGAGCTTAGGCCACCATAGAAGCACAACTCCCCAAACCAGAAGTAGTCTTAATTCCCATTATCATTCAGCATTAGAAATCTGGTCCTTCAGTGAAGGGACTGAACATTCAGCCTTTGAAAAAATATGGACAACTTCAACTGGAAGTGTGTCTAATGTCATGTAGACATCTTTAATTTTTAAATGACTCTTCAGACTAGGAGAGTAAAGCTATATAATCCATATGTTTTATATGCTATTGTGCCAGGCTTTCATGGCGAGAAGCTAAATATTTTTGTCAGTTTAGTTAGTTTATATATGCTGTTCTTGGTTTGTTGGCTGAGTAAAATGTCTGATGTGTCCCACCCCGATGTCCACATTTGGATGGAGGATGAAGGGAAATGAACCCTATAAGCCAAACACTGAGTTCCTTTCCATTCTTTTATTGGCTTTTACTTGGCAAATGCTAGTGGCTTTTGTCTAGAGAACATAACATTGCAAAAACAGTGGATGTTTATGGAAGGCAAAGCGTAACTTAATAAATACAGCGTAGATGTTACGAGAATGGATGCTCTTTCGCTAAGTACAGAAGCTACATATGGTGCTGATAGCAAATGCCATATGTTTGTAGAAGAGGCTACATTTGCACAGTGCCTTTTTCTCAGACCTGATAATCTGTGAAAAATAACAATTCTGTTTAGTACTTCTGGTTTTGGCCTCTTGCTTTGTCCTTTAACTTGTGCGAAATATATGCAGTCAGAATGAATCTCGACACGTAGGTCTGCAGTCACTCCTTTTCAAGGCCACTTGATCCTAACAGCACCCATCTGAAATGCCCCTTAGTCTAATCATGGTGCTACAAAATTACTGTCCTTTATATTGTGGTTCCTGACACTCCAAATCCTGGGTGCCTAGCTCCCCGGTGACACAGCTGCTTAAGGAAAGTACTCATCCATCAGCAGTGTCACCTGTGGCCTGCTGGCAGTGATGCTGTCACTGGGCAGACATATGCTTGAATCTGGGCTCTCAGTCTGGGAAAAGATTTGGATCCAGGTGTCCCACCTTTTTGTTGCCATTACCATCAGTTTATGGCGTAACACAGCTACTGACAACATCTCCTCTGCTAGATGGTCCTGGGTGGAGCTGCTGCTGCTATTGCATTCAGAGGATGGGAATAGGTGCCTATGCTCAGGAGAAGGTTCTGGGCTGTGGAAGGAGGTAGCCACCTGGTGCCTTGTTTGAGGGAATTTTTGGAAGGGGATAAGGCTTTGAGTATACTCAGCAGTAAGTCTTCCTCTTTGGTTACATGGCCACATGTTTGATATGAGTCTTCTGAGATTACTCACGCTCCAGTGCTGTTTTGAGTTTGGCTCCTGTATGCCCTTGTGGTCAATGTATCTACCCTTGTATTTCAGGTTCCCTTTTGAGACCAACTTTCTAGAAATGTATGCCTTGTAAAGCCTACCTGTAGGTACTCAAGCCTTTTATGGGATCCAACCTGCAACTTAAACCTGCTTAGTTGGAGAGCTGATTAGGTAACAGCCATACCTTGAATGAATGCTGTTTCCAGAAATATCCCTGGCTTTTTAAGCTAAAGATGCTTGAATTAACTAGATGTCTCTCAGAATGTACCAGTCATAAATGAACCATGCGCAGCCCCTGGTAGTTCTTGGCATTTTAAAAATTATTATTTTTATTTGGTCATTGAAAAAAGTGTCTGGAAACCATTGTGTAAGTAATTTAGTTGAGCAAGCTTTTTCACAATAGGCAATAGAGAGTTAATTCTCAGTGTTGTCAGCTGCTTTCATTTTTAAACACATTTCAGATTCAGAAGACAGCCATATAGAAAAGAATGTTATGTTAATGTGACAGCAATCACAGACACTGCTATAGAAAACTCACTGCTCTCCCCTCCAAAATTAACATCATAACCTTATGTCAGTGGCTCACTATTATCCTAATACCTGTTTTTGGATTCTGTCCAGTCCCATTAGATATCCCTGTGTTGATTGCTCTGTTACTGGTGAATGTTAATTGCCTCCAAATCTCAGTGGAGTTCAAAAGCTTAGGGAAAAAAGTACTGACTGGTGGAGCTGCTAGTTTTATTAACAGGCAAGTAAATAATAAATCTGTTCAGAGGTATGAGTGAAGTGCCTGAGACATGACATGAAACCTGCTGATCTTACATCTTTCTTTGCATGTCTGTCAAATATTATTAACTACGTAACAGAGTAAGCCATTCCAGCTTTGAAGATTGCAATGATATCGTAGTGCCTGTCCACAGCCAGTGTACCTTAAGAGGCAGTCAGACTGTATATCATTGCCATCAGGATTCTTATCTCCTTGACATTAAACAGTGCCCCTTATTACATTTTAAGATGCTTTTTAGAGTTATTAGGACTATTTAATTGAAATTATGATGTCAAAATAGGGTTATAACAAGGCTTGTCACATGTCATTTAGTATTTTTGCCTCCTGGTAATGTGTGTTAATTTTGATTTTTTATATAGAGAAACTTCCTTTCTGTTTTGTTTTGAAGGAGAACTGAGATCTTGATTACTAACCTTTTTTTTTTCTGTTTCCTTTAATCATAGAGTTTTAAATAAGATCCTAGCATGGCTCCCCCTTTTCAACACCAGAAACCTCTAGATGGAAAATCCCCAGTGTAATCCCACTGTGAGTTTGCTTCTTATAGCATATTTCTGGTTTAGGTACCTCTTCTGCTAGTTTTTAGTTTGCAAAAAGGTTGGGAACACTTACAGAGTGGAAATAAGTGATGTGAAGAATATACTGTAATCACATGCTGCCGAATAATTGCATATTTTATATCAATGGTTTTCAGTTGGTTGATAATATTTAATCTCCTAGCAGAGATCTGTAATGACTCATTTTAGACACTGACCCTCTAACTTCATTTCAGGAATGAAATATTTCCTAATCCAGTAATTTCTGTCTATGCCATCGTGTCATGCAGATAAAGAAAAGCAACTCCAGGCACCCACTGCCAGATTGCTTAACAAAAAAAATGGCAGCAGGTGAATTCCTTGCTGAATGCTGGGCTGAAGTCAAATGCTAGCCCAACGTGTTATGGCTGTATGAAATCTGTATTTAGGGTAGGAAAAGTGAAGTTACTGTTTTGGTGATTTAAAGTGATTGTTAGGGTGTTATAATGAAAAGCATACCCATCTGATAGGCAGAGTGTGTGCAGATGAACATGAGTTTTTAAGCAGTGTAAATGTGATTCAGCCAGTGGTCAAAAGGTGAACAGAAGTCAAGAATGTCATTTTGAGGCTCACTCCAGAACAAAGGAGGTGAGAGAGAAAAGCAGGATAATTAATAGTATTATGTTTTTTGTGGAAAATTGACAGGCAAGTAGTGTTTATTATTACAATACAGAGCATTTGAATCTTCCCCATGTTTTCACCAGGAATACTAAAAAATGCATATAGCAAATGAGCATAGGGCCATACACAGTGTGTTTGGAAGGTCTCTCAGGTAAAGATGGTGGGTGACTGAAATAAGCTGATGTAGCCACACTGAAGCACATAATTAGCTGCCAGGATTTCGCAGCTTCTGAGCATTGATAGCGTCCCATTCATTTCCATGCTGAAAATGTTGGTTGCAATCTTCTCTAGCTGGTCAGTATTTCTCATCTGAAGATACGCTTTTCCTACGAAACCCTGTTTTCAACTGTATCCCTCTACTTCTGTTCACATTCATGAAGAATTTCAGGAAAAGGAAGGAATCTACATGTTATACCTTGTAAACAATTATGAGTTTCATTTTTTGTTTTTAGAGTTCATGATAACACAGACTGTATGCTACAGCATGAAAAAAGAGATTGAGTAAAAGATTTAGTTTTTTCACCAAGTCAGTGTTTTGTTTTGTATGTATATAAATGTATTCATGTTTATTATAAGATCATATTTCTGTAGCTGTCCTGTAGCCCTGGAGCCCTGATGCCAGAGGAGGTTTTTTTGTAAGTGGAATAAAGTGGGGCTGCGTATATTTACTGTAGGTTGTGCATCACAGGTCAAGTTCCCATTTTCCTTCCTGGAAATTCAAGCGGCCCTAACATCTGTCTTTCCATGCGCCCTGCTACTAAAATGTTCCTGGCTGAAATGAATTTCCCATTTCTGCCATGTCAGTGCTGGCCAGAGGAGAAAGGTAGGGTAACGAGGAGATACTGCTCATCTCTGCGTGCGTTAGTTTTCCATCTTACTGCTAGGTGTGAGCTCAAGTCAGGGACTGTGAGGAAAATTCTGTCCCAGGCCAAAAGGGAGGATGGTGGCATGTGCTACTTGCCAGCCATTAGGGCATAGAGATGTAATACCATTTGTTTCAGTAGGACTTTGTGTTTGATGCTTAGAAATTGTATACCTTCTTCTGAGTGCAGGCACTGAATTCAAGCACTCTGCAGTGCAATGGACACTTGACTTGGTACAAAAAATGAAACAAAGCCCCTGGTTGTGTTATTTTGCTGAGGGTAAAACTGAACTTAGATATAAAGAACACCACCCTGCATTTGCATAAATTATTAGAGTGTATGCTAGGGTTTAACTTGGCCTGGTAGCTCTGCTAAGATGAAATTCTTTGTGTGCCTGTGAATTTTGGTGTCAAGAGTGGGGATCACTATTGCTGGAGAGTGTTTAAGTGAAATAAGCCCCAAATAGAATAATTTCCTTAGCTTAGGGAAAAAACCTCATAGAATAATAAAAAATAATCAGCTGTTGGAAAGAAGGAATTCTGTGCTCCTAATTTGCAGAAATCCCAGCAGTTGCTATTGTGCCCAACCACTCACTAATACAATAAAATATAATCACATAATTAAATACAATATAGGATTTCCGTAATAGGAAACTTTATTTCTTTGTGACAATATAGGAGTTGCTGTGGTTGAAGTTCACAGTTTGGTACTGTAACTATTATTAGATGGAAACATATCATGTATTAGGCAGGATTCTCCTACATGGGCACTTCCCAATCTGGGTGAAAATGTTTTGCTGCAGAGCGTGGAAGCTTTTTAGGAAGTTTTCTAAGATGCACCTTTTGGACGAGGAGGCATCTTGCAACCATGTTTTGCTTTGCTAAAACAAAACTTCTTTCTCTCACTGCTCTTTATTTGGATTGATGCCATCTGTCTTTTGCTAAGCCCAGAACTTGCTAGAAGCTGAAATTCAAGCTAATGGGTAACTTTCAGGGGTGGAAATTTTCTTAGAACCTGATTTCCCATTTCTGATGACAGCAGAAACTTAAATAATTAGAACTACAGGGACAGACACTTAAACTCAGATACAACAGTCTCTGTTCAGATGAGTACTGTCTATGTGAGACAGCAGCAATAATCCTACTTTTATTGCTGTATTTCCATTTGGACAGTCATTTGTGTGAAATTCTGCATTATACAAGACTGGTTTGTTAGCTGCAAACGGTAGGAGAAAGAGTAGAAAAACAGCTGGATCCAGTGTGGGGCAATGTTGTCAGGAAAGAAAATCATGGAAGTGAAGCCCTTGAAGCTTCTAGATCCTGTATCCGTGAAGCATTTTCGAAGTTTGTACGAGGACAGAAGGAATTATCTGGCTTTTAGGTGGTTTGGGGTTGTTAGGTACAAGATGCATACCTAGTTAAAAAGAGAGAAACTAGGAATTAGATTTAGGAGGAATGAAATGAAGCCATCTTTGCTGTAATAGAGTGTCCAAGTAATCAGGTATGTACTATCATGATGAAAATCTGTGTCTTTCTGTGTTTAACCAGATGAACATAAAGGTAAATGTGAAGTCCTGTGTTGAGGTAAGGAACTGTTTTAGTTATCTGCAGGGTGGATTGGTGACAAGTAAGGTTGTTTCTGATTTTGCTCTCAATTTATCTTTCAATCCTTTTTTTTTTCTTTCAATCTATTACTGACTTTAGTGATGCAGGAAAAATCCCAAGTCTTGCTTATCCTAATCAGTCAGATCGTCATTATTAATTTAATGATCTAAAAATCCATCAAAACACCGCATACCGTTGTTAGTTTACCTGCTGCAATTCCAAGCCTTCAAGCAAAAGTTTGTGTTCTGAGTTTCTCCCTAGCCCAGAAGTTGCCTTGCTTGTATTTTAGCTTTTCTGAAAGTCAGGGTTTGAAGAACTGTAGACTTTGAGTTTGGCATCTTCTGTTTGTAGGCTACAGAATCTACTGACTTTTGAGTAATCTGTGTAGATGTGCATGTAGAGTACTTTCACAGTCATAATCTTGAGTAATTCAAATTTAATTATGATGAGAGATCCTGTATTTCATTTATATGTAAAATTAGAAGAAAATATGCAGAAGCTAATCCTATTCAGAGACTGACTCCAAATATTTCTGAGCTAAAATGTTTGTAACATAGAAGTCTTATTAAAATTCCTATTTCTACACATTTTAGTAGTAATTTGGTTTAAAAATTGCAAGACTGTAGTTTCATTTGACTGAGAGAAGAATTATGAGACTATAGACAGACTAACTGCAGTTTTAACAATGCTAAAATCCATTATAAATCAGGAAAGGAGGGGAAAGTACACATGCCATAATAATTTATTTGACAGTGCTATTGAATATACATACAGCTCACAGATTATGTGTTTCTAGTACTCTAAAAATAAGAAGTCCAAGCATAGGAACATTATTTTTAATATGAGGATGCAGTGCTAAAGAGGAGAGAAGGTTTTGTAATGGTAATCAGGCTGCTGAGCACCATGGTATACTGGCTCCTGTTTATGCAGACTCCTGCACCAGCTGAAGAATAAAAAAAGGGCAGAAAAGTAAAGGCAATACAATTTGCATCTCTGTATATTTTCCCTTTTTTTTTTTTTTTTTCTCCTCATCTTCTTGCTAGGGAGATGCCCCTAACATTTTTTTGAGCTGTTGCTTTCCAAAGTCCAGTGTCAGAAATGGATTAGTAAATGTGCGGTGGCTTGGCTGTGTCCTGCTGGTATGGTTTGGTGGGGATGTGGAGTAAAAGATTGTCTCATTGCCTCCTGTCATATCTGAAGAGTGAAAATGTAGCTATTATCCTGTCCTGTGAATTCCTCAAAGGTCACTTAAATCCCAGTGGTCACTACTGGGATGTATTTTGGGAAGCAAATTTTGCACCAGGGCTTGGATATACAGCTGTGATAGTCTGTAGAGTTAAGCTAAATGTATTTCATGTATGGGAACAGGAGCTGGACATTTTTGATGTCTTTATGAAGTGGATTCACAAAATTTAGTTGAGCTTTCCTTTTGGCTGTCAGTGATAGGATATGTCTACCAATAATGTGCTGCTGCTTGTAGTTCTTATGTCTCCCAAAAATATGCTTCTTGTCATAGTTCTGTAATGCTGGTTTTTGATCTTTGCAATATTGCAGTTATGGAAAAGACTATGATGGCTTTTTCTCTGAATGAGTCACAGAGTCTGAACAATGTACAGGTATAGCTGAATTCTTTATTTGTATTTAAAAACTCTGTTTAATAGGAGCTATAATAAGTATCAAGCAAAAGATAATTGTGGTCATAGTTCAGTTCCAATTGGTTGTCCTGAAGGACTTTGTAGTCTGTGCTCTAACTGCTCAGAAATGCACTGTTATGTGTTACTGCCTAATTGGTGAACTGTAATTGCTTATATTGAGAACTGATCTTAAAAGTTAATCTATGCTAGAGTCAGGAAGATTAATTGGGGCAATCACCATGCCATAGATTTCTAGTAAAGTGACACCTCCTTAAACTGGTTTGCAGCAAGTGCAGTGCAGTCTGAAACTGAAGACACAACGCACGCCTTCCATCTGAGCTCTGTCTTGTTGAAAAGATTGTCTGTAACTCAGCATACCTTCGCCACATACCTTCTGGCCGCAAGCTTTTAGAGGGGTTTTGACTGAGAAAAGACACACGAGACTTGAATTACACTTTTCTAGGCAAAATCTGTGATCATGTTGGTGGGAGCTAATGCTTCTGTCCCTTTCCAATTTGCTGTAACCGTGTGTTTTGATTTTAGTGGAGGTTCTGTTGGCTGGTTTACAGCATGCAGGACTGTGACCCAGCCACGCCTCTACCTAGCTGTGTGTCTGGAGTGAACTGCTGACTACCTGTGGCCTGCTGGCCAGGCACTGCCTGCCGTAGTTTGAGTTGACAAGCACTGCCCTTTAGAAGACTTCTTCCTGTGTTTGGTCAAGTACTTTTTGATGCCCTGAAGCTGGCTCTACAGGTTTCTCCAGATGCCTCATGGCTGGCCTGCATGAGCTGGGTAGTGCAAGTGGTGTGGGCAGCAGTGGTGTTGGCCCATGCTGTTCACACCACTGGAATCGATGGTTACAGTTAAAAATTAGATGTATAACAGCATTTCTGGAGTTGCACTAAAAATTTACATAAGGACTGCCCCTCACATAATTTAAAATCCAGCTCTACTCTGTGTTTCTAGTGTGGCAGCTGAACCATGGAGATTTAAAGCTAAAGATGTTGCATCATGTGGCATTGGGAGGATATGGACTCAGTGTACTGTAGAGAAATGTCACATTCCAAAAGATCCTGATATTAGTAGTCTCCATGTCATGCAACACAACAGTCTCTGTTCACATGATGCAAGTCTTTTTTATGTGACCTATCCTGAAGTAAGTGAGCCACTTCCTTACCCATGAGGATTGCACTGCCAGAGGCGGGGGAACATCACTTAATCACCTGGGTGTGCATTCACTGCCCGCTCTTGAGTGGAGTAAACCTTTGCCCGAGTGAGCTGACCATGGGAAGCTGTCTAGAAGCAGCCTCTTGTCTGGCTTGGGGATTGCTTGACACGTAACGTGATCCCGCTGCTGAACTTTATCAGTTTTCTATTTCTGACTTTCAGTTGCTCTTTATTCTTTAGGAGAATCTTGGCCTCATTCCAGAGCTGACAGGATGTAACTGAGTATCAGGAAGTGAGGTGCAGTCTGGACTGTGGAAAATTGGAGATGTGGAGAGGGCTGGCTCAGCTTTACTGGAGCAGTTAGTGTTCCCGGTGCTGGGTTTTAGTGCACAACACCCATTGTCAGACCTCTTGTCAGGGAGTCATTTCACCTCCACTACTCATCCACAGGAATTTTTGCTTGCTAAAGGAATTCAGCAAAGGATAAGGGCAAAATCTGTGTGGATAAAATGCTATAGGTTTCTGGCACTGTCATCTCTTCATTGAAGGTTTTATTCTTGCTTTCCTTGAAGTGTGCAAGCGTATGGGAGTTAGGTTCGGAGGAAAATTTGCATGTAGGTCTATGATGGTAGTGCCTGGAAGGAGCACTGTCTGCCATCTGCTTTGGTCCTTAACATAAACATACTACATGAGCTCACCAGAATAAATTCATCATTGTGCTAGAGCCTCTCTCTCAAGGAAAATATTGGATACTGAAACTGCCCATGACAGACAGTGTACCAGAGCCTGGGATAATCAATCCAACAGCTAACTGCCCATAAAATTATGCCAGTTGCATCCTCAGGTTCTGCATCAGCCAGTAGAGCCAAGAGAAAGGGCAGCCCAGAGGGAGGGAGAGGAAACCACTGACTTCTGCAAATAAGCCAGTAAGTGAGCAAAAGGAAGGAAGAATGGTGAAGTCCTTGAAGCACATTGCAGACATGAAAAAGTGGTGGGAGATCCTCCTGCACGGTTGTTTTATGGTTTACCAAGCAGCAACCAGTGCTCCAAGTGTTGGTGCATTTCATTCATCTCTTTAAAAAAATAAGGACCACTGAGCAGACTGCAACCTCCCTGTGAGACATCAGTCTGATAAAGACTTCTATCCAGAGTAGAAAGGGAAATGAAATAATTAAGTTATTGTGGAAAAGCTGAGCCGTAGGTTACAGTAAAAAAGCATCAGTAAAAAAATTTTGTGGTTGGGGTCTACACTGGAGAAATCTTCCCTGGGTCCAATTCATTTTGTTCACCCAAGAAGAAACAAGGGCATTGTGACTGCTCTCAATTACTATTTGGAATATAGGGTAAAAGACAATCTTGAGAGTGGCTCGCTGCTATGTTATTAAAGATTGTTGTATCTAATGAGACCTTGTACTTGCAAGACCTTGAAATGCACTAGTGCCTTGCATGCTGACTGCCAATGCAAGGTGGGGAGGTCTGCATGGTCCAGATTTTAATTTTTCACTTTGATTCTTGTTATAAAGGCACCAAAAGAGAGCTCTGTATCTGTAGCTCATTTTTTAGGCCAGGTAAGCTCAGTCAGTTCATGGGCTTCCATAAGATCATAAGGTTGTGATACAAGTTGCGTAACCAACCATGACAAGGTTGTCAATTGTCATGAGGTGTATTTAGATTGACTTTTTAGGTGACTCGGATGTTAAGTATTGATTTTTTTTTAAACTGTGTTGTCATGAGAAAAATTTATCTCGAACAGCTGGTTAAAATGAAACTGTATCATCTATTAAAATTTAAATGATCATTTCTGAATAAAAGTGAGTTTTAAGTGACTTGCTCCCGGCACCATGGTAAGTGCTCAGTTTATTTCTCTCATGAATACCACTTTTCTATTAGGAGACCATGTAATATTATGTCCATTTAACCCTTTATAGGGCCTTCTAGGTGTCTCATAACTCTTATAATTCTAATTTTATGAGTGGCATAAAATGTTCTGGTTCAGATACATAAATGACTGCATATGTTTTACTCCTAATATGTTTTACTCCTAGTTTCTATGCTGGCAGATTTTTTTTTTTTTTTTTTTTTTTTTTTTTTTTTTTTTTTTTGAATGGAAGTGTAGTGGTACTGGCTTTCTATAAAAGTGAGAGAGCTTGCTGGTGTCCTAAAAGATGAACTAGTATCTGTTTGGAGTCTTTACAGATGAGTACAAAATTGTGGGTTTTACCAGGTTTTGATGACACTAGCAAATATATGTAAGTAGGATATAAAATGAATCAGCTGCTGTTCAATAAAAAAGCATCATGTTTACCTCAGCCTTGTAGCTACTTTGCCCTCCTACAGGGACTATTTTAATTAGCAGCATGAATTTTGGGTAGTTTAATTTATTTTGAGATTGTGTAAAACAGGCTTTTCGAAGGGTTTATTTATAAACTGCCCAGGTATTTAGCAATAGCATTTCTGGAGCATCTGTAAAAGCAGAGTGTTGTAACACAAAACTTTCTATCTTCTTCTTGCGGCTCTTTAGCCTTGCCAACGGGGTTATTTCTGGGGTCTTATTTTCATGCTGCTTATCACTGGTGGAAGGAGAGTGAATCAAATGAGGATCAGAAAATTAAATGAAAAAAGAAACATTTACTCAGTTGTCTTCCTAGGAATTTTCCTGTGTAAAACACTAATAATCATGCCATATGTTGGTGGTAACTTCCATTCCAGCAGACCACAGCAGACTTTACAGATTCTAGATTCTGTGCATTGTATTCAGTGATCAGCTGATTGAAATCACAGCAGAGTTTCTGTAGAGCTCAGAATTGGTAGCACTGAGAGATAAGTGCCACATGGCTGCAGTTCTGCACCATTTTGTGTTACGCTGGTGTTATGGAGCTGATAAAGTGTAATGTCCTGGGGAGGCAAGCCTGGGTACACTCAGTCCTGACATGCTTACATGACCTGCTTATGTCCAGTGAGGTTCTTGTATGAGAAATGTGAGTAGGGGTTTGAGTATTTAAATAGACCTAGACATTATTTTATCTATAATTGAAGGAAGTCCCTTCCTGTGTTTCAAATACAAGTGCCATTGTGTTAATAACTGGGTTTAAACTTTGTATTTAAACTAGAAAATTTATAAATATTTCCCTGGGATCTTGTTACACTGTGCCAAATACAGGTAACTCATAAAGTTTATTTAGCTTTGTTGGTACAATGAGTAAAAAGAACATTGTAGATTGATGGTACCTTCTTTAAAGTGTTTGCAGAGAGTCATGAATGTGAGAAGCAGATGGAGTAGGTACTTTGATTTGTATAGTACATGTAAGGCTGTATCTCCTAGATATCTTTCATATGAAAAGCTCTTGCTGATCTGTATGAAACTGTCTGAAGAAAGACTAGAGTCACCTACTAAGTTCAGAGCTCTGTATAGTGAGTGCCAGCATTGCCAGTGCAGAGAGACACCTCCAACAAGGAGCATTTGGTAGATGTCCTGAAAGAAGGATTTTGGGATTGAGAACATTCTCTGCAAGACTCTGCTTGGAACGTTTAGCATATTGGTACAACTGTTAAGTAATTAGACTAATCAAATGTTCCCTCACCATAATTTCCTGACAGAACATACCATATATGATGACAATTTTGAGAGGATAAACCAAAAAGCTACAAAGAATAAGAAATTATCTTTGAATTTTCTAGTTTTCAAAATCCCATTAAAAATGTGTCCTAAAAGACATAATCTCCGAATGAATGTGATGTCAGTACATAAAGGAGCTTTTCTGGATGACGTCTGATAATCAATATGCTGTAATGAATGAGCTATGTCATTTACCTTCAGTGTCTGTCTGCCTTGCTCTATGTTTTATTAATAAATTACATATCTGGATGTTTTTATAAGCATTGAAATCTCTGTTAAAGAACTGACTATTTTTCTCATAAAAATGACATAGCACGGACAATACTGAGTTTCCTGCTGTTAGAGAAGAGTAATCACAACCACTCTTATAATATGCTTACTTGCTAAATGCATAAATCTAATAATGCAACAATACAATGCTACAGTGAGCTTCATGAATTGGAAAAAGATAGAATTTAAATGTGTTTGGCACCTGACATACATTTCTTACGGGAGGTCTGTAATTTCCTGTATTAGAGCAAGCTGTATCCTTTAATGAATGCAACTGGAAAGAGTAAAGGATATTTGGAGAGTCATGTATTTAGTTTAGTCTACTAGGTACTATTTTGCTTGTTACCTTTGATTTTAAAGCTATCAACCTTATTTGGACAGTTTATTCTTTTTGTAGGGAAAAGATGGAAGCAGAAGATGGCAAATAATGTTTGAAAATCATGACTCAGTAATGCAAGGTTAAAATTTCTGGCCCTGTGTGTTGTCATTGGTAGTGTGTTTCAAATGCTTCAGTATCACTTATATGCATTTTGAGTCTCTGTGAGTGGTAATGAGCTTATCTAGCTTCCCGTGCATTTATGAAAAAGCAAGAGATTGTATTTTAGCTTGCTGTGGTTTCTTTGACCTAAGTACCAGCCATGAAAGTTTAATGTAATGTTCTCTAGTGTACCCAGTAGTCATACAGGTGTAGGCACAAGTCATCATTCCCACAAATGTCAGGTCAGCGGTGATGTTGGACTTGCTTATTCCAGACATAGGTTTGGTTACAGTAGCAGCACCAATGGTAAACTGAGCACTCTATCCTCAACACCACCACTTAAAAAGTTTTAGAGAGCACTAGAAAAATGCAATATTTTAAAATCATAGCTGATGCTAAAGCTGCCCCTAGAATTTAAGTTAGAGTGTGTAGCTCTAGGGATGGGTTAAAGATACTTGGAGAACAAACCCAGCCATTTTGTAAATCCATTTTGCTGGGTTGATCTTTTTTAAGGCTGTGTCAGTGAACAGAGGAAGCTATCTAGATCTCTGCTAGGCAGCGCTGTGATCTGTACAAGTTTCTTGCTCCCCACAGGATCTCCAGCATGTGGGCTCCTCCCTTCTGACCTGAGCCAAACATGCTGCTGTCCAATATGATACTCTTGCTTATTCGATGCTTGCTGTTGCTCAAGGGGGAAGCTAGTGGAGAGCAAGTAAGAGAAGCTGGCTGCTGACAGAGCTAAGGCTTGACAAGGCAGAAATGTTTAGTGCAGACATATCAAAGCAGAGCACTCGTTTCTTTTTGGAGAAAACTGCTGCGTTTCACATACGTATTTCACAGCCTTCTCCAATTTGAATCTTCCCTAAATAATTTTGAACATGTGTTCCTGAAATGTTGAAAACCTGAGTTCCGTGAAAAAGCTTTTCAAGAAAATTGTAATAATCTTGAGAGTTAAGCATTCTCCTCTCCTTGTGTCTGTCCTTCATGAGGGAGGTTGTGTAAATCCTCTGGCTCGATCAAGAGAAATTACTTCAATATTTCAGGAGCCGAGTACTCTTTTGTGTTGACCAATTCCATGCAGGCTATCAAATGATTTTGCCTCCCTTTTGTCCTTAGTCTCATTTAATTAGATCCAAGTCTACATACAATTCTGTCCAACTAGTCTCTCAGTGGAAGCTGTGGTTTCTCTTTTGGCTTACTCTCTACTTCTTCTGTGATTGAAGCTGTGGAATCTTGTAATTCATTTTGTTCCACCATTATTGATTTGGTGGCAACAGTCCAAATGCTGAAAAATATTTTCTAGGTTGTTGTTGCCCTTGATTTCCAAAGACATTGCATACAATGAAGCATGTGGATCAGGAATTGACGTATCCTTAGTGTCACCAGGCTTTGAGGGTGTATTTTCAATTTAAAAGCAGTTTATTGTTAATTAGGGAGAGTCCCAAGGGCATCATGATCTCCTGATAGTCTGTGAAGAGTACCTTCAGTACACTGTACTCTGTGAGGGTTTGCCAAAACCATCGCTTGCGTAAATCCTGAATTGATTCCATGCTGAAGAAGAGTTGTTAGAGCCTCCAAGTTACAGTTGCGAATAAGATGAATATTAAATTTTAAATTTTACGCTTTTATTAGTGGATTTTGGTTTGTGATTCTTGTAAAAGAAAAAACAAACCAAGTGCTTCACAGAATCTTAACCAATGCATATGCTATGCATATGGCATAAAAGTGCTACCCTTCTAGCTACTGTCTGTGCAATGAAAGTAGATGTGTTTCAGTGGCAACACACAACTTAAGCATATTTCCTTAACTAATTGGACTCTTGGAGTGTTAACCTTCCTCTGGGAAGATTCTGGATGGCATGCAACATGACTAACAAGTGAAAGGTTATGGAATTGGATCCCATTGCACATTTTCTCCTACTTTAATACCTGCTGTCTTATTAACATGTTAAAAGGTTGTGGGCAGAAAATCCAGTGTCTTACCCTTATAGGAAAATACTTTACCTATTAGTGAGCTGTTCAGTGTCTGCAGATATCCCAGAAAACAACCTTATGGGGACTGTCTGCTGTGTTGGATGAGGATATGATGGCATGGAGGCCATTTTCTTCAAGGTCTAGACTGTACTTCTACAGTGCACACTTCGATGTCCAGTTTGAATTAGTGTAAAATTATATAATTCTCCAATTTAGCTGTCCAATCTTTCTTTAATTTGTACTACCTCCTTCTTTTATTAAAAGAAAGTGTTTGTGTTTGCCTGTCTGTGCTTGTGTGTAAAAAATGATCTTTATGAAGATGAAGTCTTTTTCTTGTGTCTCTGCCAGTGCTGCTTTGCTATAATAGAATGACAAACTGTAAATAGAATTGGCTTGGAGGCTGAATCAGTTGTTGGTATTTTGTTAATAAAAATAATACGAACTGCCCTCCATCAGGTAGTGCAAATATAAATTCTGAGTTGTTATGAATGCCAAATTAACTTTGTGAAGATTACTGACTCAGTTTATCAAGTCTGTTTTGTCATACATCAGTCATATTGACCTGCTGTATGATGAGATATATTTTTATTAACTAACCTTGCTGTCTGTTGTGCAGACATGAATGTCGTTTTAAAATCAAGGCGAGACCTGGATGGCTTGTCCTGCATCGTACCTGCAGATTCCTGTCCTGCTTATGCCATAAACTAGTGACCACCCTCTATAGTTCTCATGTGCTTTATTTTTGATGAATCTCTCCGAGTATGAATAGCTTAGAGGATAATTACACAGGTAAGGTGCTAACCTGTACTAGCTTTGTGGAGAACATACTTCTCTGCCGCTTCTGTCATTACACTGTCTTTTAGTTATATGCTGGACTGAATTTTAAATCCTGATCCTGACATTCATTGGATTATATGGATCAGCTCTTTCCTGTCTTTCTGATTTACCAAACTATTAAATGCTGAATGTACATCATCTATGTCAGGCCAGAATTTGGTCTGTCATGAGCATCTAGGTTAGATCTGTTTGAATTTATCTCCTGAGTGTGTTTCCTCCATTTTGAAAGGCTCTCTCTGTTGTGCTGTTTGTTTAAAGAAAAGAAAAGAAAAGAAAAGAAAAAAAAAAAAAAAAAAAAAAAGGTTAAAAAATGGGATTATGACTCCCTTTCTTTTTGGGGTAGTTATGAGTTACTTTGCTTTGTTTTGTTTTGCTTGGAAGGAATTGAAAGGATAAGTTTACAGATAGGCTAAAATGTTTTCTCCCAGGACATTTTGTCTCTTTGTCAGAACAAGGCTTTCTCTCCAAAGCTGACAGTGGTGGAATAAGGTGTTGTATTGTCTTTTCCAATTCTTGCAGCTCACCCAGTTTGCTCCCCGCAGTCCTACATGTGGTCCTGGCAAGCTTGGGCAGAGTTGATGGGACATGCATGGGTGTGGGTGTCTCTTAACTCTTCATGCCAAGGGGCAGACACGAACTGCCTCTCCAGAGGTGTGTGCCCCATCTGGACGAGGTTGATGCCAAATGTCCCAAGCCACTGCTAGTCCCCGTTTGGGGGAAGAGCAGTGCAAGGATGTGGTAGATGCTACGAGAGGCTGAGTAAGTCGCTGGATGATTGTATAGGTGTTTCGTTGTAGCTTGGTGAAGATGCTTTGAAGTGGTAGTTTCCTGTGGTTCTGTGAAAAACAAGTGCTTTGGGAAAGAGAAAATGAGTATAGTGGTAGACAGCATGAGGAGGAGAGTCTGATCTCCTATACTATCCTATCCTATATAATATATGTAATTATACATATATTCATTATTCCTTTTTATAGTGGTTTAAATGTTAACTGTCAGGTCTTAAAGGGTAGCAACTTCTAAGTACACAGGTAGCTGATAATTAACTTTATGGACATCTCAGTTTCTCTTTCCAGTTCACATATCTTGGTGGCTTACAAGACCCCGTATTACAGCTTAAAAAGGCTGTATTATGTTGTCTACCTTCTGGCTGTAAGTGAAAAGCCCAAGCATTTCTTAGACCCTAGTCCCACTGTGAGCATTAAGCAATAATGTGCATAAGCCTTTTAACTGTCCACATTGAACGGCAGGGCTTTAAAGCAAAAGCCAGTCTTGAGCCCACACATGGACTGATTTTGGTTGGCCTTGTTGGCTGTGAAAGCACATTTTTCATTAAAATTAAAATGCTATCAGACCACCTACTGATCATAAGTGGGGTTTTTGTTCGTTTAGAAGAGATGAGACATACTATTTTTACGCAGCTTGGATCAAGATGTCAACAGGAAGTAAGGACATGTGACTGTCATTTTGCATGTCTTAAGAAATAGCATTTTCTTCTCTTAATAATGAGGGTGGATTTGCTGAATGACCTGCTTATTTATTACAGCAGTTACTGAATTTTTGTGTGCCACATCTGCATGTTCTTATTTGGGTTATCAAATATTCAATGACCATGTGATGAAAAAAAAGGGTTTTTTTCCGAAAGGCAAAGTATTTCTGCTTCTTTGAATGACTGGTACTGTTTTAAGGTAAGTCACTGTGGGCCTCAGGGGAAAACTGGGTATGTGTTTTCAAGAGAGTCAAGGTATTATAAGTGTACTGGGTTACAGGAATAAGAGTAGTCTCTGCTTGGTTCATCATGAGCTCTACTGAGAGAATTCTGTGAGGAACACCGGTACTGTAATTCAAACTGGTCAATAAACCTGTGAGCATTTAGGACTATCATAAGCCTTTTCATTAGCTTTGCAGGCCAATTAAAAGTAGTAACAACTGTGTCAGAACCAGAGGTCCTGAAAAGGTTCGGTCAGTGTTTTCTGACATATAGTTTTGGAATTTTATTGCAAAAGGAGGAATGAGAATGGTATAGACAGAAAGAGCTGAGGCAAGGATGGGAACAGGCTTAGCTGACATGTCACAAAATCAGAAAAATCTGTTTTGTTGTACTTTGAGTATTGGACAAAACCTCTGGCTTCTGGCTCAGAGTAAAGATTGTCTTTGCTCCCCGGTGTTGTACATGAAATACCTAATGGGGTGATAGAGTCTGACTGATGTTGTGACACCTTATTGCTATTTTTGCACAGTCCACAGAAGTTCTGGATTATTTTTCCAGAGTGTAAGTTCATGATTTCTTAGTTAGTGGCAGAAACAACTATTTTTTGGTTTTAGCAGTGTTTATTTTACTCTGTCACTGGTAAACACTGGCTGTCACAAGTCTTTACAGATACATCTACTCAGAATGTTTTCTTTGCCTTTTTGTATTGTACTGTAGAGCAGAATATGAAACTTAAAAATGACCACTTCCCTGTTTTCAAGGTTGATTACATTGTTTTGTGTCTATAATGTCATAAAGTATCCAATAACAGCATTTTCCTGAAAGAGAAATCCAAATAACTGAGTGCTGATATATCCAAGAAAAGGAGGGCATTATTTTCAGCTTGTTGGTATCATTCTTTGGTGCTTTTCAGTTTGTTTTAATTCTGTCATGCTTCCTTTCTAATGTTATATGCTAATTTAAATAATAGAACTCGTACATAAATACAGTCATGCAAGAATGACTAAGGATGATAAAATTGGAACAGTGGTGCTAAGTGCAGCATTGCAATCAATAGGACTGCAATGGTAATAACACCAATATGTCTAGTTAAAGAGATGTAAATTGCACTTAATCTGAAAGAAGGTTAAAACCACAGTGGAGCAAGGAAATGAGTAAGATGCAGTGTGAGAGCTGGCAAAGATGTCTGTGCCCACTCAGAAGATGTCTTGTTTCACAAAGAGCAACCTCAGGGAGCCTTCAAGGGATTGCTATAAATTGAGCAGAAGCTCAAGAGAACAGAAGAGAGGTCCTGTGCAGCAGAAAAGCCTGGCTACTAGCAAAGAAATATTAGAGAAAACTAGTAGGAGGGTTCTTCAGAGCTGATGCAAGTTAAGCTTGGAAATTATGTGCCTTTTTCTGCCACTAGAAATCCCATGAGCTCAGTGTGGCAAATCCCAAATCATGATGGTGCTTCTCGCAAGCAAGAGGTATGGAAATGGGCACAAGGTGGATCTGCCAAGGCAGACCAGACAATCTGCCATCCTCTCAGCTCCTTCCATGGGCTGCGCCCTGGGATGTTCCCACAGCACACCGTTACATTCCCCTGCAAAATTAACCCTGCACAGGAAAGGGATCTTAAAGACAAATGTTCAGTGGACAAAACCCCAAGCACTCTGAGCTCAAGCTGCCCTTGTAACTTTAATTTGTCTTATTACATCTACTCAAGGTATTTCTGTTCCCTTGTTATGCAGAAGCACTCATTGTTCAAAGATCTCTGCAGATGACTAGGCACCGTGAAGGTGCATTAAGGTTAGAGCATTTATCTTAGCTCTGAATTGTTCTGCTGGGCTGGTGTCAGATGTCCAGTGTTCTCACATTTCTTCCAATTTCTTCTGCTTGTTTATTTTTATTAATGTTTTGGAAATAACAAGAAAATGGAGACACCCTTTCCTTTCTTTCCAATGCCCATTTAGGTTGAAAATTTTAATTAGAATTTTTGAAGTTGCCTGTGAACCACATTTAGATTATTAAATGACCTGTTTCCTATGAATAAATACATCAGAAAAAGAATTGCTAAGTTTGTATGAAATTTTGACTCCCTAGGGAAGTGTTTTCCTAACCATTGTGCTACTTTGGGTAAGAGAAAGAAGGTCAAGAATTGGTTGCTGGCATGCAGTGCTGTTTAATGCCTCAGCACAGCACTAAACACTGGATAAGTGAGGATGTAATAAGTAGTAAAGTTCATTTAGGATGACAGAAAAGAAAGTTGTGATGCACAGTAGTTGGGAAGACATGTTTAGTGCAAGAAATAGAGATGTCACTAAGGTTGCTAATTCACATGTAATGAGCTGAAGATTTCATATGAAAGTGGGATATAAGATGTGATTTAGACTTCTGCACAGAGGTCTTTAACTTGCTAATGTTATTCTCCAGCAGTCTGTGCTCAAAACCTAGAGCTTCAGTCTCAGCAATATGTGAAAAATAGTTCATGGGCCAGATATTAATTGACGTCTACTGACGTAGGCCCTTGAAAACAATAAAGCTCTAACTTTTTTCCATTTTACTCTATAGAGTGCAGTGAGTTCCCCCCCAAATGTCAAAGTTTTTATACTGTAATGAACACATACTCCAAATACCCATTTTTGCTAAAGAAAAAGATCTTTCTTGGGTGCTCTTTGCAGATAGTAACCTTTGAGCCATTTATATATGGATCTGGCAAAAATTTTGCTTTAGCTGACATTCAGAGAAACCTATCTACAAGAGAGGCTGCATGATTTGTTAAAAAACAATTAGGTTTTCTCAAGATGTTTTTCATACGATTAAAGAATGTAACCTTCTATGAATAAAATCAAATGCATATATTTTAAGTCTGTAAAACAATGTAAAATGGATGGAGTTTCACACCAGTTTTCCACACTATTTTATGAAATTAAATGAAATCGTAAAAGCAGAGGTGATGAATCATACACAAAGTTCTGGCTCATTATGAATGGACCGCCACAGGTCCACAATACCATTTTATTATAGTTACTATGAAATGCCTACTGTTGGAGTCAAGTATCTGTAACCCTTAAGAAAAGGTTCATCATGCACAAAAGTAGCAGTCAGTAGTAACTGTTCAGCCTTGATGGTCGGTGACAACTCTGTTGCTCACTTGAACAGCGATGAGAAGGAAGAGAAACACTTTTAGTTGCAGAGGTTTACCAGCTGAGTTGTTTGTCTGCCGTTTCAATTCTTGAGTGGCTTTCTGTTCAAGGACTTCAATTTTTAAAGAACATAAACTCTTATTACTTTGAACTGTTATTTAATAAAGTTACATTTGGGTCCTTGAATAGTGTACAGCTGAAGAAACATAAAATAGATCCATATTTCTAAAGTCAAAACCCAGGATTTTTGCTTGGAGAGCTGGTTCTATGCATGCTGAAGCAATACACAGAAGTTATCACTCTGAAGAAATTAATTTAATTTTTCTCCCCAAACAATGTACCTTCTTCTTGCTTTTAACCTTGATCGTTGCATTAATAGATGATAGAGGCACTGATGGGAAAAGCATAAGAAAAGTGCTGAGATGCTGGAATACAGTGATCTGAGGACACTTATATCACAGAGCAGATAACCTGTTTGCTTTTATTTGTGAGCTTTCAACCGTGAATGTAGAAATGGCACTCCACAATTATCGATCAACTTACCCCACTGTCTGCCATTTGATGGGGCTTCACTTAGGCCTACTGTCAAACAAAGGACGCTGCAAACAGATGCCACAAAAAACATGCCTTACGTATTGCTTGTTCATTGAGCTAGAATATTGCATTAACTTTGCAAGGCTTCTAATATTTCAAGAATTACAAGTTAAGTGATTTTAAAAATCTCTCGCTCAACAGTATTATCATGAAAAGGCTATTTATGGTATCTGCATGAGTAAACTGATAGCAGCATGGTTGCTTATTGTGCTCCTCTAAATTCATTTTCCTAATAGCTTATTGGAAACTTCAGTGGGGACAGTGCTTTTGTATGGTTCTCATAATTCCTCATACAAACAGCTTTCAAATAATTAAGGTTACTTCGTTCTATGGGAAGAGGCAGCTCAGTCTGGTATTTTACTGGCATTTGGCAGCCTTCAGTTTTGCAACATGGTCAGCATGTAACTGGGGTTTGGAGAAGCAAACCCCACGCTGACTTTGTACCACAGATCTTCAATTGGACATTATCTTAGGATGATGGGGTACTCAGAGCTAAAAATTCCATGCTGAAGAAAGCAAGCAATGATACAGAAGCCAGCAGTAAAAGACGTGTGAGCTGTGCAAAAGGGAAGGCAGAAGGGAAGAGATCAAGGGCAAACAGGCTGGAGTAGCCTGAATCAAGGAAAGATGCCAAGGCAGAGAAAGCAAAGCCTTGGAAGAACTTAGATTGTATGGAGCAATGAGAAAGAGACTCAAAAGTGGGGTGCTCCTGAGAACCAGTCATCTGTTCATATGCCCACAAATTAATGGTGAATGTAGCTAGAATGAGTGTTTTTAAGCTGAACATAGAACTTTCCTTGCCCTGTTTCCAGCATTGGCTATGGCTGGTATTTCCCAACCCTCAGGAAAATAATTTGAAATAATGCTGTTGTTTTCAGACAAGCATGTCATTTGTTTTACCGGTCTGTAGTTGATTAATTTGCAAATGATATTCCCAATAAAGTGCTTAGAAGTAGATAATTACAACTATATTAACAGTTACCGGGGAAGCAGATGGTATTCTGAGGAGCTGCCATGTAGAATTAGTGCTGATGCTCTACTGTAATGTACCATATACCCCAGCAACCCACAAACAGCAAACTAAAATCCTGCTGATATTCCAGATTGTAAGTAAATTGTGCTATTGCTTCTCATTCGGTTCTTTTCTGAATTTTTATGTGTGTTTTCTAGATAGCTACAGTGCTCAGTGAGCTGCTCCTTTTTATGTTCAGTCACATAGCTCTGCAGGTCTGTGGTATTTTGTATTTTCTTGGTATCAAACCCACTAAAAGGAAGTTTCTAGGCTGTAAGTCAGTGTTTTCTCCACCCTGCTACTTGATACTCTGAAGCATAGACTAACTCTGAAGAAAGACATAGTTCTAATTTACTAAATTGTTCAAATGAAAATTTGCTGTGAGGTGCCAAGTTAAGGAAGCTCCGAAGCAACCAGCGCCATCCACCAGCCCACCTGTGCCCACACTCTCTCTCTCCCTGCTTCTTTTGTTAACCTCCCAACTTCCTACCACAGCCTGACAAAGTGTGACCCTTTTTGTGCTTCTGGCAATCGGGAAAAAGGCCACGATGTCACAACAGTTTCTGCTCCACCTCTGATCCATGGTAACTTTGGTTTTAAGCAGGCTGGAGTCACGCAAGCCACACAGCAGCTCATACCAGGCTGGAGGTTGCAGCAAAGTTGAGGTTCCTGCCTGGGGCTGGCAGAGTGCTGCTGGAACCCAAAGACAGAGCTCTGCAGCCAAATGCTGGGAGTTTGTTCAGAGAATGGCCTTGTTTCTTTATTTAACATATTTGTCATCTACATGTTTAAATAGAACTAAAAGCTCTTCTTCTTCTTCTTCGTCGTCTTCTTCTTCTTCTTCTTCTTCTTCTTCTTCTTCTTCTTCTTCTTCTTCTTCTTTTTTTTTTTTTTAATGACTTAAAACCACTGGAAATAGTTACTAAATAGATTTTTTTTTTTCTCTCTCTGAGTGCATGTCTTTGGTGTTACTGTGTCTAAAAGAAGCACATAGCAGCATATCTGTGATATAAATGTCTGTAAGTACAACATGGGCATCTTTGGGGTAGTGAATTAGATGAGAAACTTGGGGCATTTTGGATGTCACATTTCCTGCTGCCTGTTTGGAACTACCTGTGTTCTATATGGCTAAATAGTCTGATGTTATTTTATGCCAGGCTTAAAACCTGGAGGGAGGAAACGGGTAGATGTGGTGATGCTTTTTTCAGCCAAGGAAAAGAAAGTTTTCAGGAGGTTCTTATCACAGTCTGAGTCAGAATCTCCTTAAAAGTACATAGTGTTTGTAGCCAAGTGCCAATGAAATTGGCTATGTGTTGTTTTGCTGGTCTGGTGTGGCAGAAGTGGTGTGTGTGTGTGTTCATAAGTGCATGAGCTGACATTAGCAAAAGCAGCTGAAGCATAACAAGGCAGTGGTGACAAGGCAGGGCAACAGGAGTAACATTTAGAATGTAATTATGATGGAAAGCTTCAAAAAACTGCAGCCCACAGAAACAAAATACTTGTTAGCATGATCGAAGGCCCAAAGGAAGATGCTGGGCTACAGAAGTAGGAAAACGTTTAATTCTTGTTTGTTGTTACTAAGGAATATCTTGTACAGTACCCTTGATGAAACAGAATTGCCTTCAAGCCAAACACAATTCCCTAAGCAATATATTTTTGAATGGAAGCTGCAGTTGAATCCTGAATATTAGTTAATTGCTTTAGTCAAAACAACAAATGCTGAAGCCTTTCATCTTGCATCTGTAGGTAAAATGAGCAGAATTAGCATTGGTGACTTTCAGGTCATCTTCAGGAAAATGGAAGAAAAAGGATTTTGTCCAATAAGGTCTCCTGACCCTATTTGCATCAAAGTATGTCTCTGGCTTCTTTCCCAGATTTGCTTCTCTTGGTTGAAATGAAAAGTTATTGGATTTATTCTAAGGAGGGCAGGAGTGTGACAGGACAGGTGGTTCTTAAGGCTGTGTAGTATGTCCTAAAGGATCCCTTTTCCCACTGCTTAAACCATTTTACCAAAACACTTTCTGGCAAAATTTCCTTGCAAATACTATGTAACGTGAACAACTTTTTGAAGTGCTGAAAACCATGCTATTCTACTCTTTTCAAGAAACACTTTGGACTTGCCAAACAGCTTGTGCTTCAGAGCAGTGGTTTGATAACAGGCAGGAAGGTAGTCTCCTTTATCAAGGGTATTTCTTTAGTGCTCATGAAATCAAGCCCATTTTAAATCAGTTTTTGAATCCAGAAGGAGAAAAAGACTTGAATACTTCCTTTGAAGATTCTTTTAGGGTTTTCTTTATATTACAGTGGAATCTCTCCACTTGTGCTTGGGCTTGGTAAAAGCCATTGTGTCTGCCTGAGTTGTTGTGAATGTGGAACTGGTGGAGGACAAGTGGGTCTCAGGTGGACCTTACCTGTTAGGGCAGCACCAATCGTGGCTGACCCCCAGGTTTCAAAGCTGAAAAAAGACAAGTGGTTATGTGAGGTGATGCAGAAAATAAAGCTGGAAGTGCAAAAGAGGGGAGAGCTAGACCTTAGTAAATGGGTGGAAGAAGAAATGGGAAGGCAGGGTAACTGGCCAGGGAATTGGGCAGAATGGGGCTGGAGGAAAAAGAGAGAAATGTAATATGGAGGAATAACCAGGAGGGTGCTGGGACTGACTCGATGAAGAGCTTAAAAAACAACTGGAGGAGTGACACTAATAGTTGGGGGTAATGGGTAATAGTTGGGCAAGAATGGGAAATCCTGTATCTAAACAAAAAGTTGAATCGATAGTCCAGTAGGGCTGTGTGGATAAATAGGGAACTATCTTTTCTGTAGAAGGATAATGCAGGACTGGAACTGGCTGAAAAGGAAGTCAGAGAAGGTAAAGAGATCATTTGGACTAGAGTCTGATGTGAGGAGGGAGGTTCTGTTAATGTGTTAAAAAGCGTGGAAGAGGAATGTGTGAGAGGCTGGAACAGGGAGATTCTGTGACTGGGATAAGTGTTAAAAGAGAGAGAGAGGAGAGACAGTGGCTTGGGAGGACATAACAGGGTCTGGTGAGGTAAAAAGGATGAGTAAGGAGGAAGGCGGAGAGAGTTAACTGGATGTGAAAAGATTATGGGTTGGAGTGCGAGGACGAAAAGAGTGGTTAGTCCTAGCATGGAGACTGGGATCCCTTTGAGAAGCAAAAGGAATGGAAACTGGTAAGGTCATACTCATCTGTCTTTTGCTGTTCCCAGATACCTCTAAATTCTCCTTTAAGAGTATTTGTCATCCATTTTCAAGTGTTTGTCCACATCAGTGAGGATAATATATTATTGCTGTCAGTTACTCTAGAAGCTGCACAAATCTAAGTGGTAGAGCTTAACACTTAAAACCCAAATTGAGTAAGTGGTAGGATAGCAACGCGGTGCTACAGTTCTAGTGTTTTGTGCTTTTTGGGGGACAAATAAAAATGCATCTACAATCTGCAATAAAACAATAAGCTTTAAAATTACTAAGAAATACGGCAATCAAAATTAGTAATGCCATGCTCAATTTCCCCTTAAACATTGTAATGGTCTTGTGCCCATAATGACACATTGTTTCCCCATGGTTAAAGAGTCATTAATTGTGCAGGGCAGGTAAAAGTAGGTGGACAAGCCAGGATTGCTGTCAACAGGACTGTTGTCCCATGAAACAGGTACAGGAGGTTGGTGGTGAATGGCAGTGATAGTAGGGAGCTGGTTAGCCTACTGTTTAGCTACTGAGCATCTGGAACTGGGTTCTGTTGGAATTGGGTTCTGTCTCTCCTTCTGTCACAACTTTCTCAGACGTGCTAAACCCCCTAAATCAGACTTTTTAAGACGATCACTAATTGCAAGTTTCACATTTTTCTGGAAACCCAACCTAAGCCCTAGGGCCTGTTTTGCAGAAGAGCATAGCTGTGACTGAAAGCAGTGAGACTTACATTTTGAAGATAGAAAGCATTGCATAAAGTTAAAGATTCTGAAAAATCATGGCCTGGACATCTTAAGGCAGACTTTCCTAAATTAGTGGTTATGTCTGGTTTTAATGTATCTCTGCCTAAGCTCCCAATGTATGAAGCAGAATAATACTTCCCTTAACTCTCAGGGATTTGGTGAAGATTAGTGAAGTGGCTGTGAAACCCTCACTTATTTTAGTGATGAGTGCCATAGAAAAGCCCATAAGGAAATTAATAATTTTGTCTTCAGAGCACTATTTGAATAGTTAGCAGGAAACAAGCCATAAGGCCATACCCTGAACAATGATAAGACAAAATATTGAATACTTGCTTTATTAATTCAACACCATCCATCCTGTGCTGTGAAGGAGAAGTGCACTTAAAAAAATGTTAACAAAATTAGAGTGTATGATAATGTACACGCAAAGGATACCAAATTAAGTTTGCATCAGCAACCATAATTCTTTCATTGCTTAATGTTGGATCCTTGATTTTATTGCCTGAAGAGCATTCTTTCTAACAGAGAGTGATTTTTTTTTTGGTCTCTGTGTGTGTGTGTTGCAATATTTTAATGGAAATGTGACTTCTAGATATTTTTATGAATTGTGTACTCAATGCACAATTCTATTTTTAAATATTCTTCACTTTAAGATGAGGGATGTTTCTAGCATTGACATTTGGTATCCTTTTTTCCCCTCTGCTAAAGGTCCTACCTTGTAGCATTTTATTCATGGCCAGTAGCATTTACTAACACAGCTGAAAGAACTGGGGATGCCTGAACGAGGAGGGATGGCAGAATCATGCCCTCCATTTTTCATCCGGTGATAATGAGATATCTTACAACCCATATTGACTTTTCCAAAGATCAGAAAGCTCTTGGAGGGAGAGGGAGGGAAAAGCACAGAGGGTGAATTCAGCCACAGCAAGGTTAATGTACTTACACAAAATTCTACATGAAGCCATGAGAGTGCCAAGAATAGTAGCACCCACAAATCCTGCCGAGGAGGTTGATCTTATGAAGTGATGCCCTTCTTGCAACGTGCTGATCCTTTGGAAGTTGTTAAGTTTAGAGGGCACTTTAGCCCCCAGCAGGATCAGTCACTTGTTTCCTGCTGTTTGTCTCCAAGTCTTGATCTTACTCAATTCTACACTTACAAAGTTGTCTAATTGCCTTTTTGGAGCCAGCCTCAAAATTTCCTGGGGCTTTTGCCTGACCTGATGAGTCTTTTTTAACACTTACGAGTTCTGGACAGCAAATATCTGTGGGGACTGTCTGGGAGGCCAGCAGAAGCCCCTGCACCACAGCTGCTCTGATGCAATGCCAATCTGAGCCTGAGAAGGAACAGCTCAGTCTGCTCAGTGCCTCTTGGGCAATGTTTTGCAGTGGTTCAGCCAATGCCTCTTCTTAACTGCAAAATACTGCCAGGTGAAAAAAAAAAAAAAAGGTATTTTTTTAATACTAGAAATGCTTGGAACTTGTAAGTGAGGTGTTAGCATCTGCATGATCTGTAAAAATTCAAAGAGAGGCATTAACCTGGTTTTCTTTCAGTTTCTAACTCAAAATACTCCTCCTTCTGTAGATGAACATGTCTGAACTTGCTGAGGAAGTTTCTCCATAAGGACCACAGAAGGTGAAGGACAAGGAACAATGTATTTATTTCCTTTTCTTCATGGGTGCAGGAAGCTAAGTTTGCAACTTCTCTGTTCAGAAATATTTTTAAAATACCCAGATCAGAAGGTTTTGATCTAGTCTGCACTGGAAAATCCTGATATAAGCAAGACTGCAGGCTGTTGCTGAAGTGCTTAGCCTCAAATTATTCCAGCTGTTCTGTGATGATAGCAGACTTCTGATGGATCATACAATACAGAGATTCTGGCTAATTTTATCTTCATATTGTTTGTTGCAGTTGGATTGCAGGGCTGTATGAGGCAGATGACTGGGCAAGTCTGCATGAGAAACAGTGTTGGATATACTGTACTTCCACATGTTGAATGCAGCTTTTTAGATCTATGGAGTTGCTCTTAGTAAACAGTGTAGTGTAACACATATCTAGAATGCATTGTTAAAAAAAAAATCTATATACACAAACAGAAACAGAGGAACAGACACTTGCCTTCTCTGCAATGGTTGATTTTAACCAACAATGGTGAAGGCCAGCAGATTTGTAATTCTCAGGTCTTTATTCTTTGCAGCTGTAAAACAACCCTGCAGTTTGGATGTGCCCTCTGTGATTCTTCTCAAATCAATCTGTATTGAAAGACATCAGCTTTCCATCTGACTGTTTTTTGTTTGTTTTTCCTGAGCGATGTCCTGCACCATGCAATTTCACGGGTGTATTAAATGTTGTACTGACACTTTCTGCTCTCTCTATGTCAGAGAATGCCTGAAATCCTGATCCATATGTCTGCACAGCCATATGCCTAGTATGACCTGTTTCTGCCAGCAGCATCAGAAGATGACTGGGAAACTGGTTCCTTTGCTTTATGGGGTCTAGGACTAGGTGGAGGTGAAGTGGCAAGATGTCTGCCCTGCCTTCTGCCTTTTCCATGTGGAAAGCAGCCTCGAAGCTCTGTCTCCATTAGTAGCAGGCTGATGCAGCTATACACTATAACAGTAAAGCAGTCCTGGGTGGACTGCTGGAAATAGCTTGTCCTGGCAAAACAATGCTTTTTGACAAGGTAGCTTATTACAGCAGTGCCTGCCCGTCGCTGCAGGAGCAGCAGCAGCAGCAGCAGCAGCAGCACAGCTCTGGCAGCACGAGTGCTCTGTGCTGCTGCCTTTACCTGCATAGCCCTGCTGGTCAGGGATCATTCACCTCGCAGACACCCCGTGTGCCTGGGGGGGCCTTGTTCCCACTTCATCCTCAGCACTGTGGGACCTTCACTGGTAGTAAAGGCACAGTCAGCGCAACTTGAGCCACCCAACTTTATTACAGACTCTTGTCTCCTTGCATATACATTGCCTCTTAATTTCTTGATTTTGTAGTTTTTCCTTTCCGATGTACAGTGTTCTTTACCTTTTTATATCCAAAGGAATGAGCAGTTGCTGTCAGAGTCACCCTCTTACTGCAGTGGGGGTAACCCTATGGACCTCACCACAGAGGTGTCAGTGCAGCAGCAGACAGGGGCCTGGCCTTGGTCCTTGCCTGAGTACCCTCCTCCCTCTTTTAAGTAGTCCTGATGCCTTTACCTAGGTGGAGTGTAACTGCACTTCCTCAGTTAATGTTATATTTTAATATGGCTCTGCTTTCTCTTTGGCTGCTGTTCTGTCTGAATAATTGCAGTACAGGAGCTCACAGGCAAACAATTACACTTTGAAAATCAGGTTGCAAGCTTGAATATGTGACTGCAAGATATTCCTGTGCGTGTTAGTGTTTGTGTTAGAAGACCCAGTGGGAATTCCCCTGGGGAGGTTGGTGTACTATGTAAGAGCACGAGAAATGCTCTACAGGTCAGGTATGTGGGCTGCCTAGCACAATGGACTGCCTCTGACAGTGGCTAAAAGAGATACTGCAAGGATTTGTACAGGAGCCTGGCCAACCATTCTTCTCTCTATCCACCCCAGCTCCTGGGCATCCTTTGGATGAGTATTAGGGAGCTAGGAATGTGCCTGGGAAACACACAGGCAGTGAGATTCAGTGGCAGATAAATGGAGTGTGTACTTGTGGGAAGAATTTTCCAACTGCTGTTTAAAATGTAAACTTATCTGACCTGTCTTGCCTTCTTTGGGATGTGAGAGGCAAGGAATCGCTTCAGATCAGTGGGTGTGCAAACAGCTATATGATGCATTGCTGGGAGAGGACATGGAGAAGCAGGCTGACCTCAAGGACTAGTTAAAACTGTAATTACAGGATTTTTTTACCTCCCTCTCAGAATAACTCCTCATTTTTCTGCAGTAGTGGGAAAGGATTTTTTAATGTTGTTCTTTATCCATGGCATTTTACTTCATATGTTTGCTTGTCACAGAACTGGTATCCAACTCTCTCCCCTTTTTCCAGACTTTGAGATTCAAAGATAATGTTTTTCAGTCCAGTGGGATGAAAGTAGCATACCTTTATCACTGTCATTGCCACCAGTTACAGGAATCACAAAGGCATCTGTCACCATGTAGAGAGGTACTACAATACAATACTTCAAGAGAAGGAACTAGTTCTAATTCCCCCTGCTTCAGTTATATGTCTTTTGCTTATGGGTACTTGAATTTGTGTAGTTTAATTCAGGATTACACTCCTGGGGCCATTCTACTGTTCAGCACTTAGTGGTGTAGAAGATCCACTGCCAGCTTTGAATTGCAGTCTTGATAGTTTTAGTATTTGTGCTCAATCTCTTCTCCTCACTGAGGGTGAATTCCAGAGGGGGAGACCATTGGAAATGCAAGGTCTTTGGCCCAGTGAATTCAGCTGTGGTTTCCATCAGGTTTTTATGGCCCCATTGTGTATAGTGACTCCTTGTCTGTCGCAGAGAAAAAGGTGGAGCTGTGCAGAGTTTCAGGAGTTTGTCATGTATCCATCCATTCTTGTCCCTGTCTTTTAGATGCACACATGGTGTGTGCTGCTTGCCTCACTGGCTATCATAAATACTGGAAGTTATAATAAAATTAGGAGCACAGATGTTCCTCTTACAACCAGTGCACCCTGTATACAATAATAATAATGAAATATGTCCATTGCTGTTCTCTGTGGTGCTAAATTTTCTCCAGTGAGGCATCTTGCTTTAATAATAAAACCACATTTTCTTAAGCAAGGGAGTATCAGATTTACATTGGCAGTAAGTCACTATTTTCAAATAGCATGGAGAGAGGTATCCAAGATAACCATAAGATTTTCTAGGACAGCTTAGTGCGTGGAAACTGCAGCCACATGGATGGGTCCACCAGGCCCGCCATTAGTCTTCATTTCTTTCCTTCATCAAAGCAATTAATGGGAGGGGACTGTCAGCCGAAAGACTCACACTCAACTGGCAAAATGGAACAGCCTTTGCTGGAAGGCAGGTCAGGGTTTAAAACAATCTCTTACAGACTGATGAAGTTTTGTTTTTTCCCAGCCATGGTTGTAGCCAACACTTCTGACCAGGGACCTTTTCTCTACTAACCTGTAATGGAAAGTAGATTTCTCTGAAGAGGTTATAGCCCAAGCCCTGGTGCTGTGTGTGAGTAGAGATACATGTGGGTTTAGGAGATTGTCCTCAGTGGGCATAACTTTGCACACATTTTGTTTCGGTGTTTTTCCTCAAGAAAACCAGAAATATTACAAGTGTGGTGCTATAAAGCTCTATGTAAGTATATGCTGGCTTTAGCCTGGCTTAGCCTCTCTTGAAACATACAAGTAGCCCCTTTGGCTCCTTTGGGTGAGGCTGCACATTTGGCCCCCTGCTGTCCTGCACTCTGTATCTGGAAGGAGAAGAATGCTTGCAGTGACCAGAGCATGGCTGCAGTAAATGTTATCCTTCCTGGTGGAAAAGGGGTCAGACCATGGCCAAAGAGAAAGAAAAGTACAGGAAAAGGATGACAAACACTGTAAGAGAAAAATGAAATGAAAAGTACAGGGGCAGAAACTTCACTGCTAATAATTCTCAC
The DNA here is from genome assembly GCF_015227805.2 of Hirundo rustica. Lineage (NCBI taxonomy): Eukaryota > Metazoa > Chordata > Aves > Passeriformes > Hirundinidae > Hirundo > Hirundo rustica. The sequence goes on along the minus strand of NC_053454.1, from coordinate 17,515,057 downwards.
CAATTCAACTTTTCCCTAGTAGAGACCCATTCATTTACACTGTCTGCATTAAATTTATAATCTCCAGGCTAGCTGGAAAATGGAGGTCAAATTTCATTTTGGCCTGCAACTTGATAAAAATGATCTGCAAAAGGTAAATGATAGGCTGTTATTTTATGCACTGGAAAATAGCAAAGATCAGATCCTATCTCCTCTGTGTCCTCTTTTCTGTGCATGTCTGATGCTAGCTCCTATCTGTAATGTATCACTGGAGAGTGCCCTGATCTGTTGAGTAGCTGGTCAGAGTTTAAAAGAAGAAGGATCTGTTTGGAACTGGCAGGCAATCTCAATTGACATGGGTTCATGAGGCCCCTTTGGCCATCTGAAATCTCCATTGAGTCACTAACAGGTCATAAAAATACCAGGTGCATTGATGTGACAGTCAAACAAACTACTTGTTATAGTTCATTTAATCCCCAGAGACATCTATTAATAGTAATTAATGATTCTTCAGCAGTTGCATTCACTCTGTCTCAACAACTTTCAGAAGGCAGGAAAAATCCTGTTAAAAAGACAGTGTGCCAACCGAGCTTGTAGATAGCAGGAGGGTGTAAAAGTTAAACTCTGTACTGGAGGGAAAAAACCACCCAAACAAGCGTTTCTGTAGCACTCGGAGTGTTTTAGGATCTACACCAAATAGAGACTGTACAGGATTAGTCTGGGATTAAGAATCCTTTAAATTTACGAAGTGCTTAACCTTCACTGTGTCTGCTTCTTACGCTGTTGCAATATTGCGCTGCCACTTTTGCAGAGGAGCTCGTAGCAGAGTGGTAGTGCTGCAATGCAGCCTTCTCCACGTTGGGTCTTTTATGATTCAGTACTACTTTTGGTTTGCTTTGTAAAGATCATTGCAAGGGCTTATCTTGTGTAATTGTTTTACTGCCATCTGCATTACAGTATAATTACCTTTCAAAAATGGTAGATCTCTTTTGCTAATGTTTAAAGGCAAATAAGAGGCAACTAAATTGCAAGGTCTTGGGGTGTAGCAGCACATAGGCGGTAATAAAATGTATGCTATATTTACAGCATATACTTTTGTCTCTCGTTTGTTCTGCTTTTTTTTTTTTTTTTCCTTTGGTTTTTTCCTCCCCTTCCCACAGGAATGGGAGTTGGTGATTATGGTTTTCTCTTCCTTGTATTTTTTTTCCCCTTGCCTGTCCTCTTTTTACATAGAGATAATCATAACTCGTGAGGGGTTTTTTTTTAGAATTTGTTCTGATCCTTATCTGATAGCCGTCCTACAGTTCAGGGAGGATGGATATTCTGGTATTTTCTTCAGCTATAATGACAAATAGAAATATGGCAAATAAATCTAACACAGATTCAACCAAATAAAATATTTTTTTAAGGAGATGCAGCTATTCCCTATAAATAACTAGTTACATTTTTTTTAAGTTTTAAGATGTAGAAATGCAATTGTAAATCTGTCTTATCTGTTTTCTGCTTGCAACCTATAAATGCCCTTAGGTTCATATGATAAACTATTTGTCCGATAATATCATTAAGTTTTTGGTTTCCTGCAGTTAATGTATCAGGAATTACAGGACGTGCCTTTCCTTACATATGAATGCCTGTACCCTGTCTGCTGCTGTAAATCCTATATTACCTGAAAGGTTAAAATATGGAGGTGAGGACATTAAAAACGCATCCAGAAAATGTAAATGACAGGAAAAAAAGAAAATACAGCAACAGAGGGGAAATACCATGGATAAAAAGATAAGGCAGTGAAATAAAGCATGACAAGACCATGATAGTTTGCATAAATAATGAGAATTGAATTCGTGGTCCTTAAATTGCTGTTTAAATTCCTATTTGCATGATTATCGAAAATCTCCTTTGCTTAAGTAAAACTGGCCTATATACATTTTTAAAATCCATTTATAGCTCTGATTTGGGCGAGAGACAGATGTGTGTGATACTGTTTTAATAGTGGTGGTGTGCACAGGTCAGTGGCAGTTGTTTAAGATGGGTTTCTTGAAGGGCTGGTCCCTGTTTTCCTCAAAGTCAATGAGGAAATACGTCACCTTCATTAAGAGCAGAACTGAGTCCTGAGCGACTTGTGGAGAACCCCAGGAATAATCTCACCTGGCCTTGAGCTTTCTGGAGCTCGGTAGTCCTCTGATATTTACAAACTGCAGTACTCTGAGCACCTTTTTGTCAGGGTTTGCTGGCCTCAGCTCCCGAGTCAGAGGTTGTTAGAGGCCTAGTTCTGTTCTTGGGTCTTTCCTGATCTTGCCTGTTTATCTCTGATTGATTGCACTGCCCACTGGGTGCCTCTGTTCCTCAGATAAATGCAAGACCATAATTGTGGTATTTAAACCCCCGCACTTTAATGTTGGAATATTGGATTGCTTCACTTTGCAGTTGATACACATGTGAATTTGGCTGCCTTTTTGTGTGCCTGTTCCCTGTATGATTGTTTCTCCAAAGGAACCGGTGTGCTTGGGTAGCTGCACCTTCCCAGGTGTCCCAGCCCTGTCCGGTGGACTCCCACACGGCTCTCCTATCGCTTGCTGTCTGGGGAACAAGCCATGGGAGCTTCACTGGGTGGTGACCCAGGCACGGTGGACTTCAGCATTGTTCCAAAAGTCACTGAATGCCTTAGAGGGTCCTCATCATGTGGTGGTCACCAGCAGCACTTTCGGAAGATGGAGAAACTGCATGATGAACAAGAGAGAACAAACATCCTTCTCAACAGGCTCTCCAACATGTAGGTAAGGACAGCCCTGTCCTTCTCTGCTGGAGCAGTCCTTGGAATTGTCTCCTGCTGGTCTGTACAGTCCTTTGAAGGCCACAGTGGTTTGTGGGAAATGGAGCCACCGCAATTGCTTGCGGTGATGTGCTTGCTCCTTATATGCATTCTTATGGCATCTCGGAAACAGATGCAAATTGAATTTCAGACAAAAGATATCACCACAGCTGCTACAGTGGTGAATGACCCATTCTTTGAAAACTGATGCTGCCATACACATTTGCAGGTGCACACCCTGGACTCAAAGTCTTTGGGTATGATGTAGCATTCCTAACAGAAAAATAATCATTGAAGAGCTGCTGTTAAAACATAAAAACTTTCTTTCTCAAAATGAGTATATACAGTTTTTTCTCAGTATATATTTTTTGTCATAGAATCAAAGGAAACATACTTGCCTTTTTCACATGTGACCTCTTCAATTAATCTATCTCTTTTAAAAGTCTGTTTTCTAATATACTACTACTATGAAAAAGTTGTATGTCTAATTTACATGTCCAAATGAGTTTCAACTTAGTTATATTGAATGATAATAGATTTCTTTTTCATATAATTAATGTTGTCTGCAAATGCAATGTGGATTAAATTTATCATTGTAAAGATCTAAAGATTTTAATATTTTTGCAGAGGCATAAATACAGTGTAGCTATAATTATTTCATTATGTATGTATAAAAATAGGATACGGGGGAAAGTGCATGCTTTCCTTCACTGATTACTCTTAATGTCTCCCAAATTTCCTGATTTACAATATTCTCCAAGGATGTAGATTTTTCTAATTGAAGTACAGTAATTTGCATATTTTTAGACCTTGTGACACAGTTAATTGATATGTCATTACTTATACAGCACTGAATATATTTTATACATTCACCGCAGAGCAGGCTTAACTTGAGATGCAGTGGCACTTTGCAAGAACTCGAAACTATTGCATTCAGTTTAATCTTTTTACTTTCCTTCCTCCCCCTTTCTTTATAAAGGCTAAGCAAAAATGGATGATGTAGTAATTGGTGTAGTTCCTGTTCAAATGTACTCGTTAAAATAATGTTACTGTGTAAATGACAGGATGAGAAAAGTAAGATCAAGTAAACAAAGAAAGGAAGAATAATGGGAGAGACAAGGACAAAGAAGATAAGGTTAAGGCTGGGGGGGAGCTAAATGTCAATAGTATCAGTGCTGGGTGTTTGAAAACCAAATTGTTCTGTTTTCTTTTACGCTATTCACTATAAACTTGTTAAATGGTCACTGTGTCTAGGAATATTTTAAATGGGCCTTTTACATTTAGGAGAACTGTATTTATTATGGATGCTACCAATGAGCCTAATAGTGCTCCAGTATTCCAAAAGGGTCAGAGTTTCTCTAGTGGCAACGTATTTATTTCTCCTGGTGCTTACCCCTGCAGAACAGAATGCTTTTAATCTTTGTTTGCTAAGCAGGAAGATGGCTCAGTCATGTAAAAATATCTGAAGGGATTATACGTTTATTTTTTGAGGATCTTGTTAGAGGTATAGCTCATTGATAACGGCAGTCTCAGCTCCGGGGGAAGATTTATTATTATTGACCATTCCTTACACAGTGGTAAGGGAAAGTGGGGCCCTTACTGCAGGTTAAGACAATAGGATCCTGCTCCTTGCCCCAGCTAAGACAGGCTGTGTTAATGGCAGGCAAAGGTGAACAGCACTGGAGATGTGGGCTGTAGTGGGTCAGGACACAGGTGTGACTCAGAAGTGCTGCTGACCTTTCTCTCGATCATCTCCTGAGAGCAAGGCTTGCGTGCTGTGTCTGCAGAAGTGCCTGGAGGTGCAGCAAGGAGCAGGATGTGCAAACTCATAGCATGGATGTGGTGCTTTCCTGTGCATGTGGCAGTCCCTCAAGTGACTTGCATTTCTTCCTGGCCCTGCAATGTATGAGGCCCAAAATGTATGACTTATGCCCATGTTTATGCCACCTGGGTTTTCCCTATGGGACTTACACTGTGAGTTGCTTATGTTCTTTGTTATTTAAGGACTGTGTGTCTTGTTTGCTCTTTTTTGGTGTTTTGGGAGGATGACGTTGGGTGTGAGGGCAGAAGACATCACTGGAGTGAGAGTTACTAAGGGAAGCTATTGCATTTTCTTAAAAAGTGTACTCTCTTGGCAGGAGTTTCTTTTATGGCAGCAGTAAAAAATACATATGCAAAACTACTGAGCACACCTTTTAAAACACTTGTACACTGGAGGCTTCTCACTTGAAGATACTTCCTCTTGAATCAAGCTCCAGAGACAAATATGAATTCTGAATCCTGGCTACAAAACTAGAATTCACTCTCACATCAACTTGCTTTTTTCTTTTTTTACTTCCCAGTAGAAAGGGTGAGGAAAGGGATAGAAGGCCAAAAGTGATTCCTGTCTCTCCCTTTGAATTTGTGGTTCCTACTCTCATCTCAGGCCAGAACACTCAAACAGCGGCAGAGGGTGAAAATTATGATAGAGCAGCAGAAGTGCATATGAGGGTTCTGCCAAAGTTAGCATTTCACTTGGATCGGATTTTGCTGCATCCCCAAAAACCTACCTGAAATCTCTCTCCCCAGATAGGCAGTGAACCATTTACCGGTATAAGGGCACATTTTACTGCTCCAGGAAAAAAACACCCTTAGGGAACTGTGCGGACCAAAGTTTTTGAAATTGAGGGAGTCTTTATTTGCAAATTGTGTGGTTTGTGTATTGATTTGGTTTTTTAAATTTAAACAAACTATGGTGGGCTTCCCTAGGTAATAAACATTAAATAGTAAAAAGTGTTTATTATTTCTGAATCATATCATGGGAAGAGAGATTAGTTCTTAGGATAGTATTAACTTCACATGCCTTTAACCATCTCAGACACAGCTGTTTATGATAAGCCAACTGTTTAGGCATTATGTCGCTGGGGAAGGAGAGAGGGGTGTCTTCAGGACATACTTGTCACTAGTCTTTGATGCCAAACTGAGGCTGTGACTACTGATGTACGTGAAAAAATCACCAGAAGTGTTCAGGAGATTTTGCTGTGCTGCAAGACCAGTTTTCTCTGCAGATGCAGTTTCAGGATGGTCCGAACACAGGATAGTTAAAGTGACTTCTTTCTTTTGTTATAGATAAATTTAATGCCAGGAATAAAATAAAAAGTATACCCCATTTTTTTTAAATGGTCTTATTTTCCGCTTGAACTTTTTACTGGTGGTCCAGCAAAAAGTGTAGCATTTATGAATGTTACAATACAATCTGTATTATAAATAATAATAGACATTCCTAGATTATTGCATTAAATGAGGTGATTGATTTTGCACTGAAGAGCATATTTTCTTACAGAATACTTTTAACGACTCTGAGAAAAGATATTTAAAATTAAAATATACAGCTCTCAAAGAAATGTTTTATCAGTTCAAAACAGCAGTAAACATCAATAAATTTATATTGTACACACTAATTCTGAAAAAGCAACGCAAAGCCTTTGGATGCTTTTACATTGCTGCATCTCTCATTTTCCTCATCGTGCAACTCTCAGGTTTTACTGCCCTTGAAAAAGAACTGCACTTAGGCATCAATTGTGTACATACAGAACGCTGTAATTTTGTAGACGAGTACATAAGGTGCTGCCATCTTACAGCTGAGCAATGCATGTGTGAGTGGTGCTGATCTTCTGCTCTTTGTGAGGATTTCTGAAGGTTACTTGTGCAAATACAACCTGTCTACTTCTGCTTTGTTAATGGGAAGGGAAACCTGCTAACACTTGTCTTTCTAGGGAAAGAACTTAGTTTTCGCTTGTCTATATTTTGTTGTAATGTTCACAAATCTCTTGTTAAGCTTATTGCAGTTTCCTTTTTAAGTGCATCACTGCAGTTTCTTCTGTCTCTGAGCTAATATTTCCTCCTTCTGATATCTGAGTGCCTCAAAATAGGCCCAGGGAGAAGTCATTAGTGCATCCCTGAGATGCTGCTGCTTCTGTAATAGGCCCTCATAGTTTCATGTCTTTGCATGTCCAGGGAAGAACATGGAGGTTTAACTTTGCCAAGTGAAACTTCAAAGGAATTTTAAGAGGGCAGGACATAATTACCTGAGCTGAAAATTTGCCAAGACACCAGTTGAAATACCCACTCTTGAGAATTTTTCTATTGAAACTACTGGCCTGGATAAATCCTGGCCCTTCAGAAACCAGGATAGTAGTTGTTCCCTGGATTTTGCCCTGCAAATAACCTTAAGTCTCATAGAAGTCACATCTGGACTTTCAGTCCTTGACTGTGAGCTGTGTATAACTATGATGTGTGCGCATATAATTAATCTCCAAGTAAGGATAAGGAGCAGCTTGCATACAGCTGGAAAAAGAATGGGGAGGCATGCATTGGAAAGTAATGTTGGCTGGAAATCAGGAGTAGCAACTTCTTGATCTGCCTTCAAAACCACAAAGAAATCCAGGGTCTGAAATTTGAAATTTGACTAATTCAGCCTTGAATAATGCACATTTATTGTGAGGGATGAAGGCAGTTCGCTGCGAGGAGCAGGGCTTTCCATAGCTTATGTGGAGATGAAGTTGAAATGTCCTTTTGGAAGAAGTTATTTTCTACTGTATTAGAGTACCTATGGAGCCACGGTGAGGTATGAGTCTGTTTTCCTTCAGCTCTGTGCTCAGAGCACTTCTTACTCTTTCTCTTTTGGATGTTGTGGGCAGAATTGGGTCACCTTCACTGCTTTCAGCACATCCATCACCCTTGAAGTCCCACCTCAGGAAAGTGGTTATAATAAAGTCTTCTGCATCAGGACTCCAGCCAGTCAACTGCAAGAAACTGGGCTTTTTTCCCCCCCGTCACACAATTAATTGTTTTTGTTTAATGTTGAGTAAATTGTTTATCTCTAAAGCCTGATGTATTCCATGCTAGCAGGTGGGGCTCTGGAGCAGGGGGTAGCAATATTCACTCCTGAGCCTCACTGTTTGTGTTTGACTGACATGGACACAGTCTTGTGTATCATCAAGGGAAGACTGGAAGAGGTCTGTCAGATCAGACAGATGTGAACGTGTGGTCACCTTTCTTTAGTTCTTTTTCTGCTGACAGGTTCTAACCTGATTTCCTCCTATTTGCAAGGTCTTCAATATTTAAGACCTTGCAAATCTTAAGCTTTGCTTCAGTTTCTGTTTATCACATGTTTAACTCTGGTCATCTGAGAGCTGAACTGATGTAATTTACCTGAAAGTTTGGGTTGAATGTAGAGCATCTGTGTAAAATGTGATAGTCTGTGAGTTAACAGAAATTGCATAGCATAATCTCATGGTCTGTTCTGTCTAGAAACATTGAAAACTATTCTCGATAATTAGAATGAAAGTTAAACCTTCATGTTCTTCATGTTACTATTAACTGGTCTATAAGCATACATCTCTTAAAGTACTTACAGAGAGGCCATGACACCCAAAAGCTTAATCTTGTGTATCATGCATAGGTAGACACGAACATGCATGTGAGCACACCACCTTGGCATGATCCTTGTTAGCAGAGTAGGAAGTGGAATAACCAGGAGAGCTTCTCAAGTGCATGCAGAAGAAACTGTGCTGTATTTACAAATATAAATCACTGGTGGAAGTGTGAATGACTGGTGAATGACTTCCTCAACCTGAGAAGGCCTTTGTTTGAGCCCTCTGACTGTTTTTTTAATATAAATTAGTTATCCTGAAAGTCACCATTCCTGCTGCTTATTTCCATGCTATTAGAATTGGAGAAAAATCTGAAAGTAATAAATGTCAGTTAATATAAAATGTACAAACAAGTCTTTATTGAAACCCATATTTTTCTAATATCTTGATTGTTTTTAAAAGCATTTATTTTTACTAACTAACAAACTTGCTTTGTTGGGCAGTTCATTAGCTGTAGAAAGATTTTATTATTTGCACCAAAAGTCTGTAATAAAATTCTAGCTGTATCATTTAGAGCTGATTTTTTTCATAAAGCATTATGCATCAGGTAAATAGGCTGAATATAAATGTCTACTTTAGGCAGGGTTCATTAACAGCTAGAAAAGATGCAATTTGGACTAGGAGCAAAAAATAAAACAATGAACTATTTTGTGACATAAAAATAATCTAATACTTCAAAATGGCTTGTACCAAAGCTTTAAGACTGTTCAATTTTAGATGTAGCCACTATTTTTTTTTACCCTACAGTGGACCAATGTAAGCCAGAGTACAGTTTACAATATTCAGTATTATACAAGCATATAGTGCTGAGCAGTAGATCTTACTCAGCCATAAAACTAAAATGCTTGCTGATTTTAAGATCTACACTGTGAAATGGCAGCAGATCAGGGCTCTTTCTCTAGTCAATATAAGCTGTGACTCAGTTAATTCACAGTGTAGATTGGCTCATAAGTTTTCATGGTAAAGATCAGGTGCTGACAAGACCAGGCAAAGACCATCGATCCATTACTCCCCAGAGCTCAAATAATTGTTATTAGTAGTAATTATATCTTACATTTACATGCAGCCATATATTAATAAGTTTCTTATACTACATACCAAGCAAAAGAAATAATTCTGTCCTTGCTAGTCTCCCAGTAGGTCTTTTGACTCAGAGGGTAACTCATGTCTGTGACATGGATGCAATAGACTTTTATAATGGTGGGTTTTTTTACAAGGAGCTGATCAGCCTTTATTTTTAACTCAGAAAAATCTTTTTTTCAGTATGAAATGCCTCTGTACCATCTAATACCATGGCAAATGCAGCCAAAGGCTAGAGATGACATTTATATGAGATTTCCAGCGCATGACTACTGGAGTAAAATAGCTGGGGCAAGTATAAACTGACTAAAGTTTTTTCTTTCATTTTCTGCTACATAGGAGTAGTTTGATATCCCAGAAGGTAGAATAATTTCTTCTGTGTTCTTAGTTTCCTTTATGTCTTAAAGCTTCATCTCCTGTGTCACGTGTGGCAGATGGTTGGTTATCCTTGAATTCTTTTTGTAAAAAGGGAGTCAGAGGCACCTGAGATGGCTGTCTGAAAGCCATCAAGTACCAGCACCACATGAATCCTAGAACAAGCAGAGACAATAAAGGAATCTAAGTGTTCTGTCCCTTAAGCCTCTGCTCATCTCTGGTCCTTCTTCCTCCGTGAACTAGGGAGGTTGTAGTGAGGTGAGGGTCGTTCTCACCTTATTGCCAGGTAAGTGATAGGATGAGAGAAACAGCCTCAAGTTGTGCCAGCAGAGGTTTAGATTGAATATTAGGAAAAAATGTTCAATGAAAGGGTTGTCAACCATTGGAACAGGCTGTCCAGGGAAGCGGTTGAGTCACCATCCCTGGAGGTAATTTAAAAGATGTATAGATATAGCATTTAAGGAGATGATTTAGTGGTAGACTTGGCAGTGCTGGGTTAATGGTTGGACCTGTTGATCTTAAAAGTTTTCTCCAGCTTAAGATTCTACGACAGCCTAATGATTTTGTGTGTCCCTTTCTCTAAAATATGAAATGCCCCAGTAGAGTATTGAAAACCTTGCTGATACTCGCACTCCAAACCTGTTGAGACAAACTTCAAAAACTAATTGCAGAATTTGCTGTGTGCTGCAACCTGAGCATATGTTCAGCTTTCCTGCTGAGAAAGAACTTCATCCAGAAGCTCAGAAACTTTGATTACTTATTCTCTGAGTTGAAGAGATGTCAAAGATAAAGAGAGGTGGACCGGGTTTAGGATCTGTCTTCCATCGTGCAGTTTAAGCCTCCTCCTACACCCAGGGGGGTTTAAAATCCCCTTTCTCAGCATGATACTGCTTCAGGTGAATTTGGCGTGCTTGTCTGTATTATATAACCAAGGGAAACAAGGGGGAAAACAACATTTGCAGCCTCCACTGTACAAATCCAGCAACTTACATCACTGAGTGTGCTGCTGACTCTTTTGTTAGGGCTGTCGTGCATTGGCCAACGTGTCTCCCAAAGAGGATGGTCTGTCTTCTGGGTGAAAGAATACATTTTCCTTCTCCCCTCCTTTTGTCATTGCCTCATAGAGCAAAACAAATCCTTGGGATCTGCTCCGGTCTGTTGGGTAAAGGGTATGTTTCCTAATTCAGTTGCAACTCAGTAGTGCAGTTTGTGAAATAATAATATAAGTACTGAAGGCTCTGTGGGGGACTGCAGTGAAGCAGTAGTTACTGCTCATAAAGTTTTTTAATAGGACGTGAGTTCCAGGATTCAAGGGAGAGACCATTAATGTCCTTTACAGAGCATTGTGGAAAATAAATACTGTGCAGCACCAATCTCTTGGCAGTTTTGAAGAATGTCTAAAGAGGATCATTATGAGACCATTTATGATGGAACATGACTCCATTGCAAGTCTTTGTAGTCTCTGTTGGGATGTTGTTCCTACTGCTTGAGATTAGGAGAGGAAAGCAATTTCAATAGAAGTCTGTGGAGACCATGTGGCAATTACAGTGCTGACAATATCAGTATGACTTTAGTGTGAGTCTCTGGGGACTTTAACTTCTTAGTGAAGTAAAATGCACCATGCCCATACAAATTACATTATTGTTTGAAATAAAGCAGGATAAGTTAATGGCAAACAAGTACTGGAATAATAGGAGTATTCAAATCGATTTGACTTGTGGCCAAAAATGCTGCCTACAGCCTTGCCACAGCCCCCTGCCACAGTCCATCATCTCCTTCGTGATTGTGGGTGATGATTTCTCTGGAAATCCTAGGCTGAAAGACTGGCTTATTTAGGTGTCTGTACAGTTGGTGACCAGTTTAGAGAGAGAATTGTACAACTGGGTTGTTTTACTGAGCTCCTGCTCTGCCAGTAGTGATTTGTGGGGTCTGAAAACTGCAGAAGGTGAAGCTGTCAGAGGCAGCAGTCTGTCAAAAAGAGACTGAGGAGGGAGCTGGGGTTAAGGATGTGGTGATGGATGAGTACAGCTTTTGGCCTCATGGCAGTGGTGAAATAATGACTGGATTAAACCATCTGGTCTGGGCAATGGTTGAAGTCTGCTGACCTTAGGGAAGCAGTTCCCAGGTTTTGCTGTTCGGAAAGTATGTCAGTGCCCTTGCTCTTGTTGACGTTTGGCAAAGCCACTCCCTGGGAGGCTACTGCAATGCCCAGTTGGTTCCTGAAGCAGTAGAGTACCAGCAAAAAAAAGATAGCCAGGTGCCCATTGATGTTGGCTGGGAGCTAAGCAAGCCTTGGTGCTTTCCTTGCCCGTTGACTGGGACCTTTCTTTCCTCTTCTCTCACGCTGCCCTAGGCAGGCTGAAGGGAGAGCCACAGCATGTCCAGGGCTGAAGGAGGGCAGGCTGGAGCAGCTAGGATAAAGTGCAGCATTTGCATTTTATTGATTCTTAGCTATTGATCCCAATGGGATGAAGTGTCTGTAAAAGAGAAGTTGGACTGGCAGACAGAAGAGAGCTCTGGTATCACAGGCAGGCTGGCCTCGCCTGACAAGAGCAAGATTATGTAAACAAACACCCCAGATATTTTCCTAAGTCAAATCTAAGAAGAACCAATGAAAAGGAGTTCTACTCCTAGGAAGGATAAGATTTACCAGAAAAAGTTTAGTTTGCATTTCATCACTTCTGCAGATAAAAAGGAGCAAGGAAATATCATGAGAATTTTGTGACAGATTGCCTTATGCCACCTACATTATGGAGCCATTTTCTGTAAGCTGGAGGGTGACAAAACTTAAATGTACATCTCCTCATACAGGAGGTGATGGTTGTTTGGTGACTCAGATGTGAAAATGAAGAAATATGCTGTAGCCTGACCTTTCAGGTGTGAGAAGGATGTCTGAAGGGGTGCTGAATATGTAAAATAGTGTATTAAGTGCACAGTTTAACTCAATGTGTTTTATATTAATAATTTTATTGGAAAGGCTAAACACATACTGAGGTAAATATGTTCAATGATTGATCTTATTAAAGGTTCCTCTGCAGATAGATATATGTATGTATATATGTGCGTGTACATGTATTATATGTGCACACACAAAGAGAGCTGCTTTTTGATTGTGACCAGTTTATTACTGGGTCATTAAAAAACATTCCTTCTGTCCTCTATTTCTGTACATGGTTTGGAGAGGAAGGTGGCACTTAGTCACCTCTTAGGTCCTCTGGATCCTGGGAGTCAAAACCATCCTGATGTAACTCACAGTCCTCACTAGAATCCTGGCAGCCATCCCAGTGCTGTGTCTGATGCATCTGCCAGGTTCAGTGGCCAGAGTGATGGGCACCTTCCTCTCTGGACAGAGGCTGAGGACACAGCTCTTCCCAAGCCCTCTGGGAAGGGGACTGAGCTGGCCTGGCTTGGATAGGGAGCCTGAGTCCAGCAATATCAGCCTGAAGAAAACCATGTGAAAGAAGTAATACTGGGAAGCCTGTTGTGTCCAGTGCCTATACTGCACCTAGCAAACTGAAACCATGACAAATTAACTTCTCACTTAATTTTGTTTCTTAAAATTCATTGTTGAGCTCCCATATAAAATCAGTCAAGCACCAGGACAGTGACTCTCTGTACAGCCCTACAGAAAATATGGCCCCAGCCTGTGGGGTTCCCCAGCAATAGGTGTCAGAGGTCCTCCCACCATCCGTATGTACCAGGCACCAGCTCTGTCCGTCGTCTTCCCTGGCCCAGCAGTGCCCCCAAGGTCTTTGTTTCCCCTTCTGCTCCTCATGTCCCAACACTGATTTCCACATGGCTCTTTTTCTGACTGCCAAATACATGCTCTTATGGATGTTTTTCAGAAGCATCAGCAGAGCTGTCCCTCCTCCCTTGCTTTCCTATATTCTTACAAGACACACAGTTACAGACAGAGAGGATTTTGAACATGGAAGTGGATCTGATTGTAAATAAAAGGGCAGCTGACTTTTTGCATGAAAAAGAAGTGCAAAATACTATAAAAAGACAGAAGAAAAAAGGAAGATGGGATTTTTTTTTCCAGTTGAAGTGATGTTAATCAAAGAGCTGTGAGTACCAGATGAAATGAATTATTTGCATGGTATATTCCTTTCATCATGCAAAGTCTCCTGTGCTTAAATTTAAATACATATTAATTTTTACTACATACTAACACAAACTCTGTGTGGGGAAACATATTTCAACATTGTTTCTAAATTTCTTATTTATTTCAGCTCCTTAAGTCTCATAATGGATTTCCCATGCTTACTGGTGTATAGGTTAACTGGAGGAGAAAGTAAAGTACAATTTTGCAAACCTTGGCCTTGCAATTCATATCATAGAAGGAAAAAGCAGAAAGAAAAAGTAAAATAATTCTATCCTGCTTCTTTCCTTTCTCCATTCCACGAGCAGATGTTAGTGGAGACGGTGGTGAATTGCTGGGCCTGGAGAGGTCTGTGCTGCTGCCAGTTGCTGGGGTTGCTTGTGCCTCACCTGGTAGGGCATAGCGTGTGACTAACAGCAGTGGTGGGCACCACTGGCCTTCCACAAATCCCACCCTTGCTGGTGCATGCTCTGGGGGTCCCTAACAGGCAGGGCAGACTTGGGGGTCAGCCTGCCTGTTTCGATTGTCCAAGGGTGCAGAGGGGTGACAGTGGGGCAGCTCTACTTCCTGCCTCTCTGCTCAGGGATGCCCCACGAGTGTCTGCCTGCATCCTAGAAATGCCAGTTAGCCTCCGACCCGTCCTTGCTCTCCATACTGAGTGGTGGTGTCACTGAATGATGGTGTCCCTTGTTTCCAGCTGTCCCCAAGAAACAGGACGAGTTGTGTCTTTTGTGCTGTACTGAAAGAAGTGTGTTAAACATGCTTGGGCTTCCTGAATAGTCACCGATCTGCTCCGTTCTCAGCTATGAACCTGAGCGGTCTTGCTCTTTCTAAGACCATCAGTAACCCAGCATCTAAGGGTGAGGTCCTGCCTGCATGGTGAGGAGAATTAAGGATATCAAATTTGAAAGTGCTTTTGCCTCTAATTTTGTCTTCCTTGTTACCCTTCCTTCCTTTGAATGCTGTTAAGTCATTGTGCCTTTTTTCTTAATCTACTGAAAGAAAACAATAGGTCTGTTGTTAAATTTAAATGCAAGATATGATTAAAAGCTCAGATCTCTGATGTGCCCCTTTAAAAATCCCTCTGTAGATGGAAGAAGGTTTCTTTTCCATTGGGAACTCTGCATTATTTAGTAGATTTGCCTTGCAGGACAGATAGTTTCAAGGCTTTACGTTTATATACAGGATCAAACATTTCTGTGGCCTGAATTAAAGCAAAATAATCACCAGCTCCATGAAAGTTTGTGATTTCCTGAACAGACTTTTTTCTTCCATTACCTTCTTGTCCCGGAGTATATTTTCCCCTGTAAACCCTCTTACTTGACATGTTTTATTCTTCCTGGAGTGCATCTTCGATATGGCTTTCTGATGATACCAACACAAGGAAAGTTTCATTTGACTGTTCGGCTGCCTACTGTTGTGAGCACCCAGGAGTCTATGCCCCAAACTCTGGCTCCCAGAAACCAGAGAAGCTCGCTCTTTTAGTCAATTAAAAAATCCTGTCAATTTTGCCGTGTGCTGTTTGTAGTCTTCAGCTGCTCATTAATGTCTCTCCTTTAGAGAAACTCTGTAAATGTAGAACTTTTTCACTTTTCTAGTGTATTCTTTGGCTGGTTTTGCTGCTGGCCTCTGTCTCTCCAGCTAAGCAGCATGTTTCTAATACTTCTTCAGTTGTCTTGAAACGATACTGTACTTTCGAGTGCTTATATTGGTCTCCAGAGGGAAGAGGTACAGTTCAAAGAAATTCAAAATGTAAGTTATTTCTGGGGGAGCGAAGCATTATGCATTTTACATCTCCTTTAATACATGGGACATTCTGGCATACACTGATTGGTTATGAAAGAGAATCTTCATACAAACTAAAATGTTTTATTTCTGCAGTGACTGAGAATTTACAAAAGCAGTAGTTCTTTATAACATACTTCTCCCCACAGTGTTTTTCAGTAAAATTCTGGCTGCCAACTGAGGTTTTTGGTGCTGGAATGCTGTCTGAGCCACAACAGGCTTGGTGGCAACCTCACATCCACAAGTTTAAATGATGTATGAAATGCAAAATCCTCACTTGCCCCGTGCATGGGGAGGAGGGAAATGATGCTTTGCTGCTGCTGATTCTCTGTTCTCTTAGCTGAAACTCCTCAGTGAAGAATCATTAAAAAATAAATACAACAGTAAAGAAAATGAAAAGACAGCTGGAAGACATTGCAAAACTGCAAACAACCAGGAGAGCCAGTTAAGGCCACCTACCACTGCTTATGACTGGGTATATGAAATGACTGCCAGGCACACTCCCTTTGTTTCTGATTTGATTTTTCTTTTTATTTTCCTGAAGACTTGTGCTTCATATCAGTCATAGAACCTGGTTGAATCCATCTACTTATCTTTTCTTTTAATTAAGAAATAATGTCAGTAGGATGAAAATGAAATTTGACTGGATGAAGATCTCCTACTGTATTATAAAAACAATATGAAGGTGAAACAGATTTTTTTTTTGAAAGCAAGAAATCATCTTCTAGTGGCAAGATGCTATTACTATGAGTGTGTTGTTATGTTCATGAGTGAGAAATGTGTACAATGAAGTGAACAATGGGAGATTTGACCAGACAGCCAGACACTAAGCTCCTCACACAGACAATGCTGCAGCTGAGGCTAGTGGTTGGCTACTATTTTTGGACACCTCTCCTGGCTGACACAGAGAGTATTTTATTCTACGTTAACTCTCCTGAAGAATTGCCAGAGGCCGCTAGTAAAGTGATGAGGGCATCAGGTCCTTGTTACTCTTCGCTCCTATTGACTGCAGTGGTGCTGATGATGGTTAAGAAGGCAGTGTGGCCAACTCTAAGGCCCTAAATTTGAACTTAGACATGTCCATCAGCATTTGACTTCCTGAGTATTGCCTGTAGAAGGCTGATGTCTTGACAGTGGGAACCAATATAAGATGTAGAGAAGAATAATTATTTCCTCAGCTTTGCATTCCAGACCATTTACTGATTAATTATACAGACTGTTTACTGAATAATTGCAGGGAAGTGTCTTGATCCACTTGAGAGAGACCTTTGCACTCTCCTCAAAACCTCTTCAATATCCTTGGACAAATTAGCCAGGACTGGCTTTTTTTAACTTTAGAGGACATCTGAAAAAACCCATCTCCACTTCTACAGTCTAGCTGACGGATCAAAAATTTGACTATGGAGATCTTTGAGGGTTTGGATTGTCTTTTTTCTTGTGTAGTTTTCCACCAGAATGCCCACCCTCAGGAGTGTGGCTGCGGGGCTGTGGTGGTGGGCTGAAGGTTGGCTTTGCGGGGCAGGTGGGGAGGGAGCAGGTTATCTTCCACACCTTTCCCACCCCTCTAAGCTGAAGTGCTGCCCAAAGCTTTGCCAGAACTGGGCAGACATCCAGCAGGGTGTAAAGACAGGCAGTGATTGGAGCAGCTGGGTAGGGAACCATGCGTTCTTGCTCCTAGGAATATGTCTGTATTTCTAATTTAGATCACTTTCAGATACAATGAAGAAGAAAGCATTTTGATCAGAGTTAGTGATGACCTATTTAACATTTAAACTGGTTGGCACTTATTTGAGCTCATTTATGAGTCCCTAATGAGTTCTCTTGGATATCAGCATTTACTGCGAGTATAGCTTTATGGTCCTGGGTTCAGGAGAGGTGAGTGGCTGATTTTGTGACCTTGGGCAATACCCTGAATGTAGTGCTGCCTGAGTTTCCAATAAAGATGGTGATTGCAGGATCCTTTCATGTCTGTTTGCACTGTGAACTGTATGGGACAATCATTTTGGTACATTTTGTTTGTTTAATACTCTTTGCTCCTGGCTTTCTGTAGGGCCTCTAAATGATGCTATTTTAAAAATGAAAGATGATTATTAAGAAATGCAACATAGCATGACAGGGACATACATATATGTAAGAATTTGTCTAAAAGAAGGCAGGAAAATAGCAGTGTCTGTTAGTCAAAGTGATGCAGTCCCAGGACACCACAGCAATTATTTTGTTTGTATTCCTTTCGGACCATGTGAGAACCGATACCCACTTCCCAGATTTTCAAACAGATAAGCAATTTTTTAATTGATGCTTAGCTTGAATATATCTAATGTCAGCCAACTGTTGTTAATAGGAGCTATTATAACATAAAAGTGCTGATATTTTAAATGCAGTTGGTCAATCCCAGCAGGACTATACATTCAGGCCTCTTCTATAAGTTTGTATTAGTCATTTGACACTGGTGCTGAATTTATGTTTTCAGATGCATGCCAGCTATTGAAACTTGACAACTAATTCTGGATAAAACTGATTGGAATTGATAAACCCTTTTTTGTTTTGGGGCGAAAATTGGAAGTAGCTGCTAGTCCAAATAGAATCTCTTATCTAGGATGGCACAATGGCATTTAATGAAAAACATTCAAGAAAATCTACTCTTGGATTGCCCTGAAGATAGAGAGTTGCAGAGTTGGATGCAATTCAAATCAGTAGTTCTTTATTTTGCGTAACTTTGGGGCATGCTGAGACTTTTCATCAGTGCCTGATGTCATTAACTCTGGCGGCCAACACTTAAATGAGTTATTCCTCACGTGTATGAAACATTATATTATTAGAGGAATGCTTAGCAAATAAGGAAATATGTTTGTTTGTTTGTTTGTTTCATATTCTTTGCATATGCTAATAATGACACCTTAAGTGATTAGGACTAGAACTTGTTTTAAAGCTGAATGTTGTTTTCCTCTTTATAAAAAACATCACCTTGGGCTTACAGTGTTACAGAGGCTTTGACATTGGCAATTTGTTTATTTTTGAACACTGACTGTAGCTCAGATCGTTATTTTTTTCATGTAATAGCCCAAAACAAGCTGAAACGCTGCTCAGAGGCGGTGTGCATGGTCAAGCAAGCTCCCGCTACTGCAGCTCTTCTTGTTGCCCAGAAACTTCATTACCATCAGGTTGTGGGCACGCTAAGAAGCCGTTGTGAAAATGAGTCAGAGCCTAACACTGTGACAACACATCGGGATGGACACAGCACTGCGTTTGGCCGGTGCCTTGCTGCCTTGTCATACAGGCAGAGCTGCTGCCACTGCGTCTGTCCCTCCTGTGTGCACGGTTCCTCAGGAGCATGGGGGGACTGGAGGTCGTACGCCACCTTGAGCTCTGTTGGCAGTTTTAAAAATAGGATGGATATTAGCAAGGCTTGACAGTGTCACCTTCAGCCCCTTCATGGCTGTGTGGCACTGTGGCATGTGAGATGCTCTGGGCCTGTGTTGCGTTTTCCAAGCAGCCCTTCCATTTCAAGGACAGTCTGCCCAACTTTGCAGGAGTACCCGGTTTTTACAGGACTGGCTTTTCTTTTGTTTTCACTTCCACTGCAATTTCCATCCTTCTTCAGCACTGCCACCTATTCTATTATATTTGAGGCGAAATTTCTTATTCTTGTAAATACAGATAATTTAGCCATTGCCCTGGTGCTGTCAAGGAGTGAACACTCAGTGGACTAACTTCCCACCAGTTGTGAATCTGCTCTCCCAGCCATGTCTGTGTTGTTCTGGTAGCAGCAAACTTAAACAAAAGTTATTTTAATTTGCACATAAAAACTAAGCTATGGAGAGAAACTAAGCTTTTATGGGGTAATAAAGCACAAAGTCAGCCTCATGCCTAGTGCTTCCAAGCAGGGTGTCTCTGAAGGCATCTCAGCAGGGATAGAGAAAACCACAGCAAGGTTTAAATGTGGAGGCAGCAAGTAGGAAACAACAGGAGTAGGAATGTAGGTGAGATTTAGGCAGGCTGGGTTTAAGTTTAGGAGGGTGACTCAGCTTCTGGGGTGGCTTTTAGATAGAGTAATCACCTGGGGCTGAGCAGCTTGTCACATATTTCAGCCTGCCTCATCCTTCCCTGTTTGAGACTTCTTTCACTCACAGTGGCATTTTGGCCACAGTCCTGTTTTCCCAAACCTTGGCAGTGAAGGTGCTTCTCTCAGGAACTGCAGGCAAGCTGTCATGTCTCTCCAATGTGGTCCCCACCCTCTCTTTTGCTTACCAGAGTGCAAGGGAGAAAAGTTTGACAAATTGTTGTCCACCTAAAGGTTCCCAAGTTCTTTTACTGACTTCTATTTTTAGACCTGATTCCCTTTGCTTCTTTTTTTTCCATTGTGCTATGTTTTGTCAGATTTCTGCCCAGAGGAAATTTTTATAGCTCAATTTTAAAGCCCTTGCAATTGAGGATTTATCCTGGGAATGACACAATCCAACTGGAGTAGTACAAATGGCACAGCTCTGAAATAAAAGGTTATCAAGACTGTAATTTATTTGTTTAGGCCACTCAGAGTACAAAAATGCCACTTATTTCTTCAGCTCCCTCAGTGGGTTGCAGTATGGTGGCTGCTTTCAGACCGTCTTGCTTTCTCCGTCAGTCATTTCCTCTACAGCAGTATTTCTCAGGAAGTGCAATTAAAAAGCTGTTTCCCAATATGCCCTCCCCCTGCTGTCAACCCTGACCCCTCAAAATCCCAGCTCAAGCACAGGTTGTTTCCTCGTGTCCAGTCCAGGTGATTTCGGGGTGACAAAAGGCAATGAACTCTCTTCATGTCTCGTTATGTGGCAAAAGAATGAAATAGTGAAGTGGTAGGCTTAATCTCCAGCTGTTAGGGTGAAAAAGAGAGGAAGGATGTGAAACCCACTTAAAATATGTTTCCTTGTCCTAATATGCATTTTGAATTTATAAAGAATTGACTTGTGCTTTTTGTTCAAAGCCAGAAAATGCATGTGGTCTGCAGTTGAACTTATCACACTGTGCCAGGCAGTTTTCAGGAGTGATGGATGCTGTTTTTCACGAGTCCTTTCTCCTGAGCTGATTCAAGGCCAGCCACAATAGAGCTGGTTCCGGTCATTAGTAGTGCCCCCTGCAAAAGTTGTTCATTTAGGAGCTTGCAGGTTGAGGTAAGCAGTGTTTTTGGGACCCTTCCTTGCTGGCAGCTTGAGGGAGTTAGCCACAAAGAAGATGGCAGGCCCCTGGGCAGTAAAGCAGAGCAAGGAGGGGTAAGGCTCTCACTGGCATGCAGCTGAAGAGCTGTAGGGAGTACCAAAGAGTAGTGGTATTTTCTTGCTAGGCATAAGGAAGTTGTGGTGTGCTCTAGGTAGAGCCATGTAAGAGAGGAGATAACCCAGCTCCTCAGTGCACATGGCACATGCTGGTGCTTGCCACAAGGGACTTCTGAGGGATACCTCCTTTTCTCCCAACAGGAAGCAGGGCATACATGTTGGCTGGGCTGCCCTTGTTGGGAGGAAGAGGTGCAGGCAGAGTGCAGAGGAGGCTGGATGGGGGCAGATGTGCTGGCTGCTCTGGAGTAGGAAGAGGAGCTGTGTGTTTAGGATGGCTGGAGTGGTCTGGAGGTGGAGGCAGAGGGGAGGGTGGATTCTGTGAGGGCATGTTTCAGCATAAAAGTTTTATCTGCCCTTTGCTCTGCAGCAAATAAAAGTTTGGTAGCACCATGAGTGCTTTTCCTAGTTTCCAACTTAATCACTGGGAGATGCTCCACAAGTGGGGATTGGAAGGGACTTTGGGGGACAAAGAATACAGTGTTTGCCTTGAACAAGGAGCATGGTAATTATTATGCCACTTTTTGACAAATGGGTATTTTGAAGAACTGGAAACATGTGAGTCAGGGGCCTTTCACCTCTGCCAGTGAGTGTTTGCAGCTGGGCAACCACCCAAAAGAGTCTTCATCTTCTGCTTACAGCTGTCAGCCCATGCTACAGTTAGCTGAAGGCAGAAGATCTAGATCCCCCCCAGCATTCCTCTTTTTATCTAAAAAATAGTGAAGCAATTTTAGATGATGTGTGTCACTCTGGACTTCTATTTTGATCTTGAATCAGGCTGGAAGAGTTGAGGGGGGCTGTCATGACCAGGCAGCTCTGGTTGAGCCTTTTGACCCAGGTTCTTGTGTTGAGCACTACATGCAGACACATGATGGATATATCTTTCCGCTGAAATAGTTCTATTTTGTGAGATGTCTAATATTTTTCAAGTCTTTCTACATAGCTTCCTGGCAGTTTGCTTTTCTCTGATGTAGACTTATAACCAACAACTTAGTCATCTGCATCAAATATAGAAACAGAAGTCCAGCGCATCAAATACAGAAACAAATAAACTTTCTTTTTTGTTTGATAAATGCCTTATCTCACAAGTAGCCCCATGCTCATCCCCTGGTCCACTGCATGACTCATTTGGAGGGAGGGTATCAGGATTTGTTTCAGCATGACTGTAGGCAGCCACCACCATGCCTACACAGGCTGCTTGTTTGCTGTGTCAGGTGAAGCAATGGTGCTTGCAGGCTGTGGAACCAGTGTCAGGCTCTTTCCCCAGGAACAGGTACCATTTCCATCATCTGGGTAGGTCCCAACCATTCGTGGAGCCAGAACGGCAGAGGGAGATGTACTGAGGGTGTCCCAGCAGGAGTTTCCTCTTTCTCAGCAGCTCACAAATGAAGGGTTCACAGCCACTGTGGTTATACAGGCAGGCCCAATAGTCAGCTATGCAAGAGGTTTGGAAAATACTGTGTTTATTAGTGTAAGAGTTTGGCCCTTACTGCCACTGGTCTTATTCCCTTAGCAAGAAGTAGAGTATGAGTGGAGACACAGCAAACATAAATAATAAAAAGGCTCTTCAGCTACCCTGCATTTTAAATAGTAACTGTGGCTGAAGTCTGTGAGCATATGATAAGTATCAAACACTCATTCTTCCAACAGAATGACAAATGTGTCTGGTTAAAAAAGGGTAACTGGGTAAATGTGCGGTACAATAATATCTCAGTAGTCTCCCATTTCTTTTTAAAGAAAAGTACAAATGGTAATGCATGCAAGCTAGCATACAGTGGGAAAATGACTTTCTCAAAACATATGCTAGTACCTAAGTAGTGTCTGTAGAAATACTTGAGCAACTAGAAAACAAATATGAAATCTTGAGCTGCTTGTTTTGATAAGCATGTCAATCATTTTATGTTGCTCCAAATTGTAAAGAGTTTGAGATTTTTCTCTACTTTTAGGATATTGTACAGATTACAGAACTGTAGCCTGTAGAACACCATGCTGAAAGGGCCCTCAAAGATCTTCTGGTCCAACCTATCTTGGCAAAAGGCACAGATAATAATGTAATAATGTCTAGACAAGATAATAATGTATTTTAAAAATAAGTACTAAAGATAAAAATGCTGTTGTTGTTTGTGCCACTGAAATAGCTGATTTGTAGCCCTTCCAGAGCTGGAAGATGCTTGCTGGCTGGGCAGGAGGGTTTCTAAGTCTCCAGATGTGTGCATTGCGTACTCTGGAAGGGTGACTGAAGCACTGAAGCAGAAGGCATCAGAGAATCTCACAGCAAAGCAGCACTGTCTGCTGTCATAGGGGAGGGCTATAAAGGATGTCCTGTATCTGCCTACTAAAGATTCCTATGCTGCCCCTTCTGATCTGAAAATTATGCATGCATTTCTGTCTCTTCCCCTCAAACTTGCATTTTTATATGGATAGCACACAACAAAAGTTTGGAATTTTGCTGCTGTGGGTCCTGCTACAAATTGGTTTTGCTTTTGTGTATTTTCTCCTATGGAGTAAGGGAGCAGGGTTTACCCTAGTTTTGTGTATCATTTGTTGGATAGAGTAGTGGGCACAGGGACCTATACAGGTGGCCTGCACATGCTCTGAAATCGTTTGCTTGGGACTTCTGACATCCGCTTCTGGGGCTGTAGAGATTTGTGCGTCCAAGGCATCTGGCCAAATTCTTCTTTCGTCACTTGGAAATAAACTTTCAGGTGGAAAAAGAGGTCATGCCTGGGGAAGCTGGGACATATGACAGTTCTTAGATGAAGGTCAAATTGTGGATTTGAAAAAAAAAATCCCAATGCTTGCAGAAGCGCTCCTTAAATCCCTACTGCATAAAACCTTATTCATGTCCTTTTTTTAGGTAGAAGGTTGTCTGTATGTGTAGGCTTTTTTAATACACCTCTGCATTTGCTTTCTATCACCTGAATCCAGCTGATTTTTGCTGTTATTTTGCTTTTAAAATATTATCCTAAGGCACTTTAAATGTAAAAGAGCATATTGATTTTTTAAGCATTATATTGTGACTTTTCTGTTTTATTAAAAAACAAAACCAGCACCAGCTTAGCATATTTCACAGCTTGTGTCCTGGGCTTAAAAGCTCTGCAGATACAAATATGATCACAAAGGAGAGAAAAAAATGTATTGAAATGTAAAGGATCTGTATTACTAGATGAGTGGAAAATTAGCACAGTAGCTATTTCACTGCTATCTCACCCAGTGTATATATATCTTACTCTCTGATTGAAGATGAAATAAAGTTCTCTCATCTTGTTTGTGTTGCTGATTTGTTGGATATTTATCGATTTACGGATCATAGTGCACAATTTTTTTCCCATCTACAGTAAGAATATTCTGTATCTGTCATGCTTTCTATGAGTAACTCATTTTCTATGATGTGTAAAACTGGCTTGTACCAATAGTTGCTAGTCATCAGCATTTCCAAGGGCTTTCTTGAAAGATACTCATTCATTCTGCTGGGAATCAGTGAATTACAATGGAATACTAGTATTGTACCATCAGATTTTCTGTAAAAAATGCAAAAAATAGATTCAAATGCAGGTATGTTTCTATTGAATACATAAACATCTTTTACATCTATTGTATGGCTTTAATACACTTCCTGCAAAAATCAAAATACCAGATCTTATGGGAAAAAAATAAGGTATTCATCATCCTGTTTATCCCTTGCTCTGTTGAGAGCAGTAACATCACTGGGGCCATTACCATCCTCTGTTAGGAGCTTGAACAGTTCTTGATGGCCCTACTGTGTTCAAGAGACTTGGGATCAAAGTAGTATCTGGCAAACTAAACTGTCCAGAAAACAGTTTTGACACAGCAGAGCTTTAGGATGTGACTGCAGCCTCACTACTTGGTTTGTCCATCCTTTTGTATACAAAAAGAAGCAGCAACAAATATGTCCCTATCTATGTTGCGTCTGGTTTTCTTTTGATTGGGGTAGTTTCTCTGCTTGGCCAGAGGCTGAAATCTTCAGACTATCTGAATTTTGTTTGAACTCTTACCTTAGGAGCTGTTGGCAGGAGAGACAGAGTAGAGCATCATTCTTATTTCATGTACTTAATATGCTGAGGAACAGAGGTAGTTGCAGCTATTTATTACCTGAGAAATCTTGTTACGCAGGAAATATCCCTGAGGTTGAGGTCTGCTGTCTTTAAGCCTCTTTATGCCACAAGAGCAATAGAAAAGGCCTTAGGGCACCAGAGAAAATTTGATCCACTCTGTTTAGAAGCATTGCTGTATGGCAACTTAGTAGCTATCAATAAAGTCTCTGCTGAAGACTACTAATACTCTTTTATCAATGATGCTGTTGAGAACTCAATTAAGTATTGCACCGATCTGTTTCAGTTTATCTTCAAACAATGCTAAATCTGTGGAAAAGATGCTGACACTTACTATGGTGTAATTTGTAACTAAAATTTGGATGATTTTTATGACCTGAAAAGACTATGGTTTTTAATTTAGCTGAAGAAGACACCTATGGCTACGAGTGCGGGGTGTTCATCCTAAATGACTTTTCTGTAATAGGTTTTCTAATAGTGAGTGCAAATATACAGCTCTCTGGTAGATACGTGCAAGATGCAGTAAACCAGCAAACTGAAATTAATGCCAGGTTCCAGCCTCTGCATTCATATGACTGCAGTTCCACATGTCTCTGAAACTCTTCTAATAACAGCCAATTTTTTCTCTAAACAAGTAAGAAGCATTATTAGCAAATGCTTTCTTGTAACAGCATTCTATTGCAGTTTTTCATTTTGCACAATGTAAAGTATTAAATTGAACAATTCATTTCTTCTTTGGAGTGTTTCAGATCTGGGTGGAGCATTTGCTTTTTTGTTGTTTAAAAGACAGTGTACTGACGGATTAATAGTGAGACATATGGATTCCTAAGCCCCTCAGAGCTCAAAAACTTCCTTTTCCCCATCCCTGTGCCCATGACAAGTTTCAGTTAAAGGACCTAGTCGTGGCAAGCACTGAGCTTGATACGCCACAGCAGGAGGTTGTCCTGTATCTTTAGAAGGTGTTAGTTGATTAGACAAAGATTTCATCTAAAGGTGGTTCAGTTTGTTTTTTTTTTTTTTTCCCTGGATTTTTGTCTTATTCTGGTGTGTTATGAAAAAGCTTCCTACTGTTTTTTGTTGGATGACTTTGAGGAGGAGTGTGGCACAAAAGAGGGGAGGGTGTGCTGCTCCTGAAGGAGGGGAGGAAGGAGAGACATGAAGAGACATTGATAGAGAACGTGGGCTAGCCAAGGCAGCAGGAAGACATACAGTCAGAACATCAACATGCAGGCAGGGTCAAAACTGCACAGCTTCTGAAGTGAAGATGAATTGCTTGAACTTGATGTGGAGAGGAGATCTCAGTAAGAGGAGTGTCAAGAGTATTAGAAATGGTTTTTGTTTTGCTCCCATAGGTGACTTAGCTTCTTATCCCTTTTTAATTATTTCAGTTAATTGGCTATCAAATGATTTCCTCAATTTTGGGACAGACTAATTTGTTATGACAGCTGTAAGGTCTGTGTGATTCACCTCCTCCATTTGAAGGCTTCAGAAATGTTCACATACTTCAGTTCTGTATTTGCTTGTAACTGACTTTGTTTCAAATCTATTGGTCCATCTGCTCATTTCTTGTACCTTTTTAACCATCAGTTCTTTCCTTGGAAGTTTCTGAATAGCATTTATGCAGCTTTTATCTCTACACAAGACTTGTATTAATCTTAAATATTTTGAACAGAAATAGTTCATCCTTTAGAGGTTGCCCTGCTGGTGTATTGTTAATGTAGTAGCACACAATAACAAGGGATGCATTTTCTGTCAAATTCCTCTGGTCCTCTAATATCTTTTCTCTCTTGAACTGTCTCACAGTTTCCTGGCTCAACATTTTCTAGTTCCTGTAATGGCACATCCAAAGGAAAACCAAAAGTCTTGCTCTAAGCAGCAGCTTGCTTTCTTTCCAGATGGATATGTTTGTCACCAGGTGATGCTTCCTTGCCACAGTTGTTCCAACAATCAATGCATCAATGACTGGGGATGTGCAAATTCCATGGGTCATGTTTTCATTCTCAATAATTTCAGAAAAGAAAAGGGCTAAATATATTATTGATCGTCCAGTTTATATAGACTGTCCTGGCTAATGATGCAGCATTTTGCTAGAGCCTGGTCCTGATAATTTCTCTCAGAATTTAAGGTCTTTTTCTGGGATTTTTAAGCTTCTCTACAGGTATCTTCTGATTAGATGTCTGGCTCCAATTCTTTCTAATTAAATATTAAGGCTTAGAAAAGTAAAATTGCAAGAGTATGTACAGGTGCAAAACATGGGAAGAGAAGGAGTTGAACTGGTTATATTACATGGATCCTCTTTGTGTTTCATAAGCAAGTTCAGGTTTCTCATCCCTTTTTAACCAAGAGAGTGCTGTGTTCTGCTCCCAGCATCCAGGGACTGTTGTTGAGATGACACAAAGAATTGTCTCAGTAGATCTAGAGTAATCCTTTAGACGAGAAGAGCGCCTAAATAATTTAATAGCTACTCTTTTGTGTTAATCATCTGAAAGATACTGATGCCTATGAAGTTAAAATGATGTATGGGTTACCTTCCAGATTTGCTTTTTTTCCTGCAGACTTCTTCCCACTTTACTCTGATAATCAGGCTATTGAAAAAACAACCTGGAGTACCTGCCAGCTGCAGAAACCATTTTGATTTCTTTCATTGTACAGATAATTAGGATGCAAGAGTTAAAGTCTCCTCACTACTATGCATTTGCTAGGTTATATTGTCATTTGTTCTGTGTGTCTTTGAGTATTTTACATAACTAATTGGTAATAAAACAATATTGAAATGTTAATGTTATCACAGAATTCTTTAGACAGTAAGAACAATAAAGAGCCTTGTAATCTACTGTAAAACATGTACTGTTAGCCTGCTTTAACTTTTTTTAATGTTACCTATTGCATTTCCAGGACAGAATTCCTAAGGAAAAGCTGTTACTTCCTACCACTTGGCAGTGAAACTTAGGACAAGTGATAGATTTCCCTCAGCAGATTCAAGTGTACATCCAAGAACATAAAGTTAGGAGACACTGATCAGAGGCCATGTAGTACCTTGTAGGTTAAAAGAGCAGTTTTAAAATCAATACTTTTGTTTAACTGAAAACTAAGGTACTAGTTTCAAACTGGGCAAGATATATGAGGTGCAAACCCTTTTTGCAAGGAGTATTTTTAGGCTATCAGGAGTGGAGTGCTCTGCAAGGTTGCGTTGGACATGCATGACGCCTGGGAATTGCAAATAAACTCATCTTGATGTGACAAAATCATGCATAATTATTTTGAAACCCGAGGGAGGTTGAAATGGCCCCAACTTAGTGCTGTCCCACCAGTGATAGGCAGCTGCAGAATTATTAATGGCTCATTTTCTTCAGAGATGAGAGGGAAACTTAAACTGTTCTGCTGCAGCTCTCTTATGTTTGCACTTCTAATTGTGAGACTTTGAATCAGTTGGAACAATGGCAATCCCCTTAAAGCGGTGGACAGGCATAAGCTCTGGCCTGTGCAAACCTAGGCTTTGCTCTTCTTGGGTTTTATACCAGCCTCTTGTATGGTGGAATCACTGTGAGCATCTGTGCTAGTGTGGAAGTTATTTGGAGGTAACAGGAAACCTCCCAAGAGGTTGGCAAGTCTTCATTGTCCTACTACTACTATTACATTTTTAACAACTGCCCATAAAAAAAATAGTTGAAAACCAGTTCTGAAATACTGGAATTGATTGTGGAGGATTGTTTTCCACCATAGCTGCACAGGAAAAGGCATCCAGTTACACTTTGAAAATTATATACAACATCCAAAAAATTTAATCAATGTATCGACCTCCTTAGAGTATACCAAATTCAAAGTGATCAATTGAAAACCACAGAAGATAAATCAGCCATCTCAGTTGCAATTACTTGACTAAATTTAGAGAGAAGAAGACTTTTCTTTTTATTGCATGATGCACCAAGTATGAAAATTTTCATAGGAATTCTTGTGTAAGAAAATGAAGAGACAAAAAATAGTGACCTATGAGGTTAGGAACAAAAAAACAAAAACAAAAACAAAACAAAGAAAAAACAGATAAACAAACAAACAAAAAAACCCCCCCAAACAAACAAACAAAAAAAATCCAGCAAAAAAAAAGGGAGGATTTCTTGAGTTTCATCATCTATATCAGGAGTATTAAACACCAGGTAAGAAGAAGAAGAAAAAATTTCCTTAATTGTTATCTGATCCTAAGCATAAAGCAAGAGGTTGCGGATCTTGTTTGTGTTTCATCAAAGCAACTGCTGCTGCCCAGTGTACATCATGAGTTTGGTTATTGACTGGCATGAACTGAGTTAGAAAAGGTGACCAAGGTTTTCACAACTGAGGCTCTGTCTGATCTATTTGCCCACTGAGGCCCAGGTCCCATTGTCTTTGGTCCTCATGCCTGGATGCTGTTTGCCTTGGTGTGTAATGCACGTGTTCTCTTGCACAGCTGGAAATACTTTCAGTGTCAAGGGAGTTGGACATTTCATTTTAACAGGCAGGGGAAGAAAAGTGTGGTTTTTGTTCTTTGAAGTGAAAAATACTCTTGAGGAAGGACAGAAGGAAACTGGATGGGTAGACGATTCTTGGAAATGATAAAAATTTTCCTGCTTAAAGAAGATCAGAGAAACAATAGCAAATGTTTTAAAAGCTGTCCCAGTTGTAGTGCTTGGTAGCATAAGACAAAAAGGTTGCTTTTCTGAAAATTGTCTTGGCTCAGCTACCCAGGTCCCCAAAATCAGAACTCCCACTACGTACTATTTTTAAAAACCTGACCCTTTTTATTTGGGTGGATTAAAGGAAGTGAAATAGAAGAATGTAAAAAAGTATGGTAACACTCAGAAAAATTTAAGG
This sequence comes from Hirundo rustica, assembly GCF_015227805.2. Taxonomy (NCBI): domain Eukaryota; kingdom Metazoa; phylum Chordata; class Aves; order Passeriformes; family Hirundinidae; genus Hirundo; species Hirundo rustica. Next base: position 17,485,289 of record NC_053454.1, on the reverse strand, counting down.
CAGAAAAAAGCTAAACAAAAATCTCAGTGTATCTGCTTGACATACTAAAAGAGTTCTGTTTTCTTCAAAATGTTTATTGGAAAATGCATTACAAAACCTTGTAACAGCTGGAATATGGTGATCTAATTGCTGTCTCAATAGTGCTGTGAACATGCAAACATATTTCCTATGCAAAATGTCAAAAAGGCAGCAATCAAAGTGAAGCTTTAAGCGTCAAAACAAAGACACAATGAGCTGATTTGTAAACATTTATTTCTAAGGTTACATTTAAAACCAAAATAGAACAGCATAGACTTGGAGACGGTGCAACAAATCTTCTTACAAAGCACAAGATCTGAAGAGAAAAGGGGTTTGCTAAAAGGTACTTGGGCTGCATCAAGTTTTCATTTTCAGTTATGCTGCAGTTCCCTGAAACCATGTACTTCTTCCCATTCAAGTGAGGAACAGATCTTTGTGTAAGCAAGTGGGATTTTTGCCACTAGAAGGATGCAGAGAGGCTAGGAGCTCCTTTCTGTGCAGAACAGAGGTTTGTGTTCACCTTCATTTGCACTACTGCACCCTTTCTGTAGACAATTCGCTTGCCATGGGACTTGGGTCAGTGGTGATGTTGACTTTTACTACATGTGCTGAGTGAGGCAGGTTTGGAGTCAGCGCTCAAGAAGGTTATATGGTTGAGGCTGACCTTGCAGTCCCATACCATTTCTGGGAAAAACTGGTTTGGTGACTGGTTTCTGCTCACTTCAGTTGTCTTATGTCAGGAAAGGCGGCAACTTCAAGGTGCAGTGTGACTTGGTTGTAATTGTAGCAACAACCGAGTGTGTGTGGTATAACACAAATATACAAGTCGAGGGATAATAATATGCAATGGTCCTTGCCAAAAGAGCACTGTCTTACACTGATGTGGTTAACGTAGTTCCATGGACACTGCTTGACTTACACGAGTGTGAAAATAGAACCAGCTCCAATGAATGCACCTACTCTGCACCAAACTGTGTTAGCAGCATACAGTGAAAATCCTCTTAAATGTATACTTGATAAAGAAATAAATTAGTTTGAGGAGTACATCTACTTTTCACCAAGGCCATCAATTTGTAAGATTCTTACTGTATTGTGCTTGCAAATAAAATTTATTTCTGTAGTGTAAATATGCAAGAGTTCATTTTAATAAAAAGTAAGCCCTAAAATAAGATAAACCCCATGACTAGACTTGCATTGAAGATTTAAAGTGCATTCATCTGCTGTTTTTCTATATAAATATTCATTGGTTTTAATGCTCTCAGGTGTTGGAACTTTTAATCTACATTCAGATGGAGGTACTTTAATCAGAGAGTTCATAAAAGTCTCTAACTTTTTTTCATAAAAAATAGAGTAGTTGATATAACAGAGGCTTGCAAAAGCTTAAAAAAAACATAAACTGCAGCTCTAGGAAGAAAAAAAAAAAATAAACACCAAATGGCATTTTGTGCCATAATATCAATATTCTATTAAAAATAAATCTCTCACTGTTAGACCGAAGAGTCTCAAACAACCTGTCACTTTACTGCAGTCTTCAGAGATGACTGATAATGGGTAAAAAGTCCCATAGCATCTGTTTACTATGTACTCACACAAACTGTTAGGAATGTTTTTAAATGTCAGCAGTAATGTATGCGTGTATTAGCTATCACAAAGCAACAGCTCAACAAAGACACCACCACTGCCATGCTGGGGGTTTGTGCTCTAAATTAGGGAGGTCAAGTGGTGGAGATAGAAGCCAAGTGCGTCTGAAACTGTATTGTTTGCCTTCTGAAAACTGGAAGAAATTGTGCAGTCAGCTGCAGTAACAGTGCCGACATAGAGAGTTTGTACACTTTGAAAATAGCTAAGTGGGATTAGGGTAAATCTTCCAATTGCGAGAAGGTTAATTGTGAAAGGCACTGAATTTAAGGTCAGTAGGGTGCGCGTGAGGGGTAATGTGGTTTAGGCTGTCTTTTGCATTAGCAAGGTATCACATTTCATTTGGGAACCTAAGCATTCACCAAGTGTGGAGTGTTATAGAGGTGCAGTTGCTGACTAAACAGCGTCTGTATGACAGCATTGTTAGCAGCGCTGTATTACTTGACAATTCGGCACCACTTAACTATGGAGATATGCTACAGGGCATGTTGTCCTCACAAAGTCATCCTGCTACAAGCCATTTTTCACACTGAAATTCATAAGTCAGATTCTTCCTCCCCTCCCCCTGTAATTGCTGTATAATTGAAATCTTTTTAATGTGCGCTGGTTTCTTCTTGTTTGCCAACAGAGCATACATTTTTGGTCATTGGTTCTGCAGTCAAAATGTGTGAAGAGGATTTTGCTAAATCATCAAGTAAATACATTTTTGTGCCATAAGCTTGTGTCCTCCTGAAATGCAATAAACCTGGGCCTGCACTGAAAGTTGTGTGGGGTGCTGGGTATTAAGCAAAGTGACAGTCAAAGCAGATTGCAGAGATAAATTAATCCGTACCATTGCCTTTTTCAGTCCTTCCCCGACAAGTAGCTGCTTCAGCAGACACTGGTGTTGACACTGCTGAATTCCGTAGGATTCGTGGAGACTGTGATGGGTCTGACTGCACGGCCAGACCTCCCACATGTCGTGCAGAAAGCACATTAGAGGGTGCGGTGTGGACACAATGATCCATATGCTTAAGCTTAAGCAGGGGGAGCAGGGCAGAGCAATGGGCTATTTGAATGCGGAGTGCACTTGCTGCTTTGCTACCCCCAATCCCATCGTGGGCATTTTGGAGCTGCCCATAAATGTTTGCCCTATAAGTATATGGCCTTTTGTGAGTAAAGGGAACTCTACTGAGCATTTGTTAGAGAGCCTCCTGTCCTGACATTTCTTTTATGTATGGCCCGTGATGGCTGATAGGCAGTTTCCATAGAGTCATACTGGCCTTTAAATCTGGCAGTTAAAAAAAAAAAGTCAAAAAAGAGCAGAGATAGATCAAGGACATAATGTTCTTGATGAAACAGACTTGAAATCCCTGAACAACAAAGAGAGGGTTTTTTTCTTCTTTAATTATCTAGATCATTTGGCCAGCTGTGAGCCATGAACCCAGCTGGTCAGCTGTGGGTGTGAAAGGAAGCTCTGCCGGATTGCTTTGTTAGTGTAACTCTTTAGTCCGCATTAAAAACTATACAGAAATATTTCCTTTCTTGCAAAAATGTTTCCTTGGATTCGGAGGCAAAATATCTGGGATGGGTAGGCAGGAGAGTCCCTTAAGAGCTTGTCTCCCCACATGGATCAGTAAGGCCTGGATTCACCTTAGTGGGGGAATAAGCTCTGGGGGCTGGCCAGCTGCTCGCTCAGGTGGTTTAGTTGGATCTTAGCAGAGCTGTGATCCAATTCTGTTAACTTCCGCAGTGGGTAATTGCAGTTGAATTAGAGCCTCGAGAAAGTAATTATGAGAGGCATTGTGGAACACCCTGCTAACCCAGCAGTAAATTAAACCACAGACTGGGAACAACTGGAGATAGTGAGATTAGGGCTTGCTTTTGGATTTTTTTTTTTTTTTTTTCACTTGTGGTAAGTGTATGTCTTTATTCTTTCTACTTCTAAGGCTGAATGTTGGCCCTTGGAGCACTAGGCTGGAGTTGCCCCTGATCAGCTGGGAAGAGACACTCTGTGGTTGGGAAATGATTCTGAGACTAGATGGGGGAAAAATATGTTGTTTTTAGAGCTGGAGAAAAGTCCTGTAAGGCAGAGACAAGAGACCAAATTTGAACACAGAGGAAAAGACAAAGCAAAGTTTGCAAAACTCCACAATTTTATATATATGTAATATAATACAGATACTTGAGAGTAAAGACTTAAAAGTAGAGTATTTCAAGACAGAACCTGATTTTAGAAAAACTCCTTTGAATTACATGTACACAAGAAAATCTTGAAGGAGAGTTGTGAAATAATTAGTGAGAGCAATTTCAGAGGGCCAGTTTGAACATCTTTTGCTCATGTAGCTGGTTCACAAAGTATTGACAGGCTTTTTCATTTTTTACTGTTATATGTTTAATTCCCCAAAAGCTCAAAGGCAGTCTTTTTAGGCATCGAAGAAGATACGGTTGAGTTATTCATAATTTTTCAATATTGTGCAAAATATGTCATAAGGAGCAGAGAGATGTCTTTTGACCTTTTAGAAAACTATAATTTTTGTATGCCGTTCTTTATTAATGCCCTAATAAAATACAGACGATAGTCTTACTTTTTAGAAATTTTAACCCATTTCATGCTTGGATCTTACACAGAAGCAGTGACTTTTCCCAGCTGAGAACTGGATTCAGTTCAGACTCAGCATTTTTAGGAAATTGCATCAAATTGAATTATCAACTGTAATTTGTCAGATAAAAATCCCCTGATAAAGCCCAAATAGGAACCTGCTGCCTTAGTGAGCAAAGCCGAAAATGGGCCTCTCTGCTTCTTGGGATTAGAATAGCATCCCTGAAACAGCAGAAGTCTGTTGGGATATCAGAGCAATTTACATGTCCTTTCAGCTTTACTGCAGGCTCTTCATGGCTGGCCAGTCCTCCATTGTGAGCCCCTTGAGTTTGGAAAGTCCCTCAGACCAAATCAGAAATAACTGCTGCTAATATAGATGTTCCTATATTTGGGGTTTCAGCACAGCTCTCTTCTCAGGGCATGTCTGCACAGCAGTGATAAATTGTAGAGAGCCTCCTTTCCCACATCACACTCTTCTTTTCTTTCTTGCATTAATGTGTTTGCAGCTGAACAGAAGTCTGGAATGTGTAAGTAGTGATAACTCCGTGTTTCTTTAAAACATTTTCCGTGGCCTCTCATCTGGATATTTGAGATGGTCATAACTCTTATTCCAGAAAGAGATGAGAGTAGCCAAATGCTCAGAGGCAGAACATATTTTGCACTAGTTTCCCTAGTGCTTACTTGCTCTGTTAGAATCTCTGCAAGAGGCAAGAGGGAAAGGGTGGTTTGTCCCCTGCAAATTGCTCTCAGCTCAGTTTTTACTTACATAAACTGAACACAGGACTGTATACATAATTCATATGCAGGCACACGTTTGTATGCATATGTACCACAGGAGTTTGTGAAGTGGGAAGAATCTGCAACACAGTCTGGGATTGCAGATACTGTCACTGAGCTGGAATTTGGGACATACGTAAATCCCCACAGTGAATGCTGAGTTTTTCCTCCCAATGTTTCATAACAACTCTTGATGTGTGTTTGACATGACTGTTGTCCCTTAACAGTAGTTTTCAAGCAGTGAAATGAATGCATAAGCAGCTCTGTTTCTTCACTTACTCTTTGCTTTATGAAGGTTCTGTGTAGTTCTCCAGCATCCTAAATCCAAGGTCCTCTTTAGGCAGGAGTTGATGAAACACATTGACGGCCACACAGTGGTATTCTGCTTTTGTTCAGCGATAGGAAAACCAGGGCAGAAGAAGCTGTCATGGAGGTGATTGCAAATGCTTTTCTCCATGTTTTAGCCCGAAGATAAACAAAAAACTTTCTGAAAATTGCATCTGTTTTTGAAAATTGAAGGCACGTTCTTCAGTTGCCCCTGAAAAGCTTGCCTTGGATGAGTTTCCCATAGAAATACTGAGTATTTTTCCCGTGGAAAGTATAGCACCCAGCACTGTATTATCAAACTGCTGCTAACACACTCAGAGCCTCTGTTTCATGATTCTTGGTTGCATATTTCAACAAAAAGACGGGTTTCCTTATTCCTCGTCTACAAAAGCAGACACTTTGGAAGTGGCTTGGATTTTGCATGCTATTTGGATGGTTCCAAGAGGAACCTTAAATCACCCGCAGTATTTGGATAAAGCTTTGTACTGCATGGTATGATTTCACAGGAGCTGTCTATAAGTGGTATTTCTCAACATAAATTTTTAAAAGAAAGTGAAATCAGCTTTGAAAAGCAGATATCACAGAGGCACATAAAAAGTGTAAAATGAAAATAATTGCAATCCTCTAGATTTAGTAATGGTAAGGGGCTGTCTCTGAATACGTGAGACATCATTGTCTTAAAAACAAAAGTCCCAGTGATTTGTGGTTTACTTTTGGCTTAGTAACAGTCAAGCTGTGTAGCCTTATAGAGGTCTCCAATTTACACCTCTATATCACCATTTCCTGATTGGATATTATTCCCTGCATCTCCCTTGAGACTCCTGTATGAGTACATCACAGGCATGAGGCAAACTTCTGGTCTCTGTTAAGCTGAAAGAAATCCACAGTGCTTTGCCTGATCTCTTGAGAGTTTGTCTGGAATTTCTGTTTGGTTTTTGATATAGTTGTAATCTTGCTTAGAGGGGACTATGAGAAGCAGATGGTTTTGGCTTAGACCTCACTTTCTTCTATCTTTTTACTTCAAATGTAAGACACGAACTTCGTCACAATGTCAGTGCCATAGCCAACGTTATGGAAGCACATTTCTTCTTTCCAATCTATCAGTGGTTCTGTCTATTGCTATGTAACATATGTTGCTGATTCTTACTAAATAACAGTGATTTACAGTTTGGAAATGTCTTAACTTAATTCCACATTATTTAGAAATCAATACTAATTTGAATTGATTATATTTCTGCACCCTTAGATTTTTTTTACTTTTTTTAAGAAAAAGGCTGACTCTAGCACTGATAAGTGATGATCCCATTTCTCCACTAAAAATCCTTGAAAGTCTTCCTCTGATTGTTTGCATATGATAGCCTATTCTAAAATGCTTGTATTTTCTCATTATTAAAATAAAACATTGCAGTTTTGATATTGCTGGCGGTGATTTGACTGATGCAATGCTAATGACTCCAATGGATACACTTCTGATTTGCATTGAGATTGCAGAAAAGCAGGACTGGTCCCCAGATGGAGGAAAATTAAAAGTCCAGAGCTCAGTTCTTGCCTGCTTTGCATAATGTATGGTTGCTTGCAGGATGGGTGCAAAACTTAAGATTCAAGTGAGTGGGCAGTCAGGTTTCTCTGGTTTTTTAAAAGTGAAATGGTGGGTGGGTGAGGAGTAGCTACTCAAACTTCATTCCCAGATTTGCCTGTGGCATCCTTGGAGACTATAGCATTTTCATTTCCAGCCTACAAAATAGGGTGAATAATACAACATGCTTAAATCAAAGTGTTGTTGGAAAGATTAATTATTTCTTAGTACACTGAAGCTAAATGCAGTGTACTAATAACTAGAATTTGTAAATTGTTAGTTGTATAGCCCTGTGGATATAAAGTTGATTGACTGGCACTAAACAGACAACTGTTTTGAGATCTGGAAATTCTTCCCTGTTAGGATAACTAACAACTATTGTCCCGAAGGACTAAAGAATTTCGGAATCATCAAGTACAAAGGAAAATTTAATGATTCAGTAAAACCAGAGGATTGATTCCTTACTTTCAGGGTAGGAACATAAAGAATTTAATATAATAAACTAATTTCAGGAAGAAAGGTTTAATAAATTTGGCATTCCCAGCACATTGTTTCGTCATTTTGTCCAGCAGAAGGTCTCTTGGGTGCATCCTAGACTTAGGTGCCCTTCCTAAGTAAAACAGCTCCTGTAATCTGAATGCCCAGTGTCCCATCTCCCAAGCTCTGCCTGCTTCAGCTGCAGAACAATGGTGTCCTTCAAGGACAACATGAGCAAAATGGAAATTAAAAAAGGTCCAGTAGTTTCTTAGCCAACACATACAAGTGGTACGGGATCCTAGAAAGTAATGAGCCCTTGCCTTGGACACGTGACTTTCCTTTTCTCTCCTTTGGAAGGTAAATGGCCTCTGGTTATAAGTCTTTCTTTTCCCTACAACCTGATTCTCTTCTACAATTTTTCCATCTTCTTTTGCTTTTGGTAATGAAAATCCCAAGCATTAGTCCTGCCTGTTGGTTTCTGTGTGGAGAACCATTAAGAGGCAATGGAGCTACTTGCCAGAGCACAGGAAGAAACATAATTTGTGATTTCTCTCTTCTTATCTGTAGGAAGCAGAAATGTGCTCTTACAAAATGGGGGTTCTACTTCACAGAGCAGGCTCTGATCCAACATGATAAAATACGTGTTGTCTACAGGATAACAGGCATTTCACATTCAGATAAGGACATGTTTGCAATGTGTCACAAGTACACCTAGCAGAAATACTAGTGATGCAATGATTTAAATTTTCTTAAAGATCTGTATACCAGATACTGCTCAAAACCTGGATCTTAAAAATCTTGCCATCTGTTTGGTGGACTGTGTATATATTATGCTTATATGAAACTGCTTAAATGAGAGATGGACATTGTAAATTTTTTGTCTTCTCAAAAATCATAATTCTGTGAGAGATTCTGATGAAAAACTGAAGACTTTATTAGTATCTTCACTGTATAATGCCTGATCTGGAACCATTGGTATAAAGGAAGAAGTTGTATGAGTGGGGAAAAAAAAAAAAAAAAAGGTAAAATTTAATGCTAAGACTTTTCTAAACTTTCCTGCAAAATTCTAAAATACCTGGTTTTGTTCCCTTTTTATCCCCATATCTTTGTCAGGATTTCTGTTGTTGCCTTGGATAACTCAGTTACTTGAAAAACACTTTATTCATGATATTTTTAAGAAAAATGGAAGCAGAGTAATGTAAGCAATAGCACAAGAACTTTCTCACAGGCTTTACCTTAAGTTTACATGGATTCAAAGGGTTTCCTTCCCTCAGATGGTGTTTGGATTCTGTGGCGACTGGTGACCAAACCAAAGCTCAGTTCTGTACTCTGGAGCAACTCTTCTCTGCACTTACTTCTCTCAATATGGTTATTTGTCTTCTTGATATGGTTGGTTCTTCTTCAGCTTCCTAAAGCATTTTGTTTTAAGGGTGTAAATAATTTTAGATCCTCATGTTTGTCTGAAATAACAGACGGCTGAGTGCAAAAGCAGAAGGATAAACGTGTTGTTAAAATTCTGGAAGTGCAGCACTGTCTGTTCTGTTTTCCGTGAATCCGGAGGACTCCTAAATTTACCCAGAGTCTGGCACAAGAAAGTTAATATGTTATCACATTTGTCTATGCATTAAGTTCAATGTCATATATAATGTCTTACTTGTATTGGTGATATTATAGTAATGATCTAAGGGGTGTGCTGAACTGTGTTCTGAAAACATTTTGTAACAGATTTTTTCTTTTGAGAAAAGGAATGTCTGACCATCAAAAATATAGGGAGGGCATGCCCACAAATACTGCTGCAGAAACAAATCTACCATAATCTTTACTGAAGAAAAGGAAAAGGAAAATAATACTCTATTATCTAATAGTCCTGTTATTAAACTAAAACCACCCTAAAAGATTTTATGATGCTTAAATTAAAATATGTACTGTATGCATCTATTTAAGTTAAAGCAGCATGCAATTAAATTCTTCATAAATGAGTGCCTGACAAAGACACGCATTGACTGTAGAAAGTTTTGTTTCTGATAGGCTATCACTGCTGCTACACAAGAGGTATCTTCTATGAAGAGCAGGAAAAATATTATTTTCTTGTTCATCTTGGATTTTTGTACATCAAGTGGCTATTTTCTATATTAGAAGCCAGCATTTCTGGCATGTTAGGAAACAGAACTGAATGAAAACATACTATGTTGGCAGGACTTGCATTTAATCTGCTACGTGAAACTGTGTGTGTTTCTGGGGGCAGAGTTCTATTATTGCTCTACCTTATATTTGTCAGTGGTTGCTGAAGCAATATCAGCCTCTGAACTGGAAGAGTTTTTTGCCAGTTTTTACATAAGTGGTGTGTCTAGGGTTAATGTGCAAAGGCAGGTCAAACTCCAAGGCACTTGACTTGGGAGGTGCAAGTTTAGCAGAAAGCCGTGTCCTAGACAGGGTCGAAATCCCGAGGTGCTGTGGATATTGGGTACTGGTTATGGGGTTGGTCTGCTCTTGAGTCTTCAGCACACTCTTGGAGCAGCATGGTTTGGAACTGGCTTGGTTCGAATTTACCAAGGCAGAGATGTGAGCACAGCTGAAAAACTGTGTAGTCTTGAAAGTGTGAAGAGGACCTTTAACTTCTGAGAGCTTTGACTACTGTAAGCATCTACCCAATGAAACACAGCACTTATTCTAGATTTCTATGATCTTCAGTGCCCCTTTTCTCTCCAGACCTTGCATATTGGTACAAGATTCTCTGCTGTGTAGAGCCCCAGGTTAAGAGGGTCCCTTATGGGTATTTTATACCAGTAGTCCTTGCAGAAGAGAAGAGAAGATTTAACAGGAATATCAAACTGTCTGGTTTCTCTCATTGGCATCATGTTAAATGCATGTGGAGGGTAATTTCTTCCAGGTTGCTGTTGTTACTGGGGGTGCCCTGAGTCTGGCCGTAGCTAAACTGTAGCAACCCAGTTCCGGCAAAGTGAGTAGTATGCTCATTAATCTTTTTTCAGAAGTCGCTCTTTGAAAGACAGACAGCAGTGATGCAAAACCAAAAAATAACTCAAAGACAATATCTTGTGGGGGAAAATAAAAAGAGATGCATTGTAAATAACCTCGATGAAATACAAGGACCATTATCATGAGTCTGATTCCAACTGGAAGCAAGTCAAAATAGTTTGACAAAGTGCAGATGCATCTCTCAGTTCAGAGATGTCCTGTCAGATTAGTGGCCCTATGTATGTCCAGGCATGCCTCTCCAAGGTAATACTTTGAGAATGAGGTGGTAATGCCAATTGTCTGGATATGAAAGGACAATATTTGACATCACTTCTGCTAATATTGCCTGCCAGAAAGGGACATGGGGGAATGATCTCTCTATCTATCTAGAGCTAGAATCAAAATCCTAATATTGATCAGCCTTGTTCCCTTTGTCATTTCTCTTAGCTACCCTTAGGATTGGCTTCTCTCTCATATTTGATTTCATGAATTGCGATTTGGTCTTACATGGTAAATCTAGCATTTTACTATGACTTTATGGTCATGAAATCCCCCTTTCTTAGCTGGAAGCACCCACCATGCTGTGGAGGGTGCATGAAGCTGTGGAGTCTTGAAATATGCTGTTAATATTACTTTTATAGCTTTGTCTGCTGACGGCCTAATATTTTAAAGGGGGGAAAATTCTTCTGAGAAAAACATGGCTCTATTTTGACCCACGCTTTGCAATTTTGTGGGATTTTTCTAATAGCCTGATTTTTGCCTATACCTGTAGAAATAAAATGTGATTTTGAACAGGCATTCATGGGGATCTGGTTTGTCAGGAGTAATTTTCCTTCTTCAGAAAAAACACATGGGAAAAACACACTTACCTGGCAAGGCTCTTGGTTCAAATCTGTGTCGTGAGCTCAGGCACCAGAGAAGTTTAGAAAGAAACATGAAGCTTTCAGAGCTTGAAGTCCCAACATTTTGTTGTGATTTTGTAAAACTTTCTGAATTTTTAGGAAATGTGCAAAAGCAAGACCCTGCGGGGGTCTTTTATGCATATCCATCAAAATAGACCATATAGATGTGCCATAAACAGTGGGATTTTTACTGTTTAACTTACAGTAAACTGGGAAAAGCCAGAAATATGAGGCAACACTTGTGTGAAGGATTAATATTTTTTTGTTCAATCAACAGATTTAGCTAGGAAAAAGCGGAAAAACTCTCTTGCGTATAAAAAGAAGAATCAGCACATACTAAGTGTGTCTCAGTCTAGGAGAATTCCCTTACTTTGAGAAAACATTTGTTTTCTGCATATTAGCATTCTCTTAAAAAATCTTTTTTTGCACCCAGTGAGGTTTATATCCCTCTCAGGAGCCAGCAGTTGAAGCTGGGCTTGGGCTTCTGTATTTCTGTGAAGGGCTCTTACCTGAGCCATGTGTGCTCTTCTTGCTCTTCCCTTTTGCTTCTTGTTTCTCTTACAGTTACTGTTTTAAATTCATCTTCTCTGTTTTGACTAAGGGTTTCCCGTATACATAAAAATCACTTTGCTGGAGTCCAGAGATACAACGTCATTATGCTCTTTTGAAAATTAATTGCACCAAAGGAAGCTATTAGTTAGGTTTAGTCTTCTCTTGATAAACCTTTGATTTTCATGCCTTTTGCCATTTGTTTGCATCTCTTTTAGGTATTCCTTCATGAAAAAGTTGTTCTAAAGCCTTACATGCTAGTAAAACGAGATTAATAGACTCATGTTTGCATGAATCTCTTTCCCTTCCTGAAGTATGTAAGTCATTTTATTGCTAATCTTTAGCCGTATAGTTGCGTCCTGGTTTAATCATTTGTTCAGATGCCTGGTCTATAATTTGGTGTGCCAGTTCTTTCCCACTGAAATTTTGTGCAAGTCTTGTATTGGTTTCTGAGGGAAAACAGGTGACAGATGTGTTTATATTTGAAAACAGAATAGGCTTCAAATTTATACTGCCCCAAATAAAAATTCAATTTTTCTGCAGTAATACATTTTGTCTTTTTTTAGGGGCAAAAACCCATGAGCTCTTATTTTTAGAGGAGAAAAAATCAACGCAGACAATGTTGGTCTGCTTGCAGAATGATGGGAGCTGCAGATGGCGTAAATACGTACTGTTTGTCAACCTAAGAGATTGTTTCAAAATAAATGTCTGTTTAGCAGGCTGAATTTTGCAGATGATATTTAAAGTAACTATTTTTAGGCTGGAAATAGGCACTTAGACTATGAGCTCTCTAAAACCGGAGTCAAATCTTAGGTTGCTTACCCAGGACTGGTTGCATAACACTTTCAAGACTGGTCCCTCAGCTTGCAAAGGTGAATCCTTTGAACTCTATCTTCATTAGCACAGAATTTACCTGGCAATAAAAGGTATCTTTGTATTATGTATAGTCACTATAATGTTCATTTAAATATTATCCGATTCCCTCAGCACTTCTTTATTTATCAGTAGAAAAAACTGAACCATTACTTTGCTTCTGAATTTTTAAAAATTACAACAGTGCAATTAATTTACTGAATTAATTTATATTTAATTGTACTTTTGGTTTTAATGTGCTGTTGGAGGACGTTTCTTTCCTTGACTGTTAGTTTTCCATGCAACATAGGAAAATCTAAAGCTATATTAAAGAAATATATTACATGGGCAAGACAAAGTCTCATTAGTGTTATTTATGGCATACTGAAACCTCATTAGGAGAAGGTATGCTGGATTCAAAAAAGCATTACTGAGAATGTTTTTTTGGGGGGTTAGAAGAGAAATTGCTTTTATTGTGTTTCTTTATCACATACAGAGTGGTTAGTGGACGTGTTGGTTTCCTAAAGCATAAAATAAATTAAGATAGAAGAAAAAGAGTGATTAATCTAACTAGTAAGTATAACCTCATTATAGATTGGGAATAGCTTGGACATGGTCACAAGGAGTTTCTGTTTACTGTTCACCTTAGTTTCAACTAACCATTAATTTTTAACTTCCTTCACTGAAGGTAGAATGTGGTATTTTTCAGCATAGTAGTTTGCATCTTAAACAGTAATAATGTGCTTTTAGTGCACTTCAAACCGGGGATGAGTGAAACTCGAGGTGCAGAGTCACAAGTAGCCCTATTTAGGTAGTAGCATTTGCTCTAATGAGAGCTATATATCCAGTCCTGCGTAAATATTGTTTGGTAGGCGTACAAGGAGACCATTATTTGCAAGTAAATGAGAGCAAAAGGAGAGTCCCTGAACTGTCAATCTCGGTAGAAAGTCATTCTGTGCGGGCAGTATCCTTCCCCAGGCTGGTGCTGCTGCCCTTCCATCCCAGGCGCTCGAGCAGCCCCAGAATAAAATCCTCCAGCCGGTCCTCTGCCGCGGGCACAAACCAGATGCCAGCAGTTAGTTCCCGTCCTCATCTGCTCCCTCCTGCTGCTGGTCCCTGTCACCGCTGCCGCACAGCTGCCAGAGCTCCTCAGGCCGGTGCTGCAGCGGGTGCCCGTGACAGCGGCAGTCCCGGCCGGCCAGGCCATTGCCGTGCCCCTCACCCCAAACACGCTTACTGCTAGCGCTGCGCACAGCTGCACTGCGGGCCGGGGCACGCAGAGCCCTCTGCTCAGCCTGGCGCTAAAGCCTGTAACCTGCAGGGCTTTTCAGCAATAGAACGTCGATTCTGCTACTCACGGTGCTTTGTACAGCCGTCCCGCTTGTGGGGGTGTCTCTGTTGGCAACTTGGCGTTTATGAATGTGCTTCGTATGGTTTACAATAGAAGCTGGGAATGGACAGTAGCTTACCACCAAGGCTGGATTAGTTCAGTGAATCCCAAAAATGGCACACCTGCTCTCTTTGCACGTTTTTCTTCCCCAGTATGCCATCTGAAAGTTCTTTAGAGTCCCTTAGATGCTGAGGGATAACTTTACGATAGAGTCACATAATTATTATAATCCTAGTTATTTATCAGGTGATGAATGAATAATTCCGGGGATTTTCTGTGGGCCAGATACTTACTTTCAAAGCATTTATAAAATGATGCTTTGATGCTACCGATCCCTTCTTCTCATCCTTTCTCCACCCAGTCACTGCAGCTGTGCCTTTTTATCTTCTCCTTATAGTTGGCAGTGGACAGTATCATCTAACTGCAGCAACTACAAACTGTGTCTGAAATGATGACCCTACTGAATTATTCTCTGCAGTGATAGGAATTCATAAGTAATCTCTGTTAAAAAGTGTTCTACTTAAACAGACAGGGCAGATTGGGTGGGGGTGTCAGGAAAGCATGCAGGCAAAACAATAAATGGATGATTTTTAGAAAGTAGATTAAAACTACCTTCATTTTGTGTAAGTTTTCTTCTTTTACCTATTTTCTTTTAAGAAGTTTTGGGGAGAAGATGGGGGAGGGAGGATATCTGGCTATGAGGATAAAGAGAGTTGAGGAGGCTGAAAGGGGTGCACAATAAAAGAAAGCGTAAAGAAAATGGACTTCTGGGAATGGTTCTGCAGGTTAGTGGTCAGTAGTAAAGGATGTTTGCAGTAAGGCCGTAGGAAGTGGCTGGTTATGTCTGATACTGTCATTGTGCCAAAAGCTCAGATACAGCTGATGTGCTTTTCCTAGGGCAGCATCAGAAAGTGCTGCCCAACTCAGTGAGGCCACTTTGCTGTCAGTATGCACATGCATGTGTACTCCCAGCTACAAGTCTGCTGCCTTTGCAGGAAAAGGTACCAAGAAAAAAAAAGAGGACAAAAGGAGCAGGCCTAGAAGGTAAGGACAAGTTGACTTCACTCAGACGAAACAAAATAGAGTATTTCAAATAAAGAAAGGAATGAGAGTAGATAAAAGTGAGGAATTGATGAGTGTCCCCTGGCTTTTTTTCAGAAGTGTCTATCTGCTCAGATTCACATGGATGAAGGAGAACAAGGCAGATGATGTTGTACTGATGCCTTAAGGAGATTAAAGTCATTGGTTTGAGGGTTGCTGGCACATGTGGAATAAACAATCTGAGTCTTCTTTCTTCCATCTGAAATGCAGCTGCCTTGTGCTGTGTGAGGAGAGAGCTATGACAAGGTTTCATCCTCCCTTCTCCTTCTGCACTCTGCACGCATTCTCCATCTTGCACTGGTGATGAAAAATACTTAATCTTTTCACCTTTGCCAGCCTGCTTACCTGGCTTACCATCCAGATTGACCAGTGCTGCCTCTTCTGTGACAAAAAAAAATGAAGAAGCCTTACTAAAGACACTGCTACCCCATATTTGAGATGTGCTTACCTTCACACCCTTGTTCTGATGTATTCCCAGCACTCTTGAAGCCACACAGGGTGATAAGCATCTCCAGAAGATGCACAAACATGTTAGAAAAAGCTTATATATATAAGCAATATTGCTTTATAACAAATACAGGCACAGTCCTGAAAAAGATTTCAACATAAGGGGTTCCTATCTGTAACAACCTTTATAGAACAAAACTGTGTCTGAGGCAGAGGATCTGAGTCACTCCTGATGCCTAAAGTAGAAGACAGTTTGTTTTAGTGACATCCACTTGGAAGGTGAAAGAGGAGACCTGATGGCTGTGGAGAAAGGATAGCAAGCGCCTTAGGGGTTACCTCTAGCTGTAAGTAAGCAGCACATCCGATTTAGGCAAATGAGGAAATCAAAGCAATCTCACTCAAATCCATGTGTCTTACTATTTTTAGAATTTTTATCCTCTGTCATTTGGGATGATCCTGGTAACTTTCCTGAGAGTTAGAGTGTTCTTCTATCATGAAAATTGTCCTTTTCAAACTTGTCTTTTATAATAGTTCTTAATAGCACTACAATTTAAGGTTAGGGCATGCTAAAGTTAGAAGACTTCAGACACATTCTTGTTGAGCCCAGGAAAGCTTTCTGTGATTAAGATGAATATTACTGTTATGGCTACTTGTTTTTACATGTCTTACTGTGAAAGGGGAGGCAAAGAAACCTCGGAGGCCAGTCCGAGTTCTTGCACTGTTAGCTGATTTCCCAAAATCTCTTTGAAAGGAAATGGGGCAAGTCAGGATTCCTTTTTCATTTGTTTTTTGAAGCATTTGCATCCTCAAATAAGTAAAAAAGGAGTAATTTTCATTTGCAGCCAAATTCCTGACAGGCCGTGACACTTCCACAATAGTCATCACATTGGGGGCTAGTGTCACATGGAGATGTACTGGCAGTACTTGCACAGAGGCCTACTTCGGAAAGAAAAGTAGGCAAATTTCATTCCAGTTCCTCTCTAAAGAGGACATGAGAGGAAAATGACAATGAATTTGATTTTTTTTCTCTTTCCTTTTCACAAAATGAGGGTGTCTCCTACAGGCATACACAAAGGCTGAAGGAACTTGCACCTGTCACTAGGAAACCTGCCTCAAGATTTAATGCAATCTATGACTTGAAAGTTTTCTACCATTTTCCCTTTGTCTGTTCTATGTTGTTAGTGTTACTAATCTTCTGTTACAAGAACAGAGCAGGCTATTTGTTGCTCAAGTGTCTGTGATGGTGTGTGAGAAATTAATCTGAAGACACTTGGAAGTTCTCCACCACATCGGCATTGATCAGGTGGAGAAATTGAAGATTATTAGTTTGCAGGACTGCCTGCTTTTTATTATAATGCCTAAATAAAAGCAGCATATTAAATGAGAGAGTAGAATAGAATGTGTGAAAGACAAGGCTCTGCCTTGAGCACGGCACAGCAGTTGTTGCCCTTTTGTAAATGGGAAATGTAAAACAGCCACTGGTGACCTTACTGAGCTCCTCAAGTTTCCTAAGCAGAAAACAATTGTGCTGGAATCAAACAGCTTCCTTAGTTAATATTAACTTTCATTTTGAAGAATAATTTTCAAAGAATTTAAGAGGAGTCTTAAGCTCAGCCAACAATTTGGGGAAAAGGAGAGGGAAAAATAGCTGTACCGTGATTCCCATGAAGCTTCATGATCTCCAGAGAGATGTAGCAGAAAATAGTGAACCTACCCCAGAGAAGGAAGCAGAATAGGTGTATCTGATCAAAATAAAGCTGGAATTCTTGGCTAGTGATGCTAAATTGTTATTTGCCCCCAGGAAAATAAAACTCTTACAGACTGAAGACCATTTTTTGGAAAACTCTCAACCATTTTCCCCATGGATCCCATGGCATTTGCAGGGTGATTGAGGAAGGGTTGAGTTTGCTTGTTGCCCTTGGAGTGTCAGCCTTGTGGGCTTTTACTGAGTACCAAGCACACCAACCTATGCTGCTCTTCACCACAGTCAATAGTTATTTACTTGTTAAATCTGAGCAGCAGGCTTGTTAGGTTTGCAAGAGGAACAGGGACTTCTTAAGAAGGGTTTAGAGAGGTTGTGTGTGGGGTTTTGTTTCTTTGAGTGGAGGAATGGGGGTTTTTAATTAATGTCTTGCTGTAGCATTTTCAGCTTATTTTCTCTCTTTCCAGTAGCTGTATGACCTAAAAATATATCCTGGGGAAAAAAACCCAGAAGGGTTTTTCTGTACTTTCTTACATTTAGCCAAGCAGATCCTTGCACTCAGGTCTTCTATCATGTCTTCTAATTTGTACTAAATCACAAAAATTAGAAATTTTAGAGTCTTGTTAGTCCTTCCATAGAAGGATTGTTCTTTTCTCACAGACACCATTCTTCTTGTAGATTAGTTTTATATGACTGTCTTGATATGAACAAGAATATTCAAGAGGATATTGTCTCTGATTCATCATTTTAAAGATGACTATATAGATGGTTGTAAGATCAAAGTTAGTGTCATTCATTTGTCTTTGAAAGGTCCCAGTATCAACTCTGTTTGAATTCAGAAGTGGGTCTGTCTGAGTGTAATGCATTTAATTGCCTATAATGCATTTAGAAATAATTTTGTGCTGGTTTTGAAAGGTGCATGGTTGAGGTAGACATTTAGGATCCTTCACTGTGTCAGCTGATGGCTCCTGAAATCTGTGGCTGCTGCAGGGCAGGGACTGCACCAGAGAAGCTCCTTTTAGCACACGTTATTTAGTAATGTAATATCTTATACAAAGGCCAGTTATTCAAGCTGTAAATGGAAGAGCTGAATTGCCCCATAAATTTGAGGCTTATTGATGTGAGTTGCTTCTAATATTTCTATAGGGAAAAATCCACTTATTGATCACTTGGGCACTGTCTTACTTCTGACATTAATTTAGTTGTAGATTAGGTTGGAATGTATTACTTTCATAAAGATCCTGAGTGGCTGGAGTCATGCAGTGAAACTGAAGCACAAATACTAGCAGACTATATGGCTCATGACACTGCCTGAAATAGCAAGCAGCACCAGTGAACTGGCACGCTTTCAGTTCGGCTTCCACTGAGAAGGCTTATTACAATAACAAACAACAGGTAGGACTTGAACAAAATAGGGCTCTTATTCGAGCTGCTCAGGAATCATCTGCAAAAGTCTCCCTGTAAGTGCTTTAGGAGGAATAAGGAGGCTTCAGCAAAGGATTTGGGGTAGTATATGTGCGCCACTGGAATAGTGTCACAAGGCATTAACAGAGCAAGTGTATGAAGCCAGTTGTAATCTTGGGACGTTTACTGGATGCCAGGTGCCTACCAAGCTCCTCCATCACCCCCCTCCTCAGCTGGACTGGGAAGAGGAAATAAACCCTCCTCCTCCCAGAGTAACAGGGAGAATGGAGTATAAGGGGGGTTGTGGTCAGTTCATCACACTTCATCTCTGCTGCTTCCTCCTTCTCTTGCTCTTCCCCTGCTCCAGCATGGGATCCCTCCCATGTGAGACAGTCCTTCAGGAACAGGCTTCTCCTGCATGGATTTCCAAGGGGTGGCAAGTCCTACTAGCAAACACTGTGAGCTTCTCTGTTCACAGGTGCTGCCAGGAGTCTCTTCCATCGTGGGCTTTTCACAGGATCACAGACTCTTTACAGTGCATCCACCTTCTCTGGTGTGGGGTCCTCCATGGGCTGCAGGTGGATCTCTGCTCCACCATGGAACTCCATGGCCTCACTGTGGTCTGGACCATGGGCTGCAGGGGAATCTCTGCTCCAGTACCCTCTGGTGCCTCCCTGCCCTCCTTTCACTCACCTGAGTGTCTACGGGGCTGTTCCTGCCATAGGTTCTTCTGGTTGTTGTTGTGATGCCTTTCAAAATCTAGAAACAAAAGATACTTTCAACACAGTAGTAGTATAAGAAGTAATGTAAAAGCAGGTCTTTAATTGGAGGCCTCCAGGTGCAAATGTGACAAAATGCATGCATAATACAGGATTCTACAATTTTATAAGTTTAAAAAATTAGCTTATTTGACAATAGTGTCCAATTAGAAGAGCAGTTAGTTAAGTATTCCCCCTTTTGGTTCTGTTCCATTTGGAGGCCCACCCCCTAGGTTTCTAGCCCCATATTTATTATGTCTAGGATACATGGTAAAAGAAAAAAAGATGTCCTTGGCTAAAGAGGCAAGACTAAATAATATTTTCAGGAATGTAGCATAATATGTGTTAGATAGAAGGTTAGCTTATTGTTCTGAAACGTGGGTAGGAAAAGTACTGGGAGTTACAGCCATGTATTAGAAATCTACAAATCTACAGATACATGAAAAATATATAAAAAGCTTAGGCATCAGTTGCACAGCAGTTTTTGCCCTCTTCTTAACCATGTTATCCCAAAGGTGGTACCACTATTGCTGATGGGCTTGGCTTTGGCCAGCAGCAGGTCCATCCTGGAGCCAGCTGATGTTAGCTCTATCAGACACGGGGGAAGCTTCTGGCTGCTTTTCACAGCAGCCACACCTGTTGCCCCTCCACTTCCAAAACCTTGCCACGCAAACCCCACACAGTGGGAAGTATTAGCATTGTCCAGAAATTCTTTCAGTGGCAGATGTGATCTCCTTAGAAAGGTCAGAAAAGGGCAGAGTGAACTTAAGGCCATTTTGCTGCATAAGCTGGAGTCTGTGGCAGGAATGGGAAGTGGAGTGCTCCTGCATTTGGTCAGCCTCCTAAATCTTGATGACAAATCTGCTTTGCTAGAGTTCTATGAGAAATGCTGATGAGCGTTCTTGATGTGGCAATATGTGCCCACATCCTTTTGTATTCTCTCTACTGGTTCTGGTTTACTGAGAAATGGGGCAGCATCTTTGGCTTGATCCATCTGCCCAGGCAAAGGAAGGTAGATCTCCCAAAGCCTACTGCAGTGTGATAGACGGCCCATGTTCCTGTTCCCCTCAGATGAGGAGGGGTTCCTCCCTTCACAAATTGAAAACATTGCCTTCTGCTCCCTGGAGTGGGAGAGTTGATCACATTAGCTCTGCTGTTCCAAACAGAGTCCTTTTAGTCTTGCCAGAGCAGGATCGTGAGCTTGAAGGCGATTGCGTGGGCTTGTTCAACTTCTTTTGGCCATACTTAAGATTTTGCGACCTGTCTTGCTTGCAGGTTGGAAAGATTTAAGTGGCAGATAATGAATAGGTTTTCAGGTGAGGATACAGAGAAATAAGATTGATTTCTGATGTTTACCTTTCAGTCTCTTTGCACTGGGGATTATAAATGCAATAAAGCTCTAACTGTTGTCAACCCTGAGAGCACTCTGACCAGGCATCTCCAGTATAGCCTATATCAAGAACAATAGCTGCCTACCCAGGAAAAGCAACAGGATCCAGTGTTGATCTCTAAGGCCATGGGGATGCAACACCTCTTCAGCCCTCTAGTCACCTAGAGTAGATGGAGCTTGGGCTGTCAAAGTGGCCAGCACAAGCTCTTTTCAGCCAAGGATGGAGAAGTGTTGGGTGATCATCAGGGCCATCAGATGTGTCATCCTGCATTGCTCCTGCTGTGAACCTCCAGCTTTCCAGGCTGCCATATGTTGTGAAAACTTATCCTTCTTAGAGGTGTCTGTGTTAAGTTTGAATTGCTTACTATTACAGTTGCACTAACACTTACAGAAAATGGATACATACTTTCCCTCAGGCACTTCTTTCAGCATTGAGTTCCACTTTCTAATTACATATTTATGAAAAAACATTTGATTTTATTTATTTGAATCTCCACCTTTGGCTTTTGTTGTACGTCCTTGCCTTCTTTTGAGAATCAGAGAGAATGGACCCACTCCTTTTTACCATTCCCTTTTCTAGAAAATTGTATCATGTCCGGTGCTAATCATTTTCCTTCCTGAAACTAAAAAGAAAAAACCCACCTTTTCTTTTCTGTCAGTTTTCATAGGAGGGATTTTCCATGTTCTATTTTCATTGACCTTCTTTGACCTACTTCTGCAAAGTGGAGTGAGGAGTATTTAGTAATATACAGTCTTCAGCAGGAGTCTGAAAGACATATACATTTCCATTAAATGTAATACCAGATTTTTTCAGCATGCACTATTTCTACTTTCACTATTAAAAGAAAAAAGTAATGTATTCATTTATGGTAGGTCGTGATTTGTATGTGGCATGGGGGGGTTTTATAAACAAGGGCATGTTAGAAGCAGAAATATGTACCTTGATGAAGTGATACCTTGCGTTGAGGGCAGGCCCACAGCTGTTCAAAAACTTTGAGTGTGAACCCAAGTCTTCTGTTTTCTCTTTTACTATCTTGACTGTACAGCAGGGTTTTCATTGTGTGCCTGGCCTAGGATGCTACAGCAGCTGGGGTCCAGAGCCTGCTACAGAAGAACCACAAGGACAAAATATCCATAAACTCATTAAACTGTTAAGGACTGTAATATTATATTGACATCAGAAATCAGGTGTTGAAGTCAGAGTCAGAGCATAGTGCAGACACATTGCAATCAGACGGCCACTTTGTGACTCAAGCCCGGTAAAATGAAGGGAGTTCAGGATGAAAAGGAACATGTTTGAGTTAATATTTAATTTTCAACTTGTGTCAAAGCAATTTAGTTGTTCTCTTTCTGCTCCTTCTTTCTGTCCCCCTCTTTCTCAGTGGTGCTGTTTAAGGACAGAGTTTCCAGCCTTAACCCTGAGTTACCTTCCTTTGGAGTTTCAAATAAGAGGCTGGATGATGCTTTAGCATAGGGGTTTTTGTACTTTATTTTTGTTGGTAAGGAATATTCATCACTCATTTAATCCAGAAGGTATCTATTGATTCCTTTCTCCTCATTTGGTATTTTCTGACATTTTATAGCACTTGCTATTGATTTATACAAAATCTGTAGTCTGAATGTCCCAGGGAGTGCTTTATTCACTTGTCATTTGCTGTTTTTCTTAACTAATAAATTTAACAGTCATGTACATCCAGTCTGTTAAGATCTCGTGGCTCTGCTTTCAAAGAGATGACAGGCTGGCACTAACAAATGAGTAATTCTTTCAGGCAGGAGCTTAAAAGTTGCAAGATCGGCAAGACAGAGAAACAAGCTCCTCCTTGAGTGGTTAGCAGACAAAGCAAGCTCCTCTACTCGGAGGACACTTAGGTTAAGGTAGGGAAAATACAGTTCTGCTTCGGCCCGTGGAATGTCACACAGTGTGGTGCTCTAATGGCAACTTTATTTTTAGCCTGTCAACAGGTAATCAATTTAGGTGACACTTGCAGCAATACATGTGAGAACAGGTACATCTAAGCTGCGCTGATCTGCTGCACCATCAGCTTGTCAGGTGCTGTAGTTCTGCAGCTGCAGTCATGTGCAGGGGCTCCATCAAGAGGGAGTTGCCTTCAGCCACTGGCACCTGAAACCTCTGCTGGGGGTAATAATCTAATCTGCACTTCGAGGAGTGATCAGGGCATTTCATGAGCCCAAGTTTCACTGAAGGGGAATGAATCAGGTCTCCTTTTTCACTAGTGCTTTCTAAGCTAAGTTTTAAGTTTGGGAATGAGTTATGAACTTTGTGTGATCTCAGAAATATGGGAGAAGATGCTGGAGTCCTTTGTAGCAGGGGCCAGGAGGAAAATGGGATCTGTGGAGTTCTGAGTACTTAGGAGGTTCTGTATTGGGTCTGGCTGAGATGGAGTTCATTTTCCCATAACAGCTCTCTCACAATGTTGTGCTTTGCATTGATAGCCAGAAAGGTGTTACACACTTTTTCACTGTGTGTGGCTAGGTCTTGGCCATATGCACTGTACAGTATGTGGGCATGGTGTTTAGAGAGACAAGGTGACTGTAAACTCCACCCAGAAAAATGCTGACTGCATGGAGCCAAGAGTGGGGGATTCTACTGCAGCAACTGGGCCACTTGGGCATTAGGCGTGCAGATCTGAGCATCCCCCTCAGTTTATCCCACTGTTGGCAGAGGCATGTCCATGCAGCGGGTGGTTTGTGTCAGCCTGAGCTAAAGTTGGGGGACCTGTTCTCCATAGGTGTCCTTCTTCTCTCACCTTTAGTAAAGGGACCTTAATCAGGTGTGGACAGGTGGCATTTACGTTCCACAATGCAGTTGAGATGAATGTCATCATGAGAAACTATCTTTGCTGTGTTTGGGACGTAACCTGGGTACTGCAAGTTTGACAACAGTTCCTTGTGGAATGCCCTTTACGGTCTCTGGGCTGTTATGCAGAGACCTTAGAGGTAGCCTGGCTGATGAGTGAGAACGTTGTGTGAGTAGTTTTAATATAGTCTGTGTAGGAAATTATGTAGCTATGGCTTGGATTTAGTTTAGGGACATTTTACCCTCAGAAAACACTGTATAGTTAAAAGTGAAGATGTAGTTCAGGATTTTTTTCTTTCATATATTACCACGCAGTGTTCCTTGATCTGAGTTATACTTGAAGACATTTACTAATTCTTCCTCTTCAGTTTCCTGGAAAGTGCTGGAAGGGTCTCTTTAGTTTAAATCTCATGCCTCCATGAGTTAAGGTGCCAGCCATGAGTTTAGCTCTGTCAACGTGCTCTGTGCTGAAAACTTGGGATCCAAGAGGCAGAAATGCATAGAGATGTTCTGCAGTTCATCATCCTCTGATGAGAAAACTCAGAAATTAGAGTTATTGCAAGGCTGCAGTGGGTACGCATGGCAGGAAAACAAGTGTGGCAAGAACTTCATGCATACCAGGTAGTAGACATAAGGGTTTAATTAATGTGGAACTGGTAACAGAGATCAGAGAACAGTGTTTGGTTATGGAGAAGGAAATGAAAGGTGGGCATATCTAGGACTGTAAGGAGAACATAACACTTTGAAAGAAATATGTTGAAATGGTGTGAACCCATTCTTTGCTGTGTCTGAGATGACCTCACGTTAGTTTTTGAAGTAGATGGCAAAAATCACTTAAGTTTGTCTTTGCATCCCTCCAGTAACCGTATCAGGTAGTCTGCTGGTATCCAGCACGATGCCACATCTCTTAAGCATGGAGTTCGGTTCTCCACTAAAGACCCTTTGCCAGAGGCACCCAGATCCTTTCCCACTTCATTGTCATTCCTGATTATGCCGTTGGAGGTCTCCAGGCAACCTTGATGTGGTAGAGATGTATCTTCCTGACTATATCCAGTGTGGTGGAGATGTATCCTCCTGAATATATCCAACCTAGGTCGTGCTACTGGGCTCAGCTGGCTAGGCAGGGAAGGGCTATGTGAGTTTGAGAAGCCAGTCCTTGCCCAGAAGCAGCACCCATTTCACAGTTCAAGTGTTTTGAAAAAACGGGATATGCATGGGTAGCAGTTCAGTATTCAAAAACACCTTCATGTGTTTCTCACTTTTGTTTCTTCATGTGCTGCCAGCTATATAGTGGTATCACAGTGATAAAGTGGGGATATCTGAAGAAAAAATTAGCCCGTTGTTAAGAGTCAAACCCAATCCTCAGGATGGATTCCTGAAGCATCCCTGTTACCTTGCTCTGATAAATCCATTCTCACACTGTTCCTTACTATTGGAGATAGAATTGCAGTAAAAGCCTTTTAGATCCAAAGCTGTACTATCCAGAGATATTTTGCTTAGTGTAAAATCAAGTATGTTGTATGAACTTCAAGCAAGGTACATTTGAGCTGAGTACTGGATTATGGAGAATGATGTATGGAGCTACTTTAACTGTGTGGAGTTAGATTTGATTCCCAGCAAATAAGTGACAGATTCATACGTAGGGGAAAATTGAAGTTCTCATCTATATATTGTTTTTATTATGTTTTCTTTGCTTCAGGCTCTAACATATCAAAGACACTGTGGTTGAAAAAAGTAGTTTGATTTCCATCAATAAATGTCTGCATATTCTTGCAGCTCATGTGCAATTTTGGCTATTACATGGTGGTAAAAAAGACAAGGGAAAATCATGAAATAATTCATTGCAATCCAGAGGAGCTTAGATTGGGAGCACTGCTAATATTTACAATTATCACCAAGCCTTTTCTGTGCGCTATCCATCTTAGATTTAGATTTATGCTTCTGGCCCAGTATGAGTATGTCGGTATGTTGGTTTGCATCTGCCTGTGCCATATGCAGAGTAACACAGGAATTCCTCCTGCTTTCTTTTTAATTTTTTTTATTGTACCTCTCCAAAATCAGACCAGCCGTTGCCTAGATGCTGCCTTTTGCATATGCCAGCACTCTTAAAAATCTCAAGGATTTCTTACCTGTGTCGTTACATTTTCTTATTGTCTGGGAGGAAGGTTTTGGCATTGGTGGTACTGTTGGCTCTTTGTCACCCTGCTAATGTGGATCAAGCACTCTTTTGCTGCTGAATAGTGGTGGGTAATGTTATGCACAGGGTTCCACCAGAGCCAGCTCAGTGGCTTTGGGTTATCTTTGCCTGGTATCTCTGTTTTTTAAGGTAAAATCAATGTTTTTTTCACCCAGACAGCAGATTTCTAATAATTTATGAACGAAAAGTCCCTTTGCATCTCTTTTGTTGCCAGCCTGATGCTCCCTCTGTGTCTGTGCAAGCATCTGGCACCTTCTGGTGTTTGTACTGCTTTACCTTGTGCTGCTGGGTCTAAAAATAAAATATCCATACATGTAAGAGGAGCTGGTGTCCGCACACTTCCGGTGCGTAACACAATTCCAAAAGTCACACTGAATGCCGCAGAAACCCACACTGTCCAAGCCTTTCTGATTGTTTAACTAACAGGAGAAAGGAGAGGAAAGAAAACAACAGAGAAGAAATTCAGAGCTGCAGGGAGAGGGCTCACGACGTTGCCACAGTGTGGAGCAACATACGTTAACTGCTTGGCAGTGTTTATGGCAAAGACATTGTCAAGCTGTGGAAGACCCCGAAATTCTAACAATTGGTATATGTGGAGCCTGAGAAAAATGCAAAACTGGAAATTTTTCCAGCATCCTAAAAAAACCGTGTAAATGGAGGGGCTTTTCCTTGTATTTCAGCAGCCCTGTACAAAGGTCTGGCTCAGCCCAGGGAGGATGGCTGGGATCTGCAAGTGAAAATCCCAAGGAGAAAATGTGAACCTAAAATGAATCCATTTCTTTTTGTCTGCTTAGTAAATCAACAATGTGAATGATAGATAGTCAGTGCTTTAAAAAGAAAATCTCATCCTAACAGTTACAAACTTCATTAATTTTAAGGTTATCACAGTATATTTTTTCTACAGGAAAGAGTTGTTTCAGCTAAAAGCAAAATTAAAAATTAATATTTGATTTTGTACTGAAGCAGTACTTCTAAACAAGAGTTTGTTCCTTGTCACTGCCTGAAACCTTGATTTCCATGTGCAATAAGCTCAATGTTTTCAGCTAATCTGTGTTAAACGCTATAATGACGTAGCAGGAAAAACTTCAGGGTTTATTGTTTTATTATTTAGTTTGGCAAAAAGACCTAGAGGGTGTTTAAAGGAGTTGATAGGGGGAGACTGAGCTGTCTCTTGATGAAAGATGGTGGTGCTTGGTGAAGGAGCGATAAAGAACATCATAAGGAGAGCCTGGCCACATTCAGGGTATGTGGCAGGCATCTCTCGGTGTAATGCACAGAGAGCAAGTGCAAGCAGTTTTTTTAAAATAGCTTACATTGGGACTAATTTTTTCTGGTTTGGGGTTGAAATACTTGTGTCCTGCTGAACCCATTTCTGCATTGCTGAACCTGCGCTCTGAAAGAGCTCAGCAGCCAGTATGGTAATGAGCCCATTTCTATCAAAATGGCCTGTATTATTATTCATGTTTATTGGCTGCAGAGCAGTTCAGGAAGCACTTTTCAAACAGATACGCTGAAATATTTTCTTTTAAAGAGCCCCAGCAGCTATTTGTATTTCCTTCACTTGAATCCACACCCCCAATGCAGTCTTAATTATAGTGACACCAAATGAGACAATTATTGCAATATGTGAAAAAGACACTTTTGGGAAAGGCTTTGGATAGTATTAGCAGTTCTACTATACTTTACATCTAATTAGAGCTGTTCCACGATGTCACCAACCCTCTGTCATTAGCCTGCGAACTCCCTGGCTGCGGCGATGTGCATTTGCTGGACCAGCGGGAACGTGTCTGACCGCGGTCACACTCCCCCAGATCTTTTCACGTGTGGATCCTTCGTGTCGACCCTTTCACTCCCCTCCCATTCCCTCTCCCCCCTTGTCTCCCCCCACCCGTGATGTGACATTTTCTTTATGACAGTCTGTCACCGAACTGCACTTGCTGCTGCCTCGGTAAAGGCTTACAAAGAGAGTGTATCAGCCAGTGGCCAATCGAGTTTGTGCGAGCTCCATCAGCTATGGATGAAACATCCACGAGAGAGAATAAGGACTTAGAAGAAAACTGGATAAAAGGGCTGCGACGGGAAGCTAGCTGGCAGGTTAGTGATACAAAGACGTATGCTTGCAAGCAGATTAAATCTCAGCACTAAAAATCTCTGAACTTTTTTACCTAAGCATAGTTGAAACATGTATGTTCATTTGTAACAATGCCTGGAAGCATATTCCTATGAGAGCAGTTATCATTACGTTCTTATTTTCTTAGAAAGAATAGTTGTAAGATTCCAAATCTCTGTATTCCAAATTGTAGGGCAAGTAAATAGTTGTATAAGTCTGCAGACATTACTAAATGCACACTTGTTTAATGAAGATCCTTGCAATAACAAGTAGCAGGTGCCTACTATAATATCAAAGGAAATATGTGCCTTGTATCTGTACATATGCAAGTTTAGTCCATTTAAAAATAATAATAGACCATCTGTCACCCTGTTACTTAATTCTGTCATAGAAACTGTAACAATGGATTTCTTTCAGCTTCTTTTAATGAGGCAACATCTTTAAATGCCCAATGCTTGTTTTCTTTATCATGCTCGACTCACAATAGATGTGTATGCAATTCAACCCCAAAACAGGCATTTTTCATTAAAGTGTGCAGAGCAATAGGGTTTACATTATGCAGTACCTTTCTGGAGTTTGCAGAATTAGACACTGTTTCAGACCTGCTAAGCCCCACTGAGTGGTTCTGATTGCTCTTTACATTACATCTTAAGCCTTGTCTGTGCACTTTCTTCTGCTCTATTGCATTTTAATTAGTCAGTCAACAATATTCAAGAGTTGTGTAACAAAATGATTTTTTTTCAATTTCTGCTTCTTACAAGGAGTTTTAAAATATTTTTTTGTTGTTGTTTACTTATTACTGTATTTTGGTTATGCCATCATACCAATTTCAGAAAAAGGTGGTGATTTGAGTTCTTCCTATCAGGTGAAGCTGTGCACGAGTCTCAGCTGGCGAAGAGTTACTGCAGCAGTCTAATTGCTACAAAGTGTGCTCCCTTACCCCAGAAGAAAAGTTGGTTTCCTTTGGTTCCCTTCCTATAACTTTGTTCTAGAGAAGGAAATACAAATGTCTTTTCAGAGGAGATGATACTTTGTGTGGTACTGCTTGTGGCTTGTGTCATGGTGCTTTCTAATTACCTCCCTGCTTCACTGGCAAATTGAAGTATAAAATCAGGATGTTGTGAATATCAAAGCCAAATGATCCCTTTTCTCTATAAAGCTGTGAAAGCAGGTGTGTGGAGGTAAAGGAGAGGAGATGGTCACAGTGCAGGCACAGCTTGGGAGTCCACTGCTGCCCCAAAGGATTGGGCTCCACAAGTGCAGGAGGGAGTGGAAGACATGCAGGCAATGAGGGTAAAGCAGGAAGAGATCTGGTGTGTTGGAAGTACCTGCAGCTAGCTTATATACACTTCTAAGTGCTCTGGAAATCTGACCTGCTTCCCTGGTTTGTGCTGTTTCTGCTGGGTCAGATGAGTGAAGAATGAATTGGGAAAACATGGAAGCAATTTTCCTCTAGTACCTGGCTGCAAACCAGGTACACCATGGCAAGAATTAATTTCCAGTCAGGTGGTTCTGCCTCCTTTTTGGGTCAGGGAGTGTCCCACCATTACACAGTA
Source organism: Hirundo rustica (assembly GCF_015227805.2). Lineage (NCBI taxonomy): Eukaryota > Metazoa > Chordata > Aves > Passeriformes > Hirundinidae > Hirundo > Hirundo rustica. The sequence goes on along the minus strand of NC_053454.1, from coordinate 17,455,743 downwards.
GTGGTGGGAGTGCAGTGAGGGAAGAAGTCACATGTGCTGTAGGTGCCAAACCTACAGCTGTGAGATGGACAAATGCGGAATCTTATCTCTTAGGAGGCAATGTACCTTGCTACCCCTGCATGGGTGCTCATGTGTCCCTCTCCTTCCCAGGCAGAAATGCTGACTCTATCAGCTTCCCCTCAGCAGGAGCACAAGGGATTGCAGTTGGTGTAGATGCTTTGCTCAGGGACTGGAACTCTGTTACATCTGCGTGAGATGTTCAGAGAAGCCCCTGGGAAAGGGTTATCCAATTCTCACTCTGATATTTCATCTCATATCTCATCTCATATTTCTTCATGCTGTAAGGTCTTCAGAAGTCCCAGGGTAGGGCAGAGCATCAGTCTTGAAAGAAGCTGATTTTAGAGTGAGTGCTGCAGAGCCAGAGCTTCTCTTCAGTCCTGTCTGATGAGGAGCTCCAAGGTGATGGCGTACATTCTTTCTTCTTAAATGGGCCAACTTTTTTTTTTTTTTTTAGCACTAGGGTCTTATATCCATATTTAGTCTCCTAAATAAGTGTCCTGGTTTTCTGAAGTGCTGAGTATCCTGGGAAGCCAACAGACATTTCAGTTTACTTGGGCTTCAATATGTGAGCCTTGTGCTTCAGAGTGTGTGGTGGTGGGTACCTGTGGCATGGTCCTGGGGTCAGAGGCAGGCTGTGGTGTCACATGGCAAGTGCCATGGGGTGGCCAGTGTGCCAGTCTCCCTCTTGAAGTGAGAGACATGGCAATTCTCACTTTGCACTTTGAAAAATCAGGCCGCTTATTTAGCAGGCTAAATATAGGTTAAGCAGCCAAGCTTGAGCATCCTGCTTTAAAAATTGTGGTGATAGTCGTCATCTATCATACCTTTCAGCCAGCACACCCGTCATGCTGTGAGAGGTCTGTGCGGTAGCTCCATGCACATGAATAAACATCAGCTTACTTGTAAAAGGAGGAAGAAGCTTACGGTTTTTCTTTCAAGGGGATATACAGTTTGGAAATAGATCACATTCTCCCTCCAAAAGGAGTGCGTTTTCCCTTAAGCTAAAAAAAAAAAAAAAAAGGTGCTAAAATGATAATTCTGTTTTTTTCACTGAACTTCAAATTTTTGTCTTCTGTTGTTCTCATCATCTCAGACTTTTCTGTAGTGGTCTATATCTATTTTTTATTTTTTTCATGGAGAAAAGAGGGCTTTCTTGCTCCTCTTAGCAGACCTTCAGGTTTTCAAAACCCCCTGTAACTCCTTTTCCTGATGTTTCCTTGGGAACAGCTTCTGACATCTGACAGATCTATAGCTGTCACAAAGCTAGCACAGTTTTACCACAGACCAGGCACATATTTGGGTGACTGCAGCTGTGCTGATAGACTAAAGGTTAAGAAATCTATAAGGGTCTAGATGTCAATATTTAAAGAAAAAAGTCCTGCATATTTATAGAAACAAATGGATTTCCCTTCACATTTACCCATCCAGGGGAAGTTGTGCTCTCTGAGATGACAGAGTAACTCCAGTTCGTTTAAAAGCGAATTTTTCTTCTGCAGCTGAGAGCAAACAGTAACCCAAATGTCTTGAGAAAGGAACAGTGCACCAATCCCAGAAACTTGTCAGAGCCACGAATCCCTCTACTGACATACTGAGATCTTGAAAGCCACAATTTTCTTCCTAATTGATGACTCAATCAGAGTATGGCCTCTGTCTCAAGCTTACATTAAGCTTTGTCCTTGATGTACTGAGTTACTGTGTAGCCTAAAATATACTGTCTGTATTGCAGAGGGAGGGGTACAGAGCAAGAAAGATTTAAGTCATTCCAGAATAATTTGGGATCTTTCATCAAGATAGGCATGCATTTGATGGAAAACAGGCATTTTTTTCAGAGCCTTCAGCAGTTTGATGATCATTTCCTATGGAATAATAAAAGCAGACATCTCTTGCCATTTTCATTTAATTTTTAGTTCTCATAAACATTTGTGGAGAGCAGGAGTAATTTGTCTGAAATGGGAGCTTATCAGGCTTTCAGAAGGCTGGGAACACAGCAACACATGGTATAAAGTATAAGAGACACAATAACCTCTTTTCTGCTTTCCAGTATAGCCCATAAAGTTAATATTAATTGGAAAAGAACACTGGGTAATCACTGTATATGTATGTGAGTTATATGTGCGGGTGTACATCTGTCCATCTGCATAGGCATGTGTGTGTAAGTGTGTTCACATCCTCAAGGTATGGCAGTGCTGGAGTGAATGTTTTGGAAAGGGAGATTTAGAAATCCCTCTCTGAAGTAACATGTAAAATTTTAATGTTACTTTCTGTTCTGTCTAGAGTAGCCTTTCTTAAAGGCTTTGTAAAATTTCCAGTTCCCAATTCAATAGTTTCATAAGTATTTGCTCTCTCAGATCTACTAGAAAAAATCAAAATGTTAATCCGTCAAGATTTCTGGGTTTTGTTTCTTCTTTGTTTCATGAGGACATAAATGCCATTATGTGATGATAAAAACACAAGCAAAAGAACCTGCAGATTCTTTTTCTGTTTTTTTTAATTTTTATTTTTACTGATCACAGTGGTGCTGGTGGCACTGTTGTTCTGTGTTGGTGGTAGCCAAAGCAGCGCTACTAAATACCTGGTGATTCTAGCACGGAATATAATCTGCTGTTTCTTGTATTATTTTACAAGTCTTCCCTGTGTTCCTCCATGATGCTGGATGTGAAAGTACTAGGAAGTCTTTCTTGGTTGTTCAAAGAAGGCAAGATTCAGGTGTAGTGTGTCCAATAGCACCATTGTACTGTGTTTGCTGTGAACACTAAATGCCTTCAAATAGTGAAGTTGATTAAACTTGTGTGTGCATGTTTGCTGGTTTTTTGTTGTTGTTTTCTTTTGTTCAGGTTTATTTTTGGTTGGTTTGGGTTTGTACAAATGAGGAATGGACACAATTCAGTTATCTTAGACCAGTAACATCTGAAACTTAATTTTTTATTGTTTTACTGAATATTGAGTTTTCATGACAATCATCTAAAAAGATCTACTGCTGGATTAAGTGGGTATATTTTATTGCCTATTTTGATATTTAAGGTCCATGGCTACAGGCTCCATGGTCTAGGGGTAGGTGGGCTGGATGGACTTCCAGCCCCTCCATCCACATGGGTTACCATGACAAAGGATATTGTGGAGGTTTCACAACCTGATTGGCAACGGAGCAGAAACATATAAACTGGAAATTCTTTATCTGTTCTGCCTACAGTTGTTGTTTGGGCTGTTTCTTTATTTGGTTTCATATATATAATATATATACATCATGATTCCAAGGGTGATACTGACATAGGGAACTGTTACCTAGGAATATTTGTGAGAAAATGCATCTTACATGTCAGGTAGAGGCTGTTAAGGAATGGCAGTGCAGTTATTGGAGTCTTGGAGTTGTTGGACTCTGGTTCTGGTATTTGACTGACTGTGATGTTACATGAGCAGTCTCTGACCTCCTGCAGGCCATGTTACTGTGCCATGAGGCACCGGCATTTGGCAGGGGTGGGCACGCTGATCCCACGCCAGGCTGCTGGCAGTGATTCGTCAGTTCTTGGGGGTGAGGGTTAGGCCCTATACCGTGAGGACAAAATGATTTGCTTTAATTTCATCACACCAGAGAAAGTGTTCTCTCCTTGATGCTACTCATCAAGTGGAGCAGAAGCGGGGAATATTTCCTTGTGAGGCAAGACAGTGTCAGTCCTTCTAAAAGCTGGGATCAGGCTTGCGGCCCTGAGAAAAGAGATGTAGATGCACCAGGATAGTACGATGTGTCTTTTTGATAATAAAATATCTAATTAGTGTAAAAGGAGATAGGACTGACGTACAATATTGTATAGACTGTAGTTTTAGAAATCAAACACCATCAGACTAAACCAAGGGAGAGGCTCTACCAGCCTCGGCTGTTTAATACTCTGTGAAATGCACTGTGCATGCTGTGCTTAGCTTGCCTCTGCTCAGTACTTTAAGCCTGTTCATAACCATTCACAGCACTTAAGATCTAAAGATACACTCATCTTTCAATAGGACAAGGTCAATTATTCTCAATTTATTGCCAGTACCAAAGTGTTTATGCAGTTTTATTTATAAGATGAGTTTATGATTTTCTAACATTAAAGACATTTGATAGAAAAAAAGAAAATTTTATTTGAAGATTACTTGTTCTGTGACATATTTATATTAAAAATGTGCATGTGTGTATTCCTGCAAATGATACAAACTCTGTCTTTTGGTTTTGCCAGGACGCCACTTAACTTCTTTTAAACATGCTAATAGAAGGCTGTGCTATCCTGAGGTATGAACGTGAAGTGTGCTGATGGACAGACATCTGGGTCTGAGAATAATATTAATTAAACTGCCATCTTTTTTCACTGGGTTTGTTCTTAGAATCAGTCAGGCTTTGCTTTTTTTTCTGCACTACTAGGATGAGCATCCAGAGCCACCTTTTATACTTACATCTTTTAATACCGGTGTTGTTTCAGAAAAATCTGTAGATGGGTGGCTCTGTTCCTGCAAAGCTTTGGTAGGCTGGATTAAATCCATCCCTGTGTAATGAACCACTTAAGCATGTGCCTAAGAAAAGCCTATATTAACTTTCTGATTTGATAGAAATGTGGGGTGGAATGGAATAGAATAGAATAGAATAGAATAAGAATCAAAGTTGGAGTGGGTCAGCAATGTCCATCTAGTCCGGGTGTGTGACCAGTTCAGGGCTGACCAAAAGTCAAAGCATGTTACCAAGGGCATTGTCCAGTTGCCTCCCAAACACTGATGGGCCTAGGGCATTAACCACCTCTCTAGGAAAACTATTCCAGTGTTTGACCACCCTCTTGGTGAAGAAATGCTTCTTAATGTACATTCAAAATGTCCCCTGGCACAGCTTTGAACCAGTCCCTCAGGTTCTGGACTGGATCTCAGGGAGAAGACCTCGGCACTGCTATCTTCACCTCCCCTCTTCAGGAAGCTGTAGAGAGCAATGAGCTACTGGTTTGCTGATAGAAACCTGGAGACTTCCTGGCTCATGCTGTGCTGGAGGTCTGGTTCTGTACCTACTCAGATCTTCTAAAAATTCTTATTCCGGGCAAGGGGCTTATTTGACAACTGACAAAAATAGTCAAGTAATAGACTGTGCTGTATGAATAACTTCTCTGTTTATAATTATCTCAAAATCTATAAGGAAACATCTGTATTAAGAAGTATTTCTCAGACATAAATATTTTACATATAAACCATATTTAATTTCTATGAATTATATTTTAATTCATATGAAAGCACTTGTTGCCATCATGTACTCACTTCACTGGTGTTATCACAGTTTAAATGTTCCCTGAAGGCTTTGCACTGTGGCTGGTCTGCTTTGTGTCAGACTTGGGGCAATTATATGCCAGCTCTGGAGGCAGATAGTTGGCGCCTTAGAAGAAACTTTCACCTCCCTCTTCGCAGGTTATCCCAGGCAGAGTTTAACCTGTTTACATTTCTTTGCTAATTTAGTCTTTTACTTGCATAGCAAATTACTGCCAGGCATGCCTGAAAGAGGTGAACAAATTATCTTCAAAGGAAAATAAAATATTTTTTGTTGTGTGACTGGTCTTTAAAATATATTCCAGTGTATTTCAGATGAGATATGTGGCCAGCGTGCAGTTCAGAGTTCATGAAACTTCTGGAATTCATGCATGTTCTTACAAAAAAATACTGTTGGGGTTTTTTCTCCCTAAATATTTTTGACTGATGAATCATACATCTCTCTCAATCATATCTCCCACAACATTGGGAGATAAATTCAGCACACATCTTGCTGTGGCTGTTGGCTCATCCTTTTTGTTTTGCTGGGGGTTTTTCACAAGCCATGAATTTCACTCTGAGCTGGGAAGGAGGGCAGTTGGTCAGCAAGTTACCATTGGCATCTGCTCCTCCTTCCAGCAGATCCTGGCACGCTGCTCTCAGCTGACTCCCAGCTCTCATCCACCCCAGGGCTGGGGCTCTGGGAGGACAGTGCCCCTGGCAGGACTCAGCCACCACCCAAAGGCATAATTATCTGGGCATTCCTCTGGATGCCTCCGTTTCATTCTTCTTTCTTCCCACCCCCTTATTGCCAGATAGTAGAAAATGGTAAACTTAGCTTTTCTGATTCTGAGAAGAATCCTTTCTTCTAATATCACTGGATTTAGGAACATTTATTGTTTGACACCACAAATTACGTGACTAAACTTGGTCTTCAGTAGGAATGCTGCACAGTTGTTCTACACAAGCTGTAGCAGACTTCCTTGATCACTTTAATTGGAGGACAGGAGGTCTTCAACATTTTAAATAGCTGACAGAAGTATCTGTTCTCAACCCCTTCCCTCTAGCTAAACCTGTGATGTGTCGAATCTGTCTCTAGGACACAGACAGTGCTGTACTTTTGAACTTTTACCATATTATCCGCTCTGCTTTGCCCTAAGCGGGTTTTCTGGAAAATGAGATGGATTTTGCTTCTTGGCAAAAATAACTATATAGAGCTGGAAAATCCAAATGAGCTGATACATCTTTTGTTAGAACTACTTTATTACTGAGCAGGTTTTTTTTGTGGTTTTTTTTTTACATTGGCAGTATAGGTGCAGTTGTATATTTTCTCTATTTGGTTTTTATCATGAAGTCATCAAATACTACCTCTTTTTATACCTGAGTAATTAATTTCAAAATAACGTAATGAAAGAGGTACAACTTTGTATTCCACATTTTGTTTTTTTGTAGGAAATTAAAAATATTTCAGAAACATATTTTCAACTAATAACATGAATTATAGGAGCTGATAAATGTGAGATTAATAGCTAAGAAAACAGTCATTTCAGATGGATAATTTAGATTTTTATCATTTATTAATCATAAAAAGTAAACCTGCTGTATAACTAATTTTAGTTTTATCAAGAAGATGAATTGTTCCAGCTAATGAATGTATAGATATTCTATGCCAAAGGCATTCGTAGGAATCTGTTAATCATTTAACTGTGTCATGGCATATGCTTTGTCTTCATAAAGCAATTAAAACATATAACTTTCTCCACTGAAATGCATGTTGGTCTTCAGTGCCTACAGCAAATTAGGACAGCATTTATCTTAAAATACTCTTCTGAATTGCAGATGCAGAATTTAATGGGGATGGTGTCTCCAGGTAGGGACCCTTGCCAGGCAGCCTGCATCACTGCCATGTGAAGGAGGTGCCGTTTGCAGCATTTCAGGGAGCTGATACATACTGGTCATGTAGGCAGAGTGGGGGGCTTGTGAGTGGTCTCATCCTAATCAGCTAATCCTTCCCTGATTAGGTGGAAATGTCGGCACAAACATGTGAAAATCTCTTTTCCATTTAGAATCTTTGGGATGGGGCCTATCTGTTACATTAAAATCATATCAGAAATTACCTCACTGGGACTTCACTCTTGGCAAGGGTTTAGAGATGCTGCTGTAATACAAATAATGGTGCTGATTGCTGCTGGCCATTTTCCTGAGGTGGCATATGCGGTTCAACCAAAGCTTGAGGTTAGAGGGTAAAAGTTGCACTCAGGATTATTTTTAGTCCATCCTAGAAGTGACTGAGAATTTTTTTTAAATCGATTTTTATATTTAAGGAAGTTACAGGTTTCTGGAAAAACTTCCAAGCTATGACAAAAACTGGGAGACAAGAGAGTGTTTAAATTTGGAGACTGGATTTCTATATTCTGGTCATTCAAAGCTGTTTCCTGCATCTCCTTTCTTCCTTCTGGTGAGATGAATGAAAGAAAAGTGTGAATGTGTTTAGGTTCTATTCACAGCATTGTCATAATTTCAAAGCAAATACAGATAGAGATAGAAAGCCGACAGTGGATTAATCAAAAGACAACAGGCACTCAAATATTCAGCTCTAGCTAATCCAGCTCTAAACCACATTTTGTTTGGCTGGTTAACGACCTGTGAGTTGCTGTACCACCTGTACTGTGTTATTTTATTTATATCTTTAATACATTATCGGTAGGCGACATTATGGGTAAAGCACTGCTGCTAAAAGAGAAGGAAAAATTATAGTTATTGCTATAATAAACAGCTTGAGAATATCTTTTTAAGAAGATTGCAGTGATACAAAAGGAAATAGCATGAGATTGCACCATCAATTATTTAGAACAATGTCATTATATTAATTTTTTAGCCTATTTCTTTTCTCAGAGGCAAAGTTCAGTCTTTACAGCATCAGGTTTCTGGAGGCATGAAATGCCTGCTTGGGTCAAAAGTCCACAGCTTTCTGAGGAGCCGTGTCATGAGACTAAGGGGGAGTGTGTCCTTGAGTGGATGAGGCAGAAGTTCTCCAGAGGTGGAGATGAGGGGGAGCCTGAGTGCTCCCAGTATCGCTCTTGTGCGTCTCATCCAGCTATAGCTCTGCTGGACAGGAGAGGTGCCAGTGGCCTTAGATTTTCTGGGACTTTGAGGAAAATAGTAATTTTAGGCCATCTTGCCCTAGTTTTAGCAGGCTTCTGGGAATAAGAAAGGGAAAATGGATCTTCGTAAAGACTTAAAGAATGTTAGTGAGAGGGAGGGGATGAAATCGGGTCCTTATGGAACACTGAACCTGGTTTATAAATGGAGTGAGGAAATGTGCACTTCTAAATTTGGGACTTTTGTGTGGATATTACTTAACTGAAAACAGAAACCTTTACTGAAAAATAAAATGTAATTGTGCCAAGCAGGTAGGAATGCTCGAGTTTCATTAGAAGTGAAAGGCAATAAGCAAACACAAGAATAAAAATGTTTTCTTTTTCCTTCTTTTCCCCTTCCTTTTAATTCTGTCCACAAGTAAGAATTACTCTGGAAAATAAACTAAGGAGGTGCTACTAAGCATGCGGTTGAGAACATCACACCTCTTGCTTATATTGATGTTTGGAAACAATGTTATGAACAATCTACTCAGCAATAGTTTTCTGAGTGCAAGTAAAATTTTCAGTGGCACAAACCTCGTAAAAATAAATGATATTTTATATAAATGCTGAGTGAATACGCAGAAGCTGTGAATACAGTTAGGATAGCTGCCACTGCTTAAAGGTCAGTAAAGCATAGCATTAAACAGCACATTTTGCGCTCCCAGACACATAACCCATGATAAATTTTATGCAATACATTTCTGAAATATCTATGGACATATTTTCGTCAATAATTCACAATCCTTTAAAAGCTTTTTTTGTCTTTTGACAATCAATAGTAGGACATAGTGTCTATAAAAATTGCTGGTACTGGACTTCCATGGTCAGTTTAACTGGAGGACAGATGTTGCTGAACTCCTACAGCAGCTGATACGTCCTCAAGCCCTTCCTTCCAGCTAAACCTATGACATGTCGGCAGGATATGTGCAGGACCTTTAGCCAAGTGCTCTGACCATTTTCTCCAGGGGAGGTTTTTATTACTTGTTGTCTCCCTTTACAAGGTGGTGGGTTTTTCAAGCAAGCGTACGAGGACTCAGAATGCGTATTATTAGTGTGAGATATTTAGTGGGAAATGTCATCCCTACGACACGATTTTTTCCTGCTTCTGTTTGCTAGTGTAAAGTCAGCAGAAGTAAATTAGCTGGCAGATTTCAATGGAGAATGTTACCTGCGTCCTCTGCCAGATAGCATGTGGAGTGCCAAATTAGAATTGATTTCTCAATAAAATTGAGTTCAGCCTCCTCAACATAATTTAAGACAGAATGACAAAATCTCTCTCACTCACTTTTTAATTTTATTTTTTTTGGTCGGTTTTGTTCCTGGATATTTTTGCTGCCCTAATTGCTTGTTATTATCTTTTTCCTCGAATCTTTTCCCTTGTCCAGGAAAGCAAAACCTCATCTGCTTTTATAAGCAGTTGAGGAGTAAAGTAAAAAGGAAGGGACTTCTATGCATCACTTCCCTTGCCTCTCCTCACACTCCTAAGACTCTTCTGGCAGCCAAGCCAGGAGCACAAGTTCTCTCTCTGTGCTGTGACTCAGATGCTGACAGCACAACAAGCTGTTTACAGTCCCATCCTTATTTCTCCTTCCCACTCACAGCACGTTGCTTTGGGAACCACCAACCAACCTAATTAAAACAAATTTTTCCTATTGTGGGAGCAATTCCCCAAATGCTCCGCCTCGCCAGAATCATGCTGTGTCTGCTCAGTTCGCTACCTCCGTCCAGCTCCCAAAGATGCTCATCTTACTGTAAAGAAAATCAATGCCTTCTAATGTGGCATTAGTTCTTAAATTTAGCACATTTATCACATATACTTCTATGAACCTGAGGTAATATGTGGAAGTGAAAAAAATACCTTATTTTTTAAAAGACTTGCAGAGTAGGTGGCTTCAGAAACATTAGCAGTGCCTGTTACAAGACTGGGTAGAAGAGCTATTCAGAACTAAATAAAGCAGGGATTTAGGTGGGGAGGCACAGGTGGAAACACAAGATGGCAGCACTGTAAGGATTGCAAAAGATCTGGAAGTGTAACCACCACTTGGAATTCGCTGGCTTGATTCTTGCAGTAGAGAAGGCATTGCACCCATCCGTTATGCCTACCCCAGGCTCACAGCCTTGCAAGGACAGCAAGACATCAAGATGCCGTGATGACTGTCTCTTTCTTCAATGACCAGGACCTATTTCTCACCCCATGTGAACTCCAGCAGGAGAGGTCAGTAAAATTGCATGGCTGTGGCTGTTCAGATTAGTATTCCGGAGCACTGAAATCTTCCATCCCTTAGCTCGTGCTCTGGAAATGAAAATATAACATGGCTTCAGAAAGCACAAGTGTTCATCTGCTGTCACTTGGGTGCCTGTAGTGTCTAGGGCGAAATGGTGTGTGTTTCTGCCAACCCTGTTTTAGCAAAAACAGAGTTTACAAGGAGTGCCGAGCAGTGTGGTAGGTCAGTGGCATTCCTCAAAATACTTACCTTTTCCAGCTGTTCAGGTTTTCAGCTTTTTGTCCCTGCCTTCTAGTTCCACCATTTTCTAGCTTTATTCTTCCATCAGAATGCCTGGACCAGCCATCCCTCTTTTGCCCATTTTTTAAGAGCTTCATGCAAATTCTCCCTGGCTGTAGGAGTAGGAACATGACTCTACTCCATCCTTCCCCACCCCCCCCCGCCCTCTTCATATGAGATTGGTAGTTCCTGGAGTATTCAGTGTCCTTTCTGTCCTTTAATCATCCAAACCATGCTGGTATGTAGCTGTGCCCCATGCTAGGCTCTTCTCCCTCTCACTCCTCATATGCTGTGATTCTAGGTCTCTCTGCTCCCACCTGTATCCTGTTTATTTCTCTCTGCATAAGCACACCTAGAGCATAAACCCTGCTTTAATATTTATTACTAAATCTTTGAAAGGACTGGAAATACAAAACACTTTTTGCTACAGTTTTACTTACTTGTGGAACAGATTTTTCTAGTAAGAGCCAGAAATAAACTCCATTGATACCACATGGTGCAATGTAGATACCAAGCCACTAAGTGGCTGCCATAACTTCTGGAGAGAGTAAGTACTCAGGCTGTGAGCTCTCAGGCATCTGATAGCAGTGGCAAACACTGGGCCATATGTTAATTTTAAGTATGCCAGCAACTGAGTGGAGAGGGGTTACACTAGTAATACATCATCATATTCTAAACTGCCCATGGGTTGGTGAAGCTTCTGAGTTACTTGCACTCCCAGGTCAAAAGCTGTAATGGAGTAGGAAGTGAGATAACTGAAATATTGTCTAACTAAATGAAAGACTTCTGTTGGGGTGGAGTATTTTGGTTTACAGCTTATTCCATAATGTGGAAGTGAGAATTTAATTGGAAGGGCTCGTTGTCTCTCCTTGAGTGTATATGCAGACAGGCTGGTGGATCATGTGGGTGATGGCTGTGCTTTCTAGGATTGCTGCTGCTCGAGAACAAGGTGATCATCTCAGGTGAAAGGGCTGAGATGTAAGGGCTGAAATGGAAGAGTACTCATCCACCTCTGGAAGATGCTGTAGCAGAAATCTTTATTCTTCCTAGTGCCCAGTTCTTTTGTCCAGGATCTCCCTTAATTGCTTTAGTCAAAGGATAGGAGGCACCAGATGTTGGTGTAGTGTATCCATTAGCAGGCCCAGAGTTCCTCTCATCCCAATGGATTTGGTCCTGAGATCTCTCCTGAATACAGGCACAGGTTTCAGACTTGCCCTGCTTTCATTCTTTCCTTGCTGGCTGGACAGAATAAATGGATTAACTAACACTTTTGAGAGGAGTCTTCCTGGCAGTTGTTGAGTCTCAAAATGTCGATTCTCAAGGCTGACTTCACAAGGGATTTAGTCCTATCTTTTGCCAGCAGGTTGAAATTACCCTCTATGTTTATTGTGTTTAAAAAAAAAAAAGAAAAAAAAATAAAAAAACATTCAAGAGAACAGGGATTTGTAAAGGTGAGTTTTGGTGACTGAGAGCTTATCCCATGGAGTGTGTATAGCAGGATGTGTAGGGTACAGCAGCAGAGAAAATGAAAAGTGCTAGGTCATCCCGTCCTCTTCTCAGGCATACGCGTATCCCCTTGGTAGTGCAGGATTATTTGCAGGAATGCTTTGTCCCTGAGTCACGCTGGTTGGGAAGAGGCTGTTACATATGCAAAAAGGAAAAGAAGATATACTTGGGTGCATTGTCTTCTAGAATTTTCACCATTTTCCCAAATAAGCTAGTTTTGGTGAATAGGCCTGAACATGTCAAGCAGTATATACACCATGTGCTGAGTGTTTTTATTTTTTAGTGTTTTATTTACTATTAATGTATTTTTTAAGTAAGTATTGGGATTTTCAACACTTCCTTTGGGAAGCTCTTGCACATTCTGATACATTTTGCTGTCAGAGTTTTTAGTGACAGCTTGTATTTTCCTTTCCTTAATTGCTGCCCGTTACTTCTTTTTGTGTCCTCTTGTACCTAATTATAAATGTTAAAATGTCAATTTAGGAAAAATATCAAGGGAGGTTTCACAAGGGTCAGTGCTGATCACAATATTGTTTAATACTTTCCTAAACAATATATAATTTTAAACAAAATACAATTTGCAGATGATGCCAAATTAAGAGGGATCATAAACACAGTGGAAGGCAGAGAGAGAGAGATAACAAAAGGATATTGAGAGTTTAAAGAACTGTGCAAAAATTAACAAGATGAGATTTAATTTAGATAAAATACAAGGTCATACACTATGGGAGAAAAATACCAACTACATATTGGAAGATGCTGGTTGGAAAACATTGGAAAAATAATGGTGATATATTTTATATTTATTTAGCTTCTTTCATCTTACAGAGTTCCAAAGAGCTTTACAAATTATATAAATTAATATAGAAACTACACATAAGGATTATCTTATTCTCCACGGAGACACCTCCTGTGCTAGTGCAGAATATGACAGCTATTCAGCTGAACTCTGCAGTGATGTGTAACAGTCCAGGACGAAATATTACAGGTCCCCTTGAAATGGCAGTAAAAGTTAACGAAAGCCAGCATTTGTGCAGCAGGGCTGCTTATAACTGTTCCTCTGATGAAAACTGCCAGAGCTTTTTTTTTTAAGCTGCAGATGATTGAGATCTCAGTTTTGCATCTGTCTTCACTGCAGTAATGCAGAGATGAACCCGCTGACTACTGGTGGACACTGTCTGCAGAAGAGCTCATTGTATGAGGCAGTTGGGAAAAGGCATGATTTTTTTTTACTGGAATAAACAAATACATATGGCCTGTTTGTTAAAGAACATTATCTCTAGTTAGTTGAGGGCTATTCATTTTCACATGGATAGGGAAGCTTAACTGGAGGGTGTATGAAATGGGTGATGGGAAGGGAAGACACTTGAACTGACGTTTGTGGGATCTGGCCAGAAGGGAGTCATGAAGAAGATGGAAAACGTAAGTGATAACAGAGTAGAAGAACAAGATGGTATGGGACTAATAACACAGGAAAGGATAACAGGGTGGGAAAGGCCAGGGTTAGTTTCTGTAATGGCTCCAGTGTTGCTCACCATGTCCATGTTTTCCAGTGAATATACTTTAAATTGTGGCATAGCAGAAAGGCACAACAGAATTTGGAAGAATGCCATCTTATTTGGTGTCTCTGTTCTGCTAACTCTAGGCGATGTTACAAAGGTGAACACAGGTTTTGAATTTACTTAATTTGAATTGCCTTTGGTATGTTTGTCTCATAGTGGAGACACATTGCAGGTTGTGTGTAGGGTGGCTCCTCAGAAGCTGGTGCTATGTTATTTCCTGACAGTCCCATGTCATCACAGAATGGCTGGTGGCACAGTGTTCCCAGTGGGATGGGGGATCTGCACTTTCAGTGCTTTCCAGCCCTAACACACATGTGCTAAGGTTATCTCCAGAGGGACAGATGCTAAGGAGCCTGTGACCTAGAGGGGCCTGGTGTGTGCAGCCTGCTCCTCCTGCTCTCTGGGGAACCAGAACTCTTTGCAGGATCCATGTCTGATACCCCTGATGCAAAATCAGGTAATTCTCTAGGTGACAACCAGTTCCATATGTCTTACCAAGGGATGGCTCTCAAGTTGGGAATGACTCAGAGGCATTTCAGGGATCACGATTGTTGTGAGTTGACTGATACCTGGATGCCAGGTGTCACTTTCCTCCTTAGCTGGACATAGGGAAGAGGAATATAACAAAAGACTCCCCGCTCAAGATAAGAACAGGTAGAAATCACTCAACCAATTACTGTTAAGGGCAAAACAGACTCAAAGTGGGGAAATTAGCTTAATTTATTACCAAATCATTGAGAGTAGGACAATGTGAAATAAAAGCAGATCTTAAAACCAACTTCTCCTCACCTCTTCCTTCTTCCTGGGGTCAAATTCAGTCCCAGATTCTCCACCTCATCCCCACAGTGGCACAGGGGGGCAGGGAATGGGGGTTGTGGTGAGTTCATCAGACATATTTCTCTGCTGCTCCTTCCTCTTCAGGGGGCAGACTCCTCACACTCCACCCTACTCTAATGAGAGATCCCTCCTATGGGAAACAGTCCTCCATGAACTTCTCCAAATTCCAGGCTGCAGTTCTTCACAAATTGTTTCAACTTGGGTCCCTTTCATGGTGTATAGTCCTTGAGGAACAGGCTGCTCCTGCATGGATCCCCCAAGGGATCCCCCAAGTCCTGCCAGCAAACCTGCTCCAGCATGAGCTGCTCTGTCCAGTGTTCCACAGGTCCTGCCAGAACCTGCTCCAGGGTGGGCTTTCCACAGGGTCACAGCCTCCTTTGGGCATCTACCTGCTCCATTGTGGGCTCCTCCAGGGATTGCAGGTTGGTCTGCATCCCTGGGGATCTCCATGGGGGTGAAGCAGCTGGGGCACAGCTGCTTCACCATGGGCTGCAGGGGAATATCTCTGGTGCCTGGAGCTCCTCCTCCCACTCCTTCTTCACTGACCTTGGTGTCTGTAGAACTCTTTCTCACATGAATTCTCACTTCTCTATCCATTGCTGTTGCACAGCAGTTTTTACCCCATTCTTAACTATGTTATCCCAAAGGTGCTACAGCTGTCGCTGGCGTTCTTGGTTTGGTCAGCAGTGGGTCCCTCCTGGATCCAGCTGGTTCTGGCTCTGTCGGTTGTGGGGGAAGCTTCAGAGAGCACAAGCGTTCATCTGCTGTCACTTGGGTGCCTATAGTGTCTAGTGTTGAGTGGTGTATGTTTCTGCCAACCCTTTTCCAGCAAAGACAGAGTTTACAAGGGGTGCTGAGCAGCACAGTAGGTCTATGGCATTCCTGGCTGCATTTCACAACAGGCGTCCCTGTAGCCCCTCTCGCTACAAAAGCTTTGACATGCAACCCCCATACAACTTCATCCTTCCAGGAAGACCTTTTTTAATAGGAATGGTCTGTGTATGCATGTATGTGCCACACTGAATATACGTTTAGTGCTTTTACTTACTGGTCCAAATTGAAAATTAATTTGCCAGATTTGCCTCTCTGCTTTTCTTCTTTCTGATGCCACGTGGTAACACATGGCTAAAGGGCAGACGAATGAGAAAAGGACGATTTTCCGACAAGATTGTGCAGTGCCTGTTTGAAGCTGTTTATCTTTAATCTGCTATTCTGATTTTTCTTTTCTGCTCAGCAAATAATATAGAAGTTCTCTTCTTCCCCTCCCACCCACTCAAATATTTTCTATGCTCATTTGGCTCCTACATTCTTGAGGTACAGCTAAGTGCTTGGATGTATAACTCCCTTTCCTGTATGGCCATGCAAAGTGAATTTAAGTTGACATTTCAGTTTTGGTCTGTTTTACATTTGGAGTCCAGCAGTTGCATATTTTTGGTGAGCATCACTAGTGTGGCAGCTGCTACCACAGACTTGCCTAGAGGATAGAATTCACAGGGTCTGATTTTCCACCAGCCTGCCCCTTGTGCCATTACTTGTAGCTGTGCAAACTGCCACCATTGTCCTTCTGCAGCAGTTTCACATCCATTTTGCGCAGGGGTGACTGACTATAGAGGATGCAAGCTGGTGGAAAGTTTACCTTGTGTTCTCTGCTCCATCTTAACCAAGGCACGAACCAGCGCCCTCATGGTCTGTTGACTGTAAATCTCTTACTTTTAGATGAGCCTTGTAAGAAGGAGCATTGCCATGGCTAAGCTAGTGTGAATCACAGTAAGCTTACCTCAGCTGAAATAAACTCCCTTTTTCCTTCTCAATACAGCCCTCTTACTGGTTGGGTGTCTGTCTCAGTGCAGCTTGGCCAGTGGCATCTCCATGCTGCCAGGATCCACAAGTCTTAGAAAAATTGTGCTTTGCGGCTACTCTTCGTACCCACTGCAGGGATGCTGGCTTTGAGCAAAAAGATTTCAAAACAGTGCGTTTCAAATAAGTGATCTTGGGAAAGAGGGTTTGGGGACTTGTGTGTTATGCTTCTAAAGTGTATTAGTTCTGTATTCAAAATCCTTGCAGTTATGTCTGTGTACAGAGTAGCTCAAGGTTTGTTCCGTTCTGGAAAGAGCAAGCATCAACTTTAAAACCTAAAATGTGCTCTTGAAGATCTTTTGAGGGAGCTGTCAAACCAGCATCTCATTTGCTTTTTATTGCATCTGAGCAGTAGTTAAAACTGGAAAGGGAAGAAACCAAGCAGCTGAAGGACAGACTTTCTCTCCCCTGGTGCTGTAGAAGTGCCTGCTTCAGTCTTCTGCCATTTTGCTTGAGAGAGCTGGAGCACTTGAATTTTGGTGACATCTATTAGAATTCAATTAGTGGTAGTTCACTGACCCAAATTAACATTCTTTGTTAAGCTCAAGTCACTGTATATGTATGCTATTTCCAGGCCAAACGGACCTGCATAGAAAAGAGGCTCCAAATCTCTGAGCTTGTTGGCAGTGTCTTACTAACTGGATTCAGAGCACAAGCTTATCTAATGCCAGCGCTTTAGGCTGGCTAATAGAATTGCACATGTGTGTGGTTTGTAATTAAAGTGTGCAGAGCTCTGACTCGAGGTGAGTGGGGAGAAGAAGGACAATGGAGGACATGCTAGGGCCTTCCCTGCAGTCTCTCGGCTCCTCTCCTCCATGCTGGGGAGAATGTGGCTGCTGGGACGTGCTGGAGGGGGTGATTCCCCACTGGGAAAGGCATTCTGGCATGTGAGGTGGGTTGGAATGTTTCTCTCTCACTTTGCTTCTTATTTCAAGTCTTTGACAGGCACCAGGCAGCATTGGATCTGCGCAGGTCCTAGATTGGATGTCATTGGCTTTGGTGCTGGGGCTATATTAACCCACTTCTCTCATTCACTAAACCTTTCAGGTGCCCAGTCTGTGGATTGCTGGGTTTGTCTGAGTGACTTCGGCAGTGCCTTGCATTGTCAGGCCTGACTGTCATAAAAATACTGTCTCTGCAGTCAGGAATTGTTCAGCATCAGGAGAGGAAACTGAAGGAGATTCCCATTGTTGTTTTATCACGGTCTATCTGTTCAGTGACTTGAAATATTTCAGAGCTGTCCCTGTGGTTGTGGTTTCCCTACAGTTTATTTTTTTTTCCTTTAGAAAACTCGCTGTATAGTATTTACCTGTGTTTGCAATTTAGGTTTGGGGGTTTTTCATGTGCTTGTATGGCTTTATCCCTCTAAGAATGATTGAGTAGCTGGCTACAACCAGCTATGATTTTAGTTGGAAAGAAAGCATGACTTATTAGCAAACAGTGGTTAATGATTGATTTTTAAAGGGGGAAAAAAGTATTTTTAAAATATTTTTCACAGACTCTACTTCCATGCTGACATTTACACTAAGACATTGGGCAGAGACTTGTTAGTCTGGATCTGTTCCCATGTGTCACTTTGACTAGTTTAAACTGTCACCAAGCATCTTAGAATAGTCGGCTTCACGTGTCTTACGGATATCCGTCATTATAGTTCACATTTTCATTTTCATGACAACTGATGTAGATGTCAAGAAGTGTTGCGGCATTTGCGCATTAAACTTACAGATATCTTCTCTTATTTAATGGGGTTTTGTCTCAAGATACAGTTAACTATTGTAAGACTAAATTACTCCTTGAGCACGTAAATGTTTCCCTTGTGTGTGGATTTGAATTTGACCCATGGAGAGCAAGTTATTTTTCTGATACAGTGATTTTCCTTCATTATCTGTGCCTGTTTTCTGTTTGGTAACTTGGATATGCATATTTCAAATTTAGATACACCAGTCCCTGTGAAAAAACATGCTGAATACATGTCAGCATCTGTAGAGAACATTTTTCTGATTATGACTGTGCCCAGTACAAGGTAAAACTTCAGAACATCTCTTTTCAATATACTTGAAGGCATTTACTTATCCAGCAGTACAGATGGTGCTTGAAATGCTGAATAATAATAGTTGAGAGCCAAGGTAAACGATGGTGCAAATGTGAAAGCGGACACAGGCATTAAAGTCTGTGTGAGTTGCACTACTTGAATAGACAGGTGATAACATTTGCTATGCAAACTCCATTTTACCTCTAAAATGATCTGCTAATGTGCTTACTTGCCTGTGCAGATATTGGGGGCAGAGGGTAGGGCAACTGATGGCAGAGGTGAGGAATGAATGGTCCAGGACATACTAAAAACTCAAATTCCTGCTGGCCGTGCTTGGGAGTAATGGAATATGCCTTGTAGCCGTCGAAGTTCCAACCTTTAAGACAATTACGTTTTGGTTGACTTAAGCCCTACCTGTATGGAATACAAAACCTCTGTCCTGCTCAAAACAGTTTGTTCACCCTTCAAAATCTTCTGCAGGTTCTGGTGGCACGTTGCAGTTTAGGGACAACATGGTTTTGGTGAAAATAACCACACAGTCCAAATCAGTGTTGAATTCAGCTGTCCATCGCCCAGCTTGTGTTTTTTTAATATATGTGGGTACTTGGGGAAAACCTGCGTCTGATTTCTTATAGAGCCATGCCTGAAATGTGCAAACCTGCAAGTTTTGCAAGTGCTGTGGTGTAGTGATCAAAGGGCCTTGCTGCAGCAGCTGGGGTTTTTGTGGGGTTCAGTGTTGGACAGAGGGACTGGGGGAGATCTGCTCACCTGTTCAGTCACTTTGAGATTCTCTGAGCTCTTATTGGAGTGTTGGGCTGCCAAGGCACCCCAGAGACTGAATGCCTCTCTGGTCCTTTCTGCATGCCCATAGCCCCTGAGGGCAGCCTTTGCCCCAGTAGCCAAAGGAAAGGAGCAGAGAGGAGGTTAGGGTGGAAGTATGAGCAAGCTGTAAACATGGGGAAGCAATGAGCATGTTGAGAAGCATGATGGGTGTCAGTACCAGTTCACCAGCAGTTTAACTCTTGCCAGTTTTTTGCAGGCATCATAGCCAAAGAGAGTTTTAAGTGATACTGTTGTGCTGGAACTCATCTCCGACTGAATCTCCCTTGATGCTTTTGTTGGAACCTTAACTGTGTAAAACCCCACAACATTAGTGATGAGCTGTGGTTTTGTGGTGGGTTTTTAAATTTGTTTTTGTTTGTTTGTTTGTTTGTTTGTTTGTTGTGTGGGTTGCTTGTGGGTTTTTTGTTTTGGTGTTTTTGTTTGTTTTGTTTTTCTTTCTGATATCAAATGGTCGTATTTCTCTCCATCATTTTAGAATTAAAGTTAAAATAGGTCTTGCTGCAATGACAGCATCATTCACTGAGTGTAGCTGACCATTTCACTCAGCAGTACCACATTAGCTCTCTCTTCAAACCTCAGTTTCTTCTAAGTTTGGCCAGTCCACCTCAAAAGCTGTGAAAGCCTCCTGCTCCCATTTCAGCTCTTTCTGAGCTCTTTACTGCTGCCATCTGGTACGGGATCCCTTTCATCTGTGGATTCCCCATTTCTCTTCTGATCAGTGCTAGCAGCCAAAATTCAAATCTGCCGTTGGGGATTTTCATCCTCCTGTTGTCCTCCCTCCTCTTCTGTGGCAAGGGCAGAAGATCTCTGCCACAGGTTTTTATTTGACCTACATATAGATCCTTGGCCAGTGGCATGACTGGCCATGTACTTCACTGTAAAATTAAGACATTTGGAAAGCCTTGAAAATGTTTCTCTTAAATAACCTATTTACTATTTTTTTGTTGTTTTTCTTGCATTATGGTTTAATTAGGGATGAAATTTGATTTCTTCATAAATGCAACATCTGATATGCTTTCATCTCTATTTCTCACTCCTATTCATATTTCCATCAATAGAGAAGAAGTTGAAAATTTTAATTAGTGTAATTGATGTTCTTTACAAGACATTTCTGCTCCCAGTTTCAGTCAGTTTGGAATATGCAATAAAAGCAAACACATTGCTGGGGCAGAACACTGTTTTTTTGTTTGATTTACATATGATATTAAAAAAAAAAAAATCACTATCCATAGAGTAGTAGAAATAGAGTAGTAGTAGAAATAACATTTTAGTTCTCTGTTGGCTACATTCTCTTCAAGGGTCGATACAAAGTGGCATTTGCTCTGTGATGCAGAAAATAATCTGTTAAAGAAAAAGAGATACATACATCTGTAACCTGAAAAAAAAAAAAAAAAAAAAGTGTCTTTAGGCTAGGAAAGAACAGTATACTGTATGTGGCACTCAGACTGGAGAAGAATTAATAAAATGTTGAGAAAGTTTTACATGAAAAATAAAATAAGAGAGAAGCACTTAGCTTCCTTCATCATCAAAAACCTGAGCAATAATGGAATAGTTCATGCGTTTTGTTGCTTTACTTGAGTTCAAAGTTCTCTTCAGAATTTAGTTTTTGCACAAAGATTCAACAGTCTCAAGAGTGTTTTAATACCTTGTGTTGTAATTAGTCTGCATTTTAAGTTTAGTAGTGGTCTGACTAATGTACTCTTAAGAGGCTTTATTTGGAAAAAAGTCAATATATGAAGCCAATAGAGCTCTTGAGAGTTTGTGCCACATACACATTCACAAATAGAAAATCATGTTATCAATTTTCATTTGACTTTTAATCAATTACAGTGACAAAGAGATGATTTGAAGTCAATTTTCTGTTGGTGCTAAATTAGTGTTTGATCACAGATGTTTACTCTGGTGACTGCTTTCTTTTGCAAAAGCCTTGTAAACTAAGTTGCATAGATTGATGCCTCTCATTTTCAGGTGATTAGCAGATTTTTCTCTTATTTTGGTGCTTTTAGCAGCATGAGAGATACGCTTCTGCTGGGATACAACTGTGTGCAAACCTCTTAAGCTAAATGTGGAATTTAGTAATGAAGCCTGGCATTGACTTAGAAGTGCAGCTCTTTGAATAGAGACGCTCCTTCTCAGTGATCCAGCACTAAATCAGTTCTCCAAAAAGGAGAGACTCCACCATCCCATCTGTTTAGATTTGTAAAATTCATGCTAACAATAGCTTTTGACCAAAAGAACATTTTGCTTCTGACTTAATATTTAGGAACAGAAGGCAAAAAAGAAAAGAAGAAAAAGCTATAAAAATAAATGTGAAAAATAAGAAGCAAGAGTTCTTTGCAAGAGTCAGAGGATCAATCTTGAAAGCATTTCTATTTTTTTTTTTTTTTAATGCCCCTTCTTTATTTATCAGCTGTTTAAAATAGATAGGCCAAGACTTTTCGTTCTCTATTCATAGAAGAGCGATTCCTGAGACCACATAGCAGGCACATATGGAAAACTACTCTGTCTTCTCTTGGATTCCCCAGATGGGATTCAGAATGTCGGTTTGATGCTTAAATTCACCTAAACCCAAGCTTAAGACCAGATTTTGAAGTGGTCAGTACCCTCAAATGCAGCCAGTGCAGTTCTTATTTAAATTCTGGTATGAGTTGCCAGAGAGCAGGTGCTAGATGTTGGAATTTTTCATTCATTTGAAATCTGTGTGTCATACTAAGAGATGCAGGACACTGAACATCACTGAGAATCCAGCCGTAGAAAAATTCTGCGTAAAATGCAAACCATAGCACACAACCCAAACCCATCACACAAATCAGCCTAAATCATCAAAGCAATAGATCAAACAAATGCCTCAAAATTCAGTCTCTCTCTCCTGTCATTCTCTCCAAATGCTTTGCATAATACCCTGAAGATCAGCAAACAGATTTTGCCTGGTATGCAGTAAAGTGAGGATTGAATTTTACTGAGGGTCCATGGAATAAAAGAACCCACCGGAAACCTTGTCTATGCTGTAGCTGTAATACTTGTAGAAAGAGAATATAGAGGGTTTTTTCAGTTAGATTTTTTTTTGTAATTTGTTGTTAGTTGTACATAAGACTCAGTGGTTTAACAACCTCTTCCCTGAGTCATGACTATGTAGCTTGAAAACCACAGGTCATATTCTGAGTCTGAAAATTGATAGTTCTGATAAATACATTTTTAATGCTTCATAAAAAAAATTCTACTGCATGAAAATATTAAAGAATTAAGTCCCTTGAATTGGCAACCCCAAATAAAGTATTTCAGCTTGTGTTCTTTGGGATTTGCCTTCCCTTCCCCTCTCATAACAACAACAAAAAAATAGTAAAGAAAACTGTAAAGGAGGAAACAAAGCAGGAAAATGGGTAGATAATTGCTAATTTTTTGTTGAAAATATGGAATAATTCTACGTGTCTGGGAATTACTTGCTCTTTTGTTAAAGCAAGACCCTACTTTTAATAGTATTCACAGGAAACTTTCCATCAGTAATACTGGGATTTGATATGAGAGACAGGCTGGGGTTTTTTTGCTCACATGCAATGGCAGTGAAATATCTGGTCAGTTTATTCAGATGTGATCCTTTCTCTTGCACTGGGTTTTTGGGAAGGAGATAGAGTACTGGGGGAGTTAACAAGAGGTGATCAGACTCACCTGTTTGACTTGCTGTGTGTAAGAGGTGGGCAAACTCCTCTCTGACAGCAGTGGGAAGGTTAATCTCCATTAAACCCGGTTTTCCCTTGGCTGCAAAGGAGGAGGGTGACCCCAGGGCAGGGCAGCAGAGGTGGGTAGTCTCAGGGGTGGGTGCTGGTGGGCCGTGGTGGTGGAGGCTTTGCAGCCTGGAGTGCCACATGCCAGAACTCACAGGGATCCGCTCGACCTAGTTTAAACTCCCTGATTTAACAACAACAACAAAAAGAATTCTGCTCTCTGTGTGCCGTACACTGAAAGGCTAAAGGAGGGATTTAGCAGGGAGCCTCTGGGGGCTGTATCCCCCTCCCTCTGTCGATAGCAGTAGGCCTGGTGCTTGCACTGGGGTGTTGTGGTGAGCCCCTGCCATTGGCTCTCCTGGTGGGCTGAGGTATCGTCCAGCATGAAGCACTTAGTGCAGGTAAACTACATTAACTCCCCAACAAGGAGAAACATTGTGACTCTCAATAATGATGCCAAATATGCAGTTGTAGCTCTGGTGTTTACTCTGGCCCGTGCATAGGCCCTTTGAAATTTCCTGCAGTATCTCTAAATTCAGTACATTAGCATGTGCAAATTACCCACTTGTGTACGACCTGCTTTTTTTAGTCATTCATAAAAAAGTCACCTTAGTGAATGATGATAGTAAAGTTCAATATTTGAAAGACAGTGCCTTCAGACTGTAGGAAACACATTGCCATGGTCATATCTGTGCCTTGATTGTCTAAGAATAGAAGCTGGGGAGCTAATCAGATCTTTGTGCAATGCTGGTTTTATTTTACAAGCCTGCCTTTCAATACAAGCCCAACATGCTATATTTACCTCCTCTATTACACTGTTTTCTTACAGCATTTTCCCGGGTTTTTGTGTTTAATAGGATAATCTGAGGGTCTGATTCACTTCTTGCTTGATGTGAATACCTCTCTCTTGATTTTTAATCTCACTTTCCATTAAAATAAATATTAACTATTAGTATCTCAGGAGGAGAAATGGAACCTGGATTATCAGGGGATTTTGTCTCCAGTTGTGTTTTACAGGTTAATATGTCTTTTGGGAAATCATATGTGGCAACTCTGTCTCCAGTAATGTTCAGCAGAAGACAACGCTTCCAGTACTAAAATGCAGTCTGCTTGTGGGCCAGGGTTTTCTGCAAGAATAAATAAAAGCTGCTTGCCTTGTCTTACTTTCCTCTCCTTTACTACAGGAGGGAGTGCTCCCAGTGATATCCGAAGGGCTCTTTTTCACTGTCCCTTCTTTTGTTTTCCATTTGTCTTGTCAGTTTTGGACTAGAACACGAAGAATGGGTTAGGCAGTCAGGTTGAATTTGCTGTATTGGGAAGGGCCTGGTTAAGACTAGAGAGAATTAAGATCTTCGTAAAACTTCGGAAAAAACATTGTCATGCATGAACCTATAAATCTCTTAAGTATCGAATGAGCTTTATATATAATATTACTTAGCAGCAGAAGAAAGGACACTTAAATGCTGTCAGAAATTAATGATGAAGGATGCCTGGAAAGCTTCACAACAGAAAGGTATCACATTCTTTGGTGCTTCATTTTGTATTAGAACAAATATTCAAACTAAATTTAGCTGGTGTGATGTGGAGACAGCATGGCTTCAGCATTTCCCTCAGGATTGACTCTTTCCAGTTGGCTTTGTTGCTGTTAGTGAGGTGATGGACCACATGCTCCATGCTGGAAACTGGCCAGGGACAGCAGTAGAGAAGGATGCTGCATGGAAGGGTACTGGTCCTGGGAGGGACAAAGAGTAGTGACCCAGAACTCCTCTGTAGCACGGCTCTGGATGTTCATGTTTCCTCTGCAGCTTGAATTAATTCTCACCTGCCTTTCCAGTGGATGGTGAGGGACCCTTCATGGCCATCAGATCTGTAGTGAGGCTTCTGTGTGCTTGCCCCTCTTAGCAGCCTGGCACTTAAGAAAGCGGTATTTAACTTGAAAAATGGTTTGCTTTATAGAATTTCCAAACAGCATAATGTTTATTAAAACAGCCATAAAATTCCCTGCGTACCACATGAAATTCAGCTTGATAATGATAGTGCTGCTATTGTGATTATGTAAGCATAAAGCAAATGATTTACGAAGAAATAAATTCAAATAACACTGTGCAAGAAATACAGGTCTCGAAAGCTAATTCTGGGGTTGGTACAGGGAGCAGCAATGGGCTGTACAAACTTTCAGCCTGAGGTTCCTTGACTGAATTTAAGCTGAATCAGTTACCATGATCCAGTGGCTTTGTGACAATTTGGATAAAATGAAGTTATGATCTTAAGTCCATTTCCTCCTGTACCCGTAGCACCAACAAAACAGCCTTCAGCAGAAGCCCCTGAAGGGATGTTTGGCATGAAACAGGGATGTGATTGAATGTCCCCCCTTGCAGCAGGGACACTGTTCACAGGTACAGGGAGAGATGTCTGATTAGTTCTGTGTAGGTTCCCTGGGTACATTTGGTTGTGAGACCTAGGATTGCCATTCCCACAGGAGGCCAGAAAGCTGTGAGACCCCATGGGAAGGGTTGAAATGGCACTGGGGATGATTGCCAAAGAATTTTCAAAACACTGGGTGGTACAGCTAGGGATTGAGATTGAAGATATTAAATGCTTTTAAAATGACAGTTTCACATTTTTTTAGTGCCATTTTATTGTATTTTCATTACAAAAAATAAAAGGTCAATATCCTGGCAGGACATTGCATTGCCAATCCCAGGCTCTTCAGGGCTCCATATCTAGCTATTTATTGCTTTCAGTTTTATCTCCTGCTGAAATTCAAGTGAGAGCAAATAGTCACATCCTGGGTAAAAGTTAGATGTAGCACATGCCATGGTGAATGGATGCCTTTTAATTTTGGAGATTACATCAATCATATGAATTTTATTTGGATTAGCACGTGTGTTTGGAGCAAGCAAGCCATGAATATTTAAAAGGACAGCCCATAGATGAGAAACCTTCAGTGGCTGACACTAACAGGTATTGCTCATACTACAGCATTTCCACAGCACTGCAATTGAACCAGCAATGGCTTACCCTTGTAAGCCAAATTAGTTGTGCTGGGTTAGTTCTGTGCAAATATTACACAGCCTTTGGTTCTTCACTCTGGTTTATTAATACCCTACTTTGTTAATCCTCACTCCTATTCCACTTCTAAACTTACCGTCTTTCCACCCTTACAGGACAAGGTCTGCCCAGGTGCTAACATGGGATGAATGTCCAGCTGAGGGTTGGGCTCTGAGCAGAAGTTGCCTGCTTTGCCATGCGGTGCCCAGCCACATCCCTTGAGGATCAGCAAACCCCCAGACCTACTGCCACCATTTTCCTGGGGGACATGCAAGTTGTTTCATGGTGGACACAGTCATCTGGGGAAAGAGACTTGCTGTGTCTTGGCACAAAAAACAATGAGGTGTTTTTCCATATAGCCACGAGCAGAAGGTGCATCAAAATAGCTTGCATCTGGAGAGATCATGCTAGATCTGTGCTGTGGAGCTCAGATGTGATTGTCAACAACCCAGGTTGACCTTCAGCATGCCGACATAGTCCAAATAGCTAATAAATCTAATAAGCTCTCTATGCCATCTGAAGCATCCTAATTTCAGGTTTTACTTGACTTTTCGTTTTTTATTTTTAAAGCATTTTTGTGACTTGTTAGTATTGCTCTCTGATTTTGCTGAACCACTTCAACTACTACATCAGCCTGTGCAATATGCACTGTATTTTTCTTAGATGCTCTGCCTGTAACTATGTACAGGGGAAAATATCCATCTGTAAAAGGCTGAGCTATTAGACAGAGGGAGAGACAGTTTTAAATAGGTATTACAGGCATGTCAAATTAAGTTAAACAGAGAAGATTAGACAAAAAAAGAAGTCCCAGGAAAATCTGGGTGACATTTATTCTTGTCAAAACATGAAAACTTGTAAGAGGAGGAGTGGAAGAAAAAGGCTGTTTAATCTCAGAATCTCCCATTCTAGTTAGATAGCTGTTGTACTCTCAAAATACAATGATTTAACCATGACATGAAGATGATTTGCAATCGACTGTATCAACAGTTTCACAGATATATATTTGAAGTTTAATGCTAATGAAATGCAGAGTTGTGCCTTGTAGGTTCTTGGTTTAGTTTTTGGGGTTTTATTTTGGTTTGTTTTTTCTCTCCTCAAGTCCCAGTTTTCACATTTAGTATTTCTAAAACTGGAATTATTTTATCTGATTTAGTACCTGAAGAACAGTCTTCAGAAAGTGATTTTAATGAATGACTGCAGAAGGAATTCTGTTTTTGAGAGGGGCCAGAAGAGACCAAGTAGGGAGGTTTAAAATGACTGAGCCTGTAGGACAAAAGATTTCTTTTGGGGTCTGTTGGAAAATCTTACGCTGCAGCTTATAGCCTGGCAGGTTTAAACTCCCTTGTCACCAAGACTGAATTTATTATTATTAAAAGTACTAAGTAACATGTCATGCCTTTGTCACTGTGCGAGATAATTGCAGGCTCCATACTTTAAGGAAACAAACTGAGAAAAAGACTATTTACATACACTAAGAACATGCACAAATTACCTTCAGCTGGCCTGTTTATACTGTCAGCCTGTATTATATAGGAGATTAGATAAATGTACATAAATATTAGGCATAACAAATATTTGGCAGTGTTTCTCTGTCCTTGTGTTATGCTCCATGTAGCCAATTACAGCACATGCCTGGGAAGGCTGGGGACACATGTGTTTAATTCCTTTAGGTCACCTGGGGTAAGAGGCTGCCCAAGCAAAATGGTTTCTTAATAAACCACAGTTTTTGTTGTATTATTTCCATTTGAACATTCAAGTTGGAAACTGCTGCGACTTAAAAGGTGTGAGTTAGAAGGAAGTATCAGGAGGAATTAGGATACAATTCAGTTATTGCTGTTGTTTTATTTGTAGTTACCAGTTTGCATTACCAAGTTAAGAGAATTTTGTTATTTGTCACGTGCAAGTAGCTAATCCATTTACACTCTCAGCTGGGAGTAATAAAACCTTCAAGATCTTAGTGGTCAAGTCTGTCTATTTAAATATTTAGCATTATATTTTGTCATTTCCTTCTCTGTATTTTTATATTTAATTGTATTGATTTTTTTCTGCATTTTTAATGACATTAGAAGAGGGGAAAAAAAAGGACAAATACAGTCTGTTTGTCTCAGTGACTGAGTATGAAAACTGGTCAGCCTCGAGACAGCAGGGATGGATTCTTCTGTTGCTCCCTGGGAGATGGGTGTCTCCTGCTGGGAAGGCGTTATCCTGAGGGTGTTGGTGCAGTGATATGGGTAAGCTAGAACAGGGCTCGGAGACTGGGGTGTCTTTTCCCTTTGTTTTGTTTCTCAAGGTTTCTCCTGTGTAAGATGATGGTGATTGCTCATCATGAAATACGCAGTTTACAATTTGGACTATGTCTCCTTTTCCATCCATAAATTTCAAAATGGGATACAGAAGTTGATGTATTACTAGCTTATGCAAAGCAGTGCACAGAAAGCTAGACTTCATTATTTTAGAAATGGACTGGAATTTTGAAGGTACAGTTTTAAACATCTGTTGAAGCTTTTTCAGAAGCCCAAATGTACCCCAGCTGCTATTGTTTCAACATTCAACACTTACAATAATAAATAACACTTTTATTAACCCACCACTTTGTCTGGTGTCTGGCATAGCAAATGAATCCCAGGATGTCAGAGCCAGTGCTGTGAAACCTTTGTGATATGTGGGAAATTCTTTGGAGTCCAAGAGCACCAGCTTCGCAAGCATAGTTGCAGGATCATGGATTGGAAAAGGGGAGGAAATACATGAAGAAAGAAAAGCAAGAAACTATTGAGCAACTGATATTCCAGTGAACTAAGATTATAGTTTCAGATGCTGCATCTGGACAAATTTTTGCAAGTCAAAATGAATGAATAAACAAATTTGTGAATTCTAGTCCTTTGATAGTCTTTGGTTATCCTTGATATGAATACCTCTGAAATACTCCTATTGAACATACTAACCTCTGCATAGAAACATTAAGACCACAACTAGTAGTTTCAGCTTTGGTAATAATCATTTCTAAAGTCCTTAGAAATGGAGATGCTGAAGAATCTGTGGGCCACAGCTTGGAAAGCACTGTTTGAACAGCCTTGCCCGATCACAGGGTTGGCAACTGCCGAATCTCTGGAAACATTTCTAAGGGGGAAACTTCAGATTGCCGAAGTAAACAATAAATATATCCTAAAAGGATTTTCTTGCAGGAGCTGTGGGACTGTCCTTTTTGCTTTATACTATGGAAAATTCAGGGGCTTTTTTTCATGTACCTGGAAAGAGTTTATTTCAACCTGGAGTCAGTCGTCTTCCCAGGTTCCTGCAATCTGTTTGTGGCCATCATCTGGCATCTCCCTTCCCAGACCATGTGTTACATATCCCTCATCCAGTTCTTCCCTCTGCTTCCTTTTTTGTCTGTCTTCTTTCCTGATTCACACTATACCTAAAAAGTGGTATGATGTTCCATGATGTAAATTGGTACTTCTAATAGAATTTTTCTGTTTAGGCTTCTTCTGTTTGTTTACATGAGCTATGTCTGCATTGAGGTTTTTTTGGTTTTTTTTCTGGAGGTTGTCCAAGTAGATTTTTTACTGGCTGTTTAATAGAGTTTTGATGTACATTTTTATATGTATTTTAAAGTGCAGGACACAAGATATACTGACCTTTAACTGGAATTACCTCATCAATGGCTGATTCTAAACCCTCAAAAATGGGATATTTTGTCTTGTCATGTTAGCAGCTTGTTGCTGTGCTGAGAGGATGACCCACACTGTGTTCATTGAAAAGAGCTAATGGAGGGGTCTTCTGAAGATAATGTTGGTATCCCTGATGTTGTTTTCTTAGGGATTTCAAAATGGACAGTGTGATGTACTTCTCTGTATGACTACATTTATACTATCTCAATACAAGGCAGAGAAATCATGCCCAGGCATATATGTACTCATCTTCTGCTTCAAAGGGAGTAGAAGGATGAGGCAACTAGTGGCAGTGAAAAATTTAGTTACTGAGGCATAAAAGGAGAGTCTGAAAGTAAATGCAGTTAGAGCATAGAACAGACTTTTGGGAATCACAGGATAGTGTCCTGTTTTTAATACATCATGAACCCAGTGGAGGGACAGAGCTTGAAACATGAGTATTTGATGTTTTTGAAGTATAGAAGGATATAATAAATCAACTAAATGGGATCTGGGGGGACAGAGTGCATAATATTAAAAATATCATGTAAATACCAGCTTCTACAGGTGCCTCTATTTGTACTGAAACTGTAAAATCCAGAAGCTCCTACTGATTGTAAAATTAATAATAGGCAAAGTCGATGCTAAATGGTCTCAAGAAAAAAGGCACAAAAATCTTACAAAAAGTCAGGATCTATACGATACCTCTTGCAGTACAATATTGGACCTTCTTTCCCCTTTCCCCCAAATAACATTGTTAGTTACAAAGCACAGCTTTTACTTACTTCTGCTAATGGAAAACTGTGATAATGATCTTTGAATAATAGGGGTTTAGAAATAGCAGCTCCTGGGTCCTTATACCAGCTTTACCAGTCAATACTGTAGTTTTCTTTTTGACAGGCAACAGTCTTGGAGGCAGGGAGCGCATCAGTGCCACGCTGTGTATCTTGACCTTTTTTTTTCTTGTTTGTTTGTTTTGGATTTTTGTGTGTGTATTTTTTTGGTTTTTGGGCTTTTTTTTTTTTTTTAATTAATCTTATATGATTAAATGCAGATACAGCAATGCACAGGAGGAAAAAACAGATTATTTTCCTTATGAGTTTGCTGATTAGTCAGTTGCTTAGTTCATGGAAGATGTCACTTATGTCAAGTTTCTGTATACTTTCATAGAACAGGAGCGTGAATCTTAAAGTATCTGAAGTGAATGATTTTTCAATTAGCCTGCAGTTCCTTGGCTGTATTCCCTTAACAGTCCTATGTGGATGATGTAGAGGAAAGGTTTCAGATATTCTGGACAATTTATGATGTTTGGAGAGGCTATTTGTCAAGAAACAATATCTTCAACAACCTTTATGTTCAATTTTTGTCCTGGGTCTTTTGTTTATTTTTATAGCATTCTTTTTGAGGTGTAAAAGCTAACTTTAGGGTATTGTTTAAAATGGGGGGAAAAGGGGAAAGGGAAAAAAGCCAGTGTTAAAAGACAGAGATATCAGGGGGCATATGACTTGTTTTTATGATGGAACTGCAGATGGGAGGGAACTGTGAATTGGTTTACTCTGACAGCCAAACCGTGAAAGAAAAGAAAGATCAGAAATATTTGAAAATGAGATCATACAGCATGTGAACTATACAGACATCTCAGCCATGTTTTTTTTATGAGAACTCTTACTGACATTTGAAAAGCAGGGACCGGTTCCCTAGTCTTAAGGTTGACTGACATTTAGGGGCAGCGTAAGGCATGATTTCCTTCCCCTCTTTTTAAAGGGAAGTTTTCATAAATTGGGGTGAAGGAGAAGCCTGGTTACATCTTGCAAAGCATTCACATCTGTGTAGAAATATGAAAAAGGTAACCTGTGACATTTTAAACACTTTGCTGAATCTTGTTTTGTTCTGTCTCTATAGAGGCATGGATACGGAGCTGCACTGCTGTGGGGAGGGAGAGAATTTGAAAATGGTTTCATTTCAGGTATTTTTCCCAGCAGTTCAAACACAATTGCACAGAATTATCGAAATCAGGGAAATTTGGGGTAGTCTACGATTACTGCTGAACAAGCTGCTACTCTGTAAGACCAGGGCAGCGGGTTATTTTTGTCCCAGATGCAAGCAGGCAGCCAGGCTCACACCAGGGACAAGTTCAGGAACAGCTGCCTGGGTGGGCAATACCAGCACCAACAAAGGGTATTCAGTGAGCGCCACTGAGACACTGTGCCAGTACCATCACTTAGAAAACATTCACCTTCCTGTGTTTTTCTTTACTAATGTCTTTCTCTGCTCTAAGAGGCTCAGGACACTTCCCCTGCAATGGCAGTACCATGGTGTGATTGATAAAGATACCAAAGCTACCCCTGTTTACTGGTGTCTGTCCTGGTTTGGGACAAATTTGGGAGAAAACCCCTGTATAGGATCCCTCTAAGGAAGCAAACCCACGTGGCCCCTCCCTCCAACCGGTCCGGAAAAAAAACCCAAAACCCTCTTAAAGGCACAGGACTCAATATACAGCACAAACAGAACAGACGATTGGGGATACAGGCATCATAAAGTTACCCTAGGACAGTGTCACAACAGACTGGATGTAAAGTGTGTGTTTACCCCTCAGCTATGTGTCTTTATTCCAGTAAAGTCTGATCTGCAGTATCAGGGTAATCCCAGTTACAGAAATTCCATCTGCTTCCTTGTTAGGTTTTCCAGCTGTTCTCTAAATATCTCCTTTCTTTGACCCTCAAGCCGACTTAAATTAGTCATGTAAGCCCTTAACAAAGGGCTTGATCCAGACATCCTGGGTAATGAAAGACGAAATCCCAGGTAGCTGCCTAGGCTGAAAAGTGGCAAAATGTTTGGTAGTGGTTTGAAGTGAGTTTCTGAGAGAGTGGCATCACTCTGCAGCTGGTCCTGCTTCTGGGAGTGATGACAGCTAGGTGTTAAAGTCAGGCACTGAAGCTGGTTTAGGGTAATAAAGAGCATCAGTGGAGGACATTAATATTTAGGTGAGCTCCTACTAAACCTGTCTAAAGAGGAGTGATACAAGTGACATAAAAATTGCCATATTGTAATTTGAGTAACATAGACTAGTGACTGAGAGCTGCATTGTTTTTATAGCTAAGCAGACTGGGGATAAGGTGGGTTCTAATACATCCCTACTATGCAATTATCATGGGAGGAATTTAAGTTTACATTTTTATTTAATTTTCAGTATCATATATTGCCACATGTGTGTATGAATACAGGTGTCCTGTGTGCTGAGGAACAAAAGCTAAGCAGTTCAGTTTAATATAGATGGTATTTATATCTTCCTAATCTATAAATATTTCTATGTTTATGTTTAAAATACACCTGTTAACAATTTAGTAAGCCTTTCTTGCCAACATGGTTTGGGTGTTTCTGTTGCTCTTACATTTTAAAAGTAAACATCAGAAGTACAGGGCAGGATTCTCTGCTGCTCCAGCAGTAGCCAGCACGGAGTGGGAGGACCATCGGGGAGCTATTTATGACAACATGCTTCTCAAGCAATTACTGCTCAGGAAACCAAATAAATGATAGTAGCTTCAGGGTTTCTCTGATTAGGGAGCAGCCAGCTGCACTCCTAGTTGTCCTGGTTTGGGACAAATTTGGGAGAAACCCCCTGTATAGGATCCCTCTAAGGAAGCAAACCCAAGTGGCCCCTCCCTCCAACCGGTCCAGTAAAAAAAAACCTCTTTGGAGAAAAGTGGAAAAAACTATTTTACTAAACAAATGAAGTGCATACAAGTATAAAGAATGAATAGTATGGAACAATAAAACCTCTCCTTCTGAAGTGAGATGGCAAATTGAGAAAGTCCTTGCCGTGGGTGTAGCTCGGCTCTCTCTCAGTCTCTCCTCAGTCCCAGTCCCTCCGGCGCTGCTGGAAAATGCCGAGGTCCAGGCCCCGGTGGGCCGCAGGTGCAGCCCCCAGTGCTCCCCTGGGTTTTCAGTCCAGAGCAGGTTTAAACAGTTCCAAGAAAAAGGAAAAAAAAACAGTCCAGGGAACTTCTCTGCCCTAGCTAGCTGAAACTAACTAAAAGCAAAAAAAATCTCTGTCCTGCAGTCTCTCCAAGCCTCCGCCGAACACGCTGTCCGCAGAAGAATGTGGAAGAGTCAGGCAGTTTTCTCAAAACAAACTCCGCGCTTCTCCTTGCTCTTAGAACCAGTCTTAAAGGCACAGGACTCAATATACAGCACAAACAGAACAGACGATTGGGGATACAAGCATCATAAAGTTACCCTAGGACACTAGTGGACACCATCAATTTGCAATATTCAGGGGCCCCCTTCTCTTCCCTCATTCTCATGCTTTCCTGCTCTTGCTGCTCCCAGATTTCATTCATCCTTCCATCATGTTAAAAGTTTCCTTCTTTTCTTTAAGGCAGCTGGGGTTCATCAGAGCTGTTAGCCTAATACTGACTGTGTCCACTATGCCTTTCATACGCCTTTCATATTGCCAGGTGTAGGGTGTCCTCTTATAAATGACTCTTTGGAGAACTCCCACATCAGCACTGACAGTGAGCAGCACTGAGTCCTAACAAATGGGACTGGGTTGGGAGGCTGAAAGCCTCATGGAGCATCAGCTGACCTGCTCCTACATCTCCCCTGGTGGGGATGAAGCCAGAGGATATGGCAGCTCTGTAGTAGATCTTTCTCATCACTCTGCTGTTTTTCAAGCATAGTGTGAGAGTCTGGGTTCCAGTAAGGAAGTATTTTCCAGGTTTCTAGTGAGTATTTAATGATGTTTGACTGTGTGTGAAACAGTAGTAGTAAGTCTTGAGAAATCTCCAAAGCCTTAGAGTCTCTATTCAAAATCTAGCAAGCAGAGGAAAATATTCTTGATTAGGCACTTTTTTAGTGAGTTCTTTAAACCTAAAGTCCTTGACCTTATCTTCTGGAAGGCTTGTGATCCTTCATTTCTTCATGAAAATCCTTTTTTCCCATTTTCTTGTGCCTGGGTTGTAGG
Source organism: Hirundo rustica (assembly GCF_015227805.2). Classification (NCBI taxonomy): domain Eukaryota; kingdom Metazoa; phylum Chordata; class Aves; order Passeriformes; family Hirundinidae; genus Hirundo; species Hirundo rustica. Next base: position 17,420,766 of record NC_053454.1, on the reverse strand, counting down.
ACTCTAAAATAACTGCTTTGCTTGTAGAAGGCTGTGTAAAAAGAGGAGATTTTGTCCTGTGGAAATGCAGCAATAATAACTAACAAACCTTTTAAAGCAAAAGGACAAAAACGGCAGCAGGTAATCCAGTAACTGTGTCAAAGATTTATTCTGGAGCATGGATGTTGCAGAAGAAAGCATTCAGCTTCCTTCATTCACTGTGTTGTGAAAATGTAAAACAAGAAGAGGATTGAGTCCTGAGTGTGCATTCTTGCTGCCTAAGCATTACTCTCAGACTTGCCATGGGACCACAGTGCTGCCACAGCACTTGGAAAGCTGGAGAAGAAAGCCTTTTTTTGTATAGAGATGAATTCCACTTCTGTGCGTTCACCTGTCTCTTCCCCTGAGGTAGTTACTGAAACAGTTATTTTCTTGCTTTAGTGCAAACAATGGCTGAGACACAGTTTTACCTCTAGCCTAGAGATGATGGCTTTAACGGGTTTGAAAGGGAAGGTGGCAAACCTGGGTCCATCCCACCATGGAGGAGTCTTTGAGTCCCTGAGTAGTCAGTGGACAGGATGTGGTACCTGCAGAGCTGTCTCTAGGTCTTCAGTTGGAAAGAATCACACTCTGCAATTGGCTCTCCTTAATTCAGTGGGATCTTCCAGCTGCCCACATTCCTGACTCCGGTAGGTCAGCTGAGTCCTCAGGCTGAGAGGACAAAGCAAGGCCTCAGAGAGAGGAATAAGCAAAAATCAAGTAAACCAACTTGCCATTGAAAGTTCTGCCATGCTTACTTCCACCCTCCTTTTCTTGACTAGTGTTTGATCACATTTCTTTCATGCACTGGTGGTACTGAGTTAGGATGAGAAAAGACTTGGTCCATCACCAAGCACTAATTTTCAGTTAATTAATACTTGGCTTTGCAGTAGCACTTTACAACCATGACTGGGAGATCACTGATGAAAACTCTAGCCTGGCATCCTCTAATTACTCCTTCTTTTGTATGTGCCAAGGACTTAATAATTTTTTACTTCTTCTAAGGGAAGAGGAAGTGATTTTGAGTTTCTTACGGGAAGCAGAGGTACCACTGGGCTACCATTAGTCGTGCCATGGGTATGAAGGGAAAATTAAGTTTGGCAATCCTGCCAGGCATACATTTAACAAAGTCTGGCTCAGGATTTATAGATATTATTGTCTGGTGACAGACATAAGTGGCCCTGTTAACAACAAGCCTTTATGTATTTTCTGCCCTTCTGTTCTTGTCCTTCATATGAATTCTCTCTCTTAATGTTTCGCCAGGACATCTTGGAAGCTCTTTCTCAGTTGAGCCCAGTGAGTTTGTTATGTCCTTGATTTCAATCTCATCCTCGGTGTTCAACTCTTATTTTATTGCTCTATTGCCAGAAAGAAAAAGGTGGTTTACCAGGTGTGTTATTGCAGTCTCTCACTGCAGGTTGAAAACCTGTATTCCAGGTTTTTAATATAATAGAGCTATCTGGTCAGCTGGGAGAATTCAGTGCAGTGACAGTGTGGCTCTGTCACTGGCATCCTTCCCCCTAGGCCAGAAGGTTGTATTTCCATTAGTCCTGTACCAGGATGTGGCTCATCCCCAGTGCTGCAGCTGAGTGCCAGGCTACTTGAGGAACAGCACTGTGGATGAAATGCTGCACTGAAGCACCTTGTCCTAGTGGCTGGTGGCCAAGAGGAAGTGGAAATATCCCAGAGAAGAATTTTTACTTTTTTTATTCTAAAGAAGAAGATATATTCCTATTGTCCTGGTAGTATTTTGTTTTTGACCAGAGCAAGTACAAATGTCAAGGTCTTTGTAAAAGAGCCATGGGTCAGCACGCAGTGGTGTCTCTGTTCAGGGAAATGGTTGCTCCCCTGACAGTTTAGTCAAAAGTATTTAAGGTGCCACAAATTTAGGAGGCAAATTATAAAACTAAGCTGTATTCATGAATATAAGAAAGCACAGAAACAAAAAGCCAGGTGCTGGGTTTCATACTGGATAGCTCATTAACTTAAAAACAGAGTGTACGAATGTAAATTATAACCCTTGTTATTACTCATAACTACAGTTCAGATGATAACTTGGCAGCTTGCCCATGACTCTTCTATAAACCAGTAACCTCCAGAATAAATTATACATCATACATAATACATAATTGTCCTTAAAAAGGCAATAATTGTTTTAAAAGGTAGAGTTTGCAGCATGTTTCACATGAAATGTATGCCACAATGCCAGGCCAGTTGCTCAGACTCCAAGTTCCAGGACAACCTGTGTGCTCAGCAGTACTGGTATTTCAAGCTGTTGCCCCAAAGCTGTGGTATCCCAGTGCTATTTTACAAAATCAGTATGTATTGTCTTCTTGTATTCTCCTGTGGTAGAAATCTCTGCTTCTTCCAACTTTGGGCTATAGAAGATGCCCTCACCTTTCTTTGGTTTCTTCTTGATGAGTCCTGATGTCTCAGTCTGGAGGGGCTCATATCCTGGGGTAATTGCTGGATTTAAAGGAGAGTCGTATTCCCATACAGTCAACCTAAATCCTTTGTTCTCCCAGAATGAGACACTTGTGCTCCGTTTTGCTTTCTAGGGGACACCAGCACAAAGCCAACAATGGAAACACCCCCCGCAAGAAATAGCGTCTTCCCAGTCTCAACACCTCTTCATATACAGAAGATTCTGTGTAGGCTCCTTCAACTCTTACTATTCTTATAAACATTTAGTAGAAACCCCGCACACAAAATCCTACCAAAAACTCTTTTTTTTTTGAAAAACATGTCTCATTTCAGCTTTTTTTGGTTTGCAGTTTTATAATGTAAATGCTGGGTTGTCAGTACGAGGCTTTGTTTCTGTGATCAAATTTCCTGTTAATTCTCTTTGCTTGTAAGTATTTTTGTAAGATAGACAGCAAGAAGGTTACATGTACTTTGTGGTGGTGTTTTTTTGTTTGTTTGGGTTTTTTTGTGTGTGTGTGTGTTTGGTTTTTTTTTCCCTGTGTTTGTCTGCACAAGACACATTACAAGAAACCTTTCACACGGGAGTTGCTGTGTCGCTGTAATAATTGATACTGGAAAGTTATGTGAAGGTCTTGTTGTGCTAAACAAACTAGCTTTTTCTCAGAATAAAAAGATAAATGGTGGACATAAAAAAGAAAACCCTTTAAAAATTACCTATAGTGTAAGATATATAAATTACAGGAAAAGTACCCCCATATTTTTTATCACAGAAAAGAAAGGTGGCTATTTTTCTGCCACAGTAACAGAATAATAATATGTTCAGTTAGCAAAAGCTCATACAGACGAATGTTAAGATGCTAATAGATGTTGCAAGCCAGAACTTGAACAGAGAATTCTGCTTTCTAATGTGGGTTTGCTGCCCTTCAAATGATTAGATTCTGTCAATCAAAGACTGTTTTCACATATAAAGCTATTATAGTCTGATCTTCCTCATTTCTGAAGGGCAACCAAACTTGAATGCTCTTGGTGATAAAATACTGGTTTCTTTATGCCCTGATTTTATAGATGGGTGTTAAAACAAATTTAGTCTTAAACTTTCTATGGAAATAATTTGAAATGCAATTTGCTATGCATGTATTCATCTTCTCTCCTCTTGCTCTTCAGATTTTTTCATTGATATATTGATTATAGTAGATTAAAAAGGTTATCTCACACCAATTTCCACCATGGCCCATCTCACCATCCAGTCTTCCAGCTAAGCTTACTCTAAGCTATCTAAATGAAGGATCTGCAAGAAAACACATCTCTGCTCCTGAGCTAGCAGGCTAAATTTAGCAGATTAATAGTGGTGTTGGAACTGAGTTACTTCAGTGGGATAGGGCTTGTAGGCTGCCTGCAAATACAATATCCTGCTATCCCAGGTTTCAGAGTGATGTTGGAAGTCCAAACACTTCATTGGTTGACTCTATTTCTCCCATTCTGAAGTGGGACTAAGCTTTGAGGTAACTCTAAGTTAACTGGCTTTGCATTCATGGGAATTTGCCATGGTAAGGGGAGGCAGGTGGGAGGAGACCCCAGGGGCCAAAGGCCATGGCAGCATGACTCCACCCATGGCTCCATGGCAGCATGACTCCACCCATGGCTCCATGGCAGCATGATTCCATCCATGGCTCCATGGCAGCATGACTCCACCCATGGCTCCATGGCAGCATGACTCCACCCATGGCTCCATGGCAGCATGACTCCATCCATGGCTCCATGGCAGCATGACTCCACCCATGGCTCCATGGCAGCATGACTCCATCCATGGCTCCATGGCTCCATGACTCCACCCATGGCTCCATGGCAGCATGATCCCATCTCTGTGCAGCTAGGTGGGTTGAGGATCTCACCAGGGTTCATGGTGGTGCAGCTATGGGAGGTGACTGCAACTGGTAGTCAGTGCAGAGAGCTGAAGAACCACAATCAAAACACACAGAACCCCCCATGAGATGGAATAATTTTCAGCAAGCATGAGTTAAAAATCTCAGTGTTTTCTAGTACACTCTTGTGGTTTCTTTCTGTGCATAGCACTGCATGATAATAATGTTCTTGTGTCAACGTACGGTATTTTCTGTGGAGATTTCTTAATGGTGTTTATTAGTTTAATTAAAGAAATACAAATTATTGAAAGGCATAAGCACAGACAAAAAAGAGGTTGAAGAATCTATTCAAACTCTGTGTTCCCTATCTTTTTGAGCGCTTGATTTCAACATTTGTATTATAACAACACAAACAATGTTTTTGGGAGTTGTGTGTATTTTAGACAGATAATTACACTTACATCAGGCATTGCTCTTGCTCTGTCAGGTCTAAAACTCTTGATGGCTTTGGTGTTGCAACTCTAAGAGACTTGTCTTTTAAGGGTAGGCCACTATTTCAGGGTTAAAAATAAGTTATCATATGAGGTTATTGGAAGGTTTACGCCTGGAGTGATACAAATAGGATAATCTACTGCACTCTAGACACTTAAAACTCGTTCTTTCTGAACATATCTGGCAAACTTGTCTTCTAAAGAGGGAAAAAGAAAAGGTTGCAGACATGGCTGTAGAAAGTCCACTTCTTCTTCCAAACAGTGATCATGGCTTTTATTCTATGGTACTTGATCTAAACAACCTGGTTTTGTCTATACTGTGTGTCTGGAACCACATGCTACATGGGGTTGTTGACCAAGAGAGTAGATTTGTTTCCTCTCAGGCTGGATGCAGCGCAACATGACAGCCAGTGGGCTCACTACCTTAGTCTGAATTTACTTGTGTGATGGAAAATTGGGAAAAACTTTCTTCCTGGATGCAAACTATTCCTGCCCAGACTAAGCCTTGAATAGCCAGTGTGCTTGCTTTATCTTCCGCCTTCCTCCTTCACGTCTCTTGCAGAAATCAGTGTGTATCGGGGTTTCTTAACATAAAATGTTGTGGGAATGCTTAACTCTCTGCTCTGATGCCTTCCCTGTCCAGTGGTACATCAGCAAGTGCCAGTTATCATGTCCTTGTCAGCCAAAGGATGTCGAATAATAAGTACTTTCACCTGTGCAACACGGTGCTTCTCAAACAGTGTGGGACAGGTAATTAAAACATCTTGGTTTTCCCTTGCTTTTTCTGTGAGGAGGTGCCCTTGGTTAGCCTGTGCTTTTGAGCTTGCTCTGTGTTGTGGCAGGAAGGCATCTGCTGGTGGTATTGCTCCCATCAGCTTGTAGTAGGGTTACGGCACCTCCTTCCCTGCCGTGAAGTGCCTGTGTCTGTGCACTGCAGGCTCCTTACAGTTGGTACCCAGCCGGAGCAGTTCGCATTTCTGTAAGGGATTTTATGGTGTTGTCTCATGGAGCTAGGTCTGTCTGAAGACAGCCAGAGTTTAGAGCACTTAAAGCTTCTGATGGAGATTACCATAATTACAAGTGATCAACATTCAGTGCTTTCCCCCCTCCACCCTCCCTCCCAGCACAGCTTGTTCCGGTCAGGCTGCAGAGAGGCTGCTTGGAGAAAGTGCCTTCCCAGTGACAGCCACGCTCAGACACCATGCCCGAAGGGTGACATCACTGCCTACCTGCAAGAACGTCGGGTTTAGTTATTGATGTATTTCCACCAAAGGCCACTGAACTGGCACTTTGCTTAACAGTGCTATACTGATACTTCTTACCTTCATCTGTTTGTTTGTATTGTAATCATAAACTCATCATTTATCTAATTGTTATTCTTGTTTTAAGTGGCATTTCTCACAGGTTTACTTAAGAATGCACCTACTGAAATCCTTCCTAGTCATTTTCCCCCAGTAGCATCTCCTTTCCAGCATTTGCTACTGTTTTGAGGTAAGAGCCAAAAAGTCATGACAGAGAAAAAAGGGTTAAAAGAAAGAAATACAAGTACATCCTGGATAGATGAATCCATTTTTCCATTAATTAATAGCATACTTCTAACAATGGAAAGCTATTAAAACATGAAGGTATGTTTTGTGAATCACATTTATCAACCACTATACATGCTGAAGTTCCATTATTTATTCTGTATTTTTAACATAGTGTATGGATTTTTTCATTCAAATGCAGAAAGTAGCAACCAAACCTTTTTCCCCCCCTCCATTTAAGTACATATTCATGCAAAAATGAAAATGTAATAAGAACAGTACATTCTTATGTCAACAGTAAGCTTTAAATGGTGTTCTTTAGATAAAACTGTGAATATTGGAGAAGAAAAAAAGAAAGATAAGTGGTTCCTGTATTCATCTTAGTCCAAAATCTATTCTACCCACTGCTGGTTGCTGGCATTGTTTGATGATATGACAGAGTAACAGAGTATCAGATTATCAGAAAAGGAGATTCCCAATTTAATAGTTACTTGCAGAAATCAAAGTATTTTTTCCTTTATCTTAACATCTCAAAAATAAGTAGCTGTTAAATTTCAAATTGTGTAGCCTTCGTGATTTATCATCGTATCATGGATGCACTTGGCTGTCTAACATCAGGGAATCCAATAACTCCCGTCACATAAGAAGAAAAGAGAAAATCCTATTGGATAATGGTTTGCATTCTCCCCTACAGTGATTTATTTCTGTCACAAGACTTAATTTTATCACGAGGCAGATGCTCCATCTATATCAATGCAGTACATTCCTGCATTCATTTGTTTCACACCAAAATTGTACCTGATCTACTTTCCAATGCAGTTTGGCTTATTTAGTACACGGAGTGATTAGATGGTGTTTAATCACATGTGTAATTTCTAGTCTTCATAATTCTCAAGCATAATAAAGTGAGGCCTATGTAAAGAAGCATAATATTAAATTAAATTGCAGAGAGTAGCAGTTAGGGATGCAGCTGGTGTTAACGTTTCGATCTCTAGCGTGTCACAGCAGAGCATGTCAAGTGGAATAAGCCGAGCTTACTCAGGTGATCAGCTGATCAGCCCAAGGAGAGTGTGCTAAACCTTGCCTTGCATTAATTTCTCTCAGGTTATAATGAAAAAAATGGTCATCGCACCTTCTCCTTTGGAATCTGCAGCTACTCCAAGTGCAGAAAGCTTATCCTGTGTGTTTCAGTGACAAATGTGTGTCCCATCAACACTTTCCCCCACCCTTCCGTCTGCCACTTAATACTGATTATACTCTCCTGAATAATCATCTTTATTTAGCGGAGCAGCTGAGGTCCACAGGTTGGGATCCTCTGCCAAGTGTCATTACGCCATGGGAGTGGGCTGTGGCTACTTAGCTGCCCTTATCTGAGCCTCTGCTGGCCTGGAGAGCTGAGCCACCTCCCTGGGATGTGCAGCAGTCCCAGGGAAGGGCTGTTAGACTGCTGAACTTCTCATCAGCAGAGGATATATGTGATTCCTGTTTTGACATTCTGCCTGGAGGACCGTCTATTGTCAGCCGCTATTGACAAGTGACAGCAGAGCTGTGACTTACAGGAAGTTTATCTTCTTCTTTCCCCTTCTTTTTTTTGTTTCCCTTTTCTTTGTATAAATAAGCCTTGACCGGCTGCCTCTCCCCTTGGTATGGAGCGTGGACAAGTGAAGGTAGGAGCAACAAAAAGTTTCCCAAATTTACAATTTTGTAGTAACACTACAAGGGAATTAATAAATGGGGGAAGAGACTGAGGTAATGACAATTCTCTAAACAGCTGTTGTACGATTCAGCTTCACTACTTCAGTTAATTAATCAGCACCTTGCTGGCAACTCTAGGGGAGATAGTCGTTAGATACTGGTAGCAAACAGACAATGCTTTCATATCAAATATGTTCAACAGCATCTAATACAGCAATAACTTCCACAAAAGAGGGCAGGGAATACAGAGGCTCGTAAAGGCTCCCGAAGCAGCATTTAATATCCTGGTAGGTATGAACGTGCTACGTATGCTGTCTACTTTGTTACTGTTCTCTGGCCTAAAACACTGTGAACAACGACATTCACACATTCACTAGAGGTGTTTATCTGAGGTATCATTCCTATAAATATGTTTATATAAGTACTGTGTATGAGTGCCCACCGTTCATTGCTGCTTTTGTGTAGGATTTGAGAGACCATACATTCTAAATGATCCTACTCTCTGTTTTGCTTCAGGATGATAAATGGACAAACATAGATCTTTCATGCAGAGACGTGCTGTAAAATGTCAAAATGTGGTTTAGATAAAAAAACTCAGTTGTGAGAGTGCTGAGTCTACACATTGTCTCTAAGATTTCCCTCTTTTCTCTTTTGCTTAAAAAGGAGATTCTTTGCATCCGACCTACTAAAGTTGATTCAGATTTGATGAGGAATAGTGCGCAGAAAACTCAAATCAATGAAATTACATGTCTACAACTGTAGTACGGTTTATATTTTAGTACGGTCCTAAAATTGCCATTAATGAATGTTAGCTTCAGGTTAAAGACAAAACTGCCTTTAAAAAAAAGTAACACCCCTGTTAGGAAAAAAATTCCTTTCTCCCATTCTGATTTACTGGTAAATTGCAATTCAATGATGGCACTTCCCTTCTGAGACCTCTTCTCTTGCTTTGTTCACTTTTCTGATTTAACCCTCTTGTAGGTTAGGCAGTAAATTGCAATGGAAACGACAGCTCTTAAGAGACTGAAATATTGCTGTCAGATGTTCCATACATGCTCACTTTAATTTTTCAGTTGACTTTATTGATTTATTAAGAATGATTATAGCCTGCATATCACTTCATATACATAGTTGTCACATAAATCTGCAATATTACTGGTATTTAGTCGTGTCCATTGTGGAATATAGGGAATGAGTTTAAGTGTTTAATATGGTGATGTTTGTGGAGTTCAGCACCAGGTGGTTTTAGGGGTTAGGGGTTGTTAGTCTGCCTGAGGCCTTGTGGAGATGCAGGTGGAGGCATAACCTCAGGTAGGTCCCACTGATGCAGTTGTAGGAACCACCACTGCTCTGGAACAGGGCTCAGAGTTGTATTAAGCAATTTATGTGGACAGTTTATCCAGTCTGCCGCCACGTACTGATGTAGACAATTATAGCTCCAGCTCTTTAATGAAACGTACATTATGGTAGAAAGAATATCATAGCTTCTATTACACTCATGGGAACTATAAAGAGAAATGTCTTTTTTTAAATTAGCTTTACAGCACTGAAGCTTTTATGTATTTACATGCAAGTACACTATTAACCCCAACTACTTGTTTTGAACTCTCTCTGTTGTTAGCTCTTGGAAAGTGACACAGACTGGTAGAAAAACTTCCTTTGTGCCTGCCATTAAGCATTGCTGGCCTTTCGTGTTGATGGGAGCCTGCTAAAGCTTCCGCTTTGCTGCAGTCGTTCACACTACAGTGAGAGCAGGATGCTTTCCTAATCCTCCCTAATCTGTAGCAAAAACCTCAGATAAAAAAGGACTTTTTGTCTAATCCGACTTCTCAGGTATGGTTCACTTTAGATTTGAGCTCTAAATATCTTTCTTTACTTTGTTCTTCTGAGAAGCAAACTGTTGAAAATGGGGCATGGATTCATTCTTCAGCTGCCCATTCAAGAAAGAGAGAAAAAACAATTCTAATTTGGAAAAGAGAAAAATAAAGACAAGGCTTTGGGTGTGTGCCCTCCAGCTGGTGAATGCATCCTGTTGTAGAGCTGCCTGTTGCCTTATAAATCCCCAGGCAGCCATTGGCATGCGACACCCAGTGCTGTTGAGCGTCAGGAAGGTTCAGCCTCTGTTTGCAAAGGTTGAAGACAGTTCTGTTTGAAGAAATTTCTCCATAAACCTTTGTTTTAACATTTAAAAATATATATTGCACATTTGCTCTTAATAATTCTTATTTACTAAAAATGAAAATAGCACTCTGAAATAAAGAGAAGGGGTGGAGGAAAGACTATGCCTGGAATGAAATAAAATTAACAGCTTTGCTATTGACTTTTGTCAACCCAATATTTGATCTGCATTTTCTTTATCTATAATACTCTGTGTCTCAGATATCCTTAAATTATAGTAGTTTTTTAGCATCAGGCCAATGCAAACAGAAGTGAACTCAACGTTGTTTACTTTTGTTGCCTGTAATGATGCCAGATGAAATATCTCCTCCACTACAGTCCAGTTTCTTAAGTACTGTTTCTTATCTGAGGAAGGAATCTGGAAAGGAGTAGTTAAAAAGTGAAGTAAATGCCAGAGGAATTAATTGGAATTACTTGATAAGCGTGGGTATAAAATTAATGGACTATCTGAAGACTTTCCATTATTCCTGGTTTCTTTTGCAAACTTGGAGGTGGAGAGGAGATTAAAAATGGATATAAGAAAATTGCTGATGAGAATTTACATGATATCCCAAACCAGACTTCAACAATGAAACATAAGCAATGTAAACCAGGCTTTAACAATGACTTGTAAATTATTATTCCCTGGTAGCAGTGTTACGATCATCTCCATATCCAGATGAGGGTGTCTGTGTAAGGTTGTCGCTGAGCCAAAAAAAGAGTAACTTATATAATCTACCTGGGCATGGCCTTTGCACCTGATTCACCACAAACCCCCAGATTACAGCAATTCCTGGATGTCTTTGTCCAATCTGAATCAGTTTTCCTTTTGTTTGTTTTGGGAAACTACTGAAAAAGAAATGCTTCCTTTTGAGGAAAAAGAAAAGTGTCAGAGCCCTGCAAATAGGATAATTCAGAAATCTGTAATGTTTGCCACGTACTTAATGCAGGGGATGGGTAAAGGGTGGATTTTATAATCCCTTGAAACCATGTGTGTATATCATAGATATAAAATGTATATAAAATGGGAGAGAAAAGGTTGAATTTGGATCTACAGTCATTTGGAGTCAGAGAGTAATGATGAGAATGTCATCTGGTAATGAGGGGCTAATGGGGCTAAACTTCATCAATTAAATCCTTTCTCTTTTATAGATTCATAGATTATAATGCCAGAAGGGAATACTGTGATAATCTAGTCTGACCTCGTCTTACAGCATATACTATCAAACTTCCCTGAAATAATTCTTGTTTGAACAAGAGCATTTATTTCAGAAATAAAGCATCCAACCTTGATTTAAAATTGCCATGGTTGGAAATGCCTGAGAAACCTTGATAAATTGTTGGAATGGTTAATTATATCTGTCTGTTAAAGGGGCCCACCTTCTCTCTCCTCTGTTTTTTCTCTCTTCAGAAGGAGACGGTGAAGTGGGGTCTTTGTGTGTTGTGGATGTGGATTCCAGGTCATCTGGAAGCTTCCCATCTTCAAATCTGTCAAATCTGATTTCCTTTTATGACAAGATAACCCACCTAGCTGATCAAATGAAGCCAGTTGATGTAGTAATTTTGGATTTCACTACAGCTTTTGATACCATCTCTCCCAGGATTCCTCTGGACAAAATGTCCAACACAGCTGGATAAACACATCATGGTATGATGGGTGAGCAGATGGCTCACAGGTCAGACACAGAGTTACAGTGAATGGGGTGACATCATAGTGGTGACTTGTCACTAGTGGGGTTCCAGAAGGCTCCATCCTTGGCCCTGTGCTCTTTAACATATTCATAAATTACTTTGATGCAGGACTGACGGGGATACTGAACAAGTTTGCAGATGATGCAAAGCTGGGAGGAGCTGTTGACTCCCTCAAAGGCAGAGAGGCCCTGCAGAGAGACCTCAACAAATCAGAGCAGTCGCCAACCACATGAAGTTCATCAGGTTAAAGTGCTGCATTCTGCACCTGGGATGGGGCAACCCTGGGTGTGTGGACAGACTGCGGAATAAGATGCTGGAAAACAGTGCAGCCAGAAGGGATGTGAAGGTCCTGATCAGTGGAAAGTTGAGTCAGCAGTGCCCTGGCAGCCAGGAGAGCCAAGCGTGTCCTGGGGTGCATCAGGCGCAGCATCACCAGCCAGGCAAGGGAGGGGATTGTCCTGCTCTGCTCTGAGCTGGGGCAGCCTCACCTCCAGTGCTGGGGCAGTTCTGGGCACCACAATGTAAGAAAGATAGGAAGGTATTAGAGAGTGTCCAGAGGAGGACAACAAAGATGGTGAAAGGCCTTGAGGTCAAGTGGTATGAGAAATGGCTGAGGTCACTTGGCTTGCTCAGCCTGGGGAAGAGGAGATTGAAGGGAGCCCCCATTGCAGTCACAACTTTCTTGTGAGGGGAAGAGGAGGGGCAGACACCGATCTCTTCTCTGTGGTGATCAGTGCCAGGATCCAAGGCAATGACATAGAGCTGTTCTGGGGCGGTTTAAATTACATATTAGAAAAACAGTAATGGAGCACTGGAACAGTCTCCACAGGGAAGTGGTCACCAAGCCTGAGAGAGTTCAAGAAGTGTTTGGACAACTCTCTAAGGCACGTGGCATGATCTTTGAGGCTGTCTTGTGCAGGGCCAGGAGTTGGACTTTGATGATCCTTGAGGGTCCCTTCCAACTCAGAATACTCTGTGATTCTGTGATTCAGATAAGCACTTCAAGCACTGGGGAGAATAAGGGGTGAGTTGGAGCTTCCTGAGCTAGGTATGGGTGTGTGATTCACCTCATCTCCCAAGGGTGAGCATAAACTTGGATAGTACAGGGGCACTCCTTGCAGTGCTCTGCAGCATGAGGGATGTGGGATTTCCCCATTGGCTGCCTGGAGCAGCTCAGCATCCTCTACAATTTTGGTGTCCTGAGCCTTCCTAAGTGTTCTAGTACCATGGTAGGGAGCTACTCTAGTTAAGGCACACTTTTTATTTCAGGTTATCAACTCTCCTTGCCTATCAGGATGTGTTGTTATCATCTGAGTAAAAGCCAGGGAGTTCCTTGGTGTGAGGGATACAATTTGCATCCTGGGACTCTTTAATGCTTTACAGGCTTGCCAGTGATAGTTATAGGGGCAAAATTCTCTTGGAGCAGATACTGCTCAGAGTTGCTTTACATGACTGTCTTTCTCCTTTTTGCAATACTCTCTGTCTCTGTCTCCCATCTCTGATAACCAGTTTTACATTAGGATATGGAGCAGGGATGGAGTGGAGAGATGCCACCTGAGTCCAGAGGGCCTTAGCTGCCTTTGCAGCTTCATTCCTAACTCAGTCACTTCCTCACGTCCACCGGCTTGTCCTTTCTCACAGTAGTTTCCCTGCCAAGAGACATCCTTTGGATGTGGCTGGGATACATTGAACACTCCATAGGAGCTAGAAGGGAGCACTGAGAAGAGAAGGAAAGGGCAAACTGACTTGGTATCATGCTCATTCCTGTCCTCAGCTGCTTCTGTCACTTGCCTCTTCAGAGGAAGATGGAATGAGATGTGTTTCAGAGTCCTTTTGGAAGTGGACAAGGACATGTCAGTGCAAGGGGTAAATCACAGATGTAGCAAAGCTTTGTCCTCTATCATAAAGCTTTCTCTACAGCCCAGCCTGTGCCTGAGCTGACCCAGCCCCATCACATTTCTGCTCTGGAAATGCAGTGCGCATTTAAAAAGTACTCATCTAGAAAACAGAAGTAGAAAAATTTTCTGAGACACAGAAGAAAAATTACTTCAGTTAGTAATTAATGGTATTTTCACATGTCTAGCATTTAAATATCATGCAAGATTTTTCAGGCACTAGAAAGTCCTGAGCTACTGATTTGGATGTCTTACAAATGGGGGACATAAAAATAACTGGAGTCGAACATGGGAATATGAGATTCTGGAATGAAGGACCTGGCTCTCCAGGTCATGTAACACATTTCTTACCTTCCTAGAATGTTCATGTAGCTCAACTCAGTGTCTCTTCATGTTCTGTGCACTTTCTGCAAGTAGAAAGTATTTTGTATTGAAAAGAGTATTTTTCCTGTAGTTTTGTGAAAAATGGTTTTTACTTTTCTAGTTGGCATCATCAGAAATCCATTTAATTAGCAGGCCTATTCCATTGTGAACATACTCTCTGTGGGACTGAGATTCTCCATTTCATGCAGTGAGAAACAAAGACCCTCCATTTGGCGGCAGGAGATGCTCAGTTTAGTCCCAAAAGGGCTGACCCATCAGACAGACCCATCAGGCTGTCATTTCATTTTTCCTGAGAACTGAAATTCTTAGGGAATAAAGATTGCTTCTGGCCAGGACTTAGGGCAGCCCTTAAAACTGGTCAAATAAAGATTTTCAGTTTATATTATTAGGGAAATTAATATTTATGTTTTTTCTGTAAGCTGAAAAGCCCTGAGCCTCCTCAGGAGGAGTTTATGGCCTTTCATCATCTTCATTGATCAGGATCAACATTAATCAGGTAAATTAATCTGCAAACGCCTTTGCCTCTCACCATCACAAAGCAAAACTCCTCCTGTCCTGTCCTCCAGCATTTTCATCAGATTTTTTTGGCCGAGAACAGAAGTTAGAGAATACAGTAGTGCCAGGCATCCACAGCTCCCAGGAGAGACTGCTTCAGCTGCAAACATTTCCCAAAGAGCTATTTCCCAAGAGTATCATGTCAGCGGTACCTACACTGCTCCAAAGAATCAGTATCACCAAAACACTGGCCTGTGAACCTCTGGCTCTTCTTGAAATGCCTATTGCTGCTCCTCAGCTGGAGCTCTGTCTCCAGAGAGGCCAGCTGTGCTCCTGCTGCTCTGAAAGGGTAGATAAATTGGGCTCTCGAAGGCAGATGGCAGTTTCTTATGGATAGTATTCCTGTAATTACTGTAGGAAAATGTTGTAACCTAATGTGTATTAATTCTGCTACTATAATCTAAAATGTATTAATGTTGTGGCAGTACTATTCTGTTTAATGGTTGCATTAATACATACTCTGTGGGTATTACAGTGCAATTGCATTTTTATTGCATACTTTACCATAATGTTTATGGTAGTATTACTTTAAAAATTCTGGACAAAGTTGCCTGATTTCATGGGTGGGTCCTACCACAAATAGTAGATTTCATGCCTTGTTGTAGATTATTAGGAAAGTCATATGTGGGAGTTGTTAGTACAGCTTAAGTAGTTATCAATACAAATTTCATGAAGAGTGAAACAAAATGCCAGTCTCTCAGCAGTAAAGCAATTAGGATACATAATATAGCATTGGTATTGAAGATTTTGACCACTTTTTTTTTCTCTGTATCAAGTTCAGTTGGTTGTGGGAGTACTCAGGTGCGCTAGAAAGCTAGACTGGGTAGCATATGTTTCATGAGGACCCAGGCAGAATTGCACAAGTACCTTCTTACACACAAAACCAGACCAAAACATGGAAAAAAGTTACATCCAAAAATATCATTATAAATCCGGCCCACAGTTAGTGCATTGTAGTTCCTTCTATATGCTTTAGGTATACTCTATATAGCTCTCTGCCCAACTCTTAGGGAAATAAAGCAGCCCCAGGCTTCTCAAATATTAAGATCTTTGGTTTGATTTGTCACATGCCTGTAAGACTTTGATTTGAGTTCTTCAGCCATGAAGATATCCATTATATATAGATTTCTGCATGTCCTTCCCTGCCAGGAGCCACTCCAGACAGGAGTTGTACTTAGGGACCAGTCCAGCTGGAGGTACAGGGAGGCTCCACTTTGCCCACTCACTATTTCAGAGGCCTAAAATGCACTGCCCTGGAAGGAAACAGATCTAACCATAATTTTTATTGCCCTTTTCTGATCTCTGTTTGTTTTACTGTTATCTAGAACTATACTGCATATTTTAGGCCATAACACTGGCAGGATCTGTTTAAAGACAATTAAAATGCAGAATTTAAGGTTGCACGGGAGTATAATTTTACATGATTTACTGTCCGGCTTTTGCCAAGCAATCCACTGTCACCAGCATAATAATTGGTAAATAACTGAATTTAAGAAGTGTGCTAGCCACAAGGTATAATCCACACCAGTCTTTTTTTCTTTATCTGCTTTGAACAAACTGTTTCATATATCGAAAATTTGTTAAGGAACAGAATAAGGCTTATTCAAAATGGCTTAGCATTTAACATTTTCACACACTATTGAATTGTTAAACTTCAAAGATTTTTTCCTTCTGATTGCTAAGCTTTAATTAAAGCAGATTGCAAAGTAGTAAATGTACAGTGAGAGATTTGCAGGAGATATTTGGAATCAGAAAATCTCAGCAATGGTTTAGCTACATTTTCTTCTGACCTCTGAGCACAGAATTTACCCCAGCTGAGGCTCTGAGAGTAAATCCTGACAGCATTAAAGTCAGTAGCAAATTCACTCAATCTCTGGAAAATAGATCCTACAATTACAGACTTAAGAAGCTCAATCTACTTACTTTGTCCAAGAGGAGGATGTGAGATGATGTGATGATGGTCTACAAGGTATTACCTGGCCACGATACCTTCAATAGCGGATAGCTCCTTAATTGAGGAGAAAAAGGCAGGCTGAGATGCCAGGGTTAAAAGATGATCCCAACAAATTCAGAGGAGAAATTGGCCACTCTTCCTTGGGAGTCAGATCCCAAACTTCTGTGACCATGAGTTGGTTGGGAGGGGAATGAGTTCCCTGCTGGGAGCTTTTAAGTCAGATTAAAACTTCAGAGCCTTGGTTCCCCAGAGGGCAAAGGACCCTGCTGGGATCCTGGTGCCAGGACCTATGGAAAGTCTCCCTGTGCTGAGTGCAATCAGAAGTTTGCCCCCAAGAAGTTTTATCAGTTTTGGCCTTGCAGCTTGCAGCCACATCAAATCTCACCCAGGCAGTGCCATTCCCATCAGCTGTGCCACGGACATGTGGGTATATATGGCACATGCTAGTGACAGGAGAGGCGACAGGGAGTAGCTGGAAAAGCAGAACTTAGAAAGCATGTGGGTGAGACCAACCTACGCTAGGCTGCCCAAAGTTAATGGTCCCAAAACCTGCCTGTTATCAGGGGCCAGCAGATAGCAGTTACTACACTTCAGTGAGTGACACATCACTTTTGAAAAACAAAATAATAATTTCCTCCAGAATTAGAATTTCCTCCCCAAAGACTGCTTGGATGGGGTGGGGGTTAGTGCTTTCCAGCCATTCCCTCCTCATCCTTCCCTGCTGAGCAGCAAGGCCTCTGCCCCATGCCCCACGGGGAGCCGGGGACAGGCTTCCCATGCTGTTCCCCTGTTACCTGGGCCTTGATGTGGCTCAGCAGGACTGCAGGCAGAGTGGAGTGAGGGGAAGTTATCCTGGCATGTGACCTCATTTGCAGCAAAAAATGGTTTTCTGTAATAACACAGGTTATTATTCAGAAGATAGAGTGGAAGGAGGATTAAGATTTAGTCGTAATTGTGCGTTTGGTGTTGGGTACTGTATACAGAGGACATTGTACCTAAATTACGTGTCCCCAAAGGCTCCCGACAAACACTGTGAGAGTCTCCAACAGAAAAAACCCCAAACCAGTGCCTTTTAAACCTGCCATTAAAAAGACCAATTGTATAAGCACTATTTTGTTAAAAATAGTTTTAGGGTATTCCATCCAGCCACATTTTCTCAGATCTTGCAGTTCTTTACAAAGGGCTTTATTTCTGAGAATTTAAGCAAAAAAAAAGTCATCGTATTTAAAGACTAACTGATGGGGATAACTCTAAGGAAAACTATTGTGAATACTACTTTTTTTTTCCCTTATCCAAGCTCTATTCATCTCATGTAAATGTTTCAGAAGCAGTTTTTCTGTGCCTTAAGGCATTTCAATTAATGCTCAGATACATGCTGGTAAAAGCTTTACCTTATGGCTTTTTACTCTGAATTCCCTAATATTCAGCAGCAGGTTTAGGACATCAATAGGTAGCAATGATTAACATGAAAAAGTGAATTAAATCTTTTTTCTCTTGAGAGAATTCACATTTTCCACATTGTTTTAGGAATACTTTGGTCCCTCCTTACTGTCAGAGATAAGTTTCTGTTAGAGGAGCTCAATAGGATTTCCCAGAGGCATATTCCCATGCCTGGAGCTTGATAGGAATCATGGCAAAAATAAAATCTACATTTTGATTATCATTAAAACTCAGGACAAGTCTCTTCTTAACTTAGCGTGATGCAGCAAGGTGTTCCAATAGAATCTGTGGTAAGCAGCAGTATTTAGAAAGCAACTGTGATACCCTGTGAGTGGAGTTTGCAGCTGACAGCACTGGCCTGACAAATGTGAGATAGTTCAAATAGACTTTTACTTACTCCAATTATTCAGTGCTGAAACTGTACAATTAATTGTAAATCCCTGGGATTACTCTCTTCCTTCTCTAAAAAGGAAAAAAAAAAAACCACTTTTCATGGCTGTGTAGGTTTCTGCTGTTTAACACTTAAAAGATCACTTTAAAATGACATGACATGCTTTGATGATTTTCATATGATATTAAAAATCGGTTATGTCATTGATTTTTTTTTTTTTTTTTAATGTGCTAAGAGTAATAGTTATCCAGTTTGCATTTGTGGAGCCAAGCCTGTTCTAGTTGATTAGAGAAGAGGCTTTTGCATTGTGGATTTTAAATGATGCGTTTACAGGCAACAGGAGAATTTTCTCTAATGCTTCTGTAATATTGCAGTGTTACTGTAACAATATCACAGTATATTTATGAAATACTGTTATTTTCACATAGATTTTTCCAGTAATACCAGGTTAGTCTTTCCCACAAGCCAGCCAGTGGATTGACCAAGACTTCTGAGTGTGGATGCTATTTAAAGGTAGGTAAAAGAGAAAAGCCTGAAGCCCAAGCAAACATAGGTTAATGATTTTCTGCAATGGTTTCACAGCCTCTCAATGTGCTCCTGTTGTATTTTCTGCTTTTCAGTCCAGTGTGCTACTTCTAGGCTGAGGTTGATATCGCGGATTTGCATGTGGTGTTATTTTAATAACTTACACATATATATCATAGTGCTGATCTGGAAAGAGAGTAAGAGAAATGTCTCATGAAACCTATGATAGAGGAGGTGATGTGAACCTAGGGAAAATATCTAGATTATATCTCGCCCTCATGCTTTAAGCACATAGTGAACTCGTCCTCCTGAAGTAAATACATGAATTATGAACAGAAGAGAAGTCCATGTAATTTAGGTTCCTAATCCCTAATTAATTAGATTCCTAATCCAGATCTCCCTCTGTGCTTTCAAAGGCATCTACTTGTCTTTGTTGATTACAGAGAAAATTTCCACCCTCATCTCCAAAAACATGATGGAGTGGGTTCAGCAGTAGTGATGAAGAAAGCCTGGAAGCTGCAGTAACTGGGAACAATGGGACGAAATTTGATTAAAATATGGAACTTAAAAATTATGCAGAAGTGTCTGTGTGTGGGTTTATGAAGGAAAGGGGAGACTTTTCAGAAGCACAAAAAAAAAAAAAAAAAAAGTTTTTCTACACTCACATTGCACAAGGTTGTTCATAACCATTGCTCATATTCACTCCCTTCAGTTTAGCTACAGCTTGACAATTTTATTGTGATGCCTGTTTTCAGTGGAACTTCTGCAACTTAATGAGTTGTTCCTTGACCATTGGAAGTTTAAAGGCAGAAAACTTTCCCAAAAAGTAGTTCCAGGGGTACTTGAGTTCTGCAGAACAACAGTGGCTTCAAAACTTAACTTCAAAAGTCTGGTTCCTGCCTGGATTCCCGGTTTGTTTGCAATCCAGTTAGCTAATCAAAAATGTGCAACATTTTCTCTTGCCTAAGTTGCAGCAGCTATATAAATGTCAAACTGTTACTCTGGGTAATCAAACAATGGGAAATTTGTTTATATTGTGTTATTGTTAATTAATTTACATCCAGAAATACTTAAAATATATATGCAAACGTACATTAATCATATTTTAAAGGCAAATGTGGGAAGAGCAGAGCTTGTAAAAGTAGCCATGTAGATACAGAAACCATTAATGTTTCCGATACCCTGTGGTAGGAAGAAATATATTAAAAATTGATTTTTGGTTTCTGCTTTTTTCTTGCTAGCATTTACAATAAAGGATATAGCAGAAAGTAGTCTTTAAATTGATATTTCAAAGCTTTTTATGTTGGGGATATGTTTTTCTGTATTGTTAATGGGTTTATATAGCAGAGTAAAAAGGTCAGCTTCTGAATATGATAGTTTTATTCTTCTGTTAAAAAAAAGAGATTAGCATTCATGAATTATTTAAATATCAACCAAAATATTTGGCACGGTGCTACAGTAAGTGGTCTTTTTAAAACAAGGCTCAGAGGAGTGTGCTGTCCTTTGAATGTAACGTGAGTGCTGTGCAGGAGGGTGGATAACATTAACTCTCACCTTGTAGCAAGGTGTTGCTTGCTGCTGTATCTGCACACGGTGTGCAGTGAGTGATGAGACATGTATTTATGGGACTTTCAATCTTCACCCGTTTACACTTCTATAATTGAAGAGCCTCTCTTAGTCCGAAAAAAGTGAACTATAATGTGTTTCATAGCCTCTCCCAGTTCACAGCCGCACTGTACTGAGCAAGCAGCCCTGTCAGATTGTTTTCTTTTAAAAAGATGCTTTGGAAAATAGCAGTGCTTCCCAGCTTTCAGGTATGTCTGAAACATGACTCTGAGAAACTACAGCAGTATGGAGTTTGTCTAGATGCAGTCTCATTAATCAAATCCTAACTCTAACACTTTTTTTTTATAACTTTTGCAAATAACATGCATTTTTTTGAATAATTTCATAAAAGTAGTGTTGTCAGGTGGTAAGATTTACAATGTTTTGTTCTAATTCAGCAGAATTCTTCAGGGATATGAATCTGTTTTTTTTTCTGTACAAGTATTTTTTAAACCTTCAATACAGTCATAATGTTTTGAAGTGCTAATTGCCAAACCTCCTAAAGTGTATAAAGAATGGCATTTCATACAGCGTCATTGATCATATTTTTAGGGAGCCCATTGATGGATTAATAAACCGCTGTAACCTTCTGTGCAAAAAACATGTTGATAATAAATGGACTGTAATCTAAAAGGCCTACTGCTAAATGAATTAAAGTGGCAGCAGTAACTGAAAACCTGAATAATTATAATATCCTGAAGACAAAACCCTAGTGTGAAAGTTTGCTTTCCTGGTTAAGCTCTTTGCAAAGAGGAGGTCAGGAGCATGTTGTCCTCTGGTGGTTCCCACTGCTTGACTTGCCAGTGGGGCAGTCAGAACTGGGACAGAGCAGTCCATTCAACCTGGAAAGAGCCTTTCTACAAATATTCATTGAATTTTTTCTATGATGCCATTCAGTGCACTGTGGGAGAATGTTGGCATAGCAGCTGTAGTACTTGAAAAGTGAAAATTTACATGGTAGTGAAATAATGTATGAAAAATAATCAGTAATTTAAAATCAGACACCAAACAAAAAGGCATCACTTAGAACTGGTTTAAATTTTTGCAAACTTAAACTCTTGTTCCTTGAAGTTTGATTACCACATAACTAGATGGATTCATTTTAACATATTTAATCATGATGAAAACAATTGATTCTTATTTACTTTATATTTAATTAAGTCAATTAGCAGGTTGAAGACACAGAGAGAGAGACAGAGAGAGGATTATGATACAGTCTTTTACATGAACGCTAGTGTTGATTCAACTTTCTCATCAAGCCATACATAACCTTCTAGGACATTCCTCCACTCTTTTGCCGCCCAGCTTATCAGCAAGGAATATTTCTGGAAGGGGTTTCGAGCCTTTGTCCTCACAAAGATCATATAGGACTTGGTGAGTTGTCTCTGAGTTCTTGTATCACTGTGTTAAAAGCCTCAAACTCCAAGCATTTCCATGACAGTTCTGCATTTGCCTTATTTATCACATTTATTTTTTGTGTTTTTATTTTTTGATGTTATACTGTAGAGTGGTATTGCTAATGTAATTCAGTATCAGCACGTGATGTAGAATCAGAAAAATAACTGTCTGGACCCTATATCTGTCTGTCTGTCTATATATATATATATACACACACACACATATTTATGTACACGTGTACTTACTCATGTGTATCTGTGTATAGAAAGGTTTTGCATTCTAGTTACACCCTGTGGTACCATCGTACCCCTCTACCCACCATGTCCACATCAGCTCTGTTTTATGGGAAAGGGAACCTGGCCAACACAAGTCTCCTACTATACTTGTCTCCATAGCACTGCTGTCCTCTGTCCTGCCACTCAGGATTTTGGAGTGGCTGGGGTGAACAGAATTCTGCAGGGTACAGCCTGCAGGCGACCCTGTCACGGGTGATGGTACTGTCCCAGTGGTGAATGCATGTAGCAACTTCAGATGCACAGCAGCTGTTTCAGACTGGGACTTTCCTGGGAAAGGAGGGACACAGGGCAAAACATGAATTTTTAGACACTTTCTTTTATCGTAATTGATGTTTCCATCTTATTCTTCTGTTCTTCTAAGTTATGACATTGTGTCCAAAACGACATTATGATATTCCCTCAAAATGTCATGGCATGAATGAGTAATTTCTCCTGAGTGAATCCCCAAAGGGACATTTTGAACTCTCTCTGCTCCTGCTATTGAATCCCATTCAATTAAACGTGGAAATCCACAGTCAGTTAAATGTGGAAGAGGAAAGCTTCATGGGATCTTGCCTGAAAGGCAGCTGTTAGCAGTAGGAAAACATTGAAGTCAGCACTCTTTAGTGGTGTTTCTTTTGTAAGACATACATTAAAAGAGCTGAAATCCCTTGAGATGCTTGTGATAAGCACTGATATTAAATGCCACGCTCCTATCATGCTTCTTTAAAGGTGAGCATTATTAATAGAGCGCTGTGTCTTTCCATTGTGCTTTAGCTGTCTTAATTCTTTGGTTTCTCTCAGTTGCTTTGCTGACTGCTGTGTCCAATGTACCTATTTTCTGAAATAAGAGTAACTATGTCTTGATGCAGAAGCAGCTCTTCCCTCTTCACTTTCAAGGAAAACAACTTATACTTGCATATTAGGTGGCTTTGGTTACTTTAGTATCTGTTCTGTAATAAAGAATTTGAGGTTGGTGATGCTGTTGTTATATCATTATTGTCATCATCATCATCACCATCAGTGTCATCCTGGGACCTAGAGGTAGCCAACTCTGCTCCAAGTCCTTTACCTTAATTTTTTTCTGGAAGGCATCTGTGTTGTGCTCCTCTGTGACTGAAGCCTGTACATCTTTTCTTAGCCCTGCTTTATCAAAGCTGGTGTGATCCCAGCCAGCCTCACAAAGAGCTTTAATATGTACAATGCTCAAAGCAATCCTCATTTTCAGACCTTCAGCACAATAAATAGGATATTTGTGGTGGTTTCTTCTGCACTGCTTACGTCCATCTCTGCTCCAAGCGCTGCAGCTCTTTGCACTGTGTGCCAATTGCTTCCATGTGAGTCTTGCAAAGAGCACGCAAAGGCTTGGTTGAGTGCCTTGCTCAGCTCAAGAGGTCAAAATGCTATCAATCAAAGCTATTGGCCCATTGTTCAGTGTTTCCACATGTAAGCAATAATAGTTCATGTTTCCAAACAAAACTGCAAACTTATGCTGCCATTGTCTCATTTGTAGTGGGTTGAAAATCTGTAGTGATTTTCAGCTCAAAAATGGAGTTCACTAAAAGAACAGTATGCTTGGTGGACCATCAGGTTTCCACGTTGTGTTTCCATGTTGTGTTTCTCCATGAACACTTCAAACTTCCATACATTCTGTTCCTGTAAATCATTCCAGGAAGTCTCTGTATCAAATAGATAAATGCTGATATTATCATTTAAATAAATTACAATTTATCAGAAACTTTGTTGGGAGAAAATTCTTTCACTCTTAGATTTCAGTTTTCCAGGGGTAGACCAAAGTGAGGGCTAGTGTTTCAGTTATTCAACTAAACCATCCTTACTCTTCTCACAATTAGCAATTAAACAGTGATGCTTTACATCAAAGGAGCTCGCACTTCCTTTCGCCTAGAGAAGGTATGTTGGGGAATGTTGCATTTACGTTCAATTATGTTAGAAATATTGCATGCTTACAGGTGGATATTTTCAACCGTGTGGAGTGTACCCAGTTATTGAAATGTATATGAAATACTACTGTGTAGTGAGAATGCAGTTCTGTTCAACTAAAGAAAAGGGTGCATGAAATTTTAGTATAGACGGTTGGCTTTATCTGTAAGGAACATTAAAATGGACATCAAAAATATAGTAATGTAGAGGGTTTAAAAAAAAACCACAAAACTGCAAGGAGAAGCACATGAATTTGTGTGACAACCAATTTCATAGCAAAAACTTTGCAAGAAAAAATTATGTATGTCCAATACTGATAAGACGTCGTGAGTGTACATTTTCAGATGTGGTTTTCTCTTAGTATTCCACCCATTCACAACAGCACTCCAAGAATAGTAAGCACAGTCACCAGCCTTTTCTCTATGAAAGGGGAATATATATAGGGCATGAAACAAATCTTCAGCATACAGAACTGACACTGCAAAGTTAAGGACCTGACATTGAAAGAAATTTGTAAAATTCCCTTCCCTGGCTCATCCCGGCACTGACAAGCTCTGTCCTGCTGCGTGCCATTTCCGTTTTCAGTGAGGTATATATTCCTGTGTCTTCTTTCAGCACTGCTAGACCTAAATGCATGAGCTGGTCAGCAGTGAGTAAAAAGGTATCTATCTAAAGCAGCCACTGACACTCACTCATTTTAAATTCATTTGCTGGGCACAGTTTATTTAAATTTTAGCAAAGGTGCTTTTTATCACGGAGCTTTGAGTTCTCTGCCTGAGGTATGGCTGTTTGCAAAGGGCAGCAGAAATACGAGTCAGGCTTACAGTCAGTGGCATGAAAGAGAGAAGAGCCAGGCCTGAGACCTGTTTCTGATGGCAGCACGTCCTGAGCAGCTGCAGTGTGCTTCAGCTGAGCTTAGCCTACCAGTATTCAGGGCTTCTTCCAACAGCACCAGTCTGAGAGAAGGCATGGTAAAATATTAGCTCTGCAGAGTTGCTGGTTTTGCCCCTGAAATAACAGACTTCTTCCCCCCCAAATTATTTCTCTAATCTTGTAAAGAACAGCCCTTAGTAGTAACATGCATTTGCATGTAGGTAGACAGAGTGATTTTGAGAAGGGTTTTTCTGAGTGTTTATTTTAGACATAGGCTTACTTATGACATTCTCATGTGACATTCCTGGAGGCTTGATATTTGTGATCCTCACAAATAGTAATAACATTCACTGTGGTAGATAAAACATAGCTATAATAATTATGCCTTACTGATGTTCGATGACAGGATGTTGTTTCTCTTTGTTTCCAAATAAAATCATGAGGAAAGGAAAGAAGAGCAGTACCCTGCTGCCAGGGAGGGAAGGAGTGCCTGGCATGACACAGGCTGGCTGTGGTGAAGAGGCCAGCCCATGGCTGCTGCTGCTTCACTGAGAATTGATCTGCGTTCTGAATGTGCTGTCAAGAGCCTGCCCAAAAAAACCTAGGAGTCCCCATTTCTGTGGTGGCAGCGGGCCCTATATATATAAAGTACGCAATATGCAGACAAATGTGGGGATCAGTGGCATCATCATTCTTTTTATGATCTTCATATGTATAGAAAAAGGTCAGAAAACGAATCATTTTTCATTTAATGGCTTCTCGATGTTGAGGGTTTATAGGATGACAGAAGCAAAAAGTCTTAAAATCCCATAGACTGAAACCATAAATTCTTTATGGTCCATCTTTTCATACCAACCCATTCAGAAATGTTGCATACCAGTATATATATATATTCAGAGCCACTGCTCCTTTCCCCTCACACAAATCGCATCTCATTTTATTGAGATGTAGATAAATGTGCAGGGGGAGAGTATTCTGTTTTTTCAGGCCCGCCCTTAATACTATTAAATAATTGTGTAATTAAAGGCTCCAGCAATTTGCCATCTCTTTTCACATAGAATTACTTCAGATGTCTGGCATACACACTCACCCTGTTGTTCAAAGCCATTACAGTCCATACAGTCAATAATCTGCAGATTAAAAATTCAATAAGTAGACGCATTAAAAATTGCATGGTTCCAATTCAGTCCATACTCCCGATTCGGGCTGCTTAGTGTTGGAAGGTGGTTTCTGAAAAGCAGGAGATGGTGCCACCATTTCAGGATGCCTCAGCTCGTGCCTAACAACGTTGTAGCTGCAGAACAAAGGCTGTAGTGAATCTATAGCTACTATATGAATAGAGAACATAATAAATGGGCATCGAGGGTGATTTTTCTCTTAAAACCAAGCTCTCCATGCGGCTTGGCTACCAGGGTGTGCCTAAAACAGGCTTCCCAGTCTCCCTTCATCTCATTTGGGAAGGAGTGTGGCTGAAAGTGTTCCATTCTGAGAATCACTCAGTGCAGATTATTGGTGGAGCCTGGTGTTACATCTTCACAGAGTATTGTTTGTTTGCTTGAATTCAGCCTGTTGTTATGGATTTTGGGGGAGAGGTAGAAAGGTTGCAAATCATCACGCTTAATGTTTGTGCTTCCAATTGTTTTGCTGGTGTTTCAAGTCCTGTTTCCAGTAGAGGATTTTTCTGTGAAAGCCCAAACCATCAGTCTTGTAAATGTTGCTTTTCAGTAGGTGGTCTCCACTAGGGTGAGGCCACTGTAATCCAAAATTGGTATTTTCAAAATATCTCCGATCTTACTCCTGGTAGGAAAAAAACTTACTACCTTTGCAGCGGTCAGGTTGTTAATGCTGAGCACAGTGAAGGCAGTTTTCCTTTCAAACAAAATACACAGCTAGGAACTAGCTAATACACCTCTCCTGCAGTCTGGGGGCTCTGTATTGTGCATAGTCTTTGGGAGAAGTTCTGTAGGCACAGGTTAACTGGCTCCCTTTACAGCTGGCAAAATTACCGCTCCCCAAAGACTGGATGACCCCGTTTGTGAGGGGCCTTATATCTTTACTAGGATTCCTATTTATCCACCAGAACAGTTATTTTCCAGAACTTTATCCATCCCCAAATTTTTCCGCTGATGTGAAAGAAGCTTCTTTACTGCAGCAATTGTGTCTCCTTTGAATCCCTGTCAGTCCTTGCCCTTTATGCAAGCGATGCCATCAGACTGCATAGCATGCTCTGGAAGATGTAAAGCCCCTGATGGCTGTGCCCAGCACAGGCCTGACTTGACAGCAAAGGCAAAAAAAAAAACCAAAACCCACCACCAAAGCTACCAGATAGTTTTAATCATGAGCATTCAATGCAAAAAATATTTTAGACCTTTACCCACACATGATATTAAGGGCAGTTTTATCTCTAATTATGCTTCATTAAATGCAGTGTACCACAAATGCATTATATGTCTCTTTTAGCTGTGGTGAAATGTTTACAGGGTGATATTTTTTCTCTCTCTGTTGCGGCAAAAGGTAGAAAGACCATGAAACAGGAGTTTCCTTCTGGTGCTGGGATGTAAGGGTCAAGGCAGTCACAAGCCCAGTGACAGATGACACTGTGAACCTTGTGCTCCGAGGGGAAGAGATCCCCACTATGCAAAGGAGCATAGTGCGGTGTGCTTTACCTGTGTGCTGTGTTTCTGTCCCAGCTGTACATGGTGATGAACAGGTGTGGGCATGCCTGAAAAATAAATTACATCAGTCTACTATGCATAATACACCCAAAAGTGTAAGTGTAAAATTTTTCTTCAGTGTTGGGGAAGAGATAGGGATGATGAATTTTAGTCCTGGTGGGTTTGCACCTGAGCAAACCTGATCCTTTGGAGGCTAAGAGGAGTTGGATCCGGTAAGGTTGCACAGTGCTACAGCACTCTGGTGGTCTTGGGTTCCTCTCCCAAGTGCATTTAGCCAAGCAGAACTTAGCCTGTTTATCCTGATAATTAGAATCTGGTTTTCTATTTAATATTTACTAATAACACCATGCACTTATGAGGCCTTCCAACCAAGCACTTGACAAACCTTAATGGAATAAGCCTCATAGCACTCTGGGGAGGGAAGTGAATACCATTTTCTTTATCATGCTGAGAGAGTAAGATGATGTAATTGTACCTCCGTGAGTTTATTTATTTCTTGTCTCTCATTATCTGTCTGATAAAAACCACTAAGTAGCAAAGAAATCTATTGTTTTAGAAATCCTTCTGGTAGTTTAACTATCATCTAAGACTAGTAACTAATTTAGACAGAAGCATAATTAGGGTAAATGTTTCCCATAACTCCCTCTGATGAATGCCATTGCATTTGGATATTCGCTTGTAGAACATGCAGCTGAATAGCTAAGAGGTTTTCTTTACCAGAAGTTTGTGAGCAGTGTCTGTGTATGGAAAGAGACTTAACTGGGGCTTTCTGATCTTAAGACCAGCTTTTGGTGAGAAGTGGCAGAGCCATATGAAGTGTAGGTTGAGTGGACCACCAGGAGTAGACAGGATGATGCCACAGGGCCAGGTG
Organism: Hirundo rustica; assembly: GCF_015227805.2. NCBI lineage: Eukaryota > Metazoa > Chordata > Aves > Passeriformes > Hirundinidae > Hirundo > Hirundo rustica. The sequence goes on along the minus strand of NC_053454.1, from coordinate 17,392,119 downwards.
AGAGGTGCTGCAGGAGATGGGAGCAGCCCAGACACATCAAGCATTGGGTGGAAGATGCCAAAGGCACCAAAATGTCATGCTATGGTTCTGACTGGGAGGATAAGGAGTAATGAGAAGGTTGTGTGAGGTGCTAGTGGTCTCTGTCAGGCACTGTAATACAATCAGCTTTCAGAGGAGCTGAAAGAATTGCTGAAAAAAAGGCAGGAAGCGACTTTTATGGGTGATGTATACTGCTGATGTGAGTTGGGACAAAGAAAAACTGCAAGCTCTTCTTCATTACCAGTACATGCTGGGCTTTACAGGTTGGATGTACTTTCCATACCCACAAGTCTCTCATCTGCCCATGCAATTGTTGGAATTAACACTGTGCTTTATGCAGTTACAAAAAAGTATGTGTTGTTTTATATCAAGCTGGGACAGGACTTTATTAGTCCTAATTTGAAGGTAATGCACTAATGGCAGTATTTGTCAGATGGGTTTTTACAGTGTGAAAGCTGGTAGAAACTGCGGGAAAACATTCCAGTGCAATGCTCTGTTTTCACATTCCAGGCCAGAGTGCTTTCTGATACAGCTCAACAGCTGAAATGCATAAGGGAAACACATTTTACTTCTTCTGGCTCCAAACTGCAGCAGCAATTTGGAGAATGGGCCTGATATTCCAGTCCTGCTGCATTTTAAATGACCAGGTGTCCCCTCTCGCCTGCCTAGTTCATTGTCAAAAGGAGGAGCTTCTCAGTCTCTGCAGAGTTCTTTCTGTGTGACCACATGGTATGTGATACCTCCCCTTCAATCACCACGATGCCATTTAATTTACCTTTCTTCTCTGATCAGACAGAGAAGGAAGACTTCTTCCTATTGCATATTTTCTTCCTGTCAGTCCGCACAACAGATACCTGCCAATACTGGGACATGAGCTACAGCAGTTTTGGGGTTTGGACACATCCTTGCAACAAACTGGTTAGGTATCGTTTCATTAGAGCTCCTGAGATTTCTGCACAACTCCTGTGCATCAAAATAAAAATACCTAGACCTTTGCATTTTGACAGAAATATCCCTATATTTTAAAATAATTTTTTAAATATCCACATATGAATGAAAGTATTGCAATAAAACATTACATCAGACAGAAAAAAATTTCTCCCTCCTCTCTCCTTTTTTTTTTTTTTTTTTTTTTTTTTTTTTTTTTTTTTTTTTTCCTTTCTTTTTTTCTTATAAAGGACTGCTTTCCCATCTGCTTCAGATGGGAAAGCCTAGCCAGCATGCTGGACTATCTGTTAAAGGGATTTTCTGTGAACTGCTGCATTCAAGCTTTAACTCTAAACTAGAAATACATACATACATACATACATACATACATACATACATATATATATATTTGTATAATAGAAATATATCAGTACTCTTTAAAATACTATTATAGAACTGAAAATAAATCACCATGATCTTTTGATTAATTCTTAACAGTGTATATGAAATATTTGTTGAGATCTCTTTAGTAGGCATTAGTTCAGACTCTAAACAAGGCAATTTCAAGGACTTCTCTTGTTTGTTTGTTTGTTTGTTTGGGTTGTTTGTTTTTTGGGGTTTTTTTTTGTTTTTTTTTTTTTTTTCCCAGTCCTTCTTTGTATATTATTATGATGATGTTACTAATACTAATAGTAACAATAATTACAAGAACAGCAGTAGTAACAACTGTTAATCTAGGATAACCTTTAAAATAGCTCCCCTGCATATTTAAAAATTCTAAATACAATTTAGTTTGAGATTTTTATGCCATCATAAGTAATTTTTATTAATTTTAAACAGAATTCTAGTTGTATAAATCAGTTTTGTTTAGTATTCACTGCAGATAAGGAAATGTATTTCCAAGGGTTGTAAGGTGCTAAAAAATTAGCAGCTCTTAACAGAAACATAAATGTTATCTAGTGTTTTTGATACATTTAGAAAGTATCAGCAAAAAATCCTAGCCTGGGATTTGTTACCCATTTCGTATAATTCATTACAATCACTGCCTAATAAATTTAGCAGTTTGAAATTGATTTATGCTGAACCTTTGTAGTATTAACATTCTTGTTTTATAATTACGAGCAAAAGGAGCATAACCTTTTCCTAATATATGGAAAAGAGATGTGAGGTTTCAGAAGAAAAAAATCCCTGATTCTACTTTTCTCTCTGCTGTTAGCCTTGCTCTCGGTTCTTCAGCTAATGCTGATGCACAGTGACACATAGTGAAAGTACCAAGGCTGCAGCAAAACTCTATGATTCTTGGTGTTGGGAATACAGCATGGTCATTTGGCACATTCTGTAATGAATGAAGAAGCTTACAGATCTCTTTCTGGGATCTTCAGTAGGACGGAATTAACAAATGCCTTCATACTCTCTACTTTAAAATGTTGACACAGACAAATAAGGCCTGATTTTAAACCACCCTGAGCAGTAATGGCTGCATGTTTTTGTTTTTTACAACCATCTTCAACATGGCAGTTCTTATTGGGAGAAATTAAGATAAAAGTTTTATATTTCATTGTATCTGTGACAGCTACCATGTACATTCTGTTGTTCTGTGTTGATCCTGATGCTGAAGAAACATCAAAGAATTCTTTCCTCCTTTTGGATTGCTGGTATCTTTTTACACCTTAAATTCCCATTAATATAATTACAGAGGTTTCCACGTAAATCCCCAACCAACCTATGTGCAGTTGTGCTGTCTGTTTAAAGGGCAGTTCCCTTTCCTATATCCATCCAGCCTTTGGTCTGCCAAGGTCTGCACCTGTGCATAACAGAGCTGCTGTGGACAATCAGGAATCAAAACCTGGCCATGAAATAGTATAGAGTTGCTATTCTGTGTTAAGCAAAAGAAAAAAAAAATTATTTGTTTTTTTAATACTCCTAAGTCCTGAAAATCAGAACACAGGCAAGGTTTTCCTCTTAACAGCAGATGGGCTTTTTTTCTGTCTTTTCTTGGCAAAGTACCTCCTCCCCATCCCAAAATTAATAGAAAAGCATCCAGTACCAAACAATGAAGTGAGTAGCTTCATAAGAGGAATGGGTTTTGTCTGGATAAAATGAGTTGAAAACAGAGATTTCTGATCAATAACTCTACTTCTACAAAAGGATGACTTTCTATGAATACATTTCTAATAGGCTTAAAAAAAACCACCCTGGAGGCACCCATCACAGCAATGGAAAGCAGCTGCAGCTTCCAACTGATGTTAAAATACATCTTTGCCTTGTCTCACCTGGATGCTCTATGAGGTCCTAAAAATACCTAAAGGTGCCTCATCCTCCTCTCCCACGTACCCTCTGCATTTTGGGAGCTCCTGCAGAGACAGACTGTGTGCCATGCATAAGGTCTGAAATCTAGGAGATCATTTAATTTAAGTATGTGAATAATCCTATTGAAGTAATTTAAAGTAATCGTATGCTCTAAGTTAAGTGTGTGCTTATAAGCTTTGCTAGGCTGGGCCATGGCCTGTCCCTCTCCCTCAGACACCATACAAAATCAGACCTGTTGTCAAAAGATCCTGTACATCCAGTAGGATTGCTTCCCATGCCTTCTGAACTTGAATCTTGTCAGCTAATTTATATTGTAGCTATTAGTATTTCATGTCATGTGAAATCCCCCAAAATATTAAAGAGAAGGTTCTCAAGAGATTAAAAAGTATAAAATACGAATGATGTAAGGGAAAATTTCAAATATGACACAAGTGAGAAAAAAGTGATTAAAGAAATTATTAATACTAAACCCAAATATGTTTTGTGTTATGCAAGCATATGCCTGGGATTTGCCTTTTACCAAAACTGCAATACACAGAAATGGTGAAAAATCCCTATACATTACAAAGTTGCTAGAATGCTAGATTTAAACATGTCTTTTTTTTTTTTTTTTCCCACATTCAGTATGGTCAGTTTGTTCTAAAGGCCCTCCCTTTTCTGTTTTAATGTCCTGTGTTCCTTGGTTTTGTTTTTGATTGTGTTTTTTGAGAAAGTAAATGTCCTGGATACGGTTTGACAGAAGATACTATCACAGAGATAACATACATTGCATTTAGAAGCTGATAAAATGGATTTGGATTTCCCTTGCTCTGCTGCAGTGTTGATGATGTTTCAGAAAATTTAATATAAAGGGACTTTATATATTTTTATAATTTTAGCTATTTAAGACCATTATCAAAACCTGGTTTTGAATCAATGTATAGATGTCCGAAACATGTGTGATACTAACTCTCTCTTGCCTGTACTGCAAGAGAAATAGTCTGTGCTGTACCATAGTTTGTGAACTATACTTTATATTATTAAAATGCTATTATTTGCCCAGCTAATTCAGTTTTAACTGTCCATTCAATTTCAACATATAAGTGAGTTCTGTTTACCCAATTTCTTACTGGGTAGATGTTGTGGTATATGTCAAGTATATTTATGGTTTAAAGATGCTTCCGCAAACTTACTGCCTAATAATCCTTACTTCATTGTTATACTGTAAGTGGCTAAAGCCAAGTGTACATGAATATATAATGTGTTCCTCCAGTTTTGTAGCATAGCAATACATTATACTGTTGAGCTACTAAGACGTTTATTCCAAAGGAAATGCAGAGAGTGATTTAGAAATGCCAATAACAATAATGCAATTACAGTTGCAAGGCATCTTAGTTGACCAAACAAATCTTTTCTAAATGCACCTAGAATATTTCTTTAGCACATTTAATTAAGTATATATTCAGCATATTTAGTTTAGGACCCAATTAAGCACCCAAAGCATAGCGGTATAAAATATGGCACTTGCCTTCCAGGCACTCCAGCTTAAATTCAGCAACAGTTGCATTTGAAGCTGTAATGCTGCTGCAGAGATGGGAAAGACAATGCACACAGAAGAGGCCATATTGCAAAGTGGCACTGGTATCTACAGTAATTATGGCAATCATTCAGATGTTCTAGCAGTCGATACAGCTGAACTTTAGACAGGTTGCAGCTCTTAATTTATTGATGCAATATTTTTTCTTTATGAATTTCATACATCAATCTCTTCCTTGTACGTGTGCAATTAGTTGTGTTAGATTCTCTTCAACTTTTTAGGAATAGATCCTAGTGCAGTATTTACAACCATCTTTGCATCTCTGGTTTGTATATCAATGTGTCAAGATGTCTCAGAGGCAAAGAGCAGAACACATACAGCAAAAGTGACAGTGACATGAAGTTACGTCTCTCCAAACACTAAATCATGATGCTGAAGAAGCAGAAGACTTTGACAATGAGGTCTAAACAGAAGGACATTTTGACCTACAACATAACACCAGATTAATGACTTGCTGATACTAACTAGCCCTATTTCCAGTGGCTGATAAAAAGCTGCTCTTGATGTTTGTGCAGCTCCTGTCCTACACGGTCTGGATGCCAGGCAGGGCGAGGCAGGAAGCAGTGCCCAGCATGCGTGCCAGGAGTGACTCTCACTTGGGTGGACAAAGGGCACCATTCAGCTTCCCTTCCAGCGGGGGTCCCACGCTCACAGCCATTTCCAGCTACCAAGCAATGTTCATATGTTCCTGCTGGTACTTTCCAAAGCACTTGCATGTATGCCAGGAAATCACTGGTCTCCTCCTGTAAAGAAAAGCAGCACGGCTTGTGCCTGGCTGTGCATTTCTGTCTGCCTCCCCTCACTCACAGTCCAGTAGAGCGGCTCCTTGAGCACAGGGGTTGTCATAGCTGCATCTTCCCCAAGCATTGTCATGGCTAGTAAAGCTATCAGTTTTCTTGTGCTGTCCCTGGTGTGTTGTAAAGCTTTTTATCAGGGTTAGAGCAGAAGGTACCTTTGTGGTGAGTGGTGCCCGTCCCCTCTAGAACTGCTGGGAGAGCTGTGCTTGAGGTCAGGAGTGGATGCCAACACTGGCCATGGTGTAACAATGGCAGTGGCTCTATCATAGAAACAGAGCTGATGACTCTAGTATGACTACCCATAATTGATGTGTGTTTTCAGGGTGGGCGTATGGCACATCTTTCTGAGATGTTTTTTTCTTTGTTGACTGATGGTTTCTGTTACAGCAGCATGTCCTTAAACTCTGGTGTATGCTTGAGGTTTAGGTTAGGCAAACAATGGAAAAACGCTAGAAGGAAAAACCTATGAATGTCTCATAAAGGGTTTCTTGCCCTTGAAAAATTGATAGGCTGTCATTTAACCTTGTGGCACCTCTTCAAGCTGTCAATCAGACACTGAATATTTGAGACTTGTGAAGTATGATACAGAGTAACAAAACGGTGTCTGCTCATTCAAAATTATGAGTATTGGATTAATCTCTTGAAGTATGTTGATAACAGATGGAATAAAAGATCATATGGCACAGATCACATAGGTTAACCCCAGTGTCCTGCTCAGTGTCCGTTTTCTCATTTAATGCCACTGCTAATTAACTGGCATGAGTGTTGCAGCCGTAAGTGGAATGTTGCTGAAATCCTGCTGATTTTGGCATACCTTGATCCAATTCCTACCTGTATGGTACTGCCTGGTTTGGTTTACTTTGGTTTTGTGCTTGGGGCCCTTAGTAACAGGCTCTTAATTTACCTGTTTCTCGTGTGCTTGCAGGTGAGGAAAGTTCAGTTGCCTCATCAGGAAGTTGGTGAGCTGCTCTGCTTTTTGGTCTCTGTGTTTGCTTCTCTTGCAGCTGCCGAACAGGTCAGATCAAACTGAAAAACATACAGCCGCTAACACACAGATGCTGGTCTTCTCCCCAGGTTTGCTTTTACATTTTGCACTTCATGCAAAATATATCAGGGCTTGAAATAGGAACTGTGGCACAGAGCCCTTACTTTGTTATAAACAGGGGGATGATATTTCATGGGAGCACAGCTGTGGTTTAAGTTTAGTAGATTGCACAGTAAACTTTTTTCTCTGAAATTTCATTTAGGTTCAGGGTAAAAAATATGGGTTTTTTCCTTGTTAAGCAAAGGAAAAGCTTCCTGTCTTTGTCTAAATACTTGTGTTTGTGTTTTAATATATTTATGTCTTTATTTTGAGGCAGTAAATGCCAAATACATTTATGAGTCTATGTATTCAAGAATAACAGGAACATCCCAGAGATCTGGTCCCATATCTCTTCTGCTTATGCTATTTCCACAGCTTATTTAGTGATGTGACCCCGTCAAAAATACTGTGTGCAATTCAGGTCGTCCGTGTGCACAAAAGATAAATTCAGTTTAGAATGGGTACCAAGAAGATCAGAGGAATGGAGAGCCTCTCTTGTGAGAGGAGACTTAAAGAGCTTGGCTCAGATAGCCTAGCAAAACAAAGGCAGAGAGAGGATCTGATTGCTTACCATAAATACTTCAGAAGGATAAACACCAAGGAGGGAAAGGACTGTTCAAGCTACAAAACAATGTTGCCACAAGAATAAAAGGGTATAAACTAGCCACGAGTGAAGGCAGGTTGAAAATGGGAGAAAGTTCAGACCATGAACAGTGACGCTCTGGAAGAACCTGCTGCTGATGGTAGCAGTGGATTTTTCTTATGGAGCTGGTGATTGCTTTCTAAGAGGGAATGCATCACATTGTAGCCTCTGACACCAGGGGCCTGGATTTGATGACTGAGAAGATAATTTTCATTTCTGAATCCCTGTTGCCCTATTTTGTGCAAGGTTTGTCTTGTACAGATATGCTGGCAGGGCTGCTTTCCCCCTCTTCCATCTAAGAGGGGTAGATACCAGGCTATGACATGCTTTTCTCTCTGAGCATCATACTGCTGAGATTAGAATCAGGACTTAAATGAAGATACAAGAATACGTAACGCTGTGATCTTTCAGAGGATGTTTTATTTTCATCTCTATTTCCTTTCTCACACACATGTAATGCAGGGAGATGTTACTCCTTTGTATGCCAGTGTTACTTTTCTGTCAGCTTTTTGGCATGCAGAATTAGGAAAGAAATTGTCCTGGTGTTAAACTATAGACCCAGGAACTGGGAAATTCTCCTTCTCTCTACATGTAGCAATACAAGGCTATTCTTCAACCTGAAGGAGCTATAGAAGGCAACACATTATGTTGGCAATTGTTGCAGTGAATGCTGCATCGTCTGGCAAGAGGCTCAGCTTGATGTGGACAAAAAGTGAATTTCTCCTTTGTGCCTACCTCCTTAGCTCCCTTGTGATGAAAATAGAACCTGCTTTAATCTTCCTGAGGCTGACGGAAAGATATCTTGCAGACTGCAAGTCAGCAGTTGCCCACACAATTGTTTGGCAAAATCTATTTTTAAAAGTCCATAAATTCCCCAACTAGACAAACCGGGATCTAACGAAAAAACATCGTCACTAATGTACTATCCTTTTAAAGAAAGACAATACTCTCTCCTCCCCTCCTTTTCTCTTGTGGAAAACCTGCCTATTTTAAAATGTGAGTGCCGAGTGCCTCCGAGGAGCGCATCGGGCCAGATGCTGCCCTGCACTCTTGCTTTGGCGGCGGTTTGCAGCCCCCGTTGATGTCCATGGGCTGGAGATGCTCCCTGTGCCGCGGAGGGTGCGGGAGCGGGTGGCAGGGGATGAGATCCCTGCAGCGACGTCTCGGCAGAGCTCATGCGAGCAGCCTTCTCGGGCGTGCGTCAGCAGGGCTGGAAATACAAACTAGGAAATCAGGTTAAGCCTCTTCACGGTTGTCGTTCCCCTGCGCATACCCTTCTTTCCTGCTCACTGGAGTGCGCTGCGTGGGAAGGTTTAGCTGACTGTGGAGTCCACCTCACAATTCTTTTCACTTATTAAAGTTGCAGGCTCAGAACGAGTTAAAATTGCCTGTTCTCACCACTGTGCAAAACCCTGGAAGATGTAAGAACATACTGTGCACATGAGTCATCTACACTAAACACCTTTTGAAAATATAGCCCCGGGCTTTGATCTACAGGCTTGTATTATTTTTCCTATATTTTAAACCATTCACAAGTGGTTTTCAGGCTGACCTAAAGGTCTTTTATGCTGAAAATTGTACCGACTACCTGAATTGAATCTCTAGTGCGGACAGTTTTTTTAAACCCTCTAGCTTTACATGTAAGAATTTCATATGTGAAAGGGTTATTTGTGCATGAATGAGCTCACACTTCAAACTTAAACTGTTTATGTAAATAGGCAAATCTTACTGTACATCCTAGTGCAGAAGTCTCCTTTTTGAATTGACAACTCCTCCCCTCCAAAATAACCTCCCCCCCCAAACCTAAAACCAACAACACAGAATGAGAAGTGATTATGATAGAATTACGGTTTTCAAGTTGTATTATTATATGTGCCTACGTTTAGATTCCCAAAGGGACCAATTTGCTAATATTAAGTATTCTTGCAATAAATGGGATGTGGTAAAGAGAGCTGCATATATTTAATTTTTTTTTTTTTTTTTTTAAAAAAAACTTAAGAGTTGAATTTCAAATGAATGAGAGTAGCACTGGAGATTCAAATGAGTGGACTTTTTCCTAAACCCCTTATTAGTTAGAAATTATCATAAGGCAAAATATCTGCATTAATTTGCCAAAGGGAGAATAAAGATTGGTGTATTGCAGTACTCACAAACTTGTTCTGGTGGTGCTGCAATGCACAAAATTTCTAATAAATTGTGGGAAATGATGAATTTGACAACAGGCAATTAATGCTAATCTTTCCCTTTGCAGGGGTACATTTTATGCTGGTGTTATAAGGGCAGAATTATTAGCTCTTCTACTTTGCTTTCAGCCATACTGCATGCAGCATTCTGCAATATGTTGTAGTAATCTGTAAAATACCCCCTCAATATAAGGCTTCTGGCACACAAACACCAAATAGATGGATTTGGTGATGATCCTTTAGATAGCAGACTGAGTAAGACTGCTTGCTTACTTTCACTGTCCCCTTTGTAAATTCCTTGTTTTCAGCAATGAGAAGATGTTTTCAGAATAGGTTGTGTTGTGTTCTTGAGCAGCTCATTGTTGTGAGTCTGAAATTTGGGTGGATGTGATTCATTTTCTGGGGAAAAGAGTTAAACACTTACTGAAGTAAATAGCAGCTTTTTATAAAGCTAATTATTCAAATTTACTTCATATGTAATTAAAATTATGTTAAACTATTGCAGGGAAAAACAAACAAACAAACCAACCGCTATAATTTCTTGGGGTTATGATGGTATCTGGTTAGTAAACTCTTGTTCTTCTGCATACCCCATGCATGAAATAGAGTATGGGACATTCAGAGTTATTTGTGAAATTATCTCAATGCAGAGCTGACACATATCATACAAATAAATAGCTCAATGCATTTGTGTGCATTCTGAGTGAGGATTTATTTTTTTAAAGTCCCTATTGTTCCTATTTTTAATTTCTGAGCTGTTTCATATTGGAATAGACCCAGGCACAATGGGAAACAACAATAATATTTAGGCATTGAATATTTGCAGCTTTGGATGGATTTCTGTCACCATTTTACTTGGTAGGAGAAAAGATATTCACACATATGTATCAGATCTTTTTGTTTCTTCTTTCCTTCCTTCCTTCCTTCCTTCCTGCCTTCCTTTCTTCCTTCCTCCCTCCCTCCCTTCATCTCTCCCTTCATCCCTTCCTTCATCCCTTCCTTCATCCCTTCCTTCATCCCTTCCTTCATCCCTTCCTTCTTTCATCCCTCCCTCTCTCCCTCTGACCATTTCCCTCTCTATTACCAATCTCCCCCTGAGTACAAAGTATTTAGTAAACAATTTCTATTCTTTTCTTTGTGTGTATGTAGATACAAGGTGTAAAGATACAAAACTCCATGTGAGTTCATACACCAGTGCTGACTGACAAAGCACAGGGCTTCCTGACCTGAGCCACTGGATTACCAGAAGACAATGGCCACATTGTTTGGAGCATAGGTTAAGAAGCTGGTTTAGCATTATTGTCATTCTAAACAGAAATTAATTTCAAAACTAATTATAATGCTTGCTCTACTATTCATTTTCTTACTTGTGAATCTAACTGCATCTTGTGTATTTTTAGATTACATACATATATATATATACACACACACACACACACACATTTATATATGCATTTTTTCTTCTCCTGTTTTAACAAACACCTCCAAAAAAAGCCATGTCCTGCTTCCTGCTAGAAGTCCTGCCAGAAGTGTCCTGCTAGAAGTGTCAGCATGCCAAAGGCCCATATTTGTGTATTACTTTATTCTGTGGTTTCAGTAGCAAAAGCAATAGCCGTCTGCATTTGTTTGTATACCTTTATAGGTCACTGTAAAGCAATTGCTTGTGTTGTCCTGTATGTCTGACATGAAATGATTCAAGTATTGCATTACTTCCATTGCCTAGTGGTCACTGGACCATCCAGTGGGCATAGCAAATCGTGCTTGTGGTCTAGCTCAGCAGCTGAGCTGAACCCAGGTGATCTTGGCATGAACAGTGGGAAGAAGAAATTGTCTGTAGCAGTCTGGAGAGAAGGAAAAAAGTCTCGATGATATTTCAGATTATGTTGCTTGGTTTGTGGAGTGCTTGCAGGTTTATTGTATATATAAGAAAATATGAAAGTTCTTGTGTTCCCACACATGCACAAAAATGCCCCATGGCATGTGTAGGTAATTTCTTCTGTGTTCAAGACTCCAGGGTATATCCACAGTTCTCAACCGTTATTCTGTTGGATTCTGATGTACCAAGTCCTGTGGCAAGCTCCATATAGCACTGTGCCAGATTCTGCTGGAGCAGTGGGGAGCCAGAAGAGGACCTCCTGTAAGCCCAAGTAGTTCCTAAGGCCAAGGGCCTCTCAGAGGAATATTCTAGACATGAGCTTTTCAGTGAGGGAATTAGGAGGGTTATAAAGGTGTAAGAGGCAGACACAGTCCATTAGGTCTCCCTAGATGAGTAGCTCTCCTCACAGTACACTGAAGTGGCTGAGGGAGGAGAGTGGAGATTTCTGTAGCAAATCAGAGTTTCTCTGCCAGCAGCTAAATCCCATATGGGAGCATCAGCTGCACTTCCAGACAGGAGTGGAGTCCTGTGGCTGTTGGAGAGATAGTGTTAGTTCCAGCCTTAAGATTGCTGCAACTCCCCACAGGGCTTTCCAACCAAGAATAAATCTGTTATTCTCTGACACAAACTGCTGAAGCTGGGTCTTCCCCATCTGCACAGTGCCCCTTTTTCCCCTGAACACAAATAAGGCGTCTCTTGCCTTCCAGAGCTCCTGTGGTTCAAGCAGGAACTGGTATTTTCCACCGGGTTAGGTTCTGTGAGCTTTGCATATTCTTTTCCCCGTATTTTGCTCTGCAGACTCGCTCAGGAGATGGGGGACATTGTTACCACCTGGACATTGCATACATATGGTAGGGTCCAGGACTGCTTGTTGAGTTCTCACCTGCAGTGTTACTTCGCATTTGTTAGCAGTCTTATTTGTGCTGCATCTTAAAAGACACTGCAGTGCTCACTGTGAAGGTGCCCCATAGACGTTGATACTGCAATTTTTAAGGAGCAAAGATCATTACATTTTTAAATGATTCTGATTTAAAGCCAGAAGGAAAACCTAAAACAATCTAAGTTAAAGCAGGAATAGTTCCATGCTAGAAGAGCTGCAAATAGTAAATTATACACTTAGTTACGTTTGATTGAGAGGGTTTATTGCTCATGTGAGTAAAATGTCTAGCCCCAGGCACTGTGCAGGTAGTTACTGCGCAAGCATACCACCTGCAGTCATGCCAGAATACCCAAACCCCCTGATACCACAGTGTTCACTGTCCTGAATAGGAATTGGAGGTCATGCCAGATTGCATTGCAGTGCAGTGAAGTGGACTAGAAAGAGGCCACCCACCTCATTTGCACTTGTGCCTTACAGTAATAGGTGCTTGAATGTCAGTGGGTGGTGATAAAAGACTAATTTACTCCCCCCCAGTGCTGGGGGCACCCCCTTTCTGCATGTGCAGTGGAGATCATAAAGTCTGAGAGATTGCCCACTGTACAGAGGCCTCTATGTTATTTTTATATATTTTTAATTACTGTTTAATCTTGTATGCTCCAGTTGAGCTACATTAATGGATTAGAATACAGTGTGATCTTAGGAGAATTCCACTACAATAGATAGATAGTTGGATGGACGGACAGACAGATGCAAGTTTAAAGCACAAGAGGATTTGCATATTTAGTTCTGCTTTACAGCCTCCTTTAGAGAGTGGGATTAATGATCTGCTAAATTATCACAGTTGAGAGTCTTCAGCATTAGTGTGAACGCATATCCTGCTAGAGCTAGTTTTACAACTTTTCTAGAGACATTTACAAATCTTACAGGGGGCAAGGCAGTGAGGGGAGCAGGGGATTTCTGGTTGTTGACAAAGCAGCTGGTAACTCAAGGAGAAAAGAGAAAAATCAGAAAACCGTCCTTTTTCTGGCACGTCTAGGAGCCTTTCCATCACCCACTGCATGCATTTAGAGTGAGAGTAGGAAGAGTGTTCTCCAAGGACTGTTTGAATACTCGAGATGCTATGTTAAGCACTCAACTGCAAGTTGGCTTAGAGAAATGTCTTCCAAAATCATTTATTTGAAAAGGGAAAAAAGCTCACAAAGGCAAGTGAACTTAAGATGTCTAGCACACCTTTTGGTCCCTGATTTTAAAGATTTTAAAACACGTGGTTGAGTGAGGTGTGCTGCAGAGAACTAGGGGCAAATCTGACTACTGTCTTAGCACCAGCCTCATAAACTTCCTTTTGATCTAGCCATTAAAAGAAAGAACATTACTTGGCACATTTCTTGGTTACACATATTGCATTCTTTGGTCCTATTAAATAATGAATAATAAATGGCATAGTTTGGAAGAAAATTCTGCACAGCTCAGTAATAGAAGCGGGCAAACATATCTTCTACCTCTCATGGAGGGAGATGTGAGTGCATCCTAGCACCCTGCCTAGGGTTAGAGGTCTTTAAAAAGCAGGGAGCTGTTTCCGGCCATTTTGCTGTTGTGAACAGTGGTTTTGACCTGCATTAGCAGAAGAGAAAACACACATGGGTTTCAGTTAGGTAGGAAGAAAAGAGTGCTGGCTTCGGAGATGACACCAGCAAACTCCCCCCAGTATCCAGACTCTATCCTGGAGGAGATTGTTCACAAAGACAAAGCAGGAACTGAGGCCGCCTAATCTTAGGAAACAAATTTATGCCCCTAGATTTGTTCAATTCAATTTAAAGACTTAAGAGCACAGTTGGTTTTGGTTCCCTGTGCAGTGAAGAGAACAAGACAGATATGTTCATAAAGTGATTCAAGTTTCAACTGTGCAAAGACGTGTCAGTTTATGTCCACTGACTTTATGTCCACTGACTGTATGCAACCCAGCCTCTGTACGTAAGTCTTAATGTGAGTGCCCCTTTTCCTTAACTCCAATACCCATGACAGCAGGTATTTACATAATACTCAAGAGACCTGCAAGTGCCAGGGTAGGAGTGTCTTTCTGTTACGCAGTTTTTCTCTCTGCTGAAGGAGTCTTGCTGAATGAGTGAGACTGATCATCATTCTTGGCAAGCCAGGGCCTAATCCATCCACCCCTTGTCTTCAGGACAAGATCTGTGTGAGCAGCCTCTGCAGCTGGCCTGAGCTGACTGTTGGCACAGGGGTACCAAACACTTGCCTTTTTCTCCCTTCTGTTTGGAATGCCCTAGCTTCACCAAGCTTGTTTTTCACCATTCGTTTTTGCTTAGAGGGGTCTTATATGGGAGTGTGTTAGGTGCCCACGGGATTTTAATGTTACCGAGATGAACACTTACCGGGCACTTGGCAGTAAGATTCAAAATCCAGATCTCCTCCTCAAAAGGCAAAATTTGCTAGTTTAGGGAGTACAGATGGAGTGTGTGGCAATTTATAAGACAAGAATTAATTCAGCAAAATAAAGCAAAATACATTTTGGCACTGTTTTTCCATTTTCTTTTAACCTCTCTCTAATGCTGTGCTTCCTTATCTTTTTTTTTTTTTTTCCCCCCATTTTTTTCACTCATTTTACCTTTTCTTCTTGAATTCCCTTCCTTCAAACAGCAGTTCCTTTCTACATTTCCTTTTCCTCCCCTTGCCCTTTCCCCAAGATATCCTCTGCACTGCCTGCTCAGCTCTTCTCATTTCTTGGTGGTGCAGCTGTCTCCCTTGCCTTCTCCAGAGAGCTGCTCCACACCGTGTGTCCATGCTGGGAGCTGCTGGAGCTTTGCTGTTTACTGAGATGCACCCTAGTAGAGCCTGAGAGTGGAGCCACAGGACATGAGCAGTCTTGTGCCACGGGAGCTCTGGCAGGATAATGTGATATTTGTCAAGAAAGATGACTTCACATCCCTTGTAACAATGCAATGGATTTCCTTTCATCTCTTCTATAAATAGGGTATTTGCACCATTTCCCTGGTTTGCTCAGCACCAGTTTGTAGCCTGCTGCTGGATTTGGCTTGCTGTTATTAATTATTTGTACTTATTTAGCCTCGTGGAATACCAAGGCATGATTGCGCAGGAAACTTTACACCCACAAACTAAAAAAGGCAGCTCTCTTGCCTGAAAAAGAAAACAGCAGAGAGCTATTTGGGGAGATCACATTAGCTCCCCCTGGGCTGATGTGGCGGCTAAGTGATGAGTAGGAGCTGGTTCATAAGGTACAGAGGAAGTTGTTCCCTGTCTCTGGGGTTGGCCATGGGCACCTTTTCGAGTGCTGGAGCTCTTGCATTTTCTTCTTCTTCTTTTTTTTTTTTTTTTTTTTTTATGTGTGTGTGTGTGTGTGAGTCTTTCAAAGCATACAACAACCAGTTCTGTCAGTGGTTTGTGGTTTTTTTAACTCAATTTCTCACACCAACTTCTGTGCTTCTAGTATTTCCTTTCCCTCTTTCTACTGCTGCAGTTTGCCCACTTTTGCCCTCCCTGCTGCAGATCCTCACAGCCTTGCTGCTTTTCCTTGTGGCACTTGCACCCTCCATGTCCCTCTCCCTTGCTCTTGCCTCCTTCCTGCTCCCCAGCTAGGGTCCCTCCTGCTGCTGTGCCTCTGCTCCTCTGCTTGGCTGCCCGCAACAAAGGAGGCAGGAAGTACTGTTATAGAAAGGAAAAGTCACCCTGCATGCCCCGTGCCAGAAGTGCTTCTCTTACCCTGCAGCCAGCTTAGAAAAAAGGAAGGGGGATGTCCAGAGGGTGTTCCAGCAGGAGAACATCCCCTCTGCAGGGGATGGCTGCGGGTTGCTTGGGGGAGCAGGGAAGGGGCTCTGACGCCAGCGCACCTTGTGCTGGTATAAAACTATCTAAGCCAAAGTTCAGGTGAAGGGCAGCCATGTAGCCAGAAAGTCATGTGGCTCTCATGTTGGTTAGTATGTCACTTTGAACAGCTCTTATCTGATATTATTATGACTAACCCAGTGCTGACAGCATGGAACAGATTACAGGAGCCATGTGATGATTATTTAAGGCATCACTGAGTATAACACACGGCTAACATTAACCCCTTCTTCCAGAGCAGCTCTCTTGCCCTGTGAGCGACGCTCGCAGCAGGCACCTGTCCTGTCCTGCCCTGCCCTGCCTGGGAGCGCTCCCTTGCCTCGCTTGCCTTGGGTGCTCTATTTCAGACAAGGCTATTTTTGAGTCATTCCTCGGCTTCAATGTGGCCTTACAGTTCAGAGCAATTCTCTATGGTTGCTCTTTTATTATTATTTTTTTTTGGTTGCTTGGTTTTTTTCTCCTTTTTTTTTTTGTTTCAGAATATCAGAATATGAAGGATCCGTTATGACAGGTACCCCTATTTCACATTTCCTGTGTCAGCACGTGCCAATAAAATTCAGAAGCCTTTTTGTTTTGTTATGGTTGATCTTTAAAGTTACTGAGAATGATGCTGAAGTCATAGCTGGCAAAATAGACCTCACTGTTCTACATAAATGTCAGCAGCGCCAAGGCAATGCATTCCGAGAGGTAACAATTCGTGCACTCACAGGGAAGGCGAGGTGTGCACACAGACTGTACCCTTTAAACAGACTGACACCTGCACCAGGCATTTCAAAAACAATGCAAAAACTTCGGCGTTATATAAAGTGTGACAGTGTCCCTGACTGTTCAGCCGCTTTGCAGATGTGTTGAAAGCTGTGTGGTGAGGATCCTGGACAAAAAGGCTTGGGCTCCTGGTGGGGACTGGGGCCGTGGTGTCTCCCCCTGAGGAAGTAACATCAAAGGTGCAAAGAATTTAAATTCCATACCTGGAAATCCTGGTCACGTGAGTGGCATTACTGATGTGGTAACATTACACCAGCAGATTCTGGAGTAAAAAGGGAAACACTGGTGAGATGGGGTTCACAGTGACCTCCCCACGTGGACCCATGTGCTGCTGGGCAGGAGACACTTGCTGTCTCCCTTTGGGGGCTGCCTGCAGCCACCCTGTGCCCCTCCAGCAGCATCCGTGAGCAGGATGGTACAATTTATCAGCTTTCTTTTGCACAAAGGGAAGATGGGGGATTATGAAATCAGTGTGTGATTTCAGCATTGTGAAAGCCTTTCCTGGGGCCATGAAACCAGAGGAAGTTTGGCCGCTGGTTTGGTTGGGAGCCAGGAGGAAAGCCAACAGAAAGGTATTGTGTGAAGAAGAAACTGTGCTGCTCCCCTGGTCCTCTGTATGAAACTGTATTTCTCCTCCTCTCATGTCTGCAAAATCTCAGGAAGAAAAAAGGGAGAAAGGTGGAGAAAGCCTGGAGCAGGACCGCCAGGTCGCAACCCTTCTCTCCATTTTAAACTCAAGGCCAAACTCGAGTGTGATCACAAGCACTATGAAACATGGTTGAGACTAATTACAATTGAGACTCAAAAGGCCCATAAGCTTTTGGGAAGGGGTTAAAAAATCCCTTAGATGGGGCCCTGAGCACACTGTGTTTAAATTAAAAACGAAAAGAAAGAAAAAAAAAGAAAGGCAAACAAAAGAGAAACAAAAATCCCCTTGGCTCTACCAACAGCACATGCACAAGTGAGTATGTTGGCAGAGAGCATCCATGTGGGATTTGTATTGCTTGAGAGGTAGGGAGAATGACACACTGTGAAAGTGCAGGAATGCCTGTGCTGGTGAGGGGCTTTGTTCCCTCCTCCAGCAAAGCTGCAAAAGACAGAGCCACTGGAGTAGGAAACAAGAGAACAAGTGGTTGAACTGTGTAATAGTAATAATCATATTGGCAGTGACAGTACTGATTCCCTGTGAGCTTTAGTTGGTGCTTGAGCCCATCTCTCAACACACTCAGGCATGCTGGTCACTTCACCCTGCCTATCATGTGTGGGAGTTGCTTTGTCTGTAAAACATGATTGATAAATTGCTAATGCACAGATTAATGATGAGCTCAGATCATTCGTCGTTTGCATTGCTTGGAGATCCGCTATTAGAAAGTGCATGCAAGGCTAAATCATTACTTGTTTCTTTTCTTGAGCTGAATTCCTGACTTTTGGAAAAAAATCCCACATTTTCTGCAGATACTCTATGAAATGTTTGTCCTAATGCTCATTTATTGTGACTGGCACTGATGGAACGGGTGCTGGTATGAAGCAGATGTATCTGTATAATAGTTTACTTTGATGGCTCCTTTAAGAGGCTTCATAATCTTTATATTTTACCACTGGGTTTGGAATTTTATGCTCCTTTAACAGGTGTATTACCTTGATCAGATGTTTTCATTTTAAACTATTGACTTATGAGCACATGGCCTGCAGGGATTGATGTGTAGCAAATTGATTCCTTTTAAAAGATTTATTCTTATATTCTCTTTTTATTTAGTGCAAGAGTTCACTAGAAAACATAAATGATTGATAATGACAGTTCATGAGTAAAAATGCAATTAAAACCATTGTTTCCCTTAGTTTAAAAGTAGAAAGAAAACAGTAGGGCTGGGAATACACATTGAAAGACCCAATCTAAAATCAGACAGAGTTTTGTTTTCTGGGTTAACATTTAACAAACCCAGCTTTTAAAATGTTTCTTCTCCACTCACAGCCACTATTGTTTTTGTGCACTTTTATCATTCAAAGAGTTCAGGCTATTTGAAAAGGATATGTACAAAGACTACTTTAAAATAACTCATTGTAAAAGCTCCCTACCTGATGAATTTGTCCTATCGGAATGAACATTTATTTTAATAGAATCCACTAAAAAAGCTCAATCTGTTCAGCCTGTGAGATGGAATGCAGCAGCAGCAGAGTCCTGCCATGAAAATAGCTTGTGTAATCAGTGGAATATAAATGGCAACAGCATCTTGTACTCCCTTTTATGATGGTGGAAAGAGAAGGAATTCAGTGGGCAGCCATATGACCAGGCCCTGCATGACTGAGGAGCTCACACTTTTGCATTGTGCTGTAGCACAGTATCTCGTGTGTCCAAGAGGAGGTGAATTGTTCCCATGCCCTGTGACCAGAATCTCTGTCTGGAGGAAGAAGCAGCATAAAGGACCATTATTTTAGCAGAAGCATTAGAAATCTGTAACTGCTGGAAGCATTGATTAACAGAATATTTTCTCGTAATGGCTAGTAGTCTTCTGAAAGTAAGAGTGGGGAAGCTGCTTGAAATAAAAAACTGCATATGTGTCTGGCAGCTTATAGCTTTAAAGTACTGCCTATGCCGAGAAAAGAGGCCATGGATATGACAATTACTGAAGGCTTAGTACCAGGATAAACTTAAAGCAACTTTGTTCTAGAGTGAGCTTCCTGCGTGAATGCATGACTTGTGCTGGTGCCAGTGTGGGTGGCATTTGTTAGATTCTGGAGTCTAGTCTGTGTTGCTGCATGAAATGAGTGTGATGGGGTCAGGTCAGTCCTTGCTGAATGATAATCCACATCATAAAGCTACTGTAAATGATTCAGCATGGTTTAGTATTATTTTCAGCCAGTGCCCAGGAGAGGCCAGGACTGAGCTAGCATTAAGAATGAATTGTCCATGCTTCCCACTCTTACATAACTGAGGGTTCAGGTCACAGAAAAGTACCTCAGGAAAATGAGCACAGCCTCTCACAATGTGGATTACTTGTCTTCCTTAAAAAAAGGTTGTGAACCAGGGTGGAGGTTTAGTTTTCAGAAAGCACCTCAGAACTTCCTAGAGAAATTGAGTTATGATTCTGCGAGTTGACAGAACTTTTAGGACAGGTGCTGAATACCTGTTATTTCAACAGTGACCAGAGTAATTTGCCCCATTTTTTCAAGGGGTTCACATATTGAGGTTGCAGCTTTTAATTTCTAAGTGGATTTAATTTGTTTGCTTAAAGCAAAGAATTCAGTTGCAGATAGGTTATTGCTTCAATTGGTGACTATTGTGATCTTTTTTCTTTGATCTCTTACTAAGGCAGCTTTGCAACATTATTTGATTAAACTGTTGTTTGAGGTCATACAAATTGATGTGTTCTTTTGTTCTTGCCCAGAAAAGGTTCTGAATAAGTTACTCATGTAGATACTTAGGTAGGTTTTTTTACATGTTTTTAGAAGGCTCCAAAAAGGAAGGCTGGGATAGAGGACTTCAAAAGAAACAGACCAAAAGGAAAGAAAGAGAAAATTTGCAATAATTAGAAACCATGATTCATAATTGTCTAAATTAATTTTTTAGCAACTGTAGTTAGGCTGGACTGATGGCTGTGTGATTGCTCTACTTCATTCTGTTAAACACAGTAATATTGTGTAGTTTTACTATGTATCAGGAAAAAAATAAAGCAAATCTCTGTGTGCTTCAGACTTGGCTAGCGAGTCCAGCCAAGAACAGACGGAAACTCTGCCAAGCACTTTTTCATTGAAGAGTTTTCTTGAAGCTTTAAGAGGAGAAGATCAGAGCTTTGTAGACAAAATTGCTGATTCCTGCTCAGAGTGCTACTCTCGTTCCTGCATTTAGGGGCATCTTGCAAATATGGGCTGGACATCTGGCAAATGTAGGGTGGGTTCAGTGGCTGTTTGTCTGGACTCCTCACTCACACATGAGGACCATTTGATTTGGGACTGAAATAAGCAGTATCTGCTGGGGTTTGTACATGTATTTTTAGGGGTTTTGGTATCTTGGCGTTTGTATTGCTGCAAGACCATTTCAGCCTGTCCCTCAGTAGTAGAAGGTCCCATGTGGAAGGCTCAGTATTTTTCATGTTACTATCTCATGATGGAGCTTACTCTATCATCTATAATGTTGTACTAGCCCAGGCCCCACACTTGAGCTCTTCTCGACCTATAGAAAGGTCAGTATCTTTTTTTCACCCTAGTTCTTCAGCAGTTTCTGGCTCTACCTACAAGTACAAATGTGCTCCTTTACTTGCAGACTTTTCTGTCCTTTAGGACTATACAATTATTTCAGAGGAGATTGTGTCCTAAAAGACTAAAAAAAATTGTTTGTTTCTGGTTTGGGTCTTTTTTTACTCTTTGTTATAAAGAAATGCCATGAAAAAGCCATGAAGATGGAGTTCATTATGTTAATCCCATCTCTAAAAGCGCTGCTGTGCTGCGGGCCTTTGTTGTCAATAAAATGTCAAGCAGTGGCATGTACAGCATGTTGTGCAGACTTCAAAATGCCGCAGCTGTAGGACTGTGCTGTGTTTTCTACATGGGAGCTGAGAAATATGGGAGGGATTAATATCAGGTGCCCAAAGTGGTAGTACTGAAAAACCACAGCAAGAAAAAACCCAAACCTTACGGGGTTTTTTTCAGTGTATTTGTAAAAATTTGTTGTCATTCTTCATAGTTTGAAAGGCATCTGTTTACCCCTAGTTTATCCAGGAGAGCTGGTGTAGTGGTTTGCCTTCTCACAGGGGCAATATCTTTTTGAGTGTTCATGGCAGTATAGGGTATAGTGGTAGTATAATATAGCTATAGCCATTAATTTGTCATGCTTGTGATAATATGGGAGGTAGGTGAAATACCAGAAAGCAAATTGCCTATTTTAATTCCCAGAAAAGAGACTTTTCTTCAGCACTGACCCATTTTATGAAATCATGGATTTCATGCTGTAAAGGACCTGATGCTTTTTTGGTACAAATGTGACCAGTTTGTAGGTCTCCACACCTGTTGTGGGAATGTCTGGCTGCAGGAAGGTGAGTCAAATACATTAATAATATGACCCTCACCAGCAGAAGCCAACAAGGAAAATATTATGTTCCTGGATGTGTATTTTGTAGGTGTGGTACAGAGACTAAAGGACAGCACCCTTTTTGGTTCTCCCAAGCACTGAAATAGGAAAGTTTGCCAGTGTGGTTATGGGGTAAGAAAGGAAGGACTGTGAGCAGATAAACTGCTCCTACTCTAATTCTGAAATAAGTATCACTCCTTTTTTCTCAGGCATGGTATTCTGAAATTTTTCATATTTTCTTTGAGGAGTATCTCCATCTCTTCACGCATGAGTGGTGTGTTTTAATACCAAGTCTATGTTACAGATCAGTTACTACTGATTTTCAAGAAAAATTAAATGCGTTAGAATGAAGACTGGCCATACTGTGCTAGTAAAACTTTTGAGACCAGTGACTTAGTTTAGGATATAAGAGGGATGAGGGTTATCATGTGGAAGTAAGAGGGATGAGGGATGATGATTGTAATCTCAGGTCATATAGGAAGTTCTAACTTAATACCTGACCATAGCACTTTCATCTCCATGCTGCTTTCACACTGATTTCAGTGACCGGATGGCAGAAGGGAGAGACACATTACTGTTATTATTTGATACATGTGAGCTCCTGTGGCCATCCCACTGTATTTGCCTGGATCGAGCTTTGCCATCTGCACCGCAGGCCAGGCACTCTGCTGTGCGACTCTATCCACCTCTCCCTGGAGCAGCTTGCTTAGGTTTCATCTAATTACAACTGATGTCTCTCAAAAAATATTACATGTTATGTTTTATGTTCCTTTTTGACACATCGTGATAGGGTTTCTTACTGCAAATCACCATGTTCAAAATGTGGAAAGATTGCAGCTGTAAAATTAATTTCGTTTGTATTTATCCAGGTGTGGGTATTAGGAGTCAACCAAAATCTAGCATCATAAATCCTCTTCCAGGAAAAAAAAAGGAAAAGTTAGTGTCTGCATCCAGGATTTCTCTTGTCTTCCAGGCTCTTTTTTATTGTTTCCCTCAACATGCTGGTGCTGCCAGGTTCCTTACAGCTGTTCTCATTTTGTCTGTTGCTAGCTTGTTTGCTGATTCAGAAACTAAAACAGTGTAACCTCCATCCTTCCCTCCTTCCCTCCTTTCTTCCCTTTCTTTCCTACTTTCTTTTTCTCCATTATGGGGGTAAGTAACTTAA
The DNA here is from genome assembly GCF_015227805.2 of Hirundo rustica. Classification (NCBI taxonomy): domain Eukaryota; kingdom Metazoa; phylum Chordata; class Aves; order Passeriformes; family Hirundinidae; genus Hirundo; species Hirundo rustica. The sequence continues at coordinate 17,368,951 of NC_053454.1, read as the reverse complement.
AAAATACTTTCATCAGCACACAGGAAGGTTACTCTTGCAACAAGTTCTGCATCCAGGAACATCATGACAAAGTCTTTTATCAAACATAACTTTTTTTTCAGTGTGGAGGCATATCTTCTCGCATGCAGTATCAACAGAGATGCTGTCTTTATGTAGAGTTTGGGGGTATAGCTCTGGTAGCTCTGAAACAACAAGAAGAAAACAACAAGAAAAGTAATTTTCTTCTTGGAGGAAGGTCTGGGTTTAGCACAGGGAGACAAGGCTGTTGACAGGGCTTTGGTAGGTGGTGTGGTCTGTTGGGCTAAGTTAGGCAGCAGCACAGGACTTTCTAAGAGTAGGTACGAGGATGAAGAGGTGCTACTTTTGCACAGAGCCCTTGTGACTCAACTGACATTTCTACTTGGAAGAATTCCCTTTATAACGGTGAGAAATATTTTAGTTTGTCTGCTTGGCCTTCTGTGATATGTTCCTACCCCACACTAATGCCAGTCATATTAGATCGTTCTAATTATAAAAGTGACAACTCTGAGAATTTGGATTTTAAAACCCTGGGGGGTTTATGGGTATTTTCTAACTCCAAACCAGAAAAAGTTACTAGTAGACTTAACCAGGTTAGAAGGTGGTGTTTTAGCCACAGAAGTACCTAGTCCGTACCTGGATTTGAGCCAGGGAGTACATCTGCTATATATCTGAGAGAGGGAAACGAAAGTATCCTATGCTGTGAGATTGGAATCAGCAGGGTCCTCTGTTTCCAACCATGCTCATTTGCTCTAAGTCATGAAATTAATTAATGGGGAAAATTTATCGTAAAATAGAGCAGCAGTTCTGATTTACGTGACTTCTGTGCATTTGCAAGTATTTTTTCCCCCTATGGCTAGAACTGTATTAACAGGTTTTGTTCCAATAAATGAACTAACCCACATGTATTAAGCAGAGATCTCATGGAATCCAGTCTCTGCAACAGCTTTGCCATTCCCTCCTGTTTATTTATTTGTACCAATGAAGCTGCCCCCTTGCTCTGTGCCATTTTCCCCTCCCTGTCTTAGCTACTAAGCAGCCTCTTCAGTGGCTGCAGTGAATCAGCACTTCTGGCAGGCTTGTGCTCCCGTGCTCTGCCTTGGAGCATGACTGCGGTGCGGCACACAGACCCCTCTCGGGCTGCTTTGCTGCCGAACCAACAGGGCTCGGCCCTTAAGGCACAGGTTTTCCTGCTGTTGGAAAAAACAGCAAATAGTAGATCAAAAAGTTGCACTGGGTTTTATTTCCCCTTTTGGAGGAGAAGCTTTTTGCTGATGGTGATCAAGGGGATATTTGCAGCCCCATTTAAAGCATTGTGTGGGCATTCAGGTAATTATTAGTAAGCGTAATAAATATACTAAGAAATAAAAGAAAATTAAGCTAGACACATTGCACTTGGAAAAGACGAACCTTATAAGATCGACAGATGTTTGAAAATTTTGAGAAACTCTCTGAAATAATTGCAGAAAATAAACAAAAACCCAATAAACTCAAGATTGCTCCCTCCTCTCCAAGTGTATTTGCAAATCCTTTTTTAGGTCATGTTACTTAAAAAAAAAAAAAAGGTAGAGAAGGGAGTTCTATTTATTTCATTACAAACCTAATTTTCAAACTCAGGGAACTCTCTCACTCCAAAGAAAATCCCACAGAAGAAACTTAGGTTCTCTCAGAGCCTTTGGTAATGTTCCCCAAATTGTTCATATCTTCTTCAGTCTGGCAGTTCAAAGAGGGGGTTTGTAGACCCATTGCTTTGAATGAATAACACTTGAAACCACAGCTAATCTCATGGAACAAGTTGGTGAATAAGGTGTTGAATTAAGGACTCAGAGCATGGCGCACGGGAAAGGATAAATCCTGCCTCACTGGAGTTTGTGGTAAGGCTGCTATTGATGGGGTTGCAGAAGGGCAGGATCAGGCTCTGTGTTTTGCTTTGAATGCATTTTTCTTAAATGGTGAGGGAAATTAAAATAATTTGCTTCCAAAAATTGTTTTCTCATAACCAGTGCAATAGCAGTATGCAGTAGGACTTGGAGGTCCTGAGCTATATTTTTGTTGTTTTATTGCTGAATAGTTTTTTTTCCTCCTTACATTCAAATCTAAACCTAAATGTTGGCTGAAATCCTTCACATGTGTTTTCATGTATGGTTCCATAAGCATTGTTTTCCTTGATTTCCACTGACATAAATAGTTAAATAACTGAGGAAACTGGAACTACCTAGTATTACTCCTCTTCATCAGATGATTGGTGCTTTGCAGGCCTAATATGCAATATGTTGATTAGTGCTTTTTTATATTAAGGAGGTTTTTTTTTAATGTACATCAAATTTACTACAGGTTAACCTCCTGTATGCAGTTCATTTTCGAAGTGATGTCAGCCTTGGCTCTGCTGGAGAACTGAATCCTGCAGAAAATCACGATACAATCTATGCATGCAGTGGCTGTCATCCTGTGGGAGATACTGAGACACTGGGACTTCCAGGGTTCAAAAAGAGCTCCTGGTATTGGCTCTGGAGCGCCAGTGCTCCCAGTATGGTCTGGAACAGACTCTCCTACTTCTGTAGTCGGTGCAGAGGTAGGGCCGCACATAGGTGTGTTGGAGTGATGCATTCTTGGGTGGCGTTGCTGTGTGAGACTGTGCTGAAGTGTACTTGCCTCAGCTGTACAGCGAGTTGCATGAAACAGTGCATGCAGGTGTTGACACGTAGAGTCATGTGTGAATATAAGTGGAGCCTGTATTTTCAAAAGTGGTCCATTGTCTTGGGGATTAATGAGAAACTTGATTGTCCGGTTATTGCCTGCACTGCATACCCTGTGAATACACCATGTACTCCACGTCTAGGGGCAGGGCTGTGATTTTTAAGGTTGATGGTTGTGGAGAGGATTATCCTTTTAGGTTTGCTTTACTAAGCCAATTAGAAATGTTCAAGACTAGGAGGTGTTTTTCCAAGTCTTATGATCCCATTAGTTAAACAACAGAGGGAGAAGTGAAGCAAGCAAGCAAGCAAGCAAGCAGACTACAGAATAAACTGTGTAAATAAAATACAGTAACTAACTTTTGGTCAGGTAGCATCTTGCTGAGCAGTCTGATTATTGACTACCCAGCCAGTTCTGCTGATATGACCAACATAAATTCATCTTTGCTGCTTTTTTACTGATGCCAAAAACCAGAGGAGCTCTAGGATAGGAGAACTGGATTCAATTCTGGTTCATGAATCACATATTGAATTGTCAGGAAAGGAACAAATTCTGCCCCAATTGCCACTATAACTATGATAGGTTGTACTCGTGTGCCTCAGGGCAGAATATGGTCTGAAATGAAATAGATGAGGTCAAAATCTGTTTTCATTGATCACAGAGAAGGCAGTGAAGCTGTAGAGGCAAATGTGACAGCAAAATATTGTCAGCAAGGCCATTCCTCTTGCCAGTGATGCATCATGGCAAAAAGAAGGCTGTTTGATTTTCAGCCTCCATGATGTCTTGGTTGGATTGATAAAAAAAATAACCATTCTGTAAGCAAGAAAATTGAACTGAAAGTAAGACCAGGTGATTGACACTGAGTTGCAAAATGCCATTTATTTAAAGTCTTTTTGCACAGAAAAAGAAAGAGCCATTTTGGTTTTGTTGCAGAAAGTATTAATTTTTATTTTCTTTTTACTTATATTTTTAGGAACTTGCAAAAGGGAGACAAGGAATGTGATTTCAGGAATAATCTTCTTTTATTCCATCAGATATATTCTGCAGCCCATTCCATAAAGATGACAATAATAAAAAAGCAAAGGACACAATATAAGAAACAACTTCCTTTCTGTTAGGGCGGATGGCTTTATAGAATAGATACTGAAGCGGCAAAGAACTGAAAGTGGTTTCTGAGAAGTGTTGACCTCCTTTCGTGCCACTTACTGTGAATTAAAGCTGTGAGTGAGAACTAGTTTGGGCATGTGGTACAGCACTTACAGCAACTGCTGCCAAGGAACAAGATTTGTGTTTCTAAGGAAATGCAACAAAAGAAAATGGTTTAAGAGGCAGTGGCTGTCACTGTGTTAAAAAAAAAAAAAAAAAAAAAAAAAAAAAGTATCTATTTATGTACAGATAGAAAAGAAGGGCCAAACTGGGTTATTCTATGTGCAGGTTAGCATACGTGTGAACTTTTGTAATGTGAAATTCAAAATCAAGCTACTGTGGATTGTGCAGGGTTTAGCATATCTCACACTTAGAGTTTACAAAGTTGAGCTAGCTAAAAGCAGTTGTGACCTCCTCTGTGCCTGTGATTGACTGTTGTTTGTCATTCTTACAGGCATTATTAGTAACAGTGATGTGCTATAGGAAAGGGATACATTTAAAGCAAGGAAACTGGGTTTTTGTGGCTTTTTGGAGCTCCTTTCTTACAAAACCAAAAGGCAAATAACTTCAGCACTTCTAAACCAAGGCTGCCAAACAGTATCACTTACCACTACCTTTAAGGTTATAAATATCTTAGGACATGACATCCACTCACTGATTTGTAGCAAAGATGTTATGAGAATTGTTCATGCACTGCAGTTTCATTAAGGGTTGAAAACTGTAGCAAAACACCAAGGAAAAAATATTGCTATATTTACACATTGTCTTAACTCCTTTCTTTCACCCCTCCGGGGTTGGAAAGGGAACCACCTGTCTCCTTTGCTGATGTCAGACTGCTGCCTGGAGACATGGTGCTATTGGAAAGCACACAGCACTGTACATATTTACACCAAGCTTGTATCTGATTGAGATTGTGCTACGAGACCTGTGAGTTCACAAGTTTCTTCATCATACTCTCATGCATTAAACATGTATTTGAACTGTGGCTTGAAAACCGTGTGATCCTATGATAGACGTATTTATGTAATAGTTAAATGAATGATCATGTGCGCTCCAGCTCCTTTTCCATGCAAATGCAGAGGAAATTGAATATTATAATATTTCAGTGAGATGTCCTCAATAACAAATTACTGTTTAAAATAACCAATATTTGTATGTATATCAATTGCCTAGCAGTTATTTTTGTCTGCTATTTGCATGATATGGAAAAGATTTTTTTCTAGCAAACGTTTTAAGCTACTTGGTGCTGCCTTCCTTTTGGAATGATCACAAGGGTGCACATTTAGGGACGTATTTTCCATCTGCTTTTTTTGAAGCTGGCAAAGCACATAATTTGGAATAGAAAAGAAGTCTGAAAGTACCCATATTTGAACTGGTATGTGTTTGAGCCATTCTAGGAATTCTTACTCAGTAGCAGTTGGTAAAAGTGAAGGACTGTATCGTGCCCTTGGATGCAGTATGCAGGCAGGGCTCAAGGCCAGCTCCACTTTCCTATGGGAGTGCCCAGGGAAACACCAGGGCCCCCCTGAGAGTTTTGCTGCTCGGTTACCACGGCAAGAACCTGAAATGAACAGGGGAGCTCTTTGAACTCCGGCTGTTTGATGCGGTCCTGTGTTGTGGAGGTTTGTTGAGATGGGTCCTACTGCAAAGGCTAGGCTTGAGCTTCTCTTCATAGAGCCTTGAGTGATTTGCCTGATGGAGAGACCCACTGAGTCTTCTGCGTCCTGCAGTGCGGGCATGGGGCTGCCAGTGCAACCCGTTTGTGTGCTTTCTCAAATGTCCCTGTGGCGCTTGCCAGGACGTGGGATCTTTGTAAGCCAAATACAGGCTTTGCTGCAGGTCTGTGACCCATGTACAGGTTGGGGCCTGAGCTTCCATGCAGAGCAGCGCTGGAATGATGGTGATTCTTTTCAGAGTGGGGATCTTCACTTGGTGAGCTGCAGATCACCTACACTCTCTCTGCTCATCCGTAAGCATTGCCTTAGCTCTTCACAGCAGCTCACCCTTTTGATGGGACTGCTTGCTGTACATGGTGAATAAGGGTAACAGGGCAGAATCTGGCCCTGTTACTCTTGTCAGTGGTTGGATCAAGTTGGGCACCATTTAGTATGGTAATTTCTCTCAACTGGGCATTTTGAAAGCACCAAAATATTTGGGGACAGTAGTGCTCCTGGGATTCCATGGGACTGGGAACATCTAGGTAAAAAGGGCTCCAAGAAATGCGAACTGATGCTGCAAAACCTCTCTAAGTAAAAGAGCAGATTTGGGGATAGAGGCATGCTTGGAGTATCAGATTGCCCAAATTAAGTTCTGACAAAAGAACTGGATTTCTTCTTGCTGAGGTCTAGAGATCTAGTCAATACCACTGTTGAGCTGCTTATGTCTCCTGAGCAGTACAGGCACAATTCCTGGGGTGTGGAGTTGGTTTTTACCCATCAGCTGGATGGGTATTTTTGGCTGAAGGCTGTTCCAGTGGAAAAACTCATATCGGTGGGTGTTGCTGAAGACAGTACTTCTGAATCACTGTGGGAACCAGTTCATTGCGGGTGTGCACCAAACTCGTGGTGATACAGGGGGAGATGTCAGTATCTCATCTTCCAAGCTTTCCTTAGTCTTGTTACTTTTTCAATAATTTGTGATTTGTTTAATGTAGCTTTTCAGTGAAGAACTACACTGTATGTTAGGGATTTTTTTTTTTTTTTAATGGAGATTGAAGAGTAAGGAAAACTGGCCTTCCCTATGCTAGAGACAGAGAAGTTACAGCTAGAAATGAATTCTTGGGTCTTCTGTTCCATCCTCATTTGCTAGCACCTTTTTTTTTTTTTTTTTTTTTTTTGTATACTAAACAGTGTTCAAATATATGATTCATATTAATTAGGTTTTTGCAAAGTACTGCACACCTCAACTTGAACTGAACCAGAAATAAATATATTGCAATATATTAACATTTTATTAGTTGAGAAGAAGAATAGGATGAAGGCACCTACGTGAAATCCAAAGTATGAGCTTCAGATTGAATTAATACCAGCAGTGCCTTGAGATTAATTTGGTTACTATGGGTACAGAATAAGAAATAGTAGATCATAATGTAACTATGTTTACTGATTCATTTCTGGCATTAAAAACTAAAACCACATTATACATGCAACAACAGCCTTTTCTTACTTGGAAGAAGGTGGGTACCTTTTAGTATTGTAGTGAATGTTGCCCTCTGAAAAGTGCCAGTACTACAGTGGAAGATGTGTGCTGTTCTTATAGAGGATATGCCCCATCACAAGCAGCAGAACTGCAGTACACCAGAAGAGACTTGAAACAAAAGATACTACCAACTCAGGAAGCTGCCAGTCTTCTCATTAAATATCTCTTTTAACATGGTAACTTCTGTTTCATGTACCATTTAGCTGGTCAAATGTGATTTTTCTATCCTTGCGCCACTTCTATGTCATCAGTACATAGGACAAGGAACAAGTTTTGCATCTTAAGATGTTAAAAGCTGAGTAATAATAAAATAATGCAATATAAATACTATATATTCAGAGAGCAGTTATTTTAAGGAGTTTCAGTTTTGACATGGCTAGATTAAGTATGAAGCTTTTTGTTTTTATACTTACTGTCAAGAATACTGTTAAATACTGATACCACCTCCTAAGAGAACAACTTTTAAATACCAAAATGAAAAGGATAAGCATTAAATATTTTGGTAGATATATTGTGCCATAATGTATACTGTCTTGTTCTTAATACAAGGCACAGTAGGGCTTAATTAAAAAGTGATTGTACGATCTATCACAAACCTGCATTAGGGATATGGATGCCAAGAAAATTAAGTTGAATAGGTGGTGATAATGAAATCGATATTTTATTGAATAGCTTTTATTCCTATGCCTTTGTTTGCTATTCTTGCCTTCCTGTCAGCAGGTAAGACATTTTCCATCCAAAATTCTTTGAAGGAATTCATTTAGTCTGATGCCGCTTTGTTTCATTATTTTATCAGTGTAAGTTATTTGATTCATTTTTCGACAGAGTAAAATGCCTTGACAAAGTTCTGACTCTGTCAGAGCAGAGCATGACAGTAAACAAAGAAAAGCAAGTCCTTACGAGCTCGTTCCTGCTAGGAGTAACTAGCTAACAACTGGTACAAGGGTGATTTTCTATTTCGTGTAAGCAAAAGTCACAGTCACTCAAAGCCTCCAGGGCAGCCCCACAACTGGATTTTAGTGCAGATTTCTCCTATTCCAACTCCTAGTGTGGCTTTAGGACTTGCTAAGTAAAGTGTTTAGCATTAGAGAACAATGAAATATAGCATAATACCAAGTGAAGAATATATACAATAAAAGTAAGTATTTGTATAGCCTGGGCCAAAATTCCCCTTTTTGTAACTTCATCAGCCTAAATGCTATTGATTTTTCAGGTACCACTGACCTGAAATTGCTGGGATTGTAATTTGACCTATACCATTAAGGCCAAGCAGAATCACAGTTTTGAAAGTGTAATGCAAAGAAATAGTTACCGAGTATTCTGCTGTCTTGTAATTCTACACCAGTCACTCAGTTCAGTGCACTGTTGCAAAATCTCTTCTTTAGATGGGTAGAACTGTGTCTGCAAGCACTGTAGAAAACAATAAAAGAGCTTATTGTTCCCCTTTATATTTTTAAGAGTGGTGTGCTGCAAACCAGACAGCCTGTGCTTTCTGAACAGAGCTGCTGGGGCAGTCAGCACAGCTCCATTTTCACATTCCCACTTACTAGTTTCAATGTTGTCAGTGTCCTTTTTGTGGAAAAAATCAAATAGCCAAAAGGGAAGGCTGGTTTTCATGAGCTTTCTTCTTGTGTGTCTCAAATGGACACATATCACATATTGCAGTGCACATTGCAACTTGCAGCTCGTCTCATGCCTGGGTGCAATAGACAACATGGGATAATGGGAAGAGGAGAAGACAGGCACAGCACAAGGCTCTTGAAAGCCATGAGAGGCAATGAAAGCTTGCATTTGTGGTATGCAGCAGTATAGATATTTGAAAGGTTAGGTTCTGTCTATTTTTAGATAGCCTTCACATTGGAACCGATCTAAAAATGAGGGGGACATAAAAATTGCACGTGTCTCTCCGGATTTATCAGAGATTTTTTGACTAAATGCATTAAAAAAGGCACCTCTGAATCAGAGATACTTTTTTTCTAAAGTATAGCTGCACTTCTTATTTACAAGAAGAGTCTTTATGTTCTTGATTAAAATGCCAGTGCTGTCTATTTCACTCCAAGATCAGCACTTTCAGATTTTAGCAAAGTTAAAGAAATATGACTTTCGTACTCATTGTTTGGGAAGATTTATTCACTTGTGTAAATGAATTTTAAAAAATTGGCAAGGCCTTTTATCTCGTATAAAATAAATCTAAAGATAAATGATCTTTTCCACTAACATCACCTGTCATTAAAGTGGCTAAATGAAAATCAAAATGTGTTGCTATTTAGTGCCTGCTCGCCTTTTTACGGGAGATGAAATTGAGCATGTTTACTGGGCAGGAATTGTCAGTGATGCTTCGATTTATAGCATTGTCGAGGATATAAATTAACAACCACCATGTGTTTTTCCCCACTCTCCCTGGAAGATGGTAGCCCTGTCTCTCAAAGTGTACCTTTCCAGCTTGCTGTGCATGCTTTTACCCTTCCTTAAAGAAAACCAGTAAACAATATAAAATTGTGGTGCATTGAACTGAAGTGCAAATATTTTTCCATGTCCCTATAAACAGAAGTGCATGTGAGAATGAAACAGCTGGAGGTCTACCTCCAGAAAACCCCAAGGGATGTGTCACACTCATTTCTCCAGTCTATGCAATCTTGGTTTAATAAATTGGTAATAATATTATGATGAAGTGCTCTTTGGTGTTGGTTTGCTGTTTTTTCAGAGTTGTGGGGTTTTTGTTGGTGTTTTGTTATTTTTTTTTTACATAGCAACAGAAATTAAAATAATCTTCCATTCCAACAGTTTCCTATTTTTACTTGGTTCTTTGTTCCTCAGAGAGAAGGGAGAAGGCTGCAATAGGCAATAGGGAAAGGTGCACTCTGATGAAGTCTCTGTTTCAGTGTGAATTGTACACAGTCCTTTCAGTGCTTTTGGTTAAATGCATTGCCCTGACTTGCACTTCGACGTGTGGAGTTCAAAAGAGCAGAAACAACAAATAGTGTTTAATTGAGCTAGACTGTTGGGGAATTTTACAATGGTAGAGATCCATTAGGGACAAACATAGAAGCAGCAAACTTGCCTTATTTGTTGATAGACATGAAGTAATGAAAGTACAGTTACAGCTCGTTCAGGGAGGAAGCATGAATCTTCCTGGTACCCATTTAGAAAATAATATATAATCAGTGTCCCACGGCAAAGATGTTCAGCAAATACTAAATTTCTTGGGAACCAAGATGTCTAAAATGGTGATAGCTGATGCAGTCTATCTGCTTTACTCCTGTTGTATTCACAGGGGAAAGCTGGGGAAGCCTGAATTGTAAAAAAAAAAAAAAAAAAAAAAAAAGTGGAGGAGTTTCTGCTTTGAACTGTCTTGGTCCCTCCTTCTGTGATAAGGTCTGATTCAAAGTCTGCCTAAATCCATTTAAAGATTTCCATTCCCTTCCAAAGGATTTAGAGCAGTTACCCCTTCTAGCTACTTTAACCCCCTCTTTTACTTTATTGCATTTTCTCATACAGGTATTGAGGCAAGTGATTTGGAATAAAATAAAATAAAATAAAATAGTAACTTACTCATATTTTCTGTGGCTAGTTTTCCCATTCCATCTCTGCACTAGCGTGTTTGGCCCTGAGTCAGAGGTGAAAGTACTGACAAATTTCTTGTCAAAAGCATCGCTGGAGGAGGGTCAGTCTCTAAAGGTTTACAGCTGCACTTTGTATATCTAATAAGCCCTGGGCTGAATGCTTATCTTCCTTTATTTCAGTTATCTGAACTGGGGATGGAGGGAGGATGACATCTCTTGCCATTTGTGCAACTTCTTTAGATTAATATTGCAGCTCCAAGAAAAATGAATAATTGGACTTCTGAGCAGGGAGTGGAACCACGAAACCCATAGGGATTCCTCTAGCACTAGTCACTAGTTTGCATATTGAAAGTTAACTGCAATTCGTGAAGGGTTCTGGCTAAAAATAACTCCAGGGCTCAATTTTGGCTGGCAGGAACTACTAGTTAGGAGGTCAGGCAAAGCTGATCCTTCAGAAGCCTTGTCTGCATGAGACTGTTGGGTGTCTCAACGAGGTGATCCCATCTCTGCTTGGCTTGTCCTTGGTTGACTCAGGAAAATGGGGTGCAGGGGCTCTGAGGAGCTGGGGAAGGGGACTTCTGCTGCAGCCTGGGAGCTTCAGAGGCCAAGCAGTGAGTGCTGGCTGCTGCATGAGTGGAGTTATGTTCTCCACTGACAGGAGGTTCCACAAAAGCTCTCACACTTCCACAAGCAGCCATAACCCTATAAAGGGCAACTTGATCCATAAGTGTACTAAAAAAACCCCAACAACCCCACACCAGGTGTTCTGTGTGATATCTTAATTTTATTTTGTTTCCCTAAAATTGTTGCAGAGCAAGTCTGTGGCCTGTGTTACTAAAATCCCATCAGATTACTACAGTCCAGAATTATTTCCACATTATACTTTATTTTAATATGAAAAATGCCAAGAGCTAGGCCCAAGAAAAAAGGCTGACTCAGTTCCACTGAGCTCTATCTGAAGAAAGTCATATTTGAAGATGAGGGATGTGTTGGTAAGGCTGTCTGTCATCTCTAGTTTATTAAAAAGAATTGCTAGGAGGCACTAAAACTGTCCACTGCCTTTCCCTCTGTTCCTTCACTCAAAGGTGCTTCATTCACATCGACTTTACCATAGCAGTTTTGTGTAAAACAAGATTTGATTTTAGGGTGTTTAAAGGTTACTGTTCTCTCCAGTGCTGTGCTGAGCCTTGCGTGTGCTCCACTGCAGTCACCTTACCAGCCATTTTAGAGAGGAGATAGCCTGTGTTATGGAGATGAGAGATTTTTTCCTCCCTGTGAGCCTCGGCGTGGATCTGGTGAGGGAGTGTGCTCCTCTGCACTGATGTGGCAGCCTGGGCATCACAGCTCCCCTTCAGGCTGGGAGGCCCTGTCTGGGTGACTAAATGGCCAAACCCCAAATGCAGTGTTACAGGTGGGTGGCCACCTCAGTAAAGGCTGGTACCTCCCACAAACTTGCTTATGGTTGCACCAGAGAATCTCTTCAGTACCCTAAGATATCAAATCCGTGGTGGTTGTTCATGGAATCATCCTCTTCAGATCCCTCTCAGAAAAGGTCCCTAAAAACTAGATTGGCATTCTGTGAATAAGTCAGGGAAGAAGAGCTCCAGGGTAATTTCTCTAAGCGCCCAGGGGCAAGGGTGCAAGGTGGATGGTAATACGTGTAATGAGAAGGGTCTGGGTGGGGTGTTCCAGACCTATGCAGTGTTACAAGTAAATACACGGTGTATTTGTATCCCTGAAGCTTCCCCATGTTCTGCCCTGTGTGGCTGCAGCTGGAGAATACAATTGCCTATTGCCAGAAGGGCGTGAGCATCCCAGCAAGGCTGGGAGTGAGAGAGGAAGGGGTCAGCTTCTGAGTAAGGGCAGATGTTCCAGGCCCCTGAACAGGAATGTCAGAAACCAGTTCCTTGGGTCTGATGATATCAGATATGAGCAGGCTTTGGTCTCTTCCCAGAGACTTGAATGTGTGGAAGGATAAGGGGATAATAAGAACTTTATGACTTCTTTTGTTCCAAGGAAATATCAGCAGTGAGGTGAGTAAAGGAGAGATGATGAAGATCTGCAACGGTCTGCGATTTTGATGTGGTCCTGCCTGCTCTGCCAACCTGCAAGACAGTGCAAAACTGGAATCTGTCTCCTTGGTTTGCCTGGGTGTCTGCGCTCAGACAGCACCACAGCCTCCCCAGGAAACGGATGTGTTTACGTGGCTCCGTTTCTCAAACATATAGAGGTCATAAATTTAAAGGTAGATGCTCTTTTACAGATCAGCCCTTCTGTAAAACAGTAACACCCATGTGAAAGACGCTCATATTCCTTTTAGCAAGCCTGACAAGCTGGATTTCCTGCAAATCATAGCAAATGAGAGTTCTGGAGAATGCTCCAAATGTTGGAGGGAAACAAGTGACAAATATATTTTTTACATAATCAGCTAGAGTGGGTTAGTTTTTCTTGTTTATAATAATGAGTAAATGAAACATACTTATAAAGAGGGTGATGTTCAGGGAGGTATAAGAAGAATGGTAAGATTTCTTTTAGTGGGTACCTGTGATCCCCCTGCTTCACTTGAACACTCCTGGAAGGTTTTACTACAAGCACCCAATTACAAAGAGTTGTGTGTCTGCAAGCCTGGTAATCAGGTAATCTGCACTGATAGTAAATAGTCATAGTCAGGTCCAGTTGCACATGAACAAGCAAGTGATTTCCCTGGCATTCAGTGCTGTTTATTTGAGCCCTCAGTCTGTGGATGCAGATGTGGCAAAATTCAGCCTGGTGTCAGTAATGTCAGTAATGCATTGCTGTTCGGAGAAAGTTATTTTGGACTCGCGAATACACAGCTCCTCAGACAGCAGCCTGTGACCCAGAGCTGGGCCAGAAATTAACTTGGCCCTTGAGTTTTTCAGAGAGCTGGTACAGAGCACTATCCTGGGCTATTCTGTTAAAAAAAAAATAAAAAAAATCTCCAATCATAACTGCCCTACCAAAACTAGAGAGAGCAGATGGCTTTATTCCGTTGTAGAATTACTGCACCAATGAATGCAGAAGCTGAAGGAGTTTGATTCACTAGCTTACGCCATTGAGGGTGTATTCTGGGTAGGATGAACTGGATAAATAAGGAAAAGATGAGAAAAGGGAAAAAAAGAGCAAACAAATAGGATAGAAGTGGAACAGAGAGAATGGACTGGAGAACAAATACAGGACTGTGCAAAAAATAAGAGTAAAGAAGCACAGAAGGAAGATTTTAAATAAAAAAATTAATAGAGTACATATACTTAATATAGAACGCCATTCACGCTAACACACACCTTTGGACTGCAGTTTGCTCTTTTATATGCAGCATTGGCTGATCTTTTGCTGTAAGGCCAGCCACTCTTGAAGGGTTGAGCAGAGAGGGTTGAATTGACATGAGAACTGATTCGCAAACCTCATCTGTCTGAAACTCCAGCACCATTTTTTGTACAAGTTTCCTTGTCCTTACTCCACTGGGAAAGTAGCAAACTTCGCCAAAAATCAGCAAGTACCATAATCTTGGGGGGCAAGGAAAGAAAATATTTTTTCCTCAGTGCTCTAATGAAGGGGCTATGTTTTGGTCATGAGGTCTCCAAAATCAGTAGCTTCTTTGAGAAACCTAAATTAGAGGGAATAAGAACCTGACCCATAGCTAGAAAACGTGGGTGAAAGAGGAGGAGAAAAAGATAAAATGATTGCTGAATCCAGAAAAAAGTCAAGGACAGAGGGCTTGAAGGCTTTGGTCTTTGATTTGTATTTTCTGTTGTTGCAGGCAGCTGTATCTTCCAGTCCTCTTAGAAATGTGTCAGGATTTGGGAATTAGTGCCTAAATTTTGTTGGAAGGCTTACCAGAATTTTCTTTAATCATGGCCCTTAAAGAAAAGTCAAAATCTGGGAATTGCTGAGATCTGGTACAGACTAACCTGAAAACAGGGGAAATGCAGTGATTAGAGAGGTGGTCTGATAAAGGACATTTCAACAGGGCAGATTGTGTCAAAGGGACCCGCATTCTTTGTCAGCTGAAGGTGGGTTTTCTTTGTATGTGTTTGTTATGGAACCAAATATCATGTGTGTATGCGCTCAGATATTGCCCCACAAAAGATGTTTGTGCAATTCTTTAGTGTTGTCAAAACAGAGGGAAGAGCATTGCTAAAGCTTCTAGGGAATGTTCAGAAGGCAAGGTTTCCTTTGAGGAAGCAGCTTAGGTGCTGGCTGGGTTTCACAGGTTTTCATTTGCAGAGGCGGAGGCTGCGTCATTTCCAAACTACACCACCACTGCAGCTGTCTTCCTTGCTTTTCTCCTCCTTGGGGCACTATGCTCAAAACCCACATTAAAACATGGGGAAAAAGAGATCCTAGTGGGTAAATTTATACTTTGGCTGGGGTTAGACACTTCAGTTAAAAATACATAAAATTCTTCCCAAGCAATGTGGAACCCTTGTTGAAATCTCACAGCCTTCTGTAGTTGGGAGTTTTGCTTGGCATCTCTTCCAGGTAATGCTGGAACTGCCAGCAAAGTTCAAGCTATAATGTGGACAGGGCCATAGAGAAGCTCTGGGGTTTCCGTAATTATTACTCTTGGTTGCTCCGTCTGTAGTGCACTAGAAAAGTTCTTCAATCTCTAAAGCTTGTATGGTGAGAGCACCACTAAGGTCACAGTTTATATTTATCAGTTAACTTGCTAATTTGAAGGGAAAGCATTGAAGTGGAAATGTAGAAAATAGAAACAACATGAGCAGGTCAAAATATCCAAAACAGCAATATGAAATGTTCCAGTGTAAATACATTTCTATAAAAGGTGTGAATGAAATTTCAGAAAAAAAACCAGATGATGGATTCGGCACAGTCAATGAACATAATTATAGGTAGGTATTGAAGGAGAATATTCCACCAGCCATGGATCCACAGATAATAATTAATAAGAACTGACTCCACTCCAGGCAGGCAGGTGCCCAGTATTATTTCACAGTTGACTGTTCAGGGGGTAGAGGTACTCACCTTTGCCACAGATCTTAATAATTTACTGCAGTTTTATCATTAAATCAGCATATAATTGGGAAGGAAATAAGTTGGGGTTTTTTTTGTTGTTGTGAGAGCAAAGCAATACCGTTAATTTAATTATTTGTAGGAAAGGCTTTCTGTAGTTATTCTGTATTTTGCTGTTTTTTTTATTTTATTTTATTTTTTTTTTTTTTTTTGATTAAGTAAAGTAAAAACTGCCATTTTTGTCATTAGTGCTTGGTGAAAAATGACATTGTGATGTGATTTGCAACTTAAGCACAAGCTCGGAAAAATGTACATTTTATCAGGACTGGCAATAATGAATTACAAGGAAACACAAATAAGCTAAGAATATATCTGAGACCTCCTACCATTTCTGAAGATTCCAGTGTCTGTGGGAAAAAGGCTATTTCGAGAATTGTACTTATTATTTATTTTTTTTTCCTCTCAGCAAAATTGCCATAGCCTTGTATAATAATTGAATTCATTTAGTCTTTAGAATACTCAAGTTTGCAAATAACAATGAAAATGAATATTTCATGACACGGAGGATGATAAGCTATAGTTTTGTAACTTTGACTGGTAGCCCAGCACAAGGGAGCCAGCATTTACATTTCACGGGAATTTTTGCATGCAGAAAATTAAAAGAACTGCATCTTAAGACCATAAGCAGGCAGGTGGGGATAGTTAAACAAGACATTTATTTTTGAGTTTTCTTTCCCTGTTCTGGACCACAATTTGCAGTTCAGCTTGGTACATGGAATTTGTTGTGCCCGCGATGCTAAGGGGCATCCTAAAACCAGTTGCACCTGCAGCAGCCCCTATTGTCTGGGAAAGGCTTTGACGGGAGACAGGTGTTAACCGCGTGTCTGGGTTTTCACACGACAAGAGATGTTTTAATTAATTTATTTTCAGTGAACAAACGCTGGGCTCAGGTCAGGGGGTACAGCAGTGCGCCCTGAGGCAGCTTATAGAGGCGGGCGGGGGTCACGGCGGTGGTGGGCAGGACGGAGGCAGTTCCTTGTAATAGCCATGGTGTCTTGGGGAATGCACTGAGACAGAGGAGTGATTAAAGAGCAGCTCGCAGTACTGTAATCCATCTGGGAGCGGGATCAGGCTTCCCCCTCGGAGCAGGTGAGATAACTGTAGGAACGTTTTTTATAGATGCTGAGTCCATTTCAGAGAAATGCTGGGGTGGGGGGCGGGGTTGCCGATAGATTTACCGTGGAAAAACTAACTTGAGTTGCAATTACCTGTGAGAAACCGTAACCTAAGCAAAATACTTGGGGAGGTGCAAAAAAAATGTCGGGAGGAGGTGTAACTTTTGCCGAACTCTGGGACAGCCTGTCCAAAGAGAACAGCGGCGGGGAACGGGCTGCAGGCACGGGAAAAGGTGCTCGGGCTACTCAGAGCACGCAGGCTGTAGCTCGGCTGGGAGTCACTTCACTTTTGCTTTATTATAAGCACAGCTCTGCCTATTGTGTGCTGGGGTCGGGGGTGGGGGGGGAAGACAAAGCAAGCTAAGAAATTGAAAAAGATGGGGAGGGGTAGGAGCTGTGCTACGGCCGGAGCGGCGTTCCGGGGGTGTGGCGTGGAAACGCGCTTTGAATCGCAGCGTGTCGCCGCGGCCGCCGAGGGCTGAGCGGGTTTTGCGAAGATTTACTTCACTTCAGGCTGGGTCTGCCCCTGGTGACGTCACGGGCTGGAGCAGCGGCTCCAGAAGGCTGGATGAGTGACAGCCCAGCCTACTTTTTAATAGCTTTGTCATGTGACGGGGAACAGTAGTAAGACAGGTGCCTTCGGTTCACTCTCAGAGAGGGTCTCGTTGCCTGCATGAGTGTCTGCTGCCTGCCTGCCTCTGGACTGTAGTTTGCCAGCTTTCCTGCCGTCGCTCCGCAGCTGGATGGCGTGGGACATGTGCAACCAGGACTCTGTATGGAGTGATCTCGAGGTGAGGAGTGCGCGGCCGTGGGGTGCCGGCGGCTGGCGGGGCCGTGGGCTCGGCGGGGCAGCGGCAGGACGGCCGAGGCGGCGGACTTCGCAAACAAGTCCGTATCTTATCTTAACTCCAGTAAGTTTGCTATTTTAAGGTTACTCTGCGATGCCTTGAGCAAATCAAAGCTGAGCTCCTGTCATCAGTATAGTATCTCCTGCAGTTGGAAACTATTTCCATGTGCCTCTGGCTCGCTTTCCTGTCATATGCAATATTTATGCTTTAAGATACTGATATGAATCGGTGTCTGAAGTGGCGTTTCCAGTGGCGTTTAGTGGCCTGGTTGGAAAAATGCCATGTTTATTTAGAATAAGACTATTATTTCTTAAAAAAAAAAAAGAAAAAAAAAAAGAAAAAAAAAGTTATAATTAACTCATGGCTTCATATTTTAATTCCTCGTTTCACTGTGCTCTGTCGAAGGTTTTTTCCTTGTTTATCAGCTGCAGAATACAAACACGCACACAGGAATGAATACCCTGTTGTTTGGCTTTAGATGCTTTTAAAAGAGCTTTCTGGAAGGAGACGTTTCCCTGCTACTTGTGGTATTGGAATACTGACGCTGTAGCTAATGCCCCGTAGAGCAGGGTTCACAGTCAATCTGAGTAGTCCAAGAAATGGTTAAATCCCACTGCACAGCGCAGACAACAGGATGAACCATGAGAATAGAGTTTATGCAGGACTGTGAACTGCTGCTGCTGCCGCTGCTGCTGCTTGTGTAAAAATAGATGGCAATACATCAAATCCACAGCTTCTGCTGGCTGCAATTCATAAAGGAAAAAATAAAAAAAGGCAAGCAGCCCCATGGTAATCTTTGGAGTATAATGTGAGGTTTGAGGATTTCTGCGTGTTTGCATTCAGCAAAATGGAGCATTACCTGAAAGTTCAGGCAACTTGCGAAGCGAGGAAAACTTTCTTTGGACCCCGTGGAGAGGAATCCTGAATACAGACTTGCTCAAAGGAACTAATCCTCTGGCTTCGAGCTTGGAATAAGTGCTTAAAATGCTCCCCTTGGGCAATGGGGGAGGGAAAAACAGGTTACAGGCAATGCTTTTTAAATAAGATGTTCATGCTGTAGAGAGCTGCCTATCTGAAGTGAACTGTTTCCAGGTTCTCCAGCGAATTTTTCCTGTCTGGCAGAGCATGTATGTGGATTCTCAAGTCATTTTGTCATGTTTTAAATATTTGCAGCTTCCTGTTGTATCTGCAGATTTCTGTTTGCATATTGTAATTGGTCTTATCTTGTTTTGATTTCTTGGTAAAGTGGAATAGATATGGATAATTCATATGTCCTGTAGCTATTATGAGTCAAGGCAGTAAGTGGATGACTTTCTGGCTCCAAAGTCCTAATTGTTTCTGAGTGGCTGGAGTATCCTGTGGGTTGTTGTCTGGCTTGCAGCATGGGTCTCAGCTGCCGTAGCTTAATTTTTCCATCATGTATTATTCTTAATGCTGCTAGGAACTGATTGAGGAACCAGCTTCTGTGGAAATACTGAAGATTTATTTTAATCACTAGAGTTCCTGCAGTAATTTCAAGCTAGTAACAGAATAGATAATTTATGTCAATGACTTTTTCATAGTGCAGTGAGGGAAAGAAAAGAACCAAAAGAAGAGTTTGATCTCAATATTAATTGTGTGGTGGAGGGATTAACTGTGGGTAGGATTTTGCCAATGTGCTCCTGCATTGCACTTCCTGTAGCAACACTAGCGTCTGTGTGCTGCGTTGGCTCAGGGGATCACCTTTACTGAGCTAAAATAACGCAGGCAGCAAGTGCTGGAAGCAGCTTTCACTTTGTGAATCATTAATATTTGCTGTCATTGTAAAATGTATTATATTCTTGCTCACATAATGACAGGACAGCGTGTTGTTTAATAAAGGCCTGCATCACTGTAGCTGATCAGCGTCCCCAGTGCTTCACAGCTTAATGAAGGTGATGTACAGTAAGGTTGCAAAGATTGATAGAGAGAATCCACATGACACACATTTTGTCAAGTCTTTCTTTCTTTCCTGAGTTCATCCCCTTGGCGCTTTGAAAAACTTGTTAAAAATAAAACAAAGATTATATTTTCATTAATATAATTAATATGGCACAAGTCCAGTCTTTTTTTTTTTTTTTTTTTTTAATTTACCTTCCAAGGCACAAAAACAGCTAAAAGGTTAATGGAGAATTATACTTAATTATAATGATTCATTACCATCAGTGCAGTTAAGCTAATTTACTGTTTGCGCCTGAACTAAGAGAAAAAAGGTCTATTGGAGTGAAATAACGTACAGTAATTAGCCTTTTGTGTTTAGTGACTGCTTCATCCTCCTAAATATTACTGTAAAATTAGGGCTATAGTTATGGAATAACTATCATATCAAATAACAGTGGGAAGACAGTAAAATGTGTGCTAGCAATGCAGGTGCACCTGTTACAGATGTATAGGCAAACAGCAAATATCAGCGTGTCAGATGAGGACAGTTTTAGGACTTGGAGTGTTAAATCTGGCATCATGCAAAGGCCAAATATAAATTAATAACAGGAACACTTGCTGCTAATGTGTCTCAGATTAATGTGCTCTGTGTGCTCAGAAGCATAATGTCATATTCAGAAACATTGATTTTATTATCATGTCAACATTGGCAAGGCATATATACTTCATTTCAGCAGTTACGTTTTTAGGTGACATTGCAGTCACTATAGGCAAATGAAAGCAGCGATAAGCAGGATTTTTTTTAAATACCATTGGTTATGTTGCTTCAAAAGCCCACTGTAGGAATTTAAAAATGCAGATTACCAAAAGTAAACATGTTTAAGTAGGTGGTTCACAGGGTGAAGCTATTTTTATAAATGAAAGCAGTAACAGATCAGCAGGATACTTTAGAAGTCTATGGCATCAGTTATAAGCTACTGACCTCCAGAACACAAACCTGAGAATGATACTGAGAATCTACCTTTTCACTCAAAAACTAGATTATCCTTTAATGAGATCAGAGATTTCGGCCAAGCATCAAAAAAGGTCATCTCTATATTATAAGATTGCTGCCAGAAGGTTGAGTCTCGCACTAAAGAAGAGGAAACTATCTAACCGGTGGGGTTTGTGGTGTTTTTTTGTGTTTTTTTTTGTTTGGTTTGGTTTGGTTTGGTTTTTTCTCCCCCCCCCTTACACTCAAAATAATGGTAAAAAAATTTAGATTAAAAAAAAAAAGTTAAAATTACTTAAGTGGGATTTTGATTTCTTACAGTTCTATGGCCCCTTAAATAATAGGAAGAAATACAACTGCTATTTCAGAGCCTTGTTTTGCAGCCTCTCAGCTTCCTTGCCCCTTGGCCTACTCTATGATTATCTTGTAGTGTCCTGGTAGACTTAGAAGTTGTCTGGTAAATTACAGCTCACACCAGCTGCACCAAGTCTTTGTGCCAACAGACAAAATCTTTGCTCGCGGCTGTGCTGCTGCATCCAGCCTGTGCACTGCAGACACACCGAGATTCCAGGGACAAAAACCTCAATGAAATGCACCTTCAGCAGCTTTCGCTTGCATTGCTGTAAAAGGTGGTCCTTGCGAGAGTGACATAACCAGCATTGAGCAATTCACGTCCATGGACACTGTTAGTGCCCTACAGACATCTGCCTTCAGAAAGTGGCGCTTTCTCCATTGACTTCAGGCCAAATAGAGGTTGGGAAATCATTCAAACCACCCGGTCAACTGACAGGAGTTGAGGAGGTCCTGCTGTTGCCCATTCTTACTTAACACAGTGCTAGACATACGGTAGATGCCCTTAGACTCGATCGACTTTAGATGGTTTTTAACCATTCAGCACCTGGTGCCTCTGCAGCTCCACGTGTGCTTTACCGTGTGCTCGTATCGACGTAGATGTTCGGAGATGAGTTACAAGGATACATGGTACAGTGCAGTAGGAACTGCTTAATTGAGCAGCATTGACATATGGGACTCAGCTGTTTGCCAAACTGTTACTACGTGTTTTCTATAATTAGGAAATGGTTTTGGTGGATGCTCTTAACATTTCAATTGCTGTGTTGAAGTGGGTGTATGTTATTAATTTTTTCTTCCTTAGTAGGTCAGTCAATACCCTTATCTAGCTTCATACTGGCATGTAAAAGGACACTTACTCCAGGTTTGTTTTTATTTTTCCTCACTCTCTTCCTAAGTTGTGCAGACAGAAACATTTTGCACTGCTGAAGAGGATTCCTGCGGACTAGACTTTGTTTACTGCCTCAACCAAAATGTTTCACAGACCCTCTTTTAGGATTACTGAATCAGAGGCTGCCAGAAGAAGAAAACCCATTTGGTTCTCTGAGTACAGCTTCTCTCTGGGGATATTTAGGAAACCAGCTAGGATAATAGATGTGTTCACACCAAGCAGGTGAAAGGCTGCATGAGCTAACTATGCCCATCACTGAGACGAGAATATAGGGATATTTCGAGCCACAGTTTGGTTGCCAGGTCCCTTATGCAGAGCTGGGAGGCTGTGGTTTGTGCATCAGGAAAAGAGCACAGCAACGTCACTAACCCATACTTTTTTATGCCCATATGGTAGCCACCATCATGAGTGGCTGTAAGGTTCTGTAGAAGTGAAAGTGTGACTGTCTCCAGCTTGAGCTAGCCTCCAGGGCAGAAGGCTGTAACAGGCTGTGCCTCTTTAACCTGAGTGTATCAGGAAATGCATGACAGACCTTGCCCAGAGGTATTCATCTGTAACTT
The DNA here is from genome assembly GCF_015227805.2 of Hirundo rustica. NCBI lineage: Eukaryota > Metazoa > Chordata > Aves > Passeriformes > Hirundinidae > Hirundo > Hirundo rustica. The sequence continues at coordinate 17,346,627 of NC_053454.1, read as the reverse complement.
CTACCTGCACTGGTTCACTCTGAAAGGAGAATAAGGCCATGCTTTGGCCTCTGCTGTTGGATTTAAAGCTTTGAATATGATCATTATCAAATGGTATAGGGAGGAGGAAGGTCCCTGGACAGAAATGTGATAGAGGAGGCAGCTTATGCCCTGCTGTTTTCCCTGCCCCTTTATGTACCTATATAGAGCTAATAATTACCAAATACTATGTGTTTCTTCTTTCAGAAAACAAAGTCAATCCTAGTGATCCTGTGCCATAACTTAATTGAGGCTTAATTCTTATCCCATGATATTAATTAATAGATTCCTGGTAATTAATGAAACTATTTCTGTGTTGCTGTATCCTGCAGTGTGCTGCTCTGGTTGGTGAAGACCAGCCTCTTTGCCCAGATCTCCCAGAACTTGACCTCTCTGAACTAGATGTGAACGACCTGGATGCAGACAGCTTTCTGGGGGGACTCAAGTGGTACAGCGACCAGTCAGAGATCATCTCCAACCAGTACAGCAATGAACCCACCAATATATTCGAGGTAAGGCGGGACGATGCCAAGTGCATGTTGCAAAGTCCTTAATGGGTTTTTTCTTTTTTTGGGTTTGTGGGGTTTTTTTTTTGTTTTTTTTTTTGTGTTTTTTTTTTTTTTTTTTTTTTTTTAAATTAGCATGGTGGACAACAATTTATTATTTTTCCACCATTAAGAGACAGGAAAACTGCTGGTGTGTTACGGGTTCTGACTGGTTTCTTTAATCCTCATGATTAAAACTAGACCTGCAATCTGAGGGGTGGGGGGGGGGGAAGCCTTAAAAGGATTTAAATGAAATTTCTGATTTTTGAGAGGAAACAGCTGAAGAGTTCCTAGAGCACACTGCCATGTGGCATCACAATGAGGAGTTGCACTGTTGTCAGCTACAGAGCAAAACAGAAGCTGAAACTTTTTTGTTGTCTTCCACTTGAATTTCTCAGCAAGAAGCAGAGCACGGCACAGCAGCTAGCTGAATGAGTAGCTGGAACTTTTCTAGTAAAGATTTTTACCACTCAGGGCTTCACAGTGCAAGTTACTTGCACATAAATTGAGAGGTCTGCAATTTGTTTATGTGCAGGGGAGAAGAAGGTGGCAGAGAAGGCAGTGAGGGCTGTCAGTAGCTCAGGGACCAGCTCAGTGTTCTTATGTTTCATAGATCTCCTGGTGGAGAGCAATCTAAAAGTAAAAGTCAAAGGGTGATAGGAGAGATTTAATTGTTTTCTTTCCAATTGTGCACTGGGGGTTAGGGTTACCAGAGGAGGGTTACTGTGTCTTTATCTCTGTCTTGGTCGTCTTTCTTTTGTTGTGTAAAGCCTTCATAATTTACCTTGTGGTTTCGGGCAGCCGTGCCCCTCCTAAACTCTAACCTCCTTCCCTCCTTGTTGATAGGAGAGGCCATAGATCGTTCACTGACAGGGAAATTGGACAATAAATTGATTAGCTGGCAGGAAGACATTGTACAAAAGCAGGCTATGGGTGCTGTTTCTCACACACCAGTACCACGGCTCCAGGAAGTACAGCTAGCCCTCTGGTTCCAGAAAGCCCCAGATTATCATGGTAGAATTTTAAAGGCTGGAAAAAATTAACTGAAATGATACCCTAAAATGCTTACCTAGGATGTGATGTCCTGAATAAAATTCTCCTTCCTTTGTACACAGCTTTAAACCCACAGTGATCTCCCTGATGCAGGTGAATTGCTCTGGATTTAAACCGCTGTAACTGATGGCAGAAACTGGTCTTCTCAGTTTAGTTTCTGTAATTTACATGCAAGTAACTTGGAATTAATTTTATTTGAATCAAAATAGCCCTGCAAAGCCTTGTGCTTAGGCCCTCTTTTTTTCTTTACTTGTATAATGTTCCACACTTTGTTTTACAAAGTTTCCAAATCCCGTCTGGTTCTTGAATTGCGCTTGTACTGCCTCAGGCAGGGTAGGGTATGTTGGTGGCGGCAGGGGGCAGGGTCCACGTTTGCAGCGACTGTGGTGCAAACTTGTCTTGCTTTTTTTATAGCTGAGGACGCGTATTTTTTTCACATTCTTCAAAGGCCAAATGCAGAAGCATTTTCCTTTAGGAAAAAACAGTTGAAGATGCAGATTTTCAAAGTGTGAGTTCCAAATAAGTAATACAGATGTGTATTTGCCAAATCTAAGCATGCAGATTATTCCAGTAAAACCAGTGGAACTTGACCACCTCGTTGCTTGGCCTGTGTGGTACTGCCTGTCTGCTCTGATGACCACAGGTGCTGAGTATAAAGTTGTCTCAGATGGGTAGTGACCATTCCCTTACACACCTTGTATAGGAAACAATTCCTGTTATGAAAATCCAAGCATGTTGCAAACAGCAGGACAACCACCATAGGCTGGTAGTTAACCTCATTGGGAGATGGTGACAGGGGCAACATCTCATGGGCTTGTTTGGGTCTGTCTGGGGATGAGCTGCCCCAGTGTGAAGAAACAGGGGGATATGTGTGGAGAAACAGGGGCAATGCAGCTGGGGGAATGAATCTGCACAGCAAGTAATAGGTCAGAAATAATAGTTTGGAAATGAAATATGCTGCTTCTTTCCTAACACACAAATTCTGTTGTTTTCTTTCCTCACACTCATTGACTTCAGCTGCAGGCTGCAGTGCTGTCTCATCACAGCTTGGCCCATACTTACCTGTAGGGACAAATTGTGCCCTAATGGTATTTTACAATACTGCAGTGCAAAATTAGACTATTATCAGCTTCTTAGAGTGTTGCATTTACATTTCTTGGTTGCTTGGCCTAGGAAGATGGGAATGAAACCGTTATTTTCTTCTCCCATACATTAACCCTGTCCCCGTTCTCCACTGTGCAGCTGGATACTTTGCACTATTTCTTGCCTCTGCCGCTCAGTAATGTGACGACTGGGGGTGCTCAAGATCAGAAGAAGATGTCTTCTTCCTCCAGAGGCTATCTCACATACTCTGTGAGGAACTATTTGTTTTAGCTGCGAGAGTGGAAGTTTTGTGAAGTTTCTCAGTTGGTAATCACTAGATTTTTCCATATTGATCCTCAATGGCTTTTTAATAAAGAAAATAACGTCTTTTTATACTTTTTTTTAACTTTTTTTTTCTCTCAGATTATTTTGGGAGAAGAATGTTTTATCTAACTCAAGCTTCCAGATGAGGCATTGTCATACAAAAATAGAAATACAGCCTATTTGAGGTGGAGAGGAAGCGACCAGAATGACAAGCAAATGATGGGAAGTACATGAGCAGTGTTAATTGCCAAATCTAGCCTTGAGTGAAACACACTGTCCTGTGAGGTATTAATGCAGTACGTGTGGCATTGTCTACATGAGGGGCAGTGTTCAAAAGCCCTTTACAAAGTTCCTGAGTGTTTCTTTTTTTTAAAGAAAGTGCACTTTTTTTTAAAAAGAAAGGTTTGTATTTCATAAAGTGAATTTTCAGTCTTTCTGCAAATCATGTTCCTGAAAGCTCACTTGAGCTGAGCACCCACAACCTTAGGCACTTCAGTGGCACTGGGAGTCTCACAGACTAGAAATGATTAATAGTTACGGTAGCAACCAGGAGCCAAGTGAGATAAAGGTCCAATTAGTCTAGATAGTATGTAAGTGTTAAGTATAAATCCCTGCTCTCATCCTCTTAGGTGTGATGAGATACTGGTCTTCGCCCTGGGATTAAATCACACCAGTATTTTGCACACACCTAATTCATCACTGCATCATTCTGCTCACATGCCAGCGTAACCGATGTGAGTCCCGAATCAAGCCTGTACTGCCCCAGCACAGAGGCAGTACCCAGCACAGGGGTACTGATGTTTGGGCTTACGTACATTATGAATTAAGTGATTTCTTTCTATTCCCAGCTTGATCACTTTGGTTTTTCTCCTAATTTTCTTTGCCTGTTATTTGAAAAGATAAAATGAAGGAATTCTTGCCCCTCAGGGCACTGTCTGTTGACACAAGTTCATGCAAGTAAATAGTTAACAGGTCACCCAAGACCAGTTACTTAGATGGTTCACTGCATCATTCACTTTTATGATTTGTTTTTGTGAAGAACTAGACTTTAAAAAATTGTATTTGAAAAAAAATTAATTTGGCTACTATCAGAAAATCAAAATGGTTAAATTTTCATTCTCAAAGCCAATGCTATGTGAAATTGTGAACAAACATACGACTTGATGTGCCATGAGTGAGAAGGCTTTTTGTTCATGAAAACTGTTGTTCCTTGAGGCTTCTTGAAATATACTGTACCATATCATGTAAGATTAGTCATATTTAAAATTATTTATGATCCATGCCTAGCATTACGGAGAGGGAAGTTATCTACAGTGGGTGTTTCTCTTTGTTTGCATTTTTTGCAAATAACTCAGCTGATGGTAAGAGAAATTTCAGCGTGTAGATAGGCAATAACCTGTTAAACTACAATGAACCTGTGTAAAATCATAAATCTTGTGCTTGGCAAAACACTTTCTTTAACCTTTAAAAAGACTTCTGAAAACCCACATTGCTTACCCTTCTGCAGATTTAATTTTTTTACATAATTCTATGTTCCAAAGCAGTGCTCACAATATTTGATGACTTTGTTTTTAATTATTTTTATAGGTGTATCTCAGGTTACTTCTCAAGGCCATTCTGTGTGCCACATATTTGGAAAGCCTAAAATATAACTGTGTTTTAATGTAGACTGCCAAAAAGGGCTGTATTACAAGCAACGAGAATGTGAGGAGGGGAAGAAATACACTATGAAATGCAGACTGTCTTTCCCCTGGCATCAGGGGAATGCATGGAGATAAATGATTTCTTACTTATTTGGAAGGGATTGTATCAGGGAGATGATGAGTGTTGAGGGAAACCTTAAACATCACCAGGGTACTTGCATTGGTTCAGATTATAAAATCCCTCATGTTCTGTGGTGCTGCCGGTCTCTTTCACCATTGCAGGTTATTCATTCAAGGTTTGCAGCCAGATTGATTAATGAATTACCAGATCTTGCGTAAAATGACTTGGCCTGACTTTTAAACAACCACCAATGTTTTCTTTGCCAGTCTTGTGACTGGTGTTAATGGGTTCCAGAGAACTGAGCCTATACAGACTTTCTGTAGTGGCCTTCCCTAGTATTTTTTCCACTTTTTAATTTTCTCCAAAACTAGTAGCCCAGGGCAGGCAGTTCAAGGAGATACAATCTCAGGGGAAAAAAAAAAAAAAAAAAAAAAAAAAAAAGACATAGTAGTCAAATCCTTGATGGCTGATGCCCTTCAGTGCCAAATCAGCATGATTTATCATAGCCATCTATTCAGCACAACAGAGGCTGGAGGTGAGCTGCATGGTGTACCTCACACAATATGCATAACTAGAGCTCTGAACTTTGAAGGAAAGCCTCAGAGCTATTTGCAAAGTGCTGGTGCTTAGTGAATACTAAATTACATTTAGGAAATAGTCTACTGCTACCAGTTATACTTCATTTTTATTCTTGACACAGACACCTAAATCAGAGAACAGTAACATTTCAGAGATTATGGTAGCAGTTTGGGTATGTTCCAACACTATAATAGGATCAGAATTTTAAGGCCTTTTTTATTATTACCAATAGTCACTTAGTTTCTACTGCAGCGTACTTTGTAGGGAATTACAGCTTTTACTAAAAAGATTAAAATGCTATTATGCAAATGATTGCAGTATGTTATTATGTTTACAAATTAACATCCATGGCTCAACACACAAATTAACTAACTATTCCATCTATATTATTAAGGATTTAATAAAGTAACTGTTGATAAAAATGAGGAGCTTGGAACAGTTAATAGGAGCTGATTGTGATTTAACATAGAACTTAAACATTGTGTTTAATGTTCTAGATGGCATAATGGCAGAATAAAGCTTCTCAAAGTGCTTGAAAGGACTGTGATTGTGTGCACCACATAGCAGGCTGTCTGAGGCCCCTGAGGGCATGAACAAAATAGCTCTGGGCAGTAGCGTAGAGCACACTGGTGAATCTGGAAGCAGCACAGGACCAAGTCATATCAACATGTACCTTCCTGCTCTAATAAGTAGGCTTTTTTGAGATTCAGATTCATGCAGATTGAATGTTTTACATGATAAGCACATATATTTGGGTATTTGGGAACCTGAGTCCCTCTAAAATGCATCCTGTAATGATCTGCTTCTGTGGCAAATTGGATTTCATTGCATAGAGTATCACTGTATGGTAGAAAAAGGGAAGGCTGAGTTCAGTCTGAGATGACTTTACAAACAATCCTGCAAGTAGTTATTCCTAACAGTTCATAAGAGATCATAAAAGCGAACAGATAAGAGCTACTGAGGTCCTAGAGAAATGAATGTACTGTATGTGGTTATGGGATAGATTTAGTAGTGAAACAGACAATGTCGTAGTTTAATACAACAATAAACGTAAAAGGCAAAAGATGCAGATTTGGAATAGGAAACTTTATAAGAATGATGAAAGGTAACAATGTATCATAAAGCCTACTTGTGAAACTAGGAGAAGACCCTCATTTCCAGGGAAAGGAGGTAGCAGACACTTTACATCCTAACGGAGCAGTGTCACATGTCTTGTGTGTTTGAATGCGTTGCCTTTACCAGTGTCTGTGGTCTGACTCAGGACTCTGCATCTGCTAAATAGGAGACCAGCACAATAACATCCTGTCTATGTGGGATGATGTATGTAAACGATAATCTATGATTAGCTGTGCTGGCATTTAAAAAGGCTCAAGCAGTAAGTGGAATTTATTTTACTCAAAGCAGCTGCTCTGTAATTGGAAAGAGTTTATGCAAATGCTCTGTATCTAGTGTTACCAAGGTGTGCTGCTGCTCCTTTTTTCTTTCCCGCTTGGACAAACTACAATGCTTTAATGCAAGAACCACCTGGCATGTTGGTTGAAACCTTCAGGCAGGAAAAAAGTCCCAATTAAGCAAAAAAACAATTGCTTTGAGAGTTTATTGTTTGACATGTGCGGCCACCAAAACCGTTCCCCAGGCGCACAATCAAGAAAATGCGAGTGATCCACTTCACGGTCCCATTAAGGAGACATTTCACCTAGAGCAGCCATGGCTTGAGATGCTCACTGTGCTGCTGCTCTGCAGAGCACCTGTCCTTTTTCTAGGAGGGAAGGGTAGCACTCACCAGAGCAGTAGTAAGCTAATTAGGTCATTAGAGGGATGTCTTGGCCTGTGTTAAAACCAGCCCCTGAGGACACTGTGTTACACTGTGTTCCCACGGGCTATGTAGCTAAATACGAACTGGTGTCAGCTGCCATACAAACAAAAATGTAATAGCCTCCTTTCACAGAGGTCATCTTAAATCCACTTTGGTCACAGTCACACTCCACATCTGTTTTAGTGAAATGCAGCTTCTTAAGGTGGTGTTTGGACTTCATAAGCACACAAACAACCAAGCTGTAAATTGCTACTGCTGGAGTTATTTTGAATAAGTATATACTGTTTCATATTTATAATGGTGAGGCTTCATAATATTCACAGTGAATATATAACACAGATCAGTTCAACAAGCATGAAATTGTATGTTGTCAACTTGTCACATAAATAGAGCTATATTCCAGCTTACGATAATGTTGAACTAAATATTTTCTCCCTGGAACTGCTGAGAGGGTCACAAAAATGTGGGACAGTAGTCTTTTGTTAGGAAAACAATCCCAGACTCATTGCTAGTGGGAAGTAAATATTTCTGATAAGATTTTTCTGGTTTTTTAATTCCCCATTGACTTACCAACAGCAACAGAAAGCTTGCCTTTCTTAGACAAATGCTAATTGGTTAAATAAAATTTATTTCTGTTAATGGTTTTGTTTCTAATGTAACCTTTTTTCTTTTTTTTCATTGATGCTATTTTTGCTCAATGCATCATTGCTAATTGCTACTAAACTGTCTGTCTTAACCCTGGCATGCTCTTTCCCTGCTGCCCCATCCCATTTAGCATTAACTCTGGCCCATGCCATTACAGAAGGATAAAGTTATCACAAGTCTTCATTTAGGAATTGTTTTTCTTTAGTTCCACTAACCTATTGTACGTGTATGGGTCAGGAGGAGGAAATTGCACAGAGCATATTTGTTGCAGAGAGAAAGGAGCAAGTTTTGGTATTGAATCATGATGAACTGTTTTTGCCCTGTGAACAGAGAAAAAAATACAAAGAGTTTATATATGTCTGTGAAAACTTACCTTCTTGTAGCTTTTGTTGCGCTACTGTGGGTAATCCTCAGATGCACTGGAAATTTGCAGCCTTTCTGGAGGAGTGCTCCCTGCCAGCTTTATAGGCCTCTTTTTCTCCAGTGTCTTAATTTTTATTTTGGTAGCTTTGTGCAGGTGCACGCAGGATCCTAATGCCTTTGCTAGTGATGGGCTGCAGCCTTGGCAGGCTTGGAGCTCTGACTCTGTGTGCAGGCACACTCAGCCGTGGAGGCTGGGTTCAGGTCGCGGTGGAAATCATCCCCTTTGCAATGCATAGCTGGTTGCTTTGGCTGAATCTTCTGTTCTGACACAACAGAGCAACAGTCTTGCTTCGTAATGATTGAGAAATTAATTAGCACTTTGTGGCGGTGATGAGTCTGAAGGGCCATGATTGGAGTTTGCTTTTTACCACATGCAGTAATCACTGGGTTTTGTTTATGAAAGCACAAACCCAAAACCTATTGAGATTTTGGTGTTGTCATGAAGCGTGAGCTGTGTGATGCACTAGAATAATACTTCCATTTCCTCACACACATCTGTGCTTTTGTGCTTTACTGTGAGTAACACAATGGGGTGCTGGTCCATAATGGGTACTTCTAATCACTAAGACGATAATCAGAAGAACAGTATTTTCTGTGAGGAGCTGCAGTGGCAGCCTCAGGCAAGTGTTGTTGCCTTGTTGATTTTTGACAGGTTTGAGTTGCCTGAACTGCTCACAGCCATCCAGCTTATCCCATAAAGTTTAGGAGGATCATCCCTTCCAAGCATATTACAGGGCTGGAAGTGTCAAATGGGCAGGGAGAACTTCTGCTCCTGGCTGCTGCCATAGCTGCTTCTTGAAGGCTCAGCGATATTAAATCTTTATCAGGATTTGGAGGCGCCAACATCAAACGGTGTGAGGGACTGCAGTTCTCTCCTATAGGAGATATACTTGAATAAAAATAGAGAAATTGGGTTGAAAAGTTTCTTGCCTCTTGTCAAGGAGGTGGTAATAATGTTTATCTGGAAGATTGGTTTGGTCAGAGGGATTTCCACATAAGCAGCTAAAAAAAAAACAATGGGAGTTCTCTCCTGGCATGGTAGTTTCTCCTGGAGGACAAAAAATTCTTTCTGAAACTAATCCAAAACCTTTGCAAAAAGTCCGGTTTTTCTTCTCCCATGTTGCTGTAGAAGCAGTGACATAATGACCCAGGAAGTGCATCAGAGACCTTAGGTAGTAAATGTTATGGAAGTGAGACGTCTCACTGGAATTTTTACTTTGGTGGGAATGCTGCAGGCTTGAATATTTCCTCAGAGCAGTCAGTGACCAGAAGTAAAAAGGAGGTATTAGGAGAATTTTAGAACTCTTCTAGTATTAGGGATTGGTTTGGGGTGTTTTGTTTTGATTTTTTTTGCTTGTATCACTTGGCTAGGTAGATCTAGCAGTAATGTTCTCCATTCTACCAGGCCCTGTGTGTTGAGACTGAATGAACAGGAACTTTGGCCTATTGGTACCCACTTTAAGAGGGCTTCTGGGTGATGTGTAGGCAGCCAGGTAGTGCACGTGACAGTGTGGGTGGTAAAGGATGAAGAATGAACTTGGGTCAGGAAGGGCTTTGCAGAATCGTAGAGCGGTTGAGGTGGGAGGGGATCTCAAGATGCCGTTTGGTCCAATGCAGCCATTTCGGGAAGGACTACATGGAACAAGAAGTTGAAGAAATCTTTCTGTGTTCCTCTGCTGCTGCTTGTTCCCTCCTTGAAATTACTTTATTAGTACTGGTAAGGAGTTTCTGATCCCATTTTGAAAATTTTAGCCCACAGTCCTAAGTGACTGTGGAATTTTTTTGAGACATGCCTGTATATAGCTAGAAGCCTATTATTGCCAAATCCTAGTGTTTAGAGGAAGATGGGTTGCAGTCAAGGGTTCACAGTCTGGCCTTGATTTTCCTGACAAATTGTCATATTAAGGAAACCTACTTCTTGGGCTAATCTTAGCTTCCACAGGTACTGAGCTTGTCCATTTTCACGGGCTTATTGTTGGACTAGTGAAACTGTAAAGTGGTCAGGTTGAAATGGATGCATATGCAATTATTTTCATAAACAAAACATAAGTGTATGCTTCCTGACCTCTGATTGGATGTACTTTGTTAGGCATTTGACCCTCCAGGCATACACAAAGGAGCAATAGGCTTTTATTTTTACTTGTCTGGGGAAACATGCATTTTAGAAATTATTCTTCTGTTTTTGTGTTTGCTTTACTGTTTTTTCTCTCACCAGGACTGGTGTGAATTTTCTTGGCTGTATTGACTGTCCTTAAAAGCCCAACAATCACTCTTCACCTAAGTATGAAGACATCAGGCAAAACATTGGCAACAGTCACATCAATTGCATCTGGGAAAAAGCCAAAAAACCTTGTGGATTTTTTTCTTTAACACTGCAGAAACATTCATCCATTTCCAGTGAAAGGGTGTCAAAGTGCTTCTGCTTGTGTGCGATGGGAGTGTTGCCATGTCTTGTCATTTTCTTTGCTGTTGATCCCACTCTCCTATAGGAAGGGTCAGGTCAAATGCTTCTCTGAAGACCAAGTCTCCCATTTGCAGCAGGAAATCTCTCGGGTGGAGAGGATAATGTTACAAAACAGAGGCTAACATTACAAAACAGCTCTGCTGCCTCTGGCGCAGTCTGGAGCATCACAGACCCATAACTCCTATCATGTCACTCTTGCGGCACCTTATTATCTCTGTTTTTCTGTAAATCCGATCTGAGACTGTCATTACCAGTTTCAGGTAGGTGAGCACCATCTGGGTGAAATAACCATGTACCGGTGATGGGCTGGAGGGGGCTCTTGTTAGTTAATCATCCCTACCTTCCCTTTGATGAGTTAATTTGTCTGTTGAGCCATGGAAGAGCCCCCAAGAGCTCCCAAGAGCCCCTTGGTAAAATTCTGCCAACAAATGGAAAGATAGGGATGATTTCACTCTTTTTGCTGGAGCCTTTGCTATCTGTGATATTGTGAAATCATCCATAATGCATAACTTTCTGTGCAATCTTTTTGTTACAGCTCTGGAGGCATATTACTTCTTTGTGCATTTACTTTTTAACCATTGTCTCTGGATACCTAATCCTCCTGAAAACCTCATCCCATGAATTAAGGTTAGTTTCAGTACTTTCATGTGGCCTTGTAGTAGCTGGCATGTGAAGTTCCTTGGCTGTGATGCTGGGTCATAATATTTTTTCCCTTCAGTTATTAAACACTGTCTTTATTTACTTACTGTGTTGTGATAATGCCTAAAAAACCCTGTAGCAGGGGAGAGTCTGTATGTACTAGTGACCAGCCCATCCCAGTTTTATGGTGTGGACTTTGAAGTCCTTGGAAGGAGCAAAGGTAGTGAAAGAAGAAAAGATCTAGGCCTTGGGGTTTGCGAGTGAAGATAAACTCAACTTATTTTTCCTTCAGAGGCCTGTGAGCACTGCTCTTTAACCAGACTCCTCTTCCTCCCTGGCAGCTGGAGAAAGTTACAACCTGCTGAGCTTGCCTTGTCCAGGAAACAACACAGGTCAGAGCTGCAGTTGTGTCTATGCGATGTGGGACTCGTAAGCCTGAGGAGAAGCTGACTTAATTATCTCCAAACCTGAGATGAAGAAGAAAATTAAATTTAAAAAAAAAAAATTAAAAACTCAAGTGGATGAAAACCCACAGAAGACTAGCAAGCCAAGAAATGCTATCATTTGGAAGATGCTCTGGTCCCTTTGTAACTAGTCAGAGAGAGTGTGTTAGCTTAAATAGAGTGCTCTTCAGCCAGATCAGGGCGAGCACTTGCAAGGCCATACGTACACCTCTGCAGAGCTGCTGTGGGGGGGATATATTAGCCTTCCCTCAATACTGATGTTCCTCCTAGGCTCTCTTCAGAGAGAGAGAGCAAACCTCTGTCTCAGAGGAACACAGGGACGCAGAAAGTGATGAAAGGATACTGGAGCAGATCTGGAAGAGTGAGTTGGGATCCTGGTGGCCTATGAGCTCTGGCTAAAGATGACCGTAAGGTACAAAGAGCTTCCTGTAGAACTAGTTAGCATCTCTGTACTGTGTTTTCAGAACTCTGCTGGGAAGGACTATTCGGCTGTGTCCTGTACAGACACAAATGATTTCCAGGAATCTGTACTCCACTGCAGTTGGAATCATGTCAGGGTCTCCACATTGGTCAGTTCAGGTCCAGTATGGTCAGAGCCAATAGACCACAGGGGGCTAATTCTTTGCTGGACCATCGGCATCACTTTACAGAACTGCTCCTGGCATATGTAGCTCTGTGAACACTGTCCAGATGTACTTGAGTTGCCTCTCTGTGGACTCCATCTGCGCCCAAGAAGGCTTGTTATGGGCAGCCCCATGATGTGCAGAGGTTTTTCTCTTTCAAGATCTCTCACAAGACTAGACTTGTGAAACTTTGATTTTTAAACCCACAGAAGGAAAGAGATATGCCCCTAAAGTTAAGGCTGTAATAGTTCCTATTTCCTAAACCATGTTTTTGAAAATGATGGATGTATATTCTTAAAGATATCCATGTCAGAAGCTTCCTAATAAATTGCTTTTGTGGGTATTGGTCTTTCCAGCTTGAAACATCCAGGAATGCTGCCTTCTCAGGGCTGCTACTCCGAGTTGTACTGTGCACATAGCAGGAACTTCAAACTGGACCCTTCCACTTGATCTCCCATTATTCTGTCCTGTATGATCATTCCAGCTACCCTCCATCACTAGAATGCTACCTATTTGCCACAGTTTCTGTCTTGGATTTTTCCTCAAACCAAATTCACAGAGATGACAAAAATCCACTCATGTGTCTTGTCCTTCCCTGCACCTGCTTCTGGGAGTGCAGTGAGAGATACCAGTTTTATTGTGTGCCAGTGTTACTGCTCTGTTTACAGCAGATTTGAGAGTTTACATTAGGCCACAGTGTTACCTTCCAGTTTCCCTAATTCTATCTGCTGGCAATCCCAGCTGTGTGGTTGGGGTGGCGGCACCTGTCCTAAAGGAATTTGTGTCAATTTCTGCAGGGACAAATCCTCCCTGTGCTAAACCGCTTTGCTGTATTTGCTCAAACTCAAATTTTGACAAAGGCGTTCTGTCCACATCCACCAGAAGAGATTGCTTTTTTTCCAGATGCACTTGGAGGTGTGTTGGCAGCTGCCTGTAAGTGGCTGATAACTGAGACGAAGCATCTATGTAGCACGATCCATGCCCTTTTCTAATTTGTCTTTGAATGACAAAGGTGTCTTCACTGAGTCAGCAAGAGCAGAGATCATACAGTAGAATTCATTGCCCTTCTATCCCTTTCAACAGAGTGGCTAAGTTTTCCCAATTCCTCCCAAAATCCGTCTTTAAAAGAACTCTTATAAAGACATCCCTCAAATGTATTGTGCAGAACTCCATTATATTCTCCAGTCATTTCTGATTCAGGCTCATGATGTGCTGTTATTTCTTTAGAATACCCCTCAACAATGCTGGTGTATTCCAAATAAAAAAGTAAATAAATAAATCAAAACCTTTGTGAAAATCAGAGTTTTAGGGATTTGGAGATAGTCCGCATTCATCTTCATCACTGTTGACCCTAGAGAGTCAGCTCTTAAGAGCTGAATGTGAATGACCTCAAAAAAGAAAAACAGATTTAATTACAAGATTCTGCATTTCACACTGTAGTACTGTAGTATAATAACATGGTTTTTTTGTATAGCAAAAGAGTGAAAATGCTCATAGACTTGGAATGGAAACCTAGAAAGTAGGTAAATGTTTGAATCCATCTGAATTGTTTCTGTACAAAGAAAATGCAATTCCTGGTGCCCAGTTTGTACACTCCAAAATTCCTGGAGATGACTTCCTGCTGCTTGAGTGCTTTGGATATGTGCAGGTGTCCTTTCTGGTTTTTAAAGCTACTCAGCTAATGAAGGATCAGGGACACTTAACCTGGCTCTCTCATTCTCTGAAATCCAGTAATTATTTTGCATTGAGGGTAATTGTACCTAGGTATATTAGACAAACCCACTGATTCAGACTCTGTAACTCTTGACTATCTTCCCATATTGCATTCCATGATTTGGTTAGATTATATCTTATCTCTAACCTTCTTGCTTCAATAAAGACGCCGTATCTAACTTGTCTTCTTCCACCTCATACACAAGGAAAATCATCAGCGCTTAATCTGTTGCTGGTGTTAATGGCACAATTCCTCATCCTAATTCCAATTCACTCTGCTTGATATCCCACAAATACCTTTGAGAAAGGCATTTTATCCCTGATACTGTGCCAAAGACACTTTCTTCCTTTGTCACTGCTGTTTGACTTTCTATGGACTTCATAATGACCTTTTGCAGGCTGTAGTAGATGACACAGTCTTACGTACAAAAGTCTGCAAATGGGTGCCACATCCCAGGCTGTCACTTTGGCTCTGAAGCTCTCTGGCAGCAGATCCCTGATCTTGAGCTACTACTATAGCAAGAAAGTGTAGTCTTTTCACTAGCAAAGAAAAGAATGGAAAGAGTATACAGTAAAAAACAAGGCAGTAACACAACAGCTTTTTTTCTTTATTTTTCTGTTTGGCAGGTGGTCACACATGGCAGACGCCCCATGCTCTCTGCCCTCCCATAGGCTCTGCTCCTTGGGACCTTTACTCAGTGCAGCTGCCATCATGGCAGCCTGACAGAGATCAACAGGGATTGCTTTTGTGATTATTTTTGATTCCAAGGGCCATCCAAAGTCTGAAGTAAAATGTTTTACTACTTAGCTTTATAGTAATTTGGGAATCTTCCAAGATGAAAACTCTGCTGAACCCTCAATTCACTTTCTCCTTCATATCTTTTCTTGGGACAAACAAGTCTGTGTGATTATCTGCACAGGTAAAGACTTAGCTTACAGGCTTTGGATGTTTTATGGATTTTATATTCCCAAATTAAGTTATGCAAAGAGAAGGCCCCACTCAAGCAATAGGTTTTGTGGGCCCTTTGTTCCCAAGACAGCTACTGAGTTGCTGTTCTACTACAGCCTTTCCCTCCTGTGTTTTGGGGGATTGGCCTGGCTTTTCATGTTAAAATGAATGGTCTCCCTGCTCACTTTTGAACTCAGTCATGATTGTGTTCCTTTGCAGTGGTCCAAACTTGTCTCTTTTACTCTAGCCTTGATGTTCTCCCTAACATCCACTACATCATAGAGGTACCTTTGTCTTTCTGATAGTGGAGTTAAATCTTACACACCACCTTGTTCTGAGTGTCTGTTCACCATTCCCTCTGTGTCAACCTTCTCTGGAAAATACCTTTCTGGAATGCTAGTATTAAGTGAGCAAATACTATGGTGACATTTTCTGTACAAAAGGCAAAATCACAAAGTACCATGAACACACACACAAAAAGCTGCTTCTTAGCTGTGGGCTGTGACTCCAACACTCTTGACAACCATTTTTTCAGTCTTCTTCTGACAACTAGAACTTCAGCTGAAAGTACTTAGGGGTGGGAATGTGTGCACTGCTGGTGTTGGTGAAATGTCCCCTGCTTGGAAGGGGGTGGTGATGTTGCTCATTGGAGCCCTGCCCTCCCTTCCCACCATGATTACAGCCTACAGGTGCTCTGGCCTGGAGAAGCTGACTAATGTGTGAGCATCAAATCCCCTTCTATAAGGCAAGGATTATAATCCTCCTTTCTTGATCCTGTCTGTTTGAACTGTGAGTACTTTCTGCTGATACATTTCCTTGAGAGGGGACTGGAGATAACTCAATGCAATAGGAGTGTTTCCTTGGTAGTGCTAGAATACTACTTAAAAATTCAAATTGTAGGAGATAGCTAGTACTGTTAATCATCATAATGAAGATGAAACATGATTTTTGCTGCATGACAGCAGAAGGAAAGGCTGAGAGATAGATATCTAAAATCACTGAGTGAGTACTTTCAAACACAGGACTTGCTCAGCAGCCAGGTGACAACAGACATGTTGTTTATTTGACAGAGAGGCTGTGAACTTCACTCTTGACTCAAAAAGAAAACTTGCTTCCCAAATGAAGACATATGGAGGGTTTTAATGGCAGTTGCAAGACATGTGGCTGGGTTATGCCACTGTGTATGAGCTTATAAAGACACAGGGTGTATATCTGGTGAGGGTATCTGTGAATTCCACTACTATTTAAGAGTAAAAAAATTCCTCATCCTGAACACAAAGTCAAAGAAAAATTGTGCCTGAGAGGACAGGCTCTACCAGCTCCAAGGCAGTTGGATGTGATGTCTGCCCAGTGAGGGAAGACACTTCTGTTCAGCTGCATGGATGGCTTTTAGCTTAATCTTGCCCAGTGTTTCTCTCTAGAAGTTGCCCTCACTCAAGGTGAGATTTTTAAATTATGTTAAAAATTACTCATACTAAAGAGTTTCAGGGAAGGAGGAAGTACTGGAAAACATACTAAAAATGTGTGTCTGAATCAGTTTCTCTTCGGTGCTTTTGTTATGGCAATCACCTGGATGCCAAGACCGGCGTAGTACCAGGGGCATCATGTGGAAGGCAGTGGACAGGAATCAGTGTGCAGACGCCCTTGCTGCTTGAATCCTGTGATGTTCTGATCTGAGCTCGTACAGCGAGTACCCACAGTGGTGTTATCTGCAGAAGTGCAAAGCTGGGGCAACAACAGCAGCAGGGGTGTTGCACCGCATGACTGCTTCTGTGGTGATGTCTTTCAGGCTGGCTGTAGCACGAGTGAAATGTATGTAAGGACAGAAGACGTTTGTGCTTTGCTTTGGAGTTTCTTTTTTCGATATCTTGTCATGGTTTTCAGGGAGGCGCAGATGAACAGGTATCTTGCTCAAAAGAGCTTAACTGCTGGTAGCCTAGAAAACCCACCAAAATCTCAATTTATGTGTTTTAAAGATGACGTGGCTTCATTAAAGATTTTAGGGTCTTGCAGTTTTACTCCAAAGAAAACACGGCTAGCTCCACAGTTCAGTTGGCAGGGATCCGTGTCAGACTGTGAAGCTTCAGTTGTATGCACAAGTCTTCTTACGGTACTAAAAATCATTTAGTTTTCTTATAAAGTCATGGACAAGGAGCTAAAATTATCTCATTCAAATATGCAGTTTTGAATTTCAGAATTAAATGTAATAAAGGAGATTTTTATTTTTATTCTCTTTTGATGAGACATGCAATGAGAGAGTGAGGATGCTGCGTTAGAGTATCTTTTGATTTGCTATTTGCTATGTGTTAAACATTTATATTTCAAAGAAACGTTTGTACCTATACTGAATGTTTGGCAAATCCAACAGCTCATTAGATGTTAACAATAGCAACACTGCTAAATACAAAAGATTCCTAGGCAAAGTACCCCTCAGGCTATATCTCTGAGAGAAAAAATGGCAAATAGAATCAGAAACTAATTAAATAGTCAGCTAAAGCGAGCATAACTTTAAAAAGCTCTAAAACTACCAAAAATGGAAACATATTACAGTTATCTGCATTCACAGCACAGAACAAGTTTGGTAGTATTTAAGATAATTCTCTAGTGCCTGCTATTTTTAGTCCAAGGGTAAGCTTCTGTAAGAGCCTTTCAGTGTTGCATCCCTTTAACCTGGCCTAACAAGCTAAGCCAGTAAGCTGTCTGATTTCCGTCTTACAGGAGGCAAAGAGATAGCTGAAACAAACCATTTGTGGTGCAAATGCTCAGCCTATCTTGTCTTAAGAGCTTTCTTTGTATGGATTTTTTTTTTCCAAATGTCTCAGTATTAAGCTTGCTTGTCAGAGACTAAATTGTCAGGCTTTGGTGTTTGGAAATGGTAGAAGTGCAGGAATGAAAGTAAGATTTTATAGACGGCCTAATGGAAGTAAACATTTCCGCATTGCCAATGGTGAAAACCAATCAGAGCGGTTTAAGCTATTGCTATTGATGCATCTGAAGAAAAAGCAATGTATTTAGTTTTTCTCAGGGAAGGAAGAGTGGACATAAAGGGCCTGATTTCCTTCTCACTTACACTTAATCCGCCCTTGTTTAACTTCATTGGCTTTGCCAGGTGATGCTTGGTTTGTGCTGCTCTAATCCAAGGGAAGCCAAGCTCCCTGTTCCACCAGCACTCAGTTTTGCGGCACACTTTGCCATCAAAATGAGGCAAGACCAGATGCAGTTGTAAAACACTGTGGTGCTTGTGGCTCTCTGGTGTTTTGGTGCTTCAGGTGGATAAGACTTTGCAGTATTGCTCATGTACAGGTAGCTAGCTCTTTTTTACTTGAAATACCCTGTGGTGGGGTGTCCTTTCCCTTACTCCCTCGTGTAGAATCAAGTGTAACCATATTTACTTTTTTGTCTCCCTGCTTTCTCTTCCTCTCCCCTCCTTTCCCTTCCTTACCCCCAGTGGTGTGTGTAATCCTCCTGTATGTTTACAAAACAGGATTTTATTGCTTCCTAAACATGAGTAGTCCCACTCGCTCCTCTCAGCCAGCTGAGCAAGACTTGGACACTCTCATCTTGGGCTCTTTCCAATCTATAGTTCCCTCCTCTTTTTTCTTCCCCCTCAGTTTGGGTGCTGAAAGAGCAGGGAAAAATATCTCAGTACAAAGAGAGGCTATCTTAGCCAGGAAAAGGTAGTCTGTGTTGAACCCAGTGATCTGCAGGGTCCTCTCTCTGGTTTAGTATTCAAATGGTTTCAATTTTCTCATTGTTCTTGGGGTTAGGCACATCCCATGGGGTTTTGGCTGTGCATCTAGCAGCTACACAGGCTCAAATTATAACTTGTGTTGACTTCAGCAGGGATACTTTTAAACTGAAGATGCACTTGACATGAACAAATAATGTCAGTGTATTTCCAGTAGGGAATGCAAGCACGGTGTGTACCACATTTTAGGCAAGATGAGCCCAAGTACTTTTTAAGCTCAGTGTCTTAGTCATAGCAGTGTAGTGCTCAGCTGCAGAAGTAACTTGGTAAGGAGGAAGAATTAGCCCTTGCTGGCCTGTGGCTGGACTGCTGTTAGTGCTGGGACAGGGTGGTACAGACACACTATGCAGAAGCTGCTGTTCTCAGCTTAAGCATCAACATACACAAAGAGCATAGGACCAGGTCCCTAACCAATGTAAATCTGTATAGCCCTGTTAAAACCTGTGGAGAGGCCCTAATTTACTGCAGCTGAACATCTGGGTCTAAGTTCTTTTTCTTTTGGTTACCAGCAGGATTAAGTAGAAGTACCCCAAATTATTTATTGTAGGTGCTGTGGCAGCATCTCAAAGCCCAGTGGTAAAACAGGACAAGGTTGTGAAAGGGGGTGTGTGAACACATAACAAAAAGACACTCCTATCAAAGGGAACTTATGGCCTAATTAATAATGTTATTTAGTGCATTGGTAAGTACATCTGGACTTGACTGCCTGTTTGTGTCATCTTTTAAGAGGATTTTTTTTTTTTTTTTTTGTATAGTTTGATTTTTGCTATTTCTGGTGAAAAAGGATCTGGCTAACATTAGTGCCCTACTAAAAAAAATGCCATCTTTTACATCACACAGATGGAGGGCTCATGATCAGACATCATGCAGACTTTTAAAAGACCAGCAGCGAATAAGCAATAAAGTCAGTCTTGACTAAGGAGTAAATAGAGGAGAGGCAACTGCAGTGAGAACAGTAGTGTGCACCACAGTATGCATGCACTACGTAACTCTACCAGACTGGTTGAGGGGAAATGGACATGGTAATGTAAACTAGCAAATTAGTTTTACATTTTATTGACAACCCCATTTTATTAATATTATCTGTGAAGACTAGTGGATTCCAGGAGAATTAGAAACAAGCCAACAGTGGGCATGCCCGAGAGGAGACTGCAATATATAGCTCTTCTGTGATTTTTTTTTTTTTTAATATTTTCTGTTTTAAAATCACCATCTCTACTTTACAATTCTATTTGCATGCACAAAATTGGATTGAAAGAACAATAAAGTCTTAGCACTGAATGACAAATCAAGGAGATACGTAACTGAGGATATTATCAGACATGTACATAGCTAAGTGTTTAACCAGTGGAAAATTCAGGCGCATCTTCTCATCCTGAAGAGTATTCTTGGTGGTTGTAGGGGTTTACCCGGTTGTACTGTTCAATCACTGCCTTTTGAGGTGAGGACTTGCTGGGAGAGGCTTTCATTTTATTTTCATGGGACTGTGAAGGCGCTCTGAAACGCCTGGCAAAATTCACCTGTGATCTCTGCTGTTAAACCCTATACCTGCTAGGACGCTCCTTACTGTGGGATCTCCACATTCTCATTTGGTGCTTCATTACAAGGGAGCCTTTATTGCTGTCAGCCTAGGACACTCAGAGTACAGGTACCTGAACTTTATTTTATCTATTTAAACCACCTCTCTAAAGGGTGTGTATGTTAGTCAACACGTCTGCTAGTACATACAAACAAGGAGGACACTGAAGGACATGGCTGTGCCACCTAAAAATAATGTACAGCTGCAGGTGAAATATACAGAGGAAGTGCATCTTTAGGCTTGTAAACAAGTTTTTGTGTTGTATCTGAGTAAACTCTTTTAACCAACTCAAACCAGATAGCTGCCATCAAGTTAAATTACAATAAAAAATGAGGGGAAGTCCAGATGTATTAATGATATACTGATCTACTCATGCTTCAGCTGTAAGGAAAACCAGTGCTTTTCTTCCTGTGAGACATGACTTGTGTAATACCTGTTCAATGGGCATGTGTTAGGCTTGATGAAGCTGAACACACTGAGAAATTAAAACATCATAAAAAGCATTTAATGAAGTTGATACTTTACAAATGCTAATTTCCTGATCAAATTAAATTCCAGTTTTCTAACAGTAAAAGCACCATATAGAAGTGTCTTATTTTGTAGCTTAAAAAGGAATTTTTGACTGTGTTTCATTTGTACAAAAGTAGTTTCCTCATAAATTAATGAAATTTAAAAATCTTAAAAACACTTTTCTGCTATATTGTGTATAATTTTACCTTTAAATTTGTATTTTTTTAGAGTCATAAATCTCAAGATAGAAGTGGGGATGATTATAGACATCCTGACATCTCCAATATAATTAAAACTAAAGGAAATGCAACACTGAAATAGAGAATGAGCAAAAGTGACAAGATAATGCTTCTTGTTGGCAAAGGAAGAGTCCATACTGCCACTGAAGTGCAGTTTTTAGAGATATTTGTCATGATAAAGAGGACAAACAAGTATTTACATCAATTACACGTGTGAAATCATCACTGCAAAATATATGTAGCTTTTTTTTTCCTCCAGGATATGCTATGCAGCCTTACAAAGGTATATGAATGTTGAAAAATCTTATGTCAGTGCATGGAGAGATTAGTGTGGGCATGGACCATAAATCAAGTAAATAAATAAATCTGGGCAAGCAGTGCTTGACTATTTGGACTGAAATACTGCTGACACTGTCGTTGAAATCTCTGCAACAGGAGAGTCCCAAATGCCTTCCTTGCCTTCCCCTTCGTCCTTCTTTCTACACTACCCACTCCGTATTAGAGCTTGTCCAGACAGGAGCCCCAGGATCTTTAACTCTCTACCCTCCTGTATATTATTTAGGTGCCTAATAATAATTAAAAATCCTTGTCTAAGTTGTTGCTTAGGACCTTATTACATGCATGAGCGACTGTCTATGCGTGGGAAAGGGAAGACGGGTAAGAGGTGCCATTTGCTGCTAAAGTGGCAAAGCTTCTGGGTGGTGAGCTCAGCGGCAGCCTGGCTAACCTCTCGTACCCTGGGCTCTGGGCTACTCATGCAGGTCGGGCTACCTGTCCTGCATCCCCTTCCCCAGCTCACTCGCTCCTCTGCACCACTGTGCTTCCCCAGCAGTTCTGGCAGACAGGAAACTTCACCTCGACCCCAGCTTCTCTGGCTCCACTCTTGCACAGTGAAGAAAAACTCCCGGCCTTTCTTTTTATTGTGGCTCTTCATCAGGCACTTTCTTTCCTTTGCACTTCTGCACTTTCCCTGCTCTTGGTTTTACCCATCAGAAACACAGAGTTTTGTGCTTCATTGTGGAGCTCAGCCCAAACCTAGCCTGTTGAGGGCAGGACAAGACATGCCAGATCTTCTGCTGCAGTTCCCCACCCGTGAAGACCAGGTGGCCTTCACTAGCACTGGACAAGGCAGCACAACAGTAAGTCTGTGGTGTGCTTCAGCATTACAGACACGCGGTTCCTTTACAGTGTCAAGTCCTGTAGAAGATAAAAAGCCCCCCATGGTGAGCTAAACCAGTATGAAACATGGGTAGAGCATTTATTTAGTAATCAGCAAATTAGTCTATATAGTCAGCAAATGTTGAGGCCCGAACTGATGATAAGATGATTTGTTCTCAAGAGTTTTCTTAGTATTGTGCTCAGGATCAAGTATAAATTGAATAGAGTGACCTTTTCATACTGAGTCAAATTGACTGCATTTGCAAAGATTCTGTGGTTTCACTTACTATAAATTTTTGATATTTGGTCTACCACTGGTGAAATGAATCCAGCATGATATCTTATCATTGGTCCTCTTAATAGAGTCGATAGCACAATAGCATGCTTGCAGATTGTTTTTTTGTTTTATCTTTTCTCCAGAATCAAAGATTACTATGATGGAGGGGAAGGATGCAGTTTACACAAATCAAATTGCAATGGCTTGCAAAATGTGGATGAATTTTGGTCAAAAGTTGTAAAGCGTGGGTAGCTAGCTAGATCCTCGAGTTTGTGAGATGAGTCAGTCAATTAGTAGCTCTTCAGTTTATTATACTTAATTTCCAGGCTGTAATGGAAACTTCTGAACTGCAACAATTCGTTAGGAGTAATAAGAAAAGTGACTTTGTGGTAGAAGAATATTCAGTAGGCTTTTTAAAACTGACATGTTTAGCTTAGAGCAGAAAGGTTAGATCTTTCAATTGAAAAGTTAGTCCATCTTACAGGAGCTATGACAGCATCACTTCCAGTGATCCAGGGGCATCATCTTAAAGAACAGCCTATTTGCAGGTGGTCTGTGATGTGGTTTTGAATTGTGATGCTTTAATAACAAGTTTTAAAGACAGAAGTTTTTCAGTGTCAGGAGAGCATCTTGCAGAGAGAAAGCAATCTGTGTTCAGTAACCAAGTTTACACATAGGAACTTTCTGAGAAAGAAGCAACATGTTGATAGTGATTAATTTTTTTTTTTTTTTTTTTTTTTTAATGTTGCGTACCTTAATGAGAGGAGGGAGAATATGGATGCTGACAGCGCTCCCATCTCCTTCAGCCTGTGGACATTTAGCAGGTGCTTCCAGTGGTGCCATAATGTTGCTGGGAGCGATGCTGGGGCGTTGTGCCCCTCTGGGACCTAGTTCTGGAAATTAGGCATTGCAGTACCTGCATTGTGTAGAATCACAATATTTATTTAACATCGTTTTTGGGGAAGAACATTTTGGGATGATAGAGCACATTGCTTCGAGTCTGTATCTGGAGAAATCCAGCTGGAGTGAAGCTTTTACATAAATACGGGCAAGTGGTTGGTCCTACAATTGAGATATGTCCACATTCCATATGAAGGGCAGTGGACTGCTGAAATCAGAAGGCAGGCTGTAGATTCAAGTGGTCTTTGCCTGCAGGCTTATGTGAGGAGTATGAATATAGCTGTCTCCTTCAAGAAAAGAAAATATCTTGTTTCCTTTCCATACCCTAAAGGCATTTGCACAGGGGTGGTGATAATTAATCCCCATATTTCTATTTCATATAAAGAAATCTGGCTGTAATTTTCTCCTAGTGGGACTCCATTTTGTTTTTAAAGATAATTGATAGCTCTGGACTTAAGCATTTCAATTATGGGAGTATCTCTTGGGGACCAGACTAGCAGACCTTGGAAAGATGTTCTAATGCAAATGCAACATATGAATTTTTACTATAATATAATGCAGGATGCCTAAGGATTTGCAAAGCAGTTGAACAGTAAAATAAAAACTGAGAAACTTCTTTAAATATATAAGGGCATGGGCCTGATTGTGAGCAGGTAAGGTGGAACAAGTAGTCAACCACTTGGACCACTAATTCATCTTTGGCCCTGGGTACAGCCAGCTCTAAGTTGAGGAGAAGGAGGCACTTGCCTTGGAGAGGGCATGGAAAAGGCAGCAAAATCAACATGACAGCTCTGTCTGTGCCGTGCCATGGCAGGTTGGCTCCTTCTGTACCAGAAGTGGGAAAACTTGGGCTGTAGTTCTTCCCTTTCATCGTCCTTACTTAAGTTCTCATTTTTCTCTGTCAGGAGTAGGAATACCAACCAGCCTGCATCTTAATCCCTGTACCTCCTACCCTCCCAGTGCTTCTGTCGAGCCTGTGGCTCCTTGTCCTCCAGTGGCAAAGGCCTAGGCACCATCTGCCCCTACTCCTGCATGTTTGTTGACAGGAGGTGTTCAGGGCTCAAATGGTGTTAATGAGCTTTTCAGCGCCTCTGCATCCTTATGTGTAAAAAGGGGTGAATCTGTACCCCTCATTTCTTAAGGAAAAGACAATCTTTAGGACATCCTTACTCCAAAATATGTCATTAAGGAATTAAGTCCTGTTGGAAGTCCCTGATATGCTCACATATCAGTTTTGTTGTTTGAAAGTAGTGCCATAATGTATTAGTATTTTTAGATCACTCAAGGTATTTTCAGCTGGAGGAAAATCTTTTATTTTCTTTGTTAATTGTGCTATGAATAGATCTTAGGCTGATGAGGAGAAATGAGTCGATATGTTGAAATGGTGATCCCTTGTGAGTTCTGGTGTACACCTGGCTGCTCTGAATTGCTTACCAAGCTAGGCTGCTGGAGTAGTGACAGCTTTTACCAGCTGTGGATCTGTCCCAAGGTTTCCTGGGCTTTTTACGAAGATGTGGCGAGCTGCCACTGCTCCCAGCCCCTTGGGGCTGAGGATTAATAATGCAATTATACAGAGACCCTGATCTTTTAGCATGAATCACAATGGGCCCATGCACTATTCAAATTGTCCGAAGTTCGAGAAACTTCAGAGCATCATCATTCATCAGCTAATTTCACTCCTTGAGATACAGTCAGCAAAAGTTGTGCTTGTAGTAATCACTGTTGACAGGAAGAGGAGAAGTCACCCAAAAGGAAGATGTTTAAGATACTATTAATATTTTGAAAATATTTTCGAAAAGATGGGCTTGACCCTCTTCTGGAATGGATCAGTATACCTGTGCTGATGGCAAGAGCTACAGGATAATCCTGAATCAGGACATCTGCACACTGGTTTCGGGGTTTTCAAGAGGGGATCACAGAAGCACAGATAGATAGGTTGGAAGGGCGCGCAGTGGGTCAGCTGGACGAACCTCCCTGCTCAAGCAGGGCCGTCCCAGAGCGTGTGGCACAGGACTGCATCCAGACAGTTCTTGAGTATCTCCAGTGACGTAAACTACACAGCCTCTCTGGGCAACCTGTTCCAGTACTCCTGTCACTCACAGACTAAAGAAGATCTTCTCATGTTCAGGTAGAACTTTCTGGGCATCAGTTTCTGCCTATTGCCTCTTGTCCTGTTGCTTGGCACCACTGAGCAGAGCCTGGCTCCATCCTCCTGGCACCCTCCCTGCAGATACTGACAGACAGTGATGAGCTCCCCTCTCTGTTGTGTCCTCTTGAGGCTGAACAGGCCCAGCTCCCTCAGCCTGTCCTGAAACAGAGGTGCTCCAGTCCCATCGTCATCTTTGTCACCCTCCCCTGCACCTTCCAGGAGCTCCGTGTCTCTCTTGTACTGAGGAGCCCAGAACTGGACCCAGCACTCGAGATGAGCTTCACTAGGACTGAGTAGAGGGGCAGGATCACCTCTCTTGACCTGTTGTCAGTGTTCTCCCTAATGCGCCCCAGGGTACCATTGGCCCTCTTGGCCACAAGGGCACTGCTGGCTCATGGACATTTGGCGTCCATCAGGTCCTTCTTCACAGAGCTGGGCTTTCCAGCAGTTTGGCCCCAAGCCTGTGCTGGTCCCTGGGGTTATTCTTCCCCAGGTGCAGGATCCTGCATTTGCCTTTGTTGAATTTCAAATTGTTCCTTTCTGCCCATCTCCAACCTGTCCAGGTCCTTCTGAACAGCTGCACAGCACTCAGGGGGATTGGCCCCAAAGCTTCTCCCAGCTTTGTGTCATCCGTGAACTTGCTGAGGAGGCATCTGGACCTTCATCCAAGTCATTGATGAATAAGTTAAACAGTACTGGGCCCAATATTGAACCTTGTGAGACACCACAGGCCTCCTGCTAGATCCCATGCCACTGATTATGACCCTCTGGATTCTGCTGTTCAGCCAATTCTTAATCCACCTCATTGTCCACTCATCCAACCCACACTTCCTGAGTTTGCCTATGAGGAAATGGTGAGAGACAGTGTCAAAAGCCTTGCTGAAGTCAAGGAATCCACTGCAATATCCACTGCTCTCCCCTCCTCCGTCCAGGTAGTTATTTCATCGCAGAAGGCAATCAGGTTGGTCAAGCATGATTTATCTTTAGTGAAACTATGCCTGACTACCTCTGATAGCCTCTGTGTCATCCATGTGGGTATAGATGGCCTTCAGAATGAGGTGCTCCATTTCAGGGATCGAGTTGAGGCTGACTGACCAGTCGTCCCATGAGTGGGCCAATACTGGGTCCAGTATTGAACCTTGTGTGAGGGACATCACTCATGACTCCACTCATGACTCTTTGCCATTTTTGAAGACTGGAGTGACATTTGCTTTCTTGTAGTTTCCACAACCTTTTAAAGATGACCATGATGCAGCCTCACTGTGGTGTCTCCCAGCTCTCCAGCATTCATGGCTGTGTTCTGTCAGGGCCCACGGATTTGTGGATTTCAAGTTTTCCTAGGTTTTCTCTAACCCAGTCTGATGGTAATGACAGAGATTTTAAAATGTTGCATGTTTTTTTAAAGGAAGAAAATTTAAGGATAAATTATGGCATTGCTTCCTATATGCACCCTAAAGGGATGCCTGTGAATGACATGGACAAGCCTCTGTTACGGCTCAATCTTTGGCCTCTGTGGCTTGCCAACAAGTAACAGGTATTACAATCATAAAATGCTAACCATAGGGTAAACCCAGCTCCATCAATAGACAGAATAAGCAAGAGAAGGAATCATCGGGGGTAGAGGATTTAAATACCTTTGCGTGGGTAAATTATCAACTCATTTCACTGGCCAAAGAGAGAATATCTCTGGAGACGTTTTATTGAAGGCAGAAATGCAATTAGATTGTTACACAACTATCGCAGTGTTTTCAGACAGAGAATTATTTTTAGCACTGCAGAAATATTAAAGTATTAGAGCAAAGCATGTAAAAGCAGAGAAGAGCACAGTTAGAAAGTTTCCATGGTCTTTGGACTCATAGATTACTCATCTTTGAGGATTGGTTGAAGTTCAGGCAGTTTACCTTGGTTGCATTTACCCATAAAGAGTGACAAAAATGCCAGATTTTATTTCCTTTCAGAGCTAATGGCATTCCAGATATGCTGGAAATTTCTGTTGTCAGAAACGCAGAAGCACATGCATTCATTGGCATACTTGTGTTCCGTGCTGCCCTCATCTTTCACCTTTCACCCATGCTGCCAGGTGAAAATTTACAGGGATCAAAACATTTCTGGTCCTAGTGTCTTTATGCTAACATAAGTGTGATTTGGAAGTGATGCATAACTGCTTTTGCATTAAAAAGGCAAGTTAGCAACATGCAGTCATTATGAATTCTTTTAAAAGTTTAATAATTGCATATATTTGACGTGCAGTTTTACATTTGAGATTATTCTTTGGTCCTTTTTCTTACACACTGTAGTTAATTTAGGTAGTCTAGATACCTAGGATTTGCTCCTAAAATGAGAAGCAAATCCTTCTTGTAAGATCTTGCTTGGAGTTAGAGATATGGTGGAGTCAGTTCCAGAGAGTACGCAGTGCATCCTCTGGCCTCAGCAGAGGTGGAAGGTGCTCGGCTCCTCCTGTTCCACCGAGACTGCGTGATGAGCAGGTTGGATGCCAGTCTGAAATCTGAACTTCTGCAGTGACAGTGCTGAAACCTTGAAAGAGCCTGCATTTGGCCATGGTGTTGCTTCTCCGCAGTGCTGTCAACACCAAGACTCAGGCTGCATTAGCGAAGGAGAAAGCTGCTGCTTCAGTGATTATTGCTCAGATGTTGATGTACCCGACCATCTTTCCCTCTGCATCTCTCCTCAGCACCATTTCTGCTGTATCTAATAACTGTAGCTTTTTATAAACCGTAATTTAGGACAATTAGGAGCAATAGCATAGTTAAACCTTTAAAAGGTTATCTAGCAATGTCATTTTCTTGACTAATGTGTTCCTGCTGCCATGTCGTTTGTGAATAGACATGTGTTAGCCAGCTAGTGTGCTTCATCTGTGGTGACTTTGATTTATTTGCTCTGTAAATTGGGACTGAAGCAATAATGGAAAGTGACATTAATTGTTTAACAGAGTCCTCTTTGTCACATCCTCTGCTTTCTCTGGGGTTTTTGAATGTTGAAACTTGTACAAAACTAATTGAAATTGCTGTGATGAGGACCGGTGTCCGCTCAACTTTCTGTTCTTGAATGTCAGCGCACTTGAATGTCTGTTTAAAGCATGAGAGTTGATCAGCTAACAGCAAATATCAGGTTTTCTACTGGCATGGTATTATTAAAGAAGGCATTCCCTGTTAGAAATAGCAACACTTCCAACTTCGTTATCAGCTTTATAAGCTGCAAGGCTCAGTAGTGTGCCCTACTAACTGGACTTGCTGAAAAAATTCCTGGTGTGGGGCTGGGGATCAGGCAGCCAAATCAGCTCATGGACACCCTGGGCTCGAGGGGTGGCTCTCACACCATTCATCCCGCCACCAGTGAGGGACTTGAAATGCCATTGGGAAAAAACACTGGTACACACTTTTTTGCCCAATATGGCCTATTCTTACTATTCTAGAAGTGACACCATAATTTTCCTCTTTTCCTCTCAGAAAGTGGCTGTGAAAAGCTGGATTCAGACTGTGGTTTTGTTTGGCTCTCTTCTGCCCTTTCCATCCTCTACACTTGGAATTATCACAGCTGTATGCATATGTCTGCTTAGTATGGTGGAAATCACCTGATATCGAAATCTTGATACTTTTTCTCAATGGCCAAGTGCCTTTTGGCCTTTCAAATAAATGCTTCTCCTTAGCATTCACTTGCCTGAGTATTTATTTGTTTCTTGGAGGTGATGTGGTAAGCACCAGAACAGTTTGTGCTCTGCCTTAGCTTTCTAGCTCAAAGACAGCTTTTATGTTAGAAGCCGTGAGGTGTGATTTGGCAGAGAAACCTAGCAGGAGCCATTATCTGTGTGGTTTAAGATCATCTCTGTTCAGAGTCTGCTAGATAAAAGTATTACTGAAAAAAGTCAGGCTAAGGGGATACCCAGATTCACTTGATTTTTTTTTTTAGGAAGTGTAACTTGGCCATGTTTTGCTGTTGTCTTTTTTAACTTTTTTTTTTCTTGTTTGTTTGTCTTACTGGTATTATTTGTCTTGCTAGTTCGCTTTTGTACTTTGAGATTGTAACTTAGCTGAAATTTTTTCGCAGTTGGAATGTAGAACATGATGAGCTACTCCGAAGCTAGTGGAAAAACTCCCAATTTGATATCACTTGAATAAGTGAAAGGCTTTTCATTTACTTCAATAGCACTAGGATCAGCCTAGGAGTCCTAGATAATTGATCTGTCAAGATGAATTTCCAATCCTTCTGAAAAATAAATATAATGATTTTTACACAGTTCTATTTCTCAGTTCTAACTCTCAGCACTCAAAAAATCTGTATCTTAATATACAGTAGGGATTATATTTCATTAAAAATCAGGAGGCACTTAAATTTTCTCAATTTGACAAAAAGAACTCTTGTTGCTGAAATAAGATACAAATTAACATTACAGCCACATCTGATTAGAAATTAATTTACTTTTTATAATTGCTGTTGGAATTTGATAAATGCATACAATAGTGCATTGAGCACTCAAATGACATAACGCAAAAGGACAACTTCAAAGGTAACCTGCCTAATACGTTTCTTTAGAAGAAGCCCAAACAACCTGTCATTTACCATATGAGTGCCGCTGGCTGTTCTTACGCCAGGATACTCAGGAATGAGAAGCTGTTTGTTTGGTTTTGGAGCAAGGATTTGCAGAAGTGTGGAAGGGAAACCCTTTCTTACTTATGCTGGACCATATATGTGAATGAGGTTCTTTGTATTTTACTGGTGATTCATTTTGGTGTCCTGATTAGCTGTCTGATTCTTGTAATTTTGTCAGGTCAATTAGCTGGTGTTCAGTGTTGAAGAGCAAAAGAAAAAGACAGCCTGGGCTGACACCATCACTGGGTGTCAGCATTTTAAACTCATCCTGTAATACAATCCCTGGGTGATACTTACCATTGTTAACAACTGATGAAAAAAAGGAATTGTGGAAGAAAAGTAAACTAGCAATACACCACAAGTGCAAAGATACTTCTTTTGAACAGAGGTGGATTATTTTATTGTACTAATTATATCGTCCAAGATTCTGTTGCAGGTTACTGTTTCAAGGGCCGGCTTAACTACGTATTGTCTATATGTTCACATGCAGGGGCATCGTTTTGTTCCTTTTCTCACCTGGTTCCTCTTTTTGTTTTGTCCTCTCCCACAGAAGATAGATGAAGAGAGCGAGGCGAACTTGCTAGCTGTTCTCACTGAAACACTGGACAGCATCCCTGTGGATGAGGATGGGTTGCCTTCATTTGATGCACTGACAGATGGAGATGTGACCAACGGAAATGCCGCTAGCCCCTCCCCAATGCCTGACGGCACCCCTCCAACTCAGGAGGCAGAAGAGCCGTCTCTAGTAAGAACCCTTCCTACTGTTTATCAGGAATTGGATGTGCCTCTGGCTACCCGCTGCATGGGTATGATGTAGTCACAGTAAGGTCTGGACTTTTCATTTAGACTGGAGAGGAAAATCAAGTAAAGAACTAAAAATTAGGCGGGGGAAAAACCCCCCACCAAATAGCCATAGGATGATTAATATGGCAGTCTATTAAAAAGTTGTTGAAAATGTTGTTTTTGAAACATTTACGCTAATGGGGCTGACACTTTTGCTTATCATTCTGTTCAGATGAGTTGGGATAATGGTTCTTAACTCATTTCATTTCTTGGGGCTTTTTTTGTTGTGTATGTTTAGACATCATTTTTGGTGATCTGTGAAGAAAGACCCAGTGAGTCTGTTGGAATGCAGGGCTGATTTTGTGTCTTTAACATTAATTTGACCAATAAGCACCAGCTTAGTGCTAACCAGGGCAAAACTGAACCTTGGATGAGGATGTGGGTGAAACATTATATACATTTTGCTCAGTAAATCTAGTTTGTGATGTGATTCTGTTTTTGCTGAAAGCGTCTTATCCCTGCTTTCAGTGGAAACAGAGCCAGATACCTGAATCTTGACCCTGTTTCCATTAGTCTGTTAAAATTAGTGTCTCTGTGTAGATCAGAGGCCTCTTCATGTTAAACAGATCACAGAGAATTTAATTTTGCCGTGGATTCAGGAATCCAAGATCCCTGTCATTTCTGCTTGCCCCACAGTATACTGCAGTAAAGGGAGCAGAAATATGCTGCCAAGCCATAAGAAAATGAAATCTGTTTGCTCTGAGGAATATCAAGTCATGCTTTTTGTTTTATTGTACTTTGCTTGCTGAAATTGATATAACTAACTTTAAGTAACTATTCAAAAATGCAGATAGATCATTTTTATTCATACAGTTGCATAACTTTACTCTTTTCCTTCCACTTCCCTTTTCCTGATGTGTTTGTAGCTTAAGAAGCTCTTGCTGGCTCCAGCCAACACTCAGCTAAATTACAATGAATGCAGTGGTCTCAGCACACAAAACCATGCAAATACTAATCACAGGATCAGAACAAGCCCTGTGGTTGTTAAGGTACAAACTTAATCTTTATAATAATAAAAAAAAGAAAGTGTAACAAGGTCTTTTATGCTTTTAGTAATCAAGCAAGCAGTAGATCTGAATGTATTTTATTAATATGCTTAGTATCTTGTAACTAATTTTTAAAAAATGTGAGTTATAGACTGGGTTCCAGAAAATCATCCGAGCTCTTTTATGCTCTGAATATTTCATTTTTGCCTTTTCTCTTGGCAGGGTTTAGTTGTAGTCACACCGTCTGTTACTCTTACCGGCTTTACTGACACACAGAGTAGGACGGGTTGCGATAAAATTTGCTGATGATCTGGTGTTGTTTATGAGTGACTCCAGGATGTGGAACTGCCATTTTCCCAGCTGTCTGAGCTAAGACCAATGACACTGGATTCTTGGCAAAAGATGAATATTAGACATTGACTGGATGGAATGGGGGGGCTTAGACATAATTCTGTTAGCAGGCAGTATTAAACAATGTTTGTCTTGCCATTCAGTGTTACTGAAAACAGGCCATTTAGGGGTACTTAAGAGAGTTGTGTATACTGGGCCCAAGCAATCAGCAGCAAATTAAGGTTTAAACCAGCTTATTTTTTTGTTCACAGTAAAGGCGCTGTGGGGTCTTGTTAGTTACATGTTGCTGAGTAGGAACATTGCAATGTAGGAGAAATGAAATAAAAAGCTGCATAAATGTCATTTAGGAATTTTAAATGTAATTTTCTTTCCTTGTTCTGCAAACAGTTATTCACAGCTCATAGATCTAGTACACTTAGACTGAACACTTCATTGAAAATCTCATCTCTTCAGAAAACCTATATCCATTCTGATAAGGTTCAGCTCACTAATTTTAGCTTTATTTTCTTTTATTATTTTATTTTATTGTATTTTATTTTACTCTGTTTTAAGACTGAGAATTCATGGAGCAATAAAGCGAAGAGCATTTGTCAACAGCAAAAGCCTCAAAGACGTCCCTGCTCTGAACTTCTCAAATATCTGACTACGAATGATGATCCTCCTCAGACCAAACCAGCAGAGAACAGGAACAGCAGCAAAGAGAAATGCACCTCCAAAAGGAAGCCCCATCTGCAGTCTCAGACAAATCATCTACAAGGTAGGTGTGGGACTGCAGAATACAGCCTTGGTACCAGCAGTAAAGCTGGGAAGCTGCAGTACCATGGTTGGGAATACCCTCAATACTACTTCTGTTCTTTGGATTAGTATTGGAAATCCAGCATCTCTTCTGTGTAAAGACAGTTTTAAAAGAGTATAATAAAGTTAGAATTAGTTAGCTAAATGTAGCTTTTAGACATATCTGATACTTTTTATTTATTGCTCCAAGCCTCAGTGAAGAATCTCAGGAAAAGTTTAATACCACATGGTAATATACCAAGCTAGCTGGAGATGCTTATTCGCAGAGAACTGTACCACTAAGAAATCATTATACCCCTAAACAAGCTCAGCAGGCCAGTTCATTAGGGAGCTTCTTTCTCTCTTGCTGGAGTAAAACTGAAGGCATTGTTGACCTGCCACATAGCCCTTAAGAGACAATAAATTGTGCTCTCAACTGCTACAGAGAAAACAATAAATGTTTAATTTCCTGTTAAAGCTGGAATGCTGGTTTGTAATTTTATTTTGTAAATAGTTGAAAGTTTAGATGCCATCCTGATCTTTCTCTCTCATTTTTGGATTCTTTATGGTCGAAACTAAACACTTGTGTTGACTTTTAGGATCTCCTGATGTGTAAAAAAACTGGTTTATATTACAAGTAGCTTCTGTGACAGAGATGCAAGAACTTAAAGCCTCCTCTCTCACTCTCTCTCCCTCTCTTCCCCTGTCTGTTTTCCCAAGATAAAGGAAAGCTGTAAAAGCTTATGAACCCAAAGGGAGCTTTTTGAAGTTATTGCTACTTTAAAATACATCTATGTATTTATGTTGGCCTGGCATCTGGAAGGCTATGTGACTATCTCAGACACATCAGTGCAAATCCTGGAAGACTCCACTAAAGTCAATGGAAGTTACCTGTCTGCAGCAGAGATCAGGATGTGACCCTAAATGTGTTGTTTAGTATTTTCAAAGCAATAGTTGTAAACTGTATGTTCTTTCTTCTTTTTCTCTCCCTCTTTCTTGCATTTCAGCCTCCATCAAATGTGTTTTCTCATTCTGCACTAGGAAGTATAAGCAAACTTAAGAAAAATAATCTTTCTTTCCTGTCACTTAGTATTGTTCTTGCAGCTGTACATTCTGACATCCTAAGTATGGGTTTTCTCCATTATGGTCTCAAATTATCAGAACAATATTTCTTGTAGTAAGGAAATCCAACTGCCCCTAAAGCTTCCTTATGCCAACTGCCACTCCTGGATGGCTTCAGCAGTCTGCTTTCACAGCAGAGTCCAGACTGAACTCTACATGTGAAACCTAGGTCTGTTACTGCAATGGTGCTGCAAAACAGAGCTGCCAGAAGTTACAGGGGCCTTACTGGATGTTAAGTTGGTAGGTGATAACGTGTATCGTGTATAACATGCTGTACGCATGTGTGTTACAGCCATACATAGATGTATGTGCACACAAACATATGTACAGATTATAAAGTCTTTCTACTGAGATCAGAGCTGCTTCTTTTACCCCAGCTGAGCAATTGTGTAGATTCAGTTCAAAGAGTCAGAGCACACTGGGTTGTGGAAGCAGCACTGAGGAGAGGTTACGAAAGTCCAGAGGGACATACAGCTAACAACTGTGCTTAACAGATGACTGATTTTAGTGGTCTTGCAGGTGAATTTGCAGGCAGAGAGAAATTACCTTCTTCTTTAATTTTCCTGCTCTTTAATTTACGGGCTTCTGAAATGTTGTTTTTCTGCAAATTTGCCTCCTACACCAATATATGACTTCAATATCAATAGATTTGCTTATAATACAAATACAAGAATATAATGCTTTCAGCTTGGACGGTCAATTTATGCAGAATCAACCTTGCAAATTTAACTGATATTTGCAGACCTGCAGTCATTGGTTCATACATTTAATCAAAAGTATAAGAAAATTGGCTCCTTCTGTTTTAAAAAAACTATCACCATCTGAGATTTTCTTTTGAAGTTAGGGAAGGCTCACAAAGGATAAGTCAAATGTTATTTTCCTTTAGGGGTACTGTTGCAAACATATTGCAAACCCACGGGAATGTCCACAAACGCATTCATGCCAAAGATCATCTGTGGTTTTGCAATGAAATTTGCCCATGAGGAAACGTAGTGCTTTTGAACCTGAATGTTTTCAATTTACAAGGACAAGCAACTTGATGTGAACTCTTTTTAATAAGAAAAAACCCACACCACAGTAGACCTTGAAGCTCTAATAAACAGGCACCATGGAATATGACAGTGTCTTGGCTAAATATTTACACTATCAATAGCTGTATGTGAGTATGAATCCTTTGCAGGAGTGAGTGTTTGGTCAAGCTCTTGCCTAGCAGTAAGAAAACGGATGGATGTTTTCGTATGCGAGCTTCTCAGTGGGAGAGCTCAGTGATACCTGCCTAAAATTAATACATGGGAATGTGAGATAATGCCTTGGTTCTGTGCCCATCTCTGGCAGATTTACACTGTGTCTCAGTGCTTCAGAATTTAATATTTGTATATTCTGATTTAAGACTATTCCGTGGGACTAATAAGAGCTAGAAAGAGACTTTTTAGAGACATAAATAGCACTTAGACGTTCAGCTTCCTTAGCCTAAATTTGTTAAGAGTATGCAGATTTTAATTTAAAAAAAAAAAAAAAAAAAGCATTGGTATAAAACTATTCCAGGGCCTAACTGCAAGATCTGATTTTTTAAGGCCAGTTTTACCTCTAGGTAGCCACAGGCAAACATTAGTATTCCTAGATGTATATAAATTACACACAAAGATGTGTCAAGTTTCATTCAGTTTTACTGCACCTGGTGTTATGCACAAATCAGTGGCCATGCTGGACCAGACAAATAACTCATTGAGGTGCATCTCCTCACTCCAGCAGTGACTTCTGAGGAAGGTGAACCTGAGGTGAACACCTGAGCTTCCATTTCTAACTTTCATATGGGGAGGAGAAGAAACAATATGCAGCTCTTTGATAATTGAGTTAATTTTTTTAAAACATTATATTACTTCAGGAATGCTCTAGAGCATATAAAAGTAATCAATTTGCATATAAAATCCCTTAATGTTGATGGGCGCTCCAAGCCTGTAATGAATATGAAATATGCAGTAGTGACACTCTGGACAAAAGATCTGCAGTGCAGGAGTGTTCAAGGGGAACATTTTGTCTTAAGTAATTAATCTGCAGAAGAGATCCCCTGCTGTTGTTCTTGCTACAATGCTCTCTATGTTTAAAACATCAATCTAATTTCTGAAAAGTAAAATTTGCAAGCACTATAATTTTTAATTTTAAAGGAGTCTTAGTTGTATTACAATATCCTGGTTCCTGGCTTGCTCTGAGAAAATACAATTTTGCATGAATAAAATCTGCAAAGACAGACATTTTTATAGCCAGAGCTTTGGTTTTTTGCCTGTGTTTGGATTGTAGTGTTGAGAGCTTCAACCCCATTTTTAACCATCTGTGACTTTGTCCATGGTTTGTCATAGTTTGTGAGATAATTTGCTAAAATTTGGACTATAACTGGTTGGATTCTGGCCTCACAGAAACAACCTATTCTCAGTGCTATATAAAAAATTGTATCTTGTAGAAGTAAAATTAACTGAATATTCATAACGTTCTGTTACTTTGTAGTTATTCTGCTGCTTCTGTTTCCAAATAAAACGTGAACTGTAGTCTAAATTAACACTGAGAGAAATAACATTTTCACAGTGTATCCTGTAGAGTTCTTAGTTGATTTTTAACATGTACCACTCTTCTGAAAGGTTCTTGTCATTTAGGCTGTGTACTGTATTTCAGAGGTACAGTAATTGATGTAAATAATGGTTGAAATTTAGGTGCCCTTTTGGTACTAGTAAATAAGGAATCAGGATGAGTCTCTTTATTTATCTAGCTGAGATACACTGAAATGGTAGTTGAACTATCAGAGCTTGGCCCTAACTGACTACCACAAGATTCCAATGCCAAAATACAAAGAAATGTTCGCAGTATACTTTACAGTGTGTTGAAATATTGCATAATTGTTTTCTTTTTTCCTTTAGCCAAACCAACAAGTTTATCACTTCCATTGACACCCGAGTCACCAAAGTAAGTACTAAAAAGTGCAAACATTTATAAAAGGGAGGGGGGTTCAGTAGATTTTGGCTACAGCAACTCCATTTCAGCTTGTTTTTATAAATGTGCCCTGTCTTCCAGTGATCCCAAGGGTTCCCCATTTGAGAACAAGACTATTGAACAAACCTTAAGTGTGGAACTCTCTGGAACTGCAGGTGAGAAATGCAAAATGATGGCTCTTTATGCACGGCTTGTGTGTGTTTGTTTACTTTAATATACCACAGGTATGCTGAGATCTCACAGAAGTCTCCAGCAGGTTCACTTCAGTGCAGTTTAACATTACTTTTTATCCAGCTACCTGTGAAGAAATGTGTTTGAAAATATGGCTCCAAACCTACACAGGAGAGCATAATTTCTGAGAAAATATGAATGAAACCATCTATCTGTTATATTTCTCCATTTCCCCATAGATTTCTGTACTGCTGAGCAGCATCTTTCAAAGATAAACCCCACAGCACAGTGTAATATATGTTAGAGATGTAAAAGTTACGTCATTCAGTCGGTCTCCAGGCTGGTCTAGGGCTATACATGACTTCATGTTTCAGTGCTTTGTCAATTCTAGATTAATATGTCACAAATAACAGCTTTCTCCTCTACCACTGAATAACTGTTCCATAGCTTAGAGGTAATTTTTAGAAGTGGAATTCATTTTGTATTCCTACTTTTTCTTTTTTTTTCCCGTTAACAAACTTCACACAACCTCCCTTTATCTTCTTTTTCCTTTCTGATCCCTGGATTTGTACCTTTTGAAGATTTGTAGGATTTTTTTATCATGTAGTGGTTTAGTTCACGCATCACCCATTTAATCATTCATTTAATCCATCTGCTCATCTTTCTGCTGAAGTCAATGCCTTCAGACTCAGATCTGTTTTATGTCTTCTGTCTGAACTCTGTTTTGCCTCTGTTTTCTTGGAGTGTCCAGAGCTGAGCACAAAAGAACACATTGAGCTCCACCTGAGCTATTGCCAAGACCATTTTCCTTCTCAGTTGTGTAATACTGAAAAATAAGAGATGTACTTGGCATGTGTTTCTCTCAGGATAGCAATAGATGGTAAAATATGTGATCTCCAGCATTGAGGGGGAGGGGTGTATTGCAAAATATATCTTCAAGTACCACAAAGTAGCTTGGTGCTCCTGAATTCAGTCGCAGCAGGCCCAAGCTGGGTTGAGTAGGTACATTGGGCTTCCTTCAGCCTTCCTACAACCATCATTTTACTTTCTCAGAAACTTTTTCATTAGTTCAGCTTTCAGACATGGACATTTTTCCCTGCCGTCTCCTGGAAGCCTGTAGTCTTAATCATTCCTCTCATGGCAAAAGGAAGCCTTCTTCCTATACTTTTCATTTTGCAAGACCAACATGAACATGGCAAAATTCACTGTATGTGGGTGTCGGGGGCTTACAGGACAATCCTGTTCAGTGCCAGTAAGTGAAGTGAAGTGGAGCAGAGAGAAGCCTCTTCCATCACTACTGGACAGCAAGTCTGCACAAGGGTGCCCATTTGTAAGCACATGGATAAGTCAGTGCTTAGTGCTGCCAGCAGAAAGGGGCAGATGAGGTGACTAGAGCAGAATGGTACAAGCAGCCGTTGAAATCACTGAAGGAAGCAGTGTTTTATTTCTCCCAGCCAAAAAGTCAGCAGCCTCCTTTTTCCATCAGCTGACTAGACAGAAATTGGGAATCAGTCTGACCCCTGGATAGTCCTCTACTATTGCATCCATAGTGGCAACAGGAATGGCCTCGGTATTACCAAATTCATTCCGCTCCATCAGCTGTGCACAGAGGAGGAAACAAAACAGCTCTGTAGTTGCTTGGAAAACAGAACCAGGAAAAGCGGTGCCTTAAAAAAGGCAACAGAAGCTGGGAAACAGCACAACTGAACACATCTGCACATATGTAAACAGGAATGCTGTACTATGATTCTGTGATTTCTTTTCCCCTCTGAAAGTAAATAGAAGTTAGCTAGGAGGTAAACTGGTGATATTCAGGAGGAATAAGAATGTGAGTATTGCGTGGCCAGGGAGCTTGGTGGTGTTACCAAGCAGTTTACACGTTGGTGGCTCTTGGACTTCTTATTGCACTTGCTCTGGTCTTCACAATGTCTGATGAGGAAGTTTCGGGAGATCATGTGGTAACTCTATTAATCTCTACCTGCATATCCACATAGTTTTTATTTTTATATTAATGTATTTATGTTAATCTATAAACAGATGCATGTCTTACTTTTTAAGTCATTTGTACTCCAGTAGTGTTGTCTCCTGAGTCTGCTTGTGCTGGAAGCAAAGTACATAATAGAAACAGCCTGGAGTTGTTACAGCATATGTGTGTGTAAGTCATGGCAGAATTGGGACTCACTTCAGTTTAAAAAACAAGCAAAAATAAAATAAAGGAAAAAAGTAGTGGCAGTAGTGATTGATAATACCTTGAAGTTCTTTAGTGAGACCCTGGCAACTCCAAATTATATCCAGATAACCGCATTGCTCATCGTCCTTATACAGGGCAGCTTGCATTGAACAAGCACTATTTATTATAATTTAAATAGGAGTTACCTTGATCTCGCTACCGAATTGAAAAAGACCATTAGCAGTGCTGCTTGCACTATCGAAGCACAAAGTATTTTAATATAAATAGCAACTCCCTTGATCTCTCTGCTGAAAACAACATTGCTTCCTTCACTGATGAATTAACTATAGACCAGAAAAATAAATTAATAAAAGCATTTCCCACATGAGCCATCAATCTTTGTCACACACACATTTTGGATTCACATATCTAAAGTCAAACTGAAACCATTCTCTTGCCAATGCTATATCTTGCTTTACAACAGATTTGTTAGTAGTCATGAGTGTAACTTTGTCTTTCTAAAACTGCCAAAACATAGATTTGTCAAATTACAGGGAACAAATATTCTTTGAAGTCTTTTCATGCCACACATAAGAAGTCTTTCAATATACTTTAAATGAGTGTCCTAAGTCCAGTGCTATCTAAAGTCCTATCTCTTGAAGCTGATTATTCTATTGTTATTCTAAGTAAGCTGGACCAGAACATCATGATATGGAGGAAGTCCTAGGTGATGATAATGTAGTGAATGAAATTCCTGTATCAGATGAGTCTTCTGAGTAAGAGGCTCGGAAAAGGTCCATCTCTCCTTGTTTCCACAGCCAGCTGCATTGCCGGTGCCTTGCTAAGAGGCCGTGGGCATGAACGTCTCCAGTATCTTCCAGAAATCTGGGATGGTTCTCTGTTACCTCTTTCCTCTTTGTTTTCAGTCAGAATGGGGGGGAAGACAGACAGGACTGTGCGAGCACAGGGACGACAGGAGTATGACTCACCTTCTGGAGGTGGCGGTGTTTTTCTTGGCATTCAAGGGCTCCTCAGTGGTGGTTTTAGACTTTTGATTGTCTTAGACAAACCTCTGAGTGCCAGATGTTAGATAGCATGGCTTCTAATTAAGCTCTGTCTGTTCTCTGTCTCTTCTTAAACCTTCACACCTAAATGCTCAAAGCCACCATTTAAGTACATTAAGTCAGTTTACGCTTAAGGATCAATCAGAAACTAGAAGACTATTTCCACCCTCCTGGTGAAAAGTCTGTCATTTGATATAGGTCCCTGCAATTTATTGTAGTGTAAAGCTCCTCACTGGTCTTGGCAGAAAGATTTGATTTTTCTGAAAAGATTGTAGAGAAAGCTGTAATTTTTGCCATCAGAAAAGCTGATGTACACAATCAGCTTGAAGAGTGATTTGGAATTTGTGACCATCATCGTCGATACTCGTTCCCTGCTATTTGCCCACTTCTAGATTTGTGTTACCTCTTACGTGTCAGAACAAACACTTGAAATCTGTCATCTAAGAATTTGACCTCAGAATGATTTCTGATAAAACAAGATGCGAGATGGAGAGAGTTGTCCAGAGGGAATAAAACCCAGTGAATTATTTGATGTTTTTCAGGCATCTGTGTTTATTCTCTCCAGCACTGACAACGGGATTAAAGTGAATATTCAACAAGCATGTAGTTTTTATTATACGATGACTATTTAATTTTATTATATTTTCCTAGGTTCTGCAATCTAGTGCCATACAAACGCTCTTCTTCTACTGAATTGAGCTGTTATTTTGTGGTCAGTGTTTAAAGTGGCCTTTAAATAATTTTTGCCTTGACAATCCATTTCCAAACTCAAAAGGTATGAAAGAATTCATTTTCAATGCCTCTCAAAAGCCCAAGGCACATGTAGAAATGTTCCAGGGCTGCATTCCCCAAAAGACACTAATTATCAGGCCCCTCAAAACACAGCAAGCATCATCAAATTTTGAGTGCTGAGTTACGGCAGAGATTTAGAATTATCTGTGTCTATGTAAAACAGCATTGAAAATCAGTCCTAAGAAGTCCAGATGTCACTTTTAATGCAAAGGTACTCCCCTAATTTCTACTTATGAACCCAGCTGAGCTAAATTAGTTACACTATGAGTTTTTTTTAAAGTTGAGTTTTGGAATGTATTGAAAGTAGTTTCACCCTCCCAGAGACTTTCTGGAAAGAAGTTGCTTGGCTGAGGTGGCAGAGTTGGC
This sequence comes from Hirundo rustica, assembly GCF_015227805.2. Taxonomy (NCBI): domain Eukaryota; kingdom Metazoa; phylum Chordata; class Aves; order Passeriformes; family Hirundinidae; genus Hirundo; species Hirundo rustica. The sequence continues at coordinate 17,304,736 of NC_053454.1, read as the reverse complement.
ACATATGCAAATACCTTTTGTTGCACAGACACAGGGAGGATGGTGCTGCTTTGGCAGCAGCGCTGGCAATTTGATGTATGCTGTTTTCTAGCACAAGATCACTGAGTGAGTTCCTAGTATATAGACAGAGCAAGGCAAAGTGCAAACGTACCATTTACCAAAGCTATTCAATTAAGGAAAAGTCTCTGCAAAGAAAATGGTTTTATAGCATGTCATGAAAAAATACTTGCCTTTTACTTTAAAAAGAAAAAAGACTGTTTAAGGGGGATGATTGTAGAGTATGTACCACTTCCAACAGATTTGCTGTGCAGAAGTACGTAAGTGTGAGTGATGTAGAGGTACTTGTTTATTATAGAGCACATTTCAATGCAGTAATCATAAATATTGCTAAGGTTGTGCTCTGTTGAAATATGACCTACATACTCTTGATTGTTTGTGTTACGTGATTTGTCTGACACCCATTACATTCTGGGTAATGGCAGCCATTTGTTGCTGTGCACAGCAGGCTCTTTTGACAAAAGAAAATAGGCAGCAATAAAAAAGCTATAGTCTGAATTACATTCTGCACAGCGCTGCACTGCTGAGAGTTTGTGCAAGTGTGTTAACAATGCTCTGAACTGCCTCTTGTCAGCCTTCATCCTGTAATGGCCATCTGTCCTTCCATAAATCTGTCAAAACCTGCTAAGTTCAAGAGAGAGTACAGAATATACCTTGTACTGTCAACGCCTAAATGTACACATTGCGGAGAAATCGGTGCATGTGAAATAATCCAATGGTTATAGAATATTGTAATGTCGTTAATGTGGGATCATGGCCCTCGGTGAAGATTACCAGGGATTAGAGTGAAGATGAACAAATGTGCAGCCAACTGGTTTTCTCAGAATTCACAGTTTGGACACCGGTCATGGGACACTGTGGAGGTGGACTCCGTAGTGGTGACGTGAATTCAAAACTTCACTTCCTCCTCCATCCCCCAGTGTAGGTTTGTTCAAAAGTTAAATGAACATTTTCCAACTTTTATCTCTTTTTTTTGCCTGTGTACTTCCTGCTTTTGCTGAAAACCAGGAAAAAAGCCAGAATGCCACGAGGAAGCCCTTTCTTAGGGTGTCCCAACCCTGTTCTGCCAGCAAGGGAAGTGCCAGTAAATTTAGCTCAGTCTGTACTTTTGTGAGGAGTTTTTTTGGTACTTTTTTCCCTCCCTTTTCTGAAGATTATTGGGCTCCTTGTCAGGTTTCTGGAAATGTTATACTGTATGCTTTACTTGCTTCCATCCAGGACAAGCTTTAAAGAAGTAGAATTTGAAATAAGATTTTATTTTGATTATTGGATTATCTCTGAGGTTTCTTTGCCTCAAATTCTTAAATATACATGTTCATTGTGGAGAGGCTGTATTTTTGCTTCATTCTTTCTTTAAAACTACATCCAAAACCCCAGTAAATAATCCCAGAATTTCTCATGGGCTGTGTAATTTCACAAGTAAAAGTATAATTTTTTTTTTTTTTTCCTAGAAAGTTGTTTACTGAAGTAGTTGTTCAATCTGAGCCTGAAGTTCTAACTTTGGAGGTATTACTACAGATTTTTGAATGGGACAATTCTCTTCATTTTAGCAGTAATTCACTTGATAGTCAAAAATATTTGTCAGTGAGGAGGTGCCTAAGGTATGAAATGGTTAGGGCTGTCTGAAGTGTATTTTTGGGAAGAAGAAAGAAAAAAATGGAGGACTTCGAGGAAATAATTTAACAGTGATGACTGCACAAAATTTTTTAGTATTAAATTCAAATTTGGGGTAACTTGAGTTTTCGGTGCCATAATCTTTACCTCGGTTTCCTTGAATTTTGTGGCATTAGGCAAAATCTTTGCATAGCCATGGGTAGCTCATAACCACTTTTTTCAAACATTCAGACAAAATCAAGCATGTCAGTCACAGTGAGTGTTCATGCTTTGATGCTTCTATTTTCTTATTTTCCAAAAGAAATCCATTGCAGATAATGCAGTGGGACTCCCAGCTTCCATTTATACTCCTTAGGGAGCACTGTTCATTGATGGACGCTTTTCCTTCTTTACAGCAAAACACTATAAAAAATGTTCCATTTGCATTGATCTGCAGAATTTTTTGCATATGTAAAAATACAAACCAGAGCTCTATACCCATGTTTGAAACACACATTTCCTGTAACTCTGTCTACCCTCTCTTTTCATTCTTTCTAAGGAACTAATGGAAAGTTCATTGCTTGGGCTGGTACTCTTGCACAGCATAAGCCTCTGGATTGCTTAGGGGTGGTCTGGATTACCTTGGAGAACTCCCTAATCTCTATTTTGTTTCATTTTAGGCATGTATTACTATATTATTATTAGTGTCAATTGGACAGAGGCAAATTTTTCAAACTTCACATACTAAGTACCTTCCTGAAGAGAAATTATTTCCTGAACAGTGTCTGCTGTTTGCTGTTACTCTGTCCTGATGTCTGGGGTTATCCTTCTGTAAAGTCTGAATAAATTCTATGATTTCTGTAGAAAATACTGAAAGTTACATTCTACCCTTATAAAAATAATGGGAAGATGCTGCTTCAGTTCCCAGGCTTTACTGGAATGTGCTGTAGTCCTTCCTGCAATTTTGTCTCATCACAGTGATATAATCTATTACAGTTAAGTAAATAATCCTGTTAGTTAGCAGTATATTTAGCCATTAAATACCAACCTAATACTAACCTAATAACTAATATTAATCAGTTTCATTTTTACTCCCTACTGCATGATTCTCACCAAGATTTAGCTCTAAATACAATGGTTCATTACAGTTGTGGTTTTCCTATTGTTCATTTGGGTTTCAGTTGCAGAACCACATTTCAGGCAAAATGTATTAGTTACGTTTATGGAGTGTATTAGACGTACATTCTCAATGGTTTTCTAAGTTAATGAACTCTGGAAACACAGAGTCACTGCCAGTGAGTTAGGGTGGCTGTATTTCATTATATCTAAGTTCTGCGTGCTTCGGTACCACTCATTTATTTCTCTTGGCCTTGCTTTTATCCAGGTTCTTCTCTGCTAGGTTCTTTATGTTTTTGATGGTGCCAGTCTTTTGACTTTTCATTTTTACATCAAAATCTATTTTATATTTAACAAAAACGTCTTTGGGGTTTTATCTCTTGATCTTTTCTATCAGAATCTACAGAGAGAGGGGCGGATGTCATGGAAGAAGGGGAGGGGCAGAAATTATGCTGGAGATTGATGGTGAAGCATTAGTATTGTTGCTATTGTTGTTACCAGACCTTTGTTAGTTTTATTCTCAGTGTTAGCAGCGTTGAAGTGACATAGATTGGGTGTTGCTTTTTATCTATTTTAGGAAGCATATGAGCCGCCTTTATAAACATTGTATGTGTGCTTAAAAGCATTCTGTACCTCCTTTTACTCCCTGTAGGCCTAACTCCACCTACGACCCCTCCTCATAAAGCCAACCAAGATAATCCTTTTAGGACTTCACCTAAACTGAAGTCATCATGCAAGACTGTTGTACCACCTTCAAAAAAGCCCCGCTGTAGTGAGTCTTCCAGTTCTCAAGGAAATAACCCAACCAAGACGGGTCCAGAACAGTCTGAGCTGTACGTACAGCTTAACAAGACTACAGTACTGTCCAGTGGACATGAGGAGAGAAAGACAAAACGGCCCAGTTTGCGGCTATTTGGTGACCATGACTACTGTCAATCTGTGAATTCAAAATCGGAAATACACATTAAAATATCCCAGGAACTTCAGGACTCCAGACAACCAGAATTTAAGGATTCTTCACCTGGGTGGCAGTGTCAGATTTGTTCTTCTTTAGAACAAGACCAGTATTTCAAGAAAGAGACTTTACAGACAAATAAGCAGGGATCCCATGGTAATAACAGAAAACAGCTCCAAGACCAGGAAATTCGGGCTGAACTGAATAAGCATTTTGGTCACCCCAGCCAAGCTGTTTTTGATGAAGAAGCAGATAAGACCAGAGAACTAAGGGACAGTGATTACAGTAATGAACAATTCTCCAAACTACCTATGTTTATAAATTCAGGACTAGCAATGGATGGTCTATTTGATGACAGTGAAGATGAAAGTGATAAACTATGCTACCCTTGGGATGGGACACAAGCCTATTCATTATTTGATGTATCACCTTCTTGCTCTTCTTTTAACTCTCCATGCAGAGATTCAGTGTCTCCACCCAAATCCTTATTTTCTCAAAGATCCCAAAGGACACGCTCTAGATCAAGGTCCTTTCCTCAACGCAGGTCTTGTTCCCGTTCTCCATATTCCCGATCGAGATCAAGGTCGCCCTGTAGTAGATCCTCTTCAAGGTATGGTACAACAAATTCATGTATGATCATTGTAGTTAATGAGACAAACAACAAAAAACATAAAGAAACTTATGGGAAAAAAAGCAAAAAAAGCAAGAAATAGCTTAATCCAGTGCAACTCATTCTATTTCTCCTGAGCTGATTAACTCTGAAGGTTACAGGTTTACTACAGAAACACTTGTTTCCAATATCCTTTAAATTTGCCAGGTTTGCACTTTCTAAGTGGAGGCAGTCGGGTCAGAGGCAGAGCAATTGGTGAGCGATGTACACAACTAACCTTCCCCATTATCTCTGAGCTGCCTGGTGCCAATCTTGCTGCAGCCTCTGTCAGATGGAGTTGACAGTGGCTGACTGTCTGCTCTGTGTTAGCCTCAATAAGGAACATTACTGAAGGGCTAGGAGTGGGGAAATCACTTGAGGCCCCTTAGTTGACTAGGAGATTGCAAACTGTCACTGGAAAATCCCACCGGTAGCTTAGAAGAAATTGTAAGTTCAGGGAAGAGGTAGAAAATGGTGTCAATAGACTCAAATGGAATGACAGAGGTGAATGTGTTTCTTCCTGCAGATCTTGTTGCTCTTGTGAGTCCAGCCACTGTAGACACCGAGCATACAGAAGTTCTCCCTTAGGTGCAAGATCACAGTCCAGATCACCGTACAGTCGCAGACCCAGGTAGTTCCTTTGGCCTGCATTTGGTTTGCTTTGCAGCTATTGCTCAGGAGATAATTGTAGAAACATAGAATCATTAAGCCTGGAAAAGCCCTCTGAGTTTATGGAGTCCAACCTTTGGCTGAACACCACCATGTCATGTAAACAATAGCACATCCACTCATTTCTTGAACATTTCCAGGGACAGTGACACCACTGCTTCCCTGGGCAGCCCAGTCCTGTGTCTAATGCTGCTTCCAGCGAAGAAATTCTTCCTGGTGTCCAACCTGAACCTCCTCTGGTGGAGCTTGAGGCCATTTCCTCTTGTCCTTTCTCTAATTGCCTGGGATAATAAAGCGTTCCAGAAATTGTATTTTTAATTTTACATTCACAAATGCAGGTGCTTGATTTGATGACTAAGTTGTGTTTCCTAGATATGACAGCCATGAGGAATATCAGCATGAAAGGCTGAAGAGGGAAGAATACCGCAAAGAGTATGAAAAACGGGAATCTGAAAGGGCCAAGCAAAGGGAGAGGCAGAGGCAGAAAGCAATTGTAAGCACTGTAAAGATAACTTTCATATTGAAATGGGTCTCTTGTTTCTTTTCATTGATTGTGATGCTAGAATTCAGACTTTTATTTTCTTTCTTTTTTATAAGAATACAAAAATTTGCTTATGTGTATTTTTTAGTATTTTTCATTTTAAGCAAATATGTGTTTTCATAATAATTTCTGTTTTGGTGTCACACTAGTAATTTTTCAAGTTCTATAAATTGCAACATTCCGATTTTTTCATAATGAACAGATAAGAGAACTTACTAGAAAAGGGAGTCATCCCAGACAATACACCTAATAGAAGAGAACTAGTCTGTTTCTTATACACATCTATGAGTGAACCTGCCTTTTATACTGTATTTCACCTACCAGACATATGCAAAATTAGGAGTCAGGTGATAGACCAGTTGCTGAACTTTCAGAGTGGCTGTAGTAATCTATACAGAGGGTGTAGAAAACAGAACCCAAAACTGGGATTCACAGACGTGACTTGAATTATAATTTTTCAGTGTCTGTGATTTGATTACTTTTTAAGTTATTTTTAGCAAAATAGTCTGAAGACAGGATGCAATTTAAAAATGTCACTTAGCACTGGCCCTCTTGTAATGAATATATGTTCTTTAATTATTTTGTTCATCACTGTTCTCCATGAAATAACTGAAATACCTGAAGCAAAGGGAATAACCCATGTGGGGATAAGCAACTCTGTTGGCTGTTGTAGCAGTAGGACAGAAGGAATGTCTATTAAATGGACAGGTGGCTTTTGCTCCTTTTGAGTTCCCCATTGGCAACTGCATTTTGATAAATTAAACTCAGATCAGCGGTAAATATGTTGCTGTAAAAGTTGCTAAGCCCATTTGGTGGCTCACTTAACATTTTGATTTTCTTTGTCCTACTCTTTCCATTCGGTTGTACCTGCACGGCTGTTGTGGCTGTGCTCTGGCTCTTGCATGAACTGGTACAGACCAGGATACTTCATCTTCATTCCCAAGTTTTCCCTTAGTGCTCTGCCCAGAGGTCACCAAAATTAATAGGTCTTTTTCCCAGTGCCATTAGTGGACTTGTAGCAAAAGGTGATTTGTCACACACTTGGCAGCATTTCTCCTAATGTACTTACAGAACAAGGAGTGTGTAGAGATTGACAGAGACTGGCATAGTCTACAGCAATGAGGAGTTCTGGGAGTGAACAGACAACTTTATGGTCTGTTTTTTGTCTCTGCTGCTGTTGTTCTTGGTGAGCTTCAGCAAATCATTTCAGTTTTCTCCATTTCAGGTATCCTGTCTACAAAGTGTGGGTGATACGTGTATTTTGTAAAGCTCAAGATTTAAAGGAGTAACATGCTCTGCTGTGCTGCTCTGAAATGCAGTGAAGGCAGTGGAATAATTTTGTTTCACTTCAGACAGGGACATATTTAAGTCAATTGTTGCAATTAGCTGTAAAATATCTGGCTTCCATCTGCTTAGAGATGAACACTACCTTCCAGCAATCATAACTTACACTGGCTGTTCTCTCTTAGAGCTACCACAGATTAGAGATTCAAGTAGACCTCCGTCATGGGTGTATCTTGCTACTTCTCAATTATTGTACCTTACCCATATAAATAAACATGAATCCTGCTGAGGAGGTGGAAAATTTGATTTAGTTTAAAACAAACAAATACTTGGCAAGTAGCTAATCAAGAGAAAAGGAAAAAGGAAAGAAAAGAAACTTAAAAAGCTCCAGATATGCTGCATCACACTGCATTAAAAATTCTAGACAATTCAAAACCAAGGTTGAATTTATTTTCTTTTTAAAGTGAGCATTTTGATTATAATTAACTTAATTAATAGAATTATTTATTAATAGACATAAATAAATCAAAACTAAAAATAAATACCAATAAACAGAACATGGCAAAAAAATCTAAAATCCAGTCATCTGTGTGAGTTCTGCAGGAAATGTAGATTAAGTTCTATTAACTCCTTTATCCAAAATCTGCCTGCACTTTTACTTTAAAAATCTGTATTGAATTGTGCTATTTTATACCCTGTGAAAACAGGTAAGGATTGGGAGACAGCGGAGAAAGGGAATCTCCAATCTCATTAATTCAGTGATAAAATCTGTATAATTTCTAGCATTCTCTGATCTTTTTCTTATTCCTTTTGGTTTATGGATCTCTTTTGTGTTACTCTTTTCATTCTTGAGGAATTCAACTCATTTATCGTTCAGCCACAAGAATGTCCTCTCCCTTACTTCCTTGAGCTCTTTCTACAGTCCCATAAATTTAGATTTCTTTGCTCTCTGTATTGGGGAATTTTTTCTTTTCTTTCTAACCCATTCTCGTGCTGCCAGAACTGATTTATGGCCACATACTTCCAGGTACTCTTAGAAGAGTGGCCCAAAGATTGGGCAGTACTAATGCCTCAGTTAATACACAGGGCAGATGACTTTCTTCATTAGAAGCACCGCACTGAGATCTCAAGAGTTAGTTGTACAAAGGGTGCGCAGTAAAAAAGGAACAGACGTTATGACAGAGACAAAAAGTCATCAGGTATTGTGGAAGCAGTATCTAAAATTAGTCTCCATGGGACAACAGGCATGGGAAAACTAGGAAAAAGAAATGAGAAAAATAGTATTTTAATCTGTCAAAACCATATGTGAAGCAGTGCCCTCTGATTGCGCAGACAGTTTGCAATTTGGCAGATGTGAGGACATAACGACAGAATGCTGAGGAGGTTTGTTTTAGAAGCCTGTGCTCATGCTGTGTGGCAACAGGCATGTTTGAACACTGTGGTGAACACACCACCACAATCTTTGCCATAGAAGATTCAAAGCTAGAAGCCTGGGATAGTATTTTCCTGTAAAGATTCCTGAATTCCTGTCTAGATGTAATTGGTTGAGTGCCCACGAGAATTATTTACTCTTTTTTTCTGCTGTGAGATAGGATTAGGAGAAAAAGCAAAGCAGGCTCAAATTTTGAAGGGTATAAAGAAAGGCTTTATTAAAAGGGAGAAAAAAATAATTAATAAGAATCAGAAGAAAACCTTCAAAATACTTTTTCCTGTCCCCCACAAGCTCATTTTCTATCTCAGTGACAGCGTGCAAAGACAAAACTTAGAACTTAGGTCAGTTTACCACCTCTAAAATAGTCTTTCGTAAGTTCTTTTAGAGAGAGAAGTCTCTTTTGGTCTGCCATGGAAACTTCTCCACAAGAAAAACAGTTCTCTTTTGGCTTGGATTCTCACAAATTGCAGCCGCCTGGGAATCTGCATTTGTGAAGTCCTTCCCACATCATGCAGCCTTCCCACAGCTGCATTATGGGCCATGTAAACTCAGGGGTTACCATTTTAAGGATGAATGGTTCAAAAGCAAAGGTTCTCTTCATCTCTCTCTCTGAGATCATTTTTATCTCTGGGAACAGAGGTTTTCTTCTCTTCCTGGGAGTAGGTCTTCATCTCATCTCTTTCTCTCTCTGTTCAAGCTTCTCATAAAATCACAGCTGCTTCAACATTTACTTGCTTTAACACAAATGCCTTTGCTCATATCTGCAATTTGAACTCTTCATCTCCCCATACCTGTTTTCCACGACTTAAAGGGATATTCTAGTATATCACAGTCCATCACCATGGCTTTACAAAAGAATTTCAGCCGAAAACCAAGGCATCTCCTCGTTCTCTTCCCACATAGGATGTGACTTCTCCTTCACTGACTTCAATGTCTTCATATTGTCTCTTTATGTGTTTTCACTCTGCGTTTTTCTTTCACTCAGAGAAGAGTCAATGTTTTGTAAGTACCATCTGTGCAAGAAGAGTTAATACCTCTCCCAGGGCCTGCAGAGGTCACGATGGTTCCTGCCAGGCAGTGACCGAAGGTCGCACTGGGGCTGTGCCAGGATCTCGGGGGCTCTAGCTGCATTCAATTTCTGCTGCAGAGCCACTCTGCCCAGCTGCAGAGCCACCTCTGCTCTCAGCTGCGTCATCTCTAGCGCGGCTGGGGTCGCAGCAGGACGGCTTGGTTGCGGCGGCCAGAGCTGTTTAAGGTGAAGGATTCTTCGGAAAGCCACGCTGGGGGAGGAGAACGGCTTAGCTGAGGATGTTAACAGCTGCTGGGTCCCGATCCGGCCGGGACGGGCCCGCGCTCCTCCCCGGCCGGGACGGGCCCGCGCTCCTCCCCGGCCGGGACGGGCCCGCGCTCCTCCCCGGCCGGGACGGGCCCGCGCTCCTCCCCGGCCGGGACGGGCCCGCGCTCCTCCCCGGCCGGGACGGGCCCGCGCTCCTCCCCGGCCGGGACGGGCCCGCGCTCCTCCCCGGCCGGGACGGGCCCGCGCTCCTCCCCGGCCGGGACGGGCCCGCGCTCCTCCCCGGCCGGGACGGGCCCGCGCTCCTCCCCGGCCGGGACGGGCCCGGCCCGCGGGCCACGCGACGGAGCCGAGCCAACCCCACCGGCGCCCCGTTACCTCTTCCCAGGCTGGAAGGAAAGAACCTTCCCCAGGCTTTCCCGATTTTTAACATTTGTATTCACAGAGTCGTGTCCAACTTTTTAGTGGTTTAACAAGATGTCAATATTCAAAACTAGTCACTGATTGGCTTTGCCACAGATTTTCTTAGAAAAATCACTTCCATGGATAGCTCCTCTCCTCACCAAATATCAATCAATGCAAAACCAGCTCACTAGACTTAGAGCTGTATGCAGGTGATTTGACGTCAAAAGGTACTGTGATATTCTTCTCGTCTTCTGTGATGTTGTTCTTTTCCCCTCTCCAGTTACTGGAGATTCAGTGTCTTTTTTGTGGATTGAGGTCTTAATTTTGAGCAGATGTGATTGAAAAAAGTACAGACTGAGTCAACAAGGTACTTAGAGAATTAAAAAAATAATTTTCTCATTCATTCATTCATTTATACTTTTGATTGTGATTCCTAACTGACCAAATGTTAGCATGGTTTAGTTTGATCTTGTTTTGTTTTATTTCGCCAGGTCACAAATTTTTTTTGTAGAGCGGATTCTCACTGAACATAAGAATGGTCTGCCACCAAGACTTGCTTAACTATATAAGCCAGATCATAGGGGAGACACATGGACTATGAAACTTGAGGAGCACTGCAGGACAGCACAGTCTGCTGTCCAGCCCCCAACCAAGGCAGACCACAGTGGTTTGCCAAGAGGCCTGAGGACCCCTTTTTTCTTCTGATACACTCCAGGAAATTTCTGATTTGTGTGGACTTTTACTCCAGCAGTTCATTAAACCATGTGGCAAATACTTTTCAAAGCATGGCATCAGAAACAGTTAGCACATTCCAGTTCTGGAAATGGAATTCCAATTCTGAATTCCTCATTGATATGGTGCACCATTGCTGGAGGTTGAGCTGTCTGATGAGCAGCTGGTTGCTGTGGCTCTCTGCTACTCTGCCACTCTGGCCATGATACTGACTTACAGTCAGATCCTTCACACAGTTCATTTACTGTGTGCACTAGCTACTGCCTAGAGGTATAACAAAACCAGGTTATACTCAAGTAGAAAATTACAATTAGCATTGCTGCTTTTCATTCCTAAATGCTGACAGCCTCTCTGAGACAAGTATCAAGAGTCCCAGTCCCAGAGAGCTTACAGACATAAGAAGATAAGTGTGCTATGAGGCCATTGCAGCGGAAAAAAAACGTGGTTTCAAAGAAAATAAATTGCTCTAAAACAGGAAGGCAGGAGAAAGGTGGTTTCATAAATGAGTGGTTGCCTTCTCCAAAGTCTAACACCAGAGTCAGCCTGTAATAAAGTGCATTTCCACTTTTGAAGGATTCAATGTATATTGTATGTTTAGTTTGGATTTTTTTGTTGTTGCTCATCTTGATGGCCTAGGTCCCAGGTACTCTAATCTTACTGTATTTGTTGCTACCTAAATTTTGAGTTTTACTGGTCCATCATTATTTTTCTAGTAGTCACCATGTAGTGTGTCTGAACTGTTCAGCCCTTGGTTACCCTCACAACAGCACATGATAATAATCTTGTTCTTTCTTTCCCCCCCCCCCCCCCCCCCCCCCCCCCCCCATGGTTTTTTTACTTTTACCATTCATACTTATTCACAGGCCATACTATTCTTTCTTTACTCAATTTAAAGATTTTTTTGTTTTTAATATTATATCAGAAGCTTATGTTTTAATGGTGTTTTTCCACCCATAACATTTCAGTTTTTGCGGCTTTGTCCAACCAATCCCATTGCATTTTCAAAATGGTATTTGGCCTTCAGTTCTAAGGAGAAAAGTCTTCATGGCTTCAAGTCTCTAGTGGCAGGGAAGTCATTTGGCACGGAAGGCAACACAGACGTGGGGTGTGCACCCAGCCAGACACCTGTGCTGATGTGAGCAGCAGAGCATTTACAAGCCCATAACAGAACCCAGCTTCAAAATGCTCCTGGATTTCTGCTCTCAGCTTCACATAAAGCATTACCTGGCTCTTGGAGAACTAGGTGTGCACCACAGATGTGCAGGCAAAAAGTGGTAGGAAAAATGAGAACAGCAGCACCTCTGGAGTAGCTGCCATCAGTTCCCAGGAGCCTTGCTTAGCTGCACCACGGGCGGGCAAAGCTACGAACTGTTGGGGGAGGAAGCAAAAAAACTCAAGGGAAAACTAATACATCTACTTGTCTGTAGTTAAATTGTTTAGTTAAATAATTATGAAATAAAGACTTAGTAATAAGGAAACACAAAGAAAATAAAGTTTTGGAGGAGTACTTTGCAAGACAAAAAGATCCTTAGCATCAGTCAGTATTTAGAGGATGAGTGGTCCCTTTATTGACCCTTAGATTTATAAAGTATATCCAAGTCTTGTTTTCTCTTAATTTTGTTATTCTAATTCTTTAGTATCTTCATTTGTGATTTAAAATACAGCTTGTCAGTCCGAGATTTTCTGCCACATCTTCCTATTCAAATGCTTTTAAACTGTGATGAAGAACAAGCAAGATTATGAAAGAATACAGACATGTTAGGCCTCAGGGAGCTGGCTGGACTATTTTTTTTTTTAACCTGGAAGAGCAAGGAGCCCCACTTAACGCTTATGATGCAAAATAAATCATTTGCACTTTTGGGAAGGAAATGTGAACAAGTAGCTTCTGGAGTTTCCTGCAGGTTCCCTCTGCCCATATAAAATTGAAAACAAAAGCTTTTCTCTGCCATTCTCTAGGTTTCCAAGTCATCTATCGTGTCTTCTAAAACTGCAGTAAACATCTTACTTAATATACCCATATAGACTTACTTGTGTAACTTACTATCAAAACAAAGGTCCTTAACATTTAGAGGTGTGTTGCAATCTTGTTAGGCTTCTATAGCTCTTATTATTCATGGGAATAAAAGGAAGCATCTCTGTGAATATTAATAGTCATATTTGCTTTAAATAAGCCGAAGTTAACCAAGGCAAAGACAATGCTGAGTGAATCCTGTGTTCTCCAGTGTTCTGTTCTATCATGGCACTCTGCTGAAAAAACTACTTGAACCCATCTCCTCATATGTGCACACTGGAGGACATATGGTGCATTTCAGCTTTAAATTTGAATTTCCTTAATTTTGCAGGTTTAACTTATTCCCTTAACAGTGCTTTACAGGCTTTTTTTTTTAATTGTTCAGTTTTGGTTTATTACAGTTGTCTTAAAAGGATATTAGAGATATAAAGGTTATTAGAGGGATAGAAGGAGGAAAAATTGCACAGACATGCAGACAGACTTATGGAAGAGTGTGCAATAGATATTTCCATCACATTGTAATATAACAATCTCCATGTCAGTGAGTGAAACATTATGTTTTTTTCAGTCAAGATGTACTATCTCAGCTAAAGTATATTAGGCAGTCTGCTGTGTTATGTTCTGCTCCATCTGGTCAGTCATTTAGGTTCAATAGCAAGTATCAATGGAATTGTTTCTTATCAAGTGTTTCAGTGCGGTTAAATCCTTGATTTGGTAAAACAGTCTGAAAAAGTAATTACTGTGCATATGCAGATTTTCCTGGTTTTGAAGTTTATGGCACCCAACCATAGTGAAAGTAAGCAGAATTAGAATGCGGAAAATGGAAGAAATGCAGATATCTGTAGCTTGCACTCAGCAGTTCTGATTCACAGAAGCCCTACCCAAACTCTGTCAGGAAGGTCAGGGCTGTGGACTGGGACACAGTGGAGACAGAGATAAAAAGCAACAGCTGTTTGGAAAGTACTCTTGTGCCCTAAATATATGGCTACCCATGAGCAGAACTTCTTTTAGCCATGCCAGCTTCTCCAAACTGCACTGCTGTGGCATGGAATGAGGGCAGCTTTTGGACCCTGCATTTTGGAAGGTGTAGTATTTAAAAGTGGATGTGTATGTCCCAGCATGTATACAGAGGACTTTCAAGTCACTCACCTTGGTTCTTTACATAATCAAGAGGCAGTAGTTTCAAGTGTCTAAATGAGGTCCTTACCTGATCCCCCTGATTAAGGATAGTTGATAAATACTTTGGTAGAGCAACTAAGGACTCCACTGGGCTTACTAGGGGCCTATAAAGGACACGGGGAATTCGTGTGACTTTCCTTAGTGGGTAGGGCTTTTGGGTAGGAATGTTTGATTCTTTTATCTCTGTTTTCTGAAGTTTTAAACTTTCGTTTCTCAGGAGCTTAGATTAACTGGATCTGAGCCGCTGAGATTTGTGAGGCCAGGAAGAGAGTCAGCGAAAATAGTTTACTGAATGTGCTAGTAAAAAGGAGTTTCTGTTGGGAGATAGATATTTTAGTGTTGCCTTCCTGCTGCAGGAATTGTTTATTTATTTTGCATTAAATAGTTCCTGAGAGCAAAGTGCTCTCCTTGGAACAGGAAGACAAGATTTTCAGCACCCCTAACTAAGAGTTCTGATGGTCTCTTTAGCTCAGATGAATACTCAAGCAAGTAAAGAAGTGACATCAGTATAATTTCTGGCTTTACCTGTGTTTTGGTCTGATCTCAATTGTGTTGTCCATGGTCCAAGAATGACTAGAGTTTTATGCCTCTGTGGGGACTCATGGAAAAGAATGCATTTTGTGCTGTATCTGAATTGTAACACTATAAACTACCTGTCTCTTCAGGCTAGAATGTTTCTGAGCAGGAATACAAGTCTATATTTAGGTCCCTAGTGCCTTTTGCATTGCACAGTTGAGGTGCCATTAGCCTTTAGGCACCTCCAGGTTACGATAGTCATGAATTCTCAGCAGTCAGTGTAGGTCCTTCGGCATTCAGCACCTAAATTCTGCACAAGTCTCAGGTGCCAAAGTTGATCGTTTAAACTGACATTGCTCCACTGACTGACAGGTTTACACCAGCTGAGAATGTGGTGGTGGTTCAGTTTATGGGACTGCTGTGTGGGTGTGTAAGGGATGAACAGTAGGGCCAGCAGTGCCAGGCCAGAGGCAATCTGAGACAGGAAGGCTGAGCATCCAAGCCATGTATAGCTGGTGCTTCTTTGCCCTGGTTACCTTAAGGTCAGTGCTTTAAAGATCTCCTTTTTCCATTTTCTTTTCTAGCAGCTCACTAAATTGCTCTGCACTCAGAAATGTGTTTATCCTAAAAATCATGAAGTGACTGTTAAAGGGTTTTCTAGTCCTTCCCTCATTCGGCTGAGCATTTGCAGAAAGGAAATTATACTACCGTTACTTGATTGTTATAAAAGTATCTGATGCTTTTATAGCATCAAGTGTTGAAGGAACATGCAGAAGGGACCCTACCCTAGGGACTTCACTCAGCTGGTTTATATTCTGAATAAACCAAAAGGCAGTGGTGACTGTGGGATGTATTTTACTTCCTGTCATTCCCCCCAAAATATTTATTTTAATAAATGACATCTTTTGGACCCAGGCCTGATTTCTGCTGACATAGAGTTAATTTTCTTCTTAGTAGCTGGTAGAGGACAGTGTTCTGGATTTAGTGTTAATGTTGATAAGACATTGATGTTTTAATTGTTGTTGAGAGGTGCTTACTCTAAATTAAGGACTTTCCAGTTTCCTGTGCTCTGCCAGGGAGCAGGTGCATAAGATGCTTGGAGGGAGCATGGCCAGGACAGCTGACCTGAGGTGGCTAAAAGGATATTCCATACCATATGGCATCACGCCCAGTATAGAAACCAGAGAGAGTTGCCTGGGAGAGGCAGACCACTGCTCGGGGATGGGCTTGGGTGTAGGTCAGCAGGTGCTGAGCAATTGTAGTGTGCAGCACTTGTTTCTCTTGGGTTTTATTCCTCTCTCTCCCCTTTTCGTTACAATTACTGTCATTATAATTATTAATATTGTTATATCTTAACCTTATTTCATTCATTAAGCTGATCTTAATACTGGCATTTCAGGTTTTTCTGATTTTCCTTCCGTCCCACCAATGAGCAGGGAATGAGCTAGGGGGTGTGTAGTACTTAGTTGCTGGCTGGGGTGATAACCTTAAACATTTTCCCTCTATTTTAAGGTATGGATTATGGTGGAACAGGATTACAGGAGGAATCAGCTATTGAGTCATATGAGCTTATAATGTTATGCTTGTAATATGTTTTGTTATGTCTGTGGTAGTCTTATGCAATATTCTGTTACTTTATGCTACTCTGCAACTAAGATGAGTTTTGCTCAGTATTGTATACACGGCAAGAGTAAGAGAGTTCCAAGCTTGGAAGAGTTTGCGGTTTTAGGAGAGGCGGGAGAAAGGGTGAAAGTGAAGAAGGTGCAGTTGGATACAAAGGGAATCACCTGTCAGTGTACAGAACAGTAACAGCAGTCAGTGAACCCTTCCAGTGCACACCACCTGACAAATGCAGTGTCACTTAAATACCTTAGATGCTTTCCAGGAGGGAACTATTTCATGTACTTGCAAGATGCAGTAGGTCTTCCACAAAAGACTGTTTATAATTATGCACCCTCTGCACGCCTGTGTGTGTATTTGCATGCACGTATGTATAGGTTCATCTCTATTACACATTTGTTAAAAAAACGCCTTCCCCGTTGCTCTTTATCAACAGGAGGAACGTCGTGTGATTTATCTGGGTAAAATCAGACCTGGCACAACCCGAACAGAACTGAGGGACCGGTTTGAAGTTTTTGGTGAAATAGAGGAGTGCACAGTAAATTTGCAGGATGATGGGTAGGAACTTTTGAGTTTACTTCTTGTTTGACAGCTGCCATATGTAAAAAATTATGGCAGTGAGATTACTGTTATGGGAGTTACCAGTATAAGTCCTGTGACAGATGACATGCTGAGTTCAAAACCTTACTTATTTTCTTTCATCCTTATTTATTAATCTTGCTAGTTGAAATTTCCTGTCTCAGAAATAAGTATTTAGCCGCATGACAGGACAATCATGCTGATAAATGGATGCAGTACTTCTGGTATTTCCACTGCTGGGTCTCTGGCAAGTTCTTGCTTTCAGTAGGGGTTACACTAATGTGTGTTAACTCTTCTCAGCTTTTGTTCACAACTGTATTTTTCAATGCCAGAGACAGCTATGGTTTCATCACCTACCGCTACACTTGTGACGCCTTCGCTGCTCTTGAAAATGGATACACTTTACGCAGGTCAAATGAACCTGATTTTGAGCTGTACTTCTGTGGACGCAAGCAGTTTTGCAAGTCTAACTATGCAGACCTAGGTAGGTATTTTTCTCTATGTGAATTAAAATACATAACTGGAATCTTGTAACGCATGAGAATTTAGGGTTTGCTTTTTTTTTGTTTACTGCTGATACCATTTAAATGATTGGAGGGGTGGTGAAGAAAGTGGTTTTCACTTGCTGTAAGAAGTTTGAAAGTCTACTAATCTGAGCTGCCTTCTTTCAAATATTCCGAACTGTAAATTCTTTTAAAGCCCATTTTCATCGCTATCAACAAAAAGTGCCCAGTATTCAACAATACGTTTCTAAGCTGAAAAGATAGCACTGCAGAAACCTCCCACATGCTTTACTATTTACTGCTGTAACTATTTGATTCCTATACCTCACTTATGTATATGAGTGGTAAACAGAGGACAAAGTAGATGCCTCAACGCAAATACTTCATTATGATTCTTACTTTACCATGAGTTCTGTTGTAGATGGGCAGAATTTCCCAGGAATTAAATTCCCACTCATTAAACACAATTCATGGTTGCTCAGGTTTGAAACTAGAAGAGCTTATGGCCAAGTCTGACCCTTAGTGTGACAAAAGCCTCTGATCTCCACTGGTGATTCTAAAATTGTGCATAAACATCTGCAAGGTGTCTCCTTGTAGGGCCTTCCAGTCGTGATGCAAGAGGCTGTGGAGACCTTAGCAAATATTTTGATGCTTGCAGTTACAATGATGTGGGGCTTTATGCATACCAGTCTCCAACCCCCAGTATGCTGTGATGATAACTCCAGTCCCAGGTGTGCATGCTGGCTGTGACAACACACTTGGGTCTGTCTGAGTCTTGCCTGGGCAAAAATGTATGGTTCTGTCCTGTGCTCTGAGTCAGGTTGTGGTGCTTCCCCTTGCAAGGGGTTTTGGAGATGTTTAAAGTCTTAGAGCAGGAATACTGGTGTTAAGTATATCCGTAAAGAGACTATGCAGACTACCAAAACACCCTCTGTAACATTGCAGTATATGATAAACTCACCTCTTATTTAATTACCTTTTAAAATGTAAAGTATTCATTAAATGTTAAACCTTTCCTAATACCTGTATAAATAGACTAAAGGCATGGAAAATACTCTTTTCTGAATAACAGAGCAAGGCACATCTTGCTGTTGGATCTATATTAATCAGATATTGTGGATTTTTTTATTAATAAATGACCACAGTCATTAAAATCTCTCATAACCCTGTAACACAGTGCTAATGAAATCTTGTATGTGCTGCCCTTGGCTTTGTACAATGCAGGAAGGGAATACAGATATATTTTTTCTAACCAATTGATGTCTTTTCAAAATAAATTATAAAGATGATACGCATTGTTCACAATGAATATGCTATAATTCACTTCAGTGGCTAAACAGATAATGTAAAGCTAAGAAAAGGCAATTGACTGCTGAAGAGATACAGGGTTGATGTAGAAAATATAAAAGGTAGCAAGGAATTTGTTGAAATGTAGGCTGATAAAAACAGTAAAACCAGATTGAAGTCTTGCCTTGATTTGACATATCTTCAGCAATGGAAGCCAAGGTCATCTCTCTATCTCAGAAAATCTGGGGTTTAAAATAAGTTGTCTGAAGGGAACCCTCTTGAACATTATTCATCACTGGGAGTGTTCCCTGTCAGCTCTCTCCATGGTGAGTGGGATTCCCAGAGTATCTGTGAGCAGACTGTTCTCACTTTGTCCTGCTGACAGCTTGAGATTCTGTACTTCAGACTGCATTCTTTGTATTTTGCAGAGTATCTGATAGAACAACATAAGGAAATGGCAGGATGAACTTTAAAATTCATGAGCTGGTACCAGGACAGAGAGAATTAATCAGCTTTGGGTTGAGTACAGAAGAAAGAAAACACTTGAAAATAGTAGTCAGAAGTTTAACACCTCTCCTCTGTGAGAAGATATTGTCTTAACAGAACTTGTAATGAACATTTAATGTGCAGTGTGTCTTATAGTGGTAGATGGGGAGTTCTGATTAATTCAACACAAGAAATGGCAAGAAAAGGGCATTCTCATAAAGGAGCTGTGATACAGGAACTGATGAGAAGCAGGGTTGACTCCAAAAGGAAATTCATTGCTTGCAGCCATGTCAATAATTGTACTGGAGCTGTGTGGCCACAAACGTACAACCGCTCCTCTGTGCTGGGAACAGACTGATATCTGATGTCTGTGTCTGACAAAGCTGGAACGGGTATTCCAGGCCACATGGGCTGGGCTGTTGCTGCTGTGGCTTATCACATGTGATGCAGAAAGCTGAGGAGCCCACCTGAGACTACTCATGCAGCTATGCAGAGGCCCTGCCCAGAATTACGCTCTAAACAAGCAAACCCAATAAGATGGATGAAGCAAACCAGGAGATTCTGGCAGGTGTAGAGATGGAAGTAAGACTCCAAGGTAGGGCAGTGAGAAGCAGCTGTTTCGTTCGTGTGCTGCTCACAGGCTGCCCTGGCTTTCTTCAGAGCCTTTCTCAGGAGAATCAAGTCTTGGACATGTTATGGAACACCAGTTGCAAGACAAAGGTGGAGTTTTGGTTAAGGCATCTGTCAAGATTATCTGGACTACTTTGAGATCTATGCACAACTGTCTTGGTGCTCAAGTCCTTGAGGAAACTGTTTTGAGTTAACCTGCTCTAAATGTATATGCAATTAATGGTTCTTCCCCACTGCTGATGATGTGTACCACTTTTGTTAAGTGCTGCTTCTTACCAGGAATACCTAAAGCTTCTGTGATGGTAATTTCTATACTTTTATCATCCCATAAAGTTGTGGTTTTAAGTAGATTGTTCCTTCAGTGCCTTGTTTGTGCCGATATACAGAGAAAATAAGTAGTTTTTGCCTCTTACCTAAACTTGCATCCTTTGGGTTTCAGATTCAAACTCAGATGATTTTGATCCTGCTTCCACTAAAAGCAAGTATGACTCCATGGATTTTGATAGTTTACTTAAAGAGGCACAGCGGAGCCTGCGTAGGTAACAAGCATGTCATCCGAGGAAGACAGAGGGATGGCGAATACCTCACGGACATCACGTCCTTCAATAATGGACAACTAAAAAGTCGCACTTAGGAATTTCTCCTACTTTACACTCTGTTCAAAACCATGGTTTACATGAACACAGCTGCTCGAGGAGTGGAGGGGCAGGATGCTGTCCAGTAAGCACACGCATGTCCATGGGTGTCAGCTGCGCTTTTGCGGGTGAGCAGTGGCGGGGGAGCCGGGCGTTCCTTGCGAGTTCAATGCAAATCACGAGACGCTGGCAGCAGTTCCACAGAGATACACTTACAACAATGAACTGCAAAATCTGTACATATTGCATTTTAACAAAAAAGAACGAAAACAAACAAAAAAACCCCAGTGAGAACTATGGCTGCTGATGTCTGGGGATCAGACACTGCATTTTTTTTTTTTTTAAAGAAGCTTCTTCTCACAACACGGTGATAATATGACAATCCAGAAGAAACCACAGGTCCGAGAAGTCTGCAATCTGTCTTAGCTTTGTTTTAAGATTGTTTGTTTTTGGGTTGTTTGCTTTTGGGGTTTTTCGTGGGGTGTTTTTTTTGCAGAAAAGAAAATTAAAAGGCTCAAGCTTCCCTAACATTTTGAAGTTTCATCTTTTAATTCTGACACCCATGTAAATGTCTACAGCATTGATCTTCCACAGCAGAATTTTCAAAGCCTTGTTAATGGTCAAATGTGCAGCTTGTTCAGCGATTTATTCTAATGAGCGGACGTGGTGTTACATTATTAATGAGAGTTGGATATAACTATCTGGGTGTGTGCACAGATAGTTTATTTGCTACGTTCTCTAAAGTAGTTGAGTATTTACAAATGTTAAATGGAGTATTTTTATTTATGTACATACTGTATGACGATGGTTTTTTTTTTGTTACAGCTATGCACTGTAAATGCAGCCTTCTTTTCAAAAACTGCTGAATTTTTCTTAATCAAGAGTACTCAAATGTAATTATATGAGGTGAAGCAATTATTGTACACTAACATACGTAGAAAGCTGAACTTAGGCTTATATATATTTGATTGTAAAAAAAAAAAGGGAGAAAAGCGTGTGGGTGAGAGTGTGAGTGTGCATATGTGTGCGTGTGTGTCTGAGTGCAAAAATGCATTATACACATTCATCCCTTCTTTGGTGAGCTTATATAAGAATTTTGTCAAGAATTATCCTAGCCCAAAAGATATTAACCACCTTCTGCAGTATTTTTCCACATTTTTCTCATTGCTTGATTTTCTTTTGCAGTTTTATACACTGAATTTGTTAGGGGAATGAAATTTTCTCATCTAAATTTTTCTAGAAAATATCATAATTTTATGTAAATTCTCTCAAATGGGTAGTCATTAAGAAATGTTTTTATTTTATGTATCAACAGTAGTTTTGGAACTAGAGGTCAAAAATCTTTTTAAAATGCTATTTTGTTTTAATTTTTGTGATTTTAGTTTGATAAAAATATGCTGAGGTACTAAGTACAGTATGATTTTTACAGTAATTCTGTGTCTAAACACTGTTCTTGAAGCCAGTAATCTTTTCATTGGCAGAGTTTAATGATGGTATTTATCTATATTTTTTACAGTTATGCATCCTGTATAAATACCAATCCTTCATTCCTTTGTTTACTAAAGAGACATATTTATCAGTTATAATTATCCTATTTATTATAAATTATGAGATGACTAAAAGAATAAAAAGGCCAGTGGAAATTTTATACCTAGGATGCATGATGGTTGTCAGTTTGGAGTAAGCAAGTGCTTTGTTTGGAAATTCCGCTTTTGCAGAAGCAGTGGGTTGGTTTGGGGTTTTTTCCTTTTTTTTTTACTATGCACTAGCATGGCCTCAGATGTGCCCATGACATTGTTGCTGATGACATTGCTTCTGTTAAATTAAATAGAAATTTCAGGAAAGAAAAAAACCACAAGAGTATAACTACTGCTATTCTGAGCATCAGAATTTCATCTGAACTCAGAGTCTCTACTGAATCAGCAAAGTTTGGAATTTGCTTGTGAATGTATAGATTTGTTATTCTATTACTCTTTGGCATTCATGACTCCTCCTAAAGGTATGGCACACCTAACTATTTAATCTACCTTCCCACTCCAAATCTTAGAAAACTAATCCTACCCCCATACCAGTGCAGTTGATTTTGATGGCTGCATTCATTTTATCACCAGCATATTGTGTTCTGAGAGATTCCACTGTCTGTCCTGTCTGATGCTTGCTTGATTTTTTGGCTTCTTATTTCTCACTAGATAGATAGCAATAAAACAAAAAAAGAGAAAAGAACTTTTCTGGAGGTTCTGTGTTACAAATGTAACATCCTTTACTCTGCATAATTCTAGTTGTTGCTCTGTAGGTTAAAAAATGCAGGTATTTTAACTTTGTGTGAATGCCAAACTAAAGTTTACAATTTTCCTTTCTGGATTTTGAGTATCTTCTGTTGTAAAGAAAAATATTAAAAGCAATAAATTATTTTTAAGAAATCGATATTTAGTATATCATATTATGTATTCAAGGACCAGATGCATTACCTATTTTGCCTTTACATTTCTGTGATTAAATTTTAAAATGTTCTCTTTTGCCCTAGATTGCTGACATTAATAAATTGGTGTGGGGCTTGTGTGGGGGCATTATTTATTTTTCACCAAGCAGGCATAATGACATGAGTCAAATTTTTTTTTTTTTTTTTCACTGGCCTGGCAAATATTCTCATCTTGAAGATGTCTTTCCTCTGTGGATTTACAAATTACATATGAAATTAATAGAGCTAGGATTGCTGAATTAAGCTATTTGGATTTTTCATAGACACCATAGTAGGAAATCCATCAAAATATATACTTGGTGTTTACTTTTCTTTTTTTCTTCCCAAAGAACATTTCAAATTAGCACATGTACCACATTGTTACCAGAGGCAAATTGCAGCATAGCCCTGTGTGTCTTTTCTGTGAAGATTGTACTGTTGCTTTCATGCTGTGGTAAGTACCACATCCGCAATACAAGTAACAGAACTGGTACTTAGGAGCCGTGGTCTTTCCTAGAGCTGTAACTGAGTACTTCCTACAGAATGGAAAATTATCTAAATACTAATCCAAACAGAGGGAGCCTAAAGTTGAAGAAAAAGATCTGTGCTAAACTACTCTGGAAAGCAGTTGGGCTGCCATCACCAAGAGCAGCACTGAGGGAAGTTTGTGCCTCTGAGGTAATAATACTTGGGTCAGTTGAAAAAAAAAAAAACCAACAAACACAAAACAAGCACACCTTCTCATCCCTTTAGATGTAAGCCTACAGTAGGTAATGATTATGTGTCCTTTTTAATGGCTGTAATGAGAACTTCAATCGCTGTAGTTTAAGATCTGATCTATAAATTACCTAGAATAGCCATGTAATATCATGTGATGATTCTAAATTTGTACCTATGTGACAGACATTTTCAATAATGTTAACCACTGACCTGATGGAGCTACTGTGAGATTTGTACAGTAGGTGAACATGTAAAGTTGTAGGTTGGACTATGCTGAACAGGGGAAGTGAGATAGTAGTTAAGCCCAAGCTGGGCTATTTTCCACCTGACGATTCTACATGTACTTTTGTGGTTTAATTCATTGTATGAAAATTCCTGTGATTTTTTTTCTTTTTTTTTAATGTGCAGTACACATCAGCCTCACTGAGAAAATAAAGGGAAACGAATGTTTCAAATCCACTTCTGTTTCTCATTTTTATTACAAGTGACAGGTTTGTTCCCCCCACAATTGGTTGTGTAGTGGGTCTTCTGTTATTCTTTCTAGTGGTTGTAATTTATTTCAGATTATTGGCCAGAGCATGCCTGCATTACTGCACTTTGTATAGGGCACAGCATCACCTGTTTTAATATTTTCAATGGTAGAAAGGTGCTATGTGCCTTTCTGTCATGAGTACCCAAGACTGTTGAAGAGCCATGCCATAAACCATGTAAGAAAACTATCAAAAAATTCTCTGTGGAGTTTTGTGAGAGAATTGGTGATTTGTACTAGAAGGGGGTGGGGAATGTAAGGACTTTTCTATGTGGCCACGCTGGATCCCAGTGCAGGTGGTAGGGACTGAGAAGTGCAGAATGGTTGGTATCTTCCACCCTGAGATGATAAACACCTGGACTGGGAGTAAGCCTGTCATGAGAGTCCATCATCAGCCTCTGCCTCAGCAGATAGATCAGGAGGACCAGACAGGCTGGACAAGATGGCTTTCCTGACTCCTTTGAGGATGATAACAGTGTGTAGTGCTTCCACAGCAGTGCAGCCGCTGGGCAGGCAGCAGGTAGGTTTGGGGCTGGCAGAGGGTATTCACACCCCTCTCCTTTACATGCACAGAAATAGGGGAAGAATTGCTTCTGTTTGGTTTTCCCAGGGTTCGTTCACAGGTACCCATTTTACGGCTGCAGGCTTGTACTGCTGGGACAGCAGCCTTCTCCGGGGGTTCAGAGCACAGCACCCTGTGATTGAGTTCCTGTCAGATGTTGCCTCAGCAGGGACCCAGGTGTGATTTGAAGAGCAGCCCAAGGCAGCTGCTGGACAGCCTGGCTGTGCTTTTGAAGGAAAGGATACTGAATTCACTTAAAAAAATTTGTTTTCTCAAAACAACCAGACTCCACCTCACCTCTGTTCCTAACATTGCTGTTTAATTTATGCTCCATAACTTGCAAAAATGTTTAGCTTTTGCGTTTTTACCGTTTACTAATCCAAACTGTTCTGCTTGGCTCTCACAAGGGTGGTAGAGTGAGGTTCCTCACTCTGTGGAATTTGTGTTGTTTACTCACTACTCCTGATCAAATTAATGCTCAAAACGTAGTAGGCCAGATCATTCCTGATATATTTCATCAGTCTTGTTGCTGTTCCACAAGGCATGAACTTAGCCCAATATTTCTCCAGTTACTAGGCTTTCTAATTTCATTTGTTTGTTCATTTCATATTTTTGCATAGCAATTTTGATACTTGCCAAAAAAAACCACTCCACATTAAACTTCCAGGAAACTATTGCCTACCATCTCCTCCTTTTACATTATTAAGGTTTATTGCATAAAATCAGGGCTTTCCACTGCTATCCTGGGTCACCATTTTTCCCCATGGTGAATACTGCAAGCTGAGCACCTGAAATCAGATTCAGGCACCTCAATGAGTGGCCTGATTTTCAGAAATGCTGAGCATCTCACAGCTCCCATCAACTTCAATTAGACCTGCTGTCTCTCAGCACTTTTAAAAATCAAGCCACATATTTAGGGCCCCAATTCAGCACAGCATTTACATTTGTGCTTAAGTCTGTCCTGATTCAGCAAAGCACTTAAACATGAGTGTTTTTAGATCCATTGAAGTCAAGTGCTCGGCTGCTTTGAATAAAAATAGACTCCTGGATTGGGGCCTAAAATTCCAAATACAGAAACCAACACCTAATTTTAGGCTCCATTTGGAAAACTGCCTCTCCTACCACCTTTGACCTTTAATGGTTACAGAAAACACAAAAATGACTATCAGATCTTAAGGGGAGGAGAGAGAGGTTTGGGGGTGAGAATGGGAGAGATGGACAAAATTATTTTTTGTGGAAAATGTTTTGAAAACTTAAAATCCAACTCTTGCAAGATCCCTTGATTCATTGCTATTATTTCACATTGCACTTCCAGAATCTCATTGAAGATTAATGTGCAGTTATTCTATTGTCCTTCACCATTAATTAATAAACTGCTATATTAAACTTTAACCAATGCTAACTTCTGCTTTTCAGCGAATCATGTTCTTACCATTGATATTCAATGTTCACAAGCAAACTAATCTATAAATCAATTTTCTCTACTTTATCAAACAGCAGAAAGTAATAAAGAAGGTCACAAATAGTACAGTAGTTCCTTGGAGGTTTGTAACATCATAATTTAAAGCTCAGAAAGATTGAATCAAAAGTTGAATTAATCCCTAAGGGAAAAGATTCTATATAGATTCTATTGATAGATATAGGGCAGCCTGTCTTCATTGGGAGCTGGTATATTTGTTAATACTTCAGGGCAAAGGAGACTAGTCTTCTCTGCTAAGGAGAAAATGAAATCCTCCATGAAAGGAAGTATGTCCTCTGCTTCCCGTTGCTATGCTCTTCTTATACTGCTCTGCTGGGAAAAAGAGAAAGCTAACTCATCCTTTGCTACATGTGCTCTGCTGAACGGCTGGTATCTGTGCAATACAATTATGGAAACCAGCTGGAATACATATATAAATCTTAAATGTTGCACTTGATTGGTGTTCATTCCTCAAATAATGCTTTTATTGTCAAACAACCTCAACCCAAAATCTTGGCAGTCTATGAACCCAAAGTGAAGTGAAAGGTTGTTTTTTTCAGTGACAAATTTTGGTGAAGTTACAAATTCCTCAAAACATGTTTAGCTTTTGAGATTCCTTTGAATTATAGCAGCTTCCTTTCAACAGTCTTCTAATAGTTTTGCAAAGGCATTTCTGATACTGTTTTATGAAAATTCTCTAATCCTTAGGATGTGACTGGATGTCTTGAATTAAGCTCTTCCTAATTCAAATTGAATTAATGGGGAGAAAAATACTCTCATATAAAGGGAAATATTTTCTAATAAACTTACAGGTTCAGTTGAAAAAATTATACTCACAGGTTTGGTAAACAGTGAGATTTGAAATGAAATGTACCTTTGGTAGGCATGCATGGTGAAGTACAAGATGATAGATTTGTACTTGCATACTGACTTTCCTTCTATTTGCCAGCAGAGAAGAGCTGAGTTGCCCTGAGAAAAGGCAACTGAAGAGAAAATAGGCACTATTCCAGCCTTGCCAAAATCAGTGATTAAACTCTAACCTTCATCAGCCTTTTGCATTAACTTGTGTAAATAGTGGACAATGATCAAATATAAATAATCTCATGTACCTTTATTTGCGTCATGATAGATTGTCTGCCAGGTGTAATGTAAATGAGAGTCAAAGCTAAGTATGAAATAAAACATGTCCTAAAGAGCAGAATATGCAAATTTCTCTTAGGACTTTTCATCAAATAAAATATTTGCTGCAGTTTATTTTTGGCAATCTGTGTTTCATTCTCTATTAAATTAGTACTTGATAAAGTAATAAAATTATTACAGACATAAAGTTACTGCACTATACATTCAAGAGATCTCATCCTCAGATTATTGACTTTGGCATTATGAAAAACACACATTGATGCCTTACACTAATTCTTTCCTACTGCATTTGCAACTCAGGCCTATGCTTGTTTATGCAATGTGTTGGCAGTGAATTTACTTTAAAAAAATTAAAAATCGGCCCCATACTTGAAAACTAATGGTGCTTTCTTTTTTTAACCATTTACTGGAACAGCACCACAGCTATCTAGGTTTCTATTGCATGAGTAATTTATTGTCATAGCTAAGCATGCCCTGGGTTATACACTCCTGCCAGCAAGTATGGAGTGGTGAGTGCTGTTGCTGAATAATGATTAATTACTCGCCCTTCTGAAGGAGCCCTGCTTTGTAAACTGGTCACACAGCATGTTACGTGGGTTCTGTCTGCTATACAAAAGGTTACTTGCAATCACATAATGAGACATAATGATGCACATCACAACAATTCTTTGGTACAAATCTGCACACAATGGGATTTAGACAGAAACCCATTTATTTACATACCTTGTGTGCCAGAGGGTACAAAACGTCACTGGATTGCTGAAGTGCTGCCATTGCTCTTCTGCAATGCTGACATTTTGGATGAAAACAGTGTGATGACTTCAGGAATCTCCAGCCTCAACCTCAGAGTTGTCCTGCAACAACCTGCTGGCAAACTCTGGGAGGAACTTGGCTCCCACCTGTGTGCAGACTGTACGAGTGAGATTGCTGACATCTGTCCAGCCTCTTGGTGAGAAGCTGGGATACAGTTCCTCCCTGCAAGGTGAGGAGTTCATTTTCTGTATGGGGTGAGCATCTCTTCCTGTGTTTGTACCGGTCTGACTTAGGAAAGATGAGCAGGGAATCAAAGTTTTGCCATATATTGTACTTCACGTGGTCTAAGGAAGAAGAGCATTCAGAAGTACTGTTCTAAAACCTAGAGCCACAGCTCTTCTGTACCCTAGGGGAAAAAAAGATCTAATTGTTCTCAGCTCCTGCTGTCTGGAAAACAAGAAGTGCTTGACCACAACTGTCTCAGGGTTCTTGGGGCCACAGCTGGCAGCACCACTGGCAGAACAGTTATGTCTTGTCCTTCCTGGTCTCAGCCAGAGTAATTTGACTGTCCAGGTAGGATCTCTACTATTTTTGTCTGTGTGATACTAAGACCCTGCTGATCAAGCTCATCAGCTAAGCTGTGGAAATTGGAGATGCTGGAAATTTAGGCTTGGGGTGACATCGGGTTTGGTAGGCAATAAGCCTTTTCCTGCTCTGGAGAGGATGGAAAGTCCTGGATTTGCATCTCTGTGCCATGACAACATGGCAAAGCTGGCTGCAGCAGCCCGTGACATCTTTCTTTTCATGGAGCACAGGGCAACCATGAGGCACTTGTGGGTTTCCAGGAGCTTGGTAGAGTGTGCCAGCACCCTGGTGGGAGGGTGGCCATACACCCATGGTGGACACCGTGGAATGGCTGTTCTACACCCAGTCAACAGCTGGAATAATTCTGTGGTTAAAAAATACGACTTTTTTTCCACTGGTAGTTCCTTGAGAGGTAAATCATATGCAGGCTCATTTACTGCAGCACTATCTTGTGCAGATCCTCTGATCTGTAATAATCTGAGGTGGCTCTGTGGCAGCAATAATGGAGAGTGTTTCTGCCTCTGCCTCTTCCCTTGATTTCCTGAAATAAAATGTGGTGTGCTAGATTGCTCTATGCTGAAGGCTTCTACCCTGCCACCAAACTTTGGTTAAGTGGGTTAACGTGGTTAGACAATACTGGAGAATGGGGGCCAGGAGGACACAACACAGGCAGGAAGCAGAAGCACCTGAGTCTCAATCCTCCCAGGAGACAAGGGAAAAAAAGCCCAAGTAGAATCCTCCACTATAATGGTTCAATAGTATTGGTATTATTTCCTAGCCCCCAGATATTGTTTGTCTAACAAATACGGTGTCAATAGTTTCAGATTTGGATCTTTGCATATTTGCAGCTGGGCAACTGTAGAGAGGTTTATGTGGAAACCTTAATAAGAGTAGATAGAGAATGAACATCAAGCATCAAGCATGAAGCCTCACAGCTCTGAAGCTGCATGAAGAGTCCTATCAGACATATATCACAATCCCACTGGCTCTTGCTTGTCCTGTTACTAAGTTGTTGACATTGTATGGAAGCTGATATATAATTGAAGAAATTACATACTCATTTAAAAATGGGAAACATGTAGCAGTAAAAAGTGCTCTGTAGTGAGACTCCTAGAATGCCTCTTCCTAGCAGCTTTTATGCTTTTACTCTCAAGACACTAGTCTTGCTACACAATGTTGGGTCTGATGAGACTGGATGAGGTAAAGCTGCCTCAAATAGCTGCTGACTGGCAGTTTATTCCCTCACTTGCTCAACAATGCCATACTCACTCTATTTCTGGGAGGCAAAGAATACAGTTAGACTAGACAAATGTAATAGGAACCAACAACAAAGTGAATCCAGTGCTGTTCTATACATTTTTTATTCACATTGCACATAAATCTCATCCAAGCTCATGGGAGAACTTTAGCATCCCCTTAAACTTGCATTTATTCTCCAGCCTTCTCATTCTTTGTGCTATTCAGAAAAAGATTTATTTTCTGAAAACTACTCTTAATCATTGTGCAAATAGCAATGGAACATTTATACACAGTTATAAACAGATGATTTACATCTTAATACAAGACTGGAGATTCTTCTGACTTATTTGTGTTTATTGTACCTAACACATAGATGCTATTCTTATTCTCTAATAGTAATGTTAATTAAAGGATTTCATTATTCTTATTTAGATTCAGGGTTGTGGTTTTTTCCTCTGCCACAGTGTGCATGGGACAGTTCTACAAGACAAATTAGTATGTTCAGCACTCCAAAATAGTTAAGATAGAGAAAAAGGTTGGGTTTAACTGGTCAAGGCAATAATCCAAATTTCTTTGAAAGATGCAGAGCAATGGAGAGCATGGAAATGCATCTATTATTATGCTGGTTAGTGGAGTAGCTAGAGGAATCAGTCATGCCTTTTGATGATAATGAGGACAGTGCAGCAGGAGTATGGTCGGTGCCAGAGTTTATATCCTTTGCCATGGAAAGGTAATATTGTAAATTCAAGCACCTCTGAATGTGGAAAAGTGTATTGTCATGTCCTGTTAAAGTGGCTCTTCTTGGAGAAACAGAATATGTTTTCTCTCTCTCTCCTGGTTGTATCTATCTTTATTATATTATACTGCCAAGGGCAGTATCTGGTCCTTGGAACTATTTATTTCTTCTGTGCAGAGAGAAACACTGAGCAATATTTTCATTGTTCCCTTTTGCTCACACAGGGTTGGATAACGCCAAGGAAAATATTCCTTTGGTCAGACTGAAAATCATACAGATCTTTGGTTCCTTTACAAGGGAAGGGAACAAGGCTTGTTTAACAGTCAATCTTTTAAGGTGTGTTTAATTTTCATACACTTCTGTCATGCCTGCTCTTCAGCCAACATATGCACATGCCTGCATGCATACCAGATAAACAGGATTACATATATGCCCATATACATATCATTACCCTGATATATAAAATATGTATATGCATGTAGACCCCTCTCTAGGATTTGTCACCTACAAACAATAAAACATAAACTGCATAGACTGCAATAATAGTTTTCTCTCCAAACAAGGCCATAGGCTATATCTACATCCTTAGGTTGCAGAATTGTCCTGCAGGCCAGCAAGAAGTTCTGATTTCACTTGAGCTTTGGCTGAGAGTATTGCAAAAAGCCTTCCTGACTGGGTAACCATCATGAGTGGAGTCAAATGGAATGCCTTGGGCTCTGTGGTCATGGCAGCTCACTGGTGTCCACACCATTGTTCATAAACTGGTAGGAATTACACAGTACTAGCTTAACTTGTGGTAATTTGAGCATTTCTAATCATTTGTTTCAAACAGTTTTCTATAGCTTTGCAGTTACAGTAACTGAATACAGGGCTGCCTGCAAAAGAAATAATTGTTCCTTAAGATGTTATTTAGAAACAGATTTGTTTCTAAACAAATAGTTTCTATAACATAAATAGTTTATATAAACTATTAGTAATGGGCAGAATGAGACCCTCAGAGTTTAACCCAATGAGCCCATGGCCAGCTAAAAGATGGAAAGCAGCAGTGCCTGTTTTTCACTCACACTGAACTAGCATCCATTGAAGTTGCTCTGCAGATATCCTTAGTCCCCAAGACTGTAGAGTCCAAAGCACTTCCACACTATCTTGGCTTCTTCTCAGGAATGGAAACTGGCCTGGGGATCCAACAAGTCCCAGGCTTGGCAAGATGCTGGTGTAATCAGGGACTACTTCAACATGAAGGAAATTGTAATTTCCTTAAATCTGGTGTGGTGTATCAGCCAGTCCAAGATATGTGAACTGCTAAGAGGTACGTTTAGCTAACAAACTGCTATGGACCCCCTTCTCCATTTACACAGGGCCACATCTGACAGCTGAAAAAAGGATTGATTTTCCCCCCCCTCATTTTCATATGTTCACTTTGTGATTAAATTTATAGCTGGCTACAGTATTTTTAATGCCATTTCCAGTCACTGGTCATAAACCAGTAAGCGTTCTCCTTCAATCCCTCCAGTTAAAAGTGATGACATTTTAAGAATTTGTTTCAGCTCCTGTATTTAAGAATGTATTTATTTTTTTGATTGTTTATTTATTACAGCACACTTTGATACTTGTCAATAGTGTCTCTAAATTGAAATAATCCCCATTACGAGTAGCAACACCAGGTGGGTTCTCACCACAGCCTTCCTTGGTCACCTTAAATCACTACAGCTTTGAAGGAAAATGGTGGGAGCATGTTGGGTCCTGCAGGGGTGCCCAGGACGCCCACACTAACACTAAATAACAATTACTCTAAAGTCTAAATTTTGTGTGTGTATGCCACATACAGGCTCAGCAGTGAAAATTCCCAGTCTATTTTTGGGTGGTAGTACCATGGCTCTTCAGGGGTAAATAGCATATGTCATTTCTGTTGATGTCTGACTTTGCATTTATGGTATGTGACACTTTACTATTTATTTAATAAGATATATCTACTTCTATTTAAGAAATCTTTTTATTCAGATCTGTAAAGGGAGATAATTGCTCAGTTCTACTGATTGCCTATTATTAAGGAAAAAAGTATTTAAAGATTTGAAGATACCCCTGCTGCACTCTTCAATAGCTTTACAATTTCTTCCTTGTGTTTTTATCTCTTCTGCATTGCACTAGTTTTCCTTCAGCTTTTGATTAAATCACCTCCTTGATGAAATCACTGAAAAAACAGGCTCTGGGAAAGTGCTTTATCTGAGATCCCAAAGACAAGTTTGTTCCAAAGATGTTCATGCTTTGCAGTCTACATATTTAGACCTCTCTGGTGATATTACAAAATCTTTGCAAATGCTCATATTGTTCTTCAAGGCTTTGGGTTACTTCACTAGAGAGATGTTCCTTTGTGAATGAATTAAGTACTCTTTGAGGATAAAATGTTCATCAGAAGTCTTCAGCATTACAATATCATCATTTTCATCATATTACTTTGAAAAGGCATAATTTATATAGTTTTTTAAAACATACTTTTCTAGGGCATATATAACAAAGGACTTTTCCTGTCTCCTCATTGAACTTCATAGCAATTATGTACTGGGGCAAAGCACAATGACCAGCCAGCCCATTTGGCTGGATATCTGAAATTAAAAACCTCGTCTGAATTTTTTTTTTTTTTTCATCCTTTTGCAGTCATACACTGTTTTACTTTCCCTCTCTTTGTACTTTCCTTATTATGTCATCCTCCCTTCCAATCATATCTAGGTAAATTACAGATATATAAATGGCGGCAACTAACAAAGTAAATAAAAATAAAACTAGTAGTGTATAGTGGCACATACTAACAGTATGTAAATATGTGTATATACATGTATGTGTGTGCATATATGTGCATATATCTGTACACTGAAAATATTCCCAGACTGAATAAGGAGAACAAATTCTGGAAGGAGCTGCTTAATACCTTTCACAGGAACAACCCCAGATGACCCTTGAGGATGGTCTGATAGATATGAATTGCTACTGGCATTATGCAATTGGAGAAACAGGGCTACTCTGCCAAAAATGAATCCATTTAGTCATAAATGCAATAGCTAAGTTTATGCAGGATTTATCTAAAACAGCCCAGCAGGTTTGGTGTAAAATGAAAGGCAGAATTTTCATTTGGATGGCAATTGTTTTTCAATAATGTTAATTTGTACTAAACATCCTGATTTACATAAGAAAATAAAGGCCATATATTAGGTCAAGGAGCAGAATCAAAACTTAGGTTCAGCTCTGGGAGAAAGCAGGTTGCTGGAACATAATTCACTAAAACCAGTTCTTTAGCTTTTGCCAACTTTCAGTCCCTAGGAATTCTCCAGTGGAGGTGTGGGCACCTCTGTCACTAAATGTAACCCACTACATGCATACTTCCCTTAATATCCTCCAGAGTTCTGGTGAAAGTAACTTGAGTGGTTCCTGGACCACAGGCTGAGAGAATCTGCAGTGCTCTCTCTGCACATTTCTTCCTCACTTTCTTTCTCCCTTTGTTTCCAGTATGACATCCATCTTCATCTTTGGGGTCACAAGAGCTTCTTATTCATCAGGTATTTGCCTAGATTTATCTACAGGCACTTTGTTGCTCTCACCTAATGCTTGTCTTTTAACCCATCTCGTAAAGCAGCCCATGATGGAACAGGTGGGGTTATTTGTCTTGAAGAATGGACGGATTTTTCAGTCTGGTCCAATTTGGGTTGCTGTTCCTGGATCAGTTGACTTCTGGATTCATTTTGTGCCTTGAGCCAGGAACTGAACTGATACCATTGATAGATAAAAGTTTTCAGTGTGAGTTTTTGCATTGGAGTATATCTGTGTTGACAGTTATCCAAAGTCTCCCCAGGAAGAAGAAAAAGAAGAGGCTCCCAGAGTTGCTGATGGATCCATGGGCCCACCTCTTCTCCTCCCCAGCCCTGCAGCTCCAGTTACCAGAAGCCCTACTTCTTTCAGTCTCATGGTCAGACCATCACCTAAAGGCAGCCCATCAACAGATTTCTTGAACCTGTCTCTTACCACAGAGGAAAAAATCTTAAAAAAGGAAACTTTCATTTTTTAAAAAAAGCTTTTTTTTTTTTTTTTTCCCTTGAGAGTCAGTGCAAATTTTTCTTTAATGAATGAAATGAGAAATAATCTGTAAAAAAATATCCTAAATTATGATACTGCTATTTCAGTTAAATTCATCAAGATGCAACCTACAGCTAATACCTATTCACAATAAAGTTTCTTAATTAATTTTCTTGAATTAAGAAATGGTAATTCCCATACATTGAATTTATCAGTCTCGGTAGTGAATTAAGGATACATACTATATAATCTTCATTTTCCAAGCTTATTTAGTAGAATTTTGAGTTTGTCCTGCATCATTTATTATACCGCATCTTTACAACATTACATCATTGTCATCTATTAATATACTACCTGAAAGCCTAGAGTATACCTAATTTCTGATTATGGTAACAATATTGGTTCCTTTTTTGTCAAGATATACTCTCATTTAAAGGAATGACTGGCTGTATACTTGCAGAGTGTATAGCCTATACACTTCCAGAATGTATGGTCTGCACACTGGCTGTATTTCACCTAGTCTTAGCCGTACAAGAACTAGTCTAGTCAGGTTTCAAGACTTGTCCCCAGTCAGGGACTTTATCTGCCATTTCCCAACTCTCATAACCCATCAGCTTTTACAATGGTTAGAAGGGAATGGTTGTCGCTTATTTATCTTCATTAATTATATAGGAAAGACAGGGACTGATGATTTAGAGACCTAAAATTTGGATGGATGAAATCAGATGTAATGACACCTGCTCTTGTGGTGTACCTTACCTCAGTCCCTGGCAGTAGCTGTGTTTGTCATTACCTAAAGTAGAGAACACATGCTCATATATTGTATGAGTCCTCTGTGTGCTGAATAAGTAGCACTCAACAACTTGCCCATTCATAAAGAAGCAAAGGAAGTTTTGCTATGTAGAGTCTCCACCCTTTAGAGAAGTACGTTACTCTTCTTCCTCCTTTCCAGTATCTCAGAGAGGAATGACATCACTTCTTCCTTGTACCAATGTGGGCGCACTAAGTGCTCCGAGCAAACAGCAGTTGGATTACTGAAGCAAAAAGCTTGTGGCTGAAAGAGTTTGAAATACATAAATGCAGCCTCAAATTCTCTCTTCTGCCCAGAATCCAGTATAGAAATTCATTATTTCATTGCACTGAGCTATGATGCAGATCTGTGAGAGAAAGAAATAAAGTTTTAAAATTTCACGAAAATCCCAGGCAGTCCTCTGCAGTGATACAGAGGCACCAAAATCCATGCAGGTTTTTTCCTTATTCATCTGTAACAGAAGAGAATTAATGTTCGTGGTGATTTACTATCTCTGAAGAGTCATGTCCTTTTTATTTTTAAACCTAAGCAAAAAAAGCTTCCAAGTGCTTTAAGTCCTTAAAAAAAAAAAAAGTCTCTGGCTCTAGCAAAATAAAAGTCAGACTTTCAAAAGAAAAGCAGATGTTTCCTTAAATTAATTAGACAAACATTTCTTGACATTGGCACATGGCAACGTCCTATAAATCACACTACTATATTATTTTACCTTATCTTTGTACTTATTGCTCAGATCAAGGTTTAAATATATGATTTACATAATGAACCATTATGATTTTGTAACCTTGTTGTGCTGTACCATTCTTGCTTATTAAATAGTAATAAAATTAGCCGAAGGGAACTGAGGTTATGCTAGTAACTATGTCAAAGAAAAGCAGTTGCTGTGGGGTCCATTTCTTGCTCAGGCTACATGTCCTTTTCCCACTGCCAATCATAAACTACACTGTGACCCCAAAGACTGTTTGCTATTTCTTTTTCACACCTGCCTATGCAGGGACGTGGATTCTCTAGAGTGGGCTTTACTTTGCCCCTGGCCTTTTAGGCATTCTTTCAAAACCTATTCTTACAATAGTAACCAATTAAACTAGTTACTAAGAAAGAAGCATGTTTCAGCACTTACGTTAATTGAACTGTTACAAACTAAATATGATTCCAAATTGTTTCTGTATTCCAAATCACTTCATGCATGCAGATAAAATGAAAAAATTACTAAATCGTTTTGAAATGTGCAAATCAGGCATACAATACTGACATTTAGATCTGTGACCTGATCACAATGCAGTAAGTACCTCTGAAAACTTTGCGGATTTTAAAGCTGTCATATGAAACCCTTGAACCACTGCCTGATGTGATATTCAATAAGTGGAAGTCAGGCTGCAATCAAATTGTGGAACTGTCTGCATCAGGGTTTTACTACCAATTTACCCAGAAAATAATCTTTCCCTGATTCATTTCACGGGCCAAGTAAGAAAGGAGGAATGACTTAATGTATAAAACACATGCTTTATTCTTTGGGACCTTGGTTTGAGTTCAATTTGTGGTCCTAACTAAAATGAGCAGCTCAATCCCCAATGAACAGTAGTCCATATCACTGAACTACCACACACGATTAGGCACAATTGGCTGTCTATGCTTAGGAGAAGTTGAAGAGTGATTTAGCATGGACACTAAATCACTTATTTCAGCTGTAAAGTGGAGTGGCCCTTTCTGGGACTCTGTGACCAAAAAAAATACACAAACCATATTGTTTCTTTTTTTCCAGCATTTCTTCAGTACAATAAAAATAAGGGACAGGAAAAGGCTCATTCTCTAGTAATAAAAGCCATATGACAGCCATAATTTGCAGCTATTCTCTTTTGTTAAGAAATTAGTAACTACCATAACTGGCAGAGTGATGGTGAAAATACTGGTACATGGAACAAAAGGATGCTGCTAAAAAGAGAAGGGGGGAAAAAAGATGCTGAAGAAGAAAAGCAGTGATGTTGGAAGCTGGCAAAAGCTTTTCTTTCTGAATCCTGGAGCAGGAGAAATGCTTGCTGGGTAATACATCTATCTAGTTACATGTCATACATGACCACACTATTGACGGGTTTAACTGTCCTGGGATTTAAACATGTCACTACTGGGATAAGCTGCATTTGTACACAATGGAGTAGTGTAAACTATTTTGCCAGTGGTGGAGTGGTGAAGCTCTAGCAGAGAGGCGATTATTTGAGAATACCAAGGCTTGCACAGGAGCGCGGGAAGACGAGGGTGATAGCTGGGTGGGCTGTGTGAGCACAACGAGCTCAGTGAGGGGTGAAGGGAGCTGCAGAACCACTAAGCAGGGGATTAGAGGGAAGCTGAAGGGGAAAAAGAGCCTACATCAGTGTGGTGTAAAGAGAGAATTAAATTAAGTCACTGGATCTATTTCATAATACTCCATCAGAGGATATTGGCTTGTACTATGGAAAAGAGTGATTCAGTATCTGTGCCTAGAACCTTCCTAAAACATAAGGCTCAGAATAAGACTCTACCATAATATTAGGTATAAACAGGCTCTATCAAGTACTAGAAAAATCTTAGTGTGGTGCTCCACTTTGAGAAATGGGACATGGTAGCTTGGCAGTGGGATGATGCACAGACATGGCACTCAGCACCTGAGCTGGTGAAACCAGAGTGACCTCCTGAGCCCTGGCTGGACAGAGGATTCCTGTGGAACATTTCTCCATGGCATACAGAGAGGAGGCAAAGAGGGCAGTGGAGTAAACTCTCAACCCTTACACTGCAAGCTTGTGTTCAACTCTGTTACTAACATTAGACCTCAAATTCACAAGCTTTTATTTTTAACCGTGATTCTTCCCCCCCGCCCCGCGCCCCCCTCCCCCGCCTCAGGGATTCCATTAATTTTCATTATGAACTATACTTACCTCTTTCATCTCAGGAAAAAAAGGCTATGACTGGAGGTACATGACAGCTTTCCCTTTCTAGTTGCTGAATATAAGTTAATAAATGCAGTCACAATCCAGGGTACCATTCTTATTCCTTATTGATACTAACTATACTCTAACAATGAATTTCAAAGTGCTGCTGATGTAAACTCTACCTGAAGCGTGTTTGATCTCAGATAAGCATCTTCATCCCATTCTTCATTTCAAGAAAAGAAAATCTTACCTCACAGAAACATATTCATGTGCTTTGGGTTCAGTTCAAGATAAGCTGTGCTTTGCAGAAAAACTAATTAATATCAATCACAAGGAAAACAGAAATTTGAAGGAAATGTTCTTTTATTTCTTGATAAACAGATCACTTATGATACATACGGAAATGAGCATACCAATTTGCTTTATTATGAAAGTATGTCCCTGCAGGAAGGATTTTTTAGGGAATAAAGAGGTAGTTGCACTTCTGCTCTTGTGTACATGACAGTAACTTTGTTCTGTTAAATGGGAGTTGAATAGTGTAAATCAGACCAGAATTACATCCTGGAAATGCAGGTTTAATGGCATTTAAAGGAGTGTTTACTCCCAACACTCAAAATAGTAATTATTAATGATAACTCATAAATACATCTTTTAATGTTCCTATAATGCATTTCAGGCATTTCTTTTCTCCTTTCTCTTCCCCCCTGCCAAAGGGAAAGCCACAGCTTCTGACCTAAGAGACCTTATGGGCTTAGAATAGAACCTTTAGTGATAAATATTCATAATTGGAAAAATCTTTCAAAACCAGAGCAGCTAACTTCTGTCACAAGCCTGCATCACATAATAACATTTCAGCTGACCTTTGAGGAATTTTGCTGTTGACCAACACCCTTTCCCATCCATGGATTTCCGTTTTGGAGTTAGCCATATAGCACTGGCTATGTAGCTACTTCCAAATGAATGTAGGAGTTAGTTTAGGTCTGATTCATAAAATTTTCATGCCTGAAGCAGAGTTCTGCTCTTATGGGTGCTCTAGGTCATACTGGGAAAGGGAGGGTTTGGAGAAAAGGTCACTAATTTTTAGAGAAGCCTCTGCCTTGACTATCAATCCACCTTTAAAGTCCTTGATGTCAACATTTTAAGTGACAGAATGGTACATACCAAGCTTGTGAAGAGATAAAAATATCAGGAATTTTTGTTTTATCAAGGCATTGACTCAACAATGAATTTATGTGTGTGGAATATCATTCTATGTGGCCCCCAATGAATATATATAAAAAAAGATAAATATTCCATTTTCTTACTTCCTTTGAAATTCTCAGTACTTTCAGCTTTGTTCTAGCTTGCTCTCAGCTGTATTTGTATGATGCAGTATTTTGGCTGCAACATTTAGGGTTTGCCCACAAAAAATTATCCAAAAACCTAACAAAACAACCAAAGGACTCAGCTGTTAATACACTAAAAGTTCAAAGGGGAGATCGAAACAATGAATCATTAGAATGACTGGCACAGGATTACCTAAGGAAGCCCTTCTTTTTCCTCTTAACACCTATGTGCACACATTCTTTAATGTATTTCAGATTATGCCCCCTCACAGCTTCTCCTTTCCTCATTTAGTGATATTCTACGTTTGCTCTTGAGAATTATTTCTTTTTGGTATCCTGTGGCACTATTGAGGGAGCTTCTGATGCAATGAGTCACATTAAGGACACAGAATCTGCTGCCCATGCTGAAAGGACCAATATTTTTATTGCAAGAGGAGAAAGAAACAGGAAAGAAAAGGGTTGGAAAAGCTTCCTTTTACAACTTTGACAGAGAAGTAAACATGAAGAATAGAAAGCATTGGCTAAAGATGAAGCTCCAGACCTTGGACTAATTCTTGATTCAGCATGTGTGCACTGCTGTTTAGCTACTGGTCTGTAAGATCTTGGTGGTCCTTAAAAGCAATTCTTGTCATTGCTTGTTGGCGGGTGCCATTAGCAGCCTGTAAGCCACTTCTTAGGTATTTCTGAAAATCAATGCATCTCCAATGGAGAAAAAAAATATTAAAAGCTACCTTCTTTCTCCTCCCTTTTAATTTATTAGTGTTTACCTGCATTGACATTAAGATATGACCTATCCAGTCCACCTTTAGCTGCAGAGTATTCCTAGCAGTCTAGCTGCATCAATGCCATTTTACTACCAAAATACATCCTCAGATACTTGTTTCCTCGAACCCCTGCACACATATTTTCTGCTGAAGCTTCCCTACCTGAAAGATAGCTGGGGTATGCCTGTGTGGTATGTCTGTAATAATAAACCTTCGCTATAGCATGGACCTACTTCACAGAATACATCTGGGTATTGTATTAAGCTGTAAATAATATGGGAAGTATTCAGAGGGATGGATTAATATTATTATTTTTCAAGTAACAGTGGCTTTGTGGCATAGTATATGCATCTGTCAAAATAATACACACAGCTCTGCAGTTAACTATTTACAAAGGATTGAAGTTTAGCTCTTAATATGATGTTCTCTCTGATGCTTTTGCATTTGCTACCTAATACTATGAGAAAAGTCTGTACAAATTACGAAGAGAATGTAGGAGTTCATGCAGATCCAAAATATTCTGTTCAAAGGTAGATATAGCGAAAATCTGGGGTAGAAAAAGCAGTCCAAACAAAAGAATTTCTTGCACATTGTAAGAAGGAGAATGGAAGCAAATCTTTATTGAAGTTCAGGAATGATTTAGACACATTTCTCAATTTTAGTTGGGTTTCTGTAAGGCAAAAGAACCATAAAGCTGTAATAGTGCCAGCGCATCGGACAAAACACTCCTGCGCTGTCAAAAAACTCAATAACCTATTGAAAGAGAAAAGTCTTTTTGAGGATTTTGACTACCTAAAAGCCACATGGAATAGGTATGAAATTTACAGGTAAGTATTACCTCTTTGCTTTTTTTTTTTTTTTTTTTCATTTGTCTCTCCATTATTTTGAATGTTTATCATCCTAAGTCTCCTTTTAGCAGCATGTCATTCTTTGAATAAGGGAAAGCAGATACTACGTGGATACTCCTCTGCAGCTGTGTTTCTAAACTAGCTGCTTTATATTTTCTAATTGGGAACCATGCTAGCATATGGGCTCACCTTTGGTGAAAAATATTATCATCCTGCACATATACACTGAATAACTAAGATTTTGGAAGCAATAATGTCTTCATTAAAAACAAAATGGAAACAGTCAAATGACATTTAAAAATAGAAAAATGAGTGAGGAATTTTTAAAATAAAGACAAAAAAATGTAAACGTAGAAAATCACAATTTCCTGGATATGTTCTTCCAGCTGAAATCATAGAGATGCTGTAATCTCAAAGCTAGGATATATTAAAAGCTGAAAAAATTAAAACAGGCAATATTAAGGTCAGATGACCAAATAATTTCCTATTTAAATAGATCCCAGAAAAGTGGCAACTGAACTAAGGACTGTCACTGCTTTACAAATGCTAGAAGCCTAAAACAGAGGCACTTGTGGCTTCAAACATGAATTTGGCATATCATAAACTTTATGGTAGAATTATGATTAGAATTTTAGCATCATAGACACATTTTGATTAAAAAATACCTTTAGCATCGAGTCCAGCTGTAAACCGGACACTGCCAAGCCCACTGCCAGACATTTCCCCAAGGGCCACACCGACATGTCTTTTAAATACCTCCAGCAATGGTGACTCAACCTCTTCCCTGGGCAGCCTGTTCCAATGCTTGGTGACCCTTTCCATGAAGCAATTTTGCCTTATGTTCAATCTAAACCCCCCCAGTGCAATCTGAGGACATTTCCTCTCATCCTGTTACCTGGGAGAAGAAGGCAACCCCCACCTGGCTAAAACCTCCTTTCAAGTAGTTGTGGAGAGTGATAATATTTCCACTGAGCCTCCTTTTCTCCAGCCTAAACAACCCCAAATCCCTCAGCTGCTCCTCATAAGACTTGTGCTCTAGCTATGTATTGTCAGGGGGCAAAGTCTGTGAGAAAGATAAAGCATTGCCTGGAGAGCAAGTAGTGGTACAGCATGTGACTGCATTCAAAGAGTTAAATTTTCTGATTAATTTAAGCATATCAACAAATAGCATGGAGTCTGTACAGATATTTACTCT
The DNA here is from genome assembly GCF_015227805.2 of Hirundo rustica. Classification (NCBI taxonomy): domain Eukaryota; kingdom Metazoa; phylum Chordata; class Aves; order Passeriformes; family Hirundinidae; genus Hirundo; species Hirundo rustica. The sequence goes on along the minus strand of NC_053454.1, from coordinate 17,262,474 downwards.
GCGCTTAAACAGAAAAATGCCTGCACTGCCTGTTGACATCAGCCACCTGTTCAGGTAAGTTATAATACCTCATTGTGACAAACAGCAAGATCCAAGAGGCTATTATGATAGGATACTTCAATAGTAAATTAGGATGTAAATTAAGATGTCACAGATACAATATGATCCAAGGTTAAGTCTTTTGATGTAACAAATGATTGTTTAGTGGAGAGAAAGCCAGATGTCCCAGAGGAGAAAAGCAGCTCTGTACTACCAGATCTGGTTCAGAATTTTGCTACTAGTAAACCAGCACAGAAGCCTATGATGTACCTATATTCAAAAACCTCACTTGAACTGCAACATCCAGCAGAAAGTGAAAATTAAAAGTGGATATTTAAAAGATGGAAACCTTACATATTTCTCATTTAGCCTTTTACTATTTAACTATTAATGCAGCATTAAGAGCTCTTGTTGCCCTTGATATCCCTTGTACTCATCCTCTGTAGGTGAGCTTTGGCTTTCCTAAGACCATCCTTACATTCACAGGAGTTTCATAGTCCTTCCATAGACTGAGAAACAAAGAGAAATAAGAAACAAGTGGAGTTCACAAGTGAATCTGTTGCAAAAAGGGAAAATTGCCCATAATTCATAGCATATGCATAAAAAGCTCTGGAAATTAACTTAAATTTGCTGAGGATTTTAAGCTATTCAGTTTAAGGAATATGAGAATAATGGCAGACTGTTGCCAAGGGATTCTACAGAGTCAATTCCACCCAGCAATAAAATTGCAGATATATTTGAAGTTTATAAATGCAATTTGACATGTGTTTCAAAAAAATATCTAGACATTATATTCATAAGGTTAACTCAATTCTCTGTACTGGTTGAACAAATAAGATGGATGGCAGGAAGCACTAAAAGGAAGACAGTAGCCACAAACTTCTTTATATCATTGTTTAAACTGTTGTTTAAACTTTAATATTGCACACAGATCTCCATCCTCAGTTTTGAAAAGTACATCACAGCATTAAAAAGGATGGAAAAAGAAAAGATTATGAGACAACCAACTTCTGTACGAAAAATTACTAAAATGGGCAATAGCAGTTCAGCCTGGAGACCTAATGAGGACAGATGTGATGGATATGAAGAAAAAATAAAAGAGGAGACAGGTCAAAAATTATTATTCACTGAGTAATATAATACCAAAATAAAGGACATAAAATCCGTGTAGGATGTCTCAGACACAAAAAGAGGAAATTTTGGGGTGCTGTGAACAGTCAAATTGTGGTTGTGGACTTCATTGTCACAAGAGGTTCCTGTGGTTACTGCCAGATTTTGCATATGTTCAGAAAGCACCTGACAAACTCATGGGAAGAAATCATCCAGGATTTTTAACTCAAGAGTAGTCTTGAAAAGTCCAGTCTGAAGGTCACTAGAAGGTGAATGACTTTGCCACTGGGAATCACCACTGTCTAGATATTTGCATTTAGCATATCCTGTCCTGACACTCCTCAGTAAATTTTGTATTATACATTAAATCCAGGGCACACACATATGCAGAGGATATCATCAGCTCTGTGTTTCTTTGTGGGGCCCTTAGTCCATGGAACAGGAGGTGTGCTCAGTCTTTTCAGTTGGCCCAGTTGGTCCATTGTGCCATAGAAGTATCCACGGATCTTATAACCTGAAAGAGGCTAAATCAGGCACTGGGATAAAGCAAGATGTGTCCCTAATGGGCATTGGGGTGTCCATCTTGAAATCATCCCAGGAGTGCCAAATATATGCCTGGGGAGAAACAAAAATAAATAATGGAGGAAAAATAGTTTTCAATTGCTCATTTAGAATTGCTATTTTCAATCAATGACAATTTTAAGGCATTAAACACATTCCAGAGTAACTTGTCAAAAAACCCCACCCTGCAGTTGCTGACATTCTCTAAGGTTTTTTAATAAGATCAGGGTCAGTGATGGGAAATAAGCAGGAAGATGAATAGGATGTCAAAATTAAATTGAGTTCCAGAAGAGTTATCTTAAGTTCCCAGAAAAATAGAAACTCATGAAACTTTGTCTGAAACTAAGCAGGAAATGGGTGTTTTTAGCTTAGATGGAGCAAGAAGGCTGATGGCTGTCTTTAGCAGCATTAACAACCCCTGCTATTTCAGCAGTTTGAAAAACACCCTCATCCTCTGAATTCTGAAACAGAGATGATTCTACTTACTTTAAATCCTAATGATTTCTGGTGCATCAAGCTCTTCCATTTTTATACAGGGAACCTAGATTAATTTTTTCAACCATCTGACTATCCATTACAATCAGAGGATGTATTTCTTGTTAAAGTATCAGAACTGTTGAATAAAATACCATTTTAACAACCCATATGTCTGTGTTTTTGTTTTGTTCTCTTTTGCTAGATGTTGTAGCACTTAATCTTCTGGAGTGTAAGTATACCTTTGGCCAGACTGTTATTAATCATCATTGTTGTCAATGAACAAAAATCCAGTGAAAGAAAACAATTGGATACTTAGTACTACAGAGCAGCTCCTATTTCAGAATGACCACACTGATTAATAATGTTACTTTCATTTGGGAATTTGTCTCTGCATTTTAAAATCCTGTTCTGCACTGTGGTCTTGCTACATATTTACACCATTGTTTTACATACCCTTTCTACTTCCTCTTTGGGGTCAAAGAGGCAGGATAGTGGGTTTGAATATGAGCATTAAAACTGTTATTGAAAATTATTCTTCTCAAGCCAAAACCATGCAATGGGTTCATCACAGCAAAACAGGTTTTTTCTAGTTGTCTGCAGATGACAATCTAGAGTTTTAAGGACTAGAGAACCCTTGAAACAAAGAAAGAGAACATATGAAGGCAGGGCTAAGCAAAAAAAAAAAAAGGCTTAAGAAGCAGGGAGTCACACAAGAATAGATTTAATTAAGGACTTCCAAGATAACAGAAACATTGGAGAAAGTGAATGAAATCAAGCACAGCATTTAAAGGACTCGATCTGGGTAATGCATTCCAGCAGGAGGAACCTGGAACTCATAGGTCAGGAAGATTTTTGGGATTCTGAGGAAGAGAGTGGAGATAGAGATGTTGCATATTTTACATGAGAGTGTATATCTCCTGGTCTGTGTGAAATACATAAAAAACATGTGGTGAATACTGTCTGCTTCCAGTAGCTTGAAGTCATTAGACTAGAAGTGAAATGGCCCTCAAGAACAAAGGTATGGGAAGGGAGGTTTTTAATCAGTTTAGGGGCTCTCTTTTGTAAGATGTCTCCTATTTACAAGTAAAGCAAGAACTCCATAATGTTCTATTTAATAGGATGAATTAGACCCAGAAATGATGGCTGGAGGCAATCCAGGCACAAACGAAAGCTTACAGGTCCAGAGACCCAGCTTGTAGGTACATCATAGCAGACTGGTGGAATCTAATGAAGTGACAGGATGGGCTTCATAAAAAACCATTTGAGTTCATTTCTTAACCAAGTTCACAATATAAATGCTAGGTGCTTTATGCCTTCTGCCATGTTCCAACTACTGGCTTCACTGCAGTGTTGCTCTAAGTACCTCGAGACTGGTTTTATAGTTACACTTACATATATCAAATTAGTGCTGTGTTCTCCCCTGCAAACTTGGGATTTTAATTTAGATTCTGCTCTTAGCTGAAAACCAGCACTTTAATGTCTCTTTAATCTATACTACAGTCTCTTAACTAAATGTCATTTCACACCTTCTTGGTTCTCCAATAAGGTGTTCTTGCCTTACTACTCTCTAAAAAGCACTGTTGTAGGGACTTACAGCATCATTAGTTTCTATGCTTAAACATGGAAAATGATATATAAGAACTAAGCTTTATCATTCTTAATGTTTTCATATGCTTGCAGGGGACTGAAAGCCCAAAGGGGAAAGAAATAAAAATGGAAATATAGCAGCATTGTACTAATATAGCAGTGGCTGTGAGAGAATGAATGTTATGCTCTTGAGCTCAAGGAATGCTTGTGCAGGAAAAGGTTGACTCATCTGAAATCAGAAACCAGAGAGCACCTGCAAGTACATGCTGGACGTGAAGGAAAAGGCTGGACACACTCACTGTGCCTTCTTACACCTCTGAACTAGAATCCCAGGACATCAGGCCATTTGATAACACAAAACAACTTGGATGTACCAGGCTATGGGACATGAGGAGGGTAGGGGGCCCCTGTGTGTTAGCTGTATTTTGCATGTGATCCTTGTGTGTCTAGTCACACAATGAGGAGCTGGTGGTGGGTAGGAGTGTTGGTAAGAAATGCATGAGTGCAAGGGGGCAGATTCATCCAAGATCATTCTGGTCACTGACTGCAGCATGCTATTCCTCCTTTTTCCCATGGAATGGGCTACTGCTCTTCTCCTCCAGACTGAATGCAATGACACAGTGACAACTGTGCAGATTTATATAAATAAATGAATAAATAAATAAATAAATAAATTAATAAATAAATGTATGTGAATGAGTCTGTGAATCAGAGCTGTAGGCACCAGGCTGTTGCACTTGGTATTTACTCCAGGCTTGATGGAAGAAAGTATTAAAATGACTGAAAAGTTTTCTGTGTTAACAGTTTTTAAGGAAAAGTTAGATATTCTGGGTCACAGTGTGGGATGTTTATTTACTTCAGTAATTTAAAACCTAATGACTTTCATGGTTAATCCTGTTTCCTTTGCTGGTGCCTTATCTCTTTTGATAATGATGTAAGCTTGAATGCAAGTGTGAAGGGCATAGGTTTATACCTGGAAAATCACTGAGATACTCTATTTGATCATGCAGATCCGTCTCACAAAGACCTGAAACCTTGTGAGGGGCTATGTGCTACATTTATTCCAGTGGCAACACCTATTTCTTTCCTGATGCTCTCATTGAAAATGAAAATTGCCTGCTTCCTAGTTCTAGAAATACATCATTTTCTGTACATTTCTTCCCCTTACTTATTTCAATATCTTCTTTTAATCTAACTCAGCTTTACATGTATCAGCACTGGTGACAACTCAAGTAAGTGAATTTAGAGTGGTTTACTTCACTGAAGGCCTGACTCCTTCAGTGCTGATATCAGAGACAAGATTCAATTATTCCATTAGTACACAAAATCCGCTAAATAATTAAAGTCAGAATACAGAGAACAGGAATGGCCAAATTTTTGGAAGAAATAATTCAAGATGCCAGATCACAAATTTAAAACAAAGTCCTAAGAGGAATAGATAACTATGGAGAAAAGAGAAGTTCTGCAGTGTAGGTATATCCTGATTTCCTGGGAAGTGTTCTCAGTGAAACACTGCTGGGATGAAGAGTTTCTCCATATTTCAGTATTCTCTTTGGAATGTCAAGGGCAGTTTGCAGTTTTTTCTGGAACGGAGATGTCCTCAGAAGTAGCTGAGCCATATGACACAATCATGACTCATTTCTTGACTCAGCTGAGTTCAGGAAGAATAATGGAGAAAGACTGATAAAGCTTGGGCACAAAACAACTCACCATTTCAGGCAGTTTGTTTGGTCTCTAAATAAAGTGGGCAAAATTCTGAATCTCAAAGAAAAAGTAGAATATGATAGCAACTTGAAAAAACATTGCAAACCCAAAATTTATCAGTAAAGCTGTAAATTAAAGGAAAAAAGAATAATTTCTTTCACCCACTTACTAGCTTGCATGTAAATGAACAGAATTACATTTTTTGTTTTGTATTGTATTGCTTCTCTATTGAATTAAGTCTTTGTCCCATTTAAAAGCCCCATCTCGTTCTGTCAATCTCTAAAGCAGCTATTCAGCAGCCAACCAGCACAACAGAAGTCGCCTATGCTGAATGTTTTTTTCCATTTTTGCATTGTATCCTAGTGTCTTCTTATAATGGCACTGCCAGCAGAACTATAGTCAAGCGTGTGTCAATATTTCTATGCCAAACACTGTTTTATTAGTAGATGTTTGTAACAAGACCATTCTAATTTGTGTAATCAAGATGAAGCTAAATAGAATTATTCTCCATCCTGATACTAATTTTCTCTAAAAATATGCTTTTTTTTTCTTTTTTTCTCAATTACTTTTAAAATATGGACAATCAATTGGTAAAAAAGTGCTGAGATTGAAAATTCCATATTGCTGGTTATTCCTCCTCAGGTAGAAAGGGACAAGAAAGAGTGTAAGAGACCATGTAAGTATTTAACTTGTGTTTTGATACAATGTGCTAGAAACCAAGGAACCGTTTCTCATGGCTGAAAGAAAGATTTTTCTTCAGAATGTTTATTTTTGACCTTGGTCTACAAAGTAAAATACTATTTGGAGCTGCAGATACATTTTATCTTTCATTTAAATAAATGTGTATGTAATTTGTATTTTTCATTGCACACTACTTTGTGGTTTTGGGGGTTTTTTCCATTTTTCCTCCTCATGAGTGCAGAGAACGCTAACAATACTTGTGTCTGTGCCATGGCTATTTTCAGGAAAAGTGTTTGCTACTGACCAGAGCTACGAATGTGAAAGGAAAAGATAAGCTTGTAGGAAGCGTTACCTCATTTGCATGTTATTTTTAGTACAGACCAATTCTTTCATCTTTGTAATGACTTCACTTCTTGCACAAGGTGAACTAAAAATAGAACTTGTTTCTCCCTTGGTAGTAGTATAAGGCAACAAACTGTATTGCAGTTGTCCAGCTTTCAGATCTGCCGGGTTTTGAAGTCCAGAGCTCTTGACATTTACAGACCTCACAGGCTCACTTAAAATAGTCTCGAAAGTTCAACCAATCACCAAAAGATTGCTTGAATTCCACCTAATACTGTGGTAGATTTTCATATAACCAGGCATTTTTTTTTTCAATATGGTATTAGTAGTCTGAGGTAAATAATTATGATTTTAGCTTACAGTGATGCCTACAGATGTGAGCCCAACTGAGGGCTACAAAAGAGCTCTCAATCGTCTCCTCTGTCTCCTTGTCCCTCTTCTGTACCCAGCTGCATCCATCCTGACCTCTCCTTTCCACTAGGTCAGGTGGATTTTGGTCTTTCCTGTGGGTGGATTCATCCACCAACTAAAGAGGCAGGTAACTCCATTACTTAGTCTTTTTCTTGAGCCTTTCTTTCCTGAGTCTGTCCAGACAAGCTCTGTTGGTAAATGGTGGCCACACACAGCTAGGAGCATCAAGACAGAAGAAGTGTGGGGGGTGTGTGTGTCTAGGGAGGATCTCCCCTTTCTGCTGCTCATATATTGTAAGTCTGTCTAAAACTATTGCAACAAGCTGTACCCTGTGAAATTTGCAATATAGCAAAAGCAGCTCTCCTGCAATTTACCCTACCTGCAGCAGAATTGAGCTTCAGTGATTTTCTGCGACAATTATTTGAAATATTTCCTTGCTCAACATCATAGTTCAAGTTCATAGCCTGCTTGTGGAAGTGGCCTGTTGGTATTGCTTCCCAGGGGAGCACTGGGACCGTTGGATTATCACCATGCTGTGCAAGCTGGATGATAGAGCTGGTGCTGCTCCTGGACCCACATAGCTTAGCATCGCATGCTAGGAACACTTACAGGCAGTTTGTTATAAAACACTCAAATGGCTGCTCAAATCCTTGAGCTGAAGGAACACATTAGACCTGCCAGAGTGAAGATTCACTGTTGGAACTTTTTTTTTCCAGTAGGCAGAAGAAGAAGGGGTTTAACCATGAAATTTTACCTCTGGATAAATGCATACCAGGTGAAAATTGTGTTTATTTATATATATATATTTTTTTAAATCTGAATTTTGCACTAAAAATCACCAAATGAGTAAGAGTATCAGCTCATGTTCTCAGACTTGCTCTTTCTTCTTTCCCATGATAGTAAATCTGATGCCTAGTCAGAGAAGGTAAACTGCTTTTCATGGAATAAGAGATGGCTTAAAATCTTTTAGATTCTTTTTTGATGGATTGGTGCAGCCATTTGTGTGTGTGTGTGCGTGTGTATGTGTGTGTGTATATATATATATATATATATATATATATGGTGGAAGTTTCATTTACATTTTTAATTCATAATGGTATGTGAACTTTTACTATATGTTGTTGCTTTACCACAAGCAAATAAATAAAGCCCTCACTTTGGAACACTAATGAGAATGAATCACCCCAGTCTTATCTCAGTCCCCTGATGATGTCGGTGACCCTTTTTTGCACCTGTTGCTATATGACCTTATTTTCTTGGCCATGAATGTCTTGAAATGTATCTCACTTTCTGGATGAAAATTTCCCAGAATTACAGTTTGCATAAAATAAGGAAACAACTTTTAAACATGAAAACATTCCTATTTCTGACTTCTTGTCTTTGTTTGTGTAATGGGAACTCATTTTTAGGCATCAGTTCTGGAATGCATCTCAGTTCATGAAGATATTTATTCAACAACATGGATACAATCTTTTTTTTTTTCATGTTTTGTTCCTTCTTTTCCCAAGCAGCAACCTTGGAGTTTGTGCATGGGTTCGTGCAGTAAAACACAGATCTGTGGTAGTTTGTGATTTCTGCTAGTCTGTGATTTCGGTGTTTATATTTCTCAGTGGGGGTGTTATGTTGTGCTTCTTCCTAAGAAAGTGATTAAAAGTGCAGAGTGCAGTACATCAGCATGACGGAAGGTCCTGGGAGTTTCTTATGGCCTTGACAGTGCAAAACATTACCAAAAATACTGAACAGCATCCGTAGCATCTTTAATGCCTTACCTTTTACACTGAAGCAGTTGTTTATTTTGTGTTTATCAATATTTCTGTTGTCAACTATTTATAGTTGTCTCATACAATCTTCTTTAGTGCTTAATGTCTCAGTAAACATGATCTTTCAAGGAGTTAGGGTCCTCACTGTTAACATTCTGTAGTATATTGTTTTAACTGTTCATTGCTGCTTGGTAAATCCAATCAATCAAGCACTGTCTCTGTTCTGTTATTGTACTTTATTCCAGTGGAAAAGTTTAAGTATACATTATTTTTGGGTTGAAAAATTGAGAATGTAAACTCTACAGAAGCATCCAACTGATTGACATGGTGGAATGCTCTGTAATAGAAGAGTTTTTCCCAGGAAAAACCTGCTAGTCCTAAAATCATAAAATACACAAGTTAAAAAAAATAAATAAAAAGGAAGTGAAGGAATTAATTATCACACAATTACAATAATGGGAAGATAAAAACTAATCAGACATGAAGAGCAGCTTGTATAACCATTAACCAGGCTATAGTAAACCATTCCTTAACCCTGACTCAAGAGATCCATCATGGAATTCATGGCAGAGAGTTAACTAATGCCTAAACAATTCCACAGTAATTTAAAGCTGTGGTAAATGGCATCACTCAACCAAGCAGTCACTCTCAGTCCCAACAGTTATTTTTAACTGGTATGAAGTTATGCTAACTCTCGTTGCCCTTTCCCTGCCTAAACTCCACAGGCCAAGTCATCTTCACTAGCTGTCCTTTTACTGAAGCCCAGGCCAATGACATTGATTGTTTGGGGTTCTTTTCCTGGAAAAAAATAATTTCCACTGAAGAGCAGTGTCAAATGAATTTGGAACAATCTCCCTCGTCTGAAGCTGCATTTAATAATTTTATAAATGTATTTATTTCCTCAGCTTCAATTGTTTTTACTTTGAAAGTTGTTCAAAAACTGTATATTATTAAGACCAATCTAGCAGCTAGTAGCTATCCACCAAATTTTTTTTCTGCATTCTCACTGACTAATGATCAGTCAAACTAAGGGAAGGAGCTGAGTTCACACAGGAAGGGTAAAAATTGACTGAAGTAAGCATGTCCCTGCTGAGTGTTGAAGAGGTAGTGGCAGGCAGGAGTGAGGTTACTTCTGGAAGATTATGTGGCTAAAAAACCAAGACTCTGTATTTGTTTAGCATTTTAACTTCTAAACTGAGAATCAAACCTAAAAACTACAAATTATGCTGGTGACACAATGCTGGGTGGCACTGCCTGTGTATAGGAGGATCAAAATATCATGTGAATGAAATGGATAACTAAGGATTGAAGTAAAAAGAAATGGACAAAATTCAATAGCACAAAGTTCAAGGTCATGCAGCCACAGCCCAACAAGAACTTCTGACAACAACTGTCAGTCTATATTTTGGAAACAACTGAAGAGGAAGAAAAAGACCTGGGGTTACTCTCTGGCTATAGGTGAGTAGCAAAATGAAATTCCTTCTGTGTTTTGTATGTCAGTAATTCCTCTTTCTGTCCCTCTTTTCCCATGTCTCACAAGGCACACAGTCCTGTCTCCACACCACAGATTACTGCCTACCCTCTGGTAGTGATGCAGCAGGATCACTCAACGGGAACACTCTGTAAAGTACGTGAGGAAAAGAGGTTGGAAGCTGTTTGAGGTGAAGTAATTTCAAAATGTCAGTGTATATATGGAGGCCATGTCATGGGGGGTGGTGCGCACAGCCCTGGTGAAACATGCTCGAGAAAGATTAATGCAAAGTGGAGGAGGAGCCAAGTCAGTAAGTGGGGGAGCTCTATTCCAGAACTGTCGGTCTGATGGGAAAAAAATCTGTTCTTTTCTCAGACTCTCTACATTATCTGTTATAATCTCAGACTGGAGATTGATTTGCTATGAAAAACTGTTTGAAGCCTGTAATAGCAGGGACATGAACAGTGTCTTAGGAGGCCTTCAGTCCTATGTTCCTGGGTAGTAGCAAGTATCTGATGTAGGCAACATGCAGAGGACCGACCTGGGACAAGTACCTAACGAGAACATTTGTGCTTTAAAAATTTAGAACAGTTTTTTTTTTTGTTTTCAGATGCATATATTATTCTGCAGACATTGTTTTATTAAGTCCAGGGAACAAGAACAGACTTTGTGAGAATCAGATGAAACATGTAACTTATGGTTTATAGGTGACACAGATAAATATTGATGCAATAATTTTCTATTATCTGTTAACTTCTAAATTATTTTTTCCCTAGAACATCAGGTGTTTAGGAAATCTGGACAAGCAGTCAATTTAAACAAACTCTCTTCTGCAGCTGGGAAGGAAGAACAATAGAGCTTGGAGGAAATCAGATCTCTTGATCTGATTCTGACACCCTGCTGCCTCTCTCCCAGCCCAGCCAGTGACCAGTCTCAGCACTAATGAGGGGGAGAGAGAGCTGCTCTTGTAGCTGCTCCTTCTTCTTGTAGCAGTGTTGTTGACCTCCCCAGAGCACACCTCTGAATATGCAAGCTATTAACTCATCTAGCATTTCTGGGGATTGCAGTCCCAGATAATTTCCTCAGACACTGTGCTGCTGCAGATGAGAAGGAAAGTGGTAGACTTGGCCACCATGGCACATGGAAATGGGGAGGGCTGGGAGGAGAGAGCTGGAGAGGAAGATGACAGTCTGGTGTTATTCCAGGAGGTGTGGGGCACTGAGGGTCAGCAAGTGTAATTGTCTTGTTGCAGCTCATGATAAGAGCATTTGAAAATTAGTTAAAGACCAGTTATTGAATAGAAAAGGCTGCAAGGGAAGAAGCGTCATTCTTCATTACACAGGCTTGAGATGAGATCCAAATCCAACCTGCCACATATTTTCACACAGCTGCACATGCTTGTAGCCAGAAGAATGACAGCTTGATACCTACCTACACGTCAGTCAGTCTCTTTACCCCAAATAAACTTTTGCTTCTATAGTATCCTTTGCTTCAAAGCAATGCTGACAAGGATTTATTGAATTAACCTAAATGGCTTTAAGCCCCAATTCATGCTGGTGTAGCATGTCTCTATCAGGGGTTTGCAGCGGTATAACTAATTGATTTAGCTACAGATGGGAAAATTTTCTTAACAAGAGAAGGCCTAAACTGCTGGCCAGGCTGCCTTTGTTGTTTGCAAGTAATCTCCCACAGCCTGTTGTTAGCATAAATCTGCTCTATTTTGGATTCCCATAGAGCTAATTTACACAGGAGCCGCACAATAGCATAGTTTACATTTCTTGCTCCTTTTCAAAGCAGACTGCAGGATCCTAAAGAAAAAGACTTTTCACAAGTTGTCTGCATTTCTGTGAATATTTCTTTGCCTCTGTCTCAGCCCTCAAGTATACTGTGGAAAAGCAATTCATTTGACAAATGAGCTTTTTCTAATTGAACACAGAGAGCAGAGTATTCCATTCTGCTCCTGAAGCAAACTGGACCCACAGCACCCTTTCAATCCCACTTCTGATACACAGTGTTATATTAACAAATCTGAGAGCTGCTTCCTTTGGCTTTCCTGTAATACTTGACATGAATTTTCTCTCGTTGATCTCAGGGCTAAGCTTGTCTGCTACTCTGTCTGAGTGAGCTCAGCATGTGTGAAACCAGTGTGATGAAATTCAGGTTGATGTTCACAGAAAATGTGTGTGTTCTCACCTGATTGAAGCTAAACTGAAAATGAAAACAACGTTGTTGGTGGAGAATTAGATATGAGGTCCAACTTCAGGTAAATAAAATTTGGAGTCTTGTTATGTACAGGTGTAGGACCTGTGACAACTGGATCTTGTTCTTATTTATTTATTGTAGACCATAACGATAAAGCTTTTCTATTTATTTTTAAAAACACTGAACTTCTTCTTTTTAGTCCACTTATGCACTTTCAGACCTAATAACTTTTTCAGGGGAACAGTGCTGAAATCTGGAGACAGAGACACAATGGGCTTCAGCAATTGCTATCTTTCCTCAATGTGGACAATGTCTTAGGAAAGACTGTACAGGGAAAATATGAAACACTAACAGCACATTTGGCTCTATTTGCTACCTCTCCAGGAGTTCTGGGGTTTTTTCATTATCAGCTTGAGTCCTCTTTAGTTCTAGTTTTTTGTATTGTTTCACTAATTGTGAAGTAGAGGTACAACTTAATGGTGTGATTCACATTAATGTAAGGAGTATATAAACATTGCAGTTTTTGCCACAGTGAGAACCGTATTTTCCCTGAGAACATTTATGCTTTTCACATATTTGAATGATATCCATTTTGCAGTCTAATCCTAGAAAGAAATGGTTGGAATGTGGGGCATTACAGAAACTGATAAAGAGAGATTTGTAGGTGAGTACATCATAATGATTTTTTATTTGCCAATATTGTTAACTTATGTGTCTAAAATAGTTTTAAGCTGTTCATAGAATTGAAAAATAAAGGTTTTTGAAAAGAAAATAAACATAGGTAGGCGACTTTTTACCATACTAAGTAGTCTTGTTGCTGCCTTTTTTCTCAAACCAATTCAAAAGAAAACAGTTTCTCCATAACAGGAGCAAATAATTCCTCTCTTTAAATTATATTGTTATGGCCATCTACTTTTTTCCTTCTTTATTGTGATAAGATAGACATGAATAAGTAATGCAATTTTCAAGGAGAGATGTTGCTGCAGCTCAGAAATGTGAACTTTTAACACACAATTTTGTGTATTGCAAAGACTTTTGAAAATTAGCTAAGGAACATTTGACATCTGGAGAAGGAAGTGGGATGTATCTTGACTTACCTGATTGTGATGAAAAGCCCGCATGTACCTTTTCCAGACATAGTTTTCACACTATTATCAAATTTTCACACTGCTTTTCCAAAATATTTAAAAGAATTCTAAGTAGATTATGTAACAACTTAAAAATTTATTAATTTGCCAATTAAAATATTTATATAGGTAAATATATATATCTGTAATCTATCTATCTATCTATCTATCTATCTATCTATCTATCTATCTATCTATCTACACCTATATATTTATATGTCTCAGAATTAAATTCTCTCTGCAAAATCAGTCAAAAATGGTAGAAACCACTCACTTATATGTTTGGGGCATAAATATAGATTTTATTTTTCAATGCGGGAAGCATCCTAACATTTCTAAAAATGCTGATAATTTTTCAATGTTTGTGTCATTTATGGCACAGTTTTTTCTCTGTATTAGGGAAGTCTCTGGCTACTTGACAAAGTGCAAAGCTTAGTTGTGCAACAGCCAGAATTCCATCATGAAGGAGCAGAATTCATGATAATAGGCATCAATGTTCCTTATAGACTAAACAATGCAGTTAGGCTCCAAGGATGGGATTTATAGCAATCACCATGGTGGTGGAAGATTTAAGGCAGGCAACAATATTAAGTCATTTTTCCATCCATCTTTTATGATACTGTGCCTTTTTCAGATTTCCTGCAACTCAGCTGCTTTTGTTTGCTGTCACTTTCTTCATTTCTCTTGATTTCCACATTCTTTGTTTTCCTTAAGCCTCTGCTTTATACGCTCAGTGCTGAGTAGCACAATGAGGAGACATTCCTGTACTTCTCCCTCTCTCCCCCTAAGCACCCCACACTGTATTAAACAGCAGTAAAGTCTCATGTGAGTAACGACTATGTCCTCGAGGAGCCAAGACTGATTATATTGATAAAGATTAGTCCATAAATAAAATCAAAATAATCCAGACTCATAAAGCAAAGAGGCTAGAGAGTGTCCCACTGGAGTCTGAACTCACCTGCCCCTTTCTTAACTTGGTTAACACAAATTAAGTGGGTTGCTGCTTTTTTGTCATCTGTTTTTGTGTCAATGTCAAGAACTATTAACAATCTCTCTGAATACATCTTTTAGAAGAAAGATGTGACCAATGTAGAAATTTAAAAGGACCCTTTTGGCACCTTGAGTATGTGTAAAGAGAGAGCACAAGTGATTATATAAGGGTCTAAGCAGACCAGCTGGAAGGTAAGAGGTTGGCTGAGCAGCTGATGTGAGAAGAAACCATCACAAGAGCAAGAACTGGTCCTGGATGACTGTGAAGTGGGATGACAAAGCAATTTTCTTCATATATATACTGTCATCCTAGAAAGACTTTCTGTGTTAATTTCATGTCATTTTGTGGGCCTACTGACTTCATTAGAGCTACTAATGTGTTTAAAATTAATCACACGCTTATATTCTCCCCTGCTGAAGATACGTTTTCAGGAAAATCATTCTCAGAACACTCCTCACCTTTCATTAAAGTACTGCCTTAGATGTGAGACCTATAATACTGCTTACCAGTGTAAACACTGGTGACCCACAAATCACACAACAAATCATCCAGCATTGGACCTGCCTTTGTGGGAACCAGGCAACAGCTGGATCTGCAGCCCTTGACTGAAGATGCAGCAGCATCGCACTGGAGCCAGGGAATAGCAGAGGGTGAAGGGGAAGATAGTACGAAACTGAAAAACGGACTATTTTCAGTAATAAAAATATCTATAGATGATAGTGCCTGACTTCTGAGAAGAACCTAACTGCCCCTCATATGGATCTAAATTTCTCGTTGTTCTTGACCATGTCTGAAGCAGGTAGCAGGTGACACCTGGGAGTGTGATCTCTTCCCTCCTCTGGCACCCACTCCTTCACTCCAAGCAATGGGCAAAGTGCCTTGTTGCACTGGGGATCATAAATCTGGAATCCTCTCCAGACAGCAGTCTTCTGTAACTATTTCTTCAAAGAATTGACCCAGCTCTCTCTTCTCTTTAATGTTCAAGCAGGGAGATGTGGTTTCCTCAATTCCTGTTAGAGATCAGAGCACTCTCTGAGGAAGCAAGACACCCAGGCTCAATACCTTCCTCAGCATGAAATGGTTCAAACACGTCTCTCTAATTAGTGGGGAATGTGCAAAGAAGCCTCTTGAAGTTCTTTTAGAACTTCAGAGTTTGGCTGAAAACTCTGTATCACACTTACCAAAGGTGGTGTGGGCTGTGCTCCCCACAGACGCTCTGCGCAGGAATCTAGCTGAGTGCTGAGTGCTTTAACCAGTGGACTGGTTTGCAAACAGGACTTCCTAAGGAAAGTTGGGGTGTAGCTGGTGCCTTGGATTGCAGTGGAGTATTTGATAGGAGATAAGCATTCATTGCCCCAGGACAAGAACTTACAAGAGTACCTGGGAAAATAAATGCCTTGGGAACTTGCAGGTGAAGTCAGGATATGACTGATAATTCTTCAACAGACCTTTGGTAGGTTTAGAGCCCCTAATTTAGAGAGATTGCTGCAGTGCATCTTCCCAACATAAAGCTCAGATGGTCAGAAAAACTGGCATAATGTGTTTAAATGCAAATGTTTTTAATTCATTCCCTCCTTTCTCCTTTTTTCCTTTTTACATCTTCTTATGAATTTGAATTATTTTACAGGATTTGTCTCTGGAGAGCTTCCCTATCTCTCTCCTTAGGTTTCTCAGATTCAGAAAGAAACATAAAGACTGTTTTAACTTCTACCCTGGGATTAATAGAATCAAAGCTGTCTAGATGCTGGGTAAATCAGAACAATTTCCCTCTATGCCAAATGCCAGTGGTTTGTCATAGATGTTCTCAAGCCCCTTCATTAAATGTAGCTTGCAGTTCATGCTGTGTACTAGTAGCAGTTAGCTAAGGGAAGAGAGATACAAATAATGACCAAAAGGCTAAGTAAGACCCACTTCCAAACATCTTTCAAACACATCCCCAAACTGAGAGCAGATCTGCTTTGCTGATTGTAAATGTTATGTTATTTGGATGGACTCTTTTAACCCGGCCATTTCTGGCATTTAAAAGTAAAAGAATAAACAGAAACACATCTGGTTTGCAAATGTGTATGCTGTGTTTGAGCTTTACGCAATTTCAAATTAGTTGTTAAACACTGAAAATCAGGGTTCGTAAGGGAAATGCCTACTCAGCTGATTGTAGTGTAACTGGTGCAGCTATAACAGGCACCAGACACTCCTGGAATAGCAGATATCTGTGTTTGGCTACACAGACATAGACAGAAAGAAAAGGCAGATGGTGTATTTAACTGCACTTAAAATGATTGTGTGTGTGTGAATAACGAATGCCCAAACCAGATTCTGCCATAAAAATCAGCTATATATGCATGCTAGTAGAACAAATGCAGTCCTATAGAAAAGAAAAAGTGGATTGATCAGTTATTTTCTACTTGCTGTAGGTTTTCAAAGTCTTAAACATGAAATAATTTACAATACAATAACAATAGGGAATTTATCATAAGGATAATCCTGACAAATAGAAAACTACTTTCTATAGCAAATATTCTTAAAATACTAATTATGTCTGCTGCTCAGATTTCTAGCAAAAGTTTCTGCCCCCTACATTTTCAAAATACCTGCCTTCCTTGTACTCCATAATGAAATTTTGGCAGGGTCAGGTGAGTTCATAATTTCAAGGTAGATTAAGTTGTTTATGGGTGAAAGTTAGGCCTTGTGGTAATCGATGGAGCCTTTACTGTCAACCACAGCATTATACATAGAAATAGACATTTCATGCAAGACTCTAAAATATAGAAATTTTACTTTTCTGTATGCAATTTAGTGTTCTAACATTTTCTCAGTTTTTGAGAAAGAATTTGCTCAACTTAGTTAAATAACACAATTAAAGAATGTAATTCCTTGTAATTCCTCTGTATGCTCACTCCTGTCTATTCCTCGCTCTCTGTAATGGAGAGTGTGAGTCCCTTACACTGAATGTTATCCACTGTTTGCAACCCCACCAATTTCAGAAGGAAAGCTGTTGGAGTAGTCTGAGAATCAGTTTGAGAAAATTAGCAAAAATTGCTGTAAATTAGCCCAAATTCTGTCAAGCTCAATGTATTAATCAAATTTGTGTCAATACGTCCATAATTCCAACTTGAGTTGCTCAGTATGCAAGGATACTTGCCCAAACATGTTGGCTAAAGACAATTTATTATGTGCTTCCTCTCGTGGTGTTTCCTCTGCATGGAGTGCCATGCTGACATATCATCCTAATGCATCCATTTCTGGAACGAGCAGTTTCCTCTAGCTGGAGTAATAGCAGCTTAGGTTTATGATGACACTCGTAGAGTTTAGGCTCTCAAATCTCTAAAGTACTTTTGGAAATTGTATGCAATATTTATTACCCCTCCAAATTGCAATTCAGTGGAGTAGCAGAAGAGAATTGGACTGCCTTTCATTATGGTTTCCTGACCTTTTGTCTAATTTAAAACCCTCTTTTTAATGGCTGGTGTCTTTGCCAAACCCTAAGAATTGCCTTGTATGGCCCTAAATGAGCCCCAGTGGGTGTGAACATTATGACATAGTCCAATTACACAGTCACATTTGAATTTTGTTCTAAACTATTTGTGCTTCAGTCTGTGCATAGGACAGAAGGAGCTTAACTGAAAAGCAAATATTCAATTTTAGTTCTCTTCCTATTGCTCAATATGTCCCCCATGCCTTATTTACTACACAGTGTCCAAACCTTGCTATGAAGATAACTACGATGTCCCTTCCGGGTTTTTCTATGGTGCCTGTTGCTATAGTACCTGAACATTTTACAAACTTTAATAAATTTATATGCACAAACCCCCTCTGAGGTGAAGAGTAGCATTTTTCCATTTTGCAAGTGCTGAACTGAGACACAGAGAGCTGAAAATAATCCCCCCACTCCTCTAAGATTTGAGGTTATGAGTTCTGAATTTTTGGTATGCTACTTTATGCATTCTAAATTGCAGTGCACTGCTTGTATACAAGCGTTATTGAATCAGTCACTCTAGAAATCAGGAGTGCACAAATAACACAAACAGAAGACTTAAATAAATCACTTCCCCAGTTCATATGACAGTGACATAAATCCAGCTTTCCAGACCATTGTTCAATTGTCTTAACTTGGGACCGCCTTTCTCTTCCTGGAATCCTTGCCCAAGTATCCACTTTTTAGAGCAATTATGCATAGGCCCTATAGGCAATGTGCTTCACTCTACATCAAGGTAGGTCTAAACCCTTCTCCCTGCAGAGCAGAAGGAAACACTGCCAGCTCTGCAGGTCAGCTGGTGATGGGGTTATTTGAGGAGAGCTCAGCAAGGACAAGGCTGTGGCAGAGATGGTAAATAAGTGTTCTGCTCTGATGCTCACTGTAGGAAGACTGAGGGGGGCCCCAAACCCTTTGAGAGGACTCAGCAAGAGACTGTCTGAAACAGAAGAAACTGTGGAAGAAGTAATTCAATAAGGAGGTAGAATAAACACTAAGAAATCACTGAGACTGTATGATATTCTTAAGTCTCTGTAAGAGTCTTAAGAGAATTAAAGGGTGAAATAGTTGAATTATTGATGGTGGTGTGTAAACTTTACCTTTAATGTCTCACTCATTTTTGAGAAGGGGAGAGTTGTAAATGTGGCACAAAATTTTGAAGAGGTTTCTAGGGAAGATGTCCAACCCTGTGAGCCTGGTAAGTGCACTTGGTAAATTAACAGGAGACAGGAGAAAAGATGGAGTTAGTGGAAATCAGGATAAATGTGACTTACTGGAAATACAAAACATAGTTTCTATAAAGGCTAGTCCTGGCCTTCAAACACATTGCAAGGCTCTTGAGAGGACAATGAGAAAATCATTAAGGATGACCTTGAATTTTCAGGAGATTTTTGATGAAGTCTCTCACCATAGGATTTTAAAGAATGAAATTTCTGTGGCATAAGAGACAAGATCCTATCTTGGATGGATATTAACCACACAAACATAAACAGAAGGCAGGACTGAATCTTTGGTTTTCAAGACTGAAAAGAGGGCTCTTCCAAGAACTGTGCTATACAACATGTCTGTAAGTGACCTGGAAAGCACAGCAAAGAGTGAGGTGACAAAAATAGCTGAGCTGGGGGAGTCAGCCTCCAGGCTGACTCTAAAAAATTGCAGAATGGTCTTTTGGGACTAGAAAGAAAGATGGAAGTAAAAATTCTATATAGATAAATTGGTGCGGATGGGAAATTATAATCCTCAATTCGAGTACTAAATAATGTCCTCTGACATGCCTATTACTACCAAAGAGTGAGACCTTGGGTCTTGTCACAGAGAACTCCAGAAAAACGTCAGCTCACTGCTCAGCAACTGTCAGAGAAAAAGAATGGATTTTAAGGTGAAATTAGAAAAGGAATGGAAAGAAAACAGGAAAATAACATTACAGTTCTGTAGCTATGGTCCAACTGCACCCTGAGTATGCTGTACCGTTCTCGTCCTCTTGTTCCAGAAATGTATGGTAAGACAGAGAAAGACCTGAAGACGGGGATTATGAGTGACAAGTATTCTGTGGCAGTGTCTGTACCAGGAAAGGTGAAACAGGGTGATCTTCCTACTGTAAAAGAGAAGACCTTCATATAGGGGAAGAGGCATCCTTGAAGTTCATGAATAGTGTAGGAAAGGTACAACCGGGAACTGAGTGCTCATTCTCTCTTCCTCTACAGGAACCAAGGGGTCATGGCATGCTTTCACTTGTAGGTAACAGACCTGTAAAGCTCCTCACTGAACAATGCTGTGTGCCTCAGAAACCTCAAGAGAAGACTGGGGAAGCACTTGGAAGAGAATGGGGGAGAGAAAAGCTACATCAGGTGTAGGATTGACCCTGGCTGAGGATTCCAGAGGTGAGTGGGTGCTGTGGGAGAGGCAGGCTGTGCTCACCCTGCATGACACCCTGCTTGGGGTTCCTCCAGCCCCAGCACCCTCAGCTGGACCCTGCTCCGCAGCTGCACCGCTGCTCTGGTGCCTTATCTTGCTGTGAAGAAAGCAACAGGTATGTGGTCAGATATTACAATGCATAATGCAAATAAGCTGAATTAGGTCATATCCTCTCTTCTGATTATAGGATAGAAAACCCTCTGATTACAGCTTCTTGAGACTGTTACAAAACAGTTTTGCAAAATCAATGCCTCATTATATTTTGAAAATGAACTGAGGCTGAGAAATGAAACCCACACATTCAGAAATGATAAGGCTGATGAAAGCATTTTGAATTTCTCCATTTGAATGAGATACAATGAAAGTTGAGGATCTGTTTAGGGGTACTACTGCATTTGAGAAATTTTTACATTCACACTGCACACAAGGCACAGTGGGAACAGACACAGACAAATCAGACTTGAGTTTTAAGTCAAGAAAGAGAGTAGACATCAATTATTAGCAGTAAGTAAATTGGACCTGGCACCTTAAGTGCCTTAAATGTTAGAAGTTACCCCTGAAATAGTATCCTGATTCTTGAAGGCAGATAGTAAATTACTTGCAGAGCAAATGGGTGGCATAATCAAAATGATGAATGTTGCCAAATCCTGAAGCAAGTGTAGAGCCTGGGAATAAAGAGTTATGAGACAGGGCAGGAGTGAATTGCCAGTTTACAAGCAAACATCATACAAAACACAAGCAATGTAAGAGGCACAGCTGTAAAGAACAGTCTTTATTTTGGGACAGTCTTAGTTGAGCATGCTAAGTGAGATCACAGTTCTCAGTCAATTCACCTTATATAAATGTTGCTGTCATCACTTGTGTATGCATGGAAAAACATGAACCCAAATAACTAATAATATAGAACAATCCTCCCTCTTAAAATGGAGATGAAATTAAACTAGATATATTTTCCTTTAAAAGAATCTCTCACTGTTATCTTCAGAATGTTTTACTGATAGTGAAATGAGTGATAAGATGGTTCTAGAGGAAAAGCCTTTTAATTTACTAAAGAAAAACCCCAGAAGGCTGCTGTGACTGACAATATTAAAACTTACTCATCTATAATTGACTTGTGTCTAATCTAAGTTATTTTCTCAGCATTAATGTTGGTCATGACAGTGAAACAATATTACTGATTCTAAGAAATATCAAAGATCTGATTTTTTTTTTAAGTAAAATAAACTGGGTGGCTGGGAGGCAAAAATTTTTTTTTTCTTGTACCATGAGTAAGCCAGTATGGATATTTTAAAGTCATTTTTGAGGCTGACCTCAGGTTGCCCCACAGGAGTGCAATTGACCTCAATTTGAGGATTGACCTCAGGCTGCTGTCCTGTTCTATTTAACAGTGCACGGCTGTACCAAAACAATTAATTTGCAATGCAAAGGTCTAACAAGAACTGGTCTGCAGATAACTCATCTCTTCTGGGTTTATTCCTCCTTCTTTCACTAAAAAAGGAGGGAAGAAAAAGAGCAAAATGGCCTGGTGTTGGAAACAGGGAATTTTGGCACAGGAGTTGGCAGATATCTGCCAAATGCTTTGAAGTGTTTGAGGTACAGCAAGTTGATGAAGAGCTGACTTTGCACCTTAGTCCCTTGCTGGTCAATGGGAACTGGAGAAGTTGTTGTAGATAACTGGGTTTTGCAGATTTTGAACAAGACGTATGTCTGAGAGTCGTTAGATTTAGAATAATGATATCTTGTAGAGGAGATCATGTTTTGTCAGCTATATTGACTATGAAGACTGTTCTTTCTTGCACCCATCATTGTGATAATCATAATAATTTATTTTGCATTCATCAAAGGAAACTAAGGTTTTAAATTACTAAAATTGGGTATATATGCTAATTTCACACAGGCAGAAGAGTTACATTTTTTGTGAAGCTGAAATTTTGATAGCAGTGAATTTCAAGCTTCCTACCAATAATATCACTAGCTCACAAAATAATACTCTTTTTCCACTCAGTAAGGAGTGTGTACACCCAGGATGGTGATGAACATTGCTTTACAATGGAGATAAACAAAAACAGAAGAGTAAATAGAGCATCAATTTTCATTGCAGTGACTTTTGATTCAGGGCTGTATGAAAGTTCTGCAAGTACTTCTGGTTTTAATATTTGTGGCATTTATGAAGTGAATATCCACTTGCAGCAACCTTATTTTTTATTATTTCTTCTTGCCACTGTTATTCTATAGAACGTCAAAATTATGATAAGTAGTCCCTTTGCTGAATGTTGTAAAATGAAGTAAAAAAACTCATGCATTGTATATTTATGCAAAGTGAAAGCTAATTTGCTCTAACATACTGCAAAGCATTATAAATATTTTTAGTTCTTTACTTTTTCTGTTTTTATGAAAGATTTCAGATTTCAGATTTCAGATAGATATCTATTTTTAGATGCCTATTTTTCTTTTTTGGTAGAATTTTTAATTTTTTTTTTTTAATCTAAAATAATATATCTCTGGGAAGAAAAGATTTTACATATTAATGAGGAGTAGACTCTTTCAGAGGTTGCACGGAAGCCTTCAAAGACCATTAAAGTGTTGTAGGATGAATGTGGCTTTTTTTAATCAATGAGTGAATCTTATTCCCCTTCTACATGATGTTTTTGCAAAATATGAGTTCTTTTAGCGGACAGACCTTAACAATAAGGTCTTAATATCGTGATCAAAACTTACAGTTTCTGCTGCATAGAAACATCAACAACCTGAACAGTATTTACATTCTACTTTAGAAAGAAAATTTGAGTTTCACAAAACTGCTTTTTCAATTATGATGCTCTCTTGAAAAACTTCATGTTATTCATCTCTACCTTGTTAGACTATCTTGACTGTTCTTCATTTCTGTTTGTCTTAATTATTCTTTCATTCAGCTGCAGTGTGCTATTGAGAGAGAGAATGAAAATGAGGGAACAGTGAGGTTGCCTCTATGCACTAGTAGTGGAGTTGTGAAATGGTTTCTCTGAGTTTGCAGAGAAGAATTAGATATTTAATCCAAAGAAAGGGCCTATAACTGAGGATTGGAGATCATCAACTCCCATCATCCTACAGTCATACACCAAAGAACTCAGGCAGTTGGACCTTAACTTTTACTTTTTCCTTGACATAAACTATGGCTTGATGGAACTGAGCAGGCTAGTGTAACATTTATTCCTTTATGTTTTACAGGGAACTTAGAAGGAACAGCTGAAAACTAAAGGTTACAAAACCTGTTATAGAAAAAGTCCTACATAATTTGGGAGTTTGTTGCACCTTCTGAAGTCATTTGGGTAGAACGAATCAAGAATCTTTAAAGGGATTTAAATGTTGAAAATGTTAAAGGATTTTCATACCAAGGCATTTAAAAAATTCTTCCAAGTATTCCTCTCTATCCTTAGCAAAGGAAACACTGTCATGGAGACCCTAAAAGACATAAATAGCTTGCACAGCAGCTAGGTGATGTGTGTTCAAGAGAATCATTCACTTCTGAAGATGGACCCAAGTTTTCTAATTCACACACTTTTGAAATGTGATTTATTTTCTTTCCTTCAACTATCCCTTGTACTTATCATGGTCTATATATAAACTTAAAAATGAAAGAATTTATAGTACAAATCCAACTTATTTGATTTCTAGCCTGCTGAATAACATTTCTAACGTTTGGAGGCTGGGATATAGGGATCACATTTTTTTTATCTACCTGTGCCTTTTGAATGCCAGCTATTCCATTTTATTGAAATATGTAATCTTAGTATGCCAGACACCAGTGCTATGGAATGTCATCTGTCCCCATTTCTTTGTATTATAAATCCGTGTACATTGCAAAACCAGTTAGATTAAAGAGCAGAAGCAGTAAAAGACAATGAAGAAATTGTAAATTTATATCTATAAGTGGAGGCCTGATTCTCATTTGTACCCTGTTTAGTTTACAGTGGCAGAGAAACATGGCTCTCAACTATATGCAAGAACATTTTGCAGTAACTTCTGTATCACTGAAAACTTGTCTGAGCCTGGCTCCATGCTGCTGCCAGCTGTGGGATTATGGTCTTAGGCTCTTTGTATCAGTGCAATTATTTGTATCACTATAAAAATTAACACCAGTTGTTGACACAAATATAAAAAACATTTTGGATATGTAAGCCCATATAAAATATAAAAAGGGACCACGTACTTTCTTATATCAGAAGTTTGTCTACATGGTATTTTGTAAGCAGGTAAGAACTCTTTCATACATTGTTCACTTTATTCTTCCTCAATTTTATGTGTGAGCAGAACAAAACCAAATCACTTAGTATGAAGAATCAGCGTCCCACTCTAGTCAGCAGAAGGTTGTATAAAGTTGGCTTTAGTGTTTTCATAACAATAGCTACTGGACAGACCCTCTGAAACCACTGGCAAAATACTGCATGCACACACCTCTCCTATTCATTTTCATAGCTCTGTCTTTGATATAAATTGTTCAGCTTAATTGCATTACGTGGGTATGAGCTTTGTAAGAATGGGTAAACTGGTTCCTACATATTTGAAGTGGCATACTTAGTTAATCCATTTGTTAATTGAACACAAAAGAAATACGATGGGAGGATGAGTTTTTCATATTATAACTTCATCTGGCCCTGTACCTGTTTAATTGTGAGTCCCCTACAAGCTCTTTTAAGGCAAATTAATCTCATATTGACATTCCCCCTTTGCATATGTTTTTTAGACACTGCAATATGAATTATACTTATTATGGAAATGACAGCCAAATCTATTTTGCCCATACAAGTAATATGCCAAGACAGCCTCTGTTCTGTCAGCAAGCATTGCCAAAATACAAATGCATATGGCAGCAAACCTTTTTCAAGTTAAAACAGAAATGCTAAAAATTGACTTTGCTAATTTATCAAAACTGCTTCCTGGCTCTCACAGGATTTCTTCTAGCGGCTGTAAGACATCCTTCTCCAATGTAACTGGAAACATTTTGGAGTTAAGTCAATGTTTTCTTTCACAATTCATGTTAACACTGGACCTGAACATTGCAAGGTGCTGAATCTGTTAATGGGGAGGCAACCAACACTTTCCAACAAAGAAATTATGATCCTACTCTAGTGGTTTGCTGCCATTGTATAGGACTTTGTAAAATTAATTCTGGTTGTAAAAAATGGCTTGAAGTACTGCTAAATGAATTTACTTTGTCCTCATTCTTTCCTCTCATTGCACATAAATGGACCTGTGAAGTCAGGACAGAGAAAGATAAGTCCCAGATCCCTTTTTTTTTTTTTTTTTTTTTTTTTTTTTTTTTTTTTTTTTTTTTTTTAAAAAAAAAAAAAAAATCTTTTCTCTCTGTCCTTCCTGCAGGAGCTCAGGTGCTCAGTAGTCCTCTGGTAGCGTCAATAGCCTTAGGACATGGTTTACCACACAGGAGAGCTGCTTTGTTCCTTTTCTGCACACACATGTATTATTATTTTGCTTCTAAGGATATCAGAGCTCCATGCCATTTTCCTGTAACCAGTGGAGAAATATCACTCAGCAGTTCTATGTTTTATGAGCCTGACTTGGAGAAGGAACTGCATGCTTTACATCTTCAGGAGTTATGTACTATGTCATTTGTTAACTGATTTCACAGATAAAGCTCTTCAGTGCCTTTAGACATTTATGAATGCTGCTGTCATGTCTCTTACCTTTGCTAGCTCTGCTCAGTATACAAAGACTCCTTTTTATAGTCATTGTATTGGCTTCTCCTGCGTAGTGACTCAATAAGTAGAAGACACTACCATTTTGTGTAGTGTAAGTATCCTGCTGGATAAGGCTTGCTTTTGAAGGTGAATGAATCCTGAATTTCTTTCATGGAGTAGCAGTGACACCTGTGATAGATGAAGACAATGTAATCTCATGTAAGCGATATGGCAATGGAGGTTTCAGTTACTCTCTCCCTATTCTAGTTTCTTGCATAAGAATGGAAAAGCCTCTTCAGTCACTCAAAATACTAAATCTTTTTTGGCATTTTTAAAAGGAATTCCTTTTAGGTACTACTGATCATAACCCTAATCTTTTGCTGGTATAAATCATCATAGACTTTATTGGCTTCAAATTCAAAAATTATACTGATTTGCAGTAGCTAAGTGTGCAGACAAGGCCTCTAGGGCACAGCCATTAGAAAACAGCAAATTTCTCTGGGTTTTATTCATTTGGATCATGAACTGGCAGTTTTTCTAAGTCAGCCTGAAAAATATATCTCTGAGATCTTGACACTAACAAAATTAGTCATATTGGATCGTGGTACAAGAATTTCTTCAGAGAGGGCCCGATCCCTCCTACTTTTCATCCCCTTAGGAATTTGTGGTTACATACCAAATAACTTGGTTATAAGTTGTTTTGAGAATAGAATTTTCTTTGCTGTTTCTCTGAAAATTCAACCTTGAATTTTTTTCCCACTCATATTTTAAACTTCAAGCATATTCTCTTTGAAATCAGTGACAAAATTCTCCTTGGCATCAAGAAAGAGCAGGGCTGAGTCAGCTGACAGCTCTGTTTTGAGCTGCTCCTGCAGGAATGCAAAGGATGGACACACACAGAGTTGTATTTCCAGAATGGAGAGCCCCTAAATTGGATAGGTCTGCCCCTGCATCTGGCCATCACTTGGCAGACATAACAGTGCTAAGTTTAGCTTTGTATTGATTGTAATTTGCCATGGCATGCTGGGTAGGGACGAAGATCTAGAAATGGAAGATTATAATGTTTCATTGCATTTACAGTATTGATATTATTGCAAACCATTCCCTAATTTCTACAGAAATATTTTGAGCACAGCCATATGAATATACTAAATTTAACAGTCCTGTTTCATCATTTGGAGACCCAGAAAGGTGTTAGATTTCATAATGTGTAACAAAGTTAATCCATTTCATAAGTTGGGAATTGTTTAAGATCTGTCTGAAGATTTTTCTAATTGCATTTTGCATTAACCAGTGCCTGCAAATTTGTAATAACAGATTTAGAAAGTGACTGTTGATAAGAAAAGAAGAGTTACAAAACATTGAACAAAAATCTGAAAATGCCAAAGTAATTAACTTTCACTAAATAAAGAAAAAAATTCCAAGGGCTAGTGGAAAACAGCCATGTGTTTCCAGGCTTTCCAGCAGCTCTCCAGCTGTACATCTTCCCAGAGTATTTAATCACAAGACCAGGACTGCAGGGGCACAGGTACACCAATAGGGTGTGAATGAGGAACTGAGAGTACCTGCTAGGGTGTATGAACCAGCTGGACACACCCAGGGTGAAAAGACTACAAAGGAAGACTTTGCAGGGAAAGGAGAAGCCAGCTCAGCCTTCCTCTTTCACTTTACTTCAAATTCCCTTTTTTTTTTGGGGGGGGGGAAGGGGGGGCCGGGGGGTGGATGTTACCAAGGTGGGTAGACAAGGCTGGAGTTAACCTCTTCAACTTCATTGCAGAACAATGAATCCAGGTGTGGGTGTTGCACACATTTGAAAATGTACGGGGATCACATCTGAAAATCATATTGAGTATAGAGGGATATGTGAACTACTCAGATGTTGCTGTTTTGCCTGCATATGCCACATTAAAAAACTGGAATAAATTTACCAAAGATGCAGAACCAATTTACAATTCCTATTGAAGCAAAACATAAGAAGCTAAACTAAGCACAACCAAGTATCGCCCCCAATTTAAAAAATTTTCTAAACCATGTTTTATAGGGTTTACCAGACAAGTAGCCATAGACACAGTTCAGAGTCACTGTCCTTCATAGTTTCAGTTGACTACACTGTCAAGGAAGTCTAAGTCACTCGCTGTTTTATACACACTGTCCCCTGGAGCACTGTCCATTTACCTGAAATGGTCAGTATGCAGCAGTATCCACATCTACACAACACTGCATACAGGGAAATTAGTCCTTCTGGTGTCAGTCAGGCATGGGCTGCTGCTGGCTGATCCCACTCACTTTGTAGGTTTGGATATAGCTTCCAGGAGACGTTGCTCCCACTACTTTCCTAAAACCCAAGGTTAGGATGACTATTCTCTTGCTCCTCAGACTCTCGTTCTTGCCCTTGTGAAATAGACATGCAGTGTTGGCCTTATTCCAGACATCAGGAACTTCCTCTGAGTGCCATAACCTTCTGAAGATGGTAGTGACCTTGCAATGACATTGGACAGTTCCCACGACACCATTGATACCCACTGTATCCCATCCCATCCAATTTGTTGAAGTGGTCACTACCTTTCTCTACTTCATGTCATGCCTCATTGCTGAGGTCTTTCACAAGGCTTAAGAAACCATGTATGTGCACATTTTATAAGTAAAAGCTGAGGCAGAGAAAGCACTAAGGGCTTTTTTTTTTTTTTTTTTTTTTTGCTGTCACTAAGGCCTCAGCCCCACAGCATGCTCCTGTTTTCCTTTGCTTTACTTTTTCTGATAATGTGCTATAGAAGCTTTCCTTCTTGTCTTTCAGATCACTTACTAGTTTCAACTGCAGCTGAGCTTTGGCCTTCCTAATTGCTTCCCTGCAGGCTTGGACAATGCCTTGATACTCCACCTGGCTTGCTCACTCCTTCTTCCATGTGACATAGATCCTAGGACTTTCAAAACTAATAAAACTTAATGCTGTGCACTGCACTTCTTTTCCTCCTAGTACTATTGCTAGGATCAGCTCCAGTCATCTCTGACCACTCCGTACACCAGTTTAATGGCTGTCATCTTGTGATCAGTGCCACCCTGTGACCAGCCTCTACAGAGCACCCAATTTTAACCTCGTAAGGTACCCTAGAAACTAGGAGATAGAACAAATAGCTGTTTTCCTTACGATAAACAGAAAATGCCTAGTTGGAAAACAGTTGATTAGTAGTACAACTGTATTGAAAGACTGTTGTCTTTTCTGTGACCACAGATGTTTGGGTCAAATGATGCCTAGTTCTTCATTTGTAACAAGGATAATCTGGTGCTTCCATGAGAGGAAATATAGAGGTGTACATCTAGCACATTTACAATTAAGATTATTCCAGATGAGACTGGCAAAACAGGCAGCATTCACATTCCAAATGTTACTCATGGTAATGCTTCAGACAGAGTAAGGCTTTCTTTTCTCCTAATGTTGTTCAAGCATAAACAAAGAGTCTGAAGTGTTTACAAGCTACAATAATGGAAACCCACTGTGTTGTTTCAGAAGGGATAAATAGACCAAGATGCCCACATATGAAGGTGAGAAAGAAGAAACCTTCAGAGGCATTTTACTGATCTTTGTGAAATACGGTTTTGAAATAAAATGTTTCCACCTTCCCCCATTTTTACAGGGTTTTTCCGCTCAGATAATGTAGATGCTTAAGGTACAATTATAACATCTTCAGTAGATTGTTAGATTATATGAAAGAGGAAATAGTAATATACGTACAGAGAGATACTGAGAAAGGGGGTATGTGGTTTGAGACAGAAATCCTCTGATCTCAAAAGAAGCAGATGATGCAGATAAAATACAGGCTTCACTGGCACAGCTAGCAGGGAACTTTTATGTGTACATAAAGCAATTATAAAAGGTGTTTGATTTTGCATTAAAGCAGCCAATTAGTTCCTTTTTTGACTAAAAATATATATTTCTACTTTTTGTGTTTCAGCAGACAACAAACCAAACTGAATCTTGGTAGAAGTCATTGATTATAAAAATCTTTTAATGTATTTTAGTACAGGAATTCTGACAGAAAAAATTCCCCCCACACCAAGACCTGGCAAAGATGGTGGCTTCAATAAAGGTAACTTTTCTTCTGGGATCAAGCTGGATGTTCAAAGGCAGAGGCAAGGGGCTGTTTGCTGCGTAGCCCACGACTGAGTTGTTGGCTCTAGCTGTGGTGAACCCTGCCCGCAGGGCTGTGCCACGTAGGGTTGTTTGTTGGTTCAGCAGCTGTATTTCTCTCGAAAACAAGAGGGGGTCAAGACATGCCAGCAACAAGTAGGTGCCCACGTCACAGAACAGAGCGCACAGGGGCTGCAACATGCGGGAGAGTGCCAGAGTCTCTGTTTGCTTTTTGTGTAATTGCACTCTTGTGTTACACAATGTATTTAGCTTTTCCTCTTGTGTGGGAGCAGCTTTCAGGAAGGTTTCTGCAGACTAATAGCTTCCCATGAGGAATGATTTCAAAGGGCAACTCTGAGATGCAGGTGGAAGAAGAGCTGTTGATTTTAACGTTTTCACAGCATGTTTGAGAGTAGCCATGTTTTAGAGAATTAACACTCATTTATAAAAGGATATTTACTTAGAGGTAAACACTACAAGCTGTCTAATATTCCCCCATTTCCTGTAGTCCCTAAATAATTACAGTTATGTAAATATTTTAAAATAAAAATATTAATATTAATAATGATAAGAAGACAATGGTTGAGATGAGATTAAATTGACTTATAGGGATGCATATAGAAGTCTTGGATCCTGAGGATCAAGGTTGTTATCCTGGCACAGAATGAAAGGGATATACCCTGTCACAGATATGTTTGGCAGCATTTTAAGGATTTGAGAATGCTTCATTCATATTCACAGAAGCACTGAAGTAGGTCAATCACCACTATGTGTGGTGCTTATGGAATACACCAGTAACACTGATTTTTCAGCCTCTCAGCTATTGTGAATCTGTTCACATTCTCTGAATAAGGGAGATGCCCCAAAGCTCACTTCAATTTCCAGTATGAAGCAATGACAACTCTGTCACAAGATTTTGAATGGATAGGACTAGCACTAAGATTTTAAACCTCATGAGAACATCTTCAATTGGTTTTGATAAGACTTTCCTGAATCTTGGGTAATGCATTTGGAGACAATATATGTGGTTATTTTCTTGGGTGAATTCCAGGAAACAAAGGGCGATAGGACATGTTCTTCTGACCAGCCTTGATTATTACCAAAGGAAAAACTAATTTATTCTGAACACAACATAGGCCTTCCTTACACTTTCATGGGTTTTTGTTCTCAAGGTAGCAGATGAGGAGAGAGGACACAAACAACACTCTGGTTCATTACCCAGACCTTTCCTTTTCCATGCTGAACATAAGCTGCTAAATCGAATACATCTCTTGCAAGTATCCAGTCAAGAATTTTTATGTATGTTGTTAACATGAACAACCTTGATAGCTTGTTACTCAGCTGTTTTTAAATATTTCAGTTAGACACAGCTCCATAAAAAAAAATTTGGGGTGATAAATTCAGAAGGCTTTCACTGCAGGTTGTGCTGTAAAAAGATATTTCAAAAATAACTTTCTCCTAGAACTCTTAAATAAAATATACCTTTATTATTGGCAGAGAGTGCTGCAGTTGCAACTTACTAGCATTTGGCATCTCTCTTTTTTGACTCCTTCCTTTTCTTTTTTTGCTACAGTTGATGCTTTAATTAAAAAAAAAAATCTAGTAGAAGCAGAAAAGATCAACTTTTTAGATAGATGACAAGGAAAACCTCGACAAAGAAACACTGTCTATTGAAAAAAGCACATTGAGAAACTGAACACTTTAAAAAGCAGGAAACTGCAAACCCATGACAAAGGTTTAAGGTGTCTGCTTTTGTATGGGGACAAGAAGGTCCATTCTGAGACATCCAGCTCCTGTTTTACATCGAACTTATGGACTTTTCTTCCTACTAAAATGGAAGAAAGGTATATAATGTGGAGGATATTGGGGTAGATGCTGGAGCTAAGGAGGGTTTCGTTCATGCAAATCATGCAAATTTTCGTTATACGGTACAAATAACACTGTTATGAAGCATGTTTTTATCCCCAGTCTACTAGCTATAAACAAGGGGAGTCTTTGCTGCTGGGAAATGATGGATTCCAGTTGCTGCGATTCCGATGCACGGGATGCACTGAGGGGGGAGTAGAGCAGGATGCTGATGTTGGCTGGCACTGCTGCTGAAGTGCCTTACACAGCGCCTAATCACCGGCTTCTGAGAAGGAGGAGGTACGGGGAGAGTTTGTTTTTCCTATAAATTGATCTCTGATCCTTTCATCCCTCAGTATAGCTGTACTTGTTTAGTCTACTGAGGCCTCTTAGGGCTAACACATAATGAAGTAGACTCACATAAGGGTGTTCATAGCCACAGCAGTGCTGTTAGCTGTGCTCTTTAATGGATTTGGATAAAACCTTGCTCAGCAAATAGCATGCTGAAAACAAATATTCTCTTTGTTGTCTTAGAATATACTGTCCCCATTACTTTACTGCATTTGTTCTCAAAACCGACCCACACGGTCTCATTTTGATCTTTGAACTTTGAGCTGACCGGTTGTCAGACAGCAATACCTCACTGTGAACCTTAGCATAGAAACAGATCGCTGAATTTGAAATAGCAGCAGAATGTGTGCTGTCCTGGTGGGAAAGCCATGTGGTAGCTTTCTAATTTATTCATAATTTTACTTAAATCAGAGGTTGTATGAAAAGTAAATTAAGTAAATACCCAGCTGAATGCAGTCTGTTTGAGCTGCTCCACACTGTGCAGCCAGCTGCGAGGGGGAAAATACCGCCTTAGGATAGCAAAGACTGTGAGTCCAAAAGCTCAAGGGGTGACCAAAGCACCCAGCACATTCTCAGGCAGTTTATAAACATGGCAAAAATCATTAAATCCATTCCACTAGACGTCACTGCAGAAATGAATTAATTGCACACAGTAAACCGAATAGTGTTCCCCTTTCTGACTCTGGGCTACACCTTGATTTGGACTGTGAAAGGAGACAAGGCAGGTCTTCATCTCCTGATGCCATCTTTTAGCACTAGGACTTTGACACCAGGTGCTATAACCAAAAATGTATCAAATTTCTCACCATAAAGAGTAAAAAATATGGAAATTCTTGTTGCTCTGCCACGAATTTAGGGACAGCTCAACTTCACCTTTCCTATCTGGAGGCAAGGAAAAACCAGGACTTTGGTTTTGTCCCTCTGTTTTCTGGCTGAAGGCATGTGGTCAGTGCTGAGCTTTAGAAATTCCTCTCTTCTAGAACCTGTGAGTCACACTGTGTCCCAGGTCACTGGTGGTACAGCCCAGGCCAGGCAGTGCTGGTAGCTCAGGGCTGAGCCCAAAGCCTCAGCCTCATCACTGGCCAGCTCCTGGAAATTCTGGCCTGATGTGTTTGTTCCCCTGGCTGGCAAACAGATTTGGGAAGGGGTAGCAGGAGGGCATGTTAATTCAACAGGTGTGCCTTTGGTGTACCAGGCGGCAGATTGAAAAGGCATGATGTTGTAAATAGGAGGTTTAATATTTCACCAAAATGTCAAAGCTTAAAATGACTGCTGGAGCAACAGAAATGCCTGTGTGAGGCTGAAATGAAAGCACAGACCGCTGTAAAATTTTTATAGCATTAATACCGATGTGATCATTAAAGTAGTTATTCACTGTAGATATGGTTAGTGGTATGCAGGCAGCAGGGTTTTAGTTTGGTGGCATTTTGCTGACTTTACAGTAAAATGGTCTTCCTTTCTCAGAATTTAATGTGCTTTGTCAGGACTAAATTATATAATGGATGCCTGGGACTTTGTATCTTGTGGTCTGATTCTATAACAAATTTCATCCTTCCTTTCATCAGAGAGGGTAATTAATGGACTGTACTATGATTTCCATATGATAAAATCTGCAGAGAACCCTTTTAGTTGTGTATATATAGCCTTGTGGATCACTCTGCTTCAAAAGAGACTGCATCGTGCAAAGCTTAAGCAGTACTGATCCATTTTTCTGCAGAAGAACTCTTTAATGCATTCAAATTTCCATTTCTTTCTGAGGTAAAGATTTCTAATTTTTCGCATTTAGCTAGCCATATAGAGCTGTGCACAGACATTTGTAGCCAAAAATTGTTCAATATTCATGTAGGTTCAATGAACTAAGAACCTCTCCCATAGGCAGGAATTATAGGATAAGATTAGTGAACTCTTTAGTTAATTTACTGGTGAGTGGTCTGTGCTTCAACTTCAGAGTGCAGATCAGTGAAGGAAAGGCAGGTGTCTGTAAAGAAACTACCTTGTTATACCAACGAAAATCTGATCGTGCTGATTTTAGCAAACTGAATTGACTCACAGTAGTCCTGAAGCCTTTTTTTTTTTTTCCCCTGACCTGAAGGACAGCATGGAGACTAGATTTAAGGAAGAGGGAAACATAAAAAAAAAAAAAAAAAAAAAAAAAAAAAAAAAAAAAAAAAAAAAAAAAAAAAAAAAAAAAAAAAAGAAGAGAGAGAGAATGAGAATGCTCTTTAGCTTTTTATCTTCATTCATCTGCAGTAGTAAAAGATTCCTATATGAGTATGTGGTAAAATAATCGTTTGTCAAAGAGGTAAACTTACTGTACACCAATGGTCTGCACTTAAAATATCCCTAGTGTACTGTGAACTATATAGTGTTCATAAAGTCATACTCAAGAGTCAAATATTCTTCCTTCTTCAATTACTGCAGTTTTCTACTCTCTCTGAGGATGGGTTATTAAACACTCAGTGCCATGGCACACTATACTATATTTGTATGATGTATGATTCATTAGGTCTTTTTTTTTTTTCAAATTTTGTCTCTGATTATATGTATGTATGGTTAACATGCACTCAAAACTCCTCCAAACCCCCCAGAAATCGCAACAAGACAAAAAAGCTCAAACAAACAAACAATGAAAGAAAGGGGTCCCCTAAAAGCCAGGCAGTCAGTAGGCACGGTGATTTTGAGAACATTGTGCTGTAGTCCATAAAAGCCTGAGGTCATTTCTGCTTGGACATTGCATAAAGTGTGCCTGCCAGTTTCAATATATAAAATCCAGTTCCAAGTGACTGAAATTAGGGTTTTACTGTTTGATCTTTCAGGCAAGTAAGCAAATTGTCACTTTCATTTCTCAATAATTGCTGGGAAAACAGATCTGGTCGTTATTTTTTCCAATCTACACTATTAACCAAGTTATGGAGGAAGGAACCTGGTCAGAAGTAATTAATGGTTCTGAACAAGTTTTCATTGGGGTATTTCTTTTACACATGTCAAGGGGAGTATATCTGAAAAAGGGACAAGGCTGGTTAAATGGAAATGAAGGTTCCAGAGGAAGTTAGGTTCTTTTAGAGGTAATATGCTAAAAGGCTGAGATTACAGAACTATTGCTGAAGGAGCAGCATGCTCTCACACATTGCTAAGTGCCCCCAAGCTGACATCATCATTAGTTATTTATAGCATACTAATATCTGAAGGTCCTAGTCAGAAGTAAGGCCTTTGAATATCATCCTATGTCCAAACTGGAAGAGTGTCCTGAAAACCTCACAATGTCATTTAATCTCCTTGGAGTTGAAGGCAATCAGAACATCTTGTAGGAGCTTCAAAGAAAAGGTTTTTGCTGGAACAGCATCTCAGAGAAACCTTTCTTTATTGGTA
Organism: Hirundo rustica; assembly: GCF_015227805.2. Classification (NCBI taxonomy): domain Eukaryota; kingdom Metazoa; phylum Chordata; class Aves; order Passeriformes; family Hirundinidae; genus Hirundo; species Hirundo rustica. Next base: position 17,226,758 of record NC_053454.1, on the reverse strand, counting down.
GATTAATAATTCCTTAATGGAAAATTTTAATTAATTTGGCTGACACAGGCAAGTACTAAGAATGCAATGAAATGTTATTCAAAGTAATCATATGCCACCCTTCTTCAAACAATCATAAACTTATATATGGTGAGCACAACATTTCTTAAAGATGTTCTTGAAATAGTATCTTTCATGATCTAACAGTATACACAGGCACACAATTAAAAAAAAAAGGAGTAAGAGAGATGCAGGAACATTCAAATTTTTGTGTTGCAGCTTCTGACAAGTGACTGACGGTGGAGTGTGCAATTTGAGAATTCAGAGTAGTGGCAAAATTGGAGGTCGTGATAAAACATTTTTGAAGGCTGACTATTTTACACAGCATTTCAGTCAATAGAGCTGCTCTACTTGCCTTACAAGAAAACCATCATTTCTTACCAGAGAATGAAGAAGTTCTATTTTTCTGCTTTTTAGAAAGCACTTTTTCAAATCTTACTAATCTGTATTCTGCAAACCCACCACTAATGGCAGGTTTGCTGGAGTGTAAACCACTCTCTACTTTGCCTTGGGCTGTCTGGTTTGTTCAAGTTACCCTGGAACAGAAATAGCTGCAGTTTTGGCAATATCAGTCCTGCTTTACTATAGGGAATACATCACTATTTATCAGTGAGCATTTCCAAATGCAAATGACCCTCCAAATTAGGGATGTCCTGCCTCTTAGAACCACTACTAAATGACCACCTGCATGTGTTCATATTCAAAGCTGGTCTACTCACGACATATGCATCTCCTCCAGTGTTTTATTCGACAATCTGCTTCAGCTTCGCAAGGGAGCTAGCAAATTATGTATTGCTCATTTTGTCAAAGTCATCATTGATGACAATTCCGGCATCAAGAGGCTCATTTTGTTCTGCAGATGTGGTTGTTTTTTTTTTTTTGTTGCTTTTTTTTCAAATAGAAGACAAATCATGTTTCTTTTTATTTTTCTTTTTTTCTTTTTCTTTTTCTTTTTCTTTTTCTTTTTCTTTTTCTTTTTCTTTTTCTTTTTCTTTTTCTTTTTCTTTTCCTTTTCCTTTTCCTTTTCCTTTTTTTCTTTCTTATAGTGAGGATACATGCTGGGCTGCTAGGAATAGAAGTGGAAACACATAAAATATAAATTAATAGAAAAAATATTGAGTGGCAATACAAAATTCACTGCAAGCCTACAGAGCCCATTAGTATGTTATATTTAGCTCTAGCATAATGGACATTGAAAAAAAAAAAAATAGAAAGCTGTTTATATAGAAGGAATGGTCTCATTCATATTGGATAACACCCCAAATTCCAAAACATGATTTATAATCCCTGGCCAGCCCACAGCTATTTTGTGACACGGGATTTCCCAAGTTTATAGGGTGGCATCTTCATATGAAAAGAACAAGTGACCTTAGAAGCAAGGTGCTGTATGAGGCTCGTTTTACATTCTGTAGGAATGCAGCTTGTCCAAGGGCTATACTTTACATTATGAAAGGAACACACTTTGCTGCCAGTCCCTTGAAGCTGGCAGTTAGTGTTCTTAATTTCAGGGCATTGCATTCACAACAAATTCAAATTTTCAAACCCCCTCATTTTTCATTGATGAATGAGGTGATTATATTTTCCAAGAAAACAAACCTCTCTATGCACCCATCATTTTTAGCAGAAACTGTGAAATTCACTGAACCCTATTGGAAGGTGCATTGTGCTCCACAGAATGTCTTAACTTCTCTGGTGGCCAGTCCCCTCAAATATGTTAGAGATACTTTTTCATCCTTTGAAAAGAAATCATGGTATTCCTCCTCTATAATTGGAAATGACGTATCATGGGAGTCTCAAGGGGTGAGTGTATCAAGAAAACCAGACTTAAAAAGGCTGGCTAAGTCTCACAAAGAAGGACAGATATGCAGCCCATGTACTGCAGCTGCCTTGAGGGAGTTGACTGGAGAGGCTCTGTGTATAGAGGTGGGGATAGAAAAACAAAAGCACACTCAAAGCTGAATCTGGCAAGGGGTACAAAGACTAACAAGAAGGGTTTCTACAGATGTACCAGCCACAAAAGGAACATAGTGGAATATAGAGGCTCATGGCTGAGTAAGGCAGGGTACCGGGGACAGGGAAGAGGATGAAGCACTCACTGTTTCCTTCCTTCTGTCGTTACTGAAAGACTGACCTTCAGCAATCCCAGGTCCATGACACCAGGGAGAATGTCTGGAGCAAGGAAGACTTACCCTTACTGTAGGGGTCTCAGTTTGAAGAAGATTCAAACAAACTGTACACATACACATCCATGGGCACTGCCTGATGGGTCCACAGAAACATAAGAAAAATCTTTTTACTACTAGAATAATCAAACACCAAATGAAGTTGCACAGAGAGGCTTTGGAGTCTACATTCCTGGAGATATTAAAAACTCAACTGGGCACAGCCCTGATAAGCCTGCTCTACTTGACCTTAGTTTGAGCAAGGAGTTGGACTAGATGATCTTCAGAGGTGCCTTCCTATCTCAACAATTCTATAATTCTTTGTGATTCTGTATGGGGGTATGAGACAGAAACAGCTGTGATTTAAAAAGTACTTAAATTCCTTCATTAATACAAGTAGTGTATTAATACATAATATTATTTTTGTTGTTATTATTATTATTATTACATATTTAGGAATATAAGACTTCAAATACAAGTGACACTACTACAGAAAAATATGTTTATCCAAAAGGACAGTTTACCAATAAAACCCATGTATCAGTCAACTATCATTTTTTTAAATCATGTTCAATATTGAGTACTTCTGGAAAATGTAGCAATGTAACTTAAAAACTTCATTTCCACTTCTTTTTTTTCAATAATATCTTTTAAAGAAACCCAAAGAAGCAATATCATCTGGACATTTAAGTGCACACAGGATATTTTGAAAATCAAAGCATTCTGGTAAAAATTGTCATCATCTAAATTTGTGACAGTCACAAGAAATAGCAGACCCATGCAAATGTATTTGATAGGAAAAGGAATTACTTCCTATTGCTCTTAAATGGGAAAAATTTTAATCTGTTTTTCGAAGCTAGAAAACCCAATATGGAAAATGCCCACTGCACAGCACTCTATGCAATTCTGTTAACAGCTTTTTGACATACCTAGAGCTTTCTGTTGAAGCTTCAGTGTTATATTTTAGACGAATACTACAAGAAAATGATCAATATGTACTTAGTAAATTTTCTATCCAGAACAGCCTTACAGGACAGAGAACATGAGACTCTTGACCTGACAGCAATTTAGAAATGACAGCCAGGATCAACTAAGTTACCTCCATGCTAGCTTAAGAGCAGAGGCTAAAAAGAACCTGTGATGAAATATTAGACAACTTGTAAGAAATTCACAAAAACAGATGCTCATGTATGTCCTTTTGGAAGGACAGCCCATTTTCCTTTGAAGCACACTGTAACTAATTTGTAGAAGACACCAGATAATGTCACACATAAAGGCAGCCATGTCATGTTTCAGACTGTCCAGAGCTGAAATACTCTGAAGCTAAAATGGAACAAGAAAAGGGTGTTTCAAATAGTGGTCAAACACCACAAATAATAATTGGTAAACCTGTTTGAATGGCAGCCCCAATGTCAAAGAAAAATGTAATGTAAATCTGCAGAGTTCCTGAAGGGCTGTGAAGAAATGCAGAGACAGGCCTTTTGACCAAAGCATGAAACTTAATAGCACTGAACAATTTTTAGCATCTTGGAAATCAGGAAATTCACTGGATATCACTGTAGTGACCACCCCAAATAATGGGCATTTGTCCCATTTTACCATCCCAACTAATTGACTTTAAGATAATGGAATTTACATGACTTTTCATGAATTAGTGGAATATGCCAAAGGACGTGAATTTTTCCATACTACAACATCATTCCAATGCTGCTAGACAAATGGCAAAGCCTGAGTGAGTCACTGCTGACATTGCTAAGCAGAGAAAGTTAAGAAACAAAGAAATCATTCTTTAATGGAGAAGTAGTTCCATGGAATCTTAATTTCAAAAACACCCAAGTATTTTGGCATGATCAGCAGGTGAAGTACTAAATCATGCAGTGGTTGAAAAATAAAATGGACAAAAAATGAGACATCTTTGCCTAAGCCAACCTTACAACTGCAAATAAGGCAAAATTCCTCAAACACTTTCTCATTATAAAATCTGCACAGGAAAACAAGTTACCTGTGCTGAACTGATGCACCTCATTCAGGTAATACAGAATGAATTTACTAATATTTCACAAAACCTTTGAATACATTTTCTCACAGTGAGTGCAAAACAACAAATATGGACATACAGGATGCTGAACTATCTGTTCCATTAAGATTTGATGAAGAAGACTGGAAAAGAACAACATTTGACAAGCAGCAGAGCTATAAAGGAACAGTTAATTAGAACAACTTATCTCCAAAAGAACCCAAGTGTAAAGCAGACTTCTCAGGCTGGAGTGTCAGTAGAGTCCTGTTTTCTCCACAGAAGCCACAAAATAGACTCACTTCATCTAAATATTCAAGGAGAAATAGTACTTTATTTCCCAATCATTTGCTTAACAAGGCCTGATAAAATCAAAATATATTGCTAAAACTTGGGCTACTATTCTAGCTTTTATATATGGGTTTTTTAAATATCGCTTTTTATGTGAGTCACTGTAAAGGCAGAAAGAGATACAAAAATTCAAATAAGAGTTTAACAAGCTTTCACCAGATTCATATAAAGAGATGGAAACCCAAAAGTATAAAAATAACAAGCTACAGACTTGTCAGGAAATACAACCTTGGAGATCTGAGACATGAAAATTTTTAAAAAATTCATTAAAGTTTTATTTTAACAAATATATTTCTTTCTATTTTTAAGCCAGTTAAGTTTTATTTATCTCCTACAGCCTTTTGTCACTTCCCCCCCCCTTTTTTTTTTTTTTGTGTGTGTGTGTGTGGCCCTGTTTTATTCCTTTCCCTTACAATATATTTTACATACTGATTTTCAGGCACAGTTTACTGTTTCCTGCAAAGAGCAGAGCTCATGAAACTAGCAGCTGAAGTTATTGTTAGCACACAAACAGACTAAGATCATAAAGTCCCTGATGATCCAGGGACTATATAATGCTGACTAGCTCCAGCAGTGCCAACAGGAATTTCGCTAGCCCATGCTTAGATTTCAGCGAGTCCATTCCATCCACTTCTTTCCACCTGAGACCTGTTTAACCTGACCTTATCACAGCCACAAGCACCCTGCACTCTTCTCAAGCTGGAAGGAATGTTTGGGTGGTTAGACCCAGCATTTCCTGGCTGGGGTGATGGTGGGCTGAGCACGTCCCACCACTTCAGGCGATGTCCCAAACCTCTGCCTGCGGCGCTTGGGTGTCGCAGGGCTGAGCGGTGGACATGGCAGCGCCACTGAAGAGCTTCGGTGGTTGTCTAATCTGCAGCACCAGAGTGCTGCTGAGCAAGAGGGGTTACAGAAGAGCTGCTTCAGATGCTTCACATTCCTCTTCATCTTCACCCTGGCATAATTTAAAAGCAGAGACAAGCCCTTGTATGTGAGGCACAAAAAGTAACAGAGGGGCTACTGCTATGAAGTGCTGAGTATTTCCTAAAGTTAAACATGTTCCCCCATTCATATGGGGAACAAAGTCACCTTATTACTTTTCTGAATAGCTTCTAATCAGAATAATGTGTAAAAGTGATTTGGCTCTATCTTGGTGCTAATCTGCTTAGCTAAAATCAGGGCTCAATGTATGCTTTTTCCAGCTGGACCCATGCTGTGCTGCAGTGTTTCTGGCTTCTCTTGTATACCCACAGAGTGAGCTTAGAAATTCTGCAACAGCTTCCTTTACATTTAAGAAAAGTATTTCTTGGATTAAATATGAGTGTGAATAATAATTTCAGGATGGAGACAACTGTTTTATTTATTTTAATATGAAAATTTATTTATTGTGGTTTCCTCACATTTTGGTGAGGACCACCTTTTTCGTCTTGGTCTTCAGTATGCTACAGATTCCTGTTCTGGTACCAAGCTACTGTGTTATAGATGCTGCAGATAAGAGGATCTGGTGAGTCTGGAGTTCTCAGTCATTTGTGAAGAACCTACTTTTGTAGCTCAGTTTTGTTAGTGAGCCTTTCATGCAAAGTGATCAGCAGTGAAATAGTTAAGGAGACTGAAATGCAAGCTATCTGTAAGGCTTCAGAGTTAACATCGATTGGGATGAACAGAAAAGTTCACACCTCTCAGAATTAATCTCTCAGCCTGAAAGTTTTGTTCACTGTTCTGGAAGGTCACTTAATTACCATGAGAAGTACAGACATAATCATATAATGAAGGTTAAACTCCAGTATGTTATTCTGAGGCAAGGAATGGAAAATCAAAGCAGATTCAGCAACTCTGCAGACATGAAATAGGTGATCTACATTTGTAGCTGTTTTGACTGAGTCTCCTTCTTCAAAACAGGCAGTGTGAATCTCATCACCAAATATTCTTTGAGGTGCAAGGATGTTTTCTGGGGTTTTTCTGTGTTAAATATGTTCCATTCACAACCCACCCAGTTTTATATGAGATGAATTACTGAGAATTATTATCCACTGTAAAAACTACTAGGAAAGCAGCCTTTTCTGGAGTATGGCATCATGTTAAAAGATTGGGGAAGTTACACTGACATTAAGCATGGTTTAGCAGCCTGAATAGACAAAAAGGCTTTGACATAAACAGAGCCTGTTTGATTTTGTGTCAGTTAGTCACGGTCACTGGGAATAGGAGTGGAAGAGCACTGAAAAAGATATCCCTTGTCACTGCATCTGCTCTCAGTTAGGCAACCAGACAAAATCCTATTTTCAGATGCTCTAAGGTGGACCGAAGACTGAGGACATAACACAGAAGTCCTCCAGCAGTACCTGCAATTAGGATTTCTCGTACTCTAATGGTTGCTCTTGTCCTTTCTACATCATTTGCAGTACTGAGTATGCTAACTTGTCCAAGCGTCCACAAACATGGAAAGAGCACTGAAGGGAAGAGAACAATATTTACCAATACTACTGTGAGTTCTGGAACTCAAGAAACATGTTTTCCCACCAGTTTTTATCTTGTCTTAATCATGTATATATTTTAAAATGCTTATAATTTATGAACTGTACTTCTCATTGTTAAGTCTAGAGCATGCTAAAGATATTCATGCTCACATGGGAATTCTTCTTTCCCTTGTGGAGAATGCTGGAATGCTTTTCTTCCCTTTGTGGTTACACAATTTCATAAAATGTATAGATTTATTATTTCATTAATTATTACCTAATTATATTAATTAATTATTTTAAAATGCAGATTTAATTATTTCAAGAATGAAGGGTAAAGGTACCCTTCAGTCAAATTTGACTGAAATTAACTAATGAGGTCACAGGTTTTTAACAGAGAGATACAAACTGACAGACACAAATATCCACATTCTCTGACCTCCTTGGGAGTCTGAGTAAAAGAAGTCTCTTTTCATCTCAGTTTGTAGAAGCTCGAGTTGTAAAAGAGGTTTCTACTCTCTCCACTCCAGTACTTATGTTTTGAGTTGCTAGATCTTTTTGACCAAATAGCTCTGTATTACTCATCTCTCAAGTAAGATAATTATATTTGGAGTAGCATTACAGAAAAATCTACTTGTCAGCGTCTGCCTGTGGTAAACGTCATGGTCCTGTGAGGAAATACTTTAAGCAGCTGGTGTGAGAAATTTTAGGTGTCTCAGAGAAGCCCAGCCTGAAGTTCTGGTTGTGTTTGTAGCATCTCTGTGGACATGACTTGTCACAAAGAGGTAGGAAACTTGGAAGCCTCCATGATTTGACTCAGCAGGCAGAGCGTGAGACATGCTGGCAACAGTCAGGCCACAGTCTCACAGCAACAAACTGTCTGGTGGGCAGGCAAACACAGCATAAAAACAAAACCAAAGAGGCAGCATGACAGTAGCACCAGAAACTCCCTAAAATTGCTGCTTTCTACAAAATCCTTACAAAAGAATGAAAATACTGGAAATGGGAATTCAGTCTCTACCCAGATGTCAGCATGTTGGAATAACACTGTCACAATGGAAACATAAATGCATTTTATTTTTCATAATAATGATTTTTTTTCAAACATGAATCAGTGGCAAATTTTGGTAGGTAATATATTTCCTGTATGGAGTGACAGAGTAAGTTCTTTACCTGAATGGGAGAGATCTCAAGGAAGACAAACATTTAAATAGCAGAGCTGGGAACTCATTTTGTGGTTGAATTACTCTTGTCTCTGGAAGAAAATCAGGTTCTCCTGCAGAAGGCTGAGACCTTGGGAGACACTGGTGGGATAATTTCTGAATCTTAGAGGACTTTCTGCAAAAACATGGACTCTGAAATGCCCAGCATCAAAGCACTGACAGCTGGTTGCACAGAACAAGCATATCGGTTTGAATAACCTTAAAAGAAAAAAAGGGAAAGGATTTAGAGTGCAATGGTCTAGAAGCAGCAAAAATTTTCTATAAGGCAGGTACAAATACACAAATAAAAATGCTCAGCCTTATAAGAAGTCACTCAAGAGAAGTTGGGAAAAAAAAAAAAAAAAAAAAAGCAAGCATGTTCTAATCTCAGTGTTACCAGAGAAAATTAAAATGGCAGTACATGCAGTGACTGAGAACAGTGATTTCCAATACAGAGAAGACCACCTGCAAAGTGACTTTGGCAAAGTCAGAGTTAAGTGCTGATTCAAATATATAAACACACAGCAGAAGAAGGCTGCCAACTGAAAGCTGCCATATTGGTTGGGTTACTAAATATTCAGCAGCCTATTGCTGTTCAGTAGTCCAGCTGAATTGTGGAACCAACTGCAGCACAGCTCCAGCATCGCATCTGAGTGCTAATATCAGATTTTAAAAATATGACAAAGGACTGATTATATTTTGTAAAAGCTTCCTAAGGTACTGGATGCATGCAGGCTGTCAATAAGAAAAACCCTGACACAGGCCATACTATTATTTGGAGCACATTGCTGTTGACACAGAAGGATATCAGTGGCTGCTTGAGCAAGAAGGCAGAGCAACTCATAGAGTCATTATATCATAGAATCAAAGGATAGTTTGGATTGGAAGGGACCTTTAAAGATCATCTAGTTCAACCTCCCTGCAATGAGCAGAGACATCTTCAACTATATCAGGTTTCTCAGAGCCCCATCCAACCTGATCTGGAATGTTTGTAGGGGTAGCATATCTATAACCCCTCTGGGCAATAGATAATAGCCTCATAACAGGACAGACTTATACTGACAACATATACAGAAAAACAGAGCATTCATCTCAGGGTCAGTGAAGATTTGAAACCTAATGACATATTTCAGGAGCCTCTGAGGGCAAAGTCAAGGTAGAACTACTGAAATGCAAAGTACCTTCAGCTGTGATGAAGCTGCTGAAGAAAAAAGCTGACAAGGCTGCAAACAAGAGGTGTTATTATGCTCGTTGAAACTACGACAGAGTAAATCAACAGCCAAAAAATAGAGAGTCTTCAGGTAAACCTAGGATCTGCTAGTAGCCAAAATCATTGAGCAGAGCACTTGATGGAAGTCAATATCTATTGCCACTTACTGCCTAGGCTAAAAGACATGAAGGAAAAATTGCACAACTTTCAGTAATTTTTTGTATTCTGCACATGCCCTTGAGATACTTCTGAAACCTTAAGACAGACCTCAGTGATGCAGAATGGGACTTGCAGGAGAATCTGAAGTGAGTTGAAAAATAAATCTATAAGCAAGCACTGGCTTTAAGGTGCTAAGGTATTTATGCAACAGCTGGAGGTACATGATACCTCAGGAGAAGCCAAAGGGGCCTTTTGCAAAGCCGACTGTAACAGAGCCCTGACAGACACAGGGAAGTGATACATCAGATTTAAAAGGAAGTGCTGGCTTTACTTCCTGCATTGAAACAGGTTTTTTGAGCACAAGGGAGACTTCTGCCTAAATGCGACAGAATACCATAGAAAGGCAATGCTGAAAGCAGCCAAGTGACAGCAGAACACGCCTAAAACTCCAAAAGATAAAAGTGAAGAAGATGTGATGTCCAGAAAAGTTACTCCAGGAGACAGGCAAGTTGACCCAAGCACACATTTAAACCAATTTAACCGAAAGATTTTCCAGACAATCTAGTGCCAAGGTTTTTGTCTTCCTAATCATCATTGTCATCATCATCATCATTTTCCTAAGTGCAACCCAGGGAAGATTTATATTATGCAGAGTATTGGATAAAACAGTCCTGCTCATTTTCTAAGCCATTTCTTATAATCCCATGACCAATGTTAACAGCTGCTTACTCTTGTTGTCTTATGTTTCTTCAGTCATTACAAACAAGACAATATTTTAACAGCTGAAAAAAATTATACTGTGCAAGATCTAAAATCAGTTTGTTGATTTATAACTACTATAATTTTATAAATATTTCTAGGTATTTCCTGGTCTGAAAGGATCCTAAAATGACTAGAGCTCCAGCCAGAGATCCAGGAGACCTGCCTTTAATTCACTGTTCCACCACAGGTCTTCTGTGTGAATTCCAGTTCCTTACACAGTTCCTTACTCTGTGTAAGATATGTGGATATGTGCATCATATCCAATTCTTAAAGCATGTCTATGTGTATGTGCAATTGCAGTTGCCTATCCCAGTGCTGTCTCATGCACACTAATTACAAGAGATGTAATAAGGTTGGACATATATACACCATGCCTACACATGCCAGCAGATATTTATTTTTTTGTGTGAATATGTCTAGACGTTAATGCTTAAATAGCGTCCAATTAATTGTGTGATATTGTTTGCAGGAGCAAATTAGAATCATATGCTCATTAGCAGCTTAATATAATCATTACTTATTATTTATATACAAACCACATTAGTTAACATTTTATGTGCATTAGGAATATGACCATTTATGTATCTACTACTTGCCTGTCCTCTTAAATTACAAACCACTTACAATTTCATTAATTTATCAGTCCTTTTCTGCAAAATTTTGTACAATGCCCAATAACTCATACACTCATGTTAAATATATTTTGGATAAATTTGGTACTATTTCATTGCCAGAAACCAGTTACATCCTTCTTGCAAGGCTTTCATGAGATGTCCCACTTAATGATCATTCTGTTTCGTACAACAGAAACATATACTTCTCACATACAATTCACTAGAAACAATAATAACATTGTTTTGTCTATTTCTTTACAACTTTGATTTCAAAATTAAATAAATTGTTAACATTGCTGCACAAGGATACTGTTGCTTCCTATTACACTTCTTGCTTCATTCCTGCTGGTGAATTTATATATATGAGGCCAGAATGCAAGAGATTTAATCTACAATCTGAAGAAAGATGTTTAATTATTTGAGAAGAGTTAGACAAAAAGAAGGGAAATAAAAACCTTTGATTCTCTTTTCAAACCTATTAGCACCTTAGAAACATAGGATCATCTAACCATTAGGTTGTCCTTTGAGATCATAGAGCCCAACCTTCCCTGGCACTGAGGTCAGGCTGATGCCTCTAGTTCCATAGATCCTCCTTCCAGGACTTCTTGTAGATGGGTGTTACATTTGCTCACTTCAAGTCATCTGGGACCTCTCCAGTTAACCAGGGCTGATGGTAAATGATGGAAAGTGGGCCAGTGAGCACTTCTGCAAGCTCCTTCAGCAGCATTGTGTGGTTCCCATACATCCCCATAGACTTGCTTGTGTCTAAGTGGTGTAGCAGGCCACTTATAATTTTCTCTTGGATTATGGAGGCCTCATTCTTCTCGCCATCCCTGTCTTCCAGCTCAGGACATTGGGTACCTGGAGAACAACTGGTCTTTCTATTAGAGACAAAGAAGGCATTAAGTACCTCATTTTTTTGCCTCATCCTTTATCACCACGTTTCCCCCCACATCCATTAAAGGCTGGAGATTCTCCTTAATGCTCCTTTTTTGATGATGTATTTATAGAAGGAATTCGTGGGGTTTTTTTATGACAGTAGCCAGATGAAGTTCTAGTTGGACTCTGGTCCTTCTGTTTTTCTCTGCACAACCTCATGACATCCTTTTCATCCTCCTTAGTTGCCTGTCCTTCTTCTAAAGGTCATAAACTCTACTTTTTATACCAGGTTCCAGTCAAATCTCTCTGTTCAGCCAGGAAAATCTTCTTCCCATCTGGCTCATCTTAGAGCGCTTTGGGATAGCCTGCTCCTGTGCCCTCAGAATTTCCTTCTTGAAGAATGTCCAGCATTCCTCCCAAAGGTTCTGTCTCAACCAGCCTCCTAAACAGGCCAAAGTATTCTGCTGATCCCCTACCTTCTCAGAGAATAAAAAAACTTGTATCGTTTCATGACTGCCTCCAGCCATCACATTCCCCACCAGTCCTTCTGTGCTCACAAACAGCAGTTCCAGGGGGACATCTCCCTTTGTTTGGTCTCTCACCACCCTGTCATAAAGCTCTCTTCCACATAAGAACCTTCTAGACTGTCTCCTCTGCTGTATTGTATTTCCTGGAGGGATTTAGTAAAGGTAAGCTCCCCTATGAGAACAAGGGCTAGCACTGAAGGTACAAATCTTCGGGTGCTTTTTCTGAAGCAACTAAGCCGTGTCAAGGGAAAAGTGTCAAGATCAAGTAGGACACTTGTTCTTGATTCATTTTGTGCATTTAATGCACCAACTGCAAATGACTGCAGCCCTCATTCATTACTTGCAACTTTGACTCTCCTGTCAGAGAGAACAAAGAAGACAAGAGAATAGCACTGCTGCCAGACAGATTTTCTTTTCAAGACATGGCGGAAATAAACTGCAACAAACAGAGAAAAGAGAAAGAGAAGGACCATCATTTTAGTTTGGTGCTCTCACAAAGTCCCAGGAGAGTCACGTGTTAGGCTTTCTGTCTGAGAATGTGGGGGTTTTATCCAGATATACTCACTGCTTCCCCATTCTTCTCCAGGGTGAAAGTGCAGGCAGGCACTCAAAGCACCACTTTCCTACCTATTATTGAAAGGAAAATCTCAGGACCCATACAACTGTGATACATTTTCTCTCAATACATTACCCTTCTATAGTGGATTAGACTGAAATTGAAAACTTTTAACTTGGAAAATGTAAACACACAATCACAGAGAGAGGAATTTGGTGGGACATAGGGAACTGGGTTGGTTAAAATTTCAGCTTTTTCTCAATTAAAAGCAAACAAGAAGTGCTATTTTTCTTGAGGGAGGTTAGCTTTACTCTGATAGACAATATGAAATTAGGTATTCTCCTTTCAGCATGGGGTGGGGAAGCATCAGGTTTGCAGCTTCATGATATTTTGTATTAAACCCATTGCAAATTAAGCTGATTGCCTAGAGACTATAGCTACTGCTTATAGCTTGCAAGAGAGACAAGGAAGTGTAATGATCTGTGACAGCATACCGTACATGTCGACTACAGCCATCAGTCAATTACATAATCCTCAGCATCAAGATTCATTAAAGTCAGTGAGAGTCATGTTGTTAGAATGCTGTGTGCAATTTGGGAAACATAGGGGTTAATACTGTAGATTCAAGAAACTAGGTTTAAAAAAAAGGTGAAAAAGAGGTTGTTTGAGCAGAAGTAGCTGCATCCAGAGAGTAGTGCTTGTGGCTATAGATTACTCTTAGATTTCTACCCCATAAACATTTCAAAAAGAAAACAAATGAGAATCTATCATGTCTTGGGAGGTGGCATTCCTTTCTGTTTTTGCTATACTAATCAAAATTACTGTTTCCATTTATTAAGGAATAGTACTTTTTTTTTTTTTCCCCAATATTTTTGCATACTTATAAGCATGTGTCTCTACACCCTCTTTCTTCTAAAATAACCACTTTTAATATACAAATAATTCACTTTATTATATGGTGCCTTGGGATCAGAAAGTGGTAAAAAGAAAGTTAAACCTTAATTATGGGCTGTAAGGTGCTAAAGGAAAAACAGAGTGTAGCAATGACATCTGGACTAGTACTAAAGCACGTAATGCATATCTGTCACTGACAACTCACTGGGTTACACTTAATTCACCATCATCAGTCATGTATTCTCTTCTAAGCAAAAAAAGAAACCACACCAGCATCAGTAGTAGAAAGCATGCCTTCAGAGGACAGATTTTCCATGTGCCATGATTCTAGTGGATGGCCTTACAGGCTTAAACAGAATGGACAAGTAACTGTCAATGAATATAAAATGACTGAGAGTTTCATATGCTGTGTTAACATTTAGTCTACCATACTTAATGAGTTTTTGTAGTTCTTCTTTTACCAATATATTCTCTGAGTTTGACTTCTATTTATTTTTAGTTTTGGAAGATTGCCTCAATGCCCTCTCTGTTAATCAGGAAATAATTTAGCAAAGCAGGATCCATCAGCTAACAGAAAACAGGTATTCTTCTTCAAAATCTGAGAACATGAAATAGTTACAAGACCAGTCCAGAGGCTGGCTAAGCCTCTGCTCTTCACGGTTGCATATTTGCCTGTGGAATATGAAGTGCTGGAAATCAGTTAGAATAAGAACAGAAAATACCAACTTCATAAATTTTGGGCACAAAGCTATTCTCTTTAAGTCTTGTCTTATACCCTCTTTTCTCTTTGGAATGTGTAAGCAACAACCCACAGGTGTCTAGAAATATTTCTCTTAAAACTTGCAACTGTTGCTTCCATGGCTCCACAACAAGAAGACATATGGACACATCTGATTTTCACTTAACAACTCAGTTGAGGCAAACAAAATAGCAGAAGCTATGGTAAATGCAGACCTTTTTGATCCCAAACTAAATGACAATTTTAGCACTAGCACTTGTCCAGATGCTTTTGTTACAGATCAGAAAACCTGTTTGGCAAGCTCTCACTCATTTGGCTATAAGCATTTCAGTTGCCCTCCCACTAGATGTAGTCTCACCACATAAGTCATGTTTCAAGACAGAGTGAACAGATGAGCTTGTCTTACTCAGTCACTAATATTGATTCACACATTCAGACAGAAGAAAATGCAACTTTGAATTGTCTTGTCAGAGCATACACCTTACACATGCACAATTAAAGATTAAAGAATTAGCAGGCGCCCTAATCGAAGCCCTGCAGGGTGAGTTCTACCATTTGACCACACTTCATTATCTTTGTCCTCCTCATGCTACAAAGTGACCTCTGACTAGGTGCACTTTTTACTGTGGTTTATGGCAATTATGATTCTTATTCATGGTAGATTGACTAGAATCTCTTTGGACTACCTAGTGTATAATTTTCTTTATGTATTTCTACTATAGTACCATATGCATTAGCACTGGCCCACTGGGTATCATTTTATTTCGGCTTTCATGTATACATTCTAATCATTTTACTACTGTACTCTCATTGGAGCTGAATGTCGAAAATAGAATCTACTTTTCATCAAGTCCACCACAAAATTACAACTTGTGACATGTTAGCTTAACTTTCGTTAATAAATATGAAATATTTACTGTAGATGAGGAGAAGGCGGAAGTGCTTAATGCCTTCTTTGCCTCAGTCTTTAGTGGGAAGACGACTTGTCCTCAGAGCAGCTGTCTTCCTGGGTTGGTTGATGGTGTCAGCGATCAGATTGGTCCCCCTGTTGTCCAGGAGGAGGCAGTCAGAGAACTGCTGAGCTGCTTGGATACTCATAAATCTGTGGGCCCAGATGGGATCTGTCCCAGGGTGATGAGGGAGCTGGCAGATGAGCTCCATCATCTACCAACAGTCTTGGCTCACTGGTGAGGTTCCAGATGACTGGAAACTGGCCAATGTGACACCCATTCACAAAAAGGGCAGGAAGGAGGATCCTGACAGGCCAGTTAGCCTGACCTCAGTACCCGGTAAGGAAGTGGAACAGTTTATACTGAGTGTCATCATGCAGCACTTACAGGATGGCCAGGCTATCAGGCCCAGCCAGCATGGGTTTAGGAGGGGTCGGTCATGTTTGACCAACCTGGTCTCCTTTTATGACCAGGTGACCCGCCTGGTGGATGCAGGAAGGGCTGTGGATGTTGTCTATTTGGACTTCAGCAAGGCCTTTGATACTGTCTCCCACAGCACACTCCTGGATAAGCTGACAGCTCATGGCTTGGACAGGAGCACTCTGTGCTGGGTTAGGAACTGGCTGGATGGCTGGACCCAGAGAGTGGTGGTGAACGGTGCTGCATCCAGCTGGGGCCAGTCACCAGTGGTGTCCCTCAGGGGTCTGTGCTGGGGCCAGTTCTGTTCAATATTTTTACTGGTGATATGAATGAGGGTACTGAGTCTTTCATTAGTCAATTCACAGATGACAATAAGCTGGGAGTGTGTGTTGATCTGTTGGAAGGGAGGAGGGCTCTGCAGGGAGACCTGGAATGGTTGGATGGATGGGCAGAGTTCAATAAGATGAAGTTTAGTAAGTCCAAGGGCAGAGTCCTGCACTTTGGCCACAATAACCCCGTGCAGCGTTATAGTCTGGGGATGGTGTGGCTGGACAGTGCCCAGGCACAAAGGGACCTGGGGGCACTGGTGACAGCAGCTGAACTTGAGCCAGCAATGTGCCTTGGTGGCCAAGAAGGCCAATGGCATCCTGGCCTGGATCAGGAATGGTGTGGCCAGCAGAGCAGGGAGGTCATTCCTCCCTTGTACCCAGCCCTGGTGAGGCCACACCTCGAGTGCTGTGTCCAGTTCTGGGCCCCTCAGTTTATGAAGGATGTTGAGATGCTTGAGCGCATCCAGAGGAGGTAACAAGGCTGGTGAAGGGCTTGGAAAACAAACCCTGTGAGGAATGGCTGATGGAGCTAGAGCTGTTTAGCCTGGAGAAAAGGAGACTCAGAGGTGACATTATCACTCTCTACAATTTCCTGAAGGGTGGTTGTAGTCAGGTGGGGTTGGTCTCTTTCTCCAGACAGCAACTGACAGAATGAGAGGACGCAGTCTTAAGCTGGGCCAAGGGAAATATAGGTTGGATATTAGGAAAATGTTTTTCTTGGAAAGAGTGATAAAGTACTGGAATTGTCTGCCTGGGGAGGTGGTGGAGTCACCATCCCTGGATGTGTTTAAAAAAAGACTGGATGGCACTCAATGCCATGGTCTAGCTGAGGTGTTAGGGCTGGGTTGTACTCAAGGATCTTGAAGGTCTCTTCCAGCCTAGTGATTCTGTGTGTGGTTCTGTGTGTGAAATAGGAGAAAACTTCATAGAATGCCGAATACTAAATGAACACATGAAAATGACAAAAAATGAGGAAAATAGGCTATCTTCTTCTGAAATAACTATGTTTTAGAAGAAACCCCAGCCATAATGGCATATTGGGTTTAAAACTAACATTTTGTGGTATGATGAGTTTTATGGCAAGCTGTTATTACTACATATGGTTTGCATTAGGCTAACACCTAAGAATTTAGGCCCAGCTGGGCTAGACACTGAATAAATTTTTTTTCTATATTTACAGTCCTCTTGCCCTGCCTAAGCACCAGTCTTGATGAATTTCCAAAATCCTTCTAATCACCCTTAAAACTCTACCATTTCCAGGTGTTCCACTACCCACCTATCCCAGTAAATACTCCTAAAATCTTGTTTTCTATCTGTTCTTCATCTTATCTTCCTATAATGTCAAAAAAAGTGTCATTGTTCTGTACTTGCTAGTTTACACGTATCAGCATTCCCATCTTTCCTTCACTAAATTGATCTCAACAGCCAATGTCCTTGGTTTTGGTGGAACATTCTCTGCTGCTGCTCTCACCAGGCTTGTAGGAAAATTTTGAGGCTGCTAAGCTACTCTCTTCCCTTTGTCCCTGTTGTAGTTTTGGCTGATAAACACACTGCTACTTATCTTGGCTCCTCAATCAACAGATCCAGAGTAACTGCTGTAAAATGGCAGCTCTTTCTCTTCCTCCTACCACATCATACACAGAAAACTATAGGGGTTTAGATCATATTTTAAGGAGGACTTTTTAAAAATATACATCTAACATTACATTTTGAGGCAACAGTTGCCTTCAAAATGGGCAGCAGAGTTGTCCCTGTTCTTGCTAGTATCTTCCTCACTTCTTGCTTCATACACCACACATGAGGATGGCTTTTAGTATAAAGCCATGTAATCAAGTCACCAGTTCATAGTGACTCCCTTATTTGCAAATTTGGAATAAGGGCTGTTATTTGAACAAAAAGATAAAGAACTAATTGCTAAAGAACATCACCCACAGCATGTTGTTGCTTTTTAGAGTGGCACAATGTTCTTGTATTCAGTATACTCCCAGATGAATTAGAGGGGTGCATTTTATACTGAGATTTGTGGCAGATCTCTTTTAGTATTCATAGGTGTGCCAGCATAATACAATTCATTTAGGAATATGACACATTTGTGTAATTTGTAGGTGTTGACTGTCTAACCTTCAGACAACTTGATGGAAAAAAATAATTCATCCATAACAGAGACCTTTATTTTTCAATCCATAACATTCTATTTAATGTATTAGAAGTACATGAAAAGAATGGGAAAACAGGAAAAGTGAAAACAGGAAAAGTTAAAAGAGGAAGAGAAAGAAATGCTTCCTGTAGAGCATTTTAAAAAATATGTAGAGATGGATTATTCCATATTCTTCAAATCCTTTATAGTGAAAGTTCTATCTGCCTTTCGATGAATCTGTGTTACTTATCTTTGTGATCAAGTAAGAGAAAAGCCATTGCAGTCCTATATAGATATGGCATTTTTTTTCCAGCAATTCAGGCAACTCGAACATAACAATACTGAAGAATGTGTTATAAATATTTCATTTAATGATTGAGATCATCTTCAAACATGACACTGTACATTCACATGTCTTAGCTGTGGTGTGATATATACAATTGTATAATGTATGTTATCTCACAATAATTTTTTATCAAAATAAAGCAGAAATTACTGATATTTAAGGAAAGACAATAAAAAAGTTGATCCTGTGATTGCACGTTTCTTCTATTTAAAATTAACTATTTAATTGCAAAAGAGGCAGTTCTTATTTCTCTGAATAATAAGACCTCTCGCTTAAAAAGGCCTAGTGCATTCAGGGAGTTTTGCCACCCATGACCACCAGAGTACCAAGATGCTATTACTGCAGCTCAGAACTATTTCAGGCTAAGTAATTTTGCATTTTGAAAAATGTAATTTATGGTCAGATTACAGTTTTCACCTTTGCATTAAGAGTATCTCCCAGACATCTTTTGCAGACAATAGTCTCACCTGGATCAGAAATAGTTGGTCATGAGCCTGGGTTTTCCTAGTTAATCTATATGATTGGAGGGGTGTGGGGGTGGGTTGGGTTGTGGTTTGTTTGTTTGTTTGTTTTTAATTTCTTGAAATATACACAGTATACAATTTACCTTCTCTTTTCTCAGTAAAAGAAAATCTTTCAAAAGGAGCTTTGGGTTAAAAATACTGTCCTGTGTGAGCACTTCCTGGGCTGCAGCTCTTATCAAGACTCTTCTCGTGTCTGTCTCCCCAAGAGAACCCACTGCAGCAGATTCTTTACCCAGAGCTTTATTCCATTCTCCAGCCCCACTGCTCCCCACCTCTTTGGCTGATGTGGACCTTTCTTGCGGCCTCAAACATCCTTCTGTTCTGCTGTGTGCTGGCATTTTTCTCTACAGGAGGGCTCAGATGATCCTATTGGGTACAAAAGTGCTTTCAGTGATCAGTAATTTGGAGTCAATAAACCTCTTTAGTAGCAGGGGTTATTACTGAACGAAAATGTGCCTAGCTCCATTCCTAGCCTACTGCTCAACCCCATGCTTCTCTTTGCAGGAGGGGACAACAGAGCCTAAGCATTTGCCAGTGATGCAGTTAACAACAGCAATTGCTCCAGATAAAAAGAGCTACATCATCATTATCAGGAGGGAGGACTGAGTCTAACAAATCACATGGCACCAACAATTGGATAATTGGATCCCTACTGGAAATGCAGCTTGAGTAATAATTTCAGATGGCACTGATGGTGTTATACAGAAATTAAACCTCTATTATTATATTCCAATGGATCCAGTCCTAACCACAGGCAAATGGTTTAAAGGTACTGCTGAATCCATGCATATCTGGACTTCTCAGGAAAGGTTAATCCACTTTGAAATTGATGCCAAATTGGCAAAATAATCCGTTCCTTCTGATCTCAAACTCTTTGGTTTAGGCATATGGGGAATGCGAGAAAACAATTTTTTTCTAAAATTCACACCAGAAGGAAAAACCTCCTCTACCATCCAGTATATTGTACATCTCCTGGCTGGATGAGTATAAAACATATTCTGGAGCATGGTAGCGTGCATGGATGTGATGTGCTACTTTCCTTACAGTAATGAATTTTATGCCTGCCTGTTTCTGTTCCTTTGTCTATTTTTATTTCAAATATGAAAAAGCTTTTCTTAATACAGAGTCCCAGGTGTCAGTTGCTGCCTGGAGTCCCTTTTCTTTCCTCTATTGTTCTCTTAATTGTTACTTCAAAACAATTAGCTGGGCATTCATATGCAAATGAATGCAAATGTACAGGGGATTGGGTGTGAGAGAATACCACCACTCGTTAATTTCCACTTCAAGGTCTGCTGCTAGGAACAACAAAATTGCTTAACAATGTATTTTTCCTGGGCCATAAAGGGTGAACTCGCAAGGATTCCAGCGTCCTGCTGGCTCGGCAATTGTTAAGATTCTGCTGGTTTTTGGTAAGATATTTATTTATTTATTTATTCTGGTCTAGAGACTGTATTAGCCTTGTAAACCTAAACTGCTCCGGCCCTTGTTCCTTTATGCTCAACGTTGTGCCTAATAATTTGGATATAATCCTGATTAGGATATAAAGTAAATGATTAATATTACTCTATTAATGTGATTCCTTATGGCATAACAACCTTCACATGAAGGAATTCCTCATGTCTCTGACAAAATAAAACTTTTATAATTTTTAAAAGAATGTGGTTTATTGCATTGAAACCTTATAAGAAAGATACACTGACTGATAGACTGGGACTGCGGACGAATCCTAGAGAGACTTAGCCAGTCGCTAAGACAAATCTCATCTCTGTTGGAGCAGTTAGTTGTATTTATTGTATAAATCTGCATTCCCTTTCAGGCTGCATAGTAAGATTCCTTATGAAAAATAGTTGGTTATTCAGCATTCAGAACTGCTTTACAAAGATAAATACCTAAACTTTTCATATGCAATTAATACACAGAAACCAATTAAAAGACCAAATTCTGTAGTCATTAGGTAAGAAAAATTCAGAACCGCAGACTGTCCTGAGTAAGAAAACCCACAACACAGCAGGAAAACTTCATCACTCGTATGTGACTCTCCTACCAGGATCCCTACCAGGGGAAAAGTTGCCTCTAGGAGGTGTAACTTTAGAAAGATATTTCTGAGACTGTGGGAAGAAGTGATTAACTTTTCACTCCATGATTACTTCTTTTTGCATTACCTTAGTGTTCTTCCACTTTCATCTCTGAAAATCATCTACACGGCAATAAGGGACCACAGTATTTACCCCTCAGGGCAGGCAGTGTCCTTGTTATGCAGCGTTATTCCAGTGTTTCACCAGACACATTCCTCATGGAAGAGAAAGACATCTGCTTGGTGGTGGGAGCTGACTTGAATTCCCTGCTCCATAACTTGTCGAGGGATGGCGAGCTGACAGTTTAGGCATGGACAAGAAGTTCTGGCAAAATGTATAAACACTACTGGAATCAGTGAAGTCAGATGTTTGCATGCTTTTGTCCAGACCTTAATTATCCTATGTCCTGGCATCCTCTGCCTAGATGGACTAACAGCACTGCCCTCACAGTGCTGTTGTGAGAATAAACACATTTAAGACTGGGAGGGACTCAGTAATGATAGGGACTATATAAATACTTGGAACAGAGAGGGACTGCTATTTATACTGTAGTATAAACAAACAGCTATAATTGATTTGGGGAATCTTATCTGGCCTTGGGAGTAACATAAGACCATATCCAAATTGTGGCTAGCAATGCACATCAGAGGAGAATACCTTAAACATCCGCAGAGGTGGCAATGAGAAAGGGGGAGAGTCCTCCTCTGTCACCCCCAGATCCTCTCTACGAAAGAGTAGATACTGTCAGCAGTAATTTGGATGGCTGTCCCCAAGGCTTCACAACATGTGCTTCAAGGGAAAGAGGGGTGATGAGTCTTCTTACCTTCCTGCCTTTCCTCTATGTGTCCTCTATGACCAGTGTTCTGTTTAAATCAGATTTTTTTTTTTTTCTCCCTGAGCATATCCATTTATGATGATTTAACCTTAGGCACAGATTTAAAGGTCTTGCCCAAAACTAATACACAAATTTCAGAAAGGGTCTTTAACCATAATACTTCTATTTTCCCCTCCTTAAAACTTGGAGAAATTGAAATATCTGTCTTCATTACAACATAAGCACCTGAGGATACTTGGAACGTACTGGATATATCCCCTTATGGGAAGAATGAATGTCTCATCCCAGCAGACTATGCCCTTGTGATACCTGCTCATACCTCACCAACCAATATATTTTATCTTCATATGTGGTTGAAATAGAGCAGATTTCTGGAACTTAAACAGGCAAATAAAACACATTCATCTTCCAATAAACACACAGGTAGTTATTATTAGCCAGTGGGCTAGTAGTAAAACACCCTGAAATACTAGAAAAAGATGGTTTGAACAGGTGAGGTTTTAAAATGTGTTTTACCCTCAAGTTTCCACTAAAGTTTTTTCCTTAGCAAGTTGTCAGAGACCTTTGCCTTTTGCTTTATAAGGCTGACAGTTACAACTTGAATGTTCAAAGAATATTTTTAGTGGAAACAAGAGATAGATGCTGGCAGGGTGTTTTAACAATGGTCTGTTTGTTTTGGTAACAAGATTCAAAGAATGCATTATTTATAATGCTCTGATATGCACATATGGCTCTGGTTGTATGCAGCAACAGAAGTGATTTCTTATAATCTGTCTGCACAGCACTCCCAGGTGCTGCTAGGACTGGAATTTCAAAGCAAAGCAGGTAGAAGGAATTCCTCCCTATGCTGCTCATTCCTACCCTGTGCTTTCTCTTCCTTCTCTGTCAGCACAGGTGTTTGTTAGATTTTCAAACAGATCAAGGAATCAGTCCAGGTTGAAACTCACTTAGACTGTAAAATCCTCAAACAACCCAACAAGTTTAAATGTTCAAATTATTATTCTCATGATGCTAGGCCTGAGTGTCCCACATATAGTGTGCTCCTTTAGGAGACTTCATTGTTGTCTTTTCTTGACATACTCCTTCAGTCTAAAACTTAAAAAAATTCCCTTGCTTTACTTACTCTAATGCTACTACTATCATTCTTGGTCATTACACACACTAACATTATCTTATATCTCTCTTTTAGTATATACATGCATGTCAGCAGTAGAATTGTTATGTGGTATACATTACAAGTTTATTAAAACCATTGTATAAAATGTATATATTACATACATACATATAGAAGTATATAAATATAGACATATGTACTAGGATCAGAATCATGCCTTGTGGTCATTACATGTAGCACAAAATATGAGTGTGCACAATATAATTAAGTGTTCCTTAGGCTCTATAGTTCCTTTTGCTCCCTGGTCTCAGCAATGGCTGTCTGAATTTGGACAAAAATATGTCCACTGTTTTAAGTCTTTCCTTCTGTATGCTTTCAGCACTTTGAGGATTTATCAGATAGGACCACATTCAGATGCTGAAAATTCCAGTAATCTCCAAATACCTCATGTTTTCCATTAACCAGTGAAAGCCTTAGGTATTAAGAAATATCCAGGCAGCAGGAAATACTAACTTTATACTTCCTTCAAAGAGTCCAGATATTGCCTGAGCTAGTGATCTTCTTCAGAGATGGCTGATACATCAAAACTTGCTGCAGCAGCCCAAAGCTTTCGTTACTAGCCAACAATGCAGCTGTGACTGCCTACTCTGTGTGTTTAATGCTGAGAAAGGAAGCCTGAACCAGTCTCTTTCCACTTCTGTACTTGGCTCTTCTGATGGGATCTAGAGCAATATTTCTTTATGTTCTTTGCTCTTGTCAGCAAACTATTGCCAGGTGCTCACAGACAGATGCCCCACTTTTGAATTGCCTGGAACATCAATATAAAGCATAAGGACATTTTGAATAGGTCTGGTTTCTTCAAGGCAGGTAGCTGTGATGAAGCCCCTGATGAGTAAAAAGGAATGGTAATAATTTGAAAGAGGAAATATTCCTGTGTTTCAAAGCTTTGGCTGTAGCATAATATATAACTTACACAGTTTTATGCAGTATAGATAAATAGAACACAAATAGTGTTATCCCGTTGTCAACATCAAAGCATACATATTTCAGGAAAAGAAAATATGATTAGAACACGATTCAAGGCATAAAGCTTTTCATATCTCTGAAAAATGCATATATGTGTATATATATTTATATTTAAATGAATATTAAAGAATTCATTTGCGTAGTACAATCTGTAAAGCTCAGATCTCTTGTCTTTAGTGTGTTCTAATGTCCTTTCTTTTATGTCTTATTCCCCCCATTAAGAACATAATTCTTTTTGTAGCAGACAAAATCCCCTACTAGCCTTTCTCCTTGCTAATCTTTCTACATTTTTCCTTATCTCTTCCTTTGTGCCTATTGTCTGATTGTGCCTCTTACACAGGCCTTCACTCAAGGTTAGTGAAATTAAACATTAGCTGGCTCAATAGGTAGCTAGTAACAGTAGTTTATCTACCAAGATAAGCTTCCAGGTTTTGGATGTCTGAAGTTTCTTCTTTTCCACTTTCATTATTTTAAGATATCGTTATTTGAGGAGTTAGTGACCCATCTCCTTTAATGTTGCTTACAAGCAGTTTCCCAGTAAAAGACCCTGTGATAATTTCTACACTGTCAAGTTGCAGCCGAGATAGTTTTAATACCTCGCTTTCTGGAGCAAGAGGCCACACTTGTTTCAGAATGTTTCATATTGTTTCCCTGCTAATAGCTTAAACATTCTGGAAATCCTGTGTTCATCTGGTGTGCTGCAAGATATTTATACTCTAAAATGTAGCCTAAGGAATCAAAGCAGCAGGGCAATTTGGGGACAATACTGTAGGCTTCACTCTGTTACCGAGGCAAGGGATTGAAAAGTAGATTTGCCATGTATTTTTATGAA
This sequence comes from Hirundo rustica, assembly GCF_015227805.2. Lineage (NCBI taxonomy): Eukaryota > Metazoa > Chordata > Aves > Passeriformes > Hirundinidae > Hirundo > Hirundo rustica. The sequence continues at coordinate 17,201,609 of NC_053454.1, read as the reverse complement.
GACAGAAAGAGCAGAATGTTGCCAGGATATTTGTAGCTGAAGCATTATAAATGGAGGAATGGACGTGAAGCCTGATCAGAGACCTAATGGATTCATATAAAATAGAGATGTCTTTGTTATTCCACTAGTTCGTCTGTTGTATGAAAGGCATGGTCAGACGTGGTTGCTTCCCTTCCATGTGACACTCTGAGAGGTCAAACATGGGAGTTTTGTAGCACATCCCCTTCTGAGCTAGTTATTCCAAAGCAAATCTATATCCCAAGCAAACACAGAAATGTTTAATTTTTCCACAAAAAAAATTTAACAGGGTCTCAAAGAGCTGATGGCTGGACTTATGCCTCAAGCTTTATTTGATACCCTCCTTTTAACAGGATTAGTTCAAAAAGAGATTCACCACATTGGAAAGCCTGATTAGGAGCTGCTGTTATGATCCCAAGCTTCCAGATCCTGGCAGTCAAAGAAAAGACACAGATGTGACACTCAAGTGCCCAGGATAAACACAACCCTTTTCAAAACAGCAATCTTCTGCTGCAATTTGCAAGAGTTTGTTTAAATCCTGTTTAAGTAGACTCAGTCCAGAGCTAGTGTTTGGGACAAGGTCTCTGTGTCTAAGACAGTCTTTTCTCTTGTGCAGTCAATAAGAAGTGCAGACATCATTAGGACATTAGACATCTTTGATGAGATGTGACTGGTTACATTGTGTGAGGCAGACAGTCGTGACTGCTTTTTTCAGAAAGACTTTTCATGGCTCTGAGTGACCACCCCCCAGTGCCAACAGCTCACTGCCAACCTTCTGCAGCTCAGCAACTGAATAAACAAATCCTATCCTCCAGCTCCTACAGCTCATAGCACAACAAAAGGGTGGCTAGGGACTACTAGAACATGTAATGTTGTGGGATATTGGCCCCTGCTACAGACTAATGGTCTTCTCCACACAGAAGCTGATACTCTACTTTGACATACACCGCAATTTTTCACTGTAAACCTGCTGTATTTGTTGCTGCTTAGACACTGCAGATGAATCTACAGAAAGCTTAGCAGTGTTTTTGGATATTTTTTCACTTTGGGGTATTTTCTAGATTCTGGTATTTAGTCCAGGTGCTGGTAAAACCTTGGTGTGCAGGGGGCAGGAGGCTTTCTCTACTACAGCCTGTGGATTTTAACTACTGAAGCTGTCACCCATTTTTTCCCACCAGCATAGCAGAAATAGGTCATGATAACTGCTCATGCAAAAAATTTTCCCATGGTTCAGCTAATGCAAACCCAGAATTCAGCCTCTGAATTATTCCTCCATTTTGGGTAACCTTTCCCAGTATTATTTAACAGGCTGTTGTAAATCAGTTATAGTTTACTATTTTTTTACAGTTTTTGCTTCTCATCCAGGTCTCATTTTCACAATCCATCTCCTTTCCCTTCAGTTGCTATAGCGTACATCATCAGCTATGATCTTCTACAGTGGCTTACCAACTTGGGGGCTTTCTCCAATCATTGTTCCTTATTCTACTCTTTTCCTGTTAGAATCCATTTCATGAACGTTTTCATCCAACCAAGTAACACCTCAGCCCCAAATCACCAGCCTTTTTACATTGACACTCTCATGAATTATTGTTTTAAGGTCGGTTGTCTTAAAACGCAATTTATTCTGCAGCCTGTAAACCCTCTCAGGAAGTAGCTACCCTTTATGCTGCTCTGTGACACAATATACTCTAGTAAAGCTTCAAAGAGCAGGGGGAAGAAGCCTAGGCAAAGATAAAATGGGATCTTTGTCAAACAGAGTGCTTCTGCATCCATCTTATTCCAGGCAAAAAGTCTGATAATCTACAATGTCACCCTGGTTTTTCTGAGTTTTTAAAAGCCTTTTGATTGTTCATAAAAGGGAGTCAGACTTTTTAGCTACTGTACAATATTAGGAGCAGTTTCCACCTTTTCCCACACATGTAACATAAACAAATCCTTTGTTTTTCATTCTCTGTCTTTTGTTTGCATATTTCTAACCTGAAAACAATTGTAACTGACAGTTGGTCTGGCCATTTGGCTAAGGGGTGATAACTCCAGAAGCCAATCCACAGCCAGACCCACAAATGTATAAAAAGTAAGAAATAAACAGGCAGAGGGGCTCTGGGCTTGGTTCTCGGCCTGGGCTCTCGTGGAGGAACAACTCTGCCCTGCAAAATCTCTCGTCTCCGTGTGATTGCTTTGCATATCCCGAACTCACCACAATACTATAGCTTTCAGGCACTGGGGCACAGTGCCAGTGCTGCAACAGCTGCAGAAAGTAGGAACAAAGAGGGAAGATATAGAGTTGTGCTGTAGGGGGAAAAGGAAGAGTGGAGAAAAAAAAAATCTTTTGCATTCATGGAATGATTGTGACACAATCATAATAATTCAGAAATAATTATATTTGTTATCAGTCAACATAATTTCCTGCAGTTCTACACACAACATCATTTTCCTTTTCCAGCAGTCAGGCTGAACAAACGGTTCTGTTCTTGTTATTATTTTAGTTTGAAGCAGAGTAATATTGGTTGAACTAATAGTATAAACACAATGATATCACTTAGAAATGCCTGAAGATTGGCATTTAGCCTATTGTTTCCTAATATGATGCAACCATATTTTTTCATTCTCACTTTTTTCCCTTGTGTTTTGCTGAAAAAGGCCATGGTGCTGTGGTACTGTAAGGACAAACACTGCAATATGATTAAAGTCTAACTCTGAGTTTAAGTTATTATCCAGAGCCCATTACTGTAGTATTGGAATGCCTAAGACAGACTATTTAGTAGATGAAAGAAAAATAACACAAAACCATATCACGCTGTTTATTTTAATGCTGTAGGGTAGAATTCTGTGTATGACATATTTAAAATGACTGATGGATTTTAACTTACAGTTTAAGAGACAGGATGCAGGCCCCTTGCTGTGACTTTCTTCTACCAAACAAATCTGTGACTCCCCAGAGGGCCTGGTGTGTCCTTGGAGAGGAAGGTCATGTTACCTTCAGCTTTTCTTAGAGACTCGGCTGAAGAAAGAGGCCAGCTTTAGCCTGGGCCATTCATTTCTCAGGACTTTTGCCATAGGATATGGAGCCTGTTCCCTCCTTCAAATGAGAGGAGTGCTATGAGTTCTCGCTGACATATTTCTCTCTTGTTAGATGTCATAAACTTACCCTAAGAGAGGCTCACATAAAGAGGAAACATTTATTCTGTTGCTAAAGTGTATAAGGCAGTACACCAAGCTAAAAGAGAGTCCTGCTGGACAATAGCATACAGCTCATTAATATAACTGGGTTAGAATTTGGTCCTTTATGCTTGCTATAGCTCTTTCCAGTCAGCTTTTATTGTCGCTGAAATATTTTGCATTGTCATATGAAATGATTAATATATAAACATGAGAGAAACAAAGACAAATGTTAGAGGATCTCTAGTGGGTTTACTGGAAATTGAGTACAGGAAAATGAGTGCTGGAAAACACACATAAAGAAGAACAGGTTTATTTATAACAGCTAGAAAAAGAGGCAATTGGAACCAGTTTCAGCTCTTTTGTTACTTCCCTCCTTAATATTGTTCAGATAAGGAATTTACACATACGCATCTCCAATTTGGTTTTCCACATGCAGAAGAGAGAAGTATTCTGCCTTTTTTGCTGAGACACTATGAGAGATAATAGTATAGGAGGTTACAAGAAGTATGATGTGAGGATCTTTGCTGGATATAGACTCATACAACATATTTTATTAAACATGTGGGAGCAGAAGAGTAGCCTGCTGATCACATTCACAGGTTTTATTAAATTAGGAGAATTGGAATCTCAAGAGGCTAAAAAGTGGCAAAATAAGACTCAAGTTGGCAAAATCATACTTACCAAAAAAGTAAAATCCTTAATTTAAGGTAAAAGCCATCACAGTTTTAAGGAGGTTAGAGGCTTTTAAGTTATGACCTTTAAATTTATGGTACTTTGGACACTTGGCATCTATAGGAAACCATTCAACTATACTGTTGATTTTTAAGACTGTAGTCTTCTTTAAAAATTCTTCTACAAAGGCTTGGAGTAGTGTGTAAGAAGATTCTGTTCCAGCCAGCTTCTTTCCCTTTAGTCTCATTTCAAAGTCACATTGATGAGAACAAAGGAAGTTTCTCAAGCAAGAAGTACTGAAAACAAGCTAATGAAAGAGCTTTCTATTAGCCAAATTGGCAGCTTCTTTACAGGGATGTAGCTGCTCCTATGAAACAGACTCAAGAGCATCCATTGCTAGATATTATTTCTTTAGTAATTGTCACTACACAAATACTGGTACATAAATGTAAGAAACATCTAGGAATGTCTAACTATGCATAGTTACGGATACATTTCAAGAGTTTATGTTGTTTGACTGGAGGAACTGTGGCACTACCTAAAATTTATGCACTAATTACAGGCTTTTAATATTTTATCAATCAATGAACATTCCACTTAGAGGCTGATTTACAGATAGTCTCAGCACCCCATAGCTCCAATTGAACGCAGTAGGACCTGGAGATCTCCACAAATCAGAGACCTTCCTCCTGTGATTTGGAAATCGGTGAGTACCAAGTGACGACTGATCCTGCCAAACTCAGGCAGAAGAGGATGTGCATGTAGTGTGTAACCAGCCAGTGGTGGAAACACCACTATGGACATGGCTGAATAAACCCTTTGGGAGGACTGAAAAAGCATTAGGTATCCATATGAACAGAAGCAGCTTTTAGAGTTTTACAGCCTTATTACCAAAGAGTTTCAAGGGTAAAGAAGCCTCATGTTTTAGAACTGAGGTTGTTGACATGTGTGTAACAGTATAGATTGTTGTCTCTATTATAATACAGTCAACAGTTGAACTAGGTCATCAGCATTTTTGTGTTAATATTCTTGTGTTTATACTAAACTGATCCATGAAGTGCATGAGGCAGTGTTTGCCCTCAGTGTGATGATGTATGTTTCTGTGAATGCTGGATTGTTCTCTTTTCTGCATTGCTCGTAGAATATTTTTTTACCTAGATGATGGAGAATGGGATGGCTATATGCAGAGGATGATGAGTTGTGATGAATATGAGTATTTTCCTAATCTGTTAGTTTGCTCAGTACTACTCTAAATAAAATTGTTAATAAGTAGTTAAGTTTTACATAACTTAATAAGCATAAAACCCCACGTCTCTATATAACTTCCTTTGCAAAATGTTTAAGGGTTTATATACCTCCCATGACTGCCCACTGCTTCCATCTTATACCATATTATGGACTGTGCTGCAATCAGCTGGTCCCCATAGCCGTCACTGGCACTCCCTGAGACTTTTCTCCTCCACATGGAGACAGGAACATAAGTACTGACTTATTAGCCCATACACTCAGACTGGACCAACAAGGCCCTTCTTTTCTCAGGTTAACAGCCCAATGTTTCCTTTCTGTTGTATTTCAAGGATCATGCTGAGGTGACAGGTGGAGGGCAGCAGTTCTTACCAAGATGAATGGTTATTCCTTGAGGCACTGAAGTGACCCTCAGACTTCAGGAGGAGCCCTTTCACTGTCTCAGTGAAAAGGGGCTTCTATTGCCTTTTTCAGCACTGGGAAAAGACTAGAGGCAGCTTAAGAAATCCACAATGAAAGGGCCTTAGATGGCTTAGAAGAAACACAGGTCAGGTTCTTTCAATAATGCTGAAACTCTTCTTGATGGATGCTCTGCTTGGTGTCATGCTCTGCTCATGCTACGGTGTGCAGGAGCAGCAGGATCACAGGGAGACAGGACCATAGACACAGGATAGGCTCCGTGTGGTGACAAGGCCATAACTCAGAAAGATTACATCAGCTATCTTTCCAATAGGCCATTTTTGTTTTATTTATAACCAGCATAACTAGAACACTGTGTGTTTACCTCTGAACTGTTTGCCTTCCTTCCATAGCTGATTGTGGGTTTCAGATGGAGCAATGGACAACTAGGAGCCAAGATAAAAGCCTGAGAGGTGGAATAATCGCTTGAATGGAGATAGAACACTCTGCAGATAGATGAGTGGATCTAGAGAACTTTAAAGCAGTAATTTAGTATGGAAGTCTACCTTTGGCTCTGAATCCTTTGGAAAGATATGATACAGTTCACCTGTAGTTTTGAGATAGATGCAGGAAAATTTAAAACCTGCTGAGTGAGAGGTTAGAGACAGTTTGCAGATGTAGCAGTAATGGCTCAGAATCTAGAAACCTGAAAGGAAGCAACTGTGACTGGATTTTAGGAAAAAAATCAAGAATTCAAAGGCAATGATGTATGTGTTCTTAAATAAGAATTGAGGGGCTCACTAAAGACCTGCCTTTGATATATGGACACTGTATTGTAACAATTGTTTCCTTTCATTCTTGATAATTTAAGATTATTTTTTAATGTACCTTCCAGTAACATGCAAATGATGTAGTGTTGAATGCAATTGTATTATAAAACAAAGCAAGGACCATCTGAACTAAAATTGATGCACAGTACCAAATCAGGTACTTAATCACTCATTTTTGTTTGATTTACTGGAGCTATTGTGTTCTTGTTATATATTACTGAAAAAATTTAATACACAACATGTCTCTGAATACCATGATATTTAGATGTGCTTTAGGAGACAATTAGATAATTCTGATTCTCGAAAATCCAATAGCACTATTAGACTTGCATATTTAAAACACTCCCTTCTCCTCTTGAGTTTAAATGCACCCATACTCTGCCCTATGCAATAGCAAGTTGTGCATGAGTGTCCCATGCAAAAGACTTTTAAAAGCACAAGTGAAATTAATTTCAGCTGGATACAACTGGTTTTTTTTAAAAAAAGAAGCTAATATACTTTTTACTGTAAGGCTTTAAAAAATCTGTCTGTGAAGAGGATTGAGATATTTTGTGTATGCTACTGCTCTATCTTCATTTGGAGATAAATTATCACATTATTCTCTTTGCTCTCCCACTTGCAAATTAAGTTGTCATTCAACAACTCATATAGAGCCAAGTTGCACAATCCATAAGAACAAATAATTCAGCTATTCTTTTTTTTTTTTTTTTTTTTTTTTCCTTAATGCTGTCTTTTATATGTATGGGTTTGTGATTTTTTTTCCCCCTTTAGTCTTTACATCTGACTTTATATTGGAAAGATGCTTATAAATTTTTTCCCTAGTAGCTGGACACCATTTAAATGCTATTGATAGTAAATAAAAAATAGAAAATATTTTCCAAGAGCATACTTAGAAAAACACCCCCACATTTCTTTTGGCAAGAAAATTTTGACTTCTATTATTTTTTTCAGAAGAATGTGAGTTCCAGAAGAAAAAAGAAATACAAAAATTACTGTTCCAAATTAGTATACAAAGAGAATCCAAAGCCTTTTGATGTATTTTGTTTTTACGTCATTAAGCTCTGATATTTCAAGTCCAAACAAAATGAATATCTTCAAAATAATGATACTAGACAATAATGAAAAATTATTTTTAGTGATTTTTTTTTTTTTTCCCCATAAAACTTTGAGCTGGGAATTTGCATGAAAACTCACTAACAGTCTCTAAGAAACTGTTCTGGATGTTTCTGGATTAAATAGTCACATTTGGCAGTAACCTCTTGAATTACTGTAATTAAATTTTTTATCTATGTAAGAAGTTCTTAGAAGCATTCACATTTTCAGTGGAATTTATTTTTCTTCAAGTAGACCTGAAGAAAAGTTCAACTCAAAGTACTGGGAAAGATCTTCTTTCTCCATGGTTTCTGCTCCCTGTTCAAGCTAAATTTCACAAGACCAATTTGCTAGAAGCCAGTGAATACAAGTAGAGTAGTGTTATAGTTCTATATTTCACCTGAGTTGAACAAGGTTTTGAAACCAAGGTAGATATAAAGGAATACATCTCACTTATGATGTTAGTGCTATATTGAGGCTGTGGTCTCACTTCCTCACTGCTCAATGAGTACAGGGTCTGCGAGGCTTGCAGTGCTAACTTTGCATGTATTGAGAACAAACCATAGCCAAAAGTGACCCAGTGTTTCTATTCTCAGCAAGTGACTGTATTTTAGGAACAGTTTATACCATTTTAATTTCATTGAGCGTGAATGGTAGTATCTCAAAATTTTTTCCAGATCACTTCCAATCTTATATCTACAGTGACAGGGAGAAAAACACCTGGGACTTCAATAGGCTGCCATTATGCTGCCCTTCAGCAATGAGTGCTGGGCTGTCTTCCTTAGTTCAGCAAGTAGAGTCAAATGTGCCTCATCAACTGTTTCTGGAAAAGGTGTTGTTTTCTTCCATGGAGACACTAGACGGGGCCTGAATTCTGACTTCCTGATTAATGTGCTTTTTTTGTGCCTGCTACTCTGGTTTTCCTACAGCCTACTGATTTGCCATTGTGCCCATCTCAGGAGTACACACCTCTTCCTTCTCCCTTGACTAATGTTTTCCACAGTCGGGCAATTGTGTAGATGCTTTTCTAGATGCCGTCTAGCACTTGTGCTGGCCACAAATGCCTGATATTGCCTGGTAGAAATGCTGACTTTAGCAAAATCATGTTTCAAAAAAAAAAATCAGTTGGAAGAAAGACACCAACCTGTTATCCTGTCTTACACAAGGCTACATAGAGGCTCATGCTGCATACCTAATCAAGTGCTTTGAAATCCCTTTTTTATCTGCTGCAATAGCTGGTGGGAAATGATGCCTGATTAGAGCCAAAACTTTCCCTGTGCAGGCTAATAGAGTGTGGAACTGAGGAGAAAAAAGCTGCAGAGCCTTGCTTTTGCCTTGCTGAGACATGGCCCTGGCAGCAGTGGGGGCATCCCTTTGGTGCCAGGAAGGCACAGGCTGGGTCTCTCCTGGGCTGCAGATACTCCTGGACTGCTCCCTAGGTCAGCATATTGAACACCTCACTTCATACACAGGACATATTGAAAGGACATAGAGGGATAAGTAGCTTGCTCTCTTTTCCTTGGTGCTCCTTAGAGGTTTAAGGTCCTTATCTATGGTCCTTATCTGTGGTATCTAGGAACAGCAGATGCTGAATAGATGAACACATCTCATTTTAGAGATCTAGGCTTACTCTTTAAGACTATTGAAAAGGTACACTATGTGGATATTCTACACATCAACACTAATACTCTCTTGCCATCAGGCAAGTGGATCTTTTACGAGGTGAAGTCTGACCATAATTTATCTGGGTAAAGTAACCTGACTACCTATAGACCTCAGTGTCTTCACACAATGGATCAGGAACTTCAACTATATCTAACAGATTGGAAAACTGAGAGGAGGGGAAGCAGTATATCTGTAATAGAGCTGATAAGGAACTGACACCTCAGGCACCCATTTGAGCATCAGATTCCCCACATGTGTTCTCTGGCTCCTGAGGAGGACTGTGTAACTAAATTCTCTGTATGACTTAAAGAAAATATATGTCTAGAGTATTATTCATAAGATTAATCGTGTTATGTAGCCTTTTCTCCTATGAAAGACCAGCAGTGGTGCCATTTTTATTTATTTCACTACACAAAAACAAACTGTCAGAGAGTGTCTGCTAGTGGGCTACTCTGCAACAGCACTAAGTGCTAAAACATACAAGTTTGCATATTTATATTTAGAGAAAAAAATAGAGAATTTTTCTGCCAGGATTTGACTCTGACCTTATGTTTACTTGTATCAAAATTGTTCAAAAAAAGAGGTGGAAGAAACCAGCCAAGTCCCCTCTAAAATGATCAATGGCACCAGACCCACTGAGTGTAGATCCTAGTAATTTTCTATAAATAGAACTTGGAGGAGTTGTAGAAGATTTGCAGATCCTGTAATTTTCCAGCGGAAGCTGATGACTGGCAGCTGACTCTGGAGGCTGATGAGCAAGCAGGATGACTCCCAGCTGTCCAAGGGAGATCTACAAACAACTTGCAAGGTACTTCAATACTTGGAAATTGCCTATCTTTCAAAAGCTTTTTTGTTGTTTCAAAATAAATGTCAGGGAATACATGCGTGGCAACATTCTCCTGTTTATCAAGTGAAATTTCTGAAGAATCTCTTGACCCTCTCTTTGACAAGTGCACAAATCATCAGCCTGTTCTTGGACATGCTTACCAGCATTAGTGGATATTACTTGTACTAGAAAGTATCTGAAGGGTCAGGACTCGTGAATTATTGGTTTTACTGCAACCCCTAGGGACACTACATGAAAATTGGAACACAAGGCGTTGAACAAGGTACTTAAGCATATAGCAAAGAAGTCCTGGAAATCTGCAGTTTGAAGTAGACAGCATTAAGTGTGTTCCAAGGAAATAGAGAGAAGAGGCATTAAAGGAGTATAAAAGTGGTCAGAGGTTTAACACCACCAATATTTCATGAAGAAGTACTTATTAAAAACAATGTCATAGGGATGATATACATATTGGTTGAAAGCTTATGTGCAGGGCAAAATATATATGTGCTGATAACTTCTCTTAGGTGTGGAAGTTGGGTTTTCATGTGCTGGGACATTACAGATGCCTACAAATTGTGTCTTACATATAAGTTGTTTATAATGTGATTGCAAACAGCAAATGTATTGTTTCAACATGGTAATGTTTATGAGCTGCATTTCAGTTTATAGGTACACACAGATTGCCTGGAAAAGTACTAGGCCATTCCATTTTTAAGCAGTGATGAAGAAATATGGAAGTTTACGTATTCCCTTCCAGTGTAAAATCACAGTGTAGAATCACAAAATAAGTCCAAGAAGACTACAGTTGTTTGGGTCTTAAGTTTCTATGAAGTACCTCATACTCTTCTGCTGTCTGTGAGATTATCTGAGATTCCAAATAGGGTTATTTCCAGCCAAGAAAGGAAGAAATGAAAGGCTGGGAATCCATGAGAAATCAAGACTGTGATGCTATAGATTCTCAGCATAGACTTGCAAAAAAACTTTTATCAAAAGCTTTCCTTTGGCTACCAGCAGAACCTGTAACAAAGTCCAGCTGGTTTCTGTACAGCTTTTGGCTCCATGACCCATGTGTACACTCTGGGGAGAGGGGGCTCATGCAGGGTAAATGGATTTAATGCTGCTTCAAGCCACATTAACTGTACTCAACATTTACAGCATATGGTTCCCAGGTTTCCCGGTGGAAAATATCATTCAGACCTGCTGCTCGTTAGTTTTTTGTACACCCTCTACTCTGCTTTCTCTTTCACTATGACCTACAAACCATCTGAAGGTTTTGGAGTAGAGGGGTGTGCAAAGGGGAGTGGTAACATTAAATATTCCTTTCTTGGCTTAATTTTGCCCCCATGTCATTAGAAAATATGTAAACCAGAAAAATGGACGCGCTAATTGTAAAAATATCAAACAATAAATACTCTTTGTGATTTATAGTAGAAAATAAGAAAGAATACTCTTAAAACTTATTTATAGACAAAGTTGTTCTTTTAATATTTTTATTTTCCTTCTATCTCTGCAAACTTCATCACTTTACAGAAATACACAGGTAAGCAGCAGTTCATCGGTAGAACAGTCATGCACAGTTTCCTAGAGTTATGTGTTTATAGAAGAGAACAATCACTGAATGGACTTTTCACTTAAGCCTCCAGATCGCCTCAACTTCCCTAACAGTGGTATGTGTGGTTAGGTATTCTGTGCAGAACTCTCCCTGAACAGTGAGAGATGCATTACTTAAGCTGCCAGCCAGACTATACATTTTTACCTGCTCAGCTGTCGGAGTTAAGAGCTTGGCTTGCCAGGGATGGCACAGAAAGGAGGTGTGCTGGTGAAAGAGCAGGACATCCCTGTTAAAAGCTGTGTATCTAATTTCTCATGCAGAGTTGTTTTCACTCATTTTCCTGTTCTTCAGCACTTAATGATTTTTCTGTCATCAATGGAGGTTTAATTGAGGGGGATTAGGGGTGGATTAAAGGATCTCATCAGAGCTCAAACTCCCTGCATCCACTTCCTGTTGAGTCCTCTCAAGAGAAGAGCTATTGACATTAGAAAAGTGAAAAATACTTAAGACAGTGACACAGTGAGGCAGAACTCAATTGAACTATAACCAAGGAGTTACAAGTGTAAAGGCAAGCATGTAATAAAATCTTGGAGATCAGAGAAGGACATGGTTTACGTCATTTTGCCCACTTCTGAATTTCACCTAGCTATATACAAGAGGGGCTTAAACTTTAGCAGACACAAAGACATCACCTAAACTCCTTCCTCAAATGCTTATGGATTTTTCAATAAAAGACACTTTCCAGCATATAGTTGAATCAATATTAAAAATGTAAAATTCACCACACAAAACCCCAATGGATTTACATTTCATTCTATATTTACATTGAATTTAGAATCAAAACTATGTTAGGAACATAAACCCTCTTTTTCTCTTTTTATACCAGAGATATGTAGGATTTCAAGGTTATGCATTTATTTGGGTTAGTTCTCTTTTTACTTTTTTCTTGAAAGTACTATATCTTATCTAACCAGGAGAAAAGGGAGAGGGAATAGAGTCTCTGAAAATAAATCTGTTGAGCACTTAGACAGACATGGGAGAAAATCCTGACCCAGCAAAGAAAAGAAAATACTCCTAGTGATTTCAGTGGGCACAGTTTCATATATCGCTTCCCAAAGAGCAAAAGCTTAGTTCTGCTCTCCATGTTTCACTTTAATCACCAGGAGTTACACATGCAAATCCACAGAAAGACAGTAACTAGAACATTTAAGCTTAATTATACAGCTCTGGGAACAATGACCAAATCTCATCACAATTTTTTATCTTTTAGACACTAAGAAATCTTTTTAGTTACAAAAATTTCCTCTCAGATATGCACAGCAGGTCTCAGCTGTGATATGCCTCTGACATCAATGGGATATATGTATACAGTTACTTAGATACACATATGCAAGTCAAAATTTACCATGAGGTTCTGTGAGGATAATACTAGTGATGTTTTCCATATCTGTACTTGAAAGAAGCAGTGGCAGTTTATTCTCTTGGAGTATGTTTTAGATACAATTCTAGTTATGACTCAGTAAAGACCTTCAAAGTTACGCTCCAAAGGGGTCCAGAAGGCTCTAAGCTAAAAATATTTTTAGAACGGAAATTCTTGTAAAATGTGTTACCTGTAAATCTTATGCTAAGCATGACTTGATGGGGACATCTCCACTCTGGGTTGCCTCTGCCCTCAGTAGCTTGCCAAAGTAAAGTTGATTGAATGTATCAGTATTTTGATGAGGTTTTTTTTTTTTTTTTGGTGTGTGTTATTATTTATCTATTATTTATTTAAAAAGATGAAAACCTGAGACATTACTGTTTGCTTTTGTAGAATAATTTTTACTCATTGTGCTATCACAAAATTGTGAGTTTCTTTGCTGCTGAACATACATAGTAGAGTGAGTCTGGCTGTGGAATGCCTGTAACTCCAGGCACATTTCTGCAGTGAATGTCTGCGATTTGTTGGCGTCTGCTTCTAGACTGTTGATTTGGATTGCAATATGTAACCAAAAATGTTTATTCTGTTTTTCATCTGTTGAAACCGGTTGCGTAGATGTTTTCCCTATCTCTTGTATAATCCATTCCTTATAAGACCTGGGTGGAGTGGGCAGGTGCCCTCCGCTATTGGGCCAGCCAGTTAAAACCAGGGAGAGCAATGTTCCTTATCTCGTCCACAACCCATCCTCCCTCCAGGGGGATATCTTCTGTTAATGGGCCATTAAGGCTCACCACCTGACTGATAACATTACATCATCCCATTGTGAGATGCTCCACCCAGTGGGAGGAGCCAACCATTCATACCTGGATAAAAGCTGGGAGTCAGAAACACCAAGGCAGCCTGTTTTCCACTGAATTCCAGAGGAAGATGGGACCCATCTCACTACCACTGGACCCTTTCTACAGGATCATCTCTACTCCAACAGAACCACATCTGTTACCCCAGGAGGATTTATTTGGACTGCTTCTGACACCCTGACCAACAGGGTGTCAGGTAGTAGTTCTGACTCTGTTGGAGTTCCCAGGATTTTTGTTTGTTTGTTTGTTTACTTGTTATTTTTTGTTGCTGTTGGTTTTTTTGTACTACTACATTTATATTTTTAATATTCCTAGTAAGAAACTGTTATTCCTATTCCCATATCTTTGCCTCAAAGCCCCTAATTGCAAAATTATAATAATTTGGAGGGAGGGGTTTACATTCTCCATTCGGAGGGGAGCTCCAGCTTTTCCCTAGCAGATCCCCGTCTTACCAAAAAAAGACACCTGCCTAGAGCCGTGTCTATAGGAGCATTTAGCCCTATAGGGTTACCAGGTGTCTGCAAATTTTGAAGAGGTTTCTGAGAGACTCACTGGATTGTCACTGCACAGCTTTTTTATGCATATACAATAAAATAAATCCAACCAGTCCCCAAACAGTCAAAGTTATCTTATAATGGCACCTGACTAACTTCACTGCACATATGAAGGTGCTTCTCTGTAGTAAATCCCAGATAAAAATTGGTAGACCTGTACTTAGGGGACTGTGTATCAGACAGATACATAGGATCTGAAAAATAATTCTGTAACAATTCAAACTCAGTGCTACTAGTTCACATAAAAGAACTTGTCAGAAAAAACACAGGGTTCCAGGACCCCACACGTTTGCAGTTGCAATGTCGAGGAGCTCAGCTGCAAGGAGACTGGAAATTGATGTTGAAGGACAGGAGCCAATAGAAATGAGATGAAGCACAGTTAGAAATTGGTTAAAAAAACAGCTAAGAAATAAAAACTCAGATTTTTCAACTTCCCACCCTCCAGAGTTACTCTGGAGGGTTGTTCTCAGCATTCAGAATAAAAATATTAATGGAGAATACAGCTACTAAAAACATAGTCTCACATGCTACACTATATTTGATAAACATAGCATATCACAGATACTTGACTATAATGCCTTTCTTCGTTTTATATATATATATATATTTAAAATACCTGATTTGAAACAAGTGACTTCAAGTCTAGGGTGTTTAAAACCAAATAGCATTGTGTAAATTATGTTAAATTGTGAAAATGATGATTAGAATAATTCAAGAGTCAAATTCAGACACCTATTATATGCTGCTGAACTTCAAGTATAATTGTGTCTGTCTCACATTGATACTAAAAATAGGAATATTGTAAATGAAGTGGAAGAAAAATTATGGCACAGAATCCCATGACTTATAGCCTTCAGAGCATCAGTCTAGTGGTCAGACATAACATAACATGGCCAATAGATTCTCCTGAAGTGCTCCTTGCTATTACAAGGGAACTGCTGAAAACACGAAGAAGAGAAAAGAGATTCTTTCAGCATTGTTGTTAAATTCCAGTCAGCAGCCAGGTCCCACACTCGCTCTCTCAGTCCCCCTAGAATAGGATGAGGGAAAGAACTGGAAGAGTAAAAGCTGGAGAATGTGTGGTTGAGCTAAAGACTGTTTAACAGGTGAAGCAAAAGCTGCTCACACAAGGAAAGCAAAACAAGGTAGTCATTCACCCCTTTCCATGGGCAGGCAAGGCTTCAGCCATCTCCAGGAGTGCAGGACTCTGTCACATGTAACAGTGTTTTGGGAAGAGAAATGTCACCACTGGAAATATTTCCCCTTTCTTCCTCCTTTCCCCAGCTCTATATGCTGAGCATGATGCAATATGATATGGAATATCCCTTGTGTCGCTTGCGGTCAGCTGTCCAGGCTGTGTCCCCTCTCAAACTCCTTGTGCACCCGCAGCTTCCTCGCTAGTGATGGCGGTGGCGAGGGTCACAAAACGCCTTAACTCAGTGTCAGCACTGCTGGCCAGCAACAAAAAAACCTCTATACTATCAACACTGTTTTCAGCCCAAATCCAAAGCATATCATCATACTAGCTACTATGAGAAAAAATACATATCCCAGCTAAAACCAGCACAAACATCTTCCAAAAAAGTAGACAAATGCAAAACTAAAACTCATTACAGGCTTTGGAATTCTTTCAAACAAAGATGATCAACTCTGAGAGTGATTGAAAACAGTTAATGTCTGTGCTACTAGTATTTTCCTTAGAAAAATTGAGCTGTAAGGCTGACCAGTTCTTGTACATGTTGGAAAGCAGTAGTTGTCTGACTGAACCAGAACTGCTGTTGAGAAATAAGACAAACAAGAGAAACATGTTTCACAGATCTCAACTTCTCCTTCATAAGATTTTTCCTTTAAAATTTTCAATTTACTATTTGTATTGAAGTTTCATAGTTAAAAACTCAGTCTTGTGCTTTTCATTTATACAGCTGACATATACTAAATTTACATTTATGTTTCAGGCAGTAAGAAGACATCACAGAAAAGAAGTCCTTGATTAATTTCATCTGCTTTTGGTTACATTTATTTCATTTATTTTCTTATTTGTGACCACTGTTCATACTTTCTGGAAACTGATTTTCTCAAATTAACAATACAATTGATTCCTGCTGTGGGGTAGCTATTTCAAAAATCCTGTGAATTTTTTTTTTTTCTTTTTTTTTACTAGCTCGGTTAAAATGTCTTTATTTCATTGGCAGTAAGAGTTCAAGTAAGCCTGTAAAGCTACCATTGTGAGCAGAAGGAAATTGCCTTCATCTATTTTTCTAAGAGATACAGAACTGCATGATTTAGAAGTGTGATAGAACATTTATAGGTGAATCTGACAACTGCAAGAGTAGAATAACAAGTCAGATAAAGCAGAAGAACAGTTTTCCTCAGGTAAATGCCATATTTTCATAAAATTTCAGTTTGCACAACTTGTTGAAATGCTGCAAGAGACTGAAAGCACAGTCAGAACTTTGAATAAATTAGATGATATGATTTAGATGTGTTGCAAGAAACCATCAGAATACGTACATAAAGAGGCTTTGTGGATCAAGGCTTTGAAATAAGCTGGATTTGTAATAACAAGGTTTTATAAAGCATACAGTCTAGGGGAATGTACACCTAAAATATTTCAAGGCTGAAGTTTTCCATAGTGACAGAGAAAAGAAACATTTCCTCATTTGAATAATATTTAATTCTGTGTCCAAAGATATCAGATTGACCAAAACTATCCAGAGATATAGGGAATTTGACATGGTGATGAGAGTCTCAATCTTCTGATAAAGCTTCATTTTCTTGGAGGAACTACAGGACATATGCCACCTTGGTAGGCACATTATTGAATTTTTGGCACAGATCTGGAGACCATGCTGTTTGTGCTTTCCGTGAATAAAAGATCTCTGTATTCAGATCCAGTGAGACAACCAGATCTTGGCATGTATTCCTTGTTCCTTCATAAGAGAAATACCAGAAAATCAGGTCAACCTGCTTAGTCTAGTACCACCTTTTGTTTGGATAACTTCAGCTGGGGAAATATGATAGGGAAGGTGCAATGTATGAGACAAAGTCATGGCCTGAATGAACATTTTTACTAACTTTTTGAAAAGCTCCCAGGGAATTCATTGGAATCTATGTTAATCTAAAGTAGAAAGAGTTACTATAGTTACTAATACAATGGTTACTAAATATAATTCTCACTATATAAAGTGTGCATTTTGGGATCATATAAGTTGAGAAGATAAAAGATCTTTAATTATGTTTGCCAAGGTAATAAATGATTGGCTCCCTTTTATATTGTTGCACTGTAGACAGAATATGTGCATAACACTTTAAATGTTTTCAAGAATTCAGCATCAGCCAGGAGTATGAGCGCTTGTTCCTTCTTTTTTTATTTAAAGGTTGGCAGTAATTTTTCATGTCAAGGTCTTGATTGATGTGGGTTAACTTTCACTAAAAGTCTTTTGGAACATTTTGAGTAATGTTAAAAAATTATGGCATGCAATACATCAAAATATTTTTCTAGACTTCCTGCATAAGTGAACAAACACAAGGGAAATGTGGAAAGGCATTTATGATATTTTGTAAGCAAGTTTCAAACTGCATGTTGCAGATTTATTTGCTTTGTAGCTTATGCTGTGATGCATGTTGCATTTTATTAAAATACACTATGGGTGGGGAATAGATGGTGATGTACTACATTTTTGTCTTTGCCCATGTCAATTTGAAATGGAGATCAATTCACCAAGAAATGTATCCAAGCATGGATTATGTAACTTGTCCATCAAGTGTCAGTTTCCTGGGGAAATACTAATAGCAAGTTCTCAATCTTAGGCCAAATGTCAAGGCTGTAACGTCCAGCACTCTGAGTGTGGAACATGAGATTACAAAAACTGCCATTGACAGGCAAATGTTAAAGCTGCTGATCTTCAGCAGTCAAGAACTCAATAGCACAGAAAATCCCTCCAAGACATAATTCCCAAAGATAAGTAAAGTAAAACAAGATGAGGAATGGTGAAGCAGCAATGTATTTTCCTAAAAGAAAAAGAAAAAGGGATGTCTACTGTTGCTCTGTATTGTAGGTTTAAAAAAAAAAAATAGATCACTGGCAGGTGTATGTTTTGGAGCTCTCCTTTTTAGACAGTCAGTGCCTTAACCTTCACCCTCAATAGAAGACCTTTATAAGAACCTGAGGAATGAAAGATGCCAACCTTGTATCATTCTGTTCAGGTGTCTCAGTGAGGTACTCATGAGGGATGTCTAGAATCCCTGCAGTCAGTCCATCCAGAGGTGTCTGTCTTTCTGTTTTGGACATACCAAGTCCCTAAGCAAAATGTTGAGACTAGAGACTTGTGAATGCACCCGGTACTGCATTCACAAAGAAAATAGGCTCTTGGCTTTGAGCAAAGTAAAATTCAAATAAGCCCATAAATGGCTGAGGAAAATGTTCAGAGATGCATTAAAACTATCAGTGTCAGGAAGTGTTAGAACTTTACACTAACACAATCTTTATTCCTTCACGTTTTTCTTTCTACTTCAAACCCATGTTAGATACTCTCTAAGCATGAGGGATAAACTGTTCTCTGATAGATGAAAGATGATGATTTTCTAAGATGTTTGCATTAGGCAACCAGTTTAGATTAGAAACCGCATGCTTTCATGCCATTAAACTCGGGTGAGATGAATCCTAAATCTAATGTGTATAGATAAATATTGGTAGTTAAAAATACTTTAAGATATTTTCAAGTTCTGGGTAGGAAGTAGCCATCTTGGGAAGACATGATTCAGTATTTCTAAATGTTCAAAATTACCTAAGTGAGCTATGTCTTGGAAAACTGGATATCATTGGGAAAGTGACACAAAAGGACTGAGAGTGTTTGAAATGCTATAGTCAATATTATGTGTACCATACTCTGCTGAGGCACTCAGTGAAAGTGTTGTACAAAAAGCCATCAGCAAGTATTCCCTGTTTTGCAAAAATTGTGTGATAGCACTTACCATAACTGCCAAAGTTCAGACTCTGTTATTTCAGTATAATTTTTACTTTTCCAAATATTCCTAATGTATTTTCATTGCTGTCTTGAAATTAATCAAACAGACAATGCCTAATAAGGCATTAAGATACTTGACTATATAGTATCAAACAACGACCAGAAACTTTTCTTTGTTTCCAAGTCTTAAGGCACCAGTGGCTTCAGAAAAATATATAACCTTTCAACAAAGATTTTAATTTTTTCTAAACTGAAAGAAGACTAATACTGTGCTGGCAATTTATGAACATTTTGTTCTTCCAAGATACAGTTGTGCATAGATCTTGGGAAACTGTATTATTTAGCTCGTTGTAGCTCTGTAAAAATACATGAATAATAAAATATGCACTTCTGTTGCATTTCCAGCAATCACATTGTTTTCTCTATTCCTACTTTTCTTAGCAATAAAAGGTTTCAAGAGTTTTGTTCTAAGAATCCAAGCTAGAAATTATTTTTATGATCTGCTCCATTTGCATGCTGTCTCACATCTGACAGTCCACTATGAGCAATTGAGAGACTTTTTCTGCATAAATTGCAGTAAGCCTTATGGCAATTATTGCTATCTTTACTGATCCATGCAAAACCATTTCTTCTCTCATTCCAGAAAGTGCAAAGCCTCTTCTTTTTAGGGAGTTGTTGACCATATTACAGTTTTCAGCAATATAGCTGTGCAAGTAGAAGTTAACCAGGCCCCTGAGAGGCCTGGTTAATTAGAACTTTTGCTGCATGGCAGAAGTGAATGAATTGTGGGCAAGACTGTACGTGTAGATTTTTTACCCAGAAAGGGCAAATTTATTTTCTATTAATTACACTAAAAATATAGGGTTATCTGTTATATGTGTTAAGACACTGCAAGGTCAGGCTATTAAAATAATGAATCATTTTAATGACGCTACTACAAAAATGAAGTAAACAAATAAGATGTGAGACAAATGGTAGGTATGATTTAGTTTAAAACAGATGTGAATTGACTGAAGTATAAATACATATATATTTAAAAGACAGTATTTTTTCCTCTGCTTTCTCAAGATGGCATCTTTGGCTCCTGTTATTTACCTTGTCAACATGACAATGTTGAAGATTTTGTGATACCAGCCTGTATGAAGTTTTGCTGGTTTCTGTGTTTTTGTTGGTTCAGGAATGAAAAGCTAGCTTAGGTCTTGTTTGACTTCTGCCCTGAACATCTACAAAAGGCAGGATTAATGGTTTTCTAATAATGTCTTCAGAGGCATGAAATGAATAAAGGAGCAGGTAGCAATATCTTTATGAGACACCTAGCAGGTTATATCTTGATTTGTTGATGGAATGTTCACTGTCATGGCTGAAAGCCATGTACAGAGCTATAATTCAGTCAATTAAAACCACATGAATAATATTTAAATGCTGCTTAAGAACATGCTCACTGACTGCTCTCTATTTATATGGAACACATATATTAGCTATTTACATTAACTATTTATAAGCCAGTATTCAACTTGTGATAAATGCATGGGACAAAATAATCTTTAGATAATCAATAGTTTAATGTGCAGGATGCTAGATATAGCTCTGGAAATGTGTCTCAAAACTGTCTTCTTCCACTTCTATAGCAGCTGATAGCATATCTTACAATCTCTGCAAACACATCTTTTAGTGTCTTCTGGTTTTAAATGAGAATCTAAGGCATTTGTGAGAGAGGCAGGGCTTTACGAGTTCATGTAGCAGCATACCTACATGAACATGCTACATGACCACTCACTTTTGAAGTCCTGCCTCTCTCACAAATGCCTTTGTTTCTCAGAACAAATCATTGTCACACTGTAGCTGAGGCTCTTCAAGGATGCCCCACAGTCCAAAGCCAGGAGACGTATAAGCTTGTGACCTAAGGAATGAACAGGTAGAAGGTGGCTGTGACTTTCTAGCCTCCTCCCTTGCGAACAGACCTCTGCTTAAATGAGGAAGCCATTGCAGGAATTGTTAGCTCAGGGCAGGACACCGTATTTTGCTTGTTTAATTCTTCAAGACAGCTAGGAAAGGGAACTGTCATTTTTAGGTTTTTGATTTATATTGTCAAAAATCCATAGCCTTTTGGAGAATGAATTATTGCAGTGACAGTAAGCAACATCTGTGAAATGTAATTAATTAAGGGGTATCTCTTAAAATACGTAAGATAATAACCACAGGACATCAATTAGGATGGCGAGGAATGCTTGCTTAAAGTGAGAGATGGATCACCCTAATTTTTCTTGTTTGTCAGCTAGAAGTGATGAGAATTTATGTTTGTCATTCACTAAGGATTAATGCAGTTAGCCTTGAAACCTTGACCACTTTGTTCTGAATGCTTGTTTGCAGACTTCTGGCTCACTTAAATTATGAATGAAAAAAAAAAAAAATTGTAATGAGTCTTCATTGTTTTTGATCCCTTTCAATTTCTCTATAAAACTAGAAAAGAAGGGACGCTCACATTTCTGTGAACAAGCAATGTTATAATTTTATTCCTGTGGCCGTAATGTGTGAAGTACCCAGTGAGCATACTAGGTGTCTGTGCAGTCAGGAATTGGTTTAGTCATCATTCCTGGAGGTATTTAAAAGACACGTAGATGTGGCACTTATGGACACGGTTTAGTCATGGGCTAGGCAGTGCTGGATTAGTTGTTGGACTCCATGATCTTAGAGGTCTTTTCCAAACTAATCTATCTGTGGTTCTAACATACTTTTACTTCATAACACGTTTACATGTTTGTGTCCTGTTGAAGTCAATGAGTTATGAACACTTTTTAACATGTAAGCACGTTCCTGCATGAAGTGCAAGCAATGAATGAAGCTCAGCTCTAAATTTCTTTTCTTTGACCTGTATTATGATATCCTGCTTAAAAATTATGTGGCCTGATTTTCAAGGATTTTCAAAGTGTGCAAATTCAAGTCAAACAGTACTTTATAGTCCTAAGGGATGCTTTGTTTTCCAGCTTTACAAGTGGGGCCTTACACACCTTTGCCATTGAGGCATAGGAGGAAATGATCGTATAATATCTATTGTAAACTCTGGGATACAGAGATAAAATGAACTTGATAAGAATTATGACTTTTTATCTATAACTGCTCTGAGCTGAAATTAATGCATCTTCTGTCTGCAAAAGTGGAGCAATTTAAAAAGACATATAGGACATATTTGGTGAGTAGTAGATCTGTTTAATACCGAAAATTTTATGAAAATACATAATTAAGAGATGTGAAAGATGATTTCTTGAGACCCATTTGTTTTATTTAAAACATAATTAAAGAATTTTGAAAAGGATTTCTAAGTGATTTTTAGAAATATTTATAAAGGATAGAAAAAAAATTCAGTAAAGTGAAGGAAGATACAACTAAGTGTAACCGAGTGAAGTTGTGCAGAGAAAAAAGTAATCTAGACAAGCAGAACAAGTTTGTTAGTGATAAAATACACTAAATTGTTATAAATTTTCCCAAGGAACATAATAAAAGCCCCATTATTGACTGTGCAGAAGAAGAATCTGTAAGTAATGTGTCCCTGGCAAAGTCTAATTTGGCTGATAAAATGCTTTTTAAAGCCCATTTTGAATTTTTTTGAATGAAGAAAATATTAGTGAAACCTCTGATTTGTCTGAGTTATCTCAGCAAAAAATGAAGAGAAGGTTAAGAAATGAACAAGTAAGTATTGTATGCATTTTTTTGAACCTAATCTATACTGTTCCATTTGGAGCGTCAGTTGTGGGTAAAGAAATATTTACAGCAAATCTTCCAGTGCACTGCTCCAGCAAATTGATGTGATTGGGCTTTTAGCAGGTCAAAGCCATTGGATCACAGTGGAGGGTTAGATCTAATACAGGTCTTAAAATATTTGCATTAATGAGGAATGTATGAATTCTTTCAGCAGTAAATAATTTGAAAGATACAGAAAGAAATAGGATAAATAACTAAAGAACAGTTACCAGCCTGATATGTGGGCAATCCTCTGATCCTCTTGGAACTGGACAGCTTTGGGAATCAAAGACCAGGAGTAAAATACGGCATATTTCTATCCAAAGCAGTGAATATTCTTCAAACCACCCTTGTTTCATGTGTTTACTTTGCTGGGGAATGTAGCCAAGGCCTTCAACCTCTCTGGCACCAATTAAATGTTTTAAATAAATAATTGGCAACTTATTCTGCACACACTAAACAAGATTCTACCTCTGCCTCCAAGAGTACAATGAACATGGCTTTTATGTAATTCCCAGCACACGCAGCTCTTCACAGGCAGTTTTCCCTCTTCTGATTTGAAAAGCCTAGAGAGCACAGAGGCAGTACACGGTCAGAAAATACTGGTGCTAAAAGTCCTTAGAGTGCCCAAAAGATCTAGTGAAGTCCTTTACAACATCAATTGTGTTATACTTCATCACAGGAAACACTTAACTAATCTTGGGAAGTGTATTTTTAAAAGCCACAAGGTCCAAGTACATATACTTTTCAAATGCATCAATATCACAAGTATATCATTATAATTCTGCTGTCAGCATCAGAGTAGACAGCTAAATGGACCCAAAACAGGGGGTTATTTTCCCAGTTGTTAGGGAAAAGTTTAGCAACTGTAAATGTATTTACTGACCAGAAACTAATCCATATTCTAAAGTGAGTTTTAAAAAAATCCACTTAAAAATATAACATAAGGTAAAACTTGCACTCAAATGTGAAAAGAAACCCCTTATTTTTAATAGTCTCTTAAGTTCCAACAAGTTCTAACCAAACTCTTAGTACAAGATCAAAAAAGCAAATGGACTGTTTTATCAATAAGAACAGAGTGGCAAAATGTAGAGCTCATCCGGAATATAATAACTATGTGTACAGTTGTATAGAGTGTATACCTAACAAATTATTAATAAGCCCCTGTAATTTATCTAGAATCTTCTTCAAAATTTCATCCTAACTCTGTATGCCACTGTAACGATTTTTTTAAAGTAGAAGTATTTGTGTAGCAAGGGTTGCAGCATAAATTAACACATGAAATTCGACCTCCAGCCAGCAGTAGAAAGGCCAGCTCAATCAGTAGCAGTTTCCTGTATGTGATATCACTGAATGTGGCATGCAATACTTGGGAAAACACATTTCTGTACTTCAGCCGAGTGTTCATATACTGTGAACCGACCTTCCCTGCTCAGTGTAGAGGGTGAGACCTGGCAGAGAGACAACTGTCACGACTGTCAGAGGGGAGGTGTCCCCAGTCAGCACATCCATCACACAGATGACCTCAGCACATTCATGGGAGACCCCAGGGCAGAGAGACTCTCCCTGCTCCCAAGGAGAGCAGAAGGTTGCTCTAACTTCTCCTCTGAGGGCTTTTAATTCAGATTTTACTGAACTGGGGAAGTTCCCCTACCCCTTCTCTTTAAAGACAATTTGTGCTCTGTTATACGACCATTTGGCTTCTCTTTTCAACTGTTGGAGAAGGCTGGCATGTCTGAGGTAGAGTCTGATCAAGTCCATTTTACTCTGCAAATGCATGAAAATGTACCTCCTTTTTGGACACCAGAAGCTCGCAGAAAACACAGTTTTTATTCACAATAGCAACTAGTGCAACCTGGATATCTTCCACTGTCAGCAAGAATGAACTTCACAGCTCACTAGCACATTGCTTGGTAAAATTTCAGTGAAAATCTCTATTTATGATGTACTAATTTACTGAAATGCAGTGTTGCAGACATTTAAACAAATGACTTCTCATTTTGTTGCAGCACCTGGCTGCTTATATTTAGTGATCTCCTACAGGTGGTATTTCAGTTATTGGTTATTTAATGCCAAACCTGATGGAAGTGTTCTATTTTTGTTCTCATACGTGCATACAAGTTTTTCTCCACAAGTCTGGGATCTCTAAGGAAAGCCTGCTTGGATCACTGTGGAGAAGAATGCAATTTTCTGACACAATGTATAAGATGCTATTTCCCCACCTTTCCTTTCCTATTATCTCTGTCGCTGTGCACAGTGCAGATGATAACCCACAGCAATACATAAAAGCTGAAGTAATGCAAGAAGCAGAAGTTTCTCTCTCTCACACAAATCATATTCAGTTTAGTACAGGAAGTTCAGGATGGAAAACCCAAGCTATTCAGAATATGTGAGAAAACTCCCATGTGTTATGAAATAGACAGAACAAAAAGTACCCATGTGTGTAATCATAAATATATACAGACACATTTAAAATTCTATAAAAATGTAAACTTGCATGTGCATTTAAATTTTGACACACAATTTAATTATATTTAATATATTTTGGTTTATTCTTGTAAATATGTATGTATCTCTGTGTGTGTAGAAGACCCTTGATATTTTTCTTGCAGTTTTTCAGTCTTTAGGCCACAGCTATCTACCACTATACTATGTAAGATTTGTAGATCTAAAATATATATTGAACTGATTGATCAATATATGGTTCACCATTTGCCAATGCTCTATTGTTTAATAGCTAAGAATAATGGAGGATAGAGTCTGCTATGTGGGAGCAACTAGCTGTTTACAGATTTTCAAACTTCATAGAGTTTGAGATTTTTTTCCCTCTATGTACAAAAAAATCAAATAGGAAAAATTGTAAAGCAAAATTCGAAACTCAAAAAATACCCACTTTGTGACAGTTATTTGTTCAGCTCTGTCCTGTACTATGTTCATATGGAAAAACAGTCCTTTCCCAGAGAGAAACTCCATTAATATTTGTGAAATGTTTAGATATTGTGATAAAAGGGATCCTGTTAGTACTTAGACAGATGTATCTGCAACATCTGGCAGTAGATTTCACAGCCCAGTCAGAGGTCTGGCCTTGATGACTCTGTTTAATTATCTCTTGGCTAACGAATGCATGTCTTTCCCTCTTATATCTCATAATCCTACCGAGATCCCGTCTGGGAAAAATATTGGGTAAGTGAAAACTTAGCCCAGGGAGTTGATGAGATGAGGTAAATCTCAAGCTGCCATGTTTACGAATACTCAAAGTTTTAGCACATTTTTACAAGCTTTGGCAGAAGGACATCATTAATGTTTCAAAAGTTCTCCTGATCTTTCTTTATTACTCTTTGGTCAGTGTCCCTGCAGTTTTTCAGTGTAACATTTTTTTATTACTGGAAGGAAAATAATACCTCTTGCTGGTAGACATTTTTCTTTTTCTTAATGAGTTTCAAAATAAAGTGTAATGTAGCTGTATAGGCAACCTTAAACTTGGGCATCAAAGTAGTACAACAATTAGTCCTAGTGTATTCAGCTCCCTTGAGCATCAACTTTATCATATATATAAATGTTCTGCTTTACTAATAGACCATTTGTTTCTGTCAACTGTAGGTAGAATATTATAGCTGAGGTAAATCTATGAAGGAGTAACATTTAGGTTCTGATACATGAGAGTCCTGAAGGAAGTTAATTACCATGACTGATTTCTTTGTAATTTCTACCAGTTTGGTAATTCTGTCTAGAATGTTTTTACAGGTGATCAAATATCTCACAAGAAACTATCACCTAATCTAACCTGGGCATTTGATTCCACTGAGATGCATTAGAACTACAGAAAGATATTGCACACTATTATACTAGATATAACATATTTTTAAACCAAAAAGAAAGTAAATTTTGGCCCTTAACCTACATATTTGATCTAAGCAATGTTTTATAGAAAGACTTTTCTGGTGTGGGTATGTTTTTCCTCTTTGTGATTTCCTAAATTTCTTTGAGCACCTTGCATTTGTTTCTAGTCATACAAAATTTTGAAGAGAATTTGAAGGGAAAAATGTTTGGTTGAATTTTGATTCAAAACCATGAACACTGAAATTGGTCACTACTTTCAGCAAATAGCACTTTGTATTTTCATGGTAAATTATCTTATCCCAAGTGACTGGCTTGACCAAGGATACTAGCTTGATGCATTTTTTGTAATACAACATTGTTAGTTTAAAAATAATAACAACATTTGTTTAAATGTCTTGCTTGTGTGCAGAATTTGTGGACATTAATTCAAAAAGTTAGAGAAAACCCTCTTGTAAAATATATTGTCTTTTAAAAAAGTAGCATAAGATTGCATAGCTGGAGAAAGAACAATGTGCTTTTGGCTAAATGAAACAAGATGGAGACATTGCCAATTAGAGTAATAATTATTCCTTAGGCACAGTGGATTTCTTTAAAGGAAAATTGAGTCTTGTCTAATCCTCTGTGAAGACTTGACCATTCCTTTGTTACTGAAGACCAAATATCTTAAATAGTAAGTTGCAAAACAATAGTCTTACAATGGCTGGGATCTTGATGTGATTGAATCCAAATTGCATAGATGCCTGAGACCAGTCGCATTACCCTTGCTATTTTAAACCAGTTCTTTCCTGGTTTTCTAGGGGTCATTAGCAGAATTTTGCCCCTCAAGTGAAGCTTATTGAGAGTTCAGTAAGGAGTGGAGGGCTACTTTCCTCTCTGGTATGACTCAAATCTCTTGTTATTTTGCATTCTTTTACACCTGCCAGCGCTTTTTAAATGTGCAGCATCATCAGAAGCTGGTGAATGTATAATACAGGAGATAAAAACAGAATTCTCTTCAGACAGAAAAGATCCTATTTAAACTTGGTATAGGCTGCTGTATATGGTTTCATGCCATACATATTGCACTTGAAGAACCACCCATGTCAAAGCGCTTCACCTTGTGCAGAGCTCCATCAGAACAGTAGAAAAAAACCACAAGCCCATAAAGCCTAATGCATAAAGAAGGAAAAACTTCTTAATGATCTGCTAGGTCAGTGACTGAAGATATCACATAATGGCTCTTTTACTATGTGGTTTCAGTGAAGGCACAGGAGATCATATACCATAGTAAATCAAATCTGGGAATATTTAAACACTGTTTAGTTCATAGATCAGTGATCTGGTAAACTGTAATGGAACTTTTTCAACCATAGTAAACTAATGGAAAAAATGAAAGTCGGTTGTGTTCATCAATGACAAAGCAAAAAACACAGTGAAGCTGAAATGGTCTACTGTGTCAAAGTCTGTGTGAAGCATTTTTAATTAACTATTCATCTTCTCATTAGTCAGGATTAATGCAGAGGGATCTATTAAGATCTACTGTCTCAAAGGGTATGTCATGCCAAGTGTCTTTAAAGCCTCATGATATATTACCCAGTCACAGTACCACATTATAGACTGACAGAAAAATTGCATACTTAAAAAATAAAGCTGACTCTGAGTAATGCTTTTGCAAGCAAATACCTTAAATCTTTTTAAAACTGCTATTTTTCTCAGTTCTGTAATTAATCAGAGGAGCATAATATAAGATTTTTTTTCAATTTTCTTAACACAATCATGTTTATCAGTTTCTGTAGCATCATTTAAGAAATCCTAGTTATGTCATGACAAAAAATAATTTTATCATATTTTGTCCTCATAACCCTGAGAAGTTCTAAAGTCAAATTATTCAGGGAGCTGAGGGTTTTGATATAAACACTGGAAACTTGGGCTGTTCAGCCCTAGAAGCGAAGACAAGGGGACACCTTAGGCACCTTGTAGAGAAAATGGAGCCAAGCTCCTCTTATAGGTGTGCTATGGCACAAGAGGAAACAGACACAAATTTCAGAACAAGTCCTTTTTTGAGAGGGCAATATTCAGGATGCATTAATGGCAACTTATGCACCCTTTTTGAAGAGGGAAAAACAATAGGAATGGGATATGAAGATAGTAAGGAGCAGTATGTCATCTGTCCAGATTTACCAACTGTTACTGATATAGCTGCAAACTTTGAATATGCTACCCAATATCCTGCTGAATCATGCAGAATACTTATTGCAATAAAGATATGTCATTACATATTTACAAATGTTCTGGCTATATTTGGAAATGATTTCTAGGTAAATAGTACTTAGAGCATGTGCTGAATTACAGACTTGATATGCTATCTTGCGCCTTTGAACATAATAAAACCTTCAACTTTTCTTACACCTTTGAATGGCCTTACTTGCCACACCAGAAAGCAGAAAGTGCTTATGTTTTCTTTTTTCCTGGAGAGATACCTACAAGCTTTCTCTTTCAGATCTGAGTTTATAATCCTCCTTAAACTGAATATTTTCTCACATTTAAATAAAACCCCTAAATCTGATATCTGATAGTAGTTCAAAGTGAGGCAATCAGCTAAGAATAACTGAAATTAATTACTCAAAAAGAAAGAAAAAAAAAATCAATATCATGACAAATCAGATTGAAGTTTTCTCTGAAAAGCTCAACTGATCAAACCTTGCAATCAATATTTAGATTTTTCTTCCTCACAGTGTAGAGATTTTTATAAAACATACTAGTTATGATACATCCCTCAATCTTGGCCTCACCTGCAAACCTCTGAGTACATATTCCTTCACAATTTTACAGACTGAATTAAATCAGCAGGTTTTCTAGGAGAACAGCTAATGAATCCTGGTGCAAGAATTGCACCTAAAGCTTTGTTATCTGTGTTGTCCAGTGAGATGCATTACAAAAAGGAGGCCTTCACACCTCTTTTTTGTCCAGAGATGGTGCAACACCAAATCTGGCAAGGTGTTTTCTCTGAAGTGAGGCATGTATTTCTTTCTGTTGAGACCAATAGTAACTAAGGTGGGTTACTACCGTAACATAGCTCTCTGTACTCAGTGTTTCAGAGGAAGCACCCATACATTTTCAAAGCATAGTGGGCAAGACTTCACAGGCCAAATATATTATTATTATTAGCCAAACTATTAGTATTTGATAATTCATATTAGCTACAATATAGTGTAAGTTTTTTACAGATCACGTGATTTTAACATACTTTTAACATTTTAGCTAAGTATAGCAAGCTTTAATAATTCTAACATCATGAGATGGTTGTAAACCCATCGTCATGCTTGTTTTCTCAGACATGCTGCCCAATCCTTGAAAAGTTTGCTCTGTGCCCTCTGTTCCTCAAACTGGCAAGGCTGCACCTCAAATCCTGCGTTCAGTTTTGGGCTCTTCACTTCAAGAAAGACATTAAAGTACTGGAGTGCGTCCAGCATATGGAGCAGAGTGAAGAGCAATGAAGCTGGTGAAGGTTCTAGAGACTAAGTCGCATGAGAAGAGATTGAAGGAGCTGGCGTTGTGTATCCTGGAGGAAAGGAGGCTCAGGGGGACCTTATCATACTCTATAACTACATGAAAGGAGGTTGTAGCAAGGTGGGGGTTGGTCTCTTCTCTGAGACAATTAGTAACAGGATGAGAGGACATAGCCTCATGCTACACCAGGGGGAGTTCAAGCTGACGTCAGAGGGAATTTCTTCATGGAATGTGGTTGTTAAACATTGATGAAGTCACCATCCCTGGAGGTGTTCAAGAAACAACTGGACTCGACCCTTAGAGCCATGGTCTAGTTGGCAATGTGGTGGTCAGTCGGAGGTTAGATTTGATGATCTCAGAGATCTTTTCCAACCTAAATGATTCCATGATTTCACAGAGCCCACCTTTTCCACCTTTAAACAGAGATGCTGGTAGTGCATTTCTCCCATTTGGTATTCGCCTTGTTTTGATTTAAATTATACCCAGGAAGACAAGAACTACCTTTTGACATGTTTGTTTGGCACAGAGTTTGATGGTGCTTTTAGGACTTTCTCAAATATTAATAAGATATAACTTCAGGAGCCTGGGTCAGAGTTAAGACCATATGACAGATCGAGATTACACAGATGCAGACACCAATTTTTTTTCAATTTTCATAACACAATCATGTTTATCAGTTTCTGTAGCACCATCTAAGAAATCCTAGTTATATCATAGTGAAAAATAACTTTTATACAGATAAAGGTAATCAATCACTTATTATAGATTCATAGACTCATAGAGTAGTTTGGTGGGAAGGGACCTAAAAGATCATCTTGTTCTACCCCTCTGCAATGGATAGGGACACCTCTCATTAGACAAGGTTGCTCTAAGACCTCTTAAATCTGATCTTGAACTCTTCCAGGAACGGAGAAGAATGTGCTACAGCTTCTCTGGGCACGTTAGGCCAGTACCTCACCACCTTTACATGACAAAGAACTATAGAATAGCAGAGGGTGGAAAGGAACTCAAAAGATCATTTCTCTGGGAAATGAAGCCTAGATGATTATGTCTGACAGCCTGTACAATTACATCTTGAAGCCTTCAAGAACTCTGGGGAGGCCATTCCAGTGAATGGCTGTTCTTACCATAAAAAATTCCTTTCTTATGCCAAGATGAATCCTTACCTGGTGCAATTTGTACCCATTGCCTCTTGTCTTCTCCATTTTGTTCCTTGTGAAAGAGAGCCTCTGTTCTCCTTTTCACTGGCCTTCAACTGCATGAATATTGTGATGATTCCTCTCTTTCACAGTGAGAAAGGACACAACTCCTTCAGTGCTTTCTCATGGGACAGGTTCTCCAGTCCTTCAACCATGTTCCTCCAGGGGTGAAAGACATGGAGGGCTGGGACACCATGGTGGGTGCTGCCGGGGCCAGGCTGGGGCATCCCCAGGCTCTCTGACTGCTGACAGACATTGGACCAGGTATAAAACAGCCTGTTCTTTGTTGGCTTTTGACAGGTTGCTGCCACATCTGACAATGGACTGTTGCTGCTGCTGCTTTTGCTCACCAAACACTACTCTTGAGTATGCTGTCACCACTTTCACAATGTTTGGTGAATTTTACACTTAAGGTGCTCTTCTGAGCTCATAACTAAGCTGTGGCTTTGCCCTTCGGGTCTAGCAGAAACTTAGATGCCAACACCAAGGTCAACAGGCCTAATTTATGGCAACTGCTAGGCCCTGCGCTAAGACTGCTTCCATAATCTCACAGTCTCCTTCACATTCAGCCTGTTTCAGAACTCCTTATCCATCGTCTACCAGAATAGTGACAGACTAGGACACCTCAGAGAGGAATGCCAAGGCAAAAGTGTGAGGAAACTGCCAAAGGGGAGCCAGGGAGCACTGTGGTCAGAGGCGAAGCTGACACCCTGACATCAGAGCCAATGACAGAAAAAGAATTGTTTTCTCTCATAAAAGACTGTAAAGTACTTATCCAGCTCTGAGCTCAGTGAAGAGGAGGAGATAGTCCAAAAGGCAGGCAGAATGTTTCACATAAAACGTTCTCACCACTAAGGAAGTGAGAGGCGAGAGAAATTTTTTTGAAAGGAGAGGAAAAGCTAGACGTTTATTCTCATCATCAAAGTGAAGGAAGAAGCAAATGAATCAGAAATCAAAGATTGAATATCATTGGTCTTGCTGACAAAGCAATCAGCAATCCCCTCACAGCAAGTATAGGGGTTTGTTGAACAAAGCAAAGGAATTTGAAAGTCTTGAATAAAATAGGGTCTTTCCATTTAAAAAATTAGACATAATTTTAGAACAGCATTTTGATTTTGGAGCTGTGAAGAATTTCTGCATTAAAAATATATAAATCCAAATTTTGTGATGTGCAATTAATAACAACTTTGTCCAAACCCTCTCCAGTCTCCTTTGTAATTCTCTTTAAAAAGCATTAAATGAGGGTATTTTCACTTTAGTTGAAAATCAATGACACTTCAATGAAGCATGTATTTCCAAATATTATGCAATGGAGAGACATACATTTCTGCAGTTCAGTCAAGAGGCCAGAACTTCCTAAGTAATAATGCTGATTTAACACTTGAAACTAGAAAATCACCATCAACAACTTCAAAATGTATGGGTGCCATTATTAGTCCCCTGGAAGTCTCAAACTAAACCCCTGGGGTTCCTCATTTCAAATTGAAAAATTCAATGCTCAATCAATATAAAGCAAAGCAGAATGATATTTAAGGTTTCTTCTTCTGGGATATTTTGTGAAAACATGACTTTTTTTTTTTTTTTTTTTTTTTTTTAACGGCTGGGAGGAAAGAGAGCAAGAAGGCTCTGAAGAGAAGCAAGAATCCAAAGCTTTATGTCTGACCATGCCACTGGGTGATAATAGAACCACAGCCTGGCACTACTACCTGGCACAAACATCCTTCTCCTGTTTTTGTTTAGTCTTTACCAGACTGTAACCTGTATCTTAAACATCTCTTGATACCCTTAGGAATGGCTGAAATAGGTTTTAGCTAAGGTCTTAAAAATAATGAGTTGGGGTATACCTGTAGTGAACGAAAATATTCAAAAGGGAAAGAAAAGGTAATTAAACCACAAGAGTTAGGATGAATATCTGACTTCCATCATAATCATAGGCAACAGAGAAACAGAAACATCAAAAACAGAAGCCAGAAGTTTGTGGTCCATGACACCACAAAATGAATACTTAAATCAGTTGCCATCAGTCCTTTTCTCTTCCAGCTCTTCCTTGTTGGCCACCAGCTCTGTCCTATGGAAACATATGGAATAATGTAATTCCTCTTCTTCTAGGAAGTGGCAGATTACCTAATGGCTAAAGCCAATTTACTGTTAAGCATGTCATATTCTCTTAGGTACCATTAATATAATAAAAGCAAAACTCTGTGTGTATGTGTGTGTTTGCTTTTAATATAAGAAACTCACAGGAAAAAAGCCAAAAAGGGATTCCTAATGAGAAAAGATGTGCCTGATTTTGGAGAAATTAACTGCTCCAGTGAATTGCAAAGATAAAGCAGAAGAAATTATCCAATAATTTGTCTGATGTAATTAGAGATGGCCTGATATGCTAAATTCTTATCCAGATCCAAATTATGGGGGCATCTGGAATTGGGATTATAGTTTTGGCTCATAGACTCTAGCCAGGCTAGTGTGAAGAGCAGGTAAAAGCTAAAGGACCCAGCCCTCTGCCACAGCATACAAACCACTGCCATGGACTTTAAAGACAAGTTATTAAATCCTATGGAAAAAGATTAGGAGCCAATTACTGTAAATTAGTGCATCCTAAGTGAGATATTTTCCCTTTGGTCATAACACTGAAAACTATCCTATGACACCAGTAATTAATTTCTTGCCTCCTGCAGCTGGAGACTTGAGACACTCAGATTTTCAAAACTAATTTTTACCACATACTCCTGAAAAGCTCTAATTTTTCAAAAAACAAAACAAAACAAAAAACAAACCAACAAACAAACAAAAACCCCACAAAACCCCCCACAACACTTTACTCCCAAACTTTAGATTTTAAAACCTTTCTTTACCTATGGAAAAGAGGTGGTGACCTTCAGAGGAACCAAGAGAAGAAGTAATGCAACCACGGACAGAATTTGAAGCTTTTTGTGAATTCTCCTTACACATTCAGCAATCAAAGAACAGGACTACGGGAAATAACTGAAGACTACAGTATGGCATGCAAGTGGTGGAAATGTTTCATGATGACAACTAAACAATGTATTTCAGATCTAGAAGTCAGTCTGTGCCTGACTTTGAGGATCACATACTAACCCAGCAGAGCAGAAGGCGTATGGGAGCACACTGCGCCTCATTACCTAGCTCCATTTCAGAGGAAAACCAGAACTTGCACCCAGATCTCTTCACACTGAGCTGTGATAGTGTAGTCAAAGCAAACTGCAGGGCAGGCACAGCTGTTTATGACTGAGCCTGAACTTCTGCCCAACAGGCCATAAACATTTACTAGTAGATTCCGCTCAGCCGTACCTGCTACGAGAGCTGACCATGTATAGCAGTGCAAGGAACCCTCTCCTGACGTTTCTCATTATTCCTAAGGCAATAACTGGAAGGCAAGTGGAACCAGAAGGTGCTGCATGCAGATGATCTGCTAAGCATGCAAAATACAGCAGCAGTGGAGGTGATGGCTGAGAGGAGTGTGAGTGAAGAGGCCCAGGAAGCAGAAACCCTCGCCAGTGCTCATGTAGTGATTTGACAGAGGGTCTCAGGAGAATGGAAACATTCGGGTGAGAGGTTTACCCCACTCTAGCAGTAAAGAGAAGAGATGCTGGGAAAGATGATTGACGAGGTGGAGATTTATCAACAGGTGAGAAACACCAGTCCAGCAGTGCCAGCAAATTGATAATGACCTTCCAGGAAAACTGCTGCCCCCATCAAAGCATCTGGCCTGAGCCAGTCCCACACAAACAACAGAAAGTATAATTGCATTGCTGATTCTGGTTACCACAAGTTCAAAAAGAGTGAATAAAGCACACTATAAACATGAACATATTCCTGCTAATTAAGAAAAAAACTAAAGCAAAACCCAAAACAATTATCAAGCAAATGAAGGAAACTAAAATCAGCCCAAACCCTATAAAATCTGCAGAAAAAAGCAGCTAAAGACATGACTAAAGCAGACCTCAAAGCACAGCAGCCATCTGTGCCAGCTAGGATCTAGTAATAATGCAACTCCTAATAGCAACATGAATAATAAAAGTAAAACTCTCATGAGTTGTTACTGTGTTTTGCAGCAACAACAATAGATGTTTCTCTGTGGTCTCTAGTCTTTATGTACGAATCATTATAACTGTGCTTAACATTTGCAAGGAGAATCCTCATTTTTAGATGTAACTTAAGGACGTATTTGCATTCAGTAGGTTAAACCCAGCTTTGGGAGAAAAATGCTGTGCTCCAAGGATTTCCAGGAAGAATTCCCCCCTCCTGCAGTCATGGAGCCCATACTCCCTCTATTGTACCTTCTCTGTCAGGGTTTCAGATCACAGCTGTTTCTAAGAAGATGCTATGCTTAGAGACGGTGTAGGTATACACAATTTTCTTGCTCCACTAAAGGAAGAACACCTTTCTTTGCATTTCTGAATGCTCCAGAGATCCTCTTACTTTTCTTTGGTGACGTGAAAATTCAAGAAACAAGCAATTGCAGTGGAAGCAGCAGGACAGCTATTGCTTGTCAGGGGAGTTTCAGTGGCTTCTGGCCTTATTGATGGTAGCTGGAGCAAGAGGAGCAAAATGGAATGGCTGTCTCAGCTGGAGTCTCCTGAGAAGTTTGATTTTTCAGAAGGATGATAAAAATTGGGTGAAAATTCAGAAAAAGAGCTACAGAAAATGCTTCAGAGTGTGAAAAATACTGCTCACTTAGAGAGAATTGCAGCACTATTTTTTCATCTTAGCAGAGAAGAAGCCAAAGGACAAGTTGATTAGCAATGCCTGGGGAAGATATGTGATACAAGAAGACCTTTTAAATGTAGAGATAAAGGTATAGAAAAAAATCAAGTCTCAGGAGGCAGAAGCTGAAAGTAGTCAAGACATCTCTGTGGTTTGTCTGCATTTTGAGCCTCATAGAAGTTTGTGAAAGTGGAAAGAGGAGGTCCCATAGATACTGTAAAGGCTGACCAAGTCTAATGGAGCCTAAGAAGCATTTTAAAATGCCCCAATCATGATAATAAAATAATCAGAGCTTTGTAAACATGCATGGCATTTATTCCAAGTTGTAATGAAGGAAGTTCTGCAAGAGATTGACTGCTTTTTAAAAAAGGTCTTTTCTATTTTTTTTTTCATCCTGTGAAAGGGATCTGCTACAGCACTTGTTTCCCCACCTCTCTCTGTCTGTAAGGAGGGAAGGGATGACAGAAAATGCCCGTTTTCCAGGAAAGTAGAAATGTGGTGGACATAGGTAGGACATCTGGTAGAAAAAAGAAAATAAAATCTATAATGAAGATCACGACTATCTACGATAAAAAGATCTTGAATGTTGGTCAATTTAGGGTTTTTAAAACATTGTCCTAAGCTCTCTGTGATTCTGGAAAAAGAAACTCACTTGAAAAAAAATCTGACATTTGGCATCTATAATATGTTTTAACTGGAGTGTCTTTTGAGAATGCAGATGCCTGGACCTGCTTGGTACAAAAGAGAGGAGCTCTTCTGCCTGCAATTTCTACCTAGATCCACCCTGTGGAAGAAGTACTGTTAATGAGACAGCGAATTCCAGACAGAGATTGCCCAAAAATTAATTCACTGTGCCCCTATTATGTCTGTTTCCAGCTGGAGAGTATTTCAGCAGACACACTGTGCCCTCACGATTCTCTGCTAGGTGAATTTTCTGCCACCATGTTAAGCATTGTGCAATGTCCCCTGTGTAACATTGACTGAAATGTAGAAACGATCAAGTCATCTGAAAGGATATGGGGAGGTTTTAATTTCCTGAAATAGACCTGCTGTTCAGGCAGTATTGCCTTCTCTATAATAGGAAGTTCAGGAATATCAATTTCTAAATTTGTCTATTCAAATTAGCCCATTACCATTAATGCTAACTCCTTTGAAAAACCGTGAGTCAGCCCCCCCCCCAAACCATGAGAATTTAATGGTGTAGAAACATTTTCCCTTTTTCTTTGTCATCTGATTTTTTAAGCTATTTGGAGGCAAGTTTTCAAGCTCTTCTTCACAAAGGCAAGATTAGAAACTTACTTTTTTTTTCCTCCCTGTGAGAAGAAAGGTTTTCTTGTTATTGTATGAATTCAGGAGCTGAGCCAATGTAAAACTGCAGGAGCTGACAACACCACCTGATGTTTTTTTCAGGTGTTTCTGTCACTAAGAGATGCTGCATACCATCATGACCAAGTTAATTGGTTAGACCTGTCCAAGTACTTGTGCACGGACTCCTAAGTGCACAGTCATCAGCTCATATAAAAATAGAGCTGGAAAAAGCTTCCTCTGTCCACCCCTTTGGTTATGGGTGAGATCTGTTAAATCTGTGGCATTCTTGCTCAGCCTGTTCTTAAAGGTCTCTGACAGTGGAAGCTCAGTCATCTCCTCACTGCCTTGTATTTAGAAAATCATTCCTAAATTGTAACTTGAGTCTTCAGTGTTGTAATTTACGATCATCTCTTCTTAGCCTGTGAGATATCATGGTGAATTTATTGTTCCATTCCACTGTGCAACAGCCTTGTCAGGTCTCCTGACAGTTTTTCTTAAGTTTAATAACTCAGGCTTTCAATCTTTTCTGTTAGATCGTGTTTCCTAGGGCTCTGCTCATTCTGATTGCTCTGCTCTGGACATCTCTCCAAGCCTCTCTTCTTGCTGAAGCACATCACCCAAACCTGGATGTGCTATTTTAACTAAGCCTAACTAGGGTGAGGTATGCAGGAAGAACCATACTATATCCCTTACTGTTAAACTTTGTTTTACGTGTCCCAATGTGACATTAATCCTTGTCATACCAGCTTGGTATTTCTATCCATGTTCACCTTATAACTCTCTACGCCCTCAGTTCCTGAACTGATCAGCTGCTCTGATTCTTGTATAATGCAGCTCCTCATTCTGACTTGCCATTAATGCTTCCCACTTACCAAACAGCACCATATATTTTTCAGACTTTTTCTTCAATTCATGAAAACCATCTTGATATCTAATTCTGTCCTTAAATGTCTGTGTGATCCCTCTCAGCTTTGCATCAGCTGCATATTTAATAAACTTAATTTCTATTTCATTGTCTGAATTGTTAGTGACAATGCACAAAATCCAGAATAGACTGTTGCAGAACATAACCCGAGAACTACTTTTTGGATAAAGTTCTCTAACCAAGTTTTCACTTATGGCATCATATTTTCATTTAGACTATGTCTTCTTAGCAAAGCAATAACAAAAACCTTTCTAAACCAAAACTTGCCATTCCTATTTTTTTCCATATGCACCACAAAAGCCACTTTTCAGCTAATTTTGTTTTAAGAATGTAGGTCACTACCATATCCATTTTGAAATTCTAATAAATATTTATGGCCATCTGTAATTACCTTCAGAAGATTCCCATGTATTTCCACAGAAAATGCCTTTGCTGCATCCCAAATACATGTGCCTGGCTATTACTGCTGCCAGTCTCTTCTCTAGCGCCTAGTTCTAAGATAACCTCAGGAAATAATGTGAGCTATTTTAGCCTTTTCTCTCTTTGTGGCTCCTGCCAGAATCTCTATGAGTAAGCTCATGAACATCCACTTTAACATTTCAAAACCATTTAAAGGAAGTAAGCAAATCTAACTCTGGAACACAATATTGCACAGCTGATTAGAGCAGCCACAGATGAGCAACATATTCAGAACAGCAAACTAACATTTGAACATGAATTTCCAACAATGTTGTCAAACAATTAAAAAAAAGTACTGTATTTAAAAGGCTCTTGCTCCTTTAGAATATATCCTTGTTGAAGTATTCTTCTTGAATATTTTGTTGAGCTTTTCTTGCATAATATTGCATAGAATTTCACGTTTCTTGAAGGGTTATATAGATGCACAGACCTGACCCATGATTTCACATGTAGCCCCTATGCTCTGCTGTCGGCTTTGTGCAGCAGTTGGTAACATCATGAGGCTCCGTGCAAGTATAAAGTCCTGGCTGGCCATTTCAGTATAGGTTGAGGGATCCTTTTCATAACCCCTTGATGAATTTGCTTGTAGATCTGCTATGGGGAATGATCTGCAGTCCATCACTTGGGGTAGAGTGTTCATTTTGTGGGAACCACATTGAGGCAGTCCAACAGAATATCATGATAAAGACATTCTGTAGTGAGGGCTTGTAATTTGTATACTAGTCTGGAGAAGAGCACTGAATTAAGAAAACTTAATTTTGACAGTCCTGATATATAGTCTAGTTTGGTTAACCAAAAGGAACACATACATTTTCTACATTAGAAAAATTTCCATTATTTTTCTCTCAGCCATGAAAATCGATTTTGATGTGATTACTTTCAGAGGCTGCTTGATGTGCTTCTGACAGTACAAAATGGATACAAACCGTGGGTGGTGTTGAATTGAGGATACTGTGATTAGCTGAACCCTGTCACAAACTGAAAATGTTAGGATTAAAACACATGCCATTAAGGTATTGAGCAAGAGAATGAGCCTTTGGAAAAATGATGATTGCAATATTTTGATGGTGAAGATCACAAAAGATGTAAAAAACCTTTCATTATATTCTGTTTACTGTAATCAGTGACATTTGTTCAGCTGGAGGGAGATCACCAAAACTCATCAAATGAAAGTATCCCTTAACATTAAACAAGAGGGTTGTGCCTAAATATAGGTGGATACATGTAAAAAGGGGAGCCATGGCAATTAGAACTGTACAAAACAATGAAGATTTTATTCTGTTCACACTGATTACATTGGGCTCATGGGTGGTTTCACACTGCTTCCCTTTCAGAATTTTACCTCATATTTCCATATTTCAGATAAAGTGTAATTTTTTTAATGAAATGCTTACTGTTAGCCTACTAATTAGGAAGATCCTCATTTGCCTTGAGAATTTTTATTGCTTCAAGAAAAGTCCCTAACAAGACAATGAAGAAGAAATACAAAGAATAGAAATGAGTAATAGGTGAGTATCATAAATCCTGAGGTTTTAAATTATTTAATCATCCAGATGTGTGGATCCTCTTCCAAAAATATTTAAACTTGGCAAGACTGGAACTTGCTAGCTTCTGAGACTCAGTCGTTGTAAGCAGCTCAACCATGTTTTCCTCTGACAGGTTCATTGGATATTATTGCTTATGGATCAGTAACAAGACAAAAAAATAAACATCATATATTTCCAATTAGGTAACCAGATTATTTTCACAGCTGTATAGGAAATATCTATCATCCAAAAGATGTTTCAGCAGTTTATAAGATATGTCTTGGGAGCAGGGGATTTGGAAAAGGACAATAATGAAAGTTTCCTGACTTTTTGCTCTGTCAGAAATATTGTGATGATTGTTTGTCTTCTGTTCTCTCTGTTCAAGATGAGAACAGGTAACAATGGAGCTATTAAAAACTGTATCTTTAATTCTCTAACTCACATTTTACAAGTGTCAAAAATAATCTGTTTCAGTGTGGTTTTTAAATGTAAGAATAAACTGGGTTTGAATTCTTTAATGGAGTTGAATAAAGATGAAATCAATAGGATTATATACATAATAAATCTAGTCGTATGGAAACGCCATAATTTGTACAGTTAAATAACAATTTTTATCCATTTTAGCTACTAGCTACCTCGAAGAACTGAGAAGAGAATCATGGTCTGGATCTAGTTAAACTTCAGGCATGTGTCAAGTTTATGGTTCCCATTGACAGTAAAGTCTGGCACACTAATTAATGCTTTCTGGCTGAAGACCCATCTCTCTGAACCTCACTTTTCACCATGCAAATAATAGTTCTCATCCCAGAATACCGTGTAAGACATACCACTTAATTTTGAAAAAAAATGTTCAGATACAACAGTCCTGGAAGGAGAAAATGTACATACAAATAGTTCTCTCTGCCAGTAGTAATTCCTATTCCTTTACATTTCTCTCTGTACTTAAATATTTGTGTTTTTCCTTCTGTCTTTTATCATACCTCTGCTCTAGTTCATAGTTGCTATTTCCTGAATATTCATGAAATACAAATTTGAAACTCGGATCCCACTATGTGTAACTTTCTTTCACTATTTTCAAAGGGTAGTGATCAGTACTACTCACAGCTCAGGGTAAAGAAGCAGAGTGTACTCTTTCTGTAGAGCAATAATCACATATATCTTGTCACAATAATTGGTGAAACTGAGTATGCTAATACTTTTAACATAAAGCAGTGACAAGTTA
This sequence comes from Hirundo rustica, assembly GCF_015227805.2. Lineage (NCBI taxonomy): Eukaryota > Metazoa > Chordata > Aves > Passeriformes > Hirundinidae > Hirundo > Hirundo rustica. The sequence continues at coordinate 17,159,916 of NC_053454.1, read as the reverse complement.
GGACCTGGTTTTCTTTCTCGAACATGTTCCAGTCCTCCTGCTGATTTAATAGTTTTTCTAAACAGTAGGAAATACACAATCTAAACCAATTAGATGATTTAAGGGAACCAGTGTCCCATTCAAAGGTGCTTGAGGGCATATGTGCCTACAATTTTGAAATAATTGGTAATGTGAAATTGGAGATTTTGAAAACTCCACTGTGAGCTGAGGATCATCTAACTTCCTTTCAGGTGTGTAAATGTACAAGTCTGGTTTCAGATTGTCATCTACATGACATCACTGTTAACGAGGAGACATTCATAAACATAATCAGAGAGTGACAAAATCCACTCCAGTCTCCACTTCTACAATGGATGAACTGTTTGTTGGAGGTATTTGTTTCTCTTCACTGACTGCAGAGGAAACACACAGCTAGTTAAGGCTGGATTAAACAACAAGATTGAACTATCCTTTGAAGAACTACAATTATGAGGTGAATGACATTTCTACACTCTTAAAAACAAACCCAGCTTTGACTGTCTTGGTTTTCTGAAAACAGAATTTCATAACTTTTGAAATTGTTACTCTTTATGCTTTTGGAGTGTGAATGATGGAAAATGATTAGACATTGGTTATATCTTAATAAAAAGTGCTTAACAAGCAAGAAGTATTTATATAGTATCCTATTAATCTAAATTAAACTCAGTTAAGTCCTTCTGGGATTCTTACATGGTATATTCCATTCTTAATGTGTTCACATTTTTTCCTTTACTGTTAGAATGAAGAGAAAATGAGGTCCATGGGGTTTCATTTTAAAACTGGACATGCAAATCCTACTATTAGGTCAAAAATTTGAAGTCCTTGATAAGTATTTTCTACATCATCACTCCATCAAGATTCCTGCAAACCCCTTTTTACTTTTAATGGTTTGATCTGTGGTTACTGTAAGTTTCACATCTAATTTTTCTGGTATGCAAATGTATTTCTTAATATAAAGTTTTATTTGCAATGCAATTTAGGCTGCTTAGGGGTATTTTATTTTTATTTTGTTTTGCTTGCTCTCTATGGTACTGTAGATATAAACATACTGCTTTACTGTGCAATTTTCCCCTCTGGCTTTGTGATAACTATAATCCAGTGATCCACCCCCCCCCACCCCGGGAAATGTCCTTGATGTGTAAAGATGGGCTCAAGTAATTTGTGAATTGTAGGTAATTTTTCTTCTTGGGAATTGAACAAGGAGATCTTGAATTATAGTATCTTTACATACCTTCCACTGATATGTCCCTTGCACCCATATCAGGTTGCCAGACCTGGGAAGGTATGGGTGAGTTTAGTGCAGTTACGCTTCTTTACCATGATCCTCTTCTGGTTATCTGCTGCTTTAGTACGGTCCACAATATTGGATAAGAGAAGAGAGAAGAGAGAAGAGAGAATTCTATTCCCTAATTTCTTATTCCCAGCTACAGCTTCCAGTTCATTGGAGCTTTGCCCTGGTGTGCTGGCTTGAAGGCAAAACCAGTGAGAGACTCCAAGTCAGATAAAAGCAATTTAATAGGAGAGAGGGGAAAAAAAAAAAAAGGTAAAATAAAATAAAATGAAACACATGCAATAGTACAAAAGATCACTGACAAAGTCAGAATACAACCTGATACCTGTGGTGGTAGCAGTCCAGATGAAGTGCTCTTGTTGAAGCAGTGTTCCTGCAGAAAGGTCTGCCAGCTCTTGTCCTCTGGGAATCCAGTGGGTAAGGCTGCCTGTGCTGTCCCAAAGGCCAGATTATATCCAGGTGGGAATGCTTGGCTCCTCCCCCTGGGGGGAGCATCTCACTATGGGCTGATATCACTTTATCAATCTTGCAATGGGTCCTTGATTGCCCATTAAACAGAGATAGCTCCTGGAGGGAGTTACCCATGAGTCATGCAGCAGGGCATTGATGGGCCATTGACAGAAGATAGTCTGGAGGGAGGGGGCAAGAGAAACACTGCCCAACCTAGTTTCAACAGCTCATTAGATGGTGATAGAATACATACTTTGGGTACATCTTACATTGTAACCTAGGACAACTGGTTACTGTTTGGTGAAAGGAACAGTAAGGGATGTGGAGTTTGACAGGTTCCTTCTTAAACCTTCCCAGTTTTCATATGTGCTCTCCCTACTTGTCTCACAGCATTGGTTTTCATTCTTTCATATTATAATGAAGTTGACATAGTAAATCTGTAATTAATGGGAGCCTTTCTCTTTCTCCTCTACCATTTCTCTAGTGACCCTAACCGCTGAGAAGTGGAAAGAGGTTTTGTATGAAAAATGAGGAGTTCAGATCAATCTCTTCTATGTTTACATTTCTGGCAGTATATTCAAGAACAGTTTATCAGAGATGTACTCTCATGACTTTTATTTCTAAAGGTGCCAGACAAATCTATTCTTTCTTTCACTTCCAAATGCTGTGCTTTGTGGCATGTCACCTTCCTGCTCACTCTCTGAGCTCCTGACATGGCTGCAATGCAAATGCATGATGAGGAAAACTCAAGTTGTTGTCTTGAACAGGCCAAGTCCCTAACAATCTTATCCCATGTCCTAGGGTAACTTTATGATGCCTGTATCCCCAATCGTCTGTTCTGTCTGTTCTGTATATTGAGTCCTGTGCCTTTAAGACTGGTTCTAAGAGCAAGGAGAAGCGCGGAGTTTGTTTTGAGAAAACTGCCCGACTCCTCCACATTCTTCTGCGGACAGCGTGTCCGGCGGAGGCTTGGAGAGACTGCAGGACAGAGATTTCTTTTGCTTTTAGTTAGTTTCAGCTAGCTAGGGCAGAGAAATTCCCTGGACTGTTTTTTTTCCTTTTGCTTGGAACTGTTTAAACCTGCTCTGGACTGAAAACCCAGGGGAGCACTGGGGGCTGCACCTGCGGCCCACCGGGGCCTGGACCTCAGCATTTTCCAGCGGCGCCGGAGGGACTGGGACTGAGGAGACGCTGAGAGAGAGAGCCAAGCTACACCCACAGCAAGGACTTTCTCAATTTGCCATCTCACTTCAGAAGGAGAAGTTTTATTGTTTCATACTATTCATTCTTTGTACTTGTATGCACTTCATTTGTTTAGTAAAATAGTTTTTTCCACTTTTCTCCAAAGAGAGTTTCAATTTTTTTTTCCCAGACCAGTTAGAGAGAGAGGCCACGTAAGTTTGCTTCCTTAGAAAAATCCTATACAAGGGTTTTCTCCCAAATTTGTCCCAAACCAGGACATCCCAGATCTCCATTTTTACTTTCCACACATCTTTTCCTCCCTATCATTCACTTAATATTTTCACCTTGATGCTTCCTTTGTCTCCTTTACCTCTCTGATTGCTTCTGTCATGTTTTATTCATTTGTTCTCTTGGTGTTTCTTTCAATCTTCTTTTAAAATACACTTCTCCTTCCTGTCTTTTCCCACAGAGCTACTAATTCCCATAACAGTGATCTAGTATCCCTGACACAGCAGGATTTGATGTGGTGAGAACCCAACATAGGAACCACTAGCCTTCTCTATCCTTCACTTTGTGAGCTCATGACACCTCCTTCAATGTCACAGTATGATGGAGAATGACTTGCCACTTTGCTTTAGATTAGCCCATTGGCAGTCCTCATTCATGCTATGGACAGATATAGTAAGAGAAGACTAAAGTTTACTCTGAGCTTATAACAGCCTGTCACTTAGGTGTAGGGTCCATCCCCTACAGTGTCATTGAAGAACACACAAGACCCAATCAGAACAAGAATTCAGAACGCTCTTGCCACAAAATAGAAAACCTAGTCTGTGTGTTTGCCAACATGTGGAGGAAGCACTTGGGATAGATTTTATTCAATGTTTTAAAACATTGCATACCTTGTGCTTCCATCTGTGAATCTTCTTTCATACTGGATATTCATGCACTTTATTAGAACTATTATTTTGGGCGAAATTCCAGAGTCCTGAGTTGAAGTCAATGAGAGGTTAATTTGACTAGAGACCAAATGAAAATTGAGAAGGTGTTTATCTTTTGGCACAGTGATAGTACCTTGCCTAGAATTCTGACCTTGCAATGTCCAAGATATGCAGCCCTGAAATAGCATCCAGGAGGAAATTTGGTCAGGTTGCAAGTGAAAGCAGATGGCATATATAACAGAAATCATTGAAAATGAAAAGCCCTGCTGAGAGCGATATATGACACTCTTAAGGAAATGTCTTTGACACCTTGTATTATCATTTTAAAAAATTAAGATCTCTTTAATGAATTGGGAAAAAGCACACTGCAGATCCTGCTGGTCCTTGCTCTGCCTTTGGACTACAGAGTAAAGCAGGAGCTATGCTGCCAGCTCCTGTGTATAACACACCTCCTTGTATGTCCATCTCATTCCACTGCTACATAAAGGAAAGATCAGTTCCTGTCCAGTTCCCAAGGTGAAAGATGCCTGCTTGAAAAGATGGGTTCCCCAAGAAAAGAGTCATGGTGTCCAAGAGATGGGTTAGTCGTTTTCCTGCAAGCATTAAGCCAAATGCTGAGCCTGCTATGCACTCTAGCCTACAGGACACTGTCTGCCTCTTTTCTTCCACAGGTAGAAGACTTTACTTTTCCCAGTGGTGTAAGCAGTAAATATCACTCATTTTTGACAAGTCGTAGAAACTACATACAGGAATGAGAAACTCAGCCTTTTGTTCCACTTTCCTAAGCAGTGTGACTTGCTTCATTTTTTGCCTGTTCTTATAGGCAAAAAATGTATAGTAAGGAAAAATGGTGCTTTAATCTTGATTTGATAACTATGCCTGCAACCTATATAAATGAGCATATTTAAGTGACGTACAGTATGTGATGATGCTTCTTTTTCAAGACAAATTATATTTATGAGTGCAGTTCTGTAAGCAGAAAAGATTCAGTGACTTTGTAAAATGTTAGCTACTCAAATGTAAATATTAAGCTATGATAACTGCATGAAGCTAATCAACCCAAGCATTCTGTCAAAGCTCACATGATGGGCTCACTCATCCTTGACAGGCTAATTGACACTATTATTCTCATGAGAAGAGTAACTTTCACAATAATGTACAGTACATAGAAATGCAAAGAATTTATATACACCGGTTACCTTTCACTGAGATGTTTCAGTAATAATATTTGGCCAAGTAACAATGTTTTTCGTCATTTTAGATTTTATGGGCAGCCAGAAGGGATGCATACGGTGCTTCCATCCAGTAAAGCAGTAGTACTGTGGGAAAGTAGGGACTGGAAACTGATTAAAACTTCTATCATGATGCTTTGTCCAAGGGGGTGGAGTTGAACTTGCAGCCTTAACTGTGACATTTCCTAACTTTGGAAGACCTGAATTTGCAAACTTAGTAATGCTCTTTTCCCATTGCTTTGGTGAAAATTTATATTTGGAGGGATTAATTCATCAGCTGTAAAGCAAATATGCAACAAATGCATTCTATTTTGAAGTTCACTTTAAAATACTAAAAGATTAAAGCGCTGCTTTAAAGTCTTTTTAAGAGCTAACCCATCCATGCCCATGTTGAAGTGTATTTGTCCTTGCAGGATAGTGACAGTGCATCAGACACATAAAAGTGCAGAACAAAGCCAAGTACAGCTATAACTTTTCCTGAAGATGCTCAGTGGTAAGAAGATTTCTGTTTTTATATAACTGATTATGTAGTTGTAAGAATAGAGGGTTCTAGGGTATTGTGCACTAGTTTGAAGGGAAATTAAATTCTTTCTACTTCAATTAGAATCTTCCAAATGTGATCATGACTAATGAGAATTTTGGAAAATTTTACAGAGGAGGAAGATTTTGTTTCTATTGATAGAGTTCACAACATATTTTTCTGTTCATGTGGAGTCTCCTAGGACTATTAAAAACAGACTGCATATTATAATCTCTATTATTATTACTATGAGTTTTATATAGACTATCTAAATCTTAGGCCTGTTTCTATAGTACTGAAGTATAGCATCACCTTGAAAAATATCAATACCTTGAACAAAAGCTGTTATGGTTTTTGTACAAGAAAGCACAAATATGGGCACAGAAAACACAGAAATTTACTCTAGTACAAGCATAAACAATAATGTCAACAATGTAATTTAACCCCAGTTTCTTTATCTGTATACAATGTATTGTCCCAATCTAACCAGGATATCTGAAGGAAAGGAAAAGAAAGTAAAAAAACACCCAAAATATATATCCAGAGTGTTTTGTGTTATGTGAGATACTTTTTTCTGTTATGCTGCTTGACAAAGAGATAGATCAAAATGTTTTGTTTAAGAAACTACTCAGGAAGGATAAAATATTGGCTTGGGTAATGAGAATCCCAGAAATCACTGAAAAAAACCCAGCTGGTGCATAGCTGTGTGGCAGCAATGCCTGGTGTCACAGATCTGTGAACAGCAGCGATTGAAAGTCCGCCTCTAGCCTCATAGTCCCACCTGTCCTGCAACCAGCATTCATCTGATGCCACAAGGAGGTGGATCAGAGAGTCACTGAAAACCAGAAAAACAAGCTACAGCTAAAATCAGAAGACTAAATCAGAAAATAAGTTACTGCTAGTTCAGCTCTGTGAACCATCTCAGTAAAGACAGGCACCAGGACTGGCGCAAATGACCAGGAAACTGAGCTGGGAATGAGGAGTGACTGAAGAAGCATCAATTTAGTTTCACTAATGCTGGTGGTTGCACTTTGACTTGCTAAGAAAAAAACAGAGATCAGCTTTTTATTTTCAGCAACAAAGTTCTGGGACTCCAGAATAAGCATCGAATCAGAATCCTCTTTCACCTTCGGCAAGAACGCAATACCAGCTTTGGGTATGACTGGGATTTGGGAGAAGTTATCTATAGTTCTAATACCTTTTTCTAGCTGCAGTACAAGAGCTGAAAAACAAATTATTTTCAGTTTTGAGGAGGATCACTAGGACTTTGTGTGTGCAGAAACCCTGCCCTCGGGGCTGTCAGTTAGCATGGGAAATCAGCACAGACCTGGCTCCAGGGGCTCTGGCTTCTCCAGAAAGCTGACGTGGGTGCCTCCTTGCCTGTCGCCTTGGCCAGAAAAGGAAGTGGCCACATAGCCCTGTAAATTGCAGGGGACTTAGTGAAAGACTACAAAAGGACTCAAAAAGTTATAAACTCAGTCTTCCTAAATAGTAGATTTAACACCAGTTACAGAACTGCAAGCGAATATTGCTGGCAACAGCACCTTACTTCTGAGAGTGTCTCTTGGAGGGAGGTTATATTTCACCTACTCTTGCATTAAAACCATTTCCATTTCTAATTGTGATTTCCTGTCTCTTTTTCTTCCTTTCCCCATTTCTCTTGCCATCTTTCAAAAATATAGAATAAATATGCAGTCTAATGGTGATTTAAAAGAGTCAAATAGACTGTACAAAGTTAGGCAAATATAACCTTCTGTCACAATAGTTTTAATTATTAGCCACAGAAATAATTCGTTTTCAGTGAAAATCTTTAACTAACAAAAAATAAATGAAGATTTTTTTAATTGCAAAGAGATCGATATCGGTATTAGTTAGCTTTTAATGTTAGCTATCACTATTATTTTTATTTAATAGTACATTTTCATTGTTTAGTAGTATTTCCTGTAATTCTGAGGAGCTTATATGTTTAGTTATATAGAAATGATATATTATATAGAAGTTATAGAGAGAAGAAAGACATATGTCTGTTGATTTCAAGTGGGTCCTGTTTTCCTTTTGCATGTTTACACAAGGTGCATAGTAATGGGTTGGGTATTTCATTACCAAACAACTGCATTTGCGTTCATTTGGTTGAAAAGCTGTTTACTTTTCAAATTACTTTATTAATTGAAAAACTAGTAAATATTGGTAATGTCTCCTCCTACTGTAATTGCCACCACATTTTATCCACATTCCCCTACATTTGTTGCATATCAAGCCTGTTCCACTACTTCAGTAGAGAGGGAACAAGATACGATAGAGAGCGAATAAGATAAAACAGTATTAGTTAGCCTCGACTAATCCTTGGATCTCAAATTCTGACAGAAATATTAATGACCTGAGACCCTGACAATGTTGTCAGAGAGGAGTGCCTTACTCCCATGGGGACAATCAGATCAAGAGAAGTTGCACCGTGACTGTGATTTAAACAGGCTTCATCTGACAGATTTAATCTGGATCCTATCAGTGTGACAGAACTAAAATAATACACAAAGCCCTTGTTTCCTAACCATGTTCTTTAATTCATTAATCTGTAGATTGCATTTCCCACCAACCCCAAATTTGAAACATTTTCTTTTTTAAATGAAAATAATAGATAGCCCTGATGTACAAGGCACCTTGGTTTTTTTTTTTTTTGTTTGTTTTTTTTTTGTTTTTTTTTTTTTTTGGTGTTTTTTTTTTTTTTTTTTTTTTTTTTTTTTTTTTTTTAATTTAGTGGAATAAATGCATCTGAAATGCTGAATAAAGTACAGACCCCATTTTGCAAGCCCTCAATTCTTACCAGGAGCTCTGCTTGGAGGACTTGCAGGATCAGTTCAGAGAATTTATGAGGAAGATAAGAACGAAAAAAAGAAGAGGGAAAGAGAGAGAGATTGAAAGGGATTTTGTAGAGACAGAGATATATTAAACAAGACTGTGCTTTCTACTTTCAGTACTCTAATGAAAGTTCATCTTGACTTCAGAAAAAGGGCTCCAAAGAAAACATGCAGCCAGGATTAGTGTTTGCTAGCATGGTTCAATATTAAATTTTGTTAATGTGCTGTTTTGAAAATCAGCTCAAAGAAAACTTTCTGGAATAAAAGAACATGCCTTGTTTCTTTCCCTCTCTTTGTCTTCTGCACAAACATACACCTGTATGTTCACATAACCCAACAGATTTCACAGTGACCAGATGGGAACAATATTTTGATCTACATAAAGAGCATGTTTTTTCTTAAACATTACTAAGCTGACTAGTAACCTGTTAAAGCTCAAAACTGCTTTGTAAAAGAAAAACAAAAAGAAACAAAACAAACAGTCTTTATAAATAAATTAAAATTCTAACTAAAAAGCTAATTATAAGGGTATTTGTTTTGTTTGAGGTAAGGCACATCTATTATCATAAAGATAATTAACTCAGTCTGACAGATCTAATAAAAGGACAAGTTTAGCATTGGCTTAGCCAGAAGCCCAAGGCAAGCAATTTTTATAATTACTAGTTATTGTAACTGGGCTCAGAGAAAATGGTCTGTGATATTTAAACAGTGATGTTAATTTGCATTTAGACCCATTTTTTTCCTCTTTCTCAGGCAAGATCTATTTAGCTGGAATGAGCAAAATAAACTTGAATAATTAAAAAAAAAAAAAAAAAAAAAAAAAAAAAAAAAAGACAGAGAGAGAGAGAGAGATAGATAGAGAGAGAGAGAATGGTTCTCCCCTTACAGAAAAACTTGGTCTTTTTATGCTTGGATAATTAATATCCTCACAAGGTAAGTGTTCTGGTAATCAAAAAACAATTAAATGGCTTAATATAGTTTTAAAACACAGAAAATGTTGACTTTTCAGACCACAATGATGCCTGCTGACTGCATTTATTCAGGGCAACTGTATCTTAATGTACAGATCTGCTATAAGTGCCTCTGCTGCCCACGCCCTCAAAGTGTCCCTGCTGTTGAGCTGGTGAAGAAAGGGCAGGAGAGGTGGGAGGAAAGCCCTCAACTGCTGTAAGGAAGCGGTTCCCATTCACAACAAGAAAGGGAACTAAATAATGTTCAGGAATATATGCATAAGAAGTAAATTGCTCCTGCTGGCATGGTGTAGTAGCCCTTTAACTAATGCTTATCTTGACATTTCACAACACATTCTCTGCAAGAAAAACAAATCAACACTTTAAAAGGAGAAAGTTATTTTTTAACTGCTTCTGTAATGAAGGTTTTAGAAATAAGTAATAACTAGAGTGAGAAAATCATTGGTGGTATAATACAAAAAAGCACTTTAAGTACTTGCCATTCAAGTATGAATTTCATTATGTACTACAGGCAGGTGATGTCAACCTCAGTGCATTTTGCCAGTGTAGGACCATATCTAGGAGGAACATTAAAGTCATATAAGCCAAAGCTCCCCTGTTGTAATGCATTAATTTGGTTTATATTGTGTTTCATCGGATTTGTAATCACGTGGTTTGTCCTTGCTCAGCTGTAACCCAACTCTGTTCCCCTCCCACTTTATCCCTGATTGGGCAGTGGCTTGTCCCTGCCTCTGGGCCCTGCCCCCTGGGGAAAAAGCCCCAGCACGGGCGGGTCCTAGGGCTCTCTGGCACTGGTGAGCCAGGGGGAAGGGCTCCAGCCAGGCAGGGCAGGACTCCAGAATAAAGCTGTTATATCCCACGTGGTGAAAGAGAGCAGACTCTTCCCTTCGGCCATCAGTGGTAGTCTGGTCTTGTAAAGAAATACAACAATTGGTGCCACTGCATGTAGCTTGAAGCCACAAAAGGTTCAAAGCTGGAAGAACCACTCGGAGAGCACATGGCTGAGGAATCTCACGCAGGTATGTGAGTCACGAAATGTAACCCGCCCACGCAGAGAAACAGACCCGTCAGGCTTGGCGTTCGCTGTGTAGTCTCCGAAACACAGGATTCTACAGGCCAGGGCTGCAGTTTTCTCCTTTGGACTTAAAGAACCCATCAGAGTGCTGCGATGAAGCCCCCTGAATGGCAAGCTGCTCCCCGGGAAGGTGACCACATGTTTGTGGAAAGATGACCCTGGGATCTGGGACTGGAAGCTCTTTTGCACCAAAAAGGGTCAGTCTCAGGCAAAAGGAGTGATTGGGAAAGAAAGGAAAGGAACGCTGGATTTTTGGTGAGTACCACTTTTTGTTTTCTAAGGGAAAATCTTTTTAAGAGGCATTGAACCTCAGGGAAAAGGGTTTTTTCGTTTTAGGGAAGGTTTTTGCTTTCAGAGTAAAAACCTTCAAGGTGCTTTCTTTCGGCAGCTTGGGGGGCTGGGGGGGTGTGGAAAAGGAAACTATTTCCCCTTTTTGGCTTTTTTTTTCTCTCCAGCGAGTTGTGTTTTTCCTTTCGGTTTCCCAGTCACAGTTAAAGGGGACACAGAAACTTAAAGTCTGAGCCAAAAATGGGTGCTAGGCTGTCTGTGTATCAAAAAAGAGTCTATTACCAAATTTTAAATGCCTTGGATGATGGGAGGACCCATTGTTCAAAGAAACAGCTGAAAAAATTAATTCTGTGGTTGTTTTCTCAGTTTCCACATTTATCATTAGAGCAAATAAGCTTCCCAGAATTTTGGGAGGCTATAACGAAAAAAAGCTGGGAACCCGGAAGCAGGAATTGATCCCGGCTTTTCTGCCACTCCTTTCACATATCGACAGTCAAAAAGAGGGGGTGCTGTCCACAGTAATTGGGACCCCTTCCCCCAACAAGCGATTCAGGGTTTATGCAAAGCTCAGGCCAAATTTGGATATGAAAGAGAATACTTTTGCAACTGTTTAAAAGCAAATTCAGCAAGGAATGCTACAGTTCCCTTAGACCTCCAAAAAGATTTACTTCTGGAGCTTTGGCAAAATCCTTAAACGGCTGTTGATAATAAGAATCTGCCAATTCAATTAGCAATCCAGCCCGATGGGTCTTTCCAACCTTACTGTAAAATAAATCAGCTTCCATCAGAACCTTTAGTAACATTTGTGGAGCGGTTAACCGGAGCTATCGAGTTACAGGTTAAGAATGAAGGAGCCCAAGAACAGGTCCTGGAGGAGATGGCTCTGGCCGATGCAAACGAACGTAAGGCAGCTATCCTCAGCTTGTCCACAGAACCAGCTCCAGCTTTACATGACATGCTCCAGGTATGTGCCAGGAAGATTCCCTTCATAAAAGCTCATCAAAACCACAGTTCCAGAGTCAAGCCACCACAAAAACCTGCTGCTGCAGACACTGTGCTTCCTGTACATGTGCCGTGGCCACCACCCAAGAGAGGAACAAGGTGTCTCCTGTGTGATCAGGCTGGACATTGGGCATCTCAATGCCCTTTAAAGAAGCAATTTCTGGACTTTCAGGACAATGGGGGCAGGAGGTCTCAAAGGTCCAAAGGGATTTTTTCAAAAGAAACCAGAAAATGTAAGTGCTAAACTAAATAATCCTGCTTTAACCATTTCTGCCTTTCAGCAAAAGTCACTGGATATGATAGTAAAGGATCCAGCGACCAGAGAAACAAAAAGTCCTCATGATCAGGTCACCTGGGGTCGTGGGTACGCCTGTGTGTCCACTCCCACAGGTCTCAAGGGGGTGAAACCCTTCATCCCTAAAACTGCAAAGCCACCTGCAGAGGGCCCACAAGTGGCCAGTGCTGCCTGGAGGAGGAGAAAGCGCCGAACCTTCTCCTTCGAATTATCATTATTCCTTAACAGTGTTTTTCTAGACAGTTTGTTTGCACTAAAGGTCATTTTTCTTCTGCAACTTTAAAGATACTCAAGGTCCAAACTCTGAGCATCTCCCATGAACTGAGCCTTCCTCTTTCTTAATTTAACAAGAAAAGGGGAAATGTTGTAATGCATTAAATGGGTTTATTTTGTGTTTCATAGGATTTGTAATCTGTATCACGTGGTTTGTCCTTGCTCAGCTGTAACCCAACTCTGTTCCCCTCCCACTTTATCCCTGATTGGGCAGTGGCTTGTCCCTGCCTCTGGGCCCTGTCCCCTGGGGAAAAAGCCCCAGCACGAGTGGGTCCTAGGGCTCTCTGGCACCGGTGAGCCACTGGGAAAGATCTCCAGCCAGGCAGGGCAGGACTCCAGAATAAAGCTGTTATATCCCACGCGGTGAAAGAGAGCAGACTCTTCCCTTTTGCCATTGGCGGTCATCTAGTCTCATAAAGAAATTCCACACTCCCCAATTTTCAAAGTGCTGTGGGCCTGATATATGGATGCTGTAAACTTCTAAACCCTTTGAAGACAGAGTCCTATGGAAGCACGTGAGTTTCACATGAAAAAGAGAGCAAAGGGAACATGAAGTCTTTGTTCCCAGGAGGGTGGAAAAGACAAATCTGAGACACTCATGATTCAAAGGGACCAGACAGATTCGTGTTGGAGCATAGAAACAAGTACCCCTTGTTTGCTGCCTCACTCTCCCCACTCCTTCAGTCCCAGCCTGACAGCAAGAGGTACAACCCAGATGCACACACAGGCTGCAGAACGGGGCTGCACTTCCCCACCCATTAGTTTACATCATCATTCTCATGGCAGAATATTTTGGATCCCAAGAATTCGTCTCATTATTCATCTGTTCCATATTATATCAAGGATTTTGTTTTGTCATCAGCCCTGCAGACTTTATTTGTTGTTCATCCCATCAGGTGGGATGGCTGGTTCACAATTCCTACTGCATGCTATCCATGCAATGCTGAGGGTGGAGGCTTTGCTCACTGGCTCTTTTGCTGCCAGGTTTTCTGGGACTGAAGACACTACCCTATTTTTTTCTGCTTACCTCTTAAAGGGTTTGATGTGTTTATACTCAGCTTGGCCAAGGTACTTTTTTTTTAATGGGAGACTAAATTTAGAACCATAAATGCCTATTTGAACTCTGAAATTAGCATACACTCTGTTTTATGTTTGTCTATTGGCTGTGTATTACTAATTCAGTTTTTGTCTTCAGTAAAATGAACTTTTTCACTAGATACAAATAATGAGATCCTTATCTCTTTTGACTGAAGATTTTGATGATTTTTTAAATTTTTTTTTTCAGCTGCCTTGTGCTTTGAGGATTTATGCATTTATTTATTCAGAAGGTCCTTCACTAAAATCCCAATGGGACTTTGCACATCTGAGTAGTTATACTAATATCATCAATATTACTCATCCTCTGAGTAGCTAGATATGTTCTTTGCTGGAGGAGAGCTCAAGAGTCTGAACTGTGACAATCAAGCACTCTCTGGGCCACTGACTAAACATCACCTGAAAAGGATTTGGTCTTTTTCAGAGTCATGACCCAGGAAAACCATATCCATCTCCAAAATATTCATCTCCAGCTAATGTGGAAGAGGGAAGGCTCAAGGTTGAGGGTTGAGTCAGTAACTGTAACCTAAAATGTAATCTCTGAGCTCCTAAATGCTTACAGATACTGAATTTATTTCCTCTGTTCCAGAAAAACATTACCACCTCAGAAACAGGCAGACAAAACTTTGCTTTGTTAATCTGATTATCAGCCTTGAAGCCAGAAGACAGGCAGAACCTCATTGGGGATTGTGAAATTAAGACTGGGAAAAAAAATCCCTCTTCTGAATTTTTGTATGCATAAAAAACCTAACAGCATGATACTTTGTGGTCCCTAGCTACCCTGAGATTTGGAGATTTTTAAGTGGCTTCCCCGAGAGCTCTAGGATTTCCACCACTATTTCTGAATACGCTCAACAGTGATACTAAGATTTCTTGATGAAGAAAATTGTTGGTGGAAATTCTAAAGCTTCCACTTACTCCTATAGTTTTTAAAAATGTTGAGGGCAATTTTCACTGTATTTTAAGAATTTAAAGTGGGCCAGCTTTTGGCCTACATGGATTGATGGAGTGCTTTAAATAGGCTTTAGCTATAGAACCTTATTAATCACTGTAGCAGACAAAAAAACACATTGTTTCCTTGCTGAGAATAGCATGTTTTCCTTTGTTTATGAATTGATCCCTGAAAGGTTTCTCACGGGAATATGTTCTTTCTTTCTTTGCTTCTTTCTTTCCTTCTAAGGCAAAATGGCTCTAAACTACAGATGTGCTAATCTGTAGGAAACTCCAGAACTCATTGATCCATGGGCAGCACGGGTATTAATCTACCTGGGCTGAGAGAGTAAAAGAATGAACAATTAATTAAATAGCCTTGAGGTTATTTTTCAAAACAGCATTGTAAGCAGTGATGGACAAACCTCAAAAGGTTTTTATACTGGCTTTGGTTCAGATCAGCTTCCTAAGTTTCATAGACTGATACGCTCATTGGAAGTATACATAAGAGGGAAAAATACTTGGAGATGATGTTTAAAGTTAGACCAATCAGGCCAGTAATAAAAAATAGAGAAAATATTTAGAAAATTGATTTTAGTTTTGTGCCTAAGACTCAATACATATTCCAAACATATTTAAATGTATCTATAAGAGAAAGAATGGGTACTTGGACAGTTTTCCAAATATTCTTCAATGGAAAATGCAAACCTTATTAGTAAACTTTATTGTTTTCAAAATTACTAGTTATTGTTTTGAAAAATTGGTATCAATGTCAATACAATACTTTTTTTATCCTTCTCACATTTTTATTTCTTGTTGCTTCCAGTAAATGAAAAGACCTTCGTAAACTGACACGCATGACGATACTGGCAAATCCCTCAGGATCATTTCTTTTGTGATACCAACAAAATAGAAGTGTGGAGTGATGTCTGAGTATAGATTTTGTGCATCAGGTTCCATGATACATAAATCGACCCATAAACCGTATATATTCATGTATCTCCCCACCCCTCCCCTGTTCTTTGTTCTTTGATTATTCTGTACTTTGCCAATGCAGTAGAACTGCTGGTTGACACAAACTTATTCTACCAGACTTTAAGCTGAGCAAGGGCACGATAAAACCACCCTACAATGCAGAGCTCCGTTTAATTTATGTTGCCTCTACTTGAGGCTTGTCACTGTGTTAACAGCATCTATATCTATCTATTCCACTGCTTTTGATCATCTCAAAGGGCAGGAAGGAGCAAACGAATGCACAAAAATTTGTCTTTTCCAGTATATCATGAAGACAAAAACCCAGATTTAAACCTGTTAGAGGCTACCTATTATTGTACTATCAAATAATGGAGCTCTTTCCTGCGAAGTGCTTCTGGATGTGACAGCACGCGCAATAACGTGACATTACTTGAGTAAATGGGTGGATAAAACAATTGCAATGATTTCTGTCAGGGTTTTAAGGGAGGCCTGCATGTACTTTGGTCATGCAGTTTCTGTTGCAGCTTGGCACTGTTCTAGCTCTAACATTAATAGATCCCTCTTAGATCTAACAGCCAGATGGTCAGCAGTTGTGAACTACTTACTGAACCGCTCTTGAAGTTACGCCAGGATATTTGTATACACATTCCTTCTGCAAGCCAGTGCTATAAGGTCATAGG
Organism: Hirundo rustica; assembly: GCF_015227805.2. Taxonomy (NCBI): domain Eukaryota; kingdom Metazoa; phylum Chordata; class Aves; order Passeriformes; family Hirundinidae; genus Hirundo; species Hirundo rustica. Next base: position 17,143,846 of record NC_053454.1, on the reverse strand, counting down.
AAGAACAAGGTCAGAAGTCATGTGTCTCATGTTTTTGGGGGTGTGTGTTGGTCTAACTGGGCAGACACAGCTGCTGAGCAGCAAACAGAGGAGGTGGAGATAATAATTCATAACAAGTCAGCTATTAATTGAATTTTTGAGTCTTCTTATGTTTGCAAATTGTCCATGAACAGACCCTGATTTTCTGGAATGTATTTGTTACTTAGAGTTATTTGCTGACACAGGAAACAGAAACCACAGAAATGTTAGCTGGGGCTTACCCTTATTTTTTAAAGGCTAAGCAGAATAGCCATCAACTAGGCACTTACCATGAAGCCTGGTGAAAGAAAAATGGAGTGTAAAGTCAAAATATAGGAAGCTGAAAGATAGAGATAACCATCATAAGAGAGTTTTCAGCCTCTTGACCTGAGCAATATTACCATCTACATGCCATAACTTGATCTTTGGCATTAAACACTCTGCTGAGTAGGTGTTTGCTTTGTTAACCATCTTCCTGGATGCTTTTTGCAGCTGTCTTAACCCTTGGGCTGCTGCCACATTCCTCCTACACCTCTTCCTCTTCACACATATTCCCAGCTCCAAAGGTAAATTTTGGATACAAAACCTCCTGAAAGGAACTTGAAGCTCCTTGCCAGTTATTTTACAAATAATTTGAAGATAAAGATACACTTGTAAGTGTATTTGTTCAACCATTTTGATCAACTATTTTCATCCACACTATAATTTTTGCCTGCCTCTGCACTTTTATCTGAAAACATGCGTATATACAGTTATGTCCTGAAGCACTTGCAGTCTGAAGACAGAAGAGGATGGAAGGTAATAGGGAATATAACTTCTGTACTTCCTTTTTGGCATGCCTATGGTTCACCTTAGAACTTTAAGCCTTTGCCTTGAACCTGTATCATCGTGGATGGCCTCAGACACCTGTTGGGGGCAGTTTGATAAATAGCTGCAATGATGCCCCTACTTCAGTGGAGCACAAAAGACAGCGCTACTCACTCAGAGTCTCTGCCATCTAGAAACTTGCCATTGCCATAGTTACAAATATGAAAATAATTTTCAGTTTTTATTTCTCACTCCTTTCCATATCTGAGAACATAGACCAAATTTCTACCCACCCTTTCCTTTTTTTAAAACTGTTGAACTGGAAATTGTTTTGAGTAGCTCCACTTTTAGTGCGTATTCCTGGCCTAATATAAAACTAATGAATAGCTCATTTGTGAGAAGTGTAGGCAGAAGGAATGTGATTGCAGGCAAATTTCACTAGGAACTGAAACAAATGTTCACAGAGAGTATTTTCCGGTGTTCAGTCACACTGGCTAACCATTAATTGATGGGAATAAGTGTCTCTAGTTAAATGCAGTATCTAAGTAACTGAGCTGTATTATACACATTGCCGTGTTGCACTTAGTATATTGCTTCCACATGTGAGCAGAGAGGCTGTGTGAAAAGCAGCTTCACAGGTGCAGTGCAGGGTGGTCTGACAGGTGCAAGAAGCCTTTGAAATCTCCTGTCCTTCTTCTTCTCCCCATCTTTGGAAAAAAATGCTAAAACAGAGGGATAATGGTGTGGGAGTTTCTGGTTTATTTGCCCTTTTAGAAAGGATTTAGGGGTTAAAATGAATGAAGATGATAATACAACTCAATGTAGTTATATTATTAGAGTATCACACCAAGATATCATCATAGAACCGGTGAATTTTGCCCTAAGAAAATGTCTTTTCAGTTGAGCTGGTCCTTAGGTTGAGTTTGCACAGCAAAAATATGATCCTACTTCCTTACTCTGTCAGAGTGAAGCTGCCTTGAGGCCAATTACTGCCTCCTGGTCACTTGTCACTGCTTGTCAGGAATAAGCATGGAAGGCCACGAAGATCAAATATATTTACACTCCCTCTAGAAAGCCTTCAGGGCTTTTCCAGTTCTCAGTGTGGTGTCTGTGATTCCACCTCAGGTATGTTGCTATTTGATGACTGATACTAATTAGGACAAAGTTTTTTCATTTGTCTGATAATGAATCTACCATGATGAAGAAACCTAAAAGCAGCCACTGGAGCAATGGAAATAAGTTTCTGTGTGTAGGGGAAGTGAGTGGTAGTAACTAGAGGCAGTATAGTGTAGCTGTCTGCTTTCTTTTATGATTTTCAGAGAGAGCTAGACTCATCCTCATGCCAACTACTAATGTTCTCTGAAGACAGAGCCAGTGGAGTGAGACATGCTGCTCCTGTGCCTCAAGTTATCTTATCAGCTTCTACTCTTGATCCCTGGGATGCAAGGGAATTTCTAGTATAAACCTTAAGCACTCCCACAAGCCACCAAGTCATCTTAAATGCAGAAATTATTAAGCTTCTTAATTTAGCGACTTTATTTCTTAAGCCTGAATCTCTCTCCAGAAAGTGGGTGAGAAAAGTCAAACATTTATTAGAGTAGTCATTCATCTGACGGAGTTCAGCTTCGTTGTAAATAACTTTTTTCTTTCTCATTAATCTTTGCTCACTCTTTACTCTCCCCATTTTTGGAAAAACTTTCCTAGAACTTGAAATTTTAGGAGAAATATAATAATGGGGGCAAATTAATAAAGTCTGGAATTCTCGAAAAATATGTACCTTTCATGGACACAGGCAGGATGGTCCCACAACTGATTTATCTTGCAGAACTTCTGAGCCCAAACCTTGGCTCAGCAAATAGGACATTAGACCACTCTACATCACCTCAGCTCGCTGGGCAAAACACAATCCATGTATTACTTGGAACAGTGCCAGGAAATACAGTATTCCTGGTCTGAAACTAGTATAGATGACATCCAAGTATTATTACTGTGAACGTGAAAAAGAATAAATACAATAAATCTGTCATGTAAAGGCCACCTCTAAGACCTTACTGGATACCTTCCTTGAGTTTTATGCTGCATATCAAACTTCCAGTAGCAATGTGTGTGTGTTTTGCTGCTTAGGCCTAGTACAATATTTTATTTGCCTTGCTTTTTCACCTTAGCTTTCCCTTCTTTCGTATTTATTGCATTTATTGTTCTTCATTTCATTCTTACCTGCTCAGATAGTCATCTGACCTAGTTTTATGATATGGATTAAAGTAAATCCTATAATGTGAGTATTCTCACTTTTCTGCAATCTGTTCTGTCATCTGTGTTTTTCTGGGATTTTGGGTACTGGGGCTGGCTTTGGTTGAGAGCGCTTCTGTGTCTCTGAGACTTACCCCTAAGTGAATGGGATCATGCTGTAAGCAACTTTGTTCTCTGCATTCTTGGGTACCCATTATCTCATTGCTTCAAAAGCAGACAATTCTTCAACCTCTGAAGATAATTTTGTCTTTAATTATTCAGTCAGAAACTCCGACTGAGGTGAATGGGGGAGGGAGAGGGAAGGTCCCTGTGTACTTTAAATCAGAAATGCATTTTTGAAAGATTTCTGGTTTTGCAGTGTTAACTCGCTCTGGGTAAATATGGAAAGAAACAATCTCTTAACATTATTGGGTTAAAAAGACAGCTGAGATTTGTTCTGATGCAAATCCCTCTGCCAGTTCAGCAATACTGGCAATGTCTAAGAACATTAAGAAATAAAAGCAAACATGAACATCAAGGAAGAGAATGATCCTTCCTTCTTTTCCACTCTGTGATGATGAATTAAAATTAGAGTTGAAGGAAATCAACAAAAGGTTTTGCTAGTGTCCCAGCCCTAGAAAAGGTGTTGGATCTTAGGGTGCCTTGGTGCAGCTTTTTACCTGTGTTTTTCTTTGTTTATGAAGCTCTCAACTTACTTTTGTTTAACAAATTGTAATCAAGTATTGTGTATTATGCTGACTGCTCAGTGCTGTGACTGATTTTCCTGCCCTGTCTTGCCCCAAGACTTGCTTATTGATCCATAAATTCCACTGTAGGGATGCACCTGGATTTCATTTCTCATTTTCACACTTGCATAGTTTTTTATTTTGCAAGGTAATGGCTGTTATAATTAGTATGTGACATACAATCCAAGAGGTCTATCCCAATATGAAAGTTATATACATCAGATTTTTGGGTATGAATTTCTATTTCTATTTCTATTATGTAAGCATGTAGTAGTGGGGTTTAACTCTTGTTACTACAGGATTTTAAAAAAGAGAACAACTTTTAGAAGGCAATGTGTAGAAGTTCTTCATTTAAAACCACAACTTTATGAAACAGCTAGCCGAAACTTCAGGAACCTCTGGCCAACAACTGTGACCACACAGCTAAAGAGATTTTTATTTTCAAGCCTCCAATTAATCAAAAAGACTGAGGAAATGAGAGTGGTAAAATAAGAAATGAGAGTGTATGCCTACCTGAAGTGTGATACCCCTGAACTCTGTGCCATACCTTTGTGCTGTTGTGGCTGCTGCCCTTGCCATCCAGAGAGTGCCTCAGAGTGCTGGTGCTCTTGTCAGTCTCCTGGTACTTGTGAATGAAACATATACACAGATGCACTGTCCCAGGCAAGGCAGTTCTACCAGACAAAGTGTGCCATTGAAATACAGGACAGGTGGCAGGTACAAAAACCTATGAATACGTTATTTCTTCTCTGCACACACCCATACATGGAAAAGAGAGGGAAACTTGGAAGGACATCTCCCCAAAACAAACCCACAAAGATAAAAACCTACTACTTTCTAACCAGGAATTAATTTTTTTAAAAAAACTTGACAAGATGAGATTACAAAAAAGAACGCCTCTAAAATAAACAGCTCTAGTGTAAGCAGTTAACAAATGGGCAGCATGTATGAATTCTCAGAAGAATAACGTACAACAACCATTCCAGATCTCCTGAGTTTTCAAATCCGAGCCCTGGAGCTGAATTGCTGCATGGCTCTGAGCAAACCACTGTGGGATAGATTTAACCTGCTCTCTGGCTGGCAGTGCTGGGTAGTTATCATCTAGGTGTGAGTGCATGTAGCTGAGGGCAGAGTTAGGCAGGTATGTCCATCTTTTATCCCAAGGTGAGGGTACTCTTCTGCTTGCAGACCAGAGTCCCAAGGGCTTCCAGTTTTTATAGAACTAATAAAGGACTTGTGTATCAGTCTTACTGCTTGCATGCTTTTTATTTCTATGAATATTTTTTGATGCTTTGGATTAAAATTAATCCCACGATTAATGTGCATAGAGTGCTTTAAAACAGCTACATTTCCTAGCCTGCACCCATGTTTTCTTACTACAGATGGCTACCAAAATTATCTTCTTATTGGTTTGTGGTTATTTAGATTTGTGGTTAAAGAAGAAAGCCTGACTTTCCATGTGAAAGCCTGGTTTCCTCACAGAGAGCTTGAATTTTCAGTGTTTTTGTCTTACAGTATTCCTGACTGAATGCTTACTCTTTCAAAACCAAGTTTGCTTGAATTAATATGCATACCAGTCCCAATATTACTGTAATCAGCTTTTTAAAATTTCATAAAAAATTTTTTTATTTATATTTAGAGAAATTTATTGATACTTGAACAGTTCTACTGATGCTAGGAGAGTCCCCAGCCTAAAATACATGTCTAAATACCCATACAATTTTTGCTTAGGCAAATATTTTTTCACAGTCAGGCAAAACTTACTAACCAACATTTACTGAGATCAATATATTTTAATTGAATCTAATGGCAGATAGCTTAAACCAACAGATTTTTCACTGAACTAAGTACATTAAATCAATACATTGCCAAAACCTGTGAGATCTTGTATAAAAGGTATTTTTATTCTCAGCTAAATTAGTTTTATTGAAAATTATGCATATTAACAGTTATAAAAATAATGACATTCAGACACTGCTCGTGGCATCAATACATTCAGAAAGCTTCAGACAAACTTACACAAAGCCATATAAAACAAGGAGTTAATTTGCGGTAAGTGAAGAAAAAAAAAGGCTCAGGGTTGATTTCTTCTCTTTGCTACAAACTAACTATTTGTCTGATTTTGGGTGAAGTCCTTAGAGGACTAATTTAGGCCTGGACTTTCCCAGCTGACACCAGCACAGTAAGGCAGGCTCCTTTCTGCTCAGCCGTGCTCCACGTGCAACCAGTGGAGGTGGAGGTGACTCAGTACATCGATTATTCTGGGAGTGTACAACCAACATGGCCATCTCAAACAAGTAGCTCAAGTTTAGTGAAATCTGTCATTAGTGGCTGATATTGCAAAATTTGCCAATGCAGGAGAGAGTTAGGCACCTCAGTACCCATGGAGATCAGCACACCTCTTATCTATCCATAGATATACGGAAAAAGGGCAGCAGTGCTTCTCCAAAGTGTGTCTTCTTTGACGCTAAGCTTTTGGGCTGGGAACCATCTCTGACTTTCTGCTGAGACAACACATCCCAACAGGGTCTCAGTCACAGTTATTATGAAAGCAAGCTGATTGTAAATATAGAACTGGAAGAATTGGTGACTTAAGTGAGAAACTGATAGCATTTACCCATCTGCTGGATTCCTATTTTCAGCAGGAGATACACAAGAGCATAGACACTACTGTGCGTAGGAGCGATGACACAAAGACAACTCTGTGGGATGGAGGCTGGCACACGGTCATCTGTTTTGGTATTCAGTTACAATTACAGCATAATTAGTCTACTAATTGCATGCCCAAGTTTAGTAAATGAATTTGTATTTGTAATTACAGCTTATTGAAATGCACTGTGTTTTCAATGCTTGCCTCTGTTTCCATGTGAGAGTGAGATCTACTTCTTCCACTCCCCTTGTGTTGATTGCACATGAAGAAATGCAAAAGATGACCATAACCCATGCAGGCAAGTATGTCAGATCCTTGCAAAAATAGCAGCCAAACTGTAACCATCAGTTCTGCAATCACATCTATGGGAGTTCCTGACCTCAGGTGCAGCTTTGCAGGTTGGCTTTAGAGCCAACACTGTGCAGTGTCAAGGGCCAGCACTGCTTACAGAATAATGCTGGGGGATGCAGAGCCCCTGCTACTCAAGTTATCACCTGTTGAAAATGGCCTTTTAAAAAGCAGCCTCCATCTTCTGCAAAGATATTTTCCAGTTCCAGATGCAGAAAATTTTGCAACTGCCCCAATAACAAACTCTTCCCTGATATTTTTCATGTGAAGTGAGTAAGTGGAAGCCATTAAAGCAATGTCATTTCTTAAGCAGAAGCATTGACTTTTTTACAATCTACAGGGAAGATATTTCCTTTTCTTCCATTTATTTTCCCTATATCCAGCTGAGAAGCATAAGCTAAGTACTAAGGAAAGGACTTATCCTTTAAGATGAATCTGGGATGATGCTTTAAACAATGTAAATCTTAGTTTTTAATTAATAAACCTTCATAAAACCCTCACATTCTTTGAAGTTCTGAAGTGGTTGCCAGGAGTTTCTGTCCCACGAGAAGGTAAGGTGGCAGCCACATGACATATGTGCAGGATTTTATGCATTCTACAAGAGGTTAGAGAGTCTGTCTCACTTTCAGAGAGATGCCGCTGTATTTATAAGATGATCTGTACCAAGGGAGAATCAAACTGAAACTTACAGACTGTACATTCTGTAACAATTTGCTTTAATTAAAATCAGACATGTTCCTAAGCAGAACTCTACATCAAAACATACTCTTCAAACTTTGGGGAAAACAGATAATGGAGTATTACCTTTTTTCTTTTTTTTTTCTTTTTTTTTTCTTTTTTTATTTTTTTTTTTTTGTTTTTTTTTTTTTCCTAGCTTCCTTTAAGAATAAAAGAATTGATTGCACAAAAACTTGGTGTTGACAACTGGGGAGCTATAGACTCGAAGTTCCTTGAAAACTAAGTAGATGGACCATACTATTTCATTTTCTATGTATCTATTCCCCATGATTTATGATTCCCACAGACCAAGATCTGAAAACTCAGGCCAAAATGCTGAAATGAAGAGCAGCAGAAGTAAACAACATTGACATTTCAGAGTAAAACCCTTTCAAGCTCAGTTATCCCTGTTGTTAAGGAAGCTACTGATGTAAGGGAAACTTTTGGAATGAAAGGACAAATAAAAAAATATCTTTTAAGAGGAGCATGAAGCTGTTGATTTTTTCAAGAAATATATTTGATATCTTATCTTGACTCTTATTCAGGTGAGATCTGAAAAGTTATTAACTGGAGAAAGAAAACAAACAAACAAACAAGCAAACAAACAAAAACCCACAAAAACCCCACCCTAAAAGGCAAAGCTAAACAAACAAATCTCAAACCAGAAGCAAATTTCCACAGATATCATAGGACATCATAGTTGTCAATTTTCATCTGAATGTGGTTTGTTTTTCCCTGCATATCTTTGGTCAACAGTGTTTCAAATCTGAGAAAAAATGTCTCATTCAAGTATTGTGAAATAGATGAAAGTATCTGAATGAGGAGACAGGGCTCATTTTGTCATCTAGCCTCATTTGTTTATGTTCCTACACACTTTGGAATCCTAATTATTTAGCCAGACCATAGACCATATCCTTTAAATAAGTACCAATATCCATTTGACAAGTTCCTTCACAACTTAAGTCAAGTGCCATTACCTATTTAACAAGTAAGTTAATTGAGATGTTGCACACAGTGCAATCCCCTTGTAAATTCAATTAATCCCTCACAACCAGCACAGACTTGGTGCCCTTGAAACACTTGCACAGAGATTTAGAAAAGGTAGTATATTTAGTGAGGAGATGAAAAGGAGGGAAGGATGACTAGTTTCTTGCTTTGGCTAGTTATTCTAAAATGCTCATTATACTTGACAATTTTATGCATTGCATTGTATAGGATACACTGTCAGCCTGAGCATCTGAGGATCTCATTCAGGCACATGCAGTTTGCAACCTCGTGAGTTGTAGGTCATTACAGTGGTGTCGTGTGGATGGATATATGTACAAAGCCTTGCGGTGGAAAATGTAAGTTCAGATTTTGTTAATTATTACTAGAAGATTAGGAATGCTTTGGTTGATCTGATTTTGTGGGGTTTTGTGGTATCTCTTATTTTTAAGGCAGTCTGTAAGACATAAACTCTCTACCCCTCACATAACGCAGTATTCTGTCTTGTTGGTTAGTCCTAAACAAGGGTTGAAAAGAGAGAAATCTTGCTAGCACAGAGAATCAGCACTTTTTAATTACCCTGTTTTGTGGTAAAAGGTGGGCTGGTGAGGTGACCTACAGCAGGAAGTCAGCACTTTTTGAGTGAATACCAGCATATTTTTGCATTTGTTTGCTTCAGCCTTCTATTCTCTTTCAAATGGATCAAGTTCCCTTTCTTTGAGTCTTTAGCTTTGTCCATTAGTACATCCCCAGATAGTATTTTGTCAAACAAAGCAAAACAGCTTGAAGACAATTCTAAGTTTCTTGAGAGTTATAGCCCAAACTTTGTTTATGTATAGTGATTATTTATTGAGTTAGCACTCCCAAAAGGCTGATCTGGATACCAGAAAAATGCATTAGATAATTGCTAGTCAGTTTGCTCTCCTGGTATTTTGTGGTATTTTATGCAGTCTTAATGGCATCACCTGAGACCCTTTGGGCACAAAAATATTTAAAACTGTGGTCTGTGATAAATTTTCAGGAAGTGCTTTTCAAATTCCCATATCAAGAAGCTCTGTTGAAAATTTTCTTATGTCCAGGTTGTTGTTCTGGATAACATACTAACAAATGGCTATGCAAATCTTAGAGCCACAAGAAAGGTCAGAGAAAAAGATTATGATTATGGTAAACCTAACTCCTACAATGAGCAAACATTTGCATTTAATCTTTCTTTACTGTATTTTGAAAATTAGAAAATAATTTGCCATGTCATGCTTAGAAATATTTTCTTAGGTTATGTTCTCAGAAGGGGTTTGCTAAGAATCACGTCTCTCTCCACATATTGCTGTCTTTAGGAACCCTGGAAAGGACTCCTGGATTTAGAATATGTTGACGAGAATAAAACCACATTGAAAATCTCAGAGATCCAATAACACCTAACTCACTTCCACTATAAGCAGATAAATATCAGCTATGAAAATGTCAACAGCTACAACTTCAAGAAATAAAATACCGTATAATTTTCATGTGTCCATGACAGAGCACGCTGGCAGCAGCTGAGGGAATCAAGAAAGCTTCAGGTATTTTGAGATCTGATGGCCAAGGAAGGCTAGCTCATCATCTGAGATGGTTTTAGTAAGAACAATGCTGGAATAGGACAATAGATTATTTAGACACCAAACTGATGCTATCAATGATTTTTCATTACTCTATGCTCTACACGCCTCTTTTGGAACCAGTGCTGACCACACAGCTTAGTATAATTGAGAGGCTAAGCTCTATTTCCATTTGATATTTTCTCTGCTGTTTCAATTATAATATTCACATACAATAGGAGGAGATAATAATACAAAATCTATATTACTCTCAAAACCATCTTTTGCTGTCTAAATCCATTGTACTCTTTGGGAGCTAGTTAGCTAATTATTAAAACAATATCTAAAAATAATCAACTTCCAGAAAAATTGGCAGGCCAAATTCAGTTCCCATTCATCCCCAGACAGCACCAGTGCATTGTCATGTATGAGGGAGGATTATAGGAAACAGTGTCAAATTATTACTTTTCAATAGTGGATAATTCATGTGTGGGTTGTAGGAAATAGCCTAATGGCTTTACAGACAGCCATTACACTCTTTACCCTCTCTTTATCTTGTTCTTTACTTGCCAGATTCAAGCACAGCATGTGCTATAGGAGGACCTGGGTATCCTTGGAAGACCTCTTTCATCTCTCATTGCAGATAGGATCTGGCAAGGAAGGAGTACCACATTATTTTAACACAAAGACAACTGTCACATTATTTCCCCAGTGGCCAATCACCCTGCAGGGGACAAGTTCATCTATATTGTACCTGCTTAACATACTTCATTAACTCTGTCAATTACCAGCTACCTCAGCACCTTTTCTTGTTGGCATTACACAATTTATTCTTTCCATGTCCCAAACAGTACCACAACTCCTACTGCTTCATAATCCAAGTAAGGAGATATTAATCTTAGAAATGTGTATTAGAACAATTAAAATAGATTTTCAAGATGGTTTATGGCTTGTTTTTTGATGGTGTTCAGCACCTACTACTATTTTTGAATTTTAAATGTAAGGGAGAGTTCCCTCTAAAAAGTAGACATACGTCTTTTAGGGGGACTATATTTTTCTTTGACAGAGACTTTCCATAGAAATTCTCACTACCAAGTATAGCAGCAAACCTTTCTAGTTTAACATACTCTTTCAAGATAAACTTTAAAGGTAGATAAACAGAGACTTGACTTCAGTCGCCTCATTGAGGCTTGCTAGGGTAGGAGCTAAGGACCATATTTACCCCGGGCTCTTTCTGCAGGCATTGGAGACAGGCTTGCCATTCTGAATAGAAAGTCAGCCTACCTGAGCTAAACTATACCCACTGACTTGTGTGAGACTCTGCTCCTCACCACAGAGCCTTAGTTAAGTGTCTTTTCATTGAATGTGTCACTCAGAATATCCTTGTGAGAAGCAGAATTTTTGGTTTTACAGAAACAGTTCAAGAGACTGGAGTTTCAGGTGGCTGCAATGGCCAGTAGAAAGGTGGGGTTGGATGAGGAGCTAAAATTTGGGGATGGGAGTAAGCTGACATTAAGATTGGGTGTCTAAATGCAGGAACAGGTATGGAACAGGAAGAAGGGAGCTTGAGAGTTCCAGGGCAGCCAAACTGAGGGAGGCTCCACAGACAGAAGGTGTAAAACTAGAAAGGGCATTTGTTTGAGCTAGCACTAAGTGTATGTAATTGTACTTGAATATTAAGCTCTGCTTATGCTAATCAACTTCAATGCATGAGCCCAGATCAAGGTGCTTGGGGGGCAGTGTTGGGTACAAAAGGGTGACAGTGACACTCACAACTGCACAATTCCACAATTCACCACCACCACTGTGGGGCAAGAACAGAATTACAGGACTGCTCCCCGCTTTCCCCCCTTGTCCTCTTCTCTTTGTCTCTCTCTTTCTCTTTTTTTTTTTTTTTTTTTTTTTTTTTTTTTTTTTTTTTTCTTTTTTCTTTTTTTCTTTTTTTCCCCTCTGTCTGGAATATGACAGGTTTCTTCAAAGGACACTTTTGAAACTAAGAAAACCTGTATTTTCACAGAAAAAAATCAAAGAGTAAATGACCTAATGCCTACTACAAAGACATCTGATTAAAGCAAATTCAACATACAGTTTAGAACAGACTAGCATCAAACGTTCTGAAAGGGAACAGATGAAGCAAGAAAATTGAAAGTCAAAGGAAATCCTAAATACCTCCTGATTACATGGAGTTTTCCCAGTCACTTTTCAAAAGGAGCAAGGGACATCTGATCGCTCAGCTCCTGCCCTAATTAGGTTGAAAGGCAAATCCTTCAGAAAAGGGAAGCATGGCTTGAGGTTACCCACTGCAATTGTGGAGTCTGTTGTGAAGTTGATGGTTTCTGCATGATTCAGCTTTCCAAATGAGTATTTCTTCCAATTGAATATTTTTTGCTGCCTCTCTTTTTCTCTTCGTGTTTTCCTTTTTTCTACCGGAATCAGTATGCTTCCTCCAGAGGTAGCTGCTGCATACTTCTGCAGGTATTGATCAGGGCAGTCTCTCTGATCGGCTGGAGAGAAAATGACATTAACTGTCGTCTTTTCCCATGCTACAGAATCATAAAATACAAGGTTTCAGTACATCAATTAGCTTCAAAATTATATAATTACATATTAAAAAATAGAAGATACCTATTTCCATATGCTACATTGGTACCTTCACTACCCTTCAAGACCCCTTTGGGGGCATTACAGCATTACAAGTATAGCGGGGATGTGTGTGTAGCCTAAATATGTAAGAAAGAAGTATCTTCATAGTGAGGGTTGTGTTTGCAACTAATGAACTTTTTTTTTAACACTTCCTTACTTAATACTGCTGTCTGAGCTATGACTCCTTTCAATATCAGTAGAAAAACCCGTCAAAGCGAATTCTTTAATTGCAGTAAAAATAAAACCTTGTGATTCTCTGATGTGCCTATAACTTGAATTTTTGAATTAATGCAGGAAGGGTTTAGGGAGTTGCAATACACAAAACTACTTCCACTTCTATAAAAGCTGTTTGTTCACAGCCAGGTGTAGTACCTTTTTTTTTTTCCTTTCTTTTTTTTTTTTTTTTTTTTTTTCTTCCCTTAAATAAAAATGAATGCTGTGCAAACACCAGCTGACTCCTTTTTAATCTGTCAGCACATTCTTTACATCTGTGCATAAACATTATTATCACAAACTCAGAGTGTTACTGCAAAAATTATCAGAGTCCTCAAAATGTACTCTCTGCAGTCTCCAATGGAATACAACTTTAATGCGTTAATGTGAGAACAAGAAAGCTCTAGGAGGGAAAAAAGAAAGGCTTTTCATTTTAACAGAAGGTTAGCCAGGGTTTCTTCACTATCATGTGTATGCAATTAGTACAGTGTTTTCTCCTGACATGTAGTTGGCCTCAATAATTTCCTATTGTAGTCACTTAAAATATTAACCATTGCTGAAAAGACATGGTCTGAGGGAGAATGATACAGGACATGGTGTTTTTTCAGATATTTTTAAAGATTACCTTTTAGAATGGAACCTCTAGCTAGGTATCAGTGTGTCTTTATGTAGGAAAAAAACACAGTCATATTTTTCATGTTTATAGGGATGACCTTTTATATTATAGTACAATACTTTGAAGCACAGTTATTTTAATTGCTTTATATGCCTATTGAGACCATTCTGCATGTCACTTCGATATATATAGCACCAAGTCACATATGTTTGGTCAATGAATCTTTTGCTGCCTAGATATTTATGTTAAACTCTGAACATGAGTTGTGGAAACGCTGTACTCTGGGTTTTCCTGTTAATGTTTTTTTGTTGTTTAGTTTTTTTACTGTATCTTTAGCTATATACCTAATGAGGTGACAGGAAGAATTAAAAATGACAGATTGTTTTGGCTGCAATGGGGCTGTCTGAGCTGTATTTTCCTGTAACACAGCTCAATAAACCCAGCTTGTGGAAAACCCTCTGCATGTGATTTGTTGCTGCAGCAGGGAGGGGTCCAGGTGGGGGCTGAAGGCAGAGCAGCGGCTGGGCTGGGCCACATGGATGGGCACTTGGCAACTCTGGGGATGCACAGGGCTGCTCAGGCCACCACCGGCTCCTCCCAAAAACAGCTCATCAGAAGCCATGAGGGTTGGCTACAGCACAGCTATTTCTCTCCAAACACTTTGTAAGGCTGTAGCTTTCAGTCCATGATGCACCTTCAGCAGACGGCCCCCGGGAGCTGGGGAGCGCTGGGAAGGCGGTGGTGGAGAGCAGCCATCGAGGGGACGCGGGGCAGCCTCCATGTCAGCGCCAAAAAACGCCTCAGCATCCACCTGCCAGTTTGCTGCTGTCTTCCTGGTGGAAGAATAAAAGAGATTCCTAAGATTGAATGGTTAACTACAGCTGTTAGACTGATAGCTGGTGTAATTAAGAAAAAAGATCTGTCATTTCACAGACTGTGCAGAATAAGTTCCAGATATCCACGCACAATCTTTCAAAATGCCTTTATCTCTAGAGCCAGAAAAGGTGACCACAGAATACCCTGAACCAAATTATGTACTTTATGATTATCATATTTTTATTTCTCAAGACACAAGGCTAATAAGAAAGATCAAAAAATGTTTGAACCAGAGTAATTTCAAATGTCAAGAACCAGTTATTCTTACAACAAGCTCCTGGGTCTTGGCAATGTAAACTGTTCTCTGTTTGGTTTGATTCCTCTTGGGGAGTGGAAACGAGGGACTAGGAGATTTAAAGTGACTTTGTATTGTAGAATCAACACATGCTTTCAAGACCTGCATTTGACACTGGTTTTGAGGTGGTTTGTTTCTTCTTATTTTATTTTATTTGGTTTTATTTTATTGTATTGTATTTTATTTTTGGAATTGGGGATGGTGATGTTAGTTTGACTCTTTCTTTCTTGCCTTTTTTTTTTTTTTTTTTTTTTTTTTATCACTTCCCAGAGAGAAAACTGCAGAAGAATTTTAGGGAGTTTCTGTTCAGGGAGTTTCTTTGGATTAGAATGACCCAATCAGGTAAGAGTCAGCAGGAAGGATGAATCCAAATTTAAAAATCCACATCAGAAATTTAATTTAGGAGGAAAAGGATTTTTGCCAATGAAATGAGCAATAAAAGGGGGAGGCTAAAGAGGTGGATTCCTCTGCAGCAGGAAACAAAACAAAAGTCTGCTTTCCAAATGATTATTTGAAAAAGGAGTCAGAAGGTACCTGACTTTATTCTCCCTACAGTTCCATGTTCAAGGAGCAGTGCACATATGGGTGTTACGGAAAACCAAGTGGTTCCCCATGGATGACGTTTGCATGTATGATTTCCTACAGTGGAGAAAACAGCTCCTTTAGCCTGTAGGTCTCTGGTTTTTGGCAACAAGACATAAAGTTAGCTGTTGTGGCCTGCTTTCTTGAGATGCTGAGCAGCCATAAATTCAGGTGAAGTCAGGGGAGCCATATATACCAACCCTATGCTTCCAGAGATGGAACTGGTTTGTTCTTTGTTCTCCAACTGGCTCACCAAGGGAGGGGCCACAGAGGTGCCAAGTGTTCCACGCTCCAAACCAGGGCTAAAGTGCTACCTGTATCGGACAGAGGAAGAGGATAATTAAAAGTAACAACTCAATAATGAGACTGGCAGTTTTGCTCCAATTAGGGCATGGGTGAAAAAGAGTAAGTGAGAAAAATTTAATTTGAACCTTATCCCAAGTCTGGCAACTGAAATCAGTAGTTATTTGGGTCTCAGACAAACTAGCCAACTCTGGAAAGGAAAAACAAAGATGGAAAAATACTGCAAGTAATCATGCAAAGCAGAATTCTGAGGGTAGCTTCAAGAGAACAAAACAAAACTGTTTTCACTGAGATCAATCATGTTAGTTTCTGTCCTTTTTTTTTTTTTTTTTTTTTGGTCCTAATTATCAGTGCCAAGCAGGAATCACAGATTAGACACTATTGAAGCTATTTTTAAGTTTAGCTTATTGAAACCTGTTCTTTTCAATGAATCTGCTCAGAACAAACTTAGCTTTTAGATTCTCGGCTATATTGCTTACAGTATCCTGAAAGGAAAGGAGCAGATGCGAATATTTCCTCTTGGGACCAAGATCATTGCAAGGAGTTCAGAGACTCACATGCATACATTAAATTAGGAATTTGAAGGTGGGTGGAGGGGATCTATTTCTTGATTATGCAAAAAAATTTGCTGCTCAGGGTTTTTTCCCAAAACTCTTTGGATTTGGGAGTCCTTTTCTCATTGTGAGGGAACAACATGCTAAAGACTCCTTTTGCTCTAATGTCATTTGAATCTGGGTATGGTTTTAGGAAATTACATGCCTGGGCATTTAGATTAAAGTACCATCCAGAAAATACTGTATCAGGGTGAGGAGGGATTTTGGACCATGCCTCCTGGCAAGGTGGTAACCCAGGTAAAATTCCTCATGACAGCTGGCCATGGTCTGTCTGTCAGGCAGTTTGTGTAGGTGGGAGAAGTAGAAGGATCAGGAAAAGAGGAACATATTCTTTGAAGGTTATTTGTTTTAATCTCAGTTTAAACTATTCTAAGTTTAATAAGAAGGGCTTGGGGAAGAAGAGGTATCAGAAGTGGAGAAGAGAGAGATAGGCAGAGAGAAAAATATGCTGAGACATATTGGGGAACAGTGGAAAATATGGAGATGACAACTAGACCGGAGCAAAAATATAAAGCAAGCATAGCAAGTTGCAAAGTGATAGAAAGATAGAAAAAAATCTGAGTTTCCAGACATGTTATATGCTTCTATGTCATTCTATGTGTGTAAATGTATTTAATATTTTCATGTCCATAAAATGCCCACATGTTGCAAAAATACACTTTTAAGAAGCTATGGTACACTAAATTTTCATTTGTGGTTGTGCAGTAAGAGAATAACTCTTTGTCTCTGTTAGTTGTTATGACAGACAAATAAAAGTGGATCTGTAGAGCAGACCAGTGTGCATTGAAGACCAATTGACAGCATTACACACATTTCAGTCAAATCTGCCTGGAAAAGTTGTAGTCCAGCCCTGTGGGCTGAACGGCCATTCCCAGTTGGAGGGCACAGTGTGTTCTTACAGGGTGTATCTCCCTCTTTAGCTTCTTATGAATAAAGCTGGGTTGAGTGATCCAGATCCACTGCATGTTGTAAAGCAGTGAGGCACAGTAAATGAGAAAGGCAAGACTCACATGCCAAAACTTTCTACAAGAAGTTTGATAAACATCTGCATGCATTCCAGGATACAGCTTGCATAGCTGTCAGTAAACCCCAAATTCTATGGTTTTGTACAAAGCTACTTCATGTCACATCTTGACACTTATTTAAGATCTCCATTATACTTGTGCAGCATAGGTTCCAAAAGGTTGGTGTATTATTAATGAGATAGTGGAAATGCTCTAGAATCAGCTTTCATCTAAATGGAGGTGATGGTGTTTTATCTGTACCCTTTGTATTTGTTGTTGTCTTGAGTGCACAGTGCTTCCTGCTGGTATCTCTGTTATTCATTTGCTGACTAATCTCTTCACCCAATCAGTATTGTTTGTAACTCTGAATCTATAACCTTTAGGCACAGTGATATTATGGCTAAATAAAACACAGATGCAAAATTAATTAACAAGGTCTGTTACTGGTATTTCCTTTCTGGAAAATAGTTTCAGCAAAACTTATATTTGACAACTAGAAGCAGTATTTTTAGAGAAAAGCGTCAATGGAAGATGAATATACAATTTTTAGCTCCTCAATACAGATTACTTAGGAAGAAATACTGAGTTACCTTGCAGAAATCAACAGCTTCTTCAATTGGATTGCTTCTGTCACTGCATGGACACAGTCTTGTTTGATGTCCTCCTACCATTTGTCTTGCATGGAGTCTTTTATCTAAATCCAAAGCAATGCAGTCATCACTGCTGCAATTCAATAATGGCTCCACAGGAGCTGTCATCCCCAGTTCGCTATTCATCTTATAAAGCCTTTGCGTTTTCAAAGTATCCACTAAAGTTGGTATTTCAATGCTGTGGACAGATCACTTAAGGTTCTTTTGTATTTTCAAAACAGGTTTAAATTGAGGATGGACAGATATTGAAATGCCCAACTTATTGTACCTAGGTGCCAAAGGAGATGATGAAAATGTCAAAAGGTAATTGGATAATCACACCCACCTCCCAGCTGAAAATGTGCGACTTTGTGAGCTTGAATGACACTTCAACTCAGTGCTGGCATTGCCTGTGGGGAATGAGCCCCTTGGAACAAAGCAGAAAAAAAAAAAGATGGAAAAAAAAAATCTGAATTAGCCACTAGCAGCCCCAGGAAGTGAAAAATTATGTGATAACAACATTCAGTAAAAAAGCAAGAGAGAACTTATATAATTTCTGCTCAAGTATAAGATGCACTTTATTCCATTTGATATAGACTTAGAAAGCAGGGGTCATTTTGGACTTGAATGTTAGTGTCTGAAGGAACTCACATTTATTCAAGACCCTGGATGCTCGGCAGCTGGATTTAGAGCACTCTTCTGAGGTTTAGGTAGGGGTTTAGGGGGTTGGTTTTGGTTAGGATTTTCTTGCAGATGCCATTTTACCCGGACCAGTCTGAAAATGTATTTTAGTGGCTAGCCTTTTGCTTTTTTGTTTGTTTGTTTGTTTGTTTTCAGCAAAAGCATAACCATCTTTGGGCAGTAATCTGAAATAACTTAGTACAAAGGAAGATATTGAGTGCATTTTTTGAGAGTGAGAATTAGCTTGGGTAAGAAAGCAGTATTCTTACCTGAGCTCAAGTTTAGCTAGGATGCTAAATTTATATATAGCCTTTCCTTACCAGAAATATCAGTTTACTCAGTTTACTATACAGAGATTGGAGTTTTACCTGAAGAAAATAGTCTCTGTGGGAATAACTCACATTGAAAGCATTGAAGGAAAAAAGCTTCCACTGTCAGAACCAGCGTTACTTCCATAAGCACCAAATCCATCTGTATCGAAAAGCAAAGAAAAATATCTCACTTAAGATTTCCTAAATCCAACCCTATGAATTTATGAGATTGCCTTCATTTCAGGGCTGTTTGGCACAACTACAGTATGTTGTCCCCTGTTGCCCTTCTGGGGACAAGTAACATAAATTGCTTACTGTGTGTTTTCCCTGAGTACTGCTACATTCAGTGGTCTGCAAGAGTATTGGAACATGGCCATACAGAAGAGTTTGCCTTGTCCCCACCCTCTGGGACAGGAGAGCTGCAGATGAATGATTTGGAGGCAGTGTCTGAGCTACTGACCAGTTCTGACCTTGACAGTCCTAGTGCTGCCAGGGAAATCTGCAGGCTTGTGCCAGCGTCCTGTATTGATCTGCAGAGGTCCGGGGAGGCTCTATAGATGGAGCTTAGAGTGGGGAGGATTTCTTAACACAATCGAAATACAGCCTTCCTCTGCCTCTGTATTTTGCTGTCTCCCTTCCCTGAGCTAAATCGTACCAATTTCCCTGCCCAGAGCTCATCGCAGCGGCAGAACCATGACTCACCTGGTAGTTCCTGAGACAGCCAGGCATTCCCCTCTAAATCTCTTCATCCCCTTCAGCCTATTTTTAAATGCTTGGCTGCTATTCTTAAGTGCTGGTATTGAACAAAATGTAAATATAGTGCAACCTCTGGTTTTAACCTTGGCCTCAATCCACTTTTATTCTAGTTAAATGTAATAAACAACAACGGTAACATAAAGATATATATTCTTTTTTTAAAAAAATAGGTTTATAATTCTTTAAAGTACATGAGTCAGCTAAGCATTTAAAAGTAAAATATAGATATAAAATTATTCAGACAGGGTGATATAATATAGAATTTAAATTGAGCATATTTTAGCAGCACTGGGAAACCTTACCCCAGAGCTAATAATGTAATAGATCTATCTCACCAACATCTTGGAACTTGCAACACAGTTTTATCCACATAGGAGAGTTCTCTGGCCTAGTTTATTAAATACCTTAGAGGACTTCGCCTGTAAGATTACATATGAACAATGTAATTTATTAAAATCCCCGTTCTTCTTTTTCCTGTTGAAATTTTAGCCAGTTTCTAAAAAACAAACAAAACACAAAATATAAACAAATCCAATAGGCTAAATAAATATAATTCAACAAACATTTCTTCAAACAGGTATACAGGGAAAATATCCTACAGTTTATTTTTTGTCATCACTTGTAAACTTGTGTCTGTTTCTTTTGCTGCTCTGCATTGGGCAAGTTGTGTTCCTGATCAGACAGTGTTTATTCAAATCTGAAGCAGAATGTAGATATAACTGAAAAGTTACCCATTAAAGACATTCCTAATAAATAAAAATGAGTTAAATTATAAATGGAAAACATTCAACTTTTTAACAAACCTTAATATGCCAAATGCAATTACAAGTCATTGCAAAAGGATACAAAGATTGAAGCTGCATCATTTTATAATTTACTCGGGATGGACATGGATTATTTGGTGACTCTTATTTAGAAATGGTTTACATTAACACACCACTGTTGGAGGTGTATTTAAATCTATTCACTAAACAGGATTTTACATGAAGTCAAACTAGTCAAAGAGAACTCAATATAGTCATGCTAATTTATCTGTGTATCTGTTTCTGCTTAGATTCAGTTATACATTCTAGCATTTACCTTGGAGTTTTTATGTAATTCCGTTTGATCTGAGAATTTAGGATCATTCCAGTTAGTGGTAGATGCTAGATATTCAACAATAATAATTATTATTTTAAAATTAGGCCATTTATGTAAGTAGTAGATTTCAGAGCTGGCAATTAATGCTAGGCATCCATTTTTGCAAAGTGGTATAAAGAATATCCCCAAGTCACTTTATTTCCCTTCTCTGGTGCTGCTTACCTGCCAAGATCATAAAAAGGAAATTGACACACATGAAAAATGTAGAAGTCTATCCTGGAGAACAAAAGAAGGAAATTAATGCAACTCACTGGGCAATGCCAAAATCCAAATGCAGACAACTAAATTGTCACAACAAAAATATCTAATTAACCTGCAACTACTTCCCTGTATGTATATATGCGCTAACGTGATAAAGGACTCTACCATGAAAAAGACATGAAACAGACGAAATTTCCGTGCCTATTGTCATAGGCAATCCAATTTAGAAAGAGAGAAGAAGGTATTTGACCTGACATTAATAACATTCATTTACCAGTAGCTGATGGGGAAAAAAACCCAAAGTAAAACAAAGTAAAACTCAAGACATGAAGAAATGACTGAAGGTAAGAGTTTGTATTTGTGTGCATGTGTGAAGGCAGTTTGTTCAGGGAGAAGAGGTTAATTATGAAGCAAAACAGTCAAAAAGTGACTGTGGCTTGGAAGGCCACATAAAGGTCTATACCAAAGAAAGCCACAAAAGAATCCTTAACTTGGAAATAATGAAAAATTCTGGAATTCCTTGTACATATTAGAATCATACACTCATAGAATCATTTAGGCTGGGGATGAGCTCTGAGATCGAGAGCTACCATTAACTCAGCACTGCAAAGTCCACCACCAACCTGTGTCCCTGAACTCCATATCTGCACACCTTTTACATAGCTCAGGGACAGTGACTCCCCAGCTTCCCTAGGCAGCCCGTTCCAATGTTTGATAACCCTTTCAGTGATGAAAATTTTCATGATATCCAATTTAAACCTCCTCTGCTGCAACTTGAGACCATTTTACCTTATTGCTCCTTACTTGGGAGAAGAGACCCTCATCTCACTACCTATTTCAGGTGGTTGTAGAGAGTGATAAAGAACCTCCTCTACTCCAGGAGCGTCCTCTAATCCAGTCTGAACAACCCCAGCTCTGCTGCTCGTCAAAAGACTTGTGCCCCAGATCCTTCATCAGGTTCATTGCCCTTCTTTGGACATTGTCTATTAAATAATTAGTAGATGATAAATATAATTTTATAGAAAGTAAGATTACAAAACTTTATAGACATATAATGTAAAATGAGAAACTTATTTGGGAGGCAGGGAATTAAGGACAAAATAGAAGGTCTTTTACTCTGAGTGGGAAACTCTTTCTAGTATAGACAGGGCTAGACAGACTAAAAGAAAAGGTCATCAGGGACAGACTGGGGTGTATATAAGTTTGTTAGAGGTGTTTTACTAAAACCTTGAGGAGGGGTGCGGATATGACATCTCCCATGACCAAGGGCTGCTAGGATGTGCTCCACAGGAGGAACCTTCCCTCTGATGTGGAAGGAATAGCCAAGAAAATGTCATGGGCAACTACTTCAACCTAGGACAGAATGGCCCCTAGCTACAGTCTAGGGGCTTTGGAAGGAAAATTGTGAATTTTTTTTTTCCTGAAGTACCTCAGAATATTTTGTAACCTCAAAACAAAAGGAAGGTATTTTTAAAATAGAAAATAATTTGGACACCTTACATTAGGTTTGGAATAAATTTTCGTTTACATAGTTTAACAGAGGAAAAACTTTTATGTTATTTGAAATACTTAGAAGTTTGAATGATTTTTCATCAAGAATTCTGCATTTTTTCCCATAGTAGCTAGTGTGGAGCTATGTTTTGGATTTATGCTGAAAACAGTGTTGATAAAAAGGGTTGTTTTAGCAATTGCTGAGCAGGGCTGACACACAGCCAAAGCTATTTCTGCTTCCCACTCTACCCCACCAGTGAGAAAGCTGGGGATACACAAGAAGTTGTGAGGGGACAAAGCTGGGATGGCTGACCCCAACTGGCCTAAGGAATATTCCATACCCTGTGGCATCATGCTCAGCATATAAAGCTGGAGGAAGACAAAGAAAGGTGGAATATTTGGAGGGTTGGCATTTGTCTTCCCAAGCCACCATCATATGAGGCGGAGCCCTGCTCTTCTGGAGATGGCTGAATATCTGCTTGTCAATAGACTGTGGTAAGATAATTCTTTGCTTAGCCCTTCTTGGTGAGTGGCTTTTGCTTTACCTGTTAAATTGTCTTTACTTCAACCTATGAGTTCTCTTGCTGGTGCTCTTTCAATTCTCTCTCCCTTCCCACTGAGGGGAGTGAGTGGGAGGCCGTGTGGGGCTTAGTTGCTGGCTGGGATTAAACCACAACCACATTATGATGAAAACTATTTTTAAAATTATGTGCTTTACATTTCTTATTGAGAAGACAGGTTTATCATGTGGGGAAATGGCAATGATCTAAAGCAGTCTATATAAAACCAACCCAAATCAAACAGCAACAAAGCCTTCCACTTTGCAGCTAGGCTACTGAAATAGAAATCAAATATCCAAAACTATAGCTTTGGTTTGGGAGGGTTTTATTGACCTTCGTACATGAAAGTGTTTGAAACAGTCCAGTGTTTTATCACAAGTTACTTTGCACCAGAGTAATACACCCCTGTTCAGGTCCAGCACTGATCTTTAATCTGTAGTGATCTCCCATACTAATCAGTTTTGTGATCTTGTTGAGGGTCTGTCGTAGAAACAAAACCCCCATCTGAGAGGGTGAAAAGCTGAGGCAGGAGACAATAGTTGAGGCTGTGACAATAGCTGAAGCCAGACAGAGCATCCCATCTTCTTTGGAATAATGGAAAATACACACCCTGATAGTAGGAAAAGGATGAGTAACAATAACCTCCCCACCAATACTATATTTGCAGATCTTGGGTTAGATGACTAAGCGTGTTTCCTCTTCATATCTAAGACTTTGAAAGTTAATGACTTCCTTGCCTTTATTTGATTGATAAGAGTTACACAATTCAAAACTGGGGCAAGACAATGTTTTAAAATAATATCCCAGGGTAATGAAATGGGATGGTTTCATAGCCTGCTGTTTACCAGGAAAGCTTGTACACACACTCATACACATACAAAACCAATGCACATGCAGACACAATTAGTTTGTAACTGTGATTTACTCTATCTTTCATTTTTCTGCACATGGCCCAAAATGAGGACATCCTTGTCTCTTTCAGAAATGAAACTCAGTTTTCATATTCTTATTGAAATAGCCATGACTCCTGAGGTCAACAGCGCCATCAGGCCCTGGGGTGACCCATTCAATCATCTCCTTTCTCTGGATATTTTTCTGTATCCTTCTATCTCCCCTCTCTCTGGATATTTTTCTGTATCACTGGCAGTAGAACACAACGGTCCCTCTTGCTCTCAATGCCATGTGCAAAAAGTCAGATGCACTAAATATTTTAGGTCTTGGAGCAGGAGTGCCCTGTCTCTGGACTGGGGCCAGGAAGGGTATCTCTTGAGTGGTATATAGGAAAAAAGAAACTCCTTCACAAAGTACATTCCTCTACTATATTGTTTCTGCTGCCTGACTTTTTGTTCCTGGACCATTTTACTCTGCAATCTACAGTTACTTGACAGAGGGTCTATACAGAAAGCAGGTTGCAGGATTTTGCCATTGCTTTCTGAAACTACACAAAAGCCAAGCAAAATATTAATGAATTATAGTGTTGGCATATATGGTATTCATCTCATTGTCTGACACATTTCCACAGGTGCTGGAAAATAGACATAAAATCAGCTTGGTTGTGGTCATTAATCTGATGTTACACCTTCAGATACTGACAAACCATGAGAGTGCAAAAACACCTTGTTTGTGAAAAAGCACTCGGTACAAAAAATTAAGTATAATCTAGAGTTTTTGTGATGTATAATGTTGCAGAAGCAGAAAACTCGCAAGAGTTACTATTTTTCTGGCAAATGCATTATTTCAGATCACTTCCTTGTGCCCTAAAATGCCCATTACATCACTGGTGACACTCATAGCTTCCCACTGCCCTTGTCCAAGGCTTCCATTGCATGTACAGCTGCACACATCCAGGCTGATGCTCCGGCTTTATCACTGCTTACAATGATAAATTGCACACGCATTCCCTCTCAGCCCTGGCTGTAATATTTACACAATAGATTGAATTAGAATATTTGCAGGGAGCCTGTTATGAATACCTCTGCAGATAATTTTTGTGGAAAACTTTTGTTTGCTGATTAGCTAGATAGTAGCCCTCAGTACAGTATTTTGGGGTGAGGTTATCCAGAGACTGAAAAGGTGGTGGAGAATGGATACTCCTCCATGAGATGCCTGCATAGTGGAATATTCCCTCTGCACTCGGAAGTGCCAAAGCAGAAGCCAGCTCCAGGACAGGAGCTGTGTAACTGTGCTGGCACAGTTCTGAGCTCAGGACAAAAGGTCCTGCTAAAGATGTTGTAAGGTAATGAATGCAGACCTTATCCTTTTAGATTTAAAACATAACTTTTTAAATAATACAAGCCAAAGAAGAAACTGAAAATTATAGACTTGTCCTTCAGTCATGTTGTAAATTTTATGCATGACTGAACTTGGAGTGCTACTTGCAATTCCTTCTATTTCTTGGCAATTGTTTCTTGACTCTTAAAAGTCTGCTCCTAGTCTCAGGTCTCAGATTTAATTGTTTGTAATTATAATTAGAATGTAAGGTCCTCATCTTCCTGTGTGTTCATGAAGCCAGGAACACCTCTGATCACAGAAAACTCCTACAAAAAGATAATTATGTTTTTAAGGAAATGGATAAAGGAAAAAACCTACTCCCAGGATGAAACCTTGTGCAGTCTTGAGTAAATGATAAATTGGGGCTTAATACCAGGGGAAATAATGTCAGATTTTAACAAGACTGGTGAAGCACAAGGAATTTAATACAGGAAGGCTACATGTAAGAAAATCTCAGCAAAAACAACAAAGCCTAAAATCCTGTGTTTGAGACAAATGTCCTGATTTGTTGCCTGAAATTCACCCAAGTGCAGAGGCACCTGTCCCAAGACTCTACAAAATCTCTTATTTCCAAAGCTTATGCCACATCCAAGCAGTGCCCAGCCTTTATGCCCAGCCATGTCTCTGGGAGAAAAGCATGGAGGTTTGCAATTGCCTTTAGAGGCAGCAGAACGGTGACAGTTTAAAAACAGATATTACATTTCGCCCTGCAACCTCTCTCTGTAAAATGCAGCAACTGGTTCAAACCATCTACTTTTTTCCACCCTCTCATAGGTCGTGCAGGGGAACCATACTGAGAATCATGTTTTCAGAACACAGAACACAGAAAATTAAATTATACTTAGGGTGCTTTCGGGGAATATTTTTAGTCATGAGGCAGTTTTAGGTTATTTGATCAGCTACACCTGGATTTTGTCTTCATGCAGAAACTTAAACAAATATTTTTGTCAGCAGAGAAGATGCCTCCAGTAACAAAAGGCACATTTGATGCATGCTTCTTTTCCTCTATGTTCCAATTTTTTGTGTCATATCCATACAGTCAGAAGATCTGGATATCCTTTCTTGGATTTTAAGCTAACTGCAGTGTGTAAAAATAATGCCATGCCAAGATTATCTGTACTGAAGATATGGTATGGTGAAAGCTGGGTCTGTGAAAAGATTTCTTAGGAAACGGCACTCTGTAAACTTTAACATATCTCTAGAACATCCTGTGTCAAACACAGTGGGCCGAGATTTTGTCCCCCTCCCTAGATATGGCTACTGTTATCTGTCTGAGTGGTAATTTCAGCGTCTTTTCTTCTCTTTCATCAGCTGAATGTCAAGATGATGTCTATATTTCATGTATATAAAGAGAATGGGGAAATTTCCTCTGTGGATACTTTCCCTGCTTTTTAATAAATTCTTTCTTTTGCCTGAAGAGAATTAGAAGCTGGCTTTTGACCTCCATTAATTTATTTTTTTTTTTAAATTTAGTATTTCTCTGCGTGCATTAAAAACATTATTAACCATACCTTGCACTGTAACATTTCCACTTCCTCTTCCTCTGGTGCTTTCTCATCTGCTGCAGCAGATGCCCCTTTAAGAACAGATTAGAAAAAGCAAAAGGAATAAATAGAGGAAATGTGGGCCCATATCCCACATCTTCCCCAAATACAAAGAGAGCGTCATCATGTCTCTGTCTGCCCAGGCTGCTTTACAACTGACTGCTTCTCAAAGCAAAGCTATAATTATGAACTCAGGGTTGTTTGACAGCTTTCTAAAAGCAAATAGCACCATTTAAAATTCTGTAAGTTAAAAGTGATCAGAAGTGTTTTCTGACTGTGGTATCCTGGGTAGCTATTGCATGTGCAGATGTTCAGGCAGGCTGTGCTCACTTCAATCACCTTGATTTCTGCAGGGATGCTTCTAGAGCCAGGTAAAGTCCCTTTAAGCGGCATCCTCAAAATCCTGCCTTTAGTATCACAATTCTAGCAGCAGATCTTCCAATTTATCCCCTAATGAGCAATTCAGCTCCAAATGTGGAAGAGACTCTTAGCTTTGGGGATAACCTGAAGTCAAGCTGTATTTACCACCGCGGAACGGCAGCGCAAGCCACCAAACTCGGAGCCGTCCTGCGGCTTTGGTAAAGCACGTAGCTCACGCGAGTCCGGTAGCCGTCTGCCCGTTGGTACCGAGGCAAATAATCCGTTTGCTGGTTGAGAAGGGAAGGAATCCAGCGGCGCGTCCCCGGCGGCGGGGGCAGGCGGAGCGCTCGGCCGGCAGGAGCAACTGGCCCCTCTAGCGGGGCCGCGGGCGCACTGCAGCGGCTCGGGCGGCCCCGAGCGCCCGGCGGCGCCCCGCGGGAAGGCTCCAAAACGAACGCCCTCTTCCTTGGTGATGGACAGAAAAGATTAAAAAAAAAAAAAAAAAAAAAAGTCAATCCCCCTCCTACTTTTCACTTCCTTTGTGCTTCTCCAGGCACAGTGTCTATTTTGCCCCTGCCGCCTTGTCAATGCCTGCTCTTTTCTCTAGAGGCTGCATGAGTATTGTACAATGCCAAGTACATCTATTGGCACTTTGCACAAAGAACCTGGGATAATAAGTAAAAAGAATATTCCCCTAGCCATGCAAAAAGACAATTGCTGCTTCTGGTACAATTTACATCAATTATTTTAATCTTCCTCTCTCTCGCTCTTTGTTTTGTTTCTCCTTTTCTACTTTTTTTTTTTTTTTTTTTTTTATGTTTTATGTTCTTCTGCATATTTCTAAGTGAAGGATGCTGGATGACAAATTTGAACCCTTTGGCAACAAGCTTGTCTATTCTTAGTTTTCTGGGCCCCTTCGAATCAGTCCGTGGGCTGAAAATCCCTATTTACATTTTACCACATAGATTGTTTGGATTCAGATAGTCAATGACTGGGAAATAATTGAAAAGTATTTAATGGAATTCAGCAACAATAAAGGATAATTTTGCATGAAAGTTTTTATAAAGGTTATTGTCTGAGGAAATGGGTTCAGGGTACTTTTCCACAGAAGAAATAGAAAATACAGAAATGAATAGAATAAAGTAAGGAAGTGAAAATCATGTGCAGAATGAACATACCCCTTGCTTTTTTTCAAAAAGCTCTTTCATTCTGTTCCTTCCTGGAACTCCTCCTTCTTTCATTCATGACCACTGGTTTTGCCCACATCCTTCAGCATTTGATCACATGCTTTTCATTTCTCTGTTCTTGCAACATTTTCCTTGGCATTAGATAAAGACTACATCACTAGATAATAAACGAAAAAAATAGGAGACAACTTTGCTCAGACTAGAGAAACTTGCATGCAAACAGGTAGCACACACACGCTTCTCCAAAATAAAAAGAATCCTTGTTTTAGCTGACCAGAAAAACAGCCCATAGGTTTTCATGTAAATTTTGTTGGCTGGCTCAAGAGCATATCTTAATCAGACACTTAAGGGGTTTTCATCCTACTGTGGCTCCTTAATATTTTTCAAAGATTATGAGATATGAAAAAAGGCAGTGAAGCTACTCTTATGACAAAACTTATGTGTAACAAATTATCCCCTAAAAGCTAGTACTAAAGCCAGCTTAGTGTTCCAGAAAACACAAAGGCATTCAGTGCTCATTCGAGTGTCTGCCTCAGCCTTGTAACAGGCAGTTTGTGAACAAAATTTTGTTTTCCCTCCACTGAACTCAGAGCAGGACACAGGGAAACTGGGGGCACTGAAACCTGTAGAACACCTAATTTTTATAGACTATTGTAAGCTCAAAATGATCTGTTAACTATGCACTTACTCCCAAACGCATCCAGTAGATGCATGTTACCGGAGCACCTCTTCAGGAGCAACAGCACATGTTGTAGCTCCTTCTATAGGGCCTTCTGAAGTGGGAAAAACTGGAAGAATGCAACACTAAAGCCAGTTATTTGTTAAAATAGCAATAGAAGACTTTGGGGTTTCAAGACAATGAATATGAAGTAAAAATAATGAGAATTCCCAAGTGACATGAATATAGAAAGGGCTGTGGTTTGACAAACAGATGAATAAATATCTTAACAGGGGAATGGCATAAATTTAGTGATCTAATAGGTCTGGTTCAACCCCTGACTTCAGTGATCCATTTTGCTGTGTCTATCACAAATGTTTGAGAGCACACACACACACACACAAACACACACACACGTGAAAGTGTCTTCTAAGAAGAGGAGTATTACAAAAACTTTCAAATCTGAATGCAGGTTTATGTATTAGTCCATTTAACCATTTATATTTCCCCATTTGATTTTGTCCATAAGTTTTGTTTATGCCAGAGAATATACACATGAACGGTCTGTGATTTTCTCATTGACACTAAGGTCACGATGGTCTCCACTGGAATGACTGTCACATACAATATTTTTACAAATTGCATCATGATAAATTGTAAAGATGCTTTTTAAGAAATCATGGTATGATATGTTAACAAGTATCTTGGCAAATCTAAGTGGCAGTGTCATTGATAACTTCATAACAGCAACCCAGTACTGTCAGAGTGTCATGCCTGCCCACCTTCCTTCCTTCCTTCCTTCCTTCCTTCCTTCCTTCCTTCCTTCCTTCCTTCCTTCCTTCCTTCCTTCCTTCCTTCCTTCCTTCCTTCCTTCCTTCCTTCCTTCCTTCCTTCCTTCCTTCCTTCCTTCCTTCCTTCCCTCCCTCCTTCCTTCATCTCATTTCTTCTTACTACAGGTACTTCCATATAACTTTTTTTCCTGCAGTAGCACCTTCCAAAACAGAGCATTAATACTCCCACAGAGTTTTAGTGCTGAGTGACTTCATAGCACAGGTGCAGCTCTGTGATAGGGAACCCTTTTAATGAAGATCTGTAAGTCTGAGGCAAACTGCATTATTTGGAAGAAAAATAGAAATAAATAGAAAAAGAGCAGGTTTAAAATATGTTTGGTTACATCGTGGATTCCAGCCAGATGATTCATTGTCTCCATTTTTGCTTCTGTAATTCCCACAATTGCACCAAATATCTGAAAACCACTTCATTCTGGTTTTATGCACATAAAAGGGAATGTCTCTCTAAGGAATCCTTTTTGTTTCAAGAAATCACACTAAAGCTTAATATTAGTAGTTACTGAAACACTTCTGAGTCCAGTTAAATCACAGAGCAAAAGAATTCAATGTTTTATCTATAAGAGAGAGCTCTGAACTGAAGTGACTGTAGATACACTCAACGCTGCTCAGAAAAGATCTGACATCAGTCCAAGATCAAATTAGAGATAACATGATGTCTGTATATGGAAATAAAAGAAATACAAATCCTTGAAGGGCAGGTGTAAATTGGATAAGCTCAAATCCTGTAAGTCTAAGAGAATGCAAGATACATTCAAAGTCAAGAGCCCAAAACTTAGGGTTTGTGTACCAGAAAAGTATCATATCATATATCATAACCATCTGTGAGACAACCTTATATGGGAAGAATTGACTTCAGTGTTTAGTCAAAGAGCTGATGTATCAAAAAAAAAAAAAAAAAAAAAAAAAAAAAAAAAAAAAAAAAAAAAAAAAAAAAAAAAAAAAATTAATGTGTAACACTGAATCAAACTTAAAATTGTAGGAATACAGAAGTTATGGTAGGGCAAAGTACTATTGTGAATCTTGTATGTGAAAATGAAACTAGGAAATCTGTCTTTTGCGGACAAATCAAAACCAATGCTTGACATCACATGTACCGTTGAAGGTATGTATGTAAATTTTAGTCCTATATGTCTACAATAATGTTGTTTGTGTGTTTAGAAGCAGCAAATTCATCTATAAATTGGAACAGTAAACTAGAGAACCCAGTAAGATAGAAGCTGGAAACTCAGGATAAATACAAATCAGGTTTTTTTTAATCCTCTAACAGATAGAAATCCTGGAAGGGTAGAAGAAAGGCAAGGGTCCTGCCGTGAGCATGAGGCAGGCTCCATAGATATCTGATGAAGGTAAATGCTAGTATACTAATGAACAATTTTTGCCTGAAGGGCTGATTTTGGAAAAGTTTAAGTTGTTTATTATATTTAGCAGAACCCTATAAAGCCTGTAAGGATTCTGCTGACACCAAGTAGAGGATCTCAGCATCTTTATTCTATTCATGTCTTCATAAATCCACTGTTGAGACTAAAAAAAATTACATACCTGCAAAAGACTTAATGAGATTTTTTTGCAACTGGATAGGAGGACCAGTGGTACCTGTCATTTTGTTTAATATGTTCATGACAACTTACAGTGCTGGCAGCTGCAAAACACTAATTTTATTACATCTGGGTTCATAAAAGGTTTCACATTTATCTAGAACATTTCATTTATTGAAACAATTTATTTTAGATCATTTCTATACTATTCAGGTCTAATCTATCTTGGTTTTTATACAAGACATCAGTATCCTGGAAGTTCTTCTCCACTTGGTACCATACCAGTAGAATATTTTTTCTATACTTCTAGACACTAGTGATAGAAATGTTGAGTGATGTTGGACTGAGAACAAATCTTATAGGAAGTATAACACTAATATGGCAATAAGCAATTGACATTTCCTCAAAAATACCCATCTTCTCTAGATCCTGTGAATGCCCTTATCCCTGGAAATAAGTAGAAGGACCACCTAAGAGGATGAAGAACTGTGGTCAGTCTTCTTGGTATGTCCAATAAGTAGCTTTTTCTATTACACTCAATAGGAGACTACTTTTTAAACTTTGTTTGCCTTTGAATACTCATACCTTTAATTAATTCTATCTTCTTACACCGTGGAATCATAGAATTGTTCAGACTGGAGAAGATCTCTAAGGTGATGTAGTCGAACCATTAACCCAGCACTGCCAAGTCCACCACCGCACCACATCCCTAAGCGCTACATCTACACATCTTTTAAGTATCTCTAGAGACAGTCACTCTACCACTTCTCTGTGCAGCCTGTTCCAGTGCTTGAGAGCTCTTTTAGAAGTTAGGAAGCTTTTCCTAATATCCAATCTAAACTTCCCATAGTGCAACTTGAGGCCATTTCCTCTTGACCTATTGCTTGCTGCTTGGGAGTGTTCCTTATAATGTGCATTTCCATTTGTTTCCATGCTTTTCTCATTTTGACCCAAAATTTCTGGTGCACTTCTATCCTTACACTTATATTTAATTTGAAATCTCACATTTAAATTTATATTCGAGTCAAATTTATGTTCTAGTGACCTTGCTAGCTTCCCTCTGTGCTTGTGCTATAACATTACGTCTGAAGCATCTGCTGGTTCTCCTTGAGCTTCATTCCCTGTATCACTAATACCACACTAGTGTCCTTTTTGAAATCTTTTTTGAATTTGGTTTTATTTGTGCTATCCCATCCCAGGCATTTTAAACCCTACCATTCCATGCTAATGCTTATCTCAGTTCTCTGTAGATTGAACCATTTTCAGAAATGCCCTCCCTTTATTTTTATATTTTTCCATGTAGAAAATTGTCTCACAAAGACACTCAAGGATTTTCTGGACAACTTGTGTTCTCACATATCAGTTTTGCAATAGGTCCTTCAGTAGTTTAATGATCTTTTACTTGCATGTTATGGTATAATAAAAATGAACCCTCTTCTTTTGGGGCCTGCATGAGAAACAGCAATCCCAGTGCCTTGGTAACATATTGTGGTGGATTGATGTTGGCTGGATATGTGTGCCCACCAAGCCATTCTATCACTCCGTTCCTCAGCAGGGTGGGGCAGGACAAAATATCTCCACCTCATGGGGGGAGACAAAGGCAGTTTTATACAACAAAAGCTAAGTCTGTGTGCAGAAGCAAAGGAAAGCAAAGGATTTATTCTCTGCTTCTCATCAGCAAGTCATGTCCAGATACTTAGGGGGAAGCAGGGCTTCAGTACATGTAATGGTGGTTCTGGAAGACGAATGTCATAATAAAAAAAGTTGCTCATCCTCCTCCCTTCTCTTAGATTTTCTATCTGAGCAGATTCCATACATCATGGAATGCCCCTTTGGTCTCTGTGGATCAGCTGTCCCGGCTATGTCCCCTCCCAAGATCTTCCCCCTACTCCATCCTTCTGGTGAGGAGGGACTGTTGGAGAGACAGCACTGATGCTGTGGGAACACTGCTCAGCTGTACCCAGAGCACTGGTGTGTTACCAACACCTTTCTAGATACCAATGCATGGCACAGAGATATGAGGGCTGCTGTGGAGAAAAGCTAACTACATCTGAGACAGAACTACTACATATATACGCCCATTCAAAAGGAAGAGAAAGGAAAATTATTACTGATTGTTTTATTAGAGAAAATCAGACCACATCTGCCCTTTATAAAAAAACCCAGTCTAATAGTATCCACACACAATTTGGCTGGAATCTGAATTTTTTAACAGTGTCTTGAAAATTATCTATGTGTGTTGTATGTTCTTGGATAGTGATTAAGCTTGCAAGCAAAAACATTCTAAATTCTATTTTTGACATTTATTAAAAGCCAAGGATATTACCGAAGTCCTGACATACATGATCCTTCAGTCTTTAAATTGCTAAAAATCACTCTAATAAGATTCATGACTTACACCAGTGTCGTAATTATTGGTGCTAATTTTCCTCAGACCTGCTATTGACAAAGTATATGGACCAAATTAACCTCTGCAATCAGTTAGATTCTCTCACTCTGTTTCTCTGAAGGTGGATGTGAACCATGCAGTAATGTATCTCATAAATGGGCATTTGTCAGAAAGAGTCTGCAATTTAAGCACTGGCTGACAGTTTTAGAAAAATTGGAGTAGAGCCATGGATTCAGTTTAAGTTTTTAAAGTAACAGTAATTGAGGCTCAAAATTGTAGTATTGAGTATAGAGAGAAAAATAGAAGCATATGTGCACACAAACAGAACAGTTGTTCTTGAAGTCTTAGATCTAAAGCAGTTACCTTGAACAAGAGTTAACAGCTATAGCTAGTAAGGCATTTTACAGCCTCTTTGTCCTTCACTTAGTCCTGACTAGAGACTGGGAGAAGATAACAATGGATGTTATAGCTTGCTGGAAGAAAAGATCAAGTAAAATAAATAGCAGAAAACCTTCTCTGATTTTGTCTCAGTACAGAGCATATCCATGCAAACAAAAATTGGATTTGGTTGGTTGGTTGGTTGGTTTTGGTTTTTTTTCCCAAAGCAAAACAAAATAGAAGGAAGGATTCCAAGGCATTTCCTCAAAGGAAAACATCTTTTTAAAATCCTACAGACTTTTTCCTAAATTATCATTAAGAAAGCCTATCATCCAAAAGGAGGAAGTGCCTGTATATAGGCACTTAATTTTTTTTTTTTAATCCTTTCCTAAACAGACGTATACTTAGGTGATACATTCACAAATAGCAGAATTTTTGGCACTCCTCCAGTATTTATGTTGACCTGGCTAACCCATCATTACAACCCATAACTCTTCAGTTATTTTGCAATATTTTTTTCCCCTCAGAAGTTCTACCAATAATAATAAGCTTACAGGGTTTGATTTCTTTAGATAAGGGTTATGTGAGATTCTTTGGTTAGATTTCACCTAAATTCACTAAGAAATTCCTTTAAAAAGAAAACAGAACAGACACTAAACACAATCTTTTTGCAGAGCTAGCAGCAACAAGCTACTTAACCATAACTTTGTAACTGCTTCTCCTGCAGCTGTGCTTCCGTCTGCCTTTAAACTTAATGCAAGTCTTGTTAATGCAAGAATACATGCATTCACTTTTGGTGACAGTACGAGAAATGGAATATATAAACCTGCTTTCAGCAGAGAATTTGCCACAAGGTTCTTAAGCCTTCATTGGCTATTTTGTAAGTTCAAGTAGTTTGTGACCAGAAAAATCCTTTCAAAGCCATTTTCCTGACTCCAACCCTATTGTTTAATGCCAAAAGTAGTTCTAATAAACTTAATTCCTGCCCCCCCCCCCCTTTCATACCTGAAATCTAAAGAAAATGTAGAAAGTAGAAAGAATTCATTATATACATATTAGTCCTCTGAAGTCAGGAAACAGGATTAATCATACCCAAAATACCCAGAAGAAAGTGTGTTTATAATCCCTGTACATTCTCATTAGCCACTTGAAACCGGTCTCTGGAAATCTCTAATTGGGGAAGAAATTCTATACAAAATCTTTGCCCCTGAATTGACTGAATCAGGGCTCTAGGGGAAAAACAACATGATTAGCTCTGGCAGTTAGACTCAGCTGAAAGTCTGACTAAGAAAACAGATTCACTTAAAGCACTTTGCTGCTCTTGGCCTAACTCAGAGCACACCTCTAACTGTGGTGTGGATGTCCCTAGAGAAATTATAAATCTTATCCAGTGTGATTTTGAGTCCAAAGAAAAGGGCTCAGAGGTTGATTTTTGCCTTTCTGTTCCTATGAGGGTCACAATAATCACGGTTAGTTATTAACAACTTCCTCTTGAATTTAGACTTCAGATATCTAAATCCTGAAGGGGGTTTTCCTAGTTTTCAAGAAGAGACCTTACCCTGCTTTTTCCCCTCTAATATACTAGTCCTCATGGCTCATTCTCTTGCAGTAATCTCTTCATCTAACCAGACTGTAACTAGGAAATTATAAGGGGTAAAAACTGCATGGTTGCAGAATGAATTTGACGACATAGATAGACTTGGAAACTCTACCTCCATTCTCCAGCAACTCTCTGGTAAGCTCTGAAGCTTTTGTGCTTAGTCCAAGAATCCTGTGATGGTAGGTGAATGTCACTGAACACACTTTTTGTGATGGCTGTGCTGGCTTGACAGAAAGTGGAAAAGCTACTGAAATTACCTAAATGGAACCAACCTAAGAGCAGGGAGTGCAGCACCAACCTTGTCCTCCTGTTCTATTCTGCTGTTCTGTTCCGCCTTCACAGTGATGGTAAAATGCATAGGAAGCTGTGGAGGAAGAACTGGAGAGGACATCTAGCACTGTGAAGGACAAAGCTGAGCGAGTCCACCACAAGTTAACAGCGCAAATGCTCCATATGGAATAATAATGGTGAAGTGGGATGTTTCTAAAGAATCCTGCTGGGATGAAAAAGTTGTGTAGAGTGGATAAAGTCAGGGTAAGGACAAAAATTGAGAAAACCATCATCTCTGAAGATAGCTGAGCAAAAGCAGAGCTGGGACACAGGGCCAAGTTTGTGCATAAAACTGATGCCTGAAAAAAAAAAAAGTTAAAGGCACACCAAAGGAACAGAGTATACTTCCATTAGCTCTCTTATAATGTGAAAATTGAAATAGCTATATATTCTGGCCAGGCAAATGTATGCAAATGTATGTAAATGTCATGCAGATTGTATCTTCAGCTTTTTTGATGCCCAGTGTAGTCCAGTCTGTAATATAGTTATCCAGAGGAATCAGTGAATTCTTGCTGGCGAGGCAGAAGCGTTTGGGTATGGATGGAGATCAAGTAGTTTTTCTTCCAATTCTACTTTAATGACTGAAGCAGAGTGGATAACTCTGAATTAGGCCATGTGCTAACTGGAAATAATCTGTAAAAAGGATCAGAGAGGACACGTATCTATGCACTGAAATAAAGGGATGCATGTCTTCTACTAGGAATTCCAAACTAAGAGACAGTGTCTATAAATCACACTTTCATTTTTGTGATTCATATATGGAGTCCCCATGGATTTGGGGGAAATCTATCATGAGTTGAGTATCTCGTAAAATTAGCTAATATATATATTACATTCATTTAATTTTTTTTACAAGCAGTAGTATATACTGGGAAGTGCAAACCATCATTCTGTACTCTGTACTGGATTTCTATTTAATTATTTTATATTTCTGTTTAAGTATTATTACTTGAGTTTTCACATTGTGTATGGCTTTTTGATGTGTCCTGAAAAGACGACTGAATGCCAGCATCTGCCCTTCAACAAAGAGGCTCAAAGACAGGAGAGGGAAGAAGATAACAGTGGCTACTGTTTGTGGAACATTCCCAAGCATTTTTTTGCAAATAGTTGCTCAAATGAATGAGCTGTAATTAACTATTCACATCCTTTTTGTGTTTGCTTTCCACAAATATTCCAGCATATTGGTTTATTGGCATGAATGATCAATGCAGTGATGACTTTGCATTTGTAATTATTATTATTTTTACTAGCAGGCAAATTCTGCGAGATATCCTCAACCAGTTAGGAAAAAACCACATGACTGATACGTCCAATAGCAAAAGTCCCTTATGAATTTCTAATATCAGATACTTTGATTAAACTGCCATCCAATAACCTGCATATGAAAAATATTTATAGAAATTATTTAACAAAAAAATCATATAATTGCATGTGAAAATTACAAATGGAAAATGAAGCAAAAGGCCCCTCATCACAAATGAATTATTATGTACCCAGTTCTGTTGCTGATATATGACTTTCTCTAGTATTTCAGCTATATAATCACGTTTTATAGAACCTTAACTGCCCAGCAATTGGGTGACTCAAGGTAATTCAATGACTGTATTTCTCCATTACATCCAGAAAGTCAAGTGCAACCAATAGTTAAGTTCAGCCCTGATGGTATCAGGGAAGCCTGAGTTTGGCTGTAACATGCTATTTCACCTTGACTGAATCTTCATCATCTTATCTTTATCTAACAGGTCCCCTGCCAACTGACAGAAAAAGTTAAGATGCTGGACTGAGAAGCAGTGGTACCATGTGTGAAACAAGCTTTCCATTTGTGAATTTATAATAACAGAAAACATTCAGTTTTCTGTTCTACTTACAGAGTAATGTCTCAGAGAGAAGGAAATGGAGAATATGAAAACATATCCTTCCATTTTGGAGGATATGTTTTCCTAGCTAACAGCAGCACATTGCAGCTTCCCCTGGAGACACAGCATATCCCAGGAGCAGCTCCCTCTACTAGTCCCATTTCAGACTACTCAATACCACACATCAAGGGATTTTCAGCTAAATTCTTAAAGTGCTGGATTTTTTAAAGTTTTAGTTTGCCCCTCTCATTATCAAATCTGTAGCTGTCTCTGGAATTTTTGTCACGTCTACCTTCTCTTTATTATGGAACAGCAGTATTCTCCCAATTGTTAAGGTTGCACCTAGATTTTAAAGTCCTATATTTGCCCTTCTTTAACTTTGGCTTAGAAATTGGTTTTGCCTTAAAATTTCCATACTTTGAAGGAAAAGAAGGATAATTAATTTTCTTCAAACAGTGTATAATCAAACTGTTTTTAATTTAGAGGTCAATTAAAAATTACCCTGATTGAAAATTCACTTATTTTATATTTTGCTACCTCTAACTCAAAAGCTGCTTATTATAACCTCTTAAAACTTTTCCTGCACTTAGATCCTTTTGATAACTCTCAGGCTTCTTAATTAAAAATAAAACCCCCAAACTGCAATTTTGAGAGTGTAGTATATTTTCCCTGCAGATTACCTTTGGCCATACTCTTGTGCCTTTATTTCAGCAGACTGGACTTAGTAGGAAAAAAAATGTTAGTTCATTGGCAAGAACAAATACGTTTCTTGAGAAAAAATAGTAAGGTATCTTCACCATATGTGCAACTACAAAAAAGAGATAAATAGACTAATTTTTTAATGGTTATTTGAAAAAGGAGAGTGTGGTGAGTTGACCTGCACTAGATGCCACATATCCCTCAAGCTGCATTATCCCCTACCCCTTCCCAGCTGGACAGGGAAGAGAAAATAAGATGGAAAATGACTCATGGGTTGAGATAAGGCAATTTACTAAAGCAAAAGCAAAAGTTGAGAGAACACAAACAAAGAGAAAACCCCAACATCTTTTCTCCTTCCCATCAGTGAGCGATGTCGAGCCACTTCCTGGGAAGCACGAACGTGTGGCAGTAGCTCCGGAAAGCAAATATTGTAAATAATGAATTTCCCCCTTTCCTCCTCCCTCTGTTAGCTTTTAAATATGAGCTGATGTCATATGATATGGAATATTCCTTTGGTTAATTTGGGTCAGCTGGCCTGGTTGTGTCCCCTCCCAGGATCTTGCCCACCACTAAGCTGCTGATGGGGGGAAATGCTGACAGACAGAGCTGATGCTGTGCCTGCCCAGCAGTACCCCGAAGACCGGCATGTTATCAACACCTTTCTAGCTACCAATGAAAAGCACAGCATTGTGAAGACATGTGAAAATGAGCTCCATCTCAGCCATACCCAGTACAGAGAGGCAGGCAGATCCTGTAAAATTCAGTATGGATTTTATTATTATCAGGTTCTATGCATTAGTATATCAACCCATGTCAGTAATGTGCTCTTGGAAGGAACCTTTTGATCATTCCTATTCACCAAACCTACCTAGGTCCTGTTCTGTCCAGGAGTCCTGACTGGAACTAGCCCTAAGGAAGGATGCCTGAGAAACACACTGTGAATTCCAGGTGTCCAGTGCCTGCTGCTTCTTCTCATAGGTCTGCTCTAGTTGTATCACTCTATTTATTTCCCCTGAGGTAGCCAGAAGACTACAGAACACCTTGTGGAAAGTGAAAGCAGCTGCCACTGGAGTGGTAGCACATGCAGAAGATGGAGAACACAGGGAAGCTCCTCACCGTGGGCCCAAGTTAACAGTCAGAAAAGCAGGCAATTAACCAAGAAAGTGAAAAAGCGTATAAAAAGAATTTATTACTGATGGGATGGAGAAGGAATATTTTAACTAAATCAGAAACAAATGAAATCTTTTGAATGGCACAGATCCAGAAGTTGACCAGGATTGCAAAATTGTCAATCACTATGCAGGAAAAACAGAAGTATTCATCATTAGCATGATGTATTCATCTCTTAAAGTGATTAATTAAGTAGTTTCTATTCTATTAGTAACAGGGAAGGATGTGAAACAAAAACCATTAAGCATTTTAGAATCTACTGTGCCCAATAACTTGAACCCAGCAGTATTAAAGAATTGGTTTAGAAGCTCTCAGAATATTAATGTTGATTTTGAACATTTCTTGACTTCTGGGGAAAGTGTTCCACAAGACTAGTAAAAAGTGCTGCTGTTTTAAAAAGAGTGAAATAAGATGATATGAGGAGCTAAAGGCTACTTAGTCTAATATCAGCTTCTCTTAAAACCATGGAAGGTCTTGTGTGGGACATAATCAGTAAAAAAGTTCAGATTTTAGCATAAAGAATGCCAGTTACTGTGGTTTTATGGAAAAGAGATCTTTTCAAGAAAATGTGCTATTTTGTAAGATCAGCTAAGTCTGGGTGACAATGTGTTGACATAATATACTTAGATTTCTGTGATTAATCACATTTATGTTACATTACAAATTTTAAAAATAGCACTGTATAGACTCAGTACAGATCAGTGTCAGAAACTAATGAAACAAGTTAAAAACCTCCTAATACTTAAAACGCAGTTAGAAATTGCAAGTGGGATCCAATATAAAATGAAGGCATTTGTAACTATTGCATAGAACTTTAGGAATCATCTGAAATTAGTCTTATGTGATACTTTATCTTCTCCAGGACTCTAGGATGATTACGAGGAAGATGCTCAGAGAAATGTAATGGTAGGGGTGTCTGAAAATCTGTGACACATTAGCCCTCCCTCCCTGAGTCTGACTGAAATAAGGGCTGTTTCTATCAGTTTGTTACCCCTGAAAATTCTGGGTACCTCTAAGCCTGTCTAGCACTCTCTTTATGAACCTACTTCAATTCTCGGCCCCAGAGACTTCGTTATTTTCAGATTCTTACTGCAAATTATATGAAACAGCGTATTTTTTTCCATTCTCCTCTTTCTAATTGCTTTGCCTCTCCCTTTGCATGTGTGTTTCATAAGACATGCATTAACTTTAGCTTTCATTACAGTTTGTAATCTTGACATCCATTTCTTCATGGTCAACAGCCCCAGTGACTTCCATCTTTTTTCATAAGAGCACTTTTTAATGCTCTTGATCATTCCCATTGTCCTTCAATGAACCCTCTCTAAATCAGCATTATTGTTTATAAGATGGAGTCACTGGTACTGCACACAGTATTTCAGATCAGACTATAGCATTGGCAGCATTAATCCTTTCTCTATTAGTTCTCATTCTTTATGCATCTTAATATGTTTGCTTATCTTATACAGCTGCACATTAAGCAGAAGTCTTTACTGAAGTAATTTACAAGGATAACTAGGTCCCTTTCTAAAGTCGGTACGCTAATTTAGAGCTCTGTGAGGTGTTGAGTAATTCATATTTTTTCCACCTGGTATACCTTACTTTGCTTTTGTTGATAATTCATTTGTCAGAGTGACTAGGTCACACAGTTCTGTTTGTTTCAGAACTTGCACACAAACATCTCTGAACTTATGCTGAACTATTTTTCATCCCTTGCAAATTTTGCTGCCTCACAGCAATTCCCACTTCCTAGATGATTAATAAATAAGTGCATGAGCAGGAACCTTGGGGCCCACTGCTGTTGTCCTTTGACATGATGAAATTGACCATTTAATCCTGCCCTTCACCTCCTTTTCCTCCACCACTTCTTGATCCATCACTACTTAGCTTCCTTCATAGCTTCTTGCAAAGAATTTTGTCAGTGGCCCAGAGAGGTTAGAATAAATTATGCCAGCTGCTCTTCTTTATTAACATATTGAAGGAGTTCTAGGAGATTAGCACAACAATATTTCCCTCTGCAGGAACTGTGCTGATTGGCCCCTATTTGGTCATGGTCTCCCAAGTGTTTTGCTATTTTTTTAAAAATTATTATTTCAACTAATTTGTAGTTTTCACCCGTAAGGCTTCCTGGTCTATCATTGCCCAGAACACCCCAAACCTCTTTGAATATCTAAGTATTTAAAGACTCACATATTTAAAGACCATTTCCATATTCATTCTGGTGTTCTTCCATGTATTCATCCATTACCTGCAGGTAGTACTGTCTCTTTAATGGTGGAATTTCCAAGTAATGGTTTGATGGTAAAACTAAAACTGATGAGGCAAGCTGTAAGCACCTAAAAATGTGGCTTTTGAGTAGGCAAGCAGAGTTAAAGCAGATTCTAATAGAAAGTTCTATTTCCAATGAATATATAATTCCTTACTCATCTTGTCAGTGTGAGTACTTTGGTACCTGGGCCCAAATTTCAGAATGAACAAAGAGGCTGAGACAGGGACTCATACCTTAAATAAGGTTTGAAACAAAAAGCACTCAAAGAGCTGAAATACAAAATACTTAGCAGGGCATTAAGGAAGCTTAGTCCATCTTCTATATTCAGATGAACAGGTGATTTAACAGTGTTCAACAAATATGTAAAAACAGAAGTGTTATTTCTGATCTTTAAAAATGGAGCACAAAATGTCATGCAAAGGTGCTGATTATGACTGGCAGCAAAAGGAATATAAAGAAGAGTTGGTGCATACTTTTTTAACCACAA
The DNA here is from genome assembly GCF_015227805.2 of Hirundo rustica. Taxonomy (NCBI): domain Eukaryota; kingdom Metazoa; phylum Chordata; class Aves; order Passeriformes; family Hirundinidae; genus Hirundo; species Hirundo rustica. The sequence goes on along the minus strand of NC_053454.1, from coordinate 17,101,277 downwards.
GACTTACTGGACTACAATTGGTGGCATTTCACTCACTTAAAGAATTAAAGCCAAAAGCAAATTTCCTGGTAAAAGGTACATTGAGAAAGAAGTTAAAGGTTATACAGAAGTTACCAAGCAAAACTGTTTGCATGTAAATCTATTTGTTATCACAAATATTATTAATTACTACTTACTGTATACAGCACAGCTGATTGGTTCTGTCAGTGGGCTACATTCTCACTGGCTTGCTTTTTCTTAGCAGCTCAGCGACTCATTTTGATTCCTTTAAATAGCTCAGCAAATCAGCAATGGAGCTTGTCTATGTGGCTTAACTTGATCTATGTCAAGGCATCAGAGGAAGCTCCTGGGTATGCAGCTGGAAAGGGGAGTTTTCAAGTGCTGAGATGAGATAGTGGGACCAAGCATGCTGCTCTGAAGGTGTGGTCCTCATCAAATCTAGGTGGAGAGGATCATGAGTAGCTTTGGGTGCGGCTGTGTATCCGCTGCCTTTGTCTATTCTACCTGACCTGTGGATATCCTCATGCCATCCCCTCATCATCTCTGAAGGAGGAATCAAACTGGAGGAAAGAGCTGCTGAGCTCAGCACGTCCACCCCCAATATGTCATACCACTATTAAGGTATGCCTCCCTAGTCAGGAATACCTGAATCAGACATTCGCAGTGGTCTCCAAGGACTTTCAGGTTGACTCAGCTGAGACTGTACAGTACACTTAAATCCCCACTCCTTCAAGTGTTATGTGGATCTAAAATCTGAGAACTTGCCAGAAATTAAAATAGAAGTCAAAAACTGGGTTCTGAATTATGAGGCAGCTTTTGGAAAAGTGTTGGTCAGCCTCAACAGCAGCCCAGGTATCAGGAAAGACATATCAAATTCTGAAAATTGGCTGATCTTAAAAGGAAAGTTGTGTCAGCCCCTAGCTTGTCATTTTCACAAATATTCCAAGAAGTTGATTGGCATGTGAAACAGACAAACTGTATATTCCTACGTTTGCTGTTGTACCAAGGAACTGAAACATGGATTGTGGTTACCAGCTATGCAAGACTACTTGGGTAATTGACACAAACTGTTAACCTAGGAGCTACAGATTAATAAGAATTCTCAGTTTATAAATGGATTTTGGGTTTAGATTTATAGAGTAAAATCTGAATTATTTATCCAGATCTCAGCTGCATGATTCAAAATACTCTGCAGAACTAATGATGACTAATTTTATTCTTTGTTTGTACCTGCCATTTGTTTCTAAAACCATAAGGAAACGAAAAATATGTTTCAATAAATAATGATATCCTGAGCCAGGCCATCCCACTTACGTTTGGTTTTTCACTTGTGCATGTACTTTTCCAGCCACTTTTTATTGATTTAGGATATGCTTAAAATACAGGTTTGTTAGCTACTACCCTACCCATAAATGGGTAAAATGCTGCAGCACTTTATGACCGTTATAGCAGTGTCCTCTCACGCCTGGCGGGCGTGCAGGCTAGCTCAGTTCTGCACTGCTACTACGAGGATCGGTCGGGGTTACAGGCAGGGCTACTAACCTCCTCCCGGTGGGCTCTTGGTTCTCCACACCAGCGAGTAGACCCGATGGAGTTGCGACTGCGGCGACGGAAAAAGAGTCATCTCTCTTTAGGCAGGGTAGAAGGTAGTTTATTAAGTGGAGTCCGGCAAGGAGCTCCGCCTCAGACCACTGCTGCCCAGAGAGAGCAGAGATCAAAGCTTGACAGCCACTTATAAACGGGGGAGGGCTGACAACGGGTCAGCCAACCAGGGAACACAGGGGTGTAACAGGGGGGTGTCAACTTCTGAACCATTAACAAATCACAGGAAGGAAGGAGGGGATTCCCTGGGCACCAGCCTATCACTCGACACCTCTCCTGGATCTTTCCAGAATCCAGGGAAGGGTCTCGAAGTGACAGACAGGGCGACCATGAGGAGAGAAGGGCAACTGACAGGGACAGGTGCAGGGGAGGAATGACTGACAGAAAATGTTGGTTAAACAACCAACTTACAAGGGGGAAAACTATTACAAAACACAGGGGGTACAGTGGAATAAACCATTACAAAAATAACTCAAAAATCTTACAAAAATAACTTAATAACTTAATAAAACAATTCTCACACCACTACAGACCGTAATTCAAGTACATGTGTTGATGACATATTCTTAGAGTGACTAACTGGCAAAGTAGGACTAGACTTAGTTTGTTCTCTCCTCCACTGCCCTAAGCATTTTCTTTACTTCACAGTCTCCCTGTTCCAATTGAAGAAAAAAAAAAAAAAAATTTATGAGAATACTTCTTTCAGAAAAGTTCAATCTCAGTGTGGGTCTAAACATCAAAATTTAACAGTCTAAGATGATGGTAGTCATAGTATGTGAGTCTGGGAAGGTGCCAGGCAGTAATCCAATGTTATGCTGCCTTCTTTGTCCTGGTCTGCCTCCATTTCAAATAGACATAATGAGAAGAGAAAAAAAAAAGGGACAAGCACTTGTTGTCCATCAGAAATGCAAGTGAAACTGATATTTTCAGTCTTTCATGTGTGTGCAGTGTGCTCAGATGATATTTTGGCACACTCCACAAGTTCTTGTCAGCTTAGTATTGCAAATCATCATGCAAAACACCAGGACTCTGAACCTGATCTTTGACCTAGCATTTCCAATGAAATATAGCACTAGCATAAACCCCAGATTTTCAGCTAGGTAGTGACTCTAAGTCACATTTTGCACATAAAGAGTAGGTGAACTTGCCCACTACTTTAGGCAAGTTAGACCAGTATCTTTATGTGGATTAAGGTTCCCATTAAGAATTATAGAAATAAAGCATCTCAATACTTGCATTGCAGCTACACTTTCACAAATTTGGCTTTCTGGTTCACTCACAGATCCTGGGCCACTGATCATCAACAAACACTGCCTGTGTGTCTCATTTTGCTCTTGCATTACTCCTTGGGACTAATTCAATATTTTTTCTTCAAGATTTAATTTGGGTGAAACGTAAGAGAGCTTCCCACAAGCGGCAGTTCACTGCAGACAATGTAGAAAAATACTGGGTTTGCCGCATACCGTTTCACAAAATCTTGCAAATTTATCCATGTTGAATATCCAAGGCAATAAATCTAATGCTTGAGAACAGAAACACTGGGGATATGCCAGAAACATCACTCTAGTGATCTGTGACAGTTTAGGCACTTTTAAGTGACAAACAGAGACAAAAAAAGATGTATGCATTAAGGCCACCACTTGTAACTAAATGGGTACAAGGGATCATTGGCTAATCAGTGTCCCTGCTCTAGAGAGACCTAAATCGGAGCAATGTGAAATGTACAGTCTGTCACTTAGCCTGTGGCCAAAGGACCATTGGCCAAGACAGATGACTTCACCAAGGTAGGTGCAGTTTTTGAGATGGTGCAACTTTGCCTTGGATCATTATCTTCGACACAGGACCATCACACTTTCCAAACTCACAGGAATATGAGAATGGAAGCACTGTGAAGTACTCATTTAAAAGCAAGTAAGTCCACTAATCAAAGGTGGAGTGAAATATGAAAGATTTGTCCCTTAGAGACAATCATCTCCCATTTACCCACTGAAATTTTGGAGCCTGGATACATTTTTAGAGTGCAGAAGGCCCTTGGGTCAGGTTGTGAGTTTCCTAGCACAGTGGGATATTTGTGCTGGCACAGGTGCCTCTGTGGCACTGCTGCAGCCTGGGAAGCTGTTCAGGAGCACCTGCCCAAAGAGGAATGGCATACTGTTAGGGACAAGGTGTGGCAGCAAAGCAGAAGGCTACCACAGGAGAAGTGCTCTTCTGAACCCTGGGGGTTGTGATTGCCTGAGATGGGCATGGGGTGAGAGCTAGGGGCAGCCAGGCTGGGATGTAAGAAGAGATCTGCAAATGCAAGTGGTAAGGGTGTCACTCCTTTCCATGAAAGTGCTTGCTGCCTAAATCTCATCCCATGAAGTAAAGGGTGCTGTTATAGATGAGTTGCCCAGTGGAAACACAATTAAACTACTCTGGAGATCACAGGAGTGAAGGATTTAATTTCCTAGAAAAAACTGATTTAAAAATGCTTGCCCTACCTCTCTGTCCATCTGTCATAGATAATTCCAGGTGCCTATCACTGTCACTACAAGTCCTGTATTGGAAATCTCTTTATAGCAACTCATCTCACATGATATTATCAAAGGGTTCAACAAAAGCAGATCCTAGGAGCAGAAAACCCCACATCTTTCAGCTCTGCAATTACCTCTGATTTTAGCCAGATTAAAATTACAGAGAAGAGTTGAATTTAAATTATCTTGAAATTCTGGCATAAAGGCCTAATTATGATGTTTTTGTTTTGAATGCATTTCATAAGCAGGTGATATAAATAAATTCCTGAACAGAGTGCTCTGTAGAGGAGTAGACAATGGGAGCTTTGGCGTGCCAAGCGTACTGATCAACTGAGGCTTCACAGATGCATGATTTGTATTTTATTGTGGTCTCATTGGATACATTTTGAATACATATAATATTAAAATATATTCCCTTAAGCAAGAGGAAAAAGACAATTCATAAGGAATATACAAAGAAAGACTTCCTTTTTGGTCAAAATTCAGTAATTTAAAAAATTTCTAGTAAGATTTACTATTAGGTGTTCTGCTAGCTGCTACTGTCTTAACATAGAAGCCAGATGAATATATACTTTGGTGAGAAAGAATTTTTTCTTCTGTTTTTCCTTATATATTTGCGTTTAGACAGTACTCCTGTAATATAAGGAATTTTGCAGAAAACTAGAATTTCATACATTGCAAGAAGGAAGATAGAAAGGTTATGTGTCAAAGACAAGCAAAGAAGCAAGGGAGAAAAGAGAAAGATGGACTTATGAAAAAATTAGGAAGCAAAGGGGACGCTAATAAGAGGGCACAGATATGGCAAAGGGAAAGTTTGAAGAAAATGAGACAAAAACTCGTATCTTCAGTGTCACATATATTCAGTGTCACGTATTTTAATACATTAAAATGACATTGAAATGTTTTGATTTTTTTTTTTCTATTCTTAAAAATATTGGAAAGGGGAGAGACATGGAGAGAATGAAAGAGCTTGTATTTCCTTTTATTCACTCTTTAAAGAAAATGAAATCTCAAACACTGGCATACTGTAGCCAGACTCCTGGCATTGCAATACCTTGTTCATGATGCAAGAAAGTTGTGGCTCATCCAGAGAATCATCAGAGTCTGCACCTGCCTGGGATTAGACCCAGCAAAGGCCTGCAATATGTTTGCTCACCTTTTGGCACTAGGAAACACAGAGGACTGAAATACAACTTCTCTGAGCAAGTGTTTTCATTTCACATCACCCACTGAAAAGCATATTTTGCATGACATTGGCAAATCTGCCAGCATCCCAATTGCTTTCCAGCTCTTTCTAGAAAAAGTCTTCTCTAAAGTGCAGCAGTAAATGCAGTAAAGATCAGTTTGGGTTTTGTCTACTCCAAGGAGCTGCACCACTGCAGTGGTGGCAGGGAAGCAGTTTAGGAATAAATGGGTCAAGCTTTAGTCAGTTGTTCACTGAAAAAGCCCCAACAAAAACCAGCAGGACATATAAAAAATTGCCCCCAGTTCTTTATATATAGAGGAGAACATAACCTCCTAGCAGCGACAGCAGGCATTTCTTACATGTGCAAAGTCAACCAGTTGGGCTTAAATGTCTTTTTCTTTTTGCAAAGTTCATCAGTAACACGCATAAAGGCACTTCCCTCTGTTGTGCTGTGAGCAGCAGCCTCTGCCTGAGCACCAGGAGCAGGCAGCTGAGGCAAGGTGGCACTGCAAGCAACAAGCCTCCCCACCTGGTTCCACAGCAGCCACCACTGGCCCTCACAGCATGCTCTTGCTAGCTGAGTTGAAGCATACTACAGGACCTTTCCTGAATTACCTGGCATCAAAACTAGGGGTGAGGTTAATCCTTCTGCTATCCCCCTGTACCTATTCTACATCTTTTGTCTCAGCCCTCAGCACAGTGGCCTCTGAGGACTGGATGGCTGTAGCTGCTCAGCCCCAGCTATGCCAGCACCACCACTGTGTTCTGCAGCTCACTACCAACCTAGAGACTGCTCCTTCTCCTCCCTCCCCCTTGTCAGGTGTTGGCACAGTTTAGTTTTTTAGTTATGGAGGAATTGCTTTTGAAAGAATGGGACCTATCAGAAGGCTAGTTTGGGATATTGGCATCTGTTTTGACCACTGAGAATGTCAATTGCGACTTTGGGAAGCACCCATACAAAAAACTGATTTCCTGCAGTTCAGCCTTTTTTCCTGTCAGCCAGAGAGTGAGAAGGAACATCATACGGCAGCCAGGTGGTTGTTTTTGTGACAGTTAAAACCCACAAGAGAACTGTTCTAGGTTGTCAGTGGGATCCATGACACTAAGAGAGACTCTTCTCCTAAAGATTGGTGAAAAACTATTTTCAAATGGTGAAAAACTATTTTCAAATGGTGAAACTGACTGAAAAGCACAGGTTTTTTCTCTTTTATGTTGTTTTGTAGGAAAGCAAAGAGTTTGTAGGGGGAGGGAAGAGTGTTTTTAGAGTTTCATTTTGGTTTTTTTTCATTTCTTCCCCAACTTTCTTTTTTCCATTATTTTAGTGTGTGTTAATAAAACTATTTATTTATTTTTAAGCTTAAGTCTGTTTTGTTTTTCTCCTAATATTTCTCCCACACACACACAAAAAAACACCCCAAAACACCAAACAAACAAACAAACAAACAGAAAACCCCCCTTAAGACCACTACACTACATTTAACAACCAGAATTTAGCAAACATAAAACTACCACACCCCTCTACTCAGCCCCCCCATCACCTGACTCTGTTGCTCATTTAATCACTCCCTAATGTGTTTCTGTGAAGATGAGCCAGATTGGTTCACACTATTTAAATAGCAAGGCTCGCTTACCTGACTAGCAGTACCAAAATGGGTGAGGAAGAATGCCATAAGAAGGGGATCCAAAGGGATTTTTTCTGGTAGAAGAGTTATAATGGACAATCTGGGATCACTAAAAGCTTTCCTCTAAAAGATGTTTAATGAAGTACAGCTCTGCTGACACCTTCTAGAGATATCAGGTACAGACGAAAAAGCAACAAACAGAACAAATGGGAAGAATGAGCTATCTTGCATTCTCTGAACCTGAATAGAGAGGCTGAAGTATGCAGCCTGCTGATGTGCAAGCTATGCCAAAGGGCACTTAGATACCTGTAAACTGCCTGAAACACGTATATGAAATTGAGCTATTGTACAGTAATTTCAAGGCTAGAATGCAGGAAAGGTTTAACATTTCTTTGAAAAATTTAAACACTTGGTCTCAGAATATTTTTTGGACAGTGTAAGACCTTTTGGGAGGTGCTACCCTCCAGTATTAGAGGGTATCATTTTTTTTATTTGTTTAAAAGATTAGTGTTTCTGGCTAGGAGAAGGAACTAGAGAAATCCCAAAGTATAGTCACCCTTTCCCTTTTTTCCCCTCTGATTCTGAAACAGCAAACTGATTATCATATATTCACTTCTTCTAAAGACAGAGACCAAGATGCAGTGCAGGGAGTAAAAAAAAAAAATAGCACTAAAGCCTAAGGTTAGCCTAAGGTAATTCTAGAACCCTGAATAGCCATGATGCTGTGCGTTTCGATGAGGAGAATGCACACTGGTCCAAACTGGCAGATTGGAGAGTCAGTATGTATTGGAGCCTGCTTGACCTGAAACTTAAACTGGCATCAAATACCTCAGTTAGAAATTCTACCCCACCCACATAACTTATCACTATTAACTTGTCCCCTATCTATGCCACTTCAATGTAGACTATCATAATTTAGTATTGCCATACACCTATGTATCAGAGGGATACTCCCATTCCAATTTTTGTATTGGATATGTAGGCAAATATGTCTTAATATAGAAGACATAGAGCTACACAACTGTGACACCTTTAGCTCTATCCCAACCCCTCATGAATGAGAACATCTTATTTTCTTCACACCCACCACCTACAAGAAAAATATCAAAACGCAGTCTGAAAATCTTCTGTCTTCATAAATTTTGTACACTGTATTCCAACTCATTGATGCATGGCCATAGTTTGACCATGATCTCTCACCAAAACAGAAACAGCATTTAAAAATTGCTCAAAGCAATCAAAAAGCATCAAAACGGAAGACAAAGTACATCAAAAGTACCTTCTGCTCCACAGAATCCATTTTTCACCCTGGTTTACAACCACTTAGCTAGTCACCTGCCAATAGCCTTAGGAGAATGTAAGATGAATGTTCTTTCTTTTTCCATAAAATCCATAGACTCAACAGTTTTTGATGTAGTAGTTTTGTCACAAAACCTTTCCATTTGGTGTAATCAATACAAGATCTAGCTTTCCCATATGATGTCCATGGATGTCATTTATTTGTGTAGGCAATAAAGTCCAGCAACTAGATTAATTTTTATTTTTTTTTTCTTTCCCCAAATATGTGTTTGTTTCTCCTTTAGTTTGGGAAAGAGAATGAAATATGGCTAGCATTGTTTTGGCAACCAGCATCTCTTTTCATGACTCGTGGGACTTGAAAAGAGGAGGTTTAACCCAACAGTAGTGTCCTTGCTAGTCAAAGACCAAAAAAACTATTTGGTTAAACAGTTTCAGACTCTAGCTTGCAAACACACTTCTGTTAAATGAAATAAGATCGAGATATAGAGATACAGCTCAAATAAGAATGAGCAGCAATCACAGTAATCAAGCCTACTTCAGGCATTATCTCAAATAAGACTGAAAATACTGTGTGAGAGTTAGCACAGACCATTTCCTAGTATTCTGGAATGAATCATATATAAAATCACAGTTGTAAAAAGCATTGACTTTTGAGCCCACATATATTCTTCTGACATTTGTTTTATAACAGCAGGGTATAAACTAGGAATGCTAGTTTAATCTGCATTAAACTATCATAATTTTGCTATCATAATTTTGGACTTTGCAGTTTCTTTGCATACAGTTTGAAAGGTAGTGGACACAGATTATGATGAAACAGTTGTTAGACCAGTTCCAAGACTATGTAGAGCCAGACTATAATCCCTACATGTGCCCTTGATGAGCCATCACTCACTCCCATCAAAGGGAATACTCAAACAAATGATAACTTTTCACGAATATCTGTGAGAGTCAAATTACTGCTCTGTTTACTTCACTGATGTAAAAAACCTGTAAAAATATTTTTTCCCCTGTTTTCCACTTATTTTTATAGCAAATGCACCGGAGTGCATCTGGTGAAAATATTCAGGATAACAGAATGCAGAATGCAGAATGCAGAATCAGTTTGGTTCTGAAGGTTCCCTTCAGGTCTGCTAATTCCCTCCAGAGCTGATCTGTGGCTGTCAAGGTTGGAGTGCCACAGTAACAATTTTTTAATCATCTGAGGCATATCGCCAAATGGTTCCTTTTTGATTTCCATCCAACACAAAAAAATAGTATTAAATTTACCAGCTCTTGTATCATGCCGCTGACATATCTAGAGGGTGATTAATTGTGCCACCAGAGTCTATGTAAAATTCTATTCTTAACAAAATGAGCTTTTAAAATCTATTTAATAACTATAATTATGAGTGAGGACAGAGACCCATAACTGTAAATGGGTTCTCTGTGTTTCTTATTCAAGTACCTGCCAACAACTGAAAGATGGAAAGCCAAAGAGCATTTTGTACCAGCAAGCAGAACGCAGCAACTTTTCAGGATAAATTCTATTTTCTGTGAGCAGTTTTGTCTAGTAAGAACCAATGAATCTATTAATCTGTTCTGCAAGACAATGGATAGCAATGACCTGTCAGCTTTATGAGATTCATCAACATCTTTCTGTATCTTTCTGAAGAAGGTCTATATGCCCTCCGCAGGCTTTATATGACAGAGTAGCACCATTAACACTGTCATTGCTGCTGCTACAGAGCTTCCTTTCTCTGGCTTTCTAACATAGTTGTTTCATAAGTCACATCCCATTGGGTTAAAATTTAGCAGACTGATTCTTTTCCTCTCAGTGAGGGATTTTGACTTTGGGGTGGATTTTTGTTCCCCCCCACCCTGCACCACCACCCCCCCCCCCCCCCCCCTTTTCTTTTTTTTTTTTTTTTTTTTTTTTTTTTTTTTTTTTTAGCTATATTTGAAATGAAACCAGAAGAAGAATTCTGAATTTGAATTTATATAGTTACAAAACATGAACAATATAGAGATATTTGTATTCCTAGCTTTAAAGGGAAAAGCATATAAACCAACAGACAACAGTGGCAGAGCTATTGATATCTTGACACTGATACATTCCTTGTGATGCATCTATATTGATTTAAAGAATGAGAAAAGAGAGGAATAAATTTATGGGGACATTTTGGATGGAATTTTGCATTCATTTATTAAGTGAAATTTTATAGGGTACTAAACCATTGACCCTATCACTTGGTCTTACAGATTTACGGCTGAATCTCAAGCCTACTGAAGTCAATAAGGGCCTTCTCAACAACAGACTTCAAATCACGACTTTGTTGCCTGACTCTTCACTCACATTAAGCAATTTTATAGAAATATTACATCAGTGTAAAGCTATGAAAAAAGCAAATGTATTCCCAGTTTTCAAGGGGGAAAAAAGCACATTTGGGAATTTAAAGTACATAGCTGTGTGTATTTATATTCCAGACTTTGCTTTGGTTCTAACAGGTAGAGTTCAGAAAGCAGGTAATGAAGGGAGGGAAGGTTAAAGGGCTATAGGAGGAGTAATAAAGAAGCTGACTAATTACCCACAAGATTTAACATAGGAAAAATGCAAGCTACTGTAACTCAGGGGAAAAAAATGATATGCAGCACAAATATTTAGCTAGAAGGGAAAAATTGGAGGGGTTTAGGGTTGAAAAAGGTCTGAGTGACTAGAAGAACCAAAGAAGCTCATCTTAAAGAGCAAGTTCTCCTGCAATATCTATAAGGTATATATTTAAAGTTGTTCTGTCTTCTTTGAGCACTCATGATCATGCAGATATAGAGGTGTTATACAGTGTATAAATATCCCACATATATTGGAGTTAAGCAATCTCTATGTAAAGTGCATCCATGCTTTTTTCTTCATATTATTAGTGAATATATTAGTGAACGTAGTGCGTGCTATTTTTAAATCACAAGACCATCCAAATTGTGGCAATATAACTTTCAAGTAAGACTTAACCTGTAGAAAAAAGTCAAGTAGATGAATCTGCAGTATATGTCAATGAAAAGGCAAATGCAACTGTATCTTTTGTGAATTTTTTAAACTCTCAAGATATATTTATTTATTAGCACTGCTTTATAAAAGTTTGTCACTAAGTTTCCAGCATTTGAGAGACAAGTAACAAGATGCCAGTAATGTGGATGGACTGACCTGTGAAGAAAGAACTAGGTATGTACGGCCATGGTTTTTTACTCCCTAGCTAATAGGGCTTGCAAGTTGGTGTACTGGTGTGATTTAAAGACGTAAGTTAAGCGGGAATTAAACCAGAAATTTCTTGTTGTTACATCTCCAGGGAGAAGGTAAAAAGGGATGCAGTATTATAAATACAAAGTAACTATCTTTTGTACACTGAGATACAGAAGTAGAGGTGTAGAAAAGATGTGTTGATATTCTGCCGATGTTTGAAGAACATTGGTAGAAGAAAAGCATAGAAGATTTATTTTAGGTGGTGGACTCCATAGTTGTGCATGTTCACAAGATAATCAGGCAAATGTTTCAGTATTAAAGCAATAATCCTGACAATGACCCTCCACAAGAAATGATAAAAAACTCCACATTTTGCCTTTAAAACTAAACCTAAAGTGAGACTTGAACATAATTGTGTGCTGTAAGGACAAGGAAAACATGACAAAGACCATTTTCCCATCACATAGCTCAGTGAAGGGTATGAGAGCACTGAGTAACTGATGTTTCCTACCTGCATGTCAGATTTGTTCAATCTATACTGACAAAGAGGCTTTACAAATAGAAATGGGTATTAGCCACAGGAAAGGAATTTTGGTATGGGTTTGATGCACGTTTGCCTATACTGAGACACCAAGTTATGTCAAGCCTGAGTGTAAATTTCCAAGATTTCTGGGTCTTTTGAGGGCTTCAATTAAGTCAAGTCATGTTGCCAATAGCAGCATACTGAGGAGGCTGATAGCTCCCACAGTGCCCCATTCCAGCTGGTTTCTCTATAGATTCTGTAGGCACTCGGTGTAACTGGGTTCAACTGAATGTCCCAGATAGGAATGGAAGATTAATGAGTTCAGGACAAAGTGTATCTACTGCCCTGGTGTGGCGTGTCCTTCATTCTCCTTATCCTGCCCTTTGATGTTATCCTTTGTTGCATACTTTCTTAAATTAAATATGCAACTGAAATCATAACTGTGTCCTGTTGACCTCTGGCAAAGACTTATTTGCACAGCACTCAGTATAATAGGAGTTCACCTGATTGGTTCCCACAGGATTTACTTTCATACAAATAATTATTGGTGCCATTAGGATAAATGAACTTTGAGACATCTGAGAAATTTATTTCCAAAGAAAGAAAGAAAAACAGAAAACAAGTGCCATGATGTTAAGCTTATTTGACAAGGATATGCAAGGTAAAGAAAATTAAAATGCCATTGAGGGTGGGAAAAATAAAAGAGTAAAATACAAAAAATCACTTTCAAAGAGGGAGAGGTATGAGAGTAGCTTGAAATTTAGTGGTCACAGAAGAAGGAACACCACAATGTGTCACATTAATAAGCATTGTAAGTAGGAATGTTGATTAACTCAGGAATGACTTATTATAATATAAATGATAGGCTCTAATGGAACTGAAGTGACAAGGTATGAAATGTGTATTAGAGAAAGCAAAATGAAAGCTAAATTCCTGTGGGACAACTAAACCTTTAGAAAAATTTGTACAGATTTGTTAAAAACTGGGTTTGGAAGTTTGTAACTCAGAGGAAGTTAGGAAATGAAACAGAATCTGGGCACAAAGAAAGATAATTGGTATGTTGCAACTGAGTCTAGGAAAAAAAATTACAAAAAAAAAAGGTGTTATTAAAACAAAAGGAAAATTAACATGGAAGAATTAATATATAAACTGAAGGAAGAGAGAATATTTTTTTTTTTTTTTTCTGTACATAACCTCACACCTAGGTCAAATGGCAGTGCACTGGTAATAATTGCCCCTCCATAAGCCTAAATCACACCAGCATGATTTCAAAGGACTCATCCTCAAAACTAAGAAATTCACACCTCTTCCTACCACCAACAAAGAAGAAAATAGGCAATTTTATCCAAATGTGCTTAAGTACATATAATTTGATAGATGTTTACAAAAAGGTTACTACAAATACTCTCTGTGACGTTACTACAAATACTCTCTGTGACATAGATGGCTTCATATACCAAAAATAATCATGACTGCAAAGTATGTTCTAGTAAGAAATTACTGCCTGTGTTAAGGAAATAGAAGGACTTTATGTGGAAACATATCACTTGTCTGTTTCTGTAAAATTACTGGTTTCAATTAAATTACAAAATACCCAGAATTTTTGTATTCCTTAATATTTTAATTTCTGCAACTATAAATTGACCAGATGACAAGTGCAATGGTAGCTTCAAAAAAGATATCAAGAAGCCTTACCAAAACCAGTGCATTTGCATGCTTACTACAAAACAAGTCAAGGCAGAGAATATATACTGCATTACAAGATATGCTATGCCTCATGAAATGAGCACAAATGAAGTGGGACAGGGAGAAGAAAATGATGAAATGGTGGAACTGAGGAGAAGTATTCAGACAGAAGAGTGACTGCAAATGAAGCTGCAAACCTAGGGCTCAGCAGTGTGAAATGAATGTGTAGGTTAAATTATTTTGTTGGCAGTACCCTGCAAACTAAGAGCAGATATTTTGAATCTGGCATATTCAAGACTTTTGATATAAAAGCTGGGAATCATTGAGGTAGACTATAAAGAAATGCATAGAGGGAAATAAAGTAGAAAATATTCTATTAATATCAGCTAGAAAGGATTAATAACGTAACAGAACCAATGAGAAAGTAGTTTTATATTAGATATAGTATTATTATTTTTTTATTCTTATGCTTTTGGAGTATGTATGCCAGGTATTTGAAATACCTGTTTTACGTGCCATGTTATGTGAGCAGATTAAGGAATGCCTGGATAGACATTGGTGACATATGGCTTACCACTTCTAGTCAGTGAAAATCTGAAGACATTTGTACTGATTCAATTTTGTAAGTATTTTTAGTAAAATTAGAGACTCTGTTAGAACACTCTGATACATTCTGGTATGAATAAAATGCTGCCATCACTAACCTGGAAGTCAAGTGAAAATTTTGACAGCAAGCACAACATTTTACAGTCAATGTAAGCTCCTCCGAGTGTGGTGTTAAAACATTACATCCGAAAGGTGATCAATTTACTATATTATAAAAGTGTGTTACCTCTAGAGCAGAATTTGTCCCAGCTAAGTAATTGGTTTTTTAAGAAGCATGATTAGGACAAAAGTGTAAAAAAATTTAAGAACAATGGAGATGATTCACAAATCAGAAACAGAGCATGTCAGAGAGGAGATAGCCGCTCAAAAGAGAGAACATGAAAATCCTCAGCTATGACTAATGAGGGCAAACATAAAGGCAGCAAAAATAAATTTAAAACCAATTTTTGAAATTGTCAGTACCTGGCAATTCAGAGAAGTCTTTCAGCCGACAATAGAGTCCTCCATAAAGCCTGTAAGAAGTTCATTCAATGCCAAGGGTGTTGAGGGTAAAAAAGACTGAAAAATCTAAAATTAGAGATAGCAAAAGTAGGATTAAAGAGATTAATATGAGGGAAATTGTGCAAGCTAGATGAAAAAATTATAGGAAAAAATATCCAAAGTCAGAAGAATTTTAAAATATTCCACACTGCAAGCGCACAGAAGTCATAGACATTTAGCCTGTGCTTGAGGGAACTAGAATTTGCACCAAAAACCTCCAGAAGGTATTCAAGTATTATGTCTGGAGGAAAAATTAATTTCAAAAATACATAGCAATTCTCAAAGTATTTCAGTTGTTGTCTTAAGCAAATGTGCTTAATGTGATCTAAACAGAAGGAAAAAAATACCACGTCTTCTTGGTTTTTTATTAGTGTCCCAGGGCAGGAGGAACTATTAATTAGTCCAGAAGGCTGACGTGATACTGGAAATCAGATGAATGGTGAAAGGTTAATGAAGGTTTAATAAGGGCAAGTAGACACATAGACCACTCTTGAATGGTATCTCAGAGTGGAACTATTGTGTAGCTGATACTCAACGATTCATATATCCTATAGACAAAGTAGGGAATTTTGCTAAATAAGTATGCCTCTGGAGATGTAACAAAAGAGAAGTTTTAAGGTTTAATAAATTAGAAAGAATATTTTCCTGGCAACCAGAGGTACCTTTCACTACTTTTCACAGCACCTTTAACAGTGTCAGGACTAAAAATTGAGAATAAAATCTGAAGTGGTTTTCCAAGGATTCAGATAGAAAACTTCAATTAACATTAACAAGATATATTCTGTTAGACCAAAATTAAATTTTAAGAGGTGAGTTTTAAATCCTGACACAGACCTCTGCAATGGGACAAACTAGGATTGTAAGGAATAATCAGTTTAAGTGAGTAATTAAGGTGTTAAACTTGGAAGGGTGAGCTCTCATGAGGATTCAGTTCTCATTTTTTTAGGGTCACACAGAAAACTGGTAAATTTCACACACACACACACACACACACACACACACACACATACACAGACACACAGACACACACAGACACATACACACACCACTTTCCCTAAGCAAATTACCTTCATAAACTTAGAATATGTCCACATAAAATATAATTGTAAAAATAGATGGAAAAATACCTATCCCTCTTCATGTTCCCTAGGTCAACATTTTACTCAGAATGCACATCCTTACAGCAGAACTGATATCCTCACTGAAGCCAATGGGTAATTTTCTATTTATTTGAATGGAAGAGAGACATTTATGTAGTCTGTGCTATCAGAAGAGAGACAAGATTTATCTTTCCTATCAACATCTACACTCACTTATACCTTACCCACTTGCCCTGAAGAATTCCACTCTCAGAAGTCCCTCATGCATCACTTTCTCTTTTTTGTACATTCAACATTCTTTTCTTCCTTAGAATTTTCTCTATCTGCTTGTGTCCCCTCTGACCTCCAAACCTTTTAACTCATCCTTCCTCCTGAAAGGGAGACAATCTTTTCTTCCTGTTCAAATATTTTTGGCTTGGTCCTAAAAAGTCATCATGAATCTCAGCTTCACTCATATTATACTCCCTTCCTGCTATACAGCATTTCTGGTTTTCATTTTAATCCCTCTGATGCCTCTGTGTGCCATGTCCCTAAAGTCCCGAGAAATCGGCTCTCATTTCTTCCTGTGCCCTCCCACTTGATCACCATCCACCCACTTCTGTAACTTTGTCTGCCAGGACTCTGAAGTTCATCCTCTCTCTTCTTTAGAAAGTCTTTCTCTCTCTTCGTGCTTCCCGGTCCCTTGGTGGGAATTCCCTGTCCGTAACCTCATGCTTGCAGTTGTCCTCCACGTCAGATCTGCCGCAGTGACATCTGACAAGGAGCACCGGCTGCCCCTCTGCTTTCTTCAGTTTCCTTGCTGCCAGCAGGTGCTTCCCCCGTGCAGTTTATCACTGCCTCTCCTTCTCACTGGGACTCCCAGGAGCTGACATATCATGGAGAACGAAGAGCTGTTTCTGCATGCTGGCGTCTTTCTGCTCCTCAACCACTCCATACCCTACCTCCTAGGCCAGGCTGCTCCCATTCTACACTGTGGTGGGAAAATTGTTTATCTTGGGGTGAGAATTAAGGATTTCACAGTAAAATATCAAACTTTAGACAGTAAAGGAGTGACTCAGATATGAAGATAGTAAAAAATGCATGTTTTACTATACTATTTTTTCTCTGATACTATGTTTTGAAAGAACAGAAAAGTTGTTGATAATAATATGACATTGTCTTTAGAATATTTGAAGGTCTACAGATCTTTGATTACAAGACAACATTTTTTTCTAATTTTCTAGTAGCATAGAGCAAAAGATTTGTTTCTACTCTGTGCAGTTTTAAAAGTGATCCCAATTCATTGATCAATCAGTTAAATTAAAAGGTTGATTTATCCAAGTAACATCACTATAATGTAAAATGTTTTTTTAAAAGGCAGTCCACTGAACCCAGCCTCAGTGGGAGGCCTCCAGCCCTGTTACAGCAATGGTTTCTGTGCATACCTCTTCCCAACTGGAGTACTTACTAAAATAAACTTCTGTGTCAAAACAGTTCAGATGGGTTCACCTCTTTCACTAAGTTGCTCCCTGTTTTACCAGCTGCCTAGGCATGATGGCATGCTTGTTGTGGCAAATACTTGACACTTGCCAGACATATTTCTGTCTTCTATTTTGCACAGACTTTGCAAATCTTGGCATTTGTTAAGGATTTGCTTTATTAAATGAACTGTTCATATCCTATTCTCTCATAGTTTCTCCAGTCACAGCTCTTATCCTGCTTGATGTGACAATACAGGGGACTTTGTCCTCTAAAGACTTGTGGTAAGATTTGTATCTTGTTCTGAGTTTCCTTCTGGTTCCTTCTTTCACAGAAACTTTGGAGAATTTTACTGGGAGTCTTATCATAACTAGTTTTCAACATTTCCTTGGCAACTCTGTCTTTGCCTGCTGCTTTCCCAGGCTTAACTAGAAGATAGAATGTCTAGTTCTGAGCATCAAATTACTCTCTCAAGGTTAATAACTTCTTAAGTGAGGTTCCATTTAACATTCCTAAAAGTACTCTCTCCATCTATGCCTTGACTCTTGTTCCATTTTAAAAAAAATTGAATATTAGTGCTTAAAAAAAAAAAAAAAAAAAAAAAAGGCAAGATATATGTTCCTAAGTTGGAAAGAATGTTCCTTGATTAAATATTCAAAATCTAAACAGGGAAGTTACACTTTTTCTCATTTGTCATGTTCTGAAGTTACATCTACATTTTCTTTCATCATGCTTAAATCCTCCACAAATTGTTAACGCATTTGTGAAGACTACATATTATTAACAAGAAATGATGAATTTTTTGTTCCTGGAACAATAAAGAAACCTAGTCCCTATATAATAGTAATCACTGTAATTTACTGTGTTGGATACGTAGATATATGTGTATAAATGTGGTTCAGATCATGGTTGCTATCTGCATGACAGTAACATTGGACTGAATTTTGAGAAAATGAACTTTGCTTGGCTGTGTACATGAAGAAAGGACAATTTTCAGTGCTGTCAGCACTATCAGTGTGAAACTTATTATGGGTAATAATAGTATTGTAAAATAGATCTTTAAAAATAAAGATGATGTAATATTTGTGTACACCACAGAATAAAACATGCTTTAAATGAAATAGGCTAATTTTATTGATGGTGTCAAAGAAATGTAAGTCTTTCTCAATGAAAAATATAAATAGAGCCCAGGCAATGGTCAGCAGTACATCCTGAAATTTAGTATGTCATACAAAAATCTGTGCTACTCTTTATAGGAATTTGAATGCATCAGCTAGATCCCTTGACACAGTATATGTATAAATCATAACTATTAAGTTGCTTTTAATAAAATGCAGCCAGTGATCTATGTTAACATTGAAAAATCTAAAAATATAGATCTAAACCTGCTTCTAAGTCATGTTATCAAGTCTTTTTCTCATCTGCATACGCCTACAAAGGACTGCTCCAAGCTTGATTTATATTTTTTTTACTCTTTCTTGGCCTAGAACAGATCCTTAATGTTACTTAAACTCATTTTTGTATTTATCGAACCTAATCAACCTGGTAAACATGATCTGAAGGACTTTAACCATAGACACTCATTAGCACACCTACTAATGATGATGACTAAAAATATTTGGAACAGAAAAGCTCCTGACAGTTGAATAATGCTAGCTTAGGTTAGACTGGACATTCAGCAGGAAGTGCAAAATCTGGTCTATACTAATTTCTTTACCTGCATAATGACAATATACTCTGTTGATCACATACCAGGCTAAAATATACTTTGCTCTTTACTGAAGACAAGACCCATGGAAGAAAATCATCTTAGGCACACAGGTTGTTCAAAACAAAACCCCAGACATCTCACTGGTATATACAATTAAAGCATATTTGCCTTTACAAAAAGAATATCTACTGTGTTCTAGTAGAAAAATGAGTGTCAGCTAACAATCTAAAAGCAATAAACAATAAACTTAAATTATAGTAAAAGTCAATTAGTGTGCCAATTAGTCTATATTGCAAGGAACTTACATGAAAAACTTTATTTTTCACTGTCATACAAGGTGTCGAGGAATGAACTCTGTCATTTAGAATTCACTAATAATTATAAAGGGGAGTTTGACGGATTATGATGTGACTCCATATAGTAGTAATGCAAAATAACTGCTCGCCAAATGGTAAAAGCTTTTATACTTCAGCAGCTTTTAAAAGGGTACACATGGTAATAGAAACTCACTTTGCAAAAAGACAAATAAATCTGGGGATGCATATGCTTTGTGTCATTTTCATGTGGTTCCTAAACAAGATTTTTACTGAAAATGTTCTCGGTGCAAAAGATAATAACATGGAGAAAACCACATTCATCAAGTACAACACACAAAAATCAAGACCAGTACTTTATTCCTTTGGGAATGGCACAAAAAAGTTAATAATCTGTTCAAAGCCACAGAGTTCACTATCCAAGAGTGTAAAATGTATTGTAAAGGCAAAGATTACATTAAGCAAATATCACAGGCATGAAGAGACCGTACAATCCACTTCATAGGAGAAGATAATCAGCTTTTTGGTTCGAGTTTAAATTCAAGACAGAAGTATCTGACTTCTAAAAGAGCTGGACATCCAATGTTCAGCCTACATGTTTGTTTCCATTTGTTTCTTCCAGTTTTTTGCTGGGATTTTGTAAGGCTTCAACATGGGTAAATTGCAATCTACAGCTTATTTTTGGCTTAATTCTTCATTTGGCTTTTATTCTATAGAAAGCATAAGCAGCCTTTGTGGAAGGATCATGAAAACATCTAATTATTTATCTCCATGTAGTGATAGTATGAATTAACATTACATACAAACTATTTTCACTTACATGAATAAGTCAAGGTCCCCGGTAAACAGTTTTACCAAATGAGTCTCGAGAAACCCAATTCTGGCTGAAAACATTTGGGCTGTATGACATTTCTGTGCCTGGAAATTGCTTTTACTCAAAGTAAACATCAGATCTAACTCTATCTTCCTTGAATGTCATTTGAGCTTTCTTCCTACTATGAATTTTGGTACAACTAAACTTCCGTGAATTTATACCTTTTATTTTCTGTAATAATTTTAGTGATTTTTAAAACTTTATTTGTAGTAAAAGACTCTTTGCTTTTCATCAGGGAAACTGACAAAGGAAAATATCAATAGAGTAGAGAAAATGAAAGGAGAAAGAAAAAACTAAGGACATTATCAGCGATGTAGAATTATAGCCAACTAAAGAATGCCAGAAAAAAAAAATTGTGAGATCAAAAAAATGTCCAGCCTTGGAAGAATTGATTAATGTCTGATGCTTTTGAAAAAGTACACCTTTTCTCCATATATTTATTTTAAAAATTTCCTTAGATATAATTGCCATCTCATTCCATGATGCATTCTTGACAATGGAGGATGCAGTGATTATGTAAATTTTAAATGTTTTCTTTGAAGTATGTGAGCTTTTGAACCACATTTGTAAGAACTGCTTTTTAAAACATACAAAGTGGCTGAGACTCCTCAAATACAACCCACGCCCCCAGGATTTTCTCCTGTCACAACCATGTCTGAGAGAGAACAGTAAACCAGTGTGGTGCTTGTTATAACATCCCCTGAGTTTTGGTATGTTCAATATTTTATAAGGATGAATAGTGGTTTTAAAGTAGACAAACAGGCTACCATGTAAACTAATGGTCCCCTGTGTTTCTGTTGTGTGTAGTTATATGTGGGGAAAAAAAGCTCATGCTTCTCACAGTTAATTCAGAGTTTTGGATGTTTTTTAACTGTAAAGATGGCATCTTTAAGAAGACATTATGTGAAGGCAGTTGCAGTTTTCCCTTCCAAACCATCCAGAAGTGTTTGGAAAGAGTGCAAATAAAAAAGAAGAAGTACAAACAAACCCCACTTAATAATTCTTTATTCCATGAG
Organism: Hirundo rustica; assembly: GCF_015227805.2. NCBI lineage: Eukaryota > Metazoa > Chordata > Aves > Passeriformes > Hirundinidae > Hirundo > Hirundo rustica. The sequence goes on along the minus strand of NC_053454.1, from coordinate 17,080,013 downwards.
AGCATGCTAGTAGGGTAGACCTCATATTTTGCCTTCAGCACTTGCCCACTGCTAGCACAGGGATGTTTTCTTCAGACATGCCAATATAAATTTGAATTTGCCTTCAAGATCATCTGATTGATGTGCTGTAGAGCACTTTAAAAACTGCCTCATTGTATAACTATATACAAAGACTATATACAATGACTCAGGGAAGAATCTGGGAAGAGTATCTTCAAGAAAAGATTCCTCAGAATGATAGTACTGACATTGGTAGTCAAATATTACCTAGTGGTACTGCCAGTATATATGAATTATAGTCATAATTTGAGATGGAATATGTTTCAAGACCTGCACAGAAGAAGGCCCCATATTGCCACTGTTTAGTTGCATGAAGATAGTAATTGCTGCTACATGTTCTAGAGTTCTTTTCCTGGTGTGCATTTTTCAATGTATTTCTAATGCGATCACTTATTATTTAGTTCTCTCTCTATTTGATGAAAGCATAAATTAAGATAAAGTGCATCAAGGTTACTGATGCTTTCTGATAATAAACTAAAACTGTTGATTAAGCAGATGATGAGATTAAGTCAACATTCTTTGTATAAAAATGCTTGATGTAGATTTATGAACTAACCGCACAAAAGTTTCACAAGTATAAAATAAACTTAAATTATGATAAAGAATATTTTACTTTAGCATAATTTAATATCTACAGTTTTAATAAAGAAAGTAATTTAAGTAAGAAAGGACATAATTAAGTCCTATCAATATACTGAACTGTTTGTTTTTCAGATTAAAACATCAGAAATATTCTTGGTCTTTCATCTTGGTTAGGCAGTGCATTTGTTTTGGCTTTCCATGGGTATTTAATATACCTTATCTGTTTGAATGAATCACTGGGGCACTTTTTTTTTTTTTTTCTTTTCTTTTTTTTTTTTCTTTTTTTTTTTAAAGAGCAATAAAAGAAACAAGTTTTGCCATTTCTATGAAATTTTCGGATATAAAAGATTCTCCCTTCTTGGGACATAAGAGATTTTTTTTTTTTTTTAATAACGAAGCAGTTATTTTATGCTCCTTTTGTTGCCTCCTATCTTCCTTCACCGAAGTGTTTCTAGCAACCTTTTTCCAGGCTGCTCTTTAGGCCAGGTGAGATAGTTGCCTAGGATGCTCAATTAAAGACGTGCATTTGGGGCCAGTTTTGGAAGGATTCATGAGATTTTTCTGGGACTCTTTCAAGTGAATCCTCTTTCTTATGGATCATCTCCATTTCAGAGCAAGGAATGTTTGTGGACAGCCATGGGCACCAGCTGCCATCGTGCTTCAGCTTGCCACTGCCTCTTCTGGTGATAAGGCCTTTCTAGATTATCCTTCATGTGCTTGATACAAAATTCCCCATTCCTCTTTTCTGAACTCAGATTGGATTCTGGTGATTTTGTGGCACCATGTGGATGAGAAACGTTGCCCTTGTGTTTCACTACAGAGCTTTTTCAGGATGTGTTTATGAAATGCTTCTACACAAGGCAGCATCCCTCCCAATCCAGCTTCCTTTTAATTTAACTTTCTTTCTGAGAAACATATTCAATTTAACACTATTTAAAAAGTACTTTCAGGTAACGGATTTTATGCAACTCCAAATTAGCAAACATCAACAATTAATATTATTCCTTTTCTTTCTGCAAACCTTCTTCCTCATACTTTGCATTCAGCCCATAGTGTACTGAGATTAGCTCATTGCAGCCAAGGGAAAGAGAAAAGGAAAAAGAAAAGGTTTGAATGTGTCCAAGAACTATTCAATATTCTCAGCAGTCACCAAAATGACATTAAAAAGAATAACATGCTTTCCATCATAACAAAATCTAAGATTATCCAGTGTTGTTTGAAATAAAAATAATACAAAATTATTTTACTATTAAACTGAAAAGCTTGCAGCTGACAGCAGTTCATTATTTTTGGAGTTATTGTGTTAAGATCCTGCAAATCTACTTGTAATACTGAATAAGAATGATCTATGGCTTAAAAATCAGTGAGGAGCTTTACAGAACACAGCAAATAAAATACAATAGGAACCTTACACTTCAGATACAAGATGAGTATAATCTTCACAACAGACAAGATGGGCAAGATCTACACCGGCTAAGATAAATTAGTCAAACTGTACTGCAATGCTTGGCCTAAAATCTGGAAGTGCTTTGAAAAGTCAATAAAGGAAGCCTTATCCCCAGCAGGAGTAAATCCATTAGATATGTCCACTTACATCAGTTGAAGATCAGCCCCAGTGTTTGTAAAATTAATGGACTACACTGTATTGCTATAATTTTTATGCTGGTAAGCTGGAAAGGTAATTAGAACACAGCTGCATCCCAAAAAGTATTGTCTAACAGAACTAGGTTTTTCCTGTAGCCATGTGTGAAAACATATAGGAGGAAGCTAAGAGCCAGAGGGATGGGTTATCCACCAAGGCCAAATAAGTTTAAACTACTGCTTTCCTAGTTTGGGGGAAAAAACAACACACTGTTGAGTGAAACAACCCAGGAAACTAAAATGAAAGCAAACATGGGAGGGGGAAGAGGAAAGACCTAGTTCTCTTTTATACAAGAACTGATATTTCTTAAAATTTTTAACTAAAGCAACAATTTCTACTTTATAAATCACAAAAGTAAAGGATTTGAACAGAAAAATACAGCAAATGCTACACTAAATAAGTAAATAGGTTTCAGGGATAGAAATAATTATGGACTTGCTACATGACACTGAGGATTTTTGGCTTAGTAGAGTATAGCTCTTTTTACCTAATTTAATTTTATTTTTTCTCAATGCACTGAAATGCACTAAACCAAGGAATTAATAAAGGAAGACTATTAATGTGAAAATAGAGAAAAACATTGTTAACTCCAACTTAGATCAGAGGTGAGCAATTCCTATGAAAGTAGGAAATAGTAAGTCCTTATCTCATAATTAAAGCGATTGAGTAGGAAACATCAGGGGAATAGTCTGAATACAGCTAGTTAACGAAAGCAAAGTAAAAACCAGCATGGCTATTCACTGGATAAATCAGTACAGAAAGTAACCTGATCCTTTAAGTCAAATTTTGACTCACTGACCAACTGGATTTGGTATGTTTACAATGCTGAAAATCATGCTTTTTGAAGTGAAAAGTGCAGAAAATACATTGGTGTCTTCTTAGCAAAATTGATATTATATAGAATCAGTGCTCTAACTTAAAATGAAAATGCAAATGAGATTTTCAAATGTACCTAAGGGAAGTAAGGTCTCCAACTCCTGTTAAATTTTATTAGGACTTAGGGTTCTAATTCCCTCATGCTTTGACAATCTAAAACTAAATATTTATCTCCTCTCTGCATCTTGCACCCTTTCCGCATTATTTACCACATTCAGAGATACCACTGCTCTCTGGAGCATACCATGATTTTGTAGTATATTCTCAACCATTTAATCTGCTTATGCCAAGAAGAGTTAGCCAAATGTTAAGGTATATGGACTGTTTGTTGTGTAAGAAATGAAACTGAGTTGAGGAATCAGGACTTTAAAATATTGATCCTGTTATTTACACCCAATGTATGTTCCATCTGATGCTGGATGTTTGCCTCTTTCCAAATGATATTGACAGCTCTTTGAATTTATCCCGCATAACTAGAATCTTCTACACTGTAAAGCTGGAAAGAATATGTAAAATTTGGTAGAATCTACCCAACTAACAGCACAAAAAGGGAATTTTCACCTATGATCTGTTTCCATATAATGTTTTTCATTGAGTTCTTTAGCATCTCTTTCCAGAGAAACGAGTTGCATTAGACCAAATGATTTATTATTCCCCCAAACATACCTTCTTGCTAACTGATCAAACATTTTGTATCTTGTCCTGTTTCTTAGGTTTTTACTCAATTTCTCAGGATTTTTTTGGCTCCAGTAATTTCCTGGGAATCACACTCAGCAAAACTATGGATAATGAAATGCTATGTGCTCATATCCTCTGCACATTATGGATGCAAGTGGAGGGCTTCATCTAAATGATCTAGGCAAAAGGGATTAATGCATTCTACAAATTCCATAAGGGAAGCAAAATGGACTGAAAGTATTTGGCCCTGGGTATTGGAACACATGGTGTCAGTTATAATATCAGAAATTCTACAAGATTCTAGGCGTCTATTTTAAACAGCTTAAGGAGATGTGGTCTTAAAATGGCATTGGAACATGGTTACCTACCTTTTGTACACTTTTTTTGCAAATGAAAATTCCTTTCCTATGTGTTGCTATCCAAATACGTAGCTGTCATCACTACAAAAAGCAGTAATGCATGTTATTAGTAAAACCTTAAATTAGTGGAATGACACTTTTCCCATGTAGCAAGTGATAGTTTGAGAGGGAATAGCTTCAAGTTGCAGTAGGGGAGGTTTAGAACAGATATTAGGAAAAATTTCTTAATTAAAATAGTTGTCAAGCATTGGAACAAGCTGCCCAGGGAAGTGGCTGAGTGACCACCCTTGCAGGTATTTAAAATATGTGTAGATGATGTGCATAGGGACACAGCTCTGGTGGATTTGGCAATATTAGGTTTACAGTTAGACTTGATGATCTTAAAGTTTTTTCCCTACCCAAATTATTCTATTATTGTGTGACTGCCTACAACATCCCCAGATAATTTCCAAACTCTTTGACCTCAATTTATATGAAAACAATCACAGTGAGTACATGGGAATTTTAAATTCTGCCTTATAACCCAGCTCTGTCTGATGGGTCTCCTATTAGCCATCAACAGATATCAGAATAAAACTGCAAATAAGAAGTTGAGTTAAATCAGCTTTTTAGAATATTCCATTAAAACACCAAATAATCCCTTTTTTCTTTCCTAATAATCCCTTTTACCATATGGCATAGAATTGATATCAACATCTGATATCTACAAGCTTAATAGGCTTCTATCTTGTTAATTCACTTTGGGCTCATCCTTTCCATGGCAATGTCTTCTTCCATGGAACATCTGGGAATACCATCAAATTATTTATCTTGTTCTTGTTGTCATCCTGTTGGCAAAGACCTGAAACTCTGGTCATTTTACAACCAACCAAAATCCACATTTGTTTCGGTGGGCCCTAGATGAAACCAGATTTGAATCTTTCCTTAAAGAGACATCATACATTTAGCTAACTGCTATAGTTCACAAAATTTAATGTTGCGTGTTGTGTATCTGATACACTAGAGGCAACTTTTCAAGTTCCTGCAGCTGCACAGCCTAAATCTTGGCACAATCTACTAATATATCTGAGACAGAAATATGACCCCATAAAAGTAGAGTATTATGAGCACTAAAGCTCTGCTATGTCTCAGTCAAAATATCAAGGTTTTTTACTGTAGCATTCCACTCAGTATTCATGGAATAGAGTGTGATTAAAGAACCACTCTTGCTCTTGGTGTGCTGATTCAATAATTATTGTCTTTGTTTCTTTAATATATGTGCAAAGTCTCATCCCACACAAAACATGATATCATAAAGCTAAGATAATAGTAGAGTGAGACATCTTTCACAATGGCAGTAACAAACTCTGGCTGGTTTTTCAGCGTTTATGAACATCAGCACTGTATTCATAAACTTATTTCTACCTTGCAGAAATTTACACTTCTACACTAAAAAAGGAAAAAAAAACCAAACCCACAACCCTTGGAATGACTAAGGTAGAGCAGGTAAAAGAAAGGTAAATGTGATTTTTAATTACTTTTATACATGCAGACCTCAAGGGATAGAAAAACAAAATATCTTCTGTAATTTTGGAAGACAAAGGGGTGCTTCTAAATTGCTTTAACACTGTCTGGGCTCCTTCCAGAGCTTCCACATCTGCTTCATTGCTCAGGCTCTTCTACTCTTTTATCTCTTGACTTGCTTTTGTCATCCACAGTATATGTTCCTTGTTCTGGGTGCTTCTAATATTCACATCGGACAGCTTACACAGGACATACATCAAGGCTCCTGCCAGTCAATGGGATTGTTCTCCCTGTGTCCCAAATCCCAGCTGCAGAGGCTTCATCAGAGGGACACTCTTACCTCCATCCTGCCTTGGGCTATTTTACAGCCATAGCAGCATCCTCAAATAATGCTCTACTGTAGTGATGGAGATTGATGTTAAAAAGTCTTTAAAAATGATTAAAAAGTTTAGCTATCTTATTTAATTTTTAAAAGGCTATTTTAAAAACATAAAACTCCAGGATATTTCCTGAGAAGAAATACTTTGTCTAACACTACTTCTTATAAAGGAAATTTAAAATCTAATGTTATGAGTATCTTCTTGGTTGAATACCAGCAGATATTTGGCTAAAATGATTGAACACAACACATAAGGAAAAAAGCCCTCTTATTCCTATGCATGGAGATTCTGATCCAGGAAATCCAACAGAGTCTAAATGGATGGTCCATCCAGCTGCTTACCTTTTCTTTTTTCTTACTCAGTGTGTAGCTTATGAGTTTGGGAGATCTCTGCAATGATCTGACTCTACTGGGTTCTTTTATTAATTGCTGATCTCAGTACAGACTCTTTTATGCTCCAGATGTTCATGAAGTCCAATGCACATTAGGAATATCTTGTTAAAATTGAACTATACTAGTTATTACACACATCAATTATTGATATGGAAGCTCCACTTTATCTATGTATGGAAAAGGTAAGGAAAGCCTTTTATTTTGTTTTTCCTTTAAATCCTGTCAGGCTAAGGTTTCATGAGACACTATGAAAAATTTCTCTAACATATATTTGTCACATAGTCTGCATTCTCTTTCATTACTAACTTTATTTTATTAAAAATGCAATTGACTGTGTCTGGCAAGACTATTTGTATTGATTTACAACTTACAATGAAATACAAATTACAGCAGTTTCTGAGTTAATTGCACCTTTGGCCTTGTTTTTGACTGCAGTAAGGTTTTTCCAATCAGTCTCCAACACCTGGCCATCAACCTCCTGGGACCAGCCTTCTTGCCCTAGACATCTCTGATCTCCTCTCTGCAGATTAGTGACAAAAATGCTAAGTACTTGGGATCTTTCTATTCAGTTTGACAACTCAGCAAGTGCAGGATCAGGTAAGCACCTAGCCTCTTCCTTCCAGGAAATGACAGCATAAAACAATAATCTCCAAAACTGTCTGATTTAGAACAGAAACCTTATACGGAAAACAGATGTTAAGAGAATAAACACGTCTGAACATGTCCTCTTTGTCTAGGATCTGACAAAAATGAAGGTGCAAAACTTGACAGGCTTAAGGTCAAATCCATAAAAGGATTTATGTGTCTGTATCCTCTTCAGTAGACTCCAGTATATGGGGGAGAGAATCAGCTCTTGACACAAAAACCTTGCTTACAGCCACAGAGAATCATACCCCCACTGGGAGTCAAAGTCTGGTGCTCTTTCCTGAACAAAAACACAGGGAAGAATTGGTGTTGACAGAGAAAGATTCTTCCATTACCTCTCCACTTATAAAACACCTCTCCACATTTATAAAGTATCAAGTAGATCAAAATAAATGGGGGTGAGGAGTGGGGATGGGGGTGGAAAGAAGGAGATAGGATCTACAGTTTTAAATCTCTCATAGTCATCAGCTCAGTAATTTTTTCCTTCATTTCTCTTCCACTGCAAAATTGTTGCTAAGATGTCCTAAGAAGTCCTTAGAAGTCCTTCTGTTTCTCTCTGCATCCCTGCTTAGAGTGCAGGAGGATCCTTGTCAGAGCATGAACAGTAACATTTCCCTCGTGAAGAAATACCCACAGCAGAAGCCTGGCCTGTTCAGCTATTTAGAAAAAGCATGTCTGAAAGCACCTTTCTGTAGAATACATTAATATCAAGGGGTTATTGATATCACAAGTCTTCTTATGAAGACCCGAGAAGCCTCTCGACGTGTGATAACTGTCAGAATGAGGTTTCCTCCCACTTGGAGGGTTTGGAGTGCTGGAGATTATAATAGAGATGGACATTACCTAATAACCCTTCTGGGAACTCTTGGCTGGAAACTATGACACCTTTCATCTCCTGGACTAGGAAGCAAACAATCAAGGGTTTTGCTTGAATGGTTTTCTTTTGTGCCAAAAAGGAAGTCATAAATCTGAGGAATGAGAGGCTGTCAGGAATGCTTGGAGCCAGGATATTGTGTGTAGAAAGTACACTTGAGATGGTAAGAGCAAGGAGTCTGACAGAGTTTGTAGTTTCTTGTGCCTTCCTCTTATTTATTGCATAGCTTTGATGAAAGCTGCTGACTGACAAATAATGTATCAGCATCTAACTTGTTACTAATAACTAAAGCTAATTACTTTTTCTAGGATTATCACTAAATATTTGATTAAAAAAACTACCACTGACATCAGCTTACTGCTACCATTATTTATTATTGAAATGTTTCATGAAAGCATCCTGAGAGACAAGGCCTACTAGAGCTTGTTATATATGTTTATACTTGAATTTTGTTTATGATTCTATCTCTACCAAGAAGAATAAAGTAGCCTAGTGCCGGTAACAAAAAATAAGAATAGTCCAAATAAGTACTCTTTTAAGTTTACCTTTTTGTTCTGTCTTATTTGCTTTAGACACTCATTTTTTCCTCAAGCAGTCCTAACACAGATTTGGTTATACTTAGAATTTCTAATTTTTATTCCTTACAAAAACCACTCATTAAATATACATCATCTATATCATAATTTGTCATTTACACTGATGATAGTACAATTAAATCCTAACCTTCTAAAAGACTTCTTAAATGCAAGTAATATTCTTATGCAGCCCTTCTCATAATTCTATTTTCCTTTCTGTCCAGTGGATAATACCATTAGCTTTTTTAAATATCAGGGTAATTCCTTTACATGTCCATAACTCAGTCACATTCTAATGAAACTTACACCACTATTTTCCATTTTTAGCTTTTTAAAAATTAGACTAAGGTCAGAAAGCAAGGCGATTTCTTCAGCTCTGTAAACACTAAAACAGGATTGCTGGATGGTATTAATTTCTTACTCTTAAGAGAATAAGCCATTTGAAGAATTTGGCACTGGATGGAGAAGAAAATTCCAGATGGACTCTCCAGCTAAGAATATGAGCCTTTCATGTTCCAACAGCTCTTAGAAAGACCTTGAGGTTTCAAAGACACAATCTATTTCCACGTATCTTGTAGTACTGTCAGATAGCAAGGAAAGAGATGGACGACCATTGCACCATGACTGACAGATTTTTCCTTTAGAAGTATATCTTCCCTTGCCATATTCTTCCTACCACTGTCTGAAGTGCACTGGATGTGCAGTGAGCATGCAAATCCCAAAACCCATTCCAATGTTTCACTGTCACATGTAAAGGAGAGAATTTATGACATTGTGCTGATTCAAAAGATGTGGCAGGAGAAGTAAATATAGAACTGGACTGACAAATAAGTGCAAAAGGCATAACTGCAGGCTTTATTGTCTCTGTCCTGTTTGATTTACTTTGAACCTTCTAGTATTTGTGGTATGCAGCAAGCTCCCAAATTGCTCTGAATTAAGCCATTCCTACAAAAACATCTGTGTTGTTTCCTCTCTGTTGTTTAGAGCAAGCCCAAGGATGGAGAATCTCTTTCCTGATAAAGGATTCAAAGAATGAATAAGCATTTAAGGGACACTAGAGAGAAATTCAAAATGATTTTGGGGGCAGGAATTTTGATGCAGTGTCCATCCTCGCGCTTGCCAGCGCAGCCACAGGCCAGCTCAGTTTATGCACTGCAGCAACGTGGATGGGTCAGGGCAGCAAGTTGGGCAAGTCACCTCCTCCCCGTGGGTTCTCAATTCCCCCACGCTGGTGACGAGCGGATCGATGGAGAACGCAACCGCGGCGGCCGAAGAAAGGGTGACTCCTCTAGGCAGGGTATAACGGTGTTTATTGCAGGGAGTGGGAGCATGGAGCTCGGCGCTCTCTGACCCCCTGCCCAGAAGAGCCCCGGGAGCAGGTGTGCACGAGCTTAAAAACAGGGGAGGGGACCGGGGTGGCGACAACCAGTCAGCCAATTACAATAATGAGAGGTATAACTGGGGGTATGAACCTAATAACTGGGGGCCAACCAAAAAACGAAGAGAGGGGATTGCCAGGGCCCCAGCCTATCACTCAACCCCCTCCCTGGAGCTTTCTAGAATCCAGGGAAGGGTCCTGGGGTGGCAGACAGGGCGCCCAAGGGGAGAGAGAGGAGATTGACAATTAGGTATAAAAGGGGGAAGAGATGACTGACATACAACGGACTTTCTCTAACTCCGGGCAGACAGGTTACAACCAATACTAAAAACAGGGGGGTACAAGGAACAAACCATTACAGAAAACTCAATATGAATTACATTAAATAGATAAAACAAACGCACACCACCACAGAATTTCTCTTGTCCCAGTAGAATATTGTCAACACTGACCTACGGAAACAGGTTGTCTCTTATTCTTATTCTTAGATCCTGAATCATTGGCTAAACCGGCTTGAACAAGAGGCTCAGAAAGTGGCAGTCCTGACAGTAGCCTGAAGATTGTTCCTTTCTCCTAAGAAATTGTAGAAATTATCTCAAAATTCCTCCTTCTGAGAAGGATACCAAAAGCTAGACTATGAAACTAAGGATGCCACGTATAACATCTATACTTTATCTAGAAGGGGGAAGACTAGTAATTTGCAAAATAAACTTTGAATAATTCCATAGGAAAATTAGACTTGATTTGGACACAAGGAGTCTTCCATAGAGGAGCAGCAGTAGACAAGAACAGTTCTTTTTTCCCTTACACTTTTTCTGAGGGTTTGGTGCTGCAGTACAGGTAGGATACATATACAACTAAACAGGCTGTAAAAGCTTCAAAAACAGGATACAAAAGTGAGCAGGCAAGAAACTCTTCAGACTGCAAGGATCCTAAAACTGGAGCTGGTTGAAGGGTATGTGGTGTATTACAAAGGAAAAACTCTGTCTGGATCATCCAGCTTAATTTTCAGTAAGTCTTTGGAAAAAGTGAATAGAACGGCTTCTCTAGATCTCAGAACTGCTGTTCAGTGTCATTAAATATGCTCAGCAATCAGTTGGTACATATGATTGCATCTTGCCCTCAGTTACATGACAACAACTTCCTCTTTAATTAAATGGGATTGCACCTGTGTAGGCAATGATACAATTGGGCCTATAATATATAATAAATACTCAATATCTTTGCCAAAAAATCATTTAGTTGCATAATTTAATGAATGTTAAATAATTATTAGGAACATATTTACTGAAATTCAGTTGTTCAACATCTATCTTCATGCAAATTATTGTTACACTTCGATAAATATTCATAGTAATCAGTGTGTATTTAATTAACATACAATAACTTTCTCATTAAGTCTGAGTTAAATCCTTTTAAGGGGGGAGCATTTAATTTAAAGTGTTACTGGAAATCTCTCTTTGGAAGCTTACATAATTAATCTTATTTTTGGTTTCTGACCAAAAGAAAGGGCAATTGATGGCTGTGAGGGATTCTCTATTCATAGTATATGATCCTGTGCTTTGATAAAAATTAAGCTAAAGCATCTGAGCACAAAACAAGAATGAACTAACAAATGTTTTATTTAACTTACCTGTGATTTAAATAATTTCAAAATAATTTATTTGGAAGTCATAAAAGCTTTGAAACTAAATGACAGAACAGTAAGATTTACAGCAAGAGGCTAAGTAACAAAAAAATTCAAATTACATCACATAGCAAATCAGACAAGATAAAATTTGATGGCATCGTTAGAAAACATGTAATTCAGTCACTCTCCTGTTTTCTTTTAATTTTCACCTTGTCTTACTGTTTAATGATTTGCTTGATTACACCTAATAGTGAAATGTGTTCTTTTCTTTCAGTTTATGTACAATGTTGACCTTCAATTATTAGAAATTATTTAGCTTTCACCTTTTAATCAAATTATGTAGGATTTCCACTTTCTGTTTACCTTATTGTTAATTTTGTTTTATGCAGAACTCTAAATTCTTTTATGCGTAAACCAAAGGGTTTGATACATGTATGAAAAATAGTAATCTTCACTTACGCCAATAATTTGAGATGTACCAGACATATTTCCTCTCCCTTGGGGTAAAAGAAAAAAAAAAAAAAACAAAAAAACCCAGAGGGAATTAAAAGAATTCAGATAGAAAAAAGACATTTCAAATACCTTTCAAAATGTCGAAGATCAAGATGCCCTGGAATAACCTACTGAATCATACTTACAACTTCTCAGTTTGAGGTGATTCTCCAGTACTCCTGATGTAATTCACCACTGAGTGTTGTATACTCAAGTCTAGAGTTACTTCTTTCACAGTGAAAATTCAGTCAATTGTATCAAGTAGAACAGCATCATCTGGGAAAGGCTAAAAATGCCATTATCAGAAGAATTACTAGCTTCGTGGTTAAGGTATTTTCCTGGGTATAGTAATGCTGAAGTTCCAACTCATCCTGCAATTAATACAGATGAAGAGCTAATAATGTCTCTGGTAAGTAATGGCCTGTTCTAGGCCACATTGCTTCACACCAGCAATAGTGTTGGAGGACGTCCTTCACAAAGAACACTTCACTGAGACCAATACATTCATGTGGAAGTTGAACTAGACTTTTCTTACACAAAATGTTAATCAAAAGATTCACAAAAAAGTTGATAAAGACACTTTTCAAAATTACTGCTCCTGTACTTCTTTCTCCACCTTGGGACATAGCCACCATATAAGCTAAATTTGAGGTTGAGAGCTGTGTCTGGGGGAAGCAGACCTGCCGAGATGAGCTGAAGATCTGTGGATGAGGATCCTGCTCCTGGGACCATTTCTGTATATTGTGGTGACACAAGTTTCAAACTGGCAGCAAAGACTCCACCTGCCTCTGCAGCCTGGGCCCCTCAACTATACTCTCCCTGCTCTCTCACAACATAAACCCAAATCTCAAATTTTCTGTGTGCGGTAAAGGAGGAAGCCTTTTGAGTTTTCCTACCCTAAATAGCTTATTTTCTTCATCTAAGAAGGTGTCCTCTGGGAAGAGTGAGATGAATTCAATGCCTATCATGTAGCAGGGGCCATTGAACTTTCAGATTTCCTTAGCAAATGTCGAAACCAATTGATCTACATAAAAGAGGACAAAAATCCTGTTAAATTAAAGAAAAACAAACAAACAAAACCCCCATAGTGAATCCAGATGAATTCGAACACCCTTTATTAAAAAAAAAAAAAAAAAAAAAAAAAAAAATTGTACAAACATAGGCATACAATGACATTTCAGGTGGTTCCTAACTGTCAGTCTGTGAGTCCTGGGCTACATCTGCCACCTCCACAAAGATATTGTCAGTAACTCAGGATAATACTAGGTACCTCTCTTAAGGCAGTTGAATCACTTCCAAATGCTATATGCTCGGAAAACAGCATCAAAGAATAAATAAGTACTCTGAATTATGTTTGTGTATAGGAGAATTGTATTATTGTCATTATATCAAATGAACATATGCTCTGTATGGTACCAAAAGTTTGAAGGACTGTGAAAGGAACAGGAGAGACAATTTTTTTCCCTTTTCTTATTAGCAAGATAGGACAACCTGCCCAGCTTTGGCACTTATGAAACCAGTCACACACCTAAGGAGCAATGAGTGCTTCCACACAGAGTTTGTTGCCAATTCACATTCTACTTTAATGCAGATTAATTTTTACATTTATATGAAGCTTCTGCTTCATATATATGGTCATTTAAGTACTACTACAGAATGCATAAACCTTACTCAGGGCTCTTGCTTGGCTTTTTATTTGATTCACTACTCACCAGTCTTTCTTTCAAAGAGACTATCTTTGGGGACTTAGAACTCCAGTATGCCTCCTTGTTTAATTTCAGTCCCCATATTACCTATACACCAAAACTACATGGTATCCTGCCTTTTTAATAGGAGCGATTTAAATTGGCAATAAGTACTCATGCATGTGAGGTTATAGACTTATTTACACTAAAATAAGGCATCTCAAAGCAGTTTAAATTTTCTGCATGAAGAATTTTTGTGAATCTCAGGTGAGTAGTGTAACACATTGCTTCTCATGTTTAAGTTTGGCAAAACCAAGAGTCCTGTTCAAGCAATTGTCTGTAGATCTTTTGATTTTCTTTTCTTTATTACTGACTTCCTTGATCCTGTTGCATGTGATTCTTTCACTGATTTTGAAATCAAGGTGAACAAGACAAAGCTTTTAAAATTCAGCTCACCGTTGTCTTTAATTTCTTAATAAATTTCTTTCCCAGATCTCATCACATGGATTACACAGAGCAAATAGGATGTGTGGTTTACACTATATTTTACAGATTAAAAAATTGAAGAAAACTGAATAAGAACATAAAGTAATACAAATTTAAGTTATATATCAAGCATAAATTTAATCTTTAAAATGTCTTTCATACTTAAGAAATGAGCTTAATAACTCATTAGAGACTCTTCTGCTTTTGAGTTTCTTTCCTTCCTTATTATTTTGCAAATGATTATGGTTTCTTCTTTCTATTCACTATACTTGCTTTGTGTGGGAGAATGTGTATATACGTAAAAGGACAAACACTTGTATGCATGTTTCTGTATTTTCTTATGAAAATAGCAATAACATACTAACACTTCTTCCTCCTTCTTGAATCAGTGTCTTATTGCTTCACCACACTAGCAAATTAAAAATAATTTCCAATTTCTTTTACAACTACCTAGTGGCTAAAAATTATTAATGCATTTGTTGGACTGGCATAAATTCAAAAATTGCTCAGTTAGGGAAGAATATAAAGCATTGATTGTTTACAATCAGATTTTGTAGCCTATATTTTCCTCATGCAGGTGAAAGTTTATCTCATTGTAAAACAGTGGCTATAATTTCACTACAACTATTCATCAAAACTGAGACTTTGGAGCTGCAAAACATCACTTTCTGAGGCTACAGCATAAGCAAGCCACTGCCCCTTCCCTTAATACCCTCCTTTCAAAATAATAGCTGTCAGCAAGTTATAGTTTTATCTCACATATGTGAGAGCACTCCAATAAATCACTTCTACTTGCAGCAATCATAGATTATGAGGCTTTTATGATCATGAAATAAGCCCAATAGTCCACTGCTGTTCTCAGAAGACTGAGAATCACTGTGTATAATTCTCTTCATGTGGATGTATGAGCCTCTTGTTTCTCAGTGGCTAGTGTTACATTTAGCCATGCTACTGGTATGTACCCTGTATACCAGAAATGTTTCCTACAAGCTGGGAAACATTAGGGTGTTTTGTCAATTTCTGACATATTTTCCTATGAAAGAATCAAGTGCACTTCAGGTGTTTTAACTCCCTAATATCATTCTTTTTGTTCTCCTTTCTTTTTCCCCAGGTACAAGACGATCTTCTACAGAGTGTTTTGAAATGCTTTGGCACTGCAAGTAGTACATAAAAGCCATTGGAATGAAGTCTATGAAAGTGGTTTATCATAATTTTCTCTTGGAACAATTATGGCAATTAGATACACTGATACTTTTGTATCTTTAGAACCACAATATTTGGAGAGAAATGATTAGAAGGAGTTTCTTACTAGAAATAGATCTAAAACTATGGGTTTGATGACATTCTTAGCTTATTTGTGCTATAAGCAAGATAATGATGACAGATATCAAGGTCAGGGTAATTACTTTCTATATTTGGATTAGTATTACCCTGGGTGTTATACACAAACTATCTACAAACATCAGTCTATTGCTGTCCTTCCTCAGGAACAGACTTTTCACTTTTACATTATGAGCTTTAATGCATGTGCCAAAATAATAATTAAAAAAAAAAAAAAAAAGTATTTTTTTAAACCCAGAAGGTTCAGTGTAAAAAAATAAAAAGAAAAAAGCAGAGCAGAGTTGGCTTTAAAGTTGCAAATATGCAAGCTCAGAAATGCAGATTGCAAAAGAGTATCTTATCCAACAGAGTGTTGGGTGGCAGAAACTAGCTGACATTCAAAAAGGAATTGGTGTGTCAGATTCTTATTTACATTTCTGATACTCCTGAAATTAATAGATAGCTATTTGCTTTAATCTTTCCATATCAGCCACAAACTGCTTGTATATGTTTTATCATAACAATTTTGAAAGGAATTGACTTTTATTCCAGTGGCATTCAGTTTCTAATTTTCAAGCCCAAGTTGTTGGATGGTAGCTGTGCTTTATGGTGATATAAGAGCCTTACATAAACAGCACTTCAGAACTATACATACATCTTGACTGGACTAAATCAACAGAGATAGTAGTGTGCTGATTCAAAGGCACACATAAATGAAAAATGTTTCCAAGCCAAACTAATGCGATCTTCTGACCTGTGAGTTAAATTTAATGCTATAACAAAAGACAAGGTCAGTAAAGTAAGCCTTATTCCTTCAAATTCTTTGTTTTAATGGTATTAAATGTCTGGACACAGTAAACTCAGTGCCCCCACCCCCAACAGATCTCCTTCTGAATTATTTGTCTTTGAAATTACTCATTTTTTCCTCCAGCTGTGTTGCAATGTTCAGCTGAGGCTATAAATAACCAGCTCTTTCAAATGTCATTGGCTAACATCATCCTATGCATTGATCATGAAATAATGCTTCCAAGTTTCTATTGCATTGTGAACTGGATGTTCCTGGCCTAAAATGTGTGTAGCTTGTGGTAATTTGGTATGAACACTCTTGATTTCATCAAGTTTTACAGCTTCTTTATCATCAATCACAAATTTAAATTTTCTGCCATTTTCATACAGTAAAGTAATGATAAAATGTTAAGCTACAAAGTGAAGGGAAAAAATACTCTTTATCTCAGTGGTGACAACTTGTCTCTATTTTTCATCCAAGTAAGTAGAATGCTGTAAATCCTGTCCAGAAGACATAAACTGGAAGAATTAATCAAAGGTTTGTTTATGAGCTATTTGGAGCAGATAAAATGTTGCACTGACAACACAATTTACAAATTATCTATCAACATCAACTGAAGCAGAGCACCTGATCCTGATGTCAAGGAGAGCAGATCTGAGATCCAACTGAGGAGCTTTTGCCAGTGTGGTCACCTCCTAAACAGATCCACTGAGGACAGTCTTAAAAAAGCATGTGCACTGTGACCCAAACATTTCGCCAAGGATGAGGAATGTTCACTGTGCAACTACTGACCTGACCATGAATATTCAAATGGGTCAGTTTGCTCAAAAGGACAGTTTACCACTATCTAGAGAAAAACATGTGACCTGAGACCCTCTAGCTCCTTTTGTGTAGAAGTTGGCGCTAGTGAATGGTTTTTACTACACCATATATGTTCTGAATTTTGCAAGTATTCTAATGGATATATTAAAGAAAACAAACAAATAAACAAAACCCAATAAAACGACTCGACAAAAAACTGTGAGCCAGCACTATGTCTTTGTGGCAAAGGTGGCCAACAGCCACCAAATAAATTAAAAAAAAAAAAAAACAAAAAAAACAAAACAACAACCTGCAGTGGTTATCAGACACTGGAGCAGGTCGTCCAGACTCTTCATCCTTGGGGACATTTAAAATCTCAACTTTCTTGATAAGAAAGCTTTGAAAAGTTTTTAATGTACATCCATCTTACCATATTTGCTTACACATTCTATACATATACATACACATACATTTCTATACAAATTCTTAAGATATTTATACATTTTGAGGTACGGAATTATTTTTCTGGCATTATACATGACTTATGTATAAGATTTTACTCCATTAGATAAGATTACGACAAGAATTAATTTTTTCCAAAATCAAGGCCTGTACTTGAAGTGGCTGGTGATGACTTGCTAGGTAATGAATACAAATAGAAGCTAGCTTTACACTGAGAAACAGTAAGATCCAGTGGAGAGAAGCAATAACATTTTTAAGAATCTTGATCTATAAAAGAAGCAGAAAAACTATGACGATGTGATTCTCAGTCAGACATCATTAACTGCTGAATAATGGGATCCAGGAACGGCCTTTTTGGATTAAACCCAAGGAAATGCGGCTTGTGTGAAAGATGGAGTCAGACTCTTTAATAAGGACCTGCAGTGATAGGAAAAGGGATAATGGTTTTAAGCTAAAAGAGATTCAGATTAGATATGAGGAAGAAATGTTTTAAAATGGGGCTGGAAGTTTGATTTGTGAGAACTATGGACTGTTTATGCAAGGAAGACAGGACTATAGACAGCAAATGAGCATTAGATCCAAGAGATTTCTGTGACTGTCTGGGTTTACCAAACCCAGCACATTTCTCAGACGTCTTTAAAGATGACAGACTGGATTTTTGTCATCTGTGAGTTTAGCAGACAATAAGTATTGGGTATCTATTAAAAGGTAAACAATGCTATGAGGATTGGTTTGCCTCATCTTGTAGAAAATCCTATGCAAACAGTGTGAGATTCATTAAAAATACAAGCACTTGAGAATTTTGTAATACTCTGCAAATTGATTCATTCAAGAATCAATGTATTTCTTATTGTTTGAACCAATTCATTTGCAGAAGGTGCAGTATTTTTCATTGTTTAAAGTAATTCATTTACATGGGCTGAATACTCTCATGCTACAAGATGCTTAAATTGTGAAAAATAAGCCCTTTTTTCATGTTACTGGTAATGTACTGCAAGCAACAGCATACAAAAAAACCCCCATGATGCAAAAGATTTCATTAGATTATTAGATTCTTAGAGATTAATATTAAAAAATGACAGCATCCTTTGTAACAATAGGAGCTTTTCTTTCCAACAGCTAGTTTTAAAATGGAGTTTTGTTGTCCTTCTTATCGTTTAGTACCAGATGAGTGTTATAAGAAAAGTACATCCTCTATCCAACAGCTGGGAACCCCAGCTTCATAGATAAGAGAGGTTGTGTGAGTTCTGACAAAAACTGAAATGTTCTGACAATTTTTCAGGGAATAATGGGATCTACATAGAAATGCAAAGGACAATATAAGAGATTTGTATAGCCATTAATCTTATGTTTTAAGCTCATCTTTGAAAATGTGTACCTAATTCAGGCTTGCTGTAACTTACTCTGTCTTTTACATTTCTGAATAATCATGTATAGATATTCTTTGGTGTTAGGAAAAAATTAAATTCAATGATCAAAAAACCAAAAATAAGTGGTTTGAGCTGAAGTTTTCAGGCTGGTATGTTGGCATTTTGGATGTTAAATTGAATGTGTGAAACTTAAATGCAAACCTTTTTAGTAGAACTGAGTGGAAAAGGGCATTTAGTATACATTTTAAGACCTCTTTTCAGCTTATTTTTGGAAGAGAACAACTTATACTCTCCCTTTACTGTAATTCATAAAGTTTTAGAGAATTATTGCTAAGCACTGTAACATAAAGTCCTTGAAAATATAACTACCTAGACTGGGAATGAATATATCCTTAGCTACCACCACCACTTTCCTGTCCTGAACAGGAAAGGCTGAAGGAGGCTGAACAATGCCATGAAACATCTTAGCCCCACGGCCTCTTTGGTCCAGCTTCAGCAACGTGTTTTGGCTCTCTCAAAAGGTCATGATGAGACACTGATTGGAAACAAGAAGCCTCTCCAAGTTTAGATACTAAATCCTTCACAGTTTGTTTCTGAAATTGATCTAGTATGGCCCAAGAAAATAAAACATTCCAATTACATACATTTCCTTAATCCTTTTCATATAAATATATGCAGATAAATGCAATTTAGAGTGTCATTCCTAGAGATGACTGCTGAAAATGTGTCTGCTCTGAATTTATGAAACAACAGTTGCTCTGCAAACTACCTATAGCAAGATATCCCTGAATTACTCTGAGTGCAACGGTGGAGCATCCATTTATGACCAATAGTCAGTGTGAATTCATCTTTTTTTTTAAGGCATTCATTTGAAAATCTTGAATAACTCCTATCTGAGGTCTTGTAGCAGGGGAACAAAAGCCAAGGCGCTTTTCAAAAGAAATATATATCATCTTATTTTAACCTAAAACAAAAATGGAAACTGAAACATGGCTGTGGTCTTCTCTCAACAGCAGGGTGGAGTGAAGATTTCTTGGTGCAGCTATGAGTAAAGGAGAGGATGATGTGCACTAAAAAGTAGGAAAACAAAATTTGCATCCTCAAAGTAGAATATAAGGGGATCTGTAGAGGTGGTCATGTAACTTTACATTTTGGAAAAAAATTAGGCAGGTAGAGAAAGCCCTGAATTATGCAGCTGCAAATAAACCCAACTGTTTCTATTATTGTATATATCAGTAAGTTTCGAGAATTCATGTGTTAGTAGAAAGATGCTGTGACTATGTTGTTAAACAAAAACCTAAAGGTTAAGTATTTTCAGATAGCTAAGAAACATGTGATTTGCCTAGATTTAAAAAAATCCTTAAGTGACTGTTTATTAAGGTTACCAAAAACCCTCTGAGGTTACCTCTACACTGAGAAATTATTTTCTTTGGTTTAAAGGTCCAGTACATTTGAAAGGCAGTGGTAACTCATATTTCTCAACATTTTTATTATAAAATATTTTTTCTAACAAAAAGCTTTCTTAAAAAAGCCATCACCATGCTTTTTATATGCAAGTATTTGGAATACAGCAATAAAATTTTTGTCAACCTGTGGAATCACCTTTTCCTTGTCTCCTAAAATTCCTTTTGTGTTTAGCCCAGGTATCAACATGCATTTTTTCGTCACTACTTCTTTAAGGCAAAATTTAGCATTTTGAAAAGGTGTGTTTTGACCATCAATATGTTAAAGGCTTAAAGCCAGCCTATTGCCAACACAATAGTAGGTGAAACAATGGGTGGGCTACTTAAAATGCTCAAGAATGAGGAGAATGCACAGGAATTTTTTCTAAGTGACACCACGTGCTACAAGTCACTTTCCATGGCAGCTCATTTACTTAATAGCAGTATAAGGCCCCCATACTCTACATCTCTGCTGCAATGGTTAAGGAGCTGTGGGAAAAACAATAAAATTGTACCTAATGAGAATTTTAAGAAGTTTTTAAAAGTTAAAAAGCTGTCATTTGTTTATAGAACTCAAGTCCTAGAAGGGTTTAAGAATGCCAAATTTATGGCTTCAAAGTGTCCTTGATGCAGACCTTATCCATGTGCTATGATACACAAAGCTATATGCCTCTCTCAGCCCTGTGAGTGCACAGAGGTGGAGCAGACTCAAGATTGTGTGATTGATTACATGTCTGGCTGCTTCATTTTGCACCACAGATAACTTATTTTTAAATACAGGCTTTCTCTGGTAATTATAATAATTGGAATTAGGTAGTTGCATTTTTATGCATTTATCAAACATTTGAAGATATTTATCATCTGTCTCACATTTCATAATTTAGAAAGGAACTGCAGAGGATAACTGAATTACAAAATCTTTCTTATTTATGTTCCCTGTTTCCTCAGCCTTCTCCATTAAATATAAATATATATATATATATATAAAAAAGGGTTCTGCAGAGATGGTTCCTTATTCCTGGGATTTTTTCAAAAGAGTTCCAGTCAGGGACAAAGATCCTCTGTGAAGAGCAGCTTGCAGGATAGATGCTTTTGATTGTGCATTTTATAGAGAGGTTATTTCCTCCACAGCACTTCCATAATAGCCTGGCACACTTCAAGCGCAATGGCAATATAAATGAGGAAAATAAATCAAAGGCATTTTGGGAAACAAAATTCTTTGGGTATAAATTTTGCCTTTGGATATTACAAACACATGAATCTAAAATGGATGCCAAAAGAAGTGTGGAATGAGTATCCACAGGAAGTATTCAGTCTTTAAATTACTCATTGCACACAGCAATTATTTAGGCAACCAACATTTGTAGCCATTACTCACAGTGTAAAACAACCTTTAATAAACTCAAAAGAAATACAGACTGTCCAGTGTGATTCACAACTTTTTAGGCATGTTCTCCAGAAACAGTAATTACAACTCACTGAAGAGACAAGCAAGTGCTTTGTACACTTAGGAATTTGTTCAGTCTATGTGTAACATAACTTAGCAGATTGTGAGGAAAATAAAGATGGCTAACTAATTATTTCAAAATTAAATTCCAATTAAAAAATCCCCTGTCCATTTTGGTAATACACATCGCTAAGGTTTTTCTCTTCTGCCACTAAACCTATTGAGCTTCATGCATGGCAGTTAGGAAATAGAAAACTTCTGGTCTTCATGTCACATTATGCATTTGGAGACAGGGTGTTTTTGTTTCCTGTAGCATATTTAACATTCTTCAGAATCAGGTTGTGTTAGTGTACTATGTATAACATACTGAACCCCTGACTACTTGGGAAGCCTCAGCTGGAAAGAAGGGCTTGTTTATGGCCCACTAGTGGCTCAAAGCAGAGTAGGAGCTTACAGACTTGGAGAAGATTATCTGCCTGTCTAAAGGGCTACCCCAGCGCTGGCTCTCCCTGCTGCCCTTTCACACAGCCTAAAGCAATGAGATTTCCAGGGAAATGCTTCAGTTTCAGAAGCTCTGCATCATTTTTACATAGTTTGTCAAGTGACTGTTTAAGACTAGATCGCCATTTCTAATAAAAAGTAATTTTATTCAAGCCATTAGCAGAAGCAGCATGTAAGTTAATACATTTATATGAAATCAAGCAAATCACCTACAGCACCTGCAAAAAAATATTTCCTAATTATTTTTACACAAAAGAAGAATGGGAATCGTTAGGAAGAGTGGCTGTTTTGCAAAGGAATCCAAAGTAAATTCATTGCATAATTCAGAATAGTATTAGTATTTCTCCCATCTATCTCCTTTGACATCTTGATATTGTTGATAAAGGATGCAAGTGTTCCAAATATGCCAATACAAATCAAACTTGCTGTTTAGTTCCCAAAAGCACTAACCAGAGGATTACTAAAAGAGCCCATTTTAATTTTATTGCAGATCTGACTCTTTCTATTCCTGCTTGGTTTTTCTGTTTCTCCCTCTTCTGCTTAAAGCCCTAGCTTTGTGTAACCACTACTAAAGATACAGACCAGGCCCTGAAGGGTTTATATTCTAATTTAAGATAAATTTCAACAAGATTATAACAGAGCATGAGAGAAGCAAAGGCTAAGGAAAGACCCTGTCTAAACATACGTGTATTACTATCTCTGTGCACAGTTTGATGGAGACTTTCCTCTCCCCTTTTAAATAATAAAGGTACACAAGACCAAAATTGGGATATCTTTATTCAGTTTGGGGAATGCAAAACTAAATCAGCCAGCAGCACAAGAAAAAGAATAGAACCCTTCACTCTTCACTCTATTTTTCTTATTCTTGTGTTTGCAAATAAAGTTGCAGACAAATTTTATTTTTTCTGCTGTTCAAATTCAAGGTGAAGCAGGGTTGAAGAGCTCATACACACCGGAGTAAATGTCTCCACAGGCTGTGAGCTCTTACCAACAGAGAGAATACAGTGCTCTTTCTGCTGCATTTGCCCTATTAATTACAGTAATGTTTTCTCTGGGAAAACGAGGACATACCCTCAGCACCATTTTCAACAGACAGTTTGTGAATCACAAACCTATAATCCATGGTGTTCAAGTCTCCTACTTAAAAAGGCTCAGATTTCCCATTTTCTTCTGTAAGATGAACTTTAAAAGGTACCTCAGTTTTCAGTTATTGAACTGTTAAACTCTGTTTCTTTCTACCATGCATTGTATTATCTCTGGTCCTTGAACAACATGCTGGTATTTACAAGCACATAGTATGGTTTTGCTTAGGAAGGTCAATCATTCTGAGATATTAAATTATTTTACTGACTATGTAGGGGATTTTATTGATTGTACTTTGGGATAATATTTGCATTTTTTGCTTTTTATCTATTTATTCACTGGATTACAGATGCTTTAAAGCCAATTAGAATTAATACCAAAAATGTGAGCAATCTCACTGCTTACTCTCTGTATATAGGTTTTCTTTCAGTTTTACCAATAATGATTTATGCAAAGTCACCAAGACAGCTATTGCATCCATTGTGGAATTTATTATCTCCAAGATGAGCAGACAAGTCATTAAGCTCCCACAGAAGGATTAGCATACAGAAAGATCACTGCATCGTGATCTTCTGGTCACATGGTTCAATACAATGATGGTTTAAGGAAGGAAAAGCCAATTCTAGCGTTGCCATTATAGAACACTATCTTGTCAATAGGCAGTTATAAATACTCTCTCCTGTGAGAGCTACTTGTCCATGAAGAGGTCTTTCTATCATGTACCAATGTGATCAGTACTACCTGAAAATGACTTGTGAAGAAAGGATTTATCTTTCATATTACTTGGGGTACTGGTGCATGATAGGCTGGACATGAGCCAGTAACGTGCACTTCACAGTCCAAAAAGCCAAGTATGTTCGGGCTGCACCAAAAGCAGAGTGGGCAGCAGGGTGAGGGAAGGGATTCTGCCTCTCTGCTCTGCTGAGACTCACCTACAGTGCTGCATGCAATTTTGGGGACCTCCACATAAGAAGGGTGTGGACTTCAACGTGGGTTGTGAGACATTCCAACAGGCTGCCCAGAGAATGATGGATGCTCCATTCTTGGGAGTACCGAAGGCCAGGTTGGATGGGGCCCTGAGCAAACTGGTCTAGCAGGATATTCCTGCCCATGGCTTGGGATTTGGAAGTAGATGATCTTCAGGGTCCCTTCCAGCACAAACCATTCTGCAATTCTTTGAGTATCTAAAAATATTTTTCCTATTGTATCTTTTAGTCTAGATGTCCTGTAACAATGCAAACCTTCCCTTGAACGTTCTCTTCACACCTGTGTACATTTTCTTGTAACAAACAAATTTCAAATAACCAGCCAAATTAATCTCTTCTTAGGGATCAAATTCTGGGTGCATTGCTCCAGCATTAATTCAAAATACATCCTACACCTTGCACTGAATATGCCCTGTCTGGCATATCTTGTGACAAATTTTTGTATCTATTGCAAATCAGAAATATAATATTTAGAATTTTCCCACTTGATAAGGAGGGTAAAAATAAGGAAATAAAACATCTTCAATCAGGTTTTATGCCTCACTTAGTATAAAAGAATTAAAAACTGCTTTTGTTCTGCAAGACACTTAAGGTAGGGAGCTCATTTGATTATAGTTTTTTGCAATCAGAAAAATCTTTATTATTCAATGAAGAATGACTTTTTTACCCAAGTTTTCACTAAGCCCAGAAGTGTCCAATATACCCTGGCATCCAGGACATGTCAAAGAAAACACAGTGAGGCATAAAAAGTATGTGGACAGAGAATTACAGCCTTTTGCAAGGGATGGGATCAGTGTATCACCATTCTCAACTACATCGTTATATCACATTTTAAAAGTTGGAAGTGTTTCCAGGAAATGACACAAATACTGCTTTTCATTATAGTCCATATTTAAAACTTCATATTTAAAGCTTCTGTTATAGGCCACATAGCTCATGTGGTGTTGTCCTTACACACCAATATGTTATTTGATACTTCGATGACTCTGAAACATAAGATTCACATAGATTCAAGGGAAGGGATAAAATAAATACAGTGAACTTATTCCTGAGATCAAGACAAAATGGGAAGACAGTGTCAGGGACTGGAAAAGGGAGTCTGTTTCAAGATATCTTGGGAGCTTGGAATGTGTGTGGGTGTGGGTCAGGCCTTGCTTTGGTGAGGTAGTCCTCTACCCCCAAGCCCGGGTTGGAAGGGACCTTCAAGTTAATCTGAGTCATTAAAAAACTGATATAGCCACGGACAAAGACCCTCTAACTAATTAAAGTTAGAAAGTGGTATGTTTATTCACCGTCGGGCGGCACGGGAGTCATCTCCGAAAGGCGTGGCAGCCCCAAACAAGGTTCTTTACTCTCTATTTATTTTCCAAGCTCTTACATACAATACATATGCATAACCCCAGCATCTCCCATCCCCGCTCTCTATTAAAATGAGGCTATTAGTCCTTCACACGTGCGCAGTTCTTCTCTTGAATTGGGTCGGTGGTCTCAAATTGGGTCAGTGGTCTCAAAGGATGAAGTCAGGAGAGTCTTCATCAGGTCTCTGTGACCCTCTGGCACGATCCAAGGTCCCCTGCTTCGTGATTGATTGATACCAAGTCCAGGTGCTGGCCATTGTTCTTAGTGCTTTCAATCTGTTCTTATGACGGTTCACTTACTCCACTTTTTCTATAAACAAGCTCATAATATAACAGTTAGCTCTAGCTTGGGCATCTAATAATCATTAACCTACCATTTACTAATCTAACTTACATCTTGATCAATATAAATTGCTTCTAACCCTTAGCTAAAATCTTAACTCTTTAAAGTCATGTCTCAAATCTAGTTTCAACTCCAGTGGCTACAGAAATACACCCTTACACATCATTTAGGTTCTTGGACAACAACAGCATCCATTCTAGACCTGTATGACAAAGTTAGACATGTTGCTGGTTTGTGAAAGAAGTCATTGATGAGACATTTTGGACCCATGGTAAATTTACTGACTTCCAGAAGAGTGTGCCACAGCTAATTTAGTCTGCAGGAAGTAATTTATCAGTCACCAGCTCACCAGTATCCAGTGGCCTAGAATGATGAAGTTCTAATTAAATATTAAAAAATAACAAAGTTTTATTTCATAAAAAATTCCCCTGCAGTAGGTCAAGATGCATGAATTAATAGTTTTTAAGCCCAGAAAGGGGCTTACCTTTGTAGTTAACATGGGGTGGAGCATCAAAATTCTTCTATGCATACAGCAACTCTTTTGACTACAGGAGTCCTTTAAAAAAGATAATTTATACTGATTTACAGGCCTACAGACTGGAAAATCCGCTCTACTTTTAGTAACTTTCTGCTGCAGCCAAAATTTTTCACTCCTAAAAAGCATACCAGAATTATTTTTGTCAAAATTCAGCTTGCAACTGTTGGAATATTTTAGGGCCTTTGTCTCTTAGGTTAGTGTTGTCTGCTGTCAAAAGGTCTGCCTCCTTAGGTACCTCCTTAAGTTATGTCTTAAACAACTGAAGAGAAACAGACATTTTGAAGTGTATGAGTGATAAACTGAGAGTTTTATGCAAATTTTTGCTCTTGATATTTTCAGTTTTTCAAACTGGGAAAGTGTCCTAGGTTACAATGTAAGATGTGCCCAAAATATGTATTCTATCACCATCTACATGAGCTGTTGAAACTAGGCTGGGCAGTGTTTCTCCTGCCCCCTGCCTCCAGACTATCTTCTGTTAATGGCCCATCAATGCCCTGCTGCATGACTCATAGATAACTCTCCCCAGGAGCTATCTCTGTTTAATGGGCAATCAAGGACCCATTGCAAGACTGATAAAATGATATCAGCCCATTGTGAGATGCTCCCCACCAGGGGGAGGAGCCAAGCATTCCCACCTGGAATAATCTGGCATTTGGGGCAGCACAGGCAGCCTTACCCACTGGATTCCCAGAGGACAAGAGCTGGCAGACCTTTCTGCAAGAACACTGCTTCAACAAGAGCACTTCATCTGGACTGCCACCACCACCACAGGGTATCAGGTTGTACTCTGACTCTGTCAGTGATCTTTTGGACTATTACATTTGTTTTATTTTACCTTTTTTCCCCCCTCCTATTAAATTGCTTTTTCTGACTTAGAGTCCCTTGCTGGTTTTGCTTTCAAGCCAGCACAAAAAGTTAAACATGTCATCAAATACAGCTGTACTTGATGTCACCAAAATGAATTCAAAAGTAAATTGAATTTTGTTATTATTTTCTCTATTTAATATGTTATTTTCTTTCCTTCTGTATCAAGCCTGCAATTATTTTGAAAAAAAAATCAATTTTTATGTAGCAATAAGTACTTAATGTCTTAAGTTGTTTTTTTGTACACCAATTAAAAACTTTTGAATTTTTATATTTTCAATAAAATGATATTTCTATGAGTCACAACTTTAAGACCATTACAAAGAATGAATCTTATAGGAATATAGGCTGCATTAGAGCTTTTAAGAATTCAACATTGTGTTTTCTCCATGAAAAGATACTGATTTTAGAAATGGGGTTCATGATGACATTGGAAGTATTCAGAAGGCTTGAGAAAAGGATATTTTTGTAAAATCTTGTCAGTGGAAAGATGACTAGTATGTGCTAAAAATTAACAGGGGTTATTTAAGGCCTAATTAATTCTTCTGGGCTTTTAAGATATACTGAGCTTTGTAAGTGTTCACCACTAAATATTCTGTTGCAGTGCTTATAGTGTATAATGAATAACACTCAGCAGTGATAGCACAGCATCATCCTTATTCCCTCACAGCAAGTTTTTCTCAATTCATTCATCATGTCTTTCAGCTTCTTACAGTTACTCCATAAAATCAGCCATACTCTATATTCAACAAAAAGGTTATCAAAAATAGAAATGCCTTGAATGTTAAGTTTGTTTAGTAAGTATTACATGTCTATGAATATGGAGTAAATGAGTTTACCATATAGAGTAGAGAAATATCCAAAAGGGAACCAAGTTCTGTCAAGTCAAATGGATACCCAAAATACCTGTTCCTAAGCTAAAAAATTCCTTCAGAAATACAAGTTCTCAGTTGGATTTTTCACTTCTGGCATTGAAATAGCCCATGTTTTCTAAAAGTACTTTAATTTTGTGAAGGTATAAGGTTTTTAATACAGCTGTTTAACAATAATTCTGAAGCTATATCTCTCAGATATTTATACTTGCAAATGGCTTTTAAACCTTTCCCAAATCAAGAGGAATTTTAAGCTAAATGAGGTAAATTTGCTTTCTTAGGCATAGATGATAAACACAATAAAAACAGTAGAGAAATTTCTTACACAAAGCATATAGCAGTAGTATTGGGAAGCAATACAAAATATGAAATTAGTTATACACTAAGAGAGCAGAAAGTGAATTAAGATAAAGTGAAAACATTTAACTGTTTAAATACCAAGAAACAAAAAAATCAAAGTTAATATAATTTGTCTCACAGCTGTAGAGTAGCTCAGTAGTCACTGAAAAAGCTCATTAATTTCCATGCAATTAACTATAATTAATAAGATATCCCAGGATTGTGTGCCCCTGAGAGATAATGTCAGCCCTTGGGTGCGACCTACTGTGTGATTTTATCTCAGCATGGCTCAAATTCCATACTCCTCCTGAGCTAATAAAATTAAGGTTCCTTCAAAAGGCCACTTTGGTAACTTTGGTTATTGAATTTCATTCCCATGGTCCAGAACATTAGTAACACAATGAGTACAAATATAAAATATATATATATATATAATAAACTGATCACAGATTTAGCAGCAGAGGGAGAAGACACGGCAGTCAAACCATGAACAGCATATGTCATGCACTAGCTGAGCCCTGAAGAAACATTTGGAAACAAAACAAAAGAAGAGGCTTTGAAGCCAGTTAGCAAAACTGTGATCTATCACACTTAATCAAAGACTGAAGCTATCACCTGAAACCACTGCTGCCTTGACAATTTCTAATTGTACAGTAACAAAATGCAAATCCTTGCTGAGAACTTAAGACTTATAGATAGCATGCTGTTGAAAATATCCTTCAGTCCCTTCTGTAGACAAAGTTCATTTATGTTGTACCTTACAGATGTAAAGGAAATACAGAAATGGCTGGAGATTGCAAGGGATGAGCTGGATGTTGGTTTGAGTACTACAGATAGGGTGAAGGAAAGGGGAGATGGATACTAGGAACTGCTAAGATGACAAAGGGAGAGCCTCTGGGTGTATTTGCTGCAGTACAACAGGGAATGTCAAAGTTGGCAAAGAAGGTGTACTATCACAGAAACTATTGCTGTTTCACTGGCAAGCTGCAAATTGGTGTTGGTGTCCCTGGAGCAACAAACCTGTCAAAAAACAGTAAGGCGAAGCTATCCAAGAAGTTCAGCAACATTTATGGTTGGCTGAATCTGACGTGAGCATACTAAGAACTTTAGAAGGAATAAAGTTTGGGCCTCAGACCAAACACTATGGTGCTTATTAACCAGTTGTGCTAAGCAGTGATGAAGCTGTGAAACAATATTTTGTGAACCATCCCCTGGCAGTAAAGTGTTTGGTGATGCAAGCATCTGAGATTACGTTACTTCTGATGTTAGAGTGAAAGTGCTTTAAAATTACCTAAACATGGAATCTTTCCGACCAGTAATAAAATTTGATCAAAACAACATGGTTTTAATGACGAATTGCTTTCTCTAAATTCTAATTTCAAAATCTTACACTTTTAAGAACATATAAGTATTTCTTCTTTCTGTACTTCATAATTTAGAAAGAGTTCAGATTTCAGCTTTGTCTCTCAAGCTTTTGTAGTGCTTGTGAACCTTGTTCACTGATACATTTGATTGTAATGACATTCTCCTTCCAAGTTTACATGGTTATGCTTCATGTTCTCATCATTAATGTATCTCTGCCTTATGATGTTGGGCTCATGCACAGGATTTTCTCTCTGCCTATAACACTCTCTATTCCCACAGACTATAAAATAAACCTCTTACGGAGGCCTTTTAACAGATTTGAAGATGGTATATAGGTGAGAAGCACATCACGTCAATGTTGGATGGGCCCACTGCATCTGGATTTATTATGATGTTAATTACATGAATGGGCTTTCAGTTCTAGACAAAGGAATCTCTTTTTAGTGTAAATTTAATAAGTAAAATAACCATTTCTTGTTTAAAAATTCAAAATTCCTACCTACAAAAGGAATTTAGATCAACTTTTAACTAACAGAGTCTCTGTTTTTTCTCTCACTGTTAAGAAATCATCAAATCCCTGTACCTAGAAATATCATTCTCTGAAGATATTCTTTTCGGTAACAAATGAGGTGACCAGATGTCCCAGTTTTTCTAGCAAAAATGTAGCATCCCTATTTTCTTTCTTCCTATATGGGTCACTCTATCCCATGTTTCAAGTCCTTGTCAGACAGAAATGGCAACTCTGTAAGGAAAATCTGAAAGAAATTTTCCTGAAAGCAGCAGATTTGGGTTTCCAATATTTATAACAGCTTTTCAGCTTTGTATAAATAAAATCTTTTGGGATAAAAACAACAGCAACACAAAAATACAAAGGAAAGTTTAAAAAACCAAATTAGAACTCTGCTACAGCCTCCAGTGCAGTTCTGCTCTCACAGTCTGCCAAGAGTGTTTTAATGTTTTAGTCATTAATCCATGGACCTGCAGCTGGTATATGGAATTACATAATGCTTCTAATGATTGTTTGTTACTTACCTAACTGTGTAGATTGTGGTGCTGAAAATAAGGCGTTCACTATTGACACTTGGAGTTGAACAGGGAGAAGACTGGTCCAGAGCTGCTTTCAAACTCTAGATAAGCAAAGGTCAGGAAGATCTCTGACAGTACCTAAATCAAACAGGGGATCATATTAAAGTGGATAATGATGAAAGACTAAATTGTCCGGGTCTTGTTTGCATTCCTAATATTTGAAAAATCTGCCTTCCCAATAAAAGTTAAGCTTGTAGTTGAACAACAGTTGTCTCTTTCACCATGCGTGCTGGTTCTGGCTGGGGTAGAGTTAATTTTGTTCACGGTGGAGCGTATGGGCCTGTGTGTCAGATCTATGCTGAGCACAGAGTTTATAGCATAGAGATATTTTTGCTATTGCTGAGCAGTGTTTACAGGGCTAAAGACTTTTCTGCTTTTTATACTTCCCTGTTGGCAAAGGAAGCTGGGAGGAGACACAGCCAGGACGGGCACCCCAGCTAACCAAAGGGACTCCAGACAGTAAAGCCTGAAACGTAAGGGGTTTACCAAGGTCCTTGTACTTGTGGTTACATGGACCAAAGAAATACCAACCAGATATTCTCAAGAGGACAAAATTATTTTACTGGCATAATATAGAAAATCAAGGAACTTAGGCAAAAGATTTAATACAATATCCAATCAACATAAAACACTTCTCATGGTATTAATTTGGACCATTCAACTTACAAAACTTTAAACCTGTTTGATGTTAAGTTACTCAAAATGTTCCAAGAAAAGGTAATTAGAAGAAGAAAGAGAGAAAAAGAAGAAACCAACCCCCTCCCCCCCCCCCCAAAAAAAAAAAAACCTACCAAAACCAAAAAAACCCAGCCCCACACATAGCTACCAGTTCCTGGGTTACGGCATGGATCAGATACAAACTCCAGTAAAGAGTAGGATCAAGACCTGTGGTTATCTCATGCTCAGCCTTAAACAGCCAAGGGCCTCTGTGGGCCCACCCCCTAGGTGGGACTTCTGATCACTCAGCCACTCAGGAATGGGGTTAGCACTGTGTCAGGTGTGCCAAGGACTGGCAGCTCTGCCAGGCTGGGATACAAACTCCAGGGGTGTTGGGGTGGGGCGGCAGTTCAGGACCTTGTCAGGGCAAGGTGTAACCTGCCCCTCTGCCACACCCCACAGGCATCCCAAAATGTCTTGAGACATCAGCCTTTCCAGTCTTTGGCATGGACCATGTGACAACATGCTCAGTATGCAAAGTGAGAGGAAGAAGGAGGGGACTTTTGGAGTGATGGCATTTGTCTTCTCAAGTCACCATTACACATGGAGAGGCCTTGCTCTCCTAGGGATGGCTGAACACATGCCTGCCCGTGGAAGTGGTGAATGAATTCCTTATTTGCTTTGTTTGCATGTGTGGCTTTTGATTTTCCTATTAAGTTTTCTTTATCTCAACCCATGAGTTTTTTTAGCTTTTACCCTTCCAGTTCTCCTTCTGATCATGCTGGCAGGGGAGTATTATGATCTGCCCCTGAAGATGGGTTAACTGAGATGCTTATAAATAATAGATCCCTTGGGGCAGATTAGAGTGAAACAAGTCTAAATGACCAGTGTTTATAAATATATATATGACAGGTTTATTTCAGAACAATTTGGTTGCAATGGAAAGGAAGTAGGTAGTCAGTCTGGTTATTATCTATAGAAATACAGCAATATAAAAACATAAAAGTAACACTTAAGAAAATGTATAAGGAAAAGAAAGGAAGGGAAAGAAAGAATAAGAGTAGAAAGATTATACACCCATGGATCGATCCGGATGAGACTTGATTGTTGCAATTTCGGTGTCTGTTGATTGGAATGCTGCCCCGTCTTGATCCCTTGGGGGTGGGGGAAGCCTGCAAAACACATATGTCAGTGGATTAATATATGCT
Source organism: Hirundo rustica (assembly GCF_015227805.2). NCBI lineage: Eukaryota > Metazoa > Chordata > Aves > Passeriformes > Hirundinidae > Hirundo > Hirundo rustica. Next base: position 17,046,947 of record NC_053454.1, on the reverse strand, counting down.
CATGGTCAGGAGGGAAGGCCATGCTCCTCCCCTGGCTGGGGATAGTTTTATATTGTCTGATGTAACACTGTGGATCAGGATCATATGCACTCCTCTGGTGGGAGGCCCCAGAAATGACTGGGGATGCTTCAGGAGCCTTTGATGGCTTATGACACCTAACACATGACAGCTGTCTCTCTCAGCATAGTTGAGCCAGTCATGCCCCATCAGAAAGGATGAATAACCTTAGGCCTATGTGCGAATGTCCCAATACCTTCCCTCAGGGGAGTTTTACACCTGAACCACTTGTGTTAAGGAAGCCATAGGCATAATAAAAAGCATTATCCCACCTTGCAAGATCTTCTTATCGGCCTCTTCCCTTATCTGTCTCAAAACTCAGCTCATTGCTAACAAAGGCCTGTTGTTGTGGTCAACCTCTGGTGGTGGGTGCACACCCCCTCTGCACCTGGGCTGTTCTTACACAGATCAGGGGTTTCACCATGTCCAGAAACCCTCCTCCTCCTCCCCTTCAGCTGGGGGGGTGTGTGCAAGCCTGGCCTTAGCAAAGCACCTGCTGCTTTTGCAAATGGGTGATTGTTTGAGTCATTAATCTTTAACATTTCAGTCTCTCACAGGGAGTGAGCCGGTGGCTGCGTGGGACTTCTGGCTGGGGTTAAGCTACAACAACAATAAAAAGCAACTGCAGCTGACATGTTTATAGGAAAAGCGGTTGATCAAAAGCCAGTAAATGTCACTAGAAGGTGAGTGGGAAGTGGCTTATATAGTAAAAGTTTGTTGGAAATCTACTTGCAAAACACAGCAAGGTTGGGAAAATAATATATGTCCATTAGGTGATTAATCATTCCTTATTTCTTTCCTTAGTATAACCTATATCATCTCCTTTGACATCCATTCTGATTTTTTGAATTCATTTGGGGAAAGGGTGGATTATAACCTTTTGGAGGGCAAGTGGGTGGGGAGAATATACTTACTTGTGGTAGCGAGAAATATTACTTACATGGATACATGCAGTTTTATTTGAATTCTATGGGGATTAAAAGAAAAGCTCAAGACAGTGTTTGTAAAACATTTATCTCTAGCCTTTTAAACTCTGTTCTTTTAAGGGTTAAATTTATATATTCCAGCCCTTATCCTCAGATCAGTGTACTCCTCAAAGTATACTTCTTGGAGCAGAAGCTGAATGTCCTATTTCAATTATTAACACAGTTTTAGGAATTTTAGGACTTCATTTTGATTTTTTCTAGTGCTAAATAAAATTTGAATGTAGAGACATCAATTTGACATTAGCATGTTTTTACATCATGACTATGGGAAACCTTTTTCTGAGGCAATGGGTCAAAGAAAAAATCAATATCTGATTTGTTTGTTTGCTTGACTATTCAACACAGTTAATTCATCTTCTATAGGATACAATAACTATTTCATGAAGAGGTAGTATGCTGATTTAAAAAAAAAAAAGTCTTCGAAAGGTAAGATTGATGTATGTTGTATCTGAGAGATAAACACTCAAAGAAGATTCAAACACAAGACTGTCTGACTGCACCTTGATTGCCCCACCAGCTGTCATGGATGAGGAATATCAGCTTCTGCCACTGAAGAGGAGGTGGCAATTCTCATCCTCTCAGCACTTCTCATCCTCTCTGCACTTCCCCAGTAACCAGGTATTGCCTTATGGCTGAATGGCTTTGTAATGCTCTGTGGCAGGGTGAACTGAAAAAAAAAGGCTGAAGAAAGGGTAACATTCACCCCTTTGTTTTTTTTTTTTTTTTTTTTTTTTTTTTTTTTTTTTTTTTTTCATTGTTTTCCCTCAAGGACATGTACAAAAATAATGAGAGAGATCCTTTGTTCCTTCCTATAGGGATTCCTCTACTCCAAAGAAAATGCTAGTGGCTGGTGCCTTTGCCTCTCTCTGTCGGGTAGTTGTTTATTTTTAAGGTTTTCAGAATTACAGATTGTAGCCCAATTAAGGAACTATTTTTCCCTTAAAACAAAAGTTGGTTCAGAAAGTAATAATTTTGACTGTATTTGTCTCTCACATCAATAACTAGTCACTAGAGTGACTCCTCTAGCATAAATGGATCACTTTGTCCAGGACCAAGCACCCTTTTGTGCTTACACTTATTTATAATACTAAATGTATCTCTTCTTTAAGCTGTTTCTAGGACAACACAATATTTCCAGGAAGAAAAGAATGCTAGGTTCTTGTTCTACCTCTTGAAAACTAATCAAAGTCTTTTTCTCTGTTGCTACAGCCCCTGGCACTCACAATATGCTTCCACAGTTGGGCAGTTGTCAAGACAAAACCACTGTCTGGTGAGCGAACCATGGCTGTCTCACAATTTACCTGCCCTTCCCCATCTGTCTCCACTCACCAGCTGTGCTTGAGCCCTTCAGGCAGGAACAGAAGAACTGGATACACATAAACTATCTCTTCAGGGTGACCAGTGTAAAAAATTGTGTTGGGGTTCTCTAGGAGACAGAGAAAAAATACAGATGCACTATTAAACTAATCCCCATCAAGCGGGAAAGAGCAGAAACAATCCTTGTATCCAGAAGTTAGAGAGTCCAAACTCTGTGTCCTTGGCTCCCACAAAACTGTGTCAGGAGCCAAAGGGATCTGGCTACTAAATTCCCTCTTACAGGTTTTTGTCAAACTGTAGAACTGTATTTCAGAGTCTTTGGTGCTGACAGACTGACAAACACCAGGACTGTTATTTATTACATCAGCTACCAAATGGGTTTGAACGCACATTTCCTTCAGCTTGTCTACCTCCTAACCTCAAATATAGATCTGCTGCAAAGTTTAGTGCATTTAAGAGGACTATAGACAGTGAGGAAGGGTAGAATTTGTCACAGATGATCACATTTGTTTTGCAAAAATAAGTTTATTGTACTTGGCATAACAATAAGAAAGCCAGGCTCGCTGGCCAGTCAGCCCTAAGAAATAGTGAACAGCATCTGTTTAAGTCTCTGAAGTAACACAATTCATGCATGGCATTAGGTTATGTTGCATCATTTAACACAACATAAACCTCACTTACCTTTTCCTCCCTTTGCCACTTTCTTCCAGCTTATTCTCACTCCAACTGGCTGCAAAAATGCATAACTGTCTTTGCTGCTTTAAAATTCCTGGCTTTTCCCCTCTAACTTTTTCAGATAATGTAATTTTTTTTGTATACTACTTTTCTGGGAACCACTGAACCCACATCCAAGAAGTATTATCTCTCCCTTATGCATCTCATCGTAAGACTTCGTGGGTGTTTTTTTGACTGAAGTCCTATACAAAACGAAATGGTATTGTTATGTCTGAGACATTGTCATACAGGATGAGACACAAATCATACTTTACCAAATTTAATGAAAGATTGCCATCAGGTGTCTAAATGTCTCACTTGCCTGTTTAGTTGAGTTATGGCAAACAATAGTAGTCAGAAACTTAACATATGTAGCAATTCAACAGTTTTATTATCTGGACTTGTTTTCTGCAAGCTCTATTGAACTAATTTATAATAATGGGATTGAAAACACCCTAATTCAAATACAAAATGGAAACATTTCTTATTTTTCTTGTTTCAGAATGATTGCTTCATTTAGAAATATTCATAATCTGATAACTGAGTCTCTTCATTATAATATAATGCTTGATTGCATAGGGAGCTATTCTTTATTCAGTGGGTTACACTGCAGGGTATCATGGGGAAAGAAGATGTATTAGCCTGTATTCAGAGTTTATATAAAAAAAATGAAACTGCAGAATAATAGAATTGCATCTTTTATATAGTGCTGCTATTTGAAAACAGAAGGACACATTTTAAATGGGAAATTCTAATCAGAATCTGCTAGAAATGTCACATGTGCATTTACCCATGTGCCTGTCTGCCTTGCCACATGGTTGGGGTATGTCAGCTAAGCAGTTCCTAGTAACATTCACTGAAAACAGAGGGGCCATTAGAAATTGTACAAATTTTATAGCTTCTGTCACATGTTTCTTGTACCCCAAACATTTTTCATTTATTTCAGAGGGAGAACCTGTGCTGCTGAACAGGTTTCAGTATTATAGTATGTATGATGAAAGGGATGAACCAAAAAAAAAAACCAACTACAAATTTACTGGAGTTAAGCACATCCATATAGTACATTTTCAGAGCTTAGGGATGGTCTGCACTGAGGAATGCTGCATCCAGAGGTTTACACAGTAGACTCAGAACTACACAGGTACTGCAGATGTGAATAGCAGAAATAGTAGCTGCATGCAAGAAGCAGCCGCTCACTGTTCTTCCAGAGTTAATTAGCTCTTCTCTTCAAATGAGCTAATTAGCCCGGGCACAGCTCTGCACCGACATAACCATAACAGTCCTGGAGCTGACTCATTATCTGGCTTGATATCCTCTTCATTCATTTATGTGAATACTTGCAAAGCTCTGAAGAAAAGTGTGCCTTGGTAGTTAGGTACCAGCTTCTGCACTAATTAGTGTCTGAACTTTTTATGAAATGTGGAACAATTTCAAGACGAAAAAGAAATCAATGTCTCAAAGCTTAGTGGTTAGAAGACTCACCTCTAAGGAGGAAGGAAAGCAGATCAAATTCCTGTTTTCAGAAGCAGGTGTAGGTAAGACCCTTCTAAGTTTATTTTTTCATGGTTATAAAAAATTCTTTCAAATTATACAGAATCATAGAACCTAAAACAAAGGAAGTTATGGGGGGTGTTTATTTTATTTTTTTGTTGTTGTTGTTCTTTGAAATGCTTGGTTCTTCCGCTAAACCAAAATTCAATTACTAGCAGAGCCCTAATAGCAAATACAGATTATTGACTGCACTTGAGGCCAACCACAATGAACTACTGCCTGAGGGTTAAAGCCATTCCTGGGATTAGGTAGTATTGCCTGATGCCAATTGCAAAGAATACTTTAATACTTTTGAGCAATAGTTTGCTGCAATTTCCCTCGGACCCAGTCAGTGATTAATTAACCTTTTAGAATCTTCTGGGTTAATGGAAAGTTTGCTCTGGAAAGCTGCACAGATTGAAACATGAACCAAGATCATCATCCGCAATACCAGAATACCAGTTCTTCTTGGAAGATGAACGACAGTTTTCAATGCTTGTTAGGTTCTTGCATCTGCCCGAGGGCAGTAATATCCCCTATTTGTAGTCAAATGAGCTTGTGTGACATTATCTCAAATATTAAGAAAGGTTTTTGAGTGTATAAAATAACCACTGTTTATCTTATAACAGATAATTATCGAAAAGATGTCAGCTCAAATGCTACACATTTTTAATCAACATGGGCATAAGAGGGTCAGGAAATAGCTTCATGAGAGATACATAGAGTGGATACAAGAAGCCCAAATGAGGGAACAATTGTCCATATTTCTATCCACCTCGAATTTTGTGGATATTTGGATGTGGATTTATGTTGTGTCCAAGACAAGGAAAAATGCTTCTGAGTTGTATTTGATCAATTGCATGCCTTCCAAGTCCTAGATTTATCTGGGTAAACAAGGTTTTGTGGTAAAACCAAACTCCAAGCAAGTATTGGGAAAATACTTGCACTCCTTAGTAAAAGCATCTTTAAAAGATTATCAGCTCAACAAGTGTCAAAAGTAAGTAAAACAATGCAATCCTACCAGATGCCTACTGACTGTCAATAGCATGCTTACTGAAGATTTCAGCATTCTTAAGTTCTGAAATGGCTGCAAGTTAAGAGATTGTATTAAATGCAGATCATTTCTGAATCCCTAACTCCAGCACTGCAGCAAGACTTTTCAATGATGACACAATGAGTTACAGTCTGCCAGTTTGCCACAGATTCGAAGTGGCAGCAGCTGAGGTGTGCTTTAAAAATAGGGATTTTAAAAATTGGATTCAAAATCAATTAAAATCCCATTACAAACATAATTTTCTTGGTACAAATCACAAAATAATATCTTTTACAATAAACTATAAAACTGAGGAAGCTTACATGATTAATACTATCTATTGCACAGATACACCCATACCTTTCAATCATGTAAAAACTACATGTCAAGAGAATGTCTTTGGAAAGTAGAGAGTGCGTTTTCAAGAGGAGGTCAACATGTATTTCGTAAGATTCTGAGTAGGTGTCTCTAGGTAGATATGATTTCCCTCCCCTCCTCAAAGTCCCTTATTATCCATTGCTTTTGGAGATTAAATGCCAGCATATCTATATCATAAAGCAATGAGACATGCAACATGACGGTCAGAAACTCAGTAAAGCTACTGGCCATATATCACATTTTTGATCCCTGTATGAGAAAATAATCAGCCAATTTTCTATTGGTGCAAAGTCATTGCATGTCTTAGATAATGAAATCACATCCCTTTTATATTGAGAAAGAATGTGCTTTAACTGCTTTCCGAAGGGAAAATAAGGGAGCAGATAAAGAAAAGAAAAAGCGAACATCTCTCATACCAAATAGCAAGATTAATTTTTTTAGTTTATTTCATCATTAATTCCAGTTTTTCTGAGCTGTCAGACTTGCTTGGCCTCTTCTAGTAAAACCACGCCCATAGTTTTAAGTGTTGGCATTCAATTCTTATGCAGCGTGTTCTAGGCAAAGTTGGATTATTATTGGAGTTTTTTTGTGGTCTTGTAGATCTTTATGGTGGTGCTTGTACTATGGCAAGGAAATTAATGACTCGACCATTTTCCAAGGAGGTAAAATGAGAAAGACACTTTCAAACACAACTCTTTAAATTTATAGTAAACTTAGCTTTTCAGTTTCTTCCTCACTAATCTTGTTTTAGACAGTATTTTTAAGACAATATTGCATTAGTAAAAGTTGCCAGTCACAATAAATTTTTCTTTTTTTAATATTTTGTGATGCTTTAAATGCATATTCCTGTAAAGATTAGGCATATAATTTAATTTTCCTTGTATCAGATGAAAAAAACCATGATTCCCCACAGAAGCCTATTGACTCCTTCAACCTTGCCTCTTGAAACCTTACTGAACACAGAAGCTGATACTGCAGGTTTTATATTTATAATGATTAATTAATTCTGCACTAAGCAATGTTCCTGACTGCAAGAACAAAATCCACTTTAGAAAACATAAATGACAGCTTGCCTAAAATAATTAACACCAGTGCTGATAGAATTGGGATGTTCTCTCTTTGCTTTACCCTGGCATATTTGAGAGAATTTAATTACTAATATTTCTGACTAGCAGAAGAATTGCATTAAAAAAGCACTAGATGTGGCAGGATTGAAAGCTCATTCAAAATATGTTACAGAAATATAATTGCGTTGGGATAAACCCTGGTTGAAAATGGAGATATAATTAACCCACAGTTAAACATACTAGATTATTTCTGTTTTTTTTTTCAAGGAAAGCAGATCACATTAAAAATAATCTGTGTGGAAGTATCATCTCATTTCCCTGCCAGTCAAACAGCCAGGTACAGTTTGGCTGTGTAGCACAGCAACCTTGAACCCTGGTATCCCTGTGCAGAATAAGTCAGATAAGGTCTGTCCTGGTAACTGGATGGTTCCACCAGTGAGCAAAGCATGTGTGGCTTCACAGCCTGGGAAGGAACATCCTTCCTCCCTAGCTGCAACAGTTCTGTTCTCACTTTTCATTAGGGATGGAGTTTTGCCTTTAGGATGGTGAATAATGTTAACTTAGTTATTTTACATGAGGTCTTGAAAGAGGACAATTCTTCCCTGGAAGGGGACAGTGGGTGCTTTCTGTGCATGAAGTGGCCTCATGCACCAATTTTAGCATTGTGAAACTAAGTGAAACTGCTTACAGAATTTATTGACTTCAAGTTGTAAACTCAAGTGACTGGTTCCTGTGATATAAATAAATGTAGGAGGAACACGGGAGATTGCTGTATTTCCCTTCAGATTTCTGGTAAGATTACATAAAATTATGATAAAAATGCAGACTCTCAGCCGGAGGAACTAACATGCAGTTATTACACCATCCCACTCAAAGTTAGGACTACTGTGGGTAGAAGGATGTGACTGTACCATCACGGCTTCCTCCTTGTAATCTTTACCACACTACAGCCTCCCTATTTCACATGTTTATGGTTTAAAAATTGGAGGATGGGCAATGAAATTCCTGTGAGTCCATCATTATCTTTCTGTGCAGACACATACAGGAGATTGCTAATCAGGACTAACATACAGTTCTACATTACCACATTTGTACCAAGGGGTACTCGTTGTTCCCTGGATGGAGCTCAGGAACTGCAACATTGGAGGTACAAGTTTATGAATATGTAAATACTTACAGCACACCCAGTTCTTTATTCTTAGATATTTTTCTTCCAGAGTAGATGAAGGACCTGAGAGCTGAAGAAATCAGGTATTGTAGTGTGTCCTTCCTGCCACTGGTAGATTTTTACCACAAATGTCATCCTTTCTTCTTTTATTGGTTAGGGCTATCAAAGAAAATCTCAGCATTACCAAGGGCCCAGTTGTGGAGGGAGAAAGTTGATAAAGAGTAAATGGGCAACCAGCTGGCCTATTTTCCAACATGTACCATCTCCTCTAGTGGCTTGTAGGAATATGTTTTGCCTACACACAGCCTTGCTTAAAGGTGCAATTTTGCATTGCCAGTAAACCCATCCCTCTCACTTGTGAGCAGAAAAAGGGAGAACCAGAAGGTTTGATTTACTGAAACAAATGCAGGCAGATGTAAATTGTCTTCCTAAGGCAGGACATTCTCTACACCCTGGTTAGGATTCCTCCTAATGAGCAGTAGGGATTGGAAAGGGCATAAGAAAGCAATCTGTAACCTCTCATTAGATACTCCTGCTTAATACTAATTATTACTTAATAATGCAAACCATTTGTATTTCCTTGTAAATGTAAAAAGTGCTGTAAAAGCATTAACTGTTTAATTCTCAGGACACCCTTAAGTGGTGGGCATATGAGTGTTATCTCCATTCCATACTTCTTTCCATTCCATACTTCTTTCCATAATAAGGGAACAATTCAAATTAAATTGATCAGCTAACTTTATAGAGACTCTAATTCCTACAAATAGGAAATAATAGGCCTAAATGAGTATACTTCTGCGTGTTTAAAAGCAGTATTCATCAGATGGATTACAGCTGATTTTTCAATGTAATTAACTTTGTATCCAAAAATCAGCTTTATTGGTTCACTTCCAGTATATTAAGCACAATAGGAGGGATGCCCCATTTTCTCTGGCAATAATCAGGTTCCCTTCATCCTTGTAATTGATTCAAGCAGGAACCATATTATTGTCTAGTAAAACAGAGCATCCCTCCTATTATCCCTTAAGTAGCACTCAGTCTGGGAAGAAAATAGTTACAATGATATATGAAGTTAAGACAGATGCCAACTAAATAGATATCTGAGTAAGCTAAAAAGAAAGAATTAAATAGTTTGAAAAATCAATAAAAGGTACTACTTCAGCTAACCACTGTGCATCTCATCAACTAAACTCTCATTATTGTTCATATCCTGACTGCCCCAATAACATTATACCCTGCACAAACATAGCAAGCCCAATGGCCTCACAATCTAATTTGTCAGCTTTTACTTCTTTCCCACAGATTTCTTATTCTCTCTCCTGTATTCTTGCTCCATTTCCCTCTATTTTGGAGTCTCCACATCATTATGCTAGTGCACCCTACTGCCAAAGGATCAGAGGAGAAAAGAACTCATTCCACTGCACCCTCTGTTACAGAGGCTCAGGTACAGAGTTCTGGGAAAACCAGCTTGGTCAGTATAATTTACATCCTTTTGGGTTTAATTAAGTTATAAGTGGAGGGTGGTGGTTAAAAAAATACTGTAGTTCTGCAGGGAAATAAATGTAAGGGAAACAGTACATTTCTGCCAGGTGAATGGATCTCTGAAGGAAGATGGGTGTTACATGTAGCTAACGGAGCTTGGATACAGCAAGAGGAATGAGTGAAATATTTCTCTTCAGGACATGAATCTGATAAGTGGCTCATTTTCAATATCTGCACTGGAGCCTGTGAGAACTGAATGTGTAGCAGTGAGTACTCCTTCAAGAACTGCCAGGACTGCTCCAGGATAGTACTGACAAAGGAAAGCAGAAATCTGACAAGTAGTGTTTTAGCCAAAACATAAGGATGCCTGTTTCTTAATAACGGAATGAACTTTTCTGAAACTAGAAGAGATAGACAAGTTTCCAGTTTTGGGTTCCTTCCTAATCAGGTTTGGACAACAGACTCAGGAGAGAAAAAAGATAAGTGACCTGCGAGAGTTGCTATGGTCAGCAGAGAAATCTGTACTACAGATTCTGCAGCTGAGCTCGTGCTTGAAATTGTCACTCCTTCACACAAGGGAAGTCATAAGCCTAAGTTATGTATCAAAGTATATACTGTCTAATTTGACCCCTGTGGCTTATAGGTTAAAAAATTCCATCTTTCTGGAGAACCTAGAAGCTCTGGTCTTTATTGGTAAGCAACTCTCTATGTTGTTTGTCTGCACATGTAGTTCTCTTATGCTGTGTTCTGGTGAGAAAGAAAGCACAGGAGCATCCCCTCCGAAGCCTTCAGCCAACCTGCACCACTGAACATGAAGAGAAGGCATGCCCCTGAGAGCACTCTCTGCTTTCATGGCTGGACAGGAGCTGGGGAAAGTAACCTTGTAACACCAGCCACTGCCAGCCATGATACTGAGATTCTCCACTTCCTGTGTGAAAACAAATTACTGTAAGTCATGTGCAGCATCAGTTATCCCATTGCATTGTTTTGGAAAAGCAGGGGAAGACCCAGGGCTAGACACTGCACTCAGCTGGGAAACACCAGCTTTCTTCCCTGTCTGATCTGGGGTTGTGAATGTCTCTGTCCTAATCTGGATACAGCAGAAGACTCTCAGTGCCAAAGCCCACGGCTCAGACCTTGTCATGCACAAGGTGTACAAATACTTAATGCAACTTCTAGTGGAGAGGAGGGAGAAAAATACTCTCTTTTCAGCAGATTTGCTGAAAAGTTGCAGTTATACTTATTCTGATCTGTCCCTGAGTAGCTTTTATGCCTTTCTTTCTTCTTTGTCCCTTACAATCCCTTCATTGAAAGAAATATCTATTATCTGTTCATTCTCAAAACAGACTTAAGAACCATTGTTTGTGGGAACCTGTGGGCCTGACATTTCTAAGTCTGAAGGGATTTTCGCTTGCTAGCAGTGCTAACTGTTTCCCAAGGGAAAAGTTCTCAAGGAATCTTCTTTTCAAAACAATCTTAGCAAAACAACTATCTTTCCCAGAACAATCTTTCTCCAGGTGGTGTTTTACTGGTTCTCTAGTTTCACCAATGGGATTAGAGAGGTGTCGTTCCTAGTCACTAATTATGTCAAATCTGCATTGGAACACCTTATAAAAGGTGGTAAGAATTAGAAAATAAAGCCTTCTATACTCTTTGCCTTCTGAAAAATACTTGGAGCCTTTTGCCTTTCTTTCGTGTCCAACAGCGACAGGAACCAGGTGGTAATGATTCCAGGGCAGTTATTTTACTTTGCTAAATCCTAAGTAAGAGCATGACATGTAAAGTGGGGAGGAGGGAGGCTTGTTATTTTCTTACAGCTAAATGTTATGCACTTGACTTTTGTAGCTGCTGTCTCTATTTGGCAGAGTTCCACATCTGGGAGGACATTTGAAATATTTACAAACTTTCCTTTCACTCTCTCCAAGCCATCAGTTTAGCAGCAAGTAATCAAAGGGATGAGTTAAGAGGCAATTGAATAATGACAGTCCAGTTCAGTACTGATCTTCAGCTTGCATAATTCAAATATTACTTCTAAATTTGCTTAACTCAATCCCTCCTGTCTTCTCTTTTAGACATGGTATGATAGCTGCAGTCATGCAGCCTTCCACTTATCCATGAGAGCAGGAATATCAAGTCCATTCCATTTGTCAAAAAGCTTTATTTAGGATAATATGGCCCCAAAAGTTCAGATCAAGCAGATGCAGACAGCAGGGGGATTGCAAACCTAAAGCCAAAAGACTATTCTTGAAGGAATGTAAGGCATTATTATGGTTAATACGGCTAAAATTTCCTTTTTGCTTTACAATATTACACATAATAAATGCTCCCCAGGAGGGTTATAGACCAGGGCAGAACAGCAAGAACATTATCTCAGCCTTGTACCACAATTTTTAGAATAAAGAATGGTATTTTATTTTACCTTTCATCTTCTGTGAAACAGAAGGCCAACTTCTTTCCCATTTAATTTCAGAAGAAGGAAGTCCTTTTCACCCTTTATCTGAGATGCTTCTTAAAACCTTGATTATTATTCTAAGCAACTCCCTTTTATACAAGTTTTAAGGAATTACCTTATTCCACCAAATCCTTTCATGGATTTTGCTCTTGAAAGATTTGAAGTGGTGTTGTTACTCCTAATAAAGCTGCATGTAAATATAAAGAAAAAATATAAGCAACCCCTCAATGTTTTGATTTTATAAATAAAAATTTACATTTTGTACATTTTTTCTTTGGTTCTGCACTGCCCAAATTTTTCCAGATTAATGATGAATGTTAATTCAAGCATGGAAAAGTTATTATTTCCATGTACAAATGAATAGGTACTTGAATAACAAAGTGACCATTAAACCCTTTTCATTAGAGTGCATAATTTTCCTAGACAGGTCTGTGAAGCATCTAACTTCATGTAAAGTGTTACAAGGAGCATAACAACTGTGTTGTTTCTTCATTCCATCTGTACAAAAGGTTCAGGCAAGAAATCAGACCAGAAAGGCAGTCAATATCAATGAGACATCTTCTTTCCAAAATACTGATCATTTTCTTTGTCAATGTGATTTAGGCGTGCATTTATTGAATATCATTTTCTGCATCTCCCAAAGTGTTTTGGTGTAGAAATGCAGAAAGCTTTCCTGTGCTTAGTTTCCCACATTTTCTAAATCCCGCTTTAATTTTCAATGTCTAAATGATTTGGGAGCTGCTGCTTTAGTGTTCAAAGGTGAATATTGCCTGTTACCATTTTTATAGCTTACAACAGCAGCATTAAAAGAGAAGCTAATAATTTCAGGTATTCAGATAGTGTTTATGTCTGAAGGATCTAGGGATGCCTGATCAGTGGGATCATCTACTGAATATGACTGAAATTTTGTATGTAATTTCTTTTTCTTCTTTTCCTGCCAGAATTAGGTTTTTCTTCTTAAAACAAGTTACTGGTATTCTTTATAAATTTTGTTTTAAGGTGAATTTTTGAGCTTCAATGAATACCAAAAAGGATTCTATTACGTCACTAAGTAACAATAAATTGAAACACCTTTTCCCCAGATAGCTCATCTTTTCTATTTTTAATTGTGACTTCATCAATGACTGTCGTCTTACCCACAGTGGAAGCAATTAACCTGTTTCAAGAATAAAGTCATTGACTAGCAACTGACAGAAGTGGGCATCCAAGTAGTTCAAACAAAGCTACAAGGTTCTGTCCTGGAAGCAAAGGAAGTGACCCGAATCTAAGCTTAGCCTACTGCAAGTAATATCCCAAGGAAAAATGGTTCTGAGTTGGAAGAAAAGAGACTGAGCTTATTTAGTACAAAGTGATGTGAAGCTTCAAGGATCAAGGAAACTGCTTGTGGTTTTTCTCCGTTCTGAGATGGAGAAAGAAGAAGAGCAAATGAGATGTCCATGGGGCTAAATAAAAGATATATTTGAATATATTTGAATTTTAGCACTGATTTCTTAGTCCAGCAAAACTAAACCAGAAAACCACAAATCCATAAGACCTTGGAAATGAGTAAAAGGGAGCAAAATTATTGTGACCTATCATACCGTCTGCCCTCTTTTCACTGATGCAGCCAGAACCTAGCAAGCTTCTGACTCCATTTTACTAAAAGCCTCAACAGAGATTTAGAATTGCAAAAATATATGGAATGCAGACTAAAATACAGTAAAGCAAGACCATTGTAGTTAACTTACCTTTGGTAAGGTAAGATCTTAATATAAAGGACTGAAGTTTTATGAGATTTGACAGAATAAATAGATTTGTATCAGAGCATACCTCTCCTCTCGTTTCCTCTGAACCTCAGAATTAATGGCGAAGGCAGTTAAATGTAGAGGAGCTCATTAATCTGTCTGTGTCTGGAGCGTCTTACACAGATACCATGCTAATCAATGCCTGCCAGGTAGTTAGCATTGTGCTTGTTTAAGCAGCACTATACAGGCACAAACTCTACTGTTCTTCACTTGCACAGTGTTTGAACTAATATTTATTTAATTTTGTTTAGTAGTGTCAGTAGGCAGTTAGAAACTGTTAGCCTTTTTTTGTAGGAGGTGAGTAAATTGAAATCATAAAACAGCACAATTAATTGAAGATCATTTGTCTCTGAAAATTCCTCACTCTGAACAGAGTTTAAATGGCAAAGAATATTTATGCAGGGGAAAAAAAAAAAAAGAAAAAAAAAAAAATTGCACTTTACCCCTATTTCTGGTGCTGTGAGAAACCTATGCAAAGAAGACAAACGCGTACTGTTGTCTTTAATGTGGTTAAATGTTTTCTACCCTTTTGGTTTATAAGGCAGGAAATTGTAAGTGCATTTTTCATGGCATCAAATAAATGCTGTCCATCTTTAATTAGCAATGTCTATCAGTGTTGAGTCTAATGCAGATATAAATAAAAGAGGCTAATGCAGAAATAAATAAGAGCTAAAAATGCTGCTACACACTCAGTATAAAGCAGAGCATAGATGTAAAGATTAATAAACGAAAGGAAATCAAAACGTTTCTGTTGAGTGCCACAAACAGCTGCACTGAGAACAGCCACACTTTAACTGAGGCATTAAGCTCAAAGCATTACAAACATGACAAAAAATGAAAGATTTTTATCCAGAACTAAGTATTGTTCAGTGATAAATATAGCTTTCTTCATTCTTGGTTAAATAGAAGGGAAGAACCCCAACAGTAGTAAAGGTCCTTATCAGCAGAGAACAATAAAAAACTGATAGAGGAAAGTAATCTTTCTCATCTCAGAGGACTACTACAGTTGTTATATTATGCTTGTTGTAGATTATCTATATGCAAGATTCTACAGTATCTTTCAGATTAATTTAGCAGTTTAGGAATCCATTATACCTTTTGGGGAAGTGACTCAATTTGGAGATTCCTAGTGAGTGTAAATGAAGGCAGTAGTTTTCATCTCAGTACACCCTGAATGCCGTAAACATTTGAATGATGTGATGCAGTTGTGAGTGTTTTACAAATATTCAACAGCAGCAGTTATATAAATCTCCAATATTATTTTGATACAAAAAATCAATAACATAAAAGGGTTGAATTTCATATTTGGAGGAGTGAAGGATTGAGGATCTCTCTCTCTGTTGCAGGCTGTTTACATGGTTCCTGTTGCTACAGACCCAGGCACAGGGACCCAGCTTTGCACCACAGATGGGGTTCTGTCCCATTGCCTTTGAAGTCCAGTGGCACAAGCTGTACTGGTTATATTACATCACAGTGAGGCAGCAGCTCCTGAGAGACTGAAAAGCAAGGCTTTCCTGCTCCAAACAGAATTGGGCCCCTCTGCATCAGAGCCCTTGGCAAATTTCTGAGCCCAATCATATGAGTTCATCTTACAGATGGCTGCCATTGCTTTCGCTATCCAACCCAGAGAAAATGCTTTTAAGGCATCATGTACTGTTTTGAGTTGCTTGCAAAACTTCACAGTTCAACTGAGGCATAGATGTCCAGCAACTATTACCTCTGTCTAAGAAATCTTTTATATTAACTTCACCATATTTGCTCATAGCCCAAGACTTGATGTCTCTAAAAGTTTAAATAAAGTTCATTGATTAGGTGGGAGATCAGGAATGGTGAGAATAACAGATTTATTGTGCTGCATGCAGAGTTTTGGACACAGCTTTGCCATATATATTCCAAAAGGAAAGGTATGTGATTACATTTATAAATGTAATCTCTCCCAACAGACAGATCTAGACTAAATGTGCTATGATGATTATTAAGATAAATAATCAGAATTATTATAAAATGGAGAGTTGGTTTGAGTATGTGGAGGATGAGTTTTCTGTCAAATTAACGCAGAAGTAACTATCTAAGGAGACAAAGCAAATACTTTAATTGCATAATGCATGGTGTTTTGTCTGTTGTTTAGCTCTATAGTCATATATCAGACTGCTTAGTGAATTTTAAACGCAGGAACCAGATACTAATATAGCTTGTGAGAAATTATCCCCTAACTAAAGGAAGAGAGGCATTCAGAGAGCCAAAGCTATCAGTCATAAACTGGCAGCCAAACTGTGGCACTTCCCTGATACTAATAAAAGCAATTCTGTTCCAACTACATGGAGTTCTCTTTGCTCTGGACATATACATACTTCTTAGGAGAAGATAAATTCATGTGTAATATATCACTGGTTTTCAATTTCATCGTGATGAACCCACAGGTTGAATTACTTAGTCCATCCTGTGTTTTACAGAAGAGCTATATTACAATGTGACCTCTATGTGGTCCAGGGGGTATTGATTAAACTGCTTCGGAGTTTGAAGAAGAAGAAAAATAATGTACTGATTTTCTTCATCTACATATTTTCTTCTCATCTTCCCATTTTGTGGCAATAATTAGTTTGCAGAAGTCAAAAAGACTTATTTTCTTGCTTGAAATACCACACTTGTAATTTTATAAGAGACTTCAGGAGATCTTGGAGTGTATTCTTCACGTAGAATCTTAACAGAACGTCTTTGGGAACTGTTGTTCCTCATTCTTTTCTTAGCTTGAATAGCAGACATTTTAATGCCTGTTTGCTTGCAGCTTGTAAGCACACAGATATGTGAAAAAAGAAAGCCCACAGAGACACTCTAATATTGCTGGGTAAGCTGAAGTGAGAAATACTTAATACCATTCCAGAGATTCACTGGCAAAAAGCTGCTAATGAAAATTATTACAATGAGTATAAAATTATTATAAAACTGTCACATTTCTAATATTTCATATCACTTCTGACCATAAGCTCCACAGCTATAAAAGCAATATCTTTTGCTCTTCCATGTGCTCAGATGATGGTTTGCATTCTTCAGGGCTTATCACGTTAAAATGCCTTTAATTATGTCCCAGACAGCTGTTCAGAAGGTACTCTTAAACCTCTTCAAGGTCAAAACCTTACTTCTTTCTGATCCTCAAATCATCATTCTGTGACTTCTGTTTCATTCACAAAATATCTCTACCATTCTTGGGAATCACTGGACAGTCCCATAGGCCACACTGGCATGTGACTTCATCAACTGCCCCTAAAGGTTCAGATGCTCATGTGCTGGGGATCCTTTGATACCTTGAAGGTCGGATAGATTGAAAACTTAGGTATGTTCTTATTTCATATTTGAAAAAGGTAGTAATATTGTTAAGGTACCCTTTCTCTTGCTGCTTGTCTTCCCCTGCACCTGGGGACATGAATATCAAGCATATGGTAAACAGAAGAAGCATCTTCCAAACTTGTGTTTCAATGAGCTATTGTAATGAAAATGCAGAAGAAAGCATTGGCTCTGATCACACCCACAACTAGGCACATTGCAAAGCCCAGCCTGCGCATGGTTTGTGTTGAGTTTAAAGAATTGCTAGCTATGTGGCACACACTAATAGACTCTACTCCCAAACCATTAGTTTAAACTCAGACACAAAACCTCAAGAATCTTCTTCATGGATCACTGCGCTTGTTAACAAGTATCAAATAGGATAATTTGTATATTATAGCACTGTCCACTCGCTCTGCTATAGTTAAATCTTTCAGTGTTTCTGTTATTATAACACCACTTTCTAGGGGAATGATAGCGCCCAACAGTAAAAAAAAAATTGATATAAATTGATATTTTCCCTTTAAGTACATATGCTCCTTATGACTTATTCTGACCAGTGTAATGCTAGGAAATTCAAGGAAGAAAATTTCTACAATCTGAAGCAATTCTAAACTTCCCCAATCTTTATAACCTCTCTTGCAGTGTCCTCAGATAGACACAGAGGCTCATGGTGAATAAATGACTGCAAATATGCTTCAGTTCATTAATTGAATCCATAATAAAATTAACTTCTTAAAAGGTGCAAGCTACTATACAAAGTAAGATAAACAAATATATTGACTCTGTAAAGTATAAATTTAAGGGCTGTCTTTAAAACCAAACTGAATGTACATCTATATTTCATTCACATAACTATGAGTCAGAAAAGGAACAGTCCCTTTGAAATGAATAAAAATTAGCATAACAATGAAATAAAATGCAGCAATTGGAAAAAAACCCCCGTTTATTTAAGACAATAGCTAAGTATAACAACCTTCACAGTCCCAAAAAACTTTCCAGTATGGATATTATATTCAAACAAATAACAAATCATGTCTTATCAAATCCATCTTATATAGGCTTTATACCATTATTCTAAAAGAAATTACTGTTTTATTCTTCTGGACATTTAAAGGACAGTTTTCCTTACCATCAATTTAAACAGGGCTGTAATTTTTACTTAGCTATTGGAAGGATCTAATACCATATATTCTTGTCTCTTTAAAAAATGGAATTTTATAAATTCCTTTCTTGGTAACAGAGTTACCTTACTTCTCTTTCCATTCTACTAAAAATAGAATGCAATGTCAGTTTAAACGTTACCTTCAGAAGAGAGATCTAATCCGAAAAGGAAAACATAAACAGGGTGCAAGATGCAATGTCAATAAGAAAACTTAATGGGCCACAATGGATAGGATAATAAATCATTGTTTAACTTGTTTATCAATGCCTTGGATGAAGGTCCAGATGCCTCCTCAGAAAGTTCATTGATGACATAAAGCTGCAAGAAGCTTTGGGGCCAATCCCCCTGAGTGCTGTGCAGCCGTTCAGAAGGACCTGGACAGGTTGGAGATGGGCAGAAAGTGACCATTTGAAACAGTAACCTCACAGACCAGGACAGGCTGGGGTCTGACCTGCTGGAAAGCAGCTCTGCAGAGAAGGACCTGGAGCTCCTGATGGACAAGGTGTCCCTGAGCCAGCAGTGTCCTTGTGGCCGAGAGGGCCAATGGTACCTGGGGTGCATCAGGGAGAGCACTGAGAGCAGACCAAGGCTGGTGACCCTGCCCCTCTACTCAGCCCTAGTGAAGCTCATCTGGAGTGCTGGGTCCAGTTCTGGGCTCCTCAGTACAAGAGAGACATGGAGCTCCTGGAAGGTGCAGGGAAGGGTGACAAAGATGATGAAGGGACTGGACTGTTTCAGGACAGGCTGAGGGAGCTGGGCCTGTTCAGCCTCAAGAGGACACAACTGAGAGGGGAGCTCATCAATGTCTGTCAGTATCTGCAGGGAGGGTGCCAGGAGGATGGAGCCAGGCTCTGCTCAGTGGTGCCAAGCAATAGGACAGGAGGAAACAGGCAGAAACTGATGCACAGGAAGCTCCACTTGAGCATGAGGAAGAACTTCTTTTACTATGCATATGACTGCACATGGAACAGCATCCCAAGAGCAGTTGTGGAGTCTTCCTCACTGGAGATATTCAAGAATCACCCAGACACAATCCTGTGCCACGTGCTCTAGGATGACCCTGCTTGAGCAGATAGGTTGGACCAGATAGCCAACTCATTGTAATCCCTTCCAACCTGACCCCTTCTGTGATTCTGTGATTACTGAATGAGTTCTTATATGGATGTATAGACACAACACCAGCTAGATAGACTTGTGAACTATTCCTGAGATGAAAATTACTTCCTTTTGTATTTTTGTATATATTTTCTTTTGAAACCTTCATGGTCAGGAGTGACTGGTCCTCGTCTATTAAACAATCCTAGAGATAAATCTACAAAATGAAAAATATATTTTAAAACTCTGATTATATAGAGTTTGTTAATTTTCATTTTTGTGGTGTCAAGTTGAAAGGGATGGATTTCTACATAGGAATTATGCAGCTGATTACTCAAAAGTCAGTAGTCTATTTTTACAATAATTCCCCCTTCTCTTCTTGACCTGCAGTAATGTTAAATAATTAGATTTTAAAAGTCCTTTGTGATATATTTTTCTAGATGATATGGTGCCCCTTAAAACCAACATTATTTATAGCACAAAAAGCACAAAGATTCCTGACCCAAAACTATATAATTAGAGGAGACTGAAAGAAGCTCGTCCATCAAAGTGTAGGATATTAAACAGCTTTTTTTTTTTTTTTTTTTTTTTTTTTTTTTTTTTTTTTTTTTTTTTTTTTTCTGGAAAATGCATAATCAGTCCTTCAAACTTTTGTTGTGTTACCTATAATTAATACTAATTAAGGTTGGGGCTCTCAAATATGAAATGGTTGAGAAAATCTACAGGGTTTAGTCTCCCATTTGTCAATTTTTATTTGAAAACAGCAGGTTAAATTCCAATCTGAGGAACGTTTAGCCTCAAACTATCAGGCAGATTGTTTTGTATCTATGTAATTGCCAGACTGCTTTGGTCAAAACTCCTTAGCACTTTTTATTGCTAATTTTGGCAATAAACCTGCTAATTAGTTAATTGTAAAACATTAGTGAATCAAGCAAAAAGTATCCATCTGTTTAAAAAAGAAGATTTCTTCTGGGCATAACATTTATAAACCACAGTGGTAGACACCATACATCTATTTATTGACAAAGCCCCTCACGCCTTTTAGAGCTAAAATGTGACTTCGAAGGAGATTTATAATATATCATGCACAGTTAATACCATCACAATCTTAATACCATCAGGGGGACTTGAGAGAGCAGTGAAGAGCTATAGTCCCCCTCTTCCTTATGTCACTGACATGAACCTGGCATAGACTGATAGCAGCCACAGAGGTGGCTGCATGAAAGGTACTCAGTTCTCAGAGCAAACTCACAGTATCTCCAGTTGGAGAAGAGTTTTAAGAATGGCACATCTACCATTGTCATAAGGATTATTTTCATGGGCAGACTTAGAAGCCAAATGAAGTACCAGGTTTGAGGGAATTTTACTATTGAGTTTAATGGGAGCAGGATCATAGATTTTTTCAGGTGAATGCATAGTAGTCTAGGAATCTTACACTGCTGCTACTTATCTCCTCCATGGCCAATTAAAAAGGCTTCTTTTCTCAGAACTGTCAATATGGCAGCTTTTGTGAGCACTAAATTAATCCTTTAAAGGAAAAAAATTTTTTTTAAAAATGTAGTATCTTTTCTGATTTAAAGATACTGTAAAAAAAGAGACCTCTTTTCAATACAGAAAACAAATCTCTTGTATATTCACCTGGATTACAGAGTAGTTTTCATACCAAAATATTACATTTCTTTCATCAGAGCAAAGTAAAGATGATACAATATTCTCAACTGAGATTAAAATATATTGATAGCAACATATAATATAAGGTGAAGGAGGATTGGATGATGTACTATGGGAGCAGATAAGAATTATATGGCTTCTAGCAGAGAAGTAAAATGACATAAAAAGATACAGACTGATGGCAATAGGAAACGCCTCTATAAGGGGATCACAGGAGTAAACAGAATAGTTTGTAAAACAGCAGACAGGCATTTAAGGGATAATGCTAATTGAATTATGCATTGTAGCCAGGTAGAGTAGACTGATGCTTCTAAATGCTAAAAAGAGACCTGAGACATCTCAGCATGGAGTGGTAGCCTCCATTGCCTTGGGGTCTTTCCCCAAGAGTTTTAAAATCTGTATGAAATTGATTGCTAACAGCATGGAAGGTACAAGGAACAAATAGTTCCTTAAAAAGATGGGTAAGTAGACCAAGTTAAGAGTGGAAAATCACATGAGACCCAGTTCAGAAGCTGTGGAGGAAACTGCTACACAATTCTCATGGAGAGAAAATGTTTGCTTAGCACGACTCACCTAAATCTCATCACCTAAAATCAGACACCTAATTAAAGCTATTCAGCTAGACACCCACTAAGGTTAAAGGAGACATCTGAGGACACTTTTAAAGCATGGTTTAGACTTCCCGTCTTTCATTTCTGTCTTGGGGTGGATACGGTCTTCAGACTGCTGTTAATGTTGAGGTAGAAACCAAGCAGCCCAACAGTGGAGGAACCCAGGACCATGTTTAAGAAATGACTGACATGATTTGAAATTAAGAAGCAGGTGCAGTTCAGGCCCCTCACCAGCAGCTCACCCATGCTGTCTGTCCTGGCTCTGTCCTGGAGAGTGGCTGGAGTGGATTAGATGATACAGCCCGGGTGCCACCTCTGTCTGCTTTGCCTCCAGTATGAAGCTGACCATACCACTGACTGAAGACCTTAATAATAATTTAAGTACATACAATTGGGAGGCCTCTCTACTTTCCAGATACCTAACCACTGCAGCAGCATTTGGAGCCTGGAGGAAGAAGTCTGAGTTACTCTGCACAGCGCCCACAAAAAGAGGGTGTTCTGCAAGAGGGGATGTCCTTTAGGCATAGACCCCACTGAGAGCCCCCAGCAGGAAGTCAGAGAGCTCAAAGCATGCCTCCACCTCTCGTTCCTCAGATCCTATTGTAGGAATTAGGACACTGCAGGTGTATGAGGGACATACTTTCTGTCATGGTTTGGGAATGGTATTTTCCAATTTAGTACTCATGCTAAAACCATGCTCTGCTGCTTACTCCCCCTTCCCCTTCAATTGAAAGCACAAAAGGCAAAGATCACAGGCTGAGATAAGAACAATTTACTGGAAACAATGAGGCGATAGGAAAATTAACACTGACAGCAACAATATTAATAACAAGAGGTATAAGACAAAAAAAATCCAATTTACATGGAAAGCCTGTGATGATACCAACTCTTGTCTTCCTTGCCACGTTTTCTCCTGACCAGAAAGAATACCCTTTTCAGAAGTGAGAGAGTTCCTTCTGCCCACCCAGTCCCCTGAAATAAGGTGAGGGGGTATAGAACAACACCTGGGCCCTGGCACCTCCCCTCAGCAACTCCTGTCGTATTTCTTTATGAGACTAGACGACCACCGATGGTAAAAGGGAAGAGTCTGCTCTCTTTCACCATGTGGGATATAACAGCTTTATTCTGGAGTCCCGCCCTGCCTGGCTGGAGATCTTTCCCAGTGGCTCACCGGCGCCAGAGAGCCCTAGGACCCGCCCGTGCTGGGGCTTTTTCCCCAGGGGACAGGGCCCAGAGGCAGGGACAAGCCACTGCCCAATCAGGGATAAAGTGGGAGGGGAACAGAGTTGGGTTACAGCTGAGCAAGGACAAACCACGTGATTACAAATCCGATGAAACACAATATAAACCAAATTAATGCATTACAACAAACTCGCTCTCCTGGCTAGTGCAAAAAGTTAACCTTATCTTGGCTTAAAACACTTCTCACTTCCCTGGTGAGATGCAGGATTGGTGGTACATTATTGTGTGAAGGAGGTGGAGGTGACGCAAACACCCAGCAGCACACCAAAGTGTGCATGGTTGTGGTGCAGGAACTGAAGACAGGAGACCCTGGCTGGCATGAAGCAAATTCACAGAATAAGGGATGAACACCTTCCTGGCAGAAATTTACAAGCATTTGATGCCTTGGGAAGGCTGACCTGAAACAGAGACTGGAGAGAGCTAAAGAATAAAGTAGAAATTTATTGAAAGGACTTTAAGGGTACACCTTGATCAGGACAAGAGCTTGACTAGGGCTACACCCAAGGTGGACTGAAAATAGTCACAAAATGGGTGACTGGTCATAAGTTTTGGTCTATTTGCATATTGGGGTTTAATTGTCTGATTACAGCTTTAGGTTGTAAGGTCTCATCCTTCTTGTTTCTCCCTTCAGTCTACCATTGTTTATGCTGCTGGGCTGAAGGTTGTCCTTGGTCTTCAGCAGGAAAAGGATTTGTTTTGTCCACATACCCTGTGAAGAGAGCATACTGGCACTTAATATAAGGCTCAGAACTACATCCCTAGGCAGCACAGAATCTGAAAACAGGAAAGCTAAAACTCAAGGCATCACACTCAATCATTGAGACTGCTCGTCAGGTACCAGTCTTTGTCTGAACTCGGATATGAAACCCACTGCCATCTGGTATCTGATAGGGAGCAAAATTATTTGTGAGAAGGGGTAAGGAACAACTCACAGCACTAATCATAGGTTGGAAAACGTAATTTTCACAATGTCATAATTTTAAATGGGGAGATATTAATTTGATCTTAAACCACTGATGTGCTTTTGAAACAGTCTGCAGAAGGCTACAGTTATCCAGTGAGGCCGCAACCACTACAGGTGGCTTGGGTAGAGGGGGCACAGGCAGATCTACAGAATGTTTGGGTGGCAGGATGGAGCTGAGAGGCTCATTTATAAATTCCAGCTCAGGGAATGCGTGGTCAGAATACGTTTCACTGACCTTTGAAGTTAACTTTGGCTTCTTGTGTCTTCTTGAGGAATATATCCCAGCCCAGGCTTTATAAGAATGGTGCACAGAATGGTACTTTATTGCAGCTGCCTGGAATGGAAACTACTGTGTAAAAACAAAAGAAGCACCTCATCCAAAACACACACAAAAAGTCACACTAGATGATAGACTTCTTTCAGAGTGAAAAACCAAACCATTCTGCATCCATCAGTCAAGGAATTTCAGAAGTCACCTTAGGCACCTTAATTTGGAGGAAGAGCAAGTAATACTTCTCCAAATACCATTGTTGTTTCTAGGCTTGAAATGTAAATGTTTTACTAGCTACTTTTCCTGCAAATCCTGTTATACTGTTTCATTATTATATAGCTTCCTATAAAATTTGGTGACTGAGAATCTTAATTGTCAATATAAGCATCATTTAGTTCATTTATTTTAAAATATATTGGCTATCCTTTTTAAAACAAGTTAGTGATATTTTAGGACAGGTTGGGAAACTACCATCCTTGACAAGACTAATTTAATAACTATCATAAAATTGGTAACAAAGTAAAAAGAATGGAATTACAGGAGGAAATCCACCAGTGAGAGCTTTAGCCTATTCAGAACTGTACTAATATAATAGACTGAAGAAATCAGGTCTATAAATTTCTGTCAATGTAGATTACCCATACAAGGTCTCATGCATCAGGAAAACTTAAACAGGGTCCTTGTACAGGCCCTGTGAACAGGAGTGAATTTCACCCTCAACAGTTGAAAAACTACCTTTCATTCTGATTGCATCAGAAAATTAATTTGCTCCATTCTCCAGGAAAACAGAAACTGGCTCTGTCATCTATATGGTTGTTTGAATAACACAGTTTATACTACATTGACAAATAATCTGCTTTCAGGCTAAATAGAGGATTTTTACCATTTCCTTTGCAAAATATGGTTAATAAAGATATTGACATGCACAGTGCATTAACTGATGTAACTGGGAGTTATATAATGAAATAAGACTTGGACAATACCTTTTTTGAGACACATGAAGATATGCTAGTACAGGAGAAAATGAAGAAAAATGTAATGCAAATTACTGAAACTAAGAAAGCGGATCTTTAGTAAAAGGAACAGTTAAGGGAGAATAAATGAACATAGAAAATGCAGCATTTAGGGTTTTTTGGGGTAGCAACTGAAACAAAATGGCTAATACAAAGATATTTAAGCTACAGAGAAATGGTAGCAGATCACCAAAGACAAAAAACTAAGAAAGGCAGAGGAGAGAGACAGTAGAGCACTGAGTTGGAAAAGTACTATTGAAGAGTATTGAGTATTATATCCTTAGAAATCCTTCCAGTGATGGGGCTTGGAGTCCCATTCCTTGGCTGAAATTACTTGTCACATGGGGCCCATATCCTTCAGCCTTCTGCAGGAGTGTTGATTTCACTCAATATGCATATCGCATCCTCCTAATTATCCATCTCTTTGTATTAATGATGAAATAATACAATCTTCTATTTTCTCTAATGAAGTTTATTATGGAGACATTTTTATGAGCCTATTTTTGAAAAATGAAATTTCATTAAAAGTCAGTGTATCAGATCTTATTAATTCTATTACATTACAACATGAAACATTTCATCAGAAAAAAAAAGACTGAGTCAAAACCAACCCCAGACTTTGATAATACAGATAAAAAAAAATCCAATGCATTCACTCTTCAATCTCATTTTAAATACTGCAAAACTTTCCTCATATGAAGTTTTAGAATCAATAGGGAATGACTTATCCCATTCTCCTACAGAAATATATTTTCTCTACTTTACTGGGGACTTTTTCCCCCTGAAAACACTGTGAAATGCCAATGCATCTCACTAGGCCATTTTTTCTTCTTCTTGTAATTAGAAAGAACTAGATAAATAAATTGATATCAATTACCTTTGGGAAAACCAGGCTGGACTAAGAGACCTTCTAATAATTGGAATGGCAGTGCACTTTGCATGCTGTCAGTACTCAGTGACAATTGCTACAAGACAATTGATACACGGTGACGTTCTCTTTGTCATTGCTGGACAGTAGGGACTTTAGTGCCAATGATTTTCTGCCATCATCTGAATGTGATAGGGGCCTATGAATGACTGCAGCAAGATAAAGGACCCCTTGATATCCTGTAGAGGAATTGCAATGTTTTGCTGCTTCCCTGACATGTTCCATGGCTGTGACTCCAGGGCACACACGGCTGAATGGTTTTGCTGAGGTTTGCAGCCTTCTTGCTCCCGGGAAGCTGCTGTTCAGCCTCCCTGGTGCACTGCTAATACTGAGGACAGACCACGGGGGGTGGCAGCAGCAGAAACACAGGGCTGCTGACACACAGTGAGGAATTCCTATTTCACTGCTCTAGAAAAGATTTGAACAGTTGTAGCAGAACTTATTGACTGTGTCAGGAAATGGAAAATTTCATTTTTAAAACACTCAGTAGAAGCACTTGTAACACATACCTAACTGACTAATTGCTTATTTTGGTTCTCTGTAATCGACAAATATATGTCATGTAATTTAATCTGTTCTCCTTGTACAGCAGTGTGCCACTCTAGAAGGAATGACAGGCAGTGAAACGATATATATGAATAATATCTTTCAGCCTTATTTCTTGTGTTGGAGTAACTGAGATACAGTTCTAAAGGGTAAGGGAGAATAGAGGGCTTTCTGGTGAAACTTGATCCTGCCTATCCATTAACCTGATATTGTTAATTACTGCAGTTAGGTTTCTTAGACACATTTTTTCTCCCAAGGCAATGTAGTTTGTCTGAAGTCCATCCCCAATGCTCCTGTCGTAGGCAACTCTATGTTGAGGGCAGACAGATTGGCATTAACAGAAGTTTATTAAGGAGCATTTCGTCCACCATTGCTCCTGAATTTGGAGAAGTAAGAACACGGGACCTTGCTCTTTTCCCAGTATAGTAGCAAAATGAGCATACTGGCTGCAGTCCAGTGAAGATAATGAAAGTACTGGAGCATCTCGCCTGTGAGGAATAGCTGAGAGAGCTGGACTGTTCTACCTGGAGAAACCTTGAGGTGTCTTGAGGGATCTTATCAATGTGTGTAAATACCTGAAGAAAGAGTGCAAAGGCAACAAAGCCAAGCTATTTTCCTTGGTTCAGGGCAAGAGACAATGGACAAAAACTCAAACACAAGGAATTCCATTTAGACTTTTTTTTTTTTTTTTTTTTTTTTTTTTTTTTTTTTTTTTTTTTTAATCAGGCAGCCTCCAGAGATCCCTTCCAACCGTTTTCTGTGAGCTGCCCTCCAGAGATCCCTTCCAACCATTTTCTGTGAGCTGCCCTTTGGAGGAAATCAATCAATTTTGGCACCTCCACTCCCACCTTTACAAAGTGCATGGGAATAAAGAACAATACAAATAGAAGTCTAGGAGCACACGCAAAAGAAATGCAAATCTGGATGATTAGAAGAATTGTCCAAATAAAAGAAAATGAAAAGGTAGCAATGTTCATGAGAAAGAAATCCCAACAGACAAGCATGAAATATTTCCCTTGCCCTGTCAGCTCCAAGAAGATACTGTGCCAATGGTGGCAGCCTCATGCACAAAACCTGATCAAACAACAGGTTCTTGTGCACAGTTTTTCTTGGAAAATATGCATATGGATATTTCTGTCTGCTTGCTGTGAAAAAATCAACTCAGAAAATAATTTAACAAGTTAAAATAAACAAATATATAGAACAAACAATGCAGATCCAGGCTAGACCGGGAGAATAATTAAGCCTATTACATACCTGAGTGCTGGTTCTTCTGAGCTTTCATAATTCTTGCATAAACTATTCTCACAGGTATAATCTGTCAGTATTTGTTTCTGTGGAAGGCGACATCAAAACACTTTTAAAGCTCTTTGCCACCAGTCCCTTCTATAAAACCAATGACAAACAAACAGTATCATCACAGGGAGGAAGAAATACCAGTGGAGTGCGAAGCTTGGTGCAACACACAGTGAGACTGCAGTTACACAGCCTAAAGTGAAGGCACAACTTAAGGCAACTCTACCACTTTCTTGAAGTGTTCTTTGATCCCTTGTTTTGGCTCCAGTTTTGTTCCAGAGTGCCCTCCAGAGGGGATACGGTGACTGTGAAACTGCTCTTAAAATACAGCCTGGAGGTATGCAAGGACATTGACTCTTCCTCTGCTCCTGAGAGCCCAAGAGGTGTAGATGCCTTCATCTCTGTCTCCTCTTCCAAGCTTTACTTTTTCTTATGAAACTGAACGCTGAAGCAAGAACTGTACTGGATTTTGTATGCCTAAACATGAGGATTCAAAGACCTATCTCACTGGGACATTCAGACGTTCCTTCAGTAACAGGGCACAGTATAAGACAAGTGCCAAGTCCCTGACCCTCTGGCTCAAGGCCTGACTACATTTTTTTGCTTTCTTCATTACTTCTTTCTCCTTGCTGTTTAAAAACGCCATAAATCCCAGAAACACTCCCAGGGAAATTCACCAGCCTTAACACAGTGCCACTGCAGTGATCTAGTGTTCTAGACACCTCTCTGGGGCTGGCAAAAATTAAAGAGGATCTTTGACAGACTTTGACTTTCTAAAGTGACATTTGGGGGCTTCATGGATACCCTGAAGCATTTAAAATGCCATTGAGCATCTATATTCATACACCTGAACAGCTCCCTCTTCTGCCCCTTCTGGTGAGAGGCATAGAATATAAAGATACAGAAAAAAATTCTACTTATGTTCCTTGATGTAACACTATTCACACCATCCAAATAATCCTATGCAAAGAGGTATTACTCATTTTATTGTTCCGTGTTTAGGGACTTCCCAGATGCTTTAAGAATTCTAGTTAAATTGTTAGTCTGGCTCTTTGGACTCAAGATACAATGAGCATCTCATGTATGACCCAAGTTCATTTTTTTGCTAGGAAAAAATGCTATTTAAAAAGCTTTCAGCATTTAAAACCAAAAAATCTGGGGTAAACGGCCTCCTGTCTTAAAAGGCCTCCTCTCTAATAAAAGTACAGAGATTGCAAACCACAGTTGCAATACAATTGTCTCTGTCTGCTTGAGAAGCAGGTTTTTTACACTATACAGAAGCTAAACATTTCACCTATTCCATAATATCAGTAATGGAAGAACTGCTATTCCATATTAACCCCATTTTATGTTTAAAGCACAAAGCAGAACCTCTGTTTCATTATTGCTTAACACCAGAACAAATGTTATCCTTTTCCTTTCGGAGAATTATAAACTGTGTCTTTATTTACTTTCATGGCACAATTTTCACACATTTGACAGATCATTGCTCATGTTCTTCATTGTCATGATACTAGTGAAATGTAGCATAAGCTCTGAATTTGCAACTGCTGTCCAATCAATAAAAAGATCACACCATCTGAATAATGCTATGATATGTGACATTATCTATTCAACAGTTCTATTTCTTGGAACTTGTGAATACTGTCACATTGAAAATGAACACCATTTATGCTGACAGATTTTTCACCATTCAACATTTTTAATGAATGTATTTCAAAATGAGGTACCAGATTAAATAAATTTCATGTCATATCAAAACAGGAATATCATTATTTGTAGCAGCAAAGTTCCAAGTAAATTACAGTGAACTTACATATCAATGCATTCAGCAAGAACAGGGTTTTCAAACAGCATAAATCTTGTTGGATGTCAGCTTGCCACAGCACTGATATGGAGACCTTATTCTCCCTGTTTTCATAACAAGAACAAAATTGTGCGTTGGCTTAGTTTTCTAACGCAACAAATTAGTATCCAACCCAGAATTTACTGCTAACACAAAAATTTACTAAGGAAGCTCTGTA
Source organism: Hirundo rustica (assembly GCF_015227805.2). Lineage (NCBI taxonomy): Eukaryota > Metazoa > Chordata > Aves > Passeriformes > Hirundinidae > Hirundo > Hirundo rustica. Next base: position 17,016,832 of record NC_053454.1, on the reverse strand, counting down.
AACTTCAGGAACAGACTCCTATATCCTTCATTGCCTGAAGAGGGCTATTACCATACATTCTTGCCATAAAAAGCTTCTATCTTGAAATTTTTCCTGTGGCCGTATTATTTTAATGGGTGCATGGGATCTAACAGTCTCTTCCACCTCCATGAGGTAACCTTCCTAACAGAACCACACCATTTCTGGAAGAATGGCTCAGGGATAGGTTTGCATTTGAATTACCAAGTTCCTGTCCTACATGGTACATAACATTCTTACAGTGCAACAGGAATTATACAGAACAAACCATTACTGCTAACCAGGGCCTGCAGAGCATGAAACTGTAGCAAACTTTTTGTGTGAAAAGTTTAAAAATGGATCTGTGATTTTCTGAGTGTGATACCTTGGTGCATGAAGGCTTTCAGTGTCTTCAGACAAGAGCACCTTTGTTTTATAGTAAAGACAGTCCTGAGAGGGTTAAATGAAATTTATGGACAGTAAGGTAAAGATTGACAGTAAAAAGGACTATATGAGAATGGTTTGTCAGAATTTGTGTGATATAGAAGTGTTTCAATAACCTATTGTATTGTAAAAAACGAAAATGCAATAAACCTCATTCTCAGACCTGGTTATCTCACTATTTCCATAGTGCAAGTAAATCAATTTACATTCCATTAAATAATAAGAACTGTATAAAAATACACTTACAAGAAAACTGGGAATCTAATATAGAGTTCCCACCACAGACCTATTTGTTTCTGGTGTAATAGCAAAACTACCTGTGTTTTCAGTTCTGTCTGACACTAGCTAACAAAGTTATGTAAATCCTGCTGCATGAAAAGACCTGAGATAAGATTCCTAGAGTGAGCTCCTAGCTCCTGTTATCCTAGCAGTAATATTCAGCAGAGACCTTCCTTGTGTCTGACTGATATGCTCTATACAGTAGAACTTGTGGATGTTCATTCTTCAGAACAGCATTCTTCCACTTGTCAGGGCAAAATCTGGGAGCAAACAGCATCTCAGCAGAGGAAACCATGCTGTTCAAGCACTGTTGCACAGAAAGCACCAACAAAATTATCCTGCAGAACAGGTCTGACTATTTTTTCATTCATAAAAGAGGCAAGAGTGTTCTCTTTCTCTGTCACTGTCACGCTGTTTTTTCTGAGGTTTTTTAAGCCTTCTACTTGTTCATAAGATGGAGTCAGTTTCTTTAGTTTCTGCACAATATTAAGAGCAGTGTTTAGCTTTTCTCATGCATGAGAACACAAACAAACCCTTTGTTTTCATTCCCTGTCCTTTGTTTACATATTTCTAACCTGAAAATAATGTAATTGACAGCTGGTCTGGCCAGTGGGGTGGAAGGGTAGTAACCCCAGAATCCAGTCCACAACCAGACCCACAAATGTATAAAAATGAAAGAATAAACAGGCTGCTCTGGTTTTTGGGGAGCAACTCTGCACTGCAGACCTCTTGTCTCTGTGTTATCTGTTTGTGTGCTGCTACCACATGTCACCTTCCTTCTCTTGTTTTGCAGACAGTCAGTTAAGCTTCCTCTCCCTCTTTGGATAGGTGTCATTCTGAAGCTAAAAGAACCCACATAGCCATGGGGTGATCACTGCACGCAGTGGAGCAACTAATGCAGAGATCACCTCTTACTAGCAAAAAAAGTAAATGTCTGCAAAGATTAGGGCTGTATACATATCAAAATTTCAGTGATGGGCAAGCCAATCACATCCCTAACTGCTGGACCATCTCTTCTAACAGCAATGAGTTTAGAAAGTTCTTCAGAAATTAATCTTCAAGTCTAGCCTAAGGAAGTGTTTTTATAGCCTTAGTTTTAATGAAGAGCAAGCAGAAAGAAATATTTAGCATTATAACTAATGTCCTCTCTCTCTGATTTTTACACTTGTAAAACCGTCAGTTGGTACTTAGATATTGTGAAGACCATAGAGAAATTGATTTTGATTACACATATGAGTAGGTAGACATTTCGGCACAATACAAATGGATAAAATAAGACACAGTTGTTAACTGAATCTCCTCACTGACATAATAAATTAGGAATTAACTTATCAATCCTTCAAGAGGCACTCTTTGAGTAAAAAATATTTTAAAATAAGTAATGTGCATTTTATAAAGTCTTCAGGAATCCAATGTCTCTGTATTTTAAGACTTCAAGTATGGTGTACCAATTATGCAGCATTTGGCAATATCCATTTGTAAGTTTGTAGCATTCCTCAATATCAGATTTTCTAAGCTGATTTATATGACAGGTAATGAAGAATCAGATTGTGCGTACCCAGAGCAGTTTTAAATGAATGGAAAGATTTTTCTATTTCTTTCTTTTCAGCCAAAAATCATGCTACAACACAAATAAGTCAAGTAAAAGATGCCACAGTGTGAAGAATTAAAAAAAAAAAAAAAAAAAAAAAGTGATTTTTCAGGCAGACTTAAAACCACATTCTCATAAAGTCACAACCCTGAAGAGAAAAAGAAATTAAAACTTTTTAAGGCTACTTTTGCTTTTCATAGATCAGCAGAATATGTTTACACCAGTCACACAGTTAATTGTCTGAATTTTCCTAAAATGCTATGCAAAGTGGTTACCTTGAACCTTGAGGTTTTTATTCAAATATTAAAAATAAAGTACTGTTTTTACTCTCTATCTTTTTAATGGTCTTCTTCAAGGTTTATTGTACTTCAGAATCTGTATTATAAGCCAGGAAGAGCAATTATATCCTAAAGTATGGTGATCACTGCTGAATATGATACTCCAGGTGAAGTATACAACTAGTAATCAGGCATTATTAATTCCATTTAGTTTGATTTATCATCTGTTTCTCCAGAAATTAAATATAGTGTTTCTCTGACATGTGTACTGGAGTTAGAAATTCAACAGCATGTTAGAAGAGATTGGTATGATAATGCCTTGTTGGTCACTACAATGCAGCTTTCTTTAAAGTGTTAACTCTGAATAAACTATTTGCCTACTTATATATATGTAAATATTAATAACTGAAACTTTTGACCTTGACAAACTGTGATCACTAGTACTTGAGCTATCTTGAATCACTTCATTTGTGATATTCTCATTAGATAGTCAAATTAGCTCTAAAATACACCTTCTAATTGCCTCTAAAAAAAAATTCCTGGTCCTCTGATGAGTTGACACACTGTTTTGACACATGTAGCAGAATTTTTTTTTTTTTTTTTGTATGAAGGGTTTTGCAGATGAAAAATCCTTTTCCATAATGAAAATTTTCAATTAAAATGTGCTTTCATTTTGCTTTCCCAACAGTGAAAAGTATAAAATTCTATTTTTATTTATCTAATCTCATTTTAAAATTTTCTTTTCTTTACCTTAATCTTCCTTTGTTTTTCATCCTTCACTTTCTAGTATTATCTAGTCAAAAGATGTAAAGCAGTAAGAAGCTAGTCAGCAGTTCCCTCATATTACATGTATTCTAGAATAGCTAGTATATAGTTACTTACACCCTGCAATAATTTTTTCCTGTAAGTGTATGAGTTGAATAAAGGGGTAGGTAAGGAGATGTGAATCAAAAGACAAAGAAGACGTACACAGAAGTCAGGACAATGTTGTCAGTTAGAATTGTGGTCCTTGTGACCACACTCTTTGTTACTGTAGTGGTAGGAACCAGGTCCTCCTTGTGTTATGTTCAAGATATATAAAAATGGGGACTTAGAAAAACCTGAAGTTCCAGTCAGACTTCAAGTATGACACTTGGCTGCTGCCTCAGCTACAGACATGAATTTCCTAAGTGCCACAAATTTTGATAGCCATTGAAGTTCTTCATACATTGGTAGCTGTACCCATTTGCACATCCCAGTGTGCACCAGCTCTCTCTGGTACCTGTTCTATGCTTAAGGCCAACAAGAATCTATGCTTAGATGATCTCCCAGCTGACATTTCAGAGCCTCAATGCAGCAAAGGGACCAACTTACCAAAAGCAGTAAATTCCACTGGCTTTCAAAGCAGAAGCTGACATGGTATGCCTCCATATCCATAGGTTGATGATTACAATCTTCCAACCATGATAATCAGATTGAAAAATAATTAGCCTGGTGGAAAAAGGAGAATTCTTAGCCACATCAGTGGTTAAGATAATGGTATTCAACAAAGTATGTGGCTGATAAGCCAAGTGAGCTGCAGGGAGATGTCACTTTCTTAGACCGGCCCAACTGCTGATAAAATAAGCGTGGAACTACATGCTCTTCTCCATTTGTGATCTGGTTCCAGTTCAGCAAAACTCTCAAATGCACATCCAAGTGCCACTAAGGAAGCAGACGTCTGTGTGCACTTCATGAGGAGCTAACACTGTTCATCAACTCTGATTCTGGCTCATTAACTATGCAACACTTTATAAAGTGCTTAAGGCCTACAGACAAAATTATATATTTGGAAAATATACCTCTCTTCTTCCCAGATACAGTCAGGACTCAGGAACTGCAGAACTAAAGAAGGCTAACTAGTTAGGTTTACTCAATCACTCATGTTTCCATAGAACAGAATCAGAGAATCATTAGTGCTGGAAAATCACAGAATCACAGAATCACTAGATTGGAAGAGATGTTCAAGATCATTGAGTCCAAACCATTCCCTAACACCTCAACTAAACCATGGCACTGAGTGCCACATCCAATCTTCTTTGAAACACATCCAGTGATGGTGACACCACCACCTCCCCAGGTAGACCATTCCAGTACTTTACCACTTTCTGTAAAAAACTTTTTCCCAATATCCATCTATATTTCCCTTAGCACAGCTTAAGACCTATAAGATCATCAAACCCAACCATTAACCAAAACAGCACAGTTTCACTGGCCTGGTTAGAAGCAAAAAATTTTGTTGTTCCATCCACCCCACTCCTTAGTGGTCTGGTTGTTAATATACAACCCTGGGAGATGTATTTAAAATCTTTCAAGCTGAAGAAGGACATGAATCCAGCTGCGCTTCTTCCCAGATTGCTCATCTAACAGGACCTATTAAACTAGAATTATTTAATTCTTCATTATTTAATCTTTTAAACAACTACATATATATTCTGGAAAGATTAGCAACCTATGACTACCTTGTTAGACAAAAGCATCTCTATAAAATTCTACACAGCATAGCTCACCTTAGGACCCTTTTGCACTTGCTACTGGAAGGTTGCTTGCTTGCTGGCTTTTCTGTGTCCTGTTCTGAGGTCTCTAAATCTGCTGTAGGCAGGACCTTGAAGCTGGGAATGAAGTAGCACAAGTCCTGTCTCAGAGCTAGCCTTTGAGACATAGGAAACAGATGCTTTCTCCTGAATCGGGGTCTACAGAGGAAAACTCTCAACAGCATTAGGAGAAATTTCAGGTCTTCCCATTTTAATCACAAATTGAAAATTAACTAATCACTTTAAAGTTAAACAACTCTTAAAATTACTTTCTATAAACAGATGCACTATTAAAGCTGTTTTGTTTTTAGAGTGATTTTGGAAATGTTAATTTGCATGATCAGTTGGTAGAGAGCATGAGAAATCCATGTGGCTGTATGCTAACATTTTAAATTTTTATTTAAACAGAACAGAAACATACCCTCTTTGATACTCAGATGACCTTCCACATTTCCATGTACAGTATCTATGGATTTTTAAGCATAATTAACAACTTCCATTTCAGTATTTAAGAGCTTCAAGTTCTGTTTCTTTGACAGTCAAAAGCTAATCAATCTTGTTCTCAAATGCTAATACAAGCAATTAAAAATAACATTAATTGAAATACTGCAGGGGCTGTTAGTTTTTTTCTTAACCTCATGGCAACACTAATTTACAGTACTAATTAGTGAATTGCCCTTTGTATTATAATTCTTTAGAAGGGAAAACTGGCCTTTAAAGCCCAACAGAGAGATGCAGATGGTCACTGCACTTTCAGTAAGCTTTCATACTATCAGGATATTCATTTCACCACATAAACTAAACATGATGGATTACATTGTTTACAATGAAGAATATTAATTTCTGCAAAGAAAAATGTGTTGCCCATTTGTTCTGTTGTAAAACATGCAAATATTCTTTATAGAATAGAGTATATTCTGCCCAGTTGTCCTAATTAGAAGAAAGACTATAACTGCCTCATATGAAACACAGGAGAGAAAGGTAAATGGGCAATATGTTATAAAATGGAACAAGACAACTTATGAAATATGGATAAAAATATATAACATATTGATTGTAAACAAATATAATTTAAAACTTCTTGCTGAGCAATTAAAAATTCAAAACAACAAAAAAGTAAAATTAAAACTTATCAAGTAAAAGTTAAAAAATTATTCCTATTCACCTTAATAATCTTTTCCAGAAGATCCAGTTTAATTTGTTGCCATGGCCAGTTTTATTCTCTAAACCAAGGCAGTTAGAATAGTTTCTTTTCCAGAAAATTATCAAAGGCTCATGTGGTTCCTTGATATAGGAATAAGGTTGGGATTTTTTTTAGCGATCACACTATAATCTACGCAAATAAGAATACTGATTCTCCTTGGAAGTACCATTATAGCAACATTCTAACACATAAACATGAAAGTACACTTAGGTCCCTCTATAGTCCTGCAGGCTGATTTTTCATGTTATTTTCATGTATTGCTATTTTGGAAATCTGATAAGAATTTTTCTCTTTTGCGATGGTTTAACATAGTTTGGGTTTTACTTAAGAAAAAAATCCACGAGCTACGAAAGCGATTACCTGTAAGGACCTTGGCAGCTTCCTTCAGACCTGACAGAACCAATCAGCTGGCTAGTTTTGAATAGATGACACCCTGTTAAACCACTTAAGAGAGCTAAATGTGCCTCTGTGAAATCACATTTAAAGGCCCGGGAAAAACTCTTGCTTCCAGCCTTCGAACAGGTGACTGGTTGCTGGCGGGGCCGGGCCCTGCTTTGCTGCAGCGCTGGCCAGGCCGGGCCCCGCTCTGCCCTGCGGCCTGGCCGGCTCAGCCCGCAGTGTGGCTCGGCTGAGATTCTGCCGCCGCCGAGGCCCAACCACGGCCGGCCGGCCCCGCTCCGCTCGGCTTCCTGTGGAGCTGAGCCAGGCCCCAATCTAGCCGTGATCTGCTGAGCCATCCTGCTGGGGCCATGGAAAAATCACGCGGCTGAGAACAGAGGCAGCCCTGTATCCCCATGCAGAAAGCAGCCCTGCAGCTGGAATTGAATGTGGCAGGGGCCAGAAAACAGCCATGCAGCAGAGCGGCTGACATCTGGCAGAGATCACATGGCAATCTGTAGGCCTGGGCAAGATATAAACTCCTTCAGTGCACAGATGAAACTTGCAGACATCAATCTTCTCTGGAGTGAGAGAAAAGAAAAGGGTAAAAAAAACAACAACCAAATTCAGTGAAGAAGGAATCAAATCCCAAATGGGAGGAGTATGAGGGGTTCCTTTAGTCTTGGGCTGAAATTCTCTCGTAAGGCTGTGGTGAAGATATAATTGATACATCAGACTCTTTTGGGGTTTTTTCCTTTTAACTCATGGAATGCACTGGGGGGATGTAGCATTCTAACCACAGCCACAAACAGAGGCACCCACGTTGAACCAAGCAGATATTGAAGTAGCTATGATCCAATGAGAAGCTTGAACAGAGAGAGATGAAAAACCTTGCCCCGTGGATGGAAGAAGAAAACCTCTGTTCCCAGAGATAAAAGAAGATACATTTGCTTTCTCTACTAAGACAGCTCATCCTTAAAATTGTACCCCAATAAGCTGAGGTGACCCATGATGGTAGTTGTGGGAAGACTACCAAACTGTGGGATGGACTTCACAATTGCAGATTTCTGAGAGGCTGCTATATTTGTGAAAATTAAAACCATGAGAGAACTGTTTCTTGTGGGAAAGTCTCCATGGCATGGCAGAAGAGACTCCTCTCCCTAAGTGAACTGAAGAAAGATTATTTTAGAAGTGGTAAACTAACTGAAAATACCAAATATTGTCGCTTTACATTGTCAGTGAGAAAAGAAAGTGGAGTTGAGGGAGGATAAGTGTTCTGAAGGTTTATTCTGATTTCTTAATATTTTTCTTTTAGTTCTGTTAATAAAGTTTTCTTTATAACCTTTGAGGTTTTGAGCCTGCTTTGCTCCTCTCCTAATCCTTATGTTGCAGCAGAAAATGAGTAAATAATTCTAGACCCACTACATTAATTGGTGCATTGGCGGGAAACTCAGATTGGTAAACCAAGACCACTACAGCTTTTTAGCAACAGCTGAATGGAAATATATAATATTTTCCACAGAAGACATCATATGTGCCATGCAGAATACTTGATATACTCCATATATTCACTGGGCTACAGCAATGGGCAGATAAGAGAAGGTGTTGTTTGAAAGAGTAACATGAGAGGTGAGGTGAACACAGACAACTACAGAAAGGTGCCATAAACCAAGTCAATCTCTGAGGGTTTATGTCTGATACATAGGGGTTGCTAATCAAACTCCAACCTTCCAGAAATGCAAATATTCCCTTAGAACAATGGCAGGGCCTAACTGCCAGCAGGAAAATAATTGGTATGTTTGACTTCTTGCTGATGTCATCCCTCACAAGCAGATGGTATACATATAGGGAGACCCTAATTTAAAACATAACACACTTAGGGTTCTGGATTTGAAACTACCAATAAAGCAGCCAGCCTTAGAAAAATAGTATGAAAGTAGATTTTAGACCTTTACTGGGATGTCACTGTTTAAGCAGTAAGAAAACAGGATTGTAAAGACAGCTAACGTAATGATCAGTTACTAATAAATGTTGTATTAAGTAACCTTTATTTTAATTGATTCTGTCCTATTCTTGAAGTTGAGTGTTAGGATCCTCTCCTGTCAGCTTTGTTCCAGACAAACTTGTGTGTAAATAGCCATAGTGGAAGTCTGATGCTAGCTGCAAGATTATGATTTGGTTCTTTGGCTGAAGCTGAAGTACTCAAAAATAATCTAGTGGAGCTTCTCTCAAGTGCAGTATTATGATGGCCTATCCGCATACCTGCACATTTTTAGTACCGGGTATATCCATTTTAACAGAGATTGTGCTGTTAGTACACTCAGATTGCTGTACACAGAGGCAGCAGGATTCCCAGCATGTGCTGCATGGGCCACTGAAGATCTCCTAAGGCTGAAGCTGCAAAAGAACCAAACTTAAACAAACACAAGATCATAAAGTGGTTGGGTTAGATGGGATCTCTCCCACTAGATCAGGTTGCTTAAAGCCCCCTCCAGGCTGGCCTTGAACACTTTCAGGGATGGAGCATCCACCGTTTTGTAGTCTAAGCTCTGTCCCAGAACAATTCTGATATCCATTGTATAAAAGATCCTAATGTCCTAACATTAGGACATAGGCTGGCCAAATATTGAAGTATCATTGCAGCTCGTATCTCAGTTAATTCCTAGATCATGAGAAACTGAACTACATAGCGGTGACATATGCCAGCTACTGAAAAAGAGCAATTCTAAGATTAACCATCAGTGTAAGATCTGAATGTACTTATTTTTCATCTAGTTTCTTCCCCATCTGTAAAATGTGAGACAATACTTAGCATCCTGGGTCTTAGAAGATCACATTAAAAAAGAAGCATGAAAGATTCTCCTCAAAGTAAAAGCAAAATATTATTACTTTTTCCTCTTTTCCTTGCTCTCAAATACCAAAATGTGAAAGTCTTGATTCAAGGACAGCACCTTGATGTAACACTGCCAGAGGTAAAGTACACGTCCTTTGTAAGAATAGAAAAGTACAAAGCCAACAACCTTACTTGTTTAAATATTAAGTCTTCCTGTCTTTTGTGAACAGCTGCAGATTGCAAGCATTGTATATAAAGGTAAAACAACTTGTTTTTAATCTAAGCATCAGAGCTTTGTGATTTTTTTTCCCCCTCACAAGTTACAGACTTTGCACGTGACTTTTTCTTATTGTAGATACCTTATATTAAAAAAAAAAAAAAAAAAAAAAAAAAAAAAAAAAAAAAAAAAAAAAAGTTAAACTTTTCCTCTCCATTGTCAGAAGCAGGTCAGTTAGTGCAATGAACCTCTTACAATTAGAGTGTGATAAAGCTAGGGGTCTCTAACAGAAAATTTGAGTCTATGTTATATTTAGAATGAGAGGAAATGGCCTCGAGTTGCTCTAGGGGTGGTTTAGATGGGATATTAGGAAAAACACCTTCAATGAAAGGGTGGCCTGGCATTGGGACAGGCTGCCCAGGGAAATGGTTGAGTCCACCACCCCTGAGGATATTAAGAAGTGTAAATGTACCACTAAGGGACATGGTTCAGTGGCGGACTCGGGTGATATAAATTAATAGTTGGACGCAATGATCTTAGAGGTCATTTCCAACCCAGATGCTTCTGTAATTCCATGATCTTACAGGAATAGATTGTCACATTTCTACACGACTTTTGTCTGAAAACTTTTTACCTACTCCAGTTCAGACTGTGCCCTTCTAAGTTGAGGTTTATTTGGACTGCACCTAAGGCAGGCTGTTGCTCCATGAAATTAAATACTCCTAAGATACTCATCTAAGAAAAACTTCTTTTGTTTCTTCCTTCTTCTTTAAAGAAAGTGAGGAGCCAGGGCAGTGACTTGCTACTGGTGCTACAAGGCTCCACATCAGTACCATCCTTGCATTTCAAAAAAGTGGGGTTTTGTTCCAATCTTCTGCTGCTCTTTCTCACAGAATTTCTCTGGGAATGAGGGAGCATTTAATCTAATTTTTCAGAGATATCATATAAAACATATAAAACAGTTGGATGTCATCACAAGAAATGGTTAAAATTGAAATACAGCCTGCAAATTCAATGTGCAATGTGTATAGGTTCACATTTTTGTATTCCAGTTTTAAATGAGTCAGTGCTCCAAAATGCAACACTTACCCTTTATAACCTTTCTTCCTATGTAAATCAGGGGATTAGTCTTTCCCTGGTGCTCATAAAGCATTGGCAGTAAGGTTAACAGACTCAAATACAGTACTGTTTTAATCATGGAGTTGTTCAACTCCCCTTCTCTACACTTACACAAGTTCTGGTATAGTTTAGGTTGGAGGACCATAGTAGGACATTAAACTTCTGTAGTGGGTTGACCTTAGCTGGATTCCAGGCACCCACCAAAGCTGCTCTATCACTCTCCTCTGGAGCTGGACAGGGGAGAGAAAATATAATGAAGGAGTCATCAGTTGAGATAAGGACAGGGAGAGATCACTCACCAATTACCACTATGTGTAAAACATACTCAACTTCAGGATATTAACTGAATTTATTACTAACAAAGTCATAGCAGAATAATGAGAAATAAAATAAATCTTAAAACCACCTTCCTCTCATCCCTCCCTCCTTCCCAAGCTCTACTTCCTCTCCACAGAATGACAGGGACATGGGGACTGTCACTTCATCACACCTTGCTCCTACTGCTGCTCAGCGAGGGGAGTCGCCTGCTCCAGATGGGCTCCTTCCTACAGGAGAGAGTTCTCCGCAAACTGCTGCAGCATGGGTCACTCTTCCATGGGGTGCAGTCCTTCAGGCACAGTCTGCTCCAATGGGGTCCATCACAGGGCCACAGGTCCTACTAGGAAACCTGCTCCAGGAGGGGCTGCTTTCTTCATGTGTCTGTGGGTCCTGGCAAGGAGTCTGCTCCAGCATGGGTTTCCCAGGGATTCACAGCCCTCTCTCAGGCATCCACCTGCACTGGCATGGACCTCCTCCACACCTCTGCATCCCTGTGGTCCTCCATGGGCTGCAGGGTCACAGCTGCTTCACCATGGTCTGCACCATGGTCTGCAGGTGAGTCCCAGCTCTGGTGTCTCATGCACCTCCTCCCCTCCTGCATTGACTTTGGTGTCTGCAGAGCTGCTCCCCTCACATATTTTCAACCCACTCTTCTCTGGCTGCAATTATATCTGCACAATAATATCTTTCCTTCTTAAATATGTTGCTACAGAGGCATTACTACCATTCCTGATGGGCTTGGCCTTGCCCAGTGGCAGGTCCATCCTGGAGCTGACTGGCATTGGCTCTGTGGGATGTAGAAGAAGCCTCTGGGAACTTAGTACAGAAGCCACCCCAATAGCCTCCCCAGTACCAAACCCAACACAGCTGCACAAACCCAACACAGCTTCTCTTCCTTTCCTTCAGATTTATCTATTAAAACCAATCTGTGCAGCATCCTTCTACCTCAGTCCTGTAAGCTAATGAGTGCAAGACAGTGTTTCTTTCTCCTCCCAGATACAATTTTTTCAAGACATTTCGGAGCCTAATTTGGGTGATGGCTTAGTGTTGTGAAATTCAAGATGAGTTAAGCAGATAATTTAGATTTTTTTAAGTGGAACTTCTTACAATTTCCTCTCAATGTGAGAAACTGAATGCACTGTGTGTATATTAAGTACAAGGCTACAAACCAATTTCCAGTTACATTCTGCAGCACAGTAGACAAGCAGCATGCATGATTTAGCCCCCACACAAACCCTAATAGCAAATTGTTATTTAAGTAATATGCATATGCCATGAAACAAATTAGTATAACCACATTATTGTTTGACTTCTCTATGTCACGAATGTTGTGGTACAGATTTTGTTAGATAAGTAAGGCAACTGTTCAGGTCTTTGTTCTTTCATTAACACCAGACTGTATTGCACTTCCCGGTATTGTGTCACAGGCTTGGCCATACCTGATTTGTCTACCTACATAAATATGGTGGTGGATGTGAGACAAGAATTACAAAAATTAACAAGGAACAATTGCCTGCATAGCTATTTGGAGATTTTCTTGGAAAAAGTATGAAGAGAAATTACAAGAAACTTTACAATGCTCATATAACCTGGATAATCAAAACCAGGTAAAAATTAAGAGGAGAGAGCCTGGACTCTTTTTTGACTGGTTTAACTAAGAAGATAAACCAAATCTAAACTGCTTATTTCTTCCATATTCCTAGAAATATAACCCTGCATGTCACTTATTATACATATGCTCATTTTTTAAAAAGAAATGTAACAGCAAAAACCCATCTCTGAAGAATAAAGGATGTTGCTACCATAAGGCAAAGGGAGAAACAGGAAAAAAAAAATTGTCCCTAAAAACACCACTGAGGCCACAGCTGCTACATTTATGTGGATTCAGTAGTGGAAATATGGCTCTGGTTTTGTGACAGAAAAATATTGCCTGGGTAAAACTAACAAAAATCTGCCTCTAATATGTGAACTGCACAACATTATGCTTTTATTAGAAAATAAGCCATTGAGGAACCTGCAGTGTACTCCTGTCTGTGTTAAGTAGACTAAACAGGGAAACAAGTCGTATGTTTGATTTGTGATGTGCCTAAATCTTGGGGGAAAAAAAGTACTACATATCAAACCTCTGTTCAAAAGAGTGTTGCATGGAAACATAAGTGAGATTGACAGAATGTCTGTTGGTCCAAGGAGGTTGGAACAGATGTGATAAGCATTTTTCCCCTCTTGTTTGTACTGCTTTTTATTTAAAACTATTAAAAAGAAGGGGAAAAAGCAAATCTAATTCTAAGATGAGACACAAAAATCATACCCACAGTGAACTTTTTATATACTGTTGCCTTGGTAATAGAATGGTCTCCAAATACAGTGAATTTCATGCTGACACTCTGATTAGAAAAACACATTAGGAGTTCATTATTTCTAAGCCCTAAGCAGGATTTTCTAACACTACTTGCTACATTGTGCACTAGCTCTTGTCTGCATTGGCTAGTCAAGTCATCCTGGTTTTTTGTTTCTTCAGGAAGTGGACCACCATAAAAAATTTCTGTAAAAGGTATTATTTCAGCTTCAAAGAATGAATGCTTCCTAGCCTGAAGATGTACACACTACATCACTATAGACAAGCCTTCTCTCCTTTGTCATCCTTGATAAAATTTTGTTTATTTGGGATATGGTTTCATGCTAAACACCTCTAACCATAACAGAAGAAATATTCCACTACTGGATAGTGACTATCTTTGACTGGCTGCTGTGATGTCTGGATACAATGGTGACAGGCACATTATAAATAGGCATAGATCTCCCTGCCTCTATTAGGCCATTTATCACTTTGTTTGGAAGATCTTCTAATTACTCTGCCAATGTAGGTGGTCACAGTAGCTGAAGGAGTTGCTTTAGGTAGACTGCCAGATATCTAATTTGTCTTGTCATCCTTCACATTAAGTGCCTATTTCTTGTAGGGTCATTTCTCTGTGCTCATTCTTCCTTGATAGCTCTGTTACCTTTGACACCATAGGCCGCCTATTACTCCATAAGAAACTCCCACCCTTAGGTTTATGTGGCACCAACTCACTGTTTCTTCATCTGGTTGACAGAATTAGAGTTAGTGCTGATGGATCCTTATTTCTTCTGCTGGCATCTCTCAAGGCTCTGTCATTATTCCCTTTTCTCTCCAAGTCACTGTCTGGATGTCTTTGCCAGCTGTCCTGGACCCACTTATTTCCCAGTATTAATGACTCTTAAATCTGGGTTTCTGCCTGCAGCCTTGCTTCTGTGGTGTCCTGGACTCCTCATGGCTTCCTTAGATGCTGCATGCCTAAGGATGAATGTGCAACTTACTTCATGGCAGCTTTGCTCTTTATCACCATTTTATGCACATGCCTCATGGTTGTATTCTTATAACCATGACTATTCCTTCGATTGCTTCCTTGCAAGCATTTCCTTCTAAAATACTGTTACCTCCATCACTGTTCTTCTATTTCCTCTGCCTAATTTTACCAAAATTCTTTTGCTATGGACTGAATTGAATCTGCTCTGACCTTTATTCTGCTTTGGTATTACCTCCCGTTCTATTTGTTATAAAACTTGCTCCTTAAGGCAATTCCCTACCTTTCTAAATCAGCAAATTTGGCATATGTGTATGCTAAAGTATTTTGAGACTAAATCTGAAAAATATAAAAAAGTTTATTTGTTCAAAATAAAGTATACTCTTAAGCCATTATGGTAAAAAACTTTGACACCCTGAATATTTGTAACACTATCAAAAATATTTACTTTATACCATGGCGGTAAACTGTGTCTCTGTGGAAGTACTGTTTATATCTTCATGAACATGATATAAGATTTTCCACTGCAATGTATTATACAGTAATTTCTAATTATTTTCATCTAAAAATGTACAGCTGTAGCAAGCTGTAACATGGGAATGTTGCTTTCCAGACTGAAGCAAAGCTAGTATCTCTATCTAGTCCTGCCCCAAATGATAAAAGAACAGGAGATGAATTTTGAACCTGATTATCACATAGAGTAGGCATATATATTCTCAGAGGCTACATCTGACCACTCTTCCAGGTCTGTGATGGTAGATACAGGGAATGTTTTATTTTACAACAGTCACAGCATAAGATAGGCAGAAAAAAAATCTCAATTACATTTTATGCAGTTATATAGCTTCATAGGAATGAAAACAGTTGAATAAATTACTTATCTGATAGACAACAAGCACATCCAGGCAGGTAAGAAGGAGTTTTGTAATTGGTGGTACTGGGTAAACGTCAGGCCATTTTAAGCACATTGAGTCAGATTTGAATCATCATGTTAGAAGTTTATTCAGCAACAAGACAATCTCCTTTGTGGCTATGAAATACTGGAAGTCTACTGGTGATTACTCAGAGATTTCAAACTGCTGAGTATTTTCCACTTTCCTCTATTTTTCCTTTCATATTAACATTGCACTGTGAAGTTAAACACTGAAGATCAGTCGACACATAGTGAGAAATAGCGAAAATTTCCCAAGAACAGCATTTTCAAAGTGTTGTTCTGAAAGTGACTACTTTATGGTACCTAAAATCTGCAGAGCAAGAAGATTCCTAAGTATCCAAGCAAACATTATCAACTAACTACTTGGCATATTAATAATGGAAATAATGGAGGGAACCCCTGGATATAATGTAATAAACCTGTTTATCATAACTGCAGGATTTGTCTCTTAACTGAGAAGTGCTCCAGATATGGCCACTGATGGCCAGGATCATGAATATTCAGAACAGGTATGTAGCTGCCCTTTATCCAGCATGGATAAAGAGATTAACCTCAAGCTCTGACTGTGCAGAAATCCATAGTAGAGCTTACAGTTGTGGGGGAAAAAAAAAAAGAAAACAAACAAAAAACCCCACAAAACAAACAAACAAACAAACCCAAAAACTAAAAAACCCAAACCCAACCCCAAACCTTGACATTTCCATTAATGAGTACCAGCATGGAGGGTTAATTTATGAGAGATGGTGTAGGAATGCTCACAGCTGAACTGTGTCCCACCATGACAACCTGATTGTCATTATTCTGTAAAAAACACTTTCTGCTCTCCCTGCCTCAGTGTGTCTACAGAAATTTTCCCAGCTTTTAAGATGTACTTTTAACAAACATTGGATCAAATACAACCTGAGTTCATCTACATTAGCCATTTAATCTGAGAGAAAGTTTTACCTCCCTTGCCTAATGTGACTTTAGTATAACAATCAAAATGATAGTATATGGTATTTGCTGAAAATACTTGTTTACTCCTGATCTCTTCTCATCCCTTTTGGGTCCTTGTAAGGAGATATTGGCTATTCCTTATCTGTTGGAGTCCAGGGCATTCCTTTGGCTGCCCTGGAGGGTCGGAGACCTGGACAGGAGGGTCTGGGACCCCGGCCCAGAGCCCAGAGGGACACTGGCTTTGATCTCAGTCCATGGGAAAGGCTTCCTGCACTGCAGGAGGGATTGCAGGCCACTAGAGTGTGAAAGGTAGTAGTTTAGCTTATCACAGAGTGAAAAAACAGTAGATTTGGGTTTTTGGCATTGAAGTGAATGGGGGCAAGATGGAGGATTTGGGGCGTTGTCTCCTGCTTCTTCTTTCTTCTTCCCTCACTCCATTTTCAGCAGTGACAGTGGCACAAAGTAGTTTAAAGAGATTGAGTCAAAGTAGAGATGACCTGTTTAGTATAAGTGATAGGTATTGGCAAGTAATGATAAATAAAAAATACGTAGCAATTAGTATAAAAGATAACGACAGCCCCATTCGGGAGGAGTCGAGGAGTCAAGGAGTCGAGGAATCGAGGAGTCAAGGAGTTACCAGATGCCCGAGCAGCTGCAAAGACCTTTGTGGGGCACTGAGAAAATTGTAAGATAAGAAATAATAAACGAAGTGTGCAACCTTGAAAAATCAGAACCTGAAGACTCCGTCTCTTTCTTGTGTTTGGCTCAGAGCTTTGCAGAGGGCAAAAGACTCTAAAACCACCTGAATCTCGGGGAAAAAACCCGACACTTATCAATACAGATGACAATACTGAATTGTGTATTCGCAGAAAGAGAAATTTCACAGAAATTTGTGAGGACAGGAGACCCAGAGAAAGTGTCCCATACTTAAAATGAAAATATCAAATCTTGGTTTGATCTTGGTTTTACAGAAGTCATTGCACATAAACATTTTCACTTACCTAATTTTAGAGTGAGGACAATTACTAAGTTGCAGGTATTTGGATACCTGTTTCCTACTGGTTTGCCATTTATGCTCTTGTTCATCATCAACCATGTTTATTTTTTCTGAACAAAAGGCTTATATATTTGTACTATGCAATCAATACTTATTCAAAAAATAAGATTCTTCATAGACCACAAAATGAGAACTGGGAAATACACTTTTCTGAAAAGTTCTGGAATTGACGTATTACAATATGCAGAATCTGTCTCACAACCAAAAAACATTCAATCATGCAAGTGGCATGTACAGGCAGATGATATATATGGATTTAAATAGATGTTTAATAATACAGAGAATAAAAAAGAACATTAATTTAATATCAGGTGTATGACTGTGACTCATACCTAGACCGAGTTAGCAAATTTTACAGAAACACAAAGGGGAAAAAATTGACCTGAATAATGGAATTAGACAAGAGCGAGACTTATATTTCAACAACATAAACAAAAAAGCTCAGGAGAAAGACCAAAGAAAGGTAATCAAAATTCTAGTAATATAAGTGCCAATCTGGGTTGCTGACACAGATGTATGACATAAAGATGCCATACAGCATCACTATTTTTACACTTTCTGAAAGTCTAAATATTTGATTTATATTTCTCTGTATGGAAAGGATTAGGAAATACTATTGAAAACATCTAAAGAAGTTTTCTATACATCCACTGAGATTCCAAAAATATTAATGCCTTTTTGTGAAGGGTGATGGGACTCAGAACCTCCTACTCAATGGAATGTATTTTTGTATGAAATTAGGTTTTGGTTGCATTGACATTAGAAGCAAATCTCCTACTGGTCTTGGAATATGGAACTTTATCTATGTGATATGTTCAGCCATCTTCACATAAAAATTCCTGTGTGCAGTTCTGGTCACTGCAATATAAGAAAGACGTTAAGCAGTTAGAGAGCGTCCAGAAGAGGGCAACAAAGATGGTGAAGGGAATATGAGGAGCAGCTGAGGTCACTGTTTTTTCAACCTGGAGGAGATTGAGAGGAGACCTCATTGCATTCTATAGCTTCCTCATTAGGGGAAGAGGAGGGACAGACACTGTTCTCTTCTCCCTGGTAACCAGTGACAAGACCCAAGGGAATGGCGTGAAGTTGTGTCAGGGGAGGTTTAGGTTGGATGTCAGGAAGAGATTCTTCCCCGCAGAGAGAAGCTGGGCACTGGAACAGGCTCCCCATGGAAGTGGTCACAGCACCAATCCTGACAGAGCTCTAGAAGCATCTGGATGACACTCTTGGTGTGACTCCTGGAGATGATGCTGAGCAGGGCTGGGAGTTGGACTCAATGATCCTGGTCCCTTCCATCTCAGTGTAATCTGTGATCCCTGTCTAACAATTCCACTCACAAGAATGTCAAATACACATTCAGGTAAACTAAAAAACTTTGTCCCAGCTACACGGATTCCATCTTAACGGAGACTTCAAGGTTGCACTTGTGTAACGGAAGGGCAGATTTACCATATCACACTTGGAGTCCCAACTGACACTACACAAACCACACTCTGATCAGGTATGTCAGAACTAACAAAAAGGCTCAATTTCAGTTCCAAATTCAATTTTCTCATTGTAAAAGAAACATCTGAATATGAGTGTAATTTTACCTCATCACCAATCAAAAAGAATTTTTTTTTTTCTTAAAGCAAGAAACAGGAGAAGGAGAAGCACTATTAACAGTCCAGCATCACATGCACTGGCTTCCCCAAAATAGATGGATTAAGACAAGAAAAACTTTTTGGGTATAGAAACAGATTTGTGTCTAAAGCCCCTAAGGAATTTTTAAAACCCTAAAGAATCTGTTTAATTAACATCCACAGTGTCCTTTCAAGTGAAATAATTTCAGAGTTACAGTGCAGACCTGTTAAACAAATTGCTAGTTGGGAAAAAAATCCAAGTCTGTTGGTAGCTCTTCTGTTTCAGATGCCTACACAGACACACCTACACACACACAGACACACACACACATATATATGGCAATGGCTGGCGCAAGATTTAAGCAATATTAGGTTATTTTAAGGAGGAGTGGTGGTTTAAATTTACACCCAGTTGGTGAAAACTAGTGGCTGTAGTGCAGATATGCCAGGCTACACTAGGAAATAGATGTCTCTCTGCACCCCAGACTAGCAGAGAATAGATGCTTTAACCAGATCATTTTCTATAATAGATCAATACTCTGTTGTTTTACAGATTCAGGTACATATAGTCGTTTGGCTGTTAAAAAAATCAATACAAATATAGTGCCATCTTTGCAGCTGGGACCAGTGCAAGGGAGTAGGATGATACAGCAAAGTGTCTTCTTCAGCTCATGTCCAGCCACTCCACTGCTTCTCTAAACCCTCTCAAATTTAATGAAATTCTGCAGGACAAGGAAAGTGTTCACTGCTCTACAGAGTGAACTGCTTCTCACCCTTGGAAAGTATAAAATATCAACTCTGCAGCAAGGCTGTAGTTATTACTGGTAGGAGGCTAAAACAAGGCATTTGTTTCACAGTGTCCACCTTCCTTTTTCTGTTCTGAAGTCTTTTGCATAACTATAGCAACCATGCAGCAGAGTCACACTTCCAGCTATCTGTGACAAAGAGTGATGTCTCTGCTGTTACCTGATTTGCTTTTGTTGCACACAGAAGTGATGCTATCCCACAGTATGCTTTGTACGTAATTTATAAGCATTGCTTATAAATTAATAAAACCAGGGTTCTGGAAAACCTTTTTGTTTAAGTAAAGACATTTTTCATATCATATTAATCTTCTCTATTACAACTCTCATACAGGTGCACACAGTTTGCTTATTTAAAAGCATAGATTACAACTGAAAGAATTAAAATGGACTTTCCATGACTAAAACTGACTATGGAAAGGATGCAGCAGAACACTGCCACCTCCAGTTACAGACCATGCACAGAACATACTGAGTGTGTTATTCTGTCTCTTAATCAGAATAAATGGTAAACAGGCATGAGCTCTGGCAAAACGCTCAGGCTGACTGCCAGTGCAGAGGCATACATGCATTTGAGCCTTTGATTACAGCTGATCTATAGAAAAAGCACCAAAAACCTGATACCACAGAAAGAAATAAATCATCACTTCCCACATACTATTATGATCAAGTTGCCACATCAGAAAAATTCTTTTTACTAGAGACATTCAATTAAGGACTTTAATCTCTAACTTCAAAGCTTTCCTTGCTTAGCATACATTGGGTACAAGGAAAGGCAATCTAGCCTTCATCTTTTCCTGTGTCCTTGCTCTCTCCTTGTCCAGGATGAACTTCTCAAGTAGTTCTAAAATTCTGTGGGATAGCCTATGATGTGTGAAAGTATGCACAGGGAGGACACATCCAGGCTGAATCATGAATGCTCATGACCCAACAGAGGTGAGGGTTTAGACTGAAATACTGCACTAACATGGGATGCTTTTTTTTCGGCCTATGTGAAGAGATAAGTGTCATCCAAATACTGTAAAACAAGAAGAACAGATTTACAGCTGATTAGGTGGAGAGGATGATGATGGTTGCTGCTTACCACTATACAGAGGATGAAAAGACATGAGATAATATCAGTAAAACATATGAAGTGTGAGAATACATCTCCTGAGTGCCAGGTGGGCAAAACCTCATAAAGTTTCTGTACCTAGTATCTCATGATGGCTAGAGCAGACTTTTGAACTTAGGTTCCAGCTAAGGCTTATTGCTGGCACACTGTCCTCCTCACCTCTCCTTTCCATCTCAGCTGCGTTGGCCACACTCTTGAGACCTTCTGTCTTCCTGCTTCAGCCACTAAGCCATGCAACATACACCTCTGCCTTCTACATTGGACTGATATTTTGTCCTCTATCACTTCTCCAGTCTTAGATCTGAAACTGCTCCTTGCCTTTTCCTTGGCTGAAATTGCATCAGAGTTTACTTGAAACACGTATTTCCTGTCAGATCAGCCACCAAGCTGTAACACTTGTTATTAGTACAGTCTCATGTTCTGGGTATGATTTGTTTGGAGAGAAAGTGAGAAACTGAATGAAGCTGAAAGAAAAGCAAAAGGTATCAAGAGATGGAAAAAATAAATTATGAGTTAAGACCAAGAGAAAAGATAAATATGCACAGTCTGACTAAGTGACATCTTGCTGGAGAAGAGGAAACAGGTACCCACAGGTGTATGAATAAACACAAAAGGAAAAAATACATAGCACAGCACATAGTAGCAGTAGGGAAGAAAAGAAGGAAATATATTGAGATTAAATGAGATATATTAGGGAAATTGCCTTCCAAGTCGGAGTCTTACAATAATATTAACATTCTACTTTTAAAACAATTTGTGGAATATAATTAACCTTTAAAAAAATCTTTATCTTTAAAGATAAAGCCATTACCATTTCACACCAATATATGATTACACCATTTAAAACCCTATCACTGCCCGCATAAATGAGAGTTATTCTCAGAGAGAAGAACAAGTAAGAACAACCAATGAGCTAATAGGATGGAATATGTTTCCCTATATCTCTGGAAGAATCTCAGGTGGTTTTCTCATTGAAAATAAGCATACCATAAATGCAATTATGGTGAAGGAGGGCAGAATTCTTTCAGCCAGGAAAAACAAACAAACAAAACAAGACAAAACAACAAAAAAAAAACCAAAATGAACAAACAAACAAACAAAACAAACAAACAAACAAACCCACCAAAACACCACAACCAAAAAAACCCTCACATAAACCCCAAAAGATTTGAAAGATTTGGGGGATATATAAATATTCAAATCTGAAATCTCCCCAAAGAAACAGTTTGATTTTTCTTTACAAAATGAGGTATATATTTTCAAATTGTCCTGACTTCAAAATTTACAATAACTTAGAATTATCTAAAAATCAAAATCATATACCCTGGATCACTTCATTCCTTTTTGTTTGTTTGTTTTAGCTTTGTCTTCTGGCTAATAAAAGAATTATTTATGCAAATCTGGTCCCATAAAACCAGTGTCTAATACTGCCAGGGTACGCCTCATACCAGATCTCTTTAATGATTCATGAATAGTCATTGCAGACAGCACTCCTATATTTATAGAATTAAAAACCAAGAGATCATAAGGTCATCTAGGTTTATCTTCAGTGAATCATAGGCTCTTAAATTTCACTAGTTTCCCTAGTATATATCCAAGACTCATATTTGACTAAGGTGTATTTTCTGAACTACACTGAGCACTGATGTGAAGGCAAGAGGTGCAGAACCCAGTCCTCCCGACAATCGGTGCCAATATTTAATTGCTTACACTGTTAAAAAATGTGTCTGATTTCTCATTTGAATTTGTCTGGCGTCCAGCCATTGGTTCTTTTTATGCTTTTCTTCACCAGATTAAAGAGCTCTTTTAGTACCTAGTATATTTTTCCCGTGAAGGTACCTGTACACTGTAATCAAGTCACCTCTCAATCTTCTTGTTGATAAGGTAGACAGATTGAGCTCTTTTAGAGTCCCCCAGTAAGGCATTTTCTCCAGCCCTCAAATCATTTTTGTGGCTCCTTCCTGAGCTCTCTCCCATTTTTCATTGTCCTTTTAAAAAAGTGGACACTAGCACTGATGAAATATTCCAGTAGCTGTCTCACCAGTTCCTCATGCTCTTTGCTGTACTTATTCATCCTCTGAAGAAAGGCAGAGCTAGTCAGAAGGCACCATCTGGTGAGGAAGTCTGACTGGTAGGGGGCAGATTTAAATACTTAAAAAGTAGCAGAGGGGAGGGTGGAATGGGCAAAGGACATTTAAAGACTGACTTGCTAGACTATGATCATTCTTAGTTTCCCCAGGAGGTTAGTGAATTCTTCTCCCTTGGACTGCTATTGCCTGTGTTTAAAAAAGTGAATAGCAGCAGACTATAAAATATGGAAAATGAAAATTTCATTGGGATTACACATGAATGAGAAAAATCAGCATCTGCCTGCTGGAAAACACAGGACTAATGGGGATACGGCAAGCAGGAGAAAAAAAAAATCTGAGAAATGCCATAATAGTCTAATAGGAACAAAAAAAAATGCACAAAAGCATGTAAATGGGAAGGGGATTCCATGACCCTAATCAATGTTGTAACCTATATTTAAAAAGCACTGGATTACTGAAGTTCAGCATGCAGGTCCAGTATTGAAGCTAAGGCCCACCCCTCAAAGCCAACACCTGAGACGTGACACTGATGATTTTTCCCCACTCAGCTCTGAAAATTGCATTTCTTAGTGAAAGATCCCTTTTAGAAGCTTATAAAGATGTTGAGTAAAGGAAAGGATGTAGAACCTGGAGACTGTTTACTTATGCACCCAGCTGCTCCTAACTGCTGGGGTAGCTCATGAAAAAAAGACTGCCAGACAAGCATAAAGCTGGTTGGTGAGATCAGAGGCGACAGTCTGAGTTGCAGATATAAAAGGCATGCAAGTCCAAGAGAGAGCTTTCAAATGACTTTCAGAAGCTGCAGAAGCCAAAAGCACTCCCTTCTCCCCTTCTGCAAAGATTAAAGCATTTCTCTCTGTCTCCTCATTCAGCCATGCTTATTCATTCCTTTAGGATCTGTAGATTTGGTTTTTACAATGCATGGTGACTGAGGAATAAACTTGAAAAGTGCATGACAGCTCCAGTTGTTACAGCATGATCCTCCATACTACAGTGAAGGTATTAGTCCAGGCAAAAATATACTGCCTGAGCTCTTCACTGTCCCTGTATCTGTAGTAAGACAAGCATTGGTTTGTCACTTTTTAAAAAATCATCCAAGTAATCAGTAAAAATCCATTATAAAGGATACACAGTATAAAAACCCATGATTTTGAAATCTCCTTGTAAAATTATGCTTCATATAATTTCTTATACTTCCAAGAAAGAAGAGTGCAAACTACCGTAATACTGTTGTTGGTTTCTGACTTATTTACAGAAACATTCAAACACCTAAGGCACATACAGTTGACTGTTTCTGAAAAATCAAAGCTTTTTTTTTTTGCTCAAGCCCTTTACTAAAGTCCCATAGCAGCTGTCCATATAAATTTTATTATTCCATACCAACAAATTAGGCAACACAAAGAACATCAATAAAGAACTACACTTTAGCTGCAAAGACATTGAGGGTTTCTAGGAATTCGAAAGTCTTGCTAGGCCTAACCCAATGGTGTTACTGAGGGAACAAAAAGGAAGACTAACATGGAAGTGTCTTAAAGCTTTTTAAATACTGAAACAGAGGAGGCATGGTGTGAGATGCAAGAGAAGGAACCTTTGCAGACATTCTTTCCTTGTTTTGCAAACAGCCATTGCAGAGGCATTATTTTCCCCTCTAATTCCCCTTGAGCCTAACACTAGCATACTTGCCATACAAGTCCAGTTCCCTCCAGATTTTCTCCATAATTCAAGATTATTACAAAAGCCCTACATTCTCAAGCTTCCAAGTCACTGTTACACTGTGCAAATGTGCCAGGACGCACAGTTTGGAAATAGAACATAGAATTACTATAAACATTAGGAAGGTCTTTACTTTCAGGTGTTACTTTTACAAAGTAAAATAGTGACACCAATAGAGGGTTCCTTCTTTGAGGGAATAACAAGGAAATACACTTAACTGCTACATTATCGCAAGAAAATTAAATTTAAAAGTAAATTTTTAAGCATTTATCATGAACATGATAAAATTGATTCTCCTTTTGAGAACTTCCTTTTCTTATATTTCCTTCTTTCTTTAAAATGACTTGTTGGGGAACTCTAAGAAACTTCATGTAGCTAGTCTTTTTTATTCTAGCATGAAGAAGTAAAAGCTTTGGGGTGTTTTCCAATTTATATATTCTAAATGGTGTTATACCCAGACAGATGCAGCATTTTTATAGAGGTATAATGCTTTGCACTTATTTTACTATTTGATGATTTGATTTTTTTTTATTTCCAAGAAATATAATCATCCATCTTTTTTCTGGGCAAATTATTCCACCGTGAAATAGAATTATTAACTCCTCAAAAATCTTCTGTTCAAACATCAGACTTGCTTCAATAGGGATAAGTGTCCTTAATATGTTTGAAATAGTAACATTTTGTATTTAATTTGCAGCTACTATACAAGTTCACTAGATGACTTTCCCGTTACAGTTTTTGACAGATGTACACCTTTCATTCAGGCACATGTTCATGTTCTCTGATATGAATGTTTATTTCAAAATGTCTGTTAGCAGCAGGAATGTGACATTGCACATACAGAGTCAGAGCAGGAGAGCAGAAAAATCCAGATACTATTCCTGTTATTATCCCATCTGATTTTTGACCTTAGCTAAATTACACTGAACTTGTGCTACCTCAATTTCCCTAGTTTAACACTGATATCGAGATAATTCATTCCCTGTGTAACAAAGTTAAGTATTTCCTTATATAAAAATGTGAGAACCCTTAGCAAAATTGATTCAATGCAAATAAGTTAATGCAATGCTATGGTTGAGAATCTGAACAGAGAACTCCAAAAAAAATGCGAAGGCAAACTCCCACAGCAATTATAAAGTAGGTCATATTGAACGTATGTGTTAATGCATGAAGGGGCATATACTTGCTCAGTAAAAATCGCAGTGGCTTTCAACAACCAGGCACACGAGTTCAAATCCAAGGCACTGTTTTTATAGCCTGAAAGGTCTATTTTCATTTAACAAGACTGTATAAGAGCATTGTTTGCATTACGTCCAATCATTTCTGATACTATCCTCTATTGATCAATGTTTTCTTTCCTTTTATATTGACACTGTGGCAGTGTATATGTAGAACTGCAATGACACTACTTGATTTGACATTGTACATTCCCTGTACAGCTGCATTTATATAATTTGCAGCCCTTTAGAATGACAATAACTCCCATGAAATCAAATGATAAGTTATTATTATCACAGAAACATAATGAAAAATAACTAGCTTGGAAGCTGGATAGTAATATATTAGCTACCAACCCAAGCACTTCAAAACACAGTTGCTTTTTTTAATACAGTAGATCCTAACTAAGTTTATCTTCTCGTTTTTCTTCTATTTGCAGTTCTAAAAATGTGCTTTGGAAAAGATTCATTTGTCAGTAATTGCCAAATGAACATAAGGGTGATCATATCACAGGTCCATCTACTTAAATGGTCAACAGCAGACACTTAAGCAGATGAGAAGCAGAGCATTAATATGCCCGGTGTAAAGTACTTAGGAACATATGAACATCTTGGTATAAAAGTTGTACCATCACAACAGCATTTTTTTTCATAATACAGCAAATTTTCATAATATTTTTGGTAATATGCTCTGCCCTAAGAAGAAATATGTTTCCTGTTGTATATTAAAAGACAAAATCTCTTTTTCTGGAATATAAATCCTTGACTTAGAAGTGATAGATATCTAAATACAGATGTTTATTCTAATAAATTGAACTTATCTCTCAATTACAGGAAAGATATATAACTATGTGGAAAAGCTTAGTCAAACTGTATTACACATTAATGTAGTTTTTGCTAATAGTGAGCCTGTATATAATCCTAAGAAAGAATTTAGAATGTACTTAATGGGCCAGAGTTATTTAAAATGGTATTATCTTAAAAAAGAAAAGATATAAATTAAAAGCTGTCTCAAAGACACAACACCACCACAGTATTTTTAATGATGTGACTTCTGAAAGGTAACCCCATATGAAGCATGTGGTTTAGAACTGATATCAAACTCAATGATGCTATGTGCTATCCACATCTGATTAATTTAAATTCACAATTTTCATAAAAGATGGTTTATTCATCATAAAGGCCAAAATCCCTTCTTTTTATTTGTGATTGTTTTTCCAGTGGAGTTGTCATTGTCTTTCATCTTGTACAATTAAAAAAAAACCCAAACAAAATAAAACGAGAATCAAAAAACTATAGTAGCTCCTTCTGATGTGGGGATTAGATGGCACATGTAAAAATCATTTTGTACAGTAACTCTCTAAAGTGCAAGTGAGCAATAATTGTCTCTAACTTTCTGGCCACATAGGTGTGATTTAGAGATTAGAAACTGGTTAACTATTGAGATCCCCAGTTTTTGCTTGCACAGCTAAGGCAAACAGCAGCAAAACTGAAAACTCTTGAATTTTGCTTCAACAGTCTGGTAGTAGTGCTAAGCAAAGAAAATAGTATGTCTGCAACAAAACACCAAAGAGGTTTCTAGCAGGGACTTAATCATAAGCTATCTAGCAGTAGTACAACATCTGCAGTGCCTAATTACTTAGGTTATTCTCTCTGAGGTAGCAAAAGCCTCCCACGCTGTATCTCTCCTCTACAGAGCAGGAGCTATTCTTGTGCTGCAGTTGCTAAAGCTTTTGAAAACTAACAGTTCACTGGGGGGCTGGTTACTTCTGAATCAAAGCACATCCCAGGTACTGTGGGAGGATGTGAAATACTGGCTACATCCCAGTTCCCAAAAACTTGAACAAACTGCTTCACCACTCAGTCTAGCTATCCTCTTTCCAACACTGCACACAAAGCTCCTGTGTCTTACAGTCCTTTGCCCTGGGGCCAGCTGATCAATCCAGAGACATCTAGCAGCTAATGCATAAATCTGTCTTTTCATTTCATTTTTTCTTTCCAATCAAAATCAAAACAGTGACAATGAAGAAATTCACTCACATATCTATGTTTCAGAGATCCTCTTCTGTACTGGCCAGGCTTCAATTCCAGTAGAAAGTTTCCCAGCATGAGCTCACAAGCTCAAAACTGTGAGCCTTTTTTCACTGAAGATAATTTTGAAGGCAGATTACAGGACATTTTGGAGAAAGAAAATGATCTTTCATAATTTTGCACAGCAAAACTTCTGTTTGAGTGTTAAAAAAAAAGAAAAAAACAAACCTAATTTTTAGCAGGTTAAAATGTTCAGAATAAAGGATTGATGTGAAAAAATGATGTATAGACTTTGACTAACACGCAAATTGTGCTATAAAGCGGTAACTGTAACTTCAATTTCTAAATGGTCTCAGATACTTTTTCTAAGAAATTAAATGTATCTGCTCTTGTCATAACGGGGACTAATAATAGTATCATTTGACTGGAACTTTATGGAGTCTGTGTCCTCTGGACCTTTTAAAATTACACTAAAAAATGATAAAAATATTGTACTAACCCAGCTATATCTCTATGATTTTAAGTTTCTCAGTTGTTTATTTAGTTTGGGTTGATTTGGGTTTCAAAAAGCTTTGAATCCCTCATAGTATTCACAACAAATTCAGCTTGATTTTAATGCTTCTGCAGTGACTACCGCAAAGCTGCTTAACTTTTACACTATAATGCAGTAAATGTATTTATAGTTCTTGAAAATGTCACATGGCAATGTTATGCCAGGGACAGCACATCTCAGAGACTCCTTAATATGTCTGCATTGTTGTATTCTATTTGTAGAGGCATTTTTGTCAGCAGCAATGAAGAAACAGAGCTGCTGCTGCAGCTCTTTCAATAACATTCGAGCTTATAGTTGACCCAAGGGGCTCACATTATGACATCCATATTTAATTTAACAATAAATCGTATTTTCATGGACTAGAGTATTGCATTATAACCTCACCGTTCCATGTGCATGGGAATGCAGCAAAAGCAGGCTTGTATGTATCTACAACACAGACTAAATGATTAGTTCATGAGAGCAAGGTTGGAGTGTACAGTGATAACAATAAATAAAAGGTTTTATAACAATTCTCAGACGTCTGAGGGAGAAAGGACACAAAAAGCTATCCAAAAGGAACTGCATTTAACTTAAAGTTCAATTTTTAAAAACTTAACTGCCCCACCTTGCTTACTGTCAGTTTTGGTTCTGCTCTGCACTTCCCACTGCAGTCAGCATTCTCTGTATCTCATTTTCTCTTTGCTTCATTCAAGCATATTTAAGGAGAAAATTAGCACCATCTGAATCTTAAGCTTTACCCATCCTTTTCTCCTCACAATCATTTCTCCTATTTGCCCTGCATCTTTTACTGCTGACCTTCTAGCTGACTCCAAATTAAATGTTCGTATGTTTCCTATTTACTTCCAAATCTAGTCCTGCTTGTTCACATTTATTCTTGCTCATCTCCCTCTTATTTGCCTCTGCTCATATCACATCACATCATCCTCAATTTCTTTACTTTCGATTTCTACTAACTTCCAGGACCTACTTCTTGCAACACTCTGCAACCTAAAATTCATTTAATTAATTTCTTTCTCTCCATCAGCATTATTAATAACCTTCTACCAGCCAGACTATGGAATAGTCATTGCTCTTCTCCATCAGCTGGCAATAGTTTACCCATATTTGCACTGCTCTCCTCCACAGACTTTATAGAACTACATTATCTTTTTTAGAAGGCTCCACTTTTCAAAGCTTTCAGCTTTCAAGTACTTTCAAATATCTTTTTTTTTTCCTTTTTTTTTTTCTTTTTTTTTTTTTTCTTTTTGGCAGCCTTGATCTTTGGCCTAGATGTCATCCTTAACATACATATATAAAATTAAGGAAGAGCAACTGTAGTAAAAACCATCTGACTACTCTGACCCATGTTCTCTTTTTACCTCTCATCCAGCTTTTTCTTCGTCATCTCTTCATGCACTGTATCTAAATTAGATTTTCAGTTCCTTGGGGTAAGGAGACATCACTTTCATTTATCTCTAAAGCACCATGCATGCTTATAGCTCTGTTGAGGTGCTAAATATGTATACCCACATTTCTTAAAATATTGATGTTTTTATCTATTCATATATTGCAGAAGCAACATGGCAGCAGTTATACACATTTATAATAGCAATGATATGATTTATAGTAGCTGCATGCTGCTCTCTATTTCCTAGTTCATATTTACATTGCTCTTCCTTGGTTTTTTTAACTAACTAAAAAATAAAAATCTCCATTTTATCTGACAGTGTTGATGTACCAATTCAGGACTGCTCTTGCCCTCCAAAATCTTGTAAGTTAAATAGTCCTGAGGACAGTAAAAATTTTAGGAATTTTGGACATGTAGTTTGAGGGGCACTGAAGCACTCTGATTTTCAGAGTACTAGAGAACAACTCTTTCTAAAACACAAGATCCTGAAAATGGAAGATGCTTATTATTTTGAAAATTTTGGATGACAAAACTAACATAACTAGTGTAAATATATATCTTAAGAACTAGGAAGATTTTTAATTTAAAAAAAAAAAAAAGATTAAATGGTGATATTATCATTCTAATTACAACATACTAAAATATTTCTAATAACAAGTGCAGTAACAAACTGTAGATATACTCTCCTTTGTAGTCAAGCATGCGTATTTCTTGGTTAGTCAAAAAAGTAAGTAGATGTTTAAATCCCACAGCAGAATCTGCATAGTCTCTCTCAGAGCCCTTTGCATGAATGAGTCTGTACTAATAATTTCAAAAGTTAGCTCAAAAGATAAGGAATTATCATAGAGTAGACACTGTATGCAAAGCAATTAAACCGTTATGCTTGATGTAATATTTAATAAATGGTTAAGCATTTAAGCACCGAATTAACTGAACATCTTTGAGTATCCTGCTTTGCATCAATGTGAGCTGAAAACTTGAAATGGATTGTTCATTCATGGGTCATTACAGGTGGAGTGGCCTTGACAAACTGTTTACTCAGAGTAGCAGGCACAAAGTCACATGGGGATAATGTTACTGACATTTCTTCACAGACTGAAGAAGCTGATGGGTTTAATAACTATATTACCTTTGTACAGAGGGACCCATTTCAGCCAGCATTCCACCATGCTATTTTACTGGATAAAATTATAAACTTAATGTCAAGCTGCATAAACCTGCACAAGGTTGCACTAATTACACTCAGACCGCATACACATTTAAAAGAATTTTTGCACTGAACAAATGGTAAAGGCAAATTTTACTCAACTCTTGATGTCTTCCAATAAGGATCTACCTCCAAGCTAGTCCCATTCATCTGTTAATATATGCACAAAGAGACCTGTGTCAACAAATGCATTAAAGCGGGATCCATTGGACCTACCCTAAATATTTACTTCAGGATAAGCTGTTGCACATTCTAAAACATCGTAAAACAACTAGATTTGGTAAATTAATTCCATTTCATCAAACAGTGAGAATTCTGTGTTTATTATATTTTTTGCATCTTCAGAAAAAGGCAAATTCAGATATCTTGTCTACTAACCTAAAAGTAAACAAAACTCCTTGATAAAACTGCTATACAATGCCAACTATTAGTTCCTAGACATGGCTTGGGGCCAGATATGGAACAGCCCAGGAAATGCTCTTCAAAGACAGCTGGCAGATGACCTGTCTGTTTCAGATAGAAAGAGGACCTATCAATTGGTTTCAGTGCATCTGAAAAAGGTCGTGTGCATCTTCCGCTTAGTTGTAGAAAAAGAGGTAACTGTCATGGATTTTTGCGTAATTGCAACTCTAAATGAAAAGGAAGAAGATAGAAAGCTTATAAGTGAACATTTTAACAAAATTAATGATAAAATAAAAAACATAAGCAGCAAAAGTAAAAACTAAGCATGAAAATGTAAAAAATGCTGTGGTGGTGCAAGAATTGTTTTATTAGGTTTTTATAAGAAGTCTTATGTTATGGTTCAGTTCACTGTATCCCCAGTTTTGTAACAGTCCGTCCCCTTTTGAGCTTCCTGTATAACAAGGTGTTGTATGACAATCATCCCACCCCCCGCCTATCCGTGTCCATCCCCTCTCCCTGCCCCGCTCTGGGGCAGCCTGTCTGTCACTTTGGAACCCCTCCCCAAGATTGGGAAATCCCCAGGGAGGGCGTGGAGTGATAGGTCACCCGGGGGGAATTCCTTTCTTCTGGGTGTGAGTGGTCAAAGGCTTGGAGATGGACACCCCTTGTTGCCCCCTGAATCCCCTGATTTGTTGTCTTGTTGTAACCTCCCCTGAACCCTCCCCCACTTATAAGATGAAGAGAGGGAGATTCAAAGTCTCTCTGGCCTGCAGTTTGGACCAGTTGTGGACCTCCCGCAGCTCGGCCTGAATAAAACCATCTTCTAACCTGCCTAGCCGAGAGCCATCCTTTTCTTACTGCCGCTGCTGTCACGACACTACTTGGTCCAGCTGCTGCTGACAAGCTGAGCCCAGCAGGTAAAGATAACCTGCTTGCATATCCAGACTGAAAACGTCCTGGCCGCTGTGCAGATCTGAGCCAGCCAGGGGCCAGCGTCCGCCCGGTGCGGAAGGAGCACAGCCACAGGAAATTGCCACAAAAAAATTATTGAACTATGATATGACTTTCATGACTGCAATCACTTAGGACGAATACAACAAGGATACTAACTGTTATCTAAATTGAACTGACATCTTAAAATGCATTTCACTTGCAACATAGTGAGAAGATCTTCCAGTAAATTACTATAGAGTATATTACTAACAAAAGGAAGGTAAGGAAGAAATTTCCAGAAGGCTGGAAATTGGACCAATACAAAAACTACAGGTAAAGCATAAAAACAGAGCTTTGCCAGTGCTGAACAGTTTTGACCACCTTGACACAAAGGCAGAAGCTGAGTTATAATGACTTAATGGCTGTGTACAGGAGTTGTTACATAGACCTCACTGCATGTGGGAGGTTGTATTCTGTAAGGATATAATGAGATGCAATGGTCAGATTTTTAGGTGCACTCAACTTTACATTCTGCACAATAAGAAATATGAATGATAAGCACTTTTTAACGTGGTTGCTGTGTTCAGTGAAGAACTTTGATCTTACAAAACAAGCTTAGGAACTGTGTATGTATGGAGCACCTTTTCTTTTGTTTCCATACCAAGATTAAAACAACTTGTTTTCCTTTCAGCTAAACTTTTTTTCCTAATCACATAATTTTATTCTGATTTACCTAAGTTTTAGCTTCAAGAATCATTGGTCATTGACAAATGCAAATAAGCACAGAATAAAATTATATTAGGTTTGCACAACTGAGTATTCGTAATTTTAAATGTTGACTTTTAAAATTTCCTGTAAAATCAGTCTGAAATACTCCCATTGTTGACTGGCATCAAGTAGAGCAGGGTCACTTTGGGAAAACCCATTCTCTGTGATGTAAATTATAGGGTTATTATATGTATCCTAGAACAAGAGAGAGCAGAAGTTTTATTCAGAACAGATGTAAGAAAGCCCGTAAAATCAGATGCATTACCCTCTATCTTTTCTAAGCTACAAACTAAAACTAGTTTTCACCAAATTGCACTGACCCTATTAACTTAATTTTCCATGAAGTGACCTTTCATGACTAACAATGGAAAAGCAAAACTGTGCAAATATCCATGAAGACAGTGAAATGACTTATTTTAATGAGAAGACGAAAATATCTTTCTTGCATTAGCATCTGCTTATTGTCACTGCTCCTTAACCCCTTGGTACTGGCAGTCACCACATGTCTCCTTGCCAGGAGTAGATATATGCCAGGAAAGCCTTACTGCTGGCATCAGAAAGATAATTTCTGGAGTTTAAAAGCTATAACACCAGTGTGTCATTGCAAATAGTAAAACAGATATCAAGTACAAAGGTAACAGGAAAACACTAAGGCTCCTCTTTGTAACCAGCATGAAAAAATTAAATTACAAATGCCAAGGTGACTTGTTTATTTATATCTTGTAGAATATCTTGTGCTGTCCAGATGGGTTCCTCAAAACATCTGCAGAATTCATAGAGGTTTATCAATCTGAGCTATAGACACAAGTCCACAGTATTCTCTCCAAATGTTACCACAACTGCCTCAGGGTTTAGCAGGAGTTTTTAAACACTGAAACTGCCTTGTAAGCTCTGGTACCAATACTGGGGCTCTACCTCTTTAACAACCACCTAAAGCAGCAACATAAGGCCCGTTGATCACTCAGTCTCCAAATGTTCTGAAGCAATAATTTACATGAATATTAATGGTCTCAATGCTTTTGGATCTTCAGTAACCTCTATTTTTTAAGGATTAAGGCAACCCAAACTGACACAGGGAGCGGGATGCCATTTCCCACGTTAATATTGGTTTTGCAGTAAGAATTGACTCCTGAAAATATGAAAGGAAACAAAAAAGCATTAATAATAATTTTGTTGCATTTTAACACTTGAAGCAACCTCACTGCACATTTTCTCTGTTATGAGATGCAAATATTCTTTCTCAAGTGCATGCTGACTACTGTTACAAGACCCCAGAGTTGGCAAAAATGCTCAGCACACAAAATCTCCCAACCAGGCACATAAAATGAAATGAGGATGCAAATTTTCAGAATAGATCAGTGGACAGCAACTCCACAGGAAAAACATAATTCCGATGGGTGCTGGTCACATGAAAATATAATCCTTTCATTTAAATGCCTGAATGGCAGCCTGACTGCATGTGCAAGATACAAGCCAGTTGAAAAAAGCCTGACGATTGAGAGCCTTACAGGTAGATTTGTTCTAATGAAAGCATTCTTCTCCTTGAGAACTGTGTCTTTTTAAAACTTCAGTGCCACACTCAGCAAGGTAACTAAGCTGACCTTTTATGTTTTGAACTTGGCTAGCTGGATTAGCTGTTTCCTCTAGAATGTTCTGTTGTTCATCGCTGTGTCTGCATCAGGACAAAGACACTCAGCATTTTGCAATGTGGTGAATTCAACATTTCACTCATTAGATCTATAGGATATTTAAGGCTTTTCATTGGGTTCTACTAGATTTTAGATGGAGTTTGAAGCACTGTTCTCTTTAGCCACCAACTTGAATGGCTTGACAATAGTCTATCCAAGAAACCATCTCTTTTACACTGCCACTGCTGCAGACTGCTCACTGCAAGAAGGTATTAGCTCACCTCTCTAAAAGCTCATGACTTCTAACCTTCCTTGTCCCCTCTTGCTAAGACAGAGATCAACTTCAATTTCCTGGATGTGTCGTTAAAGCTGGCCAGTAACTGGGAATGTATTTCTAGAGGCTTAAAAGGAATTCACCTTCTGTACAGATTTAGCAGCGGCTGACATGAATATGCTTCCTAAAGGACTATTTTTATGCTGCTGAGAGGTCACTGTAAGTTTAAACTCAGGATACTTGAAGCCCTTAAATAGGCATTTTTAATTTTGCTTGCATCCAAACACAACTGTATTGCTTTTAAACCTTCAGAAAACACTAGGTATTGAAATACACATCATAAGCTCCGGTTCAAAGAGTATCAATTAGCTTGCTCTTTTACTTGAACTATCTGGTTTAGTGCAGTAATTGGAAAAGGCCAACAATGGCCTTGAAGTATTATTTGTTAAGCTAAGAGGCTCCAGACAGGAATAGGTCTCTCTTATGCTGGTGGAATGTAGAAATCAGTCAGTCTTTGCTTCAGAGACTTGGGCTAAATATACCAAAGTGTTTAATAACCTCAGAACCCCAAATTTCATAAATTTTTTGTCGGTCTTCGACTAACACATATCCTTGTAAGACATAGGTGCTTGTGAAATATCTATCCCAAGGCCTTGCTGTATTGAAACACAGAACTGAGAAATGTCTACAGAAGTAGAAAACACAGCAAAAACTAGGAGGAGGAATACTAAATTGCAAAGGTTAATAAAATGTATGCTTAGGAGGTTATGTATGGTTTAGATCATTATTCTTAACAGTTTCTGAACCAGAGATTTTGTTTAATCCAAAGCGGGAAATTTATTCTATACTTCTATTATATATTCCTTGGTATTTTCAGGTTCAGCTTACAGTGTATTGATGTTTGAAAATGCCAACACAGAATGCCATACTACCTTCTTCTTAAAAGGACAGTATTAGACTTCAACTCAACCCAACTGCAAATGACTGATCTTAGGGATTCCTGCCAAATCGCTTTTTTAAGGCAACATTTACTGCAGCAATCAATTATGAACCCCAGATTTAGACAGTGCCTTCTCCTAAACAAACAGGTGCATACACATCCCTTAGCACAGCAAGACTCAATGAGATTGTTTACAAAGTAATTCACAATAAATCTCACATATAGTTTGCTTTTCCTTCTGAATGCAGCACCAGAAAAACACATTAAATTCTAAGGAGATACGTGCCTGAGACTGAGAATGCACCCATGCAAAAGAGAAAGGAATACACTAGAATTTAAATTTTGAAAAGCAAATTCTTGCAATTTGCAATAGCAATTAGTAGCAAATACATCTTGTTACTCCAACTTTTGAATGTTAGAAATATGTTCTGGTTTGGGACAAATTTGGGAGAAAACTTCTGTATAGGATCCCTCTAAGGAAGCAAACCCACGTGGCCTCTCCCTCTAACTGGTCTGGAAAAAAAAACTAAAACCCTCTTTGGAGAAAAGTGGAAAAAACTATTTTACTAAACAAATGAAGTGCATACAAGTATAAAGAATGAATAGTATGAAACAATAAAACCTCTCCTTTTGAAGTGAGATGGCAAATTGAGAAAGTCCTTGCCGTGGGTGTAGCTCGGCTCTCTCTCAGTCTCTCCTCAGTCCCGGTCCCTCCGGCGCTGCTGGAAAATGCCGAGGTCCAGGCCCCGGTGGGCCGCAGGTGCAGCCCCCAGTGCTCCCCTGGGTTTTCAGTCCAGAGCAGGTTTAAACAGTTCCAAGAAAAAGGAAAAAAAACAGTCCAGGGAAATTTTCTGCCTTAGCTAGCTGAAACTAACTAAAAGCAAAGGAAAAAAAATCTCTGTCCTGCAGTCTCTCTAAGCCTCCGCTGAACACCCCGTCCGCCGAAGAATGTGGAGGAGTCAGGCAGTTTTCTCAAAACAAACTCCACGCTTCTCTTTGCTCTTAGAACCAGTCTTAAAGGCACAGGACTCAATATACAGCACAAACAGAACAGACGATTGGGGATACAGGCATCATAAAGTTACCCTAGGACATTCCACCCCTTGTATCCCCATATCGTCAATTTACTAAAACTAATATATATTCCAGCTCTACACACACATACATCTATATAAAAACAATATGCAATATACAGCTACATACAGTGGCAGTACTATTCAGCACACAGTGATAATTACACACGGTTCTCACTCAACAATTAAATCTCCCTGGGGTACACATTGTGTGGTTTTATCTTTCTGCATTACTTACTATGTCCTGCTAGCTCAATCACTATTTGTCTTCAGTGGGACTGGGTGTGTGTTAACTCTGTTTGCTGATGAAACTACAAGGTATACTACATAAGCTTAAACTGGGAAAAAAGAGATCCTTTGCTGCTACGGGAGCCTGTCCTCTCATATTCAACCCCTATCAAGAAGACACTAGCATTTCTCATCCTAATTTTCAGATTATAAATTATATAGTACCATTTGTAACATTTAAGTGCAAACAGCTATCATTTATTTTTTACATCTCAATTAAATACCTATATTGGAAGAGATTTATGACTTTTGTTAGAAAATGAAGAGAAATAGAACTGCATGCCTGAAAAATGTGAATGTCAAGTCACATCTCCAGGTTGTCTCATACCTTCCAGAGTAGGTTGACTTAGTTTCTCTTTATGTATCTGCAAGTCAGGTAGAAGCAGAAATACAGAAGAAAAGGTTCCTCTGAGGAAGTGTGTGTATGTATAAGGGTTTTGTAGACATAATCCAGACTTTTGGGATTACAGATATTAAGGAGCAGTTTGTCAGTAGAAAGTGATGGATTGTCCTTTTCTCCTTTCTATCATCTTCTCTCCCCATTCTGATTCCCTACCTTCATGCTGAAGTGAGGCATGTCATCAAATTCTCACAGACTCAATATCCCCTTGTCTACAACTTCTGTCTTCTGCAGTGACACCTAATGTTTAGCAGCTCAGTTGTTCTGCTCAGGGCACCTTCTAGGGTAAAAACAATTGTAAGAAAATACTTAAAAAACTTGGTGTAAGCTTCAAGCTAAAACCTGACACATCGTAGGAACAATATGTCTACAACATCACTGCTTTAAAAGACCCGACCTCCACCAAGTTAGAATCAGAATGGTTTTAAAGGTTTTCAAATGTCCTACATCTTAGGTGTGAAATTGGTAGTGAATCAGTTGGTGCGAATGATTTTATTTGAAAGGATATTGCTTTAAGCTTTCTAATTCTTCACATGCTCTTTGCAAAAATGTTTATATAGAAGATGATGGCCTTTCCATGCTATGCAGTTACAATTGCTTCAACAGATCACTGCACAGGAGAAGTGAACTCCTGCCTAATGAAAGCTGGCCTACTTGGAGTCCTGCCAATGCCCTTTCGTTAAATGTAAAGTTCATAATATTAATCAGGCAACTGCTTATACTGGGGATCAAGTGAACATTTTCTGAAATTACAGCTGAGTTTTGTCAAAATGTTAGCTTTCCTTACCAACTGCATTCAGAATGTCTCCTTGCTATCTCCCACTCTGACAACTAAATAACAAAGCCCATTCAGTAGGCAGCTTGCTGAGGTTTTACAGTGCCTGCAGCCCCAGCTGAAGGAATATCAGTGCAAGAAAGAAACCACAACGACTCAGCCAAATTTAAATTCAACACACCACAAAAAGCATTCCCAGGGAAAGAGAAGCTGTGCCAGTGAAAGTGGGCCATGTATTGTAAATTTTGGTGGCAAAGAAAAGGCTTCAATTCAAGCCTCTCTGGGATACTGGCACATGTATCTGGCATGCTCTGCAGGGAAAAAAAGGGCTGGTTGGTCTGTTTACAGCAGATTTACCAGCCCCCCTTTTCTGAAACCTTGCAACAAAGGCTCCTCCACTCTGGTGAAAACCTTAATCTGCAGGATGCAGAGGATAGGCAGCTGTCTACTGAACAGCCAAGCTCTACATGACCAAAATTCACAGAAAAAGATTGCTTCTGCTGGTACCATCCTAGTACAGATAAGACTACCTGAAGAGTATTTTCTAAGATGTTCTATCCTGTGTAGCCTGCCATCGTTGCAATCTTCAAACCAGGAGAAGAAAGGAACTGCCAAGGCAAATACTGCCCTAGAAGTATAAAGATAGATGCAGTTCTTCTTGGTAGAACTGAGATGCAGAAGAGTAGGAAGCAGAATTGAGTTCAGAAGTTCATTCAAATATACTTCTCTTTCTTTCTCTTTGGACCATTATCCTCCCAGCATACAAGAGATCTCAGTAAGCTTCTTTGACTCTCCCATCATTTCTGGTTCAGCTAGAGTTGCTTTTATTCTTCACAAGTCTCTTTATTTCTTCTTTCTTCCATTCCCTCTGTTCTGTAGGCACAACTTCCCTTTCCTGTCTTTTCCTACTGAGTGACCTTAAGCTCTCCCCCAGTCCACACCAATGGAATTAAAATAATCAGAAGTGAAACAAATTTTATATCTGACTTCTAGCAAACTGACCAGTTTATTAATGTGCTGTATCCCTTTACACATGTACTCTGCCTGCTGAGACTGTGAAAACTCTTCTTTTCAGAGCTTCTGTTTGCCAGAGAACTAAGCATAGTTCCTATCAGTCTGAAGAATCCTCTCTAATTTGCTAAAGAAAAATGTCTGGGAAAAGTATGTCCCTTAGTGTAAAATAGTCGATGTGAAGTTCAGCACATTGGAGTATACTGATAAGCTATCTAAATGCACTTGCCAAATGAGATAACTTGTCTATTGTAAGCCATCCAAAAATATTCTCATGGCTAGGGTCCCTGTAAGTATAAACATTCTGATGAAGCAAAATGATTTAGAGTTACAATTAAAAAAACTGGAGTAAGCAAAAAGATACATAGGAAACATAATAATAATCCTATCCCAAAAGGTTGTGCTATCCGAGGGGATCTAGAATATTAATTAGTAAGTTGTTGCAAACCTATAAAAAATCATCCCATAATTACTCTGAAAAAAAAGTTGCAATTTCAAAGCTACACTGCAGAATAGCATACTGGATTAATTATGCCAGACTGCAGCAATAACCTTGAATTAAAGCTGCAACCTTCTATTTTTAAGAAACAATTGCCTTTCTGGTTGATGAAACCTGTCGTCCCATCAGGTAACAGACGTGACCAGGAAAGAGAAAAGCAATAATGAGTCAATCCAAGCTGTTTGATACATTTCAAATCTTCCTCCCACAGAGTGTAGCTGCCACAAGCTACATCACCAGTCTGGCTCTTGAAAACTCGATCTCCTCCCTGATGGGTGAATATGTCCCAGACATTAGGGCCCTTTCCATCTGCATTCCAGCCTCCTGCCTGAAAAACAAAACATGGTCATTACACTTTTGACATCAAAAAACATATGTTGCAAATAAATAATTTATCACAAAGTAGGTGCAAATCCCTGAAAATCCCATGGGCAAACTGAGAAGTATTCTCTACCCACTCCTTATGTTATTTAAAATAACTAGGAACTTTCAAGCATTAATATACATTTGCGTTAAGTTTTGCATTTATTCATACTTTTACTTGCTGTTAATTACTTGAAAATTCTGTTTCAAAAAAACCATTCAGACTTCTAACACTCTTCATACTTCCTTAGCCAAAAATCAGATGTTTGCCACTCTTGAGATACTACAGGTTTTCACAAAGGGCATTTTCTAATGCAACTTCCATCCATAAATGTAAAAGATCAGTCCATATCAAAGAAAGCCTTTAGGGTATGAGAAATACATCCAACAAATAGGCACTTATGGCTTTCAGGATGTCCTTTGAAAATCTTGACAGTTTGTTAAAAAGAAAGGAATGCCATTATGAGCCATGGCCCTAGGCATATACAAACTGAATTAATAACACAGCTCTACAAAACTTCTGCTTTTTGTTTAGCCAGACATTCACAGAAATTAATTTTGAATGTTCAAAAGCATTGCACCATTTTCCCCAAACTTTCAGAGTTTTAGGACATTTCTTCACAATTCTAAAATTGAGATACACAGATTACCATTAAAATATTCAAAATTTAGCTGTTGTCTGAAATCCAGCAACATAAAATATTTGATTCAAACAAATGCACCTCTTCATTACAAGTTTCTTTGTCTTTCCTGAGCCAGGCTACAGCTGAAGGAAACATTACTTTTTTTTTTGTAGAGAGCTCTGTAAACTTACTTCCCTCTGTAACCCCCCGTAAAGTGTGACTTAATAATAAAATTGCAATTAACCTCAAAAGGGCCAACCTCATTTACCACCATGATTTTTCAGTCTCAGTGAATGCACTGTTTCAGCGTTATTCTTTAAAAACTAAAATGACATTGTGTGTTAAAATTATGTATAAATTAAATATCAGTTGGGTTATAAGATTAATAACTATATAATAGCTACATATCAATCCTCAATAAAAGTGTTTTAATAATCAATTAGTATCATAGAAATTAGTGATGGAGGAGAACTATTAGGAGGTCATTGAGTCCATCCCCTGCCAATGCAAGATTGCTCCCTTAAGTATATTCAGTACTTAATATACATCTGTCTTATTAAATCTAAGTTTAATGCAAGGTTAAGCATATTGAAGACACTTAATTTAAAGCATTACTAAAATCTGTAATATCAATTCTATAACCTAGCTTTTCAGAGATCATTGTCACATTTCATGGTCTTTACAAAATTTTATTGCAGCACACGAACACCCATACATCTACATTTGGTTGGTCAGTAAATTAAATTTTACATGGGACAACCTTCAAAGTAGGTCAAATTTTAGATCCAGGCAGTTTGAGTTTTTCTTAATCTCAGATTTTATGATAGACTTGGTTCTCTGTCTGTACTCTCCTCAGAAAAATACAATACTACAGGTTTTCTATATCCTGCTTCAAATTTCAAACATGACTGCTGAAATAAATAGTCATCTGAGAGAAGTGCAGGAAATAACAAATAACAGTAATTCTTTGATGGTACCTAGAATTTTGAAGCCTTTAAGAGCAGGCTTCCTGCACCATATTGATTCAATACAGGTTTTTTTTCAGTACGGTTGGAAGGAAGGGACACAAAAGCTGCCATAAGAGGCAGTTAACACACCTTCGGTTGGTTAAGAATCGTCATCTAGAGCAGAGGCTGAATGATCCCTCTTTTTAGTCTACCTTCCTCCACGAAGGAAGTGGGAGGGAGGAGGAGAAGCATTTGATTTTCAGCAGAGTCTAACAGTACTACTCCAGTGGTCATTAGCCACTGTAAAGCCCTGAGGGGACTGTAGCAAACAAAGCCACTTTGAAGCATTCCTGACACTGTTCAAAGAGACTCCGCTGTACAGCATCGAGCATCTGAGCCACCCGATAAAGTGTAGGAAGGAATCCAGCCGAGGCAACAGAAAGCCCTAGATACACTAACACATCCTGCTACGCCACAATTAGTCTGCAGAGAGCTCTGATCCCCTTCAGTGAACCAAGCTTGCGCCTCTAAGCTTGCTCAGAAACTTCCATGCTACACAGCACTCCACAGCGTAGGCATAACTGGAGTTTTAGTGAGCTTTGGGGTCAGTAGAGAACAGTGATGAGGAACTGATTTTACATTTATAATACTTAGATGTGAATTACATACCAAATCAGCACATGCCATGCCATCAAATGAATAATATAAATTATTATAATACATATTCTGCATACTCTGCAATTATTACAACAGAAAGAAATGTAATGTTTTTCCAACTAGTGAAGTTCCTAAAGCAGGAATATTTCTGATCAGAGTATTTAAGTTTTCTTGTACTTTTCCAAAAACACCTTCCCTCTAATTCAGCTGTCCTTTAACCGTTGGGAGTGAAATTTTCTTGACCAGGTCTCTGACCAAAAAGTGTAATTTTGTTTGAATTAATGAAGTTCCATTATTTGGCACATGAAAGAAGTGAAGAAGACCACTTTTACCATCACAATAATTTTTTTGCAACTTTTCCCAAAAAAATGAAGAAAAAAAAAATCAAGCAGAGAGTTGAAATTTAGCATAGAAATGGCCCTCAGTAAGAAAAAGTGCTTTTGAATGTTCTGGTGCAAATTGATTTTGATTTGACTGAGTCATGAACCTTTGAAATCTGCACTTTGAGCATGCAGAGTACAATTGGTATGATTTTTCAGCGCTTTGAAATATACAGAGTGGAGAAGGTTGTGCTGTGCATAAATACATAGCTGACAGTAAAAAATAAAGTAGCCTGTCAGCTCATGCCTCTTCCACTGTGTATCTTGTGATATGCACAGCAACTGAGTTTGGACTCTACAAAAACTATTGCTTCAATCATGATGCCTCTAAGTCGGAAGCTGCACAGGCTCTGAAGCTTCCAGGAGAAGGAATTCCCTGTTGAGTTTCTTACTTCTGCAGGAAAAGGGTCATTTGAGTAGTGTCTAGACCATATTATAGATTTTTTTTTTTTTTTTTTAATGTTTTCCCCACTCAGAAGCCTTAAGAAAGTTCATTAAAAATACATTAAGAGAACATTAAAGTTGCACATCTAGCCACTCAAAAGGCAGGAAATTATAATGCACACACAATTCACATTTTAAAAATTAGTTAGAAAAACTACGTGCATTGCAGTAGTCGCGTTATAATCTGGCCCAGAACATTGATTCCCTGGGAACTGCGAGCTGTGCAGTCTATTAGATGAAGTGAACTGAGTTCATTAAAAGGAACTGAGCATGGGCAAGTACTCTCAATTTCAGCAATAACCAAGAACTAAAGGCTACATCTTCAAAGACAATTTAGGATCTACA
This sequence comes from Hirundo rustica, assembly GCF_015227805.2. Lineage (NCBI taxonomy): Eukaryota > Metazoa > Chordata > Aves > Passeriformes > Hirundinidae > Hirundo > Hirundo rustica. Next base: position 16,972,882 of record NC_053454.1, on the reverse strand, counting down.
ACTCTCATTTAGGTACTGAAATCAATGGGAGTTAAGTGCCTGTATGCTGCAGGGTATAATATGAGAAAATCAGGTCTATATGGTTTTGAAGGTTTATAAAGACACATTTATGAAAGGATGAAGTTTGGAGGGGTGATGGCTGTAGGTGTTCCTGTGTTTATGCATTTACATTCACTAATGTGCAACATATTTTCATACTGTGCTGGGCAAATCCCTTCACCAGTCCCTCTATTCAGTTGGGAACATGACATGTCCCTGGGGGACAGCCTCCACAAGTCCAACTGTTAACCTCTCAGTTATTTTTTTTTCATAATCTTTGGAGATGAGCTCCTAACTGAAGACTTCTGAGTACCAATGTCTGATGAGTCAGTTCTCCCATTCAGTTTCAAAATAGCCAATAACTACTTGAACTAGCTCTACAGAAAGGATATACACAAGAAGTAGATGAAAAAATTACTTATAACTGCTTCCTTCCTCCCTCCCCAATAACGAGCTCCATTTCCATTACCTAGCTGTTTCTGGGATTTGAAATATCTCTTACCTTCTTCTTACTCCTCAGGTCAGAAGTGGTTAATCAGAAGTAGTGTCTACATAACAAGCCAAACATCAAACACTCTCCTTCCTAGATCCAGACTTTTGGTTCACTTAAAACTTCTTTAACGCTTGATAGCTAAAATTGACACCTTCAATTTGACGTGCTGCTATAGCTGCACCCCAAGCAAATCCAACTGGAAAAGCAATATCCTACAGCACCAGCTGCACAGGACAGGTGAATACACAGCATTATGTGTGCTGTGGAGATGCTGGTTTCATTTGCAGACAACACTATCTGGCTTGATCACTCTTCCACTTGTTACAAGCAGATTCTATATGGAAGACAAAAATAAACCCTGTGCAGCTTCACACTCTGAAGGGTAAGCCATGCACTTTGCATATCTCAGGATTAAAGCAGAGAGGTTCAGTCAGCTACCAGTGAAAGTGGAAAAGGCAGCAGTGGGAAAGACTGAGGTGGCCATGGTAAAAGGGCTCCCCCTAGTACAAAGAATTAATCAGAAAACTGACCCTTCATTCCCTACACTTGCCTCTCACCTCCCATCTCTCACACAGAGATCTTTGTGGACCCCCGTTCAACATAATTCCTTTAACCACCAGACAAAAAATAATTTTCACCTCTTCCAATAAGCTTCAAAAACCAGCAGCCCCTCTTCTTTTCTGGCAAAAAAACTATTTTTTTTTCTCTTCCAACACCAAAAAACTTTCCTGTAGTAGCTGAAAAAGTATATTTTTGCCATTATACGTTTTGCAGCGGAAGCCAAAGAGTAGATGAGCAAGATTTGTATGGGAGTACAGACAGAACAGCTATCTTTCTCCTTTAAAACCCCGTGGATGCTCATTTTTTTAGAGCAGCAATGACAACCTTATGGCATGTGTGCCAGAATCAGCATCTGCAAAACAGCCCTCAGGTCTCTTCCTCTACCTTCTGTCAATGCTGTTACTGCTCTCCTGTCAGCAGACTGAAAAGGGAGCAGCAGCAGGAGGAGAGTCAGGTAACAAGTGGGATGGGCTGAAAGTAGTTTACTGTCCCTCTCCAGAAAACTGCAACACCTGGCACACTAGATGGCACTACTGCAATTTTTATTTTTTTTTTTTTTAAACAAAACAACCAAACCAAACCAAACGAAACCAAACAAACAAAAAAAACCCAAAAAAACCCAAAAAAACAAACCCCAAACAACAACAACAAAACCAACAACAACCAAAAAAACCCCACAAAAAACACCACCTTTCTGGTGCTTTCCCCCCATTTATTATAACACTACATCCACACTGCTTTTTCTGAGGTCAGTATTGGCACAAATTGGACCACTGTAATATATGAAGAATATATTAATATATTCTTCTTTATTCCACTTATGCTCACTTGATTTTAAAATCTTTCTGGGTGACGATCTACTTCTGCAAAGCATTATACATATAACTGACATTTTCTTTGATAATGAAAATAAGAAACCTTACTATACAGAGGAAAGCCACTAATACAGTCAATGCACATACTTTTGCCAAGAATGCACACAATGAAAGAATCAACTTCTTAGAAAAAAATAAACTCCTTTGTAAAGACACAGGGAAGCTGATTTAATTCCAAAACGAATATTGCAGAACCAGACAGTGCAGATGCAATGCAAAATAAATTGGGCTTTCACAGCAGGCATGTATTTCCTCAAATGTCTTTCAGATGAAAGGTAAAAGCCCCTTGAATACAAAGGAACAAAGGGGGAAATGAGGCACAACATACTAATTTGTTCCCAAAACACATGCTGACACATGGTCTAGGCAAACATACATATCCTTCACGTGTATTATACGGATGATCAAAAAATTGATAAAATTAACTTGTCAATGTTCTCTTGTTGATACAGCATCCTCAGGCTTTCATCTGCAAGATAAGGACAGTTAACAGTAAAACTCACCAAGACCACCTTAAATCATGATTAAAAAATGTTAGTGGACCAGAGTAATAATACTGATTTTGTAAGTCATTAAATGTTACTGGTAGGCACCTTTGAAAATGTAAGTAATGTTAAATCTTTTCCCTGAGAATAACACAATCCAATTTCACAGGATATGTAATAAATATGTAACTCAATAATAGGTGGACAGGGGCAGACAGGATATAGTAACAATAAAAATCCAGTAAAAAGTTTTATAAAAATGCTTAAGCATAGAAACAAGGCTAAAAAGTGTCACTGCTGATTCCCTATCAGGAATCAACAGAAATGCATTTTGAGAGAGATTGAGTAGGAGGAAAACATTCCATAAGCAATCTGGGGGAGAGTGAATAAAATTTGCCTCAGAGGTTAAGACAGATTCACGGTAATGAGATACCAGGTTATGTCAGATAAGTAGGCAGAATCTGAAAGATGCAGGGCTTCAAAATTCAGAGAAGCTGTGCTGATAGCAACTAAGACCAAACTTTTCTGGCAGCCCAGTCTTTACATTCATGATCCCACTTCTGGTTTGTGTTTCTGGATTCATAACCCACTCCTCACTGCATTGGTGTGACTTGAAATTACATCTTCACTAGACCTTTTGCATGGCTTCTTACTCTGATAATTTTCCCTACATCTAATAAATAATCTGGTCCCAACATAAATTTCAGTATTTCACTGTCCCACTGTTTTGTTCAACACGTACAGGTATAAAACTTTAAGAGAACTACTAAGCCCTATCTAGAGGCAATATTTTTCCAGACTACATTTAAGACCCTTACATTTGTGCATATGTAACCAAATGAGCTCAAGCCAAATATTTATATAAGAAAAACCAAGCCGTATCTAAATGTACTTGGACAAAGATTTTTTTGTCAAGTTAATAAAAAGCAGGAGTAATCGGCCCTGACAACACAGGTTAGCAACTAACTTTACAAAATGCAAGATATTTTATTAAGGTGAAAGAAGAATAGATTTTGGTGTTAGACTTCAGGTCATGTGGGGTTAATCATTATCAGAGGAATAGTACATTGTTAAAAGGAGATTTTCCTGACTGATGTTTCCTATTATATATATCCTATTCCAATTATTAATAGTATTTACTATACAGTTTAGAAATTCAGTTTTGAAGGGGTGGTGAAAATTAAAATCTCGTTCCTGAAATTTTACACCATGCATGGACCACTAGAAAGATATACCTTCTTTGGAAGCACGACTCTATGTCTCTGAAACGGCCAAAGATAGAAGTTCATCTCTTCTGTGAGCTCTCTTCGTAATTGCTACTCACAAATTTAGCTTCTCTTTCTGGCAACATAATAGAGCAGCTACTGAGAAACAAATTTACTAGAACACTTTGAAGTCTGCCAGACAAACTTGATTTTTTTTAATAGTAATATAAAATCAATGAATAGAGAGCAGAAGATATACTGTCATATGTCTTATTTTTAGCCATATACTGTTTTATATAAGATAGTTTACCACTTAACTTAAGGTGTTCTCAATTAAGTTATGGAGAAACCATACCCTCTTACACCGCGACTGCAGTAGAGAACTCAAAACTTGATTCTCTAAATTCAGCCTTAATTAGAAGCCTCTCCTGGATTGTTGATTAGCCTTTCTTCTCCCATCACCAATGTGTCAAAATTCTGCTCCCAAACTTAAATCAAATTGGAAATGAACTATCATGTTGACTGAAATGAAGGGTGATGACAAACAATGAAGGGTAACGATAAACAATAACTTTGCAGGGAGGCATTTAGTGCAGTACACAAAGATTAGTATTACTTCTGATCTCATTTAATAGCTTCGATAATGAGCTAGAAGAGGGAGTAAATGGTACATTAATGAAATCTGCAGATCTATTAAACTAGGAGGAGCTGAGCACACTGCTGAAAATGGAGAAATAATTCAAGGGTTCTTGGGAAGATTAGAAACACAGGCAGAATACTGCAATGAGATTCCATTTAGAAAACAGATGAATAATATTTTGGTAAAAAATCAACAGATGGTAACAGGTAAAAATCTGGAGAGCTGTAATGCTGGAAGAGATTTAAAATTAAGAACATCAGGAAAACTAGGCAGAAATCTGTAACTGAGCAGCACATATAAACTGTGAAATTTGGGCAAAACTATTAAAGAATAAGTAAACAAGTAATGAGTCATCTTAAAGCAGATCTACAACCATCAGTTCTCTTCTGTATATAGCATGGGCACTGGAAAACAGACTATCAGTCAGATGGTTAGAGATTTTACAGCTATGGGACATTCTCCTGGAAGAAAATTTAAAAGTAAGCCAGTCATATAACAGTGTTGTCCTTCATAAAGTGAATGACATAACAGTGAGCCACTGGCTAAAAAAAAAAAAAAAAAAAAAGCCAAGACTGAAGAAATAAAATAGACTCCCACTGCTTCTGGTAATTGCATCATGCAGCTTGAATTTTTTGATATTCTTGAGGAAACTGCCGATGGATTGCCAGCTGCTAAGAGCTTTCCAATACCAGATATATGTGCACAATATCTTGGAGACCTAAAGCTAGTCATGAGCAAGTTAGCTGCATTTGGGGAGTTCACACAAATTAATCTTGCTGGGAATAACTCGACACAAACTATAGTGGAGGGCCAAACTAGTGTTACATCGCTCCCTGAACCAGAAAAAGCCTCAGCAATTCAGCACAGCAACAGTATTAGGATGTATAGTAAGTTTGTAAACTGATATTCCATATTGGCCATCAGTCTTCAGAAGTCCTTGATAGTTCTTGGATGTTGAAGGCAATTGTCCTTTATTGCTGAGTGCCTCCATACAGTAGATTTAAGTGGGCTTGTCTGCTCAGGAGTTTGTCACTGTCACTGCATCGTGACACGACACTGAGTGTGCAGAGCAGGGCGTTGATCCACAGCTTTAAATTTGCACGCTTCAGTAGAAAACCTGGCAGAAGCCCTTTCATGTAAAACCATGCTCTAATCATTTATATCTTGCCATGTCCTGTTGTTCCATACTTCTGAATCACTGTCTTTTAGGTGAACAAGCTTAAAAACAACGAGCCATCATGCAAAAATATCAGGATAAAAAACATATATGAAAGCATAAAAAACATATATGAAAAACATCACAAAAAATACCAGAAGTAGAGGCAGGCCCCCTGGTCCCTTGTGAATGCACTCTATTTGCTGAGACAGCACCCTTTCACTGGTGTTTCAGGGAGAGCTGTCTAAATTTTCCAGAAACTGAGAGTTTCAAGATGTATGCAGGGATACCAACTGGCAAACATGCTGTCCTAGGTTACAATGTAAAATGTGCCCAAAGTATGTATTCTATCACCATCTAATGAGCTGTTGAAACTAAGTTGTGCACCACTGTTTCCCGTGCCCCCTCCCTCCAGACTATCTTCTGTCAATGGCCCATCAATGCCATCCTGCATGACTCATAGATAACTCTCCCCAGGAGCTATCTCTGTTTAATAGGCAATCAAGGACCCATTGCAAGACTGATAAAATGATATCAGTCCATTGTGAGATGCTCCACCCAGTGGGAGGAGCCAAGCATTCCCACCTGGATATAATCTGGCCTTTGGGACAGCACAGGCAGCCTTACCCACTGGATTCCCAGAGGACAAGAGCTACTAGACCTTTCTGTGGGAACACTGCTTCAACAAGTTCACTTCATCTGGACTGCTACCACCACGGTTTCAGGTTGTATTCTGACTCTGTCAGTGATCTTTTGTACCATTGCATGTGTTTTATTTTATTCTACTTTTTTTTCCTCTCCTATTAAATTGTTTTTTCTGACTTGGAGTCTCTCGCTGGTTTTGCCTTCAAGCCAGCACACATGCTTAATATGCTTTTGCAGGAAAATATCTGTTGCTACTTATCAGTTTGGCTGCAACTGGTTGTAAAGACACATCTGAATGATTTTAGCTAAGCTTGCTAACATTTTAAAAATAGAAGGCAAAATCTTACACGTTTGAAAGTGGCACAATTTCCCTATTTATGCCATGAATCTGTAGGCTGTTTTGCTCCACAGTTAAATCTTCAAAATCATGTACATAGAATCTTCACTGCACATACTTAGTTCGGCTTTAAAATCAACATGTCTCATTTTTTACACTAGGTACAATTCAAAATCCCAGAAACTTATCATCTGGAGCATAATTTGAGTGCCCATAACAAGAAGTCAAATTTGCCTCATTTGAAAAGATAGGTCCAGTATCTGTTTTGCTGTTTCTGAAACTTTTCCCTTCTTAATAGGTAAATCATAATTACCCTTAGAAACTTGTTGTATTACTTGGTTTTTATTGCTGAAAGATTATATACATGATGTCTATACTATTCTCCCATTCTAACAAGCACAACTTACATACTTCCTAGCACAGGAATGTTTTTTCTTTCTTCTGACCCCACATGCCATCAACAAGACATGTGCTGACATCACATCACATGGTGGGGAGCATGAAAACATTGCTGAGATATTTGAATGCTTATAGGCGCAATGTCCATGGAAATCACTAACCAGAACCAAACAAATTTGATAGAAAACTGATATTTGTGAGAATACATAGCTAAATAAATATTGGTGCTGCAACAAGATGGAAAGCCTGAAAAGCTGGTGCACATACCAGGCACCAGAGAATATACTTGAAGGAGACATTACACATGCTGGTACTAAGGGAAATGCTTTAAGAAACATCCATAAGACCACAAAAAAGCAAAAATCAACACCATCAGATAAACCTGTTTTTAAAACTGAATTATCACAGAAAAAAATCATTTATATGCAGGTTTTCTCACCTAAACACTAATAACCTAAAATTTCTTAACAATTTTTACTGCCTTTTTTTTGTTTGTTTGTTTTGTTTCTTTGTTTCAGGGTTTTTTAAAAATATTTTTTATTTATTTTAACACAATCATAGACTAAATCAGGAAAGGATTCTACGCAGACCAATTTTATGTTGGGGATATATTGACAAAACCAAATTATTTCAACATTTGTAATATGTATAAAATCCTGCTGAGTCCCACTATTTGTTTTCCGAATTAGCTTGGAATAGTGCAAGTAGTTTATACAGCACTGAAACTGTATCTTTCATTTTCTTTTTCTTCCAGAGATGACGTTTCTCAAGTCACTGACTATGACTAATGACATTGACTATGACTTGAGCAAATATGCTTGAAAAGCATCTTCCACACGTCAGGATTAAGAAATCCCATTATATTAGTGCATTTACATAAAAGTCACTTCCCTGTATCAGCAATATAGAACCATCTACTATTAAATGGCAGCACACTCTAAGAGACAGTAGTTGATATTACTTTTCAAAAGATTTGTGCTACACCATTATCCCGTAAATATTTTTTCCTTTAGCAAGAAACACTATCCATTGTACTCCTTTTCATCCTGCAAAATAGTAATGAGCACTATTGTTTGCACCTGGAAAAGGAGATGTACAACTGTACTTTCATTTGACAAAGTAATTCAAATACCTATTTGAAATTCAGTAAACATAGGTTATTTTTCCAACAACTTGAGTTTTACACATACATTCACACACATATATACACACACATGTATAGTCTTCCAAACAGTATTACAGACGTGCAGTGATATCTCAGGACTCTGTTATTCTGGAAATATCACAAAACACATACCTGACCCTGAAGTTAATCTAATAGAATAAAATGGGGGGGGGGGGGGGGGGGGGGGGGAATCAATAGGACTATTTAACATAGCTTTCTATTTCTTGATTTCAACACATAAAATGAAAAAAAAAAAAAAAATTAAAGGATACAGTAGGCATAATGAAGCAGCACTGACCTTTTTACCATCACAGAAGTTGTTTCCTTAATAAAGAAGCCACATGGATAAATACTGTGTCTCATTCAATTTGAGCTCTTTGTATCTTCCCTCATATTTTAGCTTGGTGCAGAGTAAACTGAACTACGACATCGTGTAGATGAAATCATACATGTTTTTCCTCTTCTGACGAAATACTTCAGAATTTTATAATCACACAACAAAAAAAAGTGAAGTTTACAGGCAAGCAAGTCTATGTTTAGAGCAGGTTCCTTTGATTCTCTCTTAATTGCCCTTCAGACTAAACTGGTGAATAGACCTAGTAATGGTTGTTGTACGAAGGCTCTTGGATGCTGAGTGATCAATATCCCATAGGAGGCAACAGTTAGAGCTCAGAGGATGTGGATATTTGGCAGATATCCACACTGAGCTCTTAGAAAATTTCTGGTTCCTCACATTCCCGGAGGTCTGTAGAAAAAAAAAAGTGTTTTTGTAATTAAAAAACTATATTATGATCTATGGCATAGATTGGAGTAGGGGGACAAAGGCAACTTTTTATTTTCTAGCCTTTGAAAAGCAGATTTTGTGAATTACCACTATCTAGCAGAATACATATAGCAGCTTATTAAATGTATTTAAAATCTGTCCAATGATGGTGCTACTACCCACATCACTCTCCTCTCTGTCTGAGCCAAGGCTAGAAGTTCTAGCAATAGAAAGCTGTTACCTTTCATGTGGACCTTGCCATTGGTTGCAGTTGTTTCCTTGCCAAAGAGTGAGTAACTTTATGTTGAGTTCCAAGTTCCCCAGCAGACTGTGCTCTACTGATTACCAATTATTCTGTACTCTTTTTCTGGCCTGTATTCATGATCTTAGCCTCAGTTTTGTTTTGGTTTGTCTTTTGCACTTTTTTAAAACACAGCCTTTGGCAGTAGCAGAATGACAGGGGAACTTTTGTTGGGCCTCCAAATTCTAGCATGGAGCCTGCTCCAGCTCTGTAAGAGCAGTCCAATCCAGTTAATGAAAAGATGATGTGGGCTGAGGCGTTCTTAAAGCAGACAGAATCTTTGGCAGATTATACAACCAAACATTAACAAGTTCTCCACTGAGCTTATGTAACGTGTATTTCTTCTCCAAGGCTTACACTGGGTTCAAACTTATGGAAGCTTAATAGTGCACGAGAAGTAAGTTGACAAGCATGTGTCATTGGTGTCCCAATTTTGGTTCACTCCTCAGTCAGTGCCTAGAGTGCTAAAGCTAGTTTTTTTCCTTTCTGCAGAAATCTTATGCTTTAGACACCTCTGATCCATACCACCTATATAACTTTGAGACTGAAAGGAAAAAGGCAGCCAGACTTGTGGCCTGAAACAATGAAGAATATCTGAAGTGGTTATTAGATGTCTTTAAATGAATTATGTGCAAGGCTCCAGTTCTTGTTTAGCCTGAGACAGGTTAGAATATGCATTTCTCAATAACCAGATGAGTGTCTTAAGCAGCATGTATTGGTTATCCTGTGCTGAACCCAAAATTTCTTTTTTTTTTTCTTTTTCTTGGCATCCTGGGTATTTTTTGATAAAAAAATAATGTATCATAATGCCACATTCTGACAAAATATCGTGGTTCTAAATCTCAGTTTTCAACAGTAAGGAAAAAAAATTAGAAGCCATAGTAATTTCTTTTTAGACTTCATCTCTCCATGCTCACTGTTTTCCTCCTTTTAAACATCTTAGTCTGCAATTCCCCAGAGTACAGTGGAAGAAATGCAAATTCTAACACACTTCCACAAGTAGAATACCCAAAGGTTTCCATTTTGGATCCTATATGGACACAGGCTCTACTAACAAAATCAGCAAAAGCTTTCCATTAGTCACTGACAATTGGATCAAGTCTTAGCTTTCACCAAAACAAAATATTTAATGAACTGGAATAAAATAAAAAGGGGAGAAAATAACATATGAATAATATAAAATTTTTTTGTCCATCAAATTTTTTTTTTTTCATTTGACTGTAACTGATAGTTTTAAAGCTACTTTTGCAGTCTTCTTTCAACATGGCTGAACTGCCACTATCTATATCATGGGATGTTAATAGGTATTGCAAGAAGGATTTGGATTTTTTATTTCACTCTCCTCCTCCTATTCAAGTCCTCATGCTATATATAAGATTTCTAAGGGTTTCCTAAAGGCTGCAGGTTCAGTATTTTTCCTGCAGTTATAGAACACAGCCCTGGATTGATGCCAAAAACAGATCCAAGATATGAATCTTTCATCATGTTTTCTGTCATGTGCTATTAGTTATAGAACTTGTAATTGTTATCCAGCTGGATTAGTGCCTTAACCACACCTTTGCTATTCAAGAAGAAGGTTTAAAATGAACAATATCTTTGTTCTCCTACAATAGTTGAGTGAGAATGTCAGCATAACAGAGCAAGCTGGGAACACTTTCTTAAGAGAAGATCTTGTGATTCTTATAATTTCTGTTTATCACTATGCCTGTTTATTACCCTGGAATACTTTATAGCCATTAATTTCTCTAGGCACTGGTTTGTTCTCTATTTAAAAATATGGTGATATTAATTTGAAACTTTTTCAGTTTTTTCCCTTGAATGTGCTGAGTTTTCAAATGAAAAGTGCTCATGGATGAAACAGTGAATGAGAACACAATACATGGGGAATAATACTGCCAAAAAACAAAGAATGAAAAACAAACAAACAAAGAAGTATGTTCATACCAATTTGTTCCCTGCCACAATACTGGAAGCATTCAGTGCAAAAAGATTATAATGCTGTTATGCACAGATCTTTCTCTGTCCCTGGAAAGACATTACACAGGAGAAAAGAGCCCCTAATGAAAAGAGAAATGATTTCTCAAAAGCCACACAAAAGATCAATATCAGGATTAGGAAAACATTTAGATCTTTCATCAGGCACATGCTCTTTCCAGAGGACAATACATATCTGTACCTACTCACATCTACTGCAGAATTATCTGGCACTGAGCACATTTCTGAAAACTAAGGAAAGATGCAGATAGATGTTTACTTTACAATATATAACTATAAACATGGAAAACAAAGTTTTTTGCTAGCTTTAATTGTCTTTCATATTGAGGTATACACTGAAAACAAATACAGAGTTCTGCTTTGCTCTCGCAAGCATGTCTGCTGGAATGCACAGCAGAATTTGGCACTTCGTATATTCCTTCAAAAACTGACATTAACAGAGCTTTGTAACTGAAATGTTAAAATGTCAGAAACAAGACCTGAAACACAAAATTTCATATCTCAGCTCTGCCCTTCTCTGCAGTAACCTGTATGTACTGCTTAGTGGATGCTGAAATATATATTTCCATCCATAACTCTGCAATAGCAGGTTTCCTGTGCTAAATTTACTTTGTACCTTGAAAGTTTAAAAGTTGAACGTTTGCCTAATAAAGCCAATGCTATAGAATCTCAGCTTCTGTGGAGAAGAAAATATTAAAGGCATGTGTTCAGTACACAACCAACTAAAATACGAACACTGTAACGACATTAGAGATTACCTTTTTATCATTCAAAATCTTCCTGTGACTCTACAAGGGAACGAGGTGATTTTATAAAAGACATAATTATAGCTGCTTTTTTAAGAGAGTTGTGATCACAATCTACTAAAATGATGGATAAGTATTTGACTATGGGACTAGAATTTTAACAGAAGTGACAAACCTATCTGAAAACAATAGCTTTACCATTGGACAGCATCAAAAAAGTGCTATGCTTTTCCATTGTAGCTTATCTCTGTTGCTGCCTACCTACAGCACTTTAAAATTTATCCTCTTAACAATCATTAAAGCTTGAAAAATATGTTTGAATAGTTATTCATCACTAAGATAAATTAAGAAAACTTTTGTTTAAGGCTAGAAAAAGCAAAAAAAAAGTTTGGTCATTTGATCTTGATTCAGGGAATTCTATGGGGTAATGCCATAATCCCACACACAGCATTTGATACTTGTAACCACCCATGAGTTTGCTCATTCTGCTCAGGCAGGCACTGTGTCTCTTTATGATTTCTTGACCATGGTGTTATCTCTCCCGGGTGCTTGTCTCCCATATGATGTTTCTGCATCATTTAGTGAGATAAATGCTTATATGTACCTATTCTGAGACAGAAACACACCAAGAAGGGAGGAAATAATTCAATTTTCCAAACATTGACAATTTCATAATTTCATTTGCTTCTTAAAGCCCTGTTTCTTTCCACGCAAGGTCCGTACTATTTAAAAAGAAAGACGGTTTTAATTTGTATAAGTCTATCGAATAGGAACAGACTGGTAAAAAAAGCACTGAAAAGAACATGTCTATACTAAGTGTTCTGTGAGATAAATTTAAAAGCCTTCAAGTATGAGTCTTGTTTAAAGCTCTGTAAGAAAAAAATCCACAACCCTTCATGTAAGGAAAAGCAAACTGTTATATGACTTAAGATCACAAAACTGGATGATATTTTTTTTCCCCCTCAAACTTAATAAGTGAACTAGGATAAAATTGACCTTTGGTCAATGATCATATCTGAGAAATTTCAGCTGTGAAGGTGAAAGCTTGACAAAGTCATAAATAGCTGAAAAGGACAGAAAAGAAACATTTAAAAACCCTATAAATGTCACTATGTTCTCCATCTGGAATAACATTGCTAGACTTTTACAATGCACAGAAGACTAAGGTGATCAATGGAACAACAATATGTCTTAAAATCTGTCTTAAAAAAGAGGAAAAGTATCATGAATGTTAGAGATGAGTTCACAGATCATCCAGAAGACCCACCTGCAAAAGAGGAAGACAAAGAAGAAAAGAAAGTCTGTTTTAGCCAGCTTTAGCTTCTTGGTGAACTGACCTTTGAACCACTAAGTCATCAGTTTGCAAACACCCAGTTTTACTGGCCAATTACTCAGCAGAACATGACATGATCAATGATCTGAAAGTTTTCAGCTGGTTGTATTGATCAAATATATAAACAAAACACAACTGTCAGCTGCTTTGAGTTTACTGCTGATGAAGTGATGTTTAAAACAATTAATGAATTAATGCTCAAACACAGATGAACAAAAACCTTAGCTGATATAAAAGAGCAAAAATGTTTACTACTCAATTAATTTGCCTTATAATTGATTTTTTTGTTTGCCTAGCAAAACAGAAATGTGAGCTATAATTACCAGCTACCTATAATAGCTCCTTTTTTTTTTTCCTCTCTTTTAGATTTCTGTTAATTATTTCTAAAGTGAAGGAAGCAGGATCACTGGTGCTGCCAACCCCTTTTCAAATTATTGGTGCTAAAAAAATAAATATCAGATAATGCAAATTATTACAAAATGTGAAGGTTGATTACTTTTTGTAAGAAAACAGGCAGATGAGCAAATGCTATGAAATGCTGAGGCAGGGCTGGGGCACACAAAGGAGTTATGGTAAACTAATCAGCTTCCAGGTGTCGGCTGAGCTTGGGTAGCTTGTAATATTTGCACTCTTAGCCTGGAGCAAATCTGAAACAAAAGGTGTTGGATAAATCTTCAGAGAAAGCACCCTCTGTTAGCAAGACCAGCCCCAAACAAGAGTCAAAGTTTGCAAAGGCACACCACTTTATGAAGAACAACTTACTTCACTCCTCCTTGACCTTCTCTGAAAATAGGAACAATTTCAACTTTTAAAGGCGGTAATTTAATTTCCCTCTGACAGCAACAGAATGATCCAGGACTCAGTACTATCTTGCCTTTTCAGAAGGCTCTATAAAACAGGGGTTGCTTTTAAAAAGAGACTTGGAGTCAAATTCATTATTGGTCTTCTGGAAAACGCAATTTATGTCTTGCTTAGCCAGGTAAGATGGGAGGTAATCTAGCTGTTAGAAAATAAGGAGCTGAGTTAAAGAAAATGGAAGGCAAAAGAATTAAGCATGAAAAGAATACTCTTTAAGGAAAGGGTGAAAACTGAGAGATTAATTTACTCTTAGTTCCATTTTATCTCTTGTAAGTACATTATTTAATTCTTTAAATCGAAGTTCTTCTCCTCTATGTGTATTGCCATTATTTCCCTGGAATTGAAAATGTCTGTTTTGTTCAGCAAGTGCATGTTAGAAATCTTGCGCTATTAGAAGATGGTGCCAATGTTAACTATTACACAAAGGATTAAATCTTAACTAAGTAGTATTAAAAAGTGACTCTATAAACCTTTAGGTTATTGGTACTTAAAGATTTTTCAAAGAAAAGAAGACCAATATGAGGGATTAATAGTTAAGGTTATGCAAAATCCACTTAATCAGCATGGCTAATTTTAGCTTTGACTAAAGCTGCTGGCAACTTTGTGTATTTTGCTTTGGGGCTTTACTTTTGAAGAGAGTGATGAATACATTTTTGAGGTAAATTTATCTTAACTGAAAGTCTACCTAATGCTCTTTAATTGCTGAAAAAGTGATTTTAACAGCATTTGCATTTAGGAGTGGAAGAAGAACTTCAGCTGTGCATCTTTAAGACCCTAAAATAAGCATTTTATTTTCACATTTATATAATATACTGCTTGACTATAAAACAGGTGAATTTTATAAGCAATACAGTCATCAACGTGGGCATTGTTTATGAAGAAATAATTGTTCTCCTGATAGTACATACTCTATTCAGAAAAGAGCCTAGGAAAACTGGAGCATACTCTGAAGATACAAATACAATGACTTGCTAAACTATCTAGAGCACAAATGCTGAAAATGAGGGTCTTTCATTGACAAATGCTACCTAAGCAAGGCAGATGCACAGTGTCAGATCAAGTAGCCCATGCATTTTAAACCAGAAATATAAATTTGCTAATACTTACAGCACTTTTACCTGGCTTCAAAATCACAAAGGATTAGATCATTCAGCTGATGTGGATTAAAATGTAGTTATGTTCTTAGCTTAAACCAAACAATATGAATACAAACTCTATACTTCCAGTCCTGTGACAGTCAGATAAAATCTGACTGCTCCTTAAATTGGTGGGGTAAGTGGTTGAGAAAGCAAGGGCTGCACATTTGGTGAACTGAACTTCACAAGGCTGTCAAAAATCTGGTGGGAGGAGCTATGCTTTATATTACAAAAATGAAGAGCCATGGTCATAATTCCATAGTGGATGAAGAAGGGCTTTATCTGGTGGAAAAAGTGGGTAAACCTAGTAAAATTAGACTATTGATTTACAATTACGTGAAATTTGGGTAAGTGTATCTATGCTAGCACATTGCAATTATTCACATAAACAAGGTAATGTTATGTTTAAACATATGGCAAGATCCTAGCATACTAGTATAGAATAATTTATCATCATTTGAACTCTCTTTAGGTACTTTCAACACTACTTTTTTTCCAGTGTCATGAATGAATTAATTAATTTAAATTCATGCAGCTTTGCTTCCCTACACCTGCTGTCATGGCCTGAGAAGGTCATCTCACCTTCCCTTTCTCTTAACATTTTCATGGTAATTTTTCAGTGGAACCTGTTTGTCATCTAGGATCATAAGGCATTATATACTGGAATAGATTCAGTGCATTCAGCTATGTGAGTATTTGGTGTGTGGCAATAATCAGCATTTTCAGAAGAAAGCACACAAACTCCCAGTGAGAAAATGAACTTTCTCTCAGCCTATGCTAAAGGCTGGAGAAGGCTTAGGCATTTTGTACCAAAGCTGACAATTGCATGAAATGAAGTCAGTTCACTCTATCTAAAATGATGCAAAGTGAGTAACAGAACAAAAGGCACTTTGAGGAAACACAGAATTTCAACCTGTCAGGAGCGATGCTTTTCCTTCCAGTAGAAAATTTATTCTGTAACGACGGTTGTGATTAGCTCTGTGTACTTACAGAGGTTGACTTTCAGCTAACTAGTTGTTATGTTGATAGCACTGTTATTTTTATAGCAATTGCACAGCTGACTAAAGACTCACATAAATATTTGGGTGGCAAGCTTGTGCTGCTCTTGCTCAGCTGGTGCTGCTATGGCCACATCACTATACACAGCTGTGTTACAGGTTGCCTATCCTACAGGCAGTGTCTGCAAGAGCTAGTGTTATAGGGTTTTTTAGTGTTTTTGCATGTCTTGGATATATGTCCCACAAGAAGCCATATGTGGCCCCCCCCATGGCCATGTTAGAAAAGCTGTCTTCCAGATTCCAACTGGCAATTAGATTGACTAGACTCAATGAAACTGAGATAATATATACTGTACTATTTCCCTTTGTTAAATTTCATCCAGTACTGCTTTTTAAAAATCTTCCTTCTCCCACTGCCTGGTCTTACTCAGATATTGTCTTCGATTCTTGGTTTAGACAATTGCATGGCAGACTCTGCATGGTACTCTTTGCTACACCCCAGAAGAAGCTGTACCTCCTTGATTGGAAAAAAATATTTTGGTAGAGATTTGTAGGAGGTATGTCTTTGCAAATTAATTATGCCAATAGTTCAGTTAAGAATCTTCAAAGTATTAACTTTTCTGTTTTTCATTGTAGACTAGCAATTGGAGAACAGTAACTATGAGCAATAAGAATCTGAACCTAAAATTTCCTATACAGCTGTAATTCAAATTTCTTCACCATCAGAGGATCACACAGCCCCTGTTTCTTTATAAGGTGCCCTTTTTTTTTTCTTTTCCTGATGGCATTCAGAAAGGGCATCTGTATCTTAACATTTGTTACCTTGTTTTGCATTCTTAGATTTATGTGGCCAAATGTATTTTTGTGGGGTAGATCTGAAAAACACTTTCAGACTTTGAGAACTACTTATCTTTATGTGTTTCTACATAGATATTTACATTACAATGATATTTATATTACAATTAAAAAAGGAAAACATTGCCCTTCCATATCTTCTAGGAAACATTCCTAAAAATGTATTTTAAGCTCTGATTAGACCTCCCTATATCAGAGGCTGTTAGGGGGTTTTTAAGTGAAAGTATTGTTACTTATGAATAAATTTCTTTCGGTATGCTTTTAGTTTTAGAGTAGAAGTATCTATATCTATTATAACTCACAACAAAGAACTGTAAACTTTGAAGGCTATGTAAATATCTGTACTCTTCACTGTGCTGCTTCAAAATACCAGTGTCTAAAAAAAGGCTGACTATTACCTGGAATGTAAAACCTGGGACATTAGATAGGGTGTACTACTCCCAGCAACTTTTGAAAACATGCCTGGCACATTACATCTTCTGCAAGAAGAGGTAGTGATGTGTGGGCTTCTTAAAATACCCTTATTGGCTTGCTGAGAGTAACTTAAAAGATCTCATGTCTTCTGTTTTCACACTGCATCAACTCCAGCCATGTGGGCCTTCAACAGCAGAAACTCCACAGTCACTCTTGTTTGCTGTCTATTCCACCCATCATAAGCAAAATTTCCCCTCTGTATATTGCAGGTACCCTTTATTTTCTTCCCTGCAAGCAGTACTTGCAATCTAGTATGTATTTGTATACCGTTAAAAGCTGCTGCCATTCTTTTCTATGAAGTGAACATGTCTAAGTAGAAATTGAGTTATAATAGGAAAAAACCCTAAATCCATCCATTTTAATTATGTATTTTAAACTCTTAAATTTATCCTAAGACAATATTGTGATTGTACTGCTACACACATTTGAGGTAGATTCATCATGAGGGAAAACAAAATTACCCTCATCTTGGTATTTTTACATAATATCCTCTCCCTGAAAAAAACCACAGTGAAGAAATTTTCTACAATTTAAAATATAAGTTCATAACTTTTTAACCCCAATCTATCTAATAATATTGTATCCTTGCCCTTTTTAAAATTAACTATTCAAGTCGTGCTGTACTTGACTGAAATGAGAAGGCTCACTGCTTATGAGTGTAAAGCCATTCCTGGAGAAGTCAGAAGCAATTTTGCATTTATTTAAACTTTAATGCAATCTGGATTACACTAAGGGTGTAGAAATGACCGTGGCAAAAGTTTTACTGACTAGGATTTTATTTGTGGCATATATATATATATATTCATTATATTTTAAAATAAACAGTACTGAAGTCTATGCGCAGACAAAATCAACTCTTTAACAATTAATGGTATTTGCTTTTTCTTGTATAAAACACTTTGTTCATTGAATCAGTCTATTCTCTGTGCTCTGCATTTCAGTCTTTTTTTTTGCCTTTTTTACAACTAATGTCTCTTCTCACCATTATATTTTGATTCTAACGCTAAAATGCATTTGTTGTGTTTAATTGTCAGATTTGATTAGCTCACCTGCTGTTCAGGAGTGTGCTACCCCTCTTAACTCAGAAAGGTTGTCTCATAAGAATGTGCAAAACTAACTTGATAGTCATCATTTAAAACTTCTAGAAGTGTTCCTTTCTCCTAACTGCGATGAAAAGTCTTGACAATGATGAGACAGCTGATGTTCCTGCTACAATTGCTGCCTGTATCTTATAAAGAGCCTCCCATTGATATCTTGGGATCTCATATCTGTATCACCTATTTCCTCTTAGCACACCACCTTTTGGGACAAGAACAAGTTTCTGCATTCTTAAAAACCAAAACATTCTCTTAGTTTTCAAAAAATATACCTGTGGCCATACCTGCCAATAGCATGACTATTTGCTGTGGTAAAAACAACTAAGTAAGCATACAAATCCTTATTAGCTTTTATAAAGAAAACAGAGCAAAAGATCCCAAAGACATGTAGTGCCAGTAGACATCTTTTTTCACGCAGTCAAAACAAAAAGGCATAAGCATTTCATGAATCCTGCGATTTTAGATGAATGGACAGAAATACCAGTCAATAGAAGCAATGTCAATAAACAAATTTGAGATAATCCTGCAGCAACCAAAGCTCTATTTAGATATGCTTTGGAATATGTAATGTATCTAAATAAAGCAACTCAGCTGTGTAGCAGAAAACTGATGCTGATGTAAGCTATTCTGGCGCTGGCATAGAACCAAAATGGCTGTCATTTTTGCTGGTCTGCTCAGTTTCTTTATTTAGGTGTTTCTAACATGAGGTGCTGTTTTATGGGGGATTTTTGACTTAAGAAAAAAAAATCCCTTCATGTCTAAATTGAGCTGTGTAAGATGTTTGATCATGCAAAGTGTTTTTGATCTACTCCCAGTTATCAGCTCAACTGGAAAAGTTTTTCAGAGTTTGATTTATTAAGCTCTGTTTCCTTTTTATGCTGGTTCTATCTAATCCAACTAAACTTCTTTTGGAAAATGCCATGTGCAACCAGGCTCAGTGTTTTACTAATATTAAGAAATTCTGTCTACCGCTTTTGCTTTGTGCATTCATTAAATTACTTCATCGAAGAAAGCAATTAGTTTGGTTTCACTTGATTTATGCTTTTTACAAACGTGTTACCGATTCATCACTGCATTCTCTTCAACCTGTTTACATACTCATTGCTCTTGCTTTTCTAATTGTTCTAGTTATTTGTCAGATATTGAAGTTAAATTTAGTGGCCTATAATTCTTCTTCATTTTTCCTCAAACCTCAGTTATTCTCTTATTTTAAATTGCAATATAATTTTAGCCTCCTCTTGGTTTCCAGAGGCAAACATAGATGGATATTAAACCGAGCAGTAAGCCTATAGCACGACTAATAAAATCTAGTTCAATTAACCAATGACTTAATGGGCAAGGGAGAAAATTCTACTTAAACAAGACTAGCAAGGTGCCTTCCACCCTTGGCTCACAAGACCATAGCCTCTCTTGATTCCTGTACTTCTTGTTTTCAGTGTGTATTTCTTCAGGGTGTGAGGGCCAGTGAAGTAAAATGTTGTCAGTTGTTTGTTTAGTATTTTCAGATATGAATCAGCTGAGATTAAAGTTCACTCCTTCAGCCAAACTCGAGCTAGGACTACAATGTCAGCACTAAGGCTGTATAGCAAGAAATAGATGGCAAGAGCCGAAAGTTATGTAAATCTCTGGCTTTATGTGAGTGTCACGGTTTAACCCCACTCACCATCTAAGGCCTGCACAACTGCTTGCTCGCTGCCCTGGTGGAAGACAGGGGAAAAAACTGGAAAGGTAAAAGAGAAACCTCACGGGCTGAGATGAAGACAGTTTAATGGAAAAGCTGCCCACCCCAAAAAAGCAAGGAATTCATTCACCACTTGCCAAGGAATTAATTCACCACTTCCCATGGGCAGGCAGGTGTTTAGACATCTCCAGGAGAGCAGGGTTCCACCAAACCCTGGCTAACATTCCAAATGTGGCCTATTTCCTCCTTCTCCCCCCAGCTGTATATGCTGAGCACGGTGCCACAGGATATGGAATATCCCTTGGGTCACTTGGGGTCAGCTGTGCTGGCCACGTCCCCTGCCGATTCCTAGTGCACCTCCAGCCTCCTCACTAATGGGGTGGACTGAGAAAAGGCCTTGATGCTGTGCAAGGATAGCTCAGCAATTGCTAAAACATCCCTGTGTTTTCAATACAGGTATATCTGGGCGTGGTATCTAGACAGCACAAAGAATGGAAGATAGATCTACGAACTAACACAGTTCAGTGGGCTCCTGACTCTCAATGTGCAGTCACAGAAAAACAAAACATAATAATGGAAATAATGGTAAATAGGAACAAAGAAGTTATATGGCATTGATGAGGCCAGTATTGGAATGCCGTATACAGTTTTGGCAGCAGTTTTTGTGGGGGATGGGGGTTGAGAAACTGGAGGGAGTAAAGAAGAGATCTACAGAAGGGAAGATTTTTCTATGACAGAGATGGTTTGGCTTTAAAAAGACTGAGAGTTGATATGATTCCAGTGTATTGATACAATTCTTGTGCATTAGATGAAGAGTGTAAATAATGCCTTTATAGTAGTTTAAAAAAAAAAGCATAACAGATTTTTAAAACTAAAGGTGAACTGGAAATAGATTATTAAAAGAAGCAATGAGTTCTCTAGCTCTGGATGTTCTGAGACATGTCTCTCTAGAGAGCTTGAACCAGATACAACCTACTGCGTTCAATACGGACTTGTGATGGCTTCTTATGTGTTAAACCATATGAATGAACAGTTTCTTCTGACAATAAATTCAAGGATTTGTGACCCTTTCTCCAATGAAATATCTCAGTTCTCTTACCAAAACACTCTGATATCAATTATTGCTCATAACAATGCAGTCTTCATCAAGGTCTACAGGCAGTGTTATTGCAGCTTCTCACATTTGTTGCAGAGGCTGACTAGGGATAGTCACTTTTAGATCATCACTGTGGGGATCATGATTTATTTAAACAAGAAAAGTATTTCAAAATTTTCAATGTGACATCCGTTCCTGAGAGTCGGTCATTGTGCAAACTAGAAATTCACAAATCCAATGACAAATTTTGATTCACTGGTTTTGATGAACTGTTGAATGGCAGTTCCTTCAGTCAATAGGGATTGCTTCTCCTACAAAAATATGTGATATTTTACTATCATTATTATCTCCAGATAATGCTAATTAAACTGGAAGTAAAGGGGTGAGAATCTTTAATATTGCTGTTAGCAGAGAAGCTTGGCAGTATGTGATTCGCAGGTATTCAGTCACCTAGTAACTAGATTCTAAATTAAACAAACTCAGTTTTTAACACTAATTTTAATGGAAAAATATGAAACAAAGATCAGATCTACTGGGAAAATAGGCAACCTTTTAAATTAATGTTCCCTAAGCCACAATTAATTTAGATTTAATAGGACAGTTAGTGTATGTTATATGAATACTGATTATTAAACACTCACCAAGGATTAAAAATTATGTAATAGATTCATAACAGTGAAATTGATATGGACCTATTGCATCGCCATAATACTCTGCAAATATGTTTTAGTATGTAGCTGAAATTTGTTTAATATATAATAACTGTTAAATGAAGTCCAAATTAAATACTTGAATCTCAATTGCCTGGGAAGTACAAAAGACAATTTGAAATATGTTTACTATACTGTGTTATCATGATAAAATTACATTGTTTTGGGGAAAAAAACCAACAAAACAAAAAAAAAAAGGCGAGCAGTCTGAGGGGCCAGCTTGAACAAAAAGTTTTCCCTGGATAGTTTCACTGCCAAAACTCCCATGGAAATGCCTAGATGTCAGGATGATTAAGTATTCAAAGAGCAGGATCCAGAAATTTTGCTGATGTCAACATCAAAATGCATTGTTTTCTCAATTTCCTTGTGTCTTGGGAAGAAAAACTTTAATGATGTATTAATTGCTATTTATTATTATGCTTCCTATTGTTCCATTTCTTATGCCTTGTGATTGTTTACCAGAACTATAAATAATCCTATGGATAAAATGTACTGGGAGAAAAGATCAGTACAAGTCTCCTTGCAGATTGTTTAGACTGTAGTTTTATTTAGAAATTGAGGGTGCCACAGAGATCAGTTCTTTAATGATACAGCTCTGCAACCCGACAGCCAGCTATAAGCTACTGCTGTGGCTCCACCTGCTGAAAGGTATTGGTTTGAGTTCTGAAGGAGCGCCACAGTAAGGCACGGCGCTTCTCCCATCCACTGACTGCTTTTTTTGCATCTCTGCATGGTATGGCTGAGCTATGTGTCTGTGTGCCATGCACAGCATACGTGCATCTTGGGTACTCGACAGCAAGGATCCCAACCCCTGTTTCAAAGGTAACACTTATTGTCATCAGCTCGCCCATAACTCCTGCTCCATTGCTCTGGGTACACCTATGAGTCCAGGGAATCTTGTTATCATCTTCCCTTTCTGCTTTTCTGACTGTTGTCCAGGCCTGGCTCAGTCCTGCAGGATACTGTCTGAGCTACAGTCCTGTATCAGTGTGGGACTCAGTTCTCCCTGGTCTCTGGCCAGTGTAGTCGTTTTTTGGGGTTTTTTTTTGGTATTACATTAGCCTTTTCCCTCCTGTTTTTCCAACTAAATTTTCTACCTGAGTTTGAGCTATTGTGTAGGGACGAAAAAGAGAATCTCTTGCTTCAGGCAACATTATACAGCCAATAAATTTGGGACTTTTTCTAGAGTTAATGTTCTGTAAAATCTAAGGTGAAAAGATTTGGGAATGAAGGAAATACTTCAAACCATCCTTCTTAAGGAAGCTTAACTTCTGAACATTTGAATTGCTTAAGCATCCGACAGCATTTCTTTCATATGCATTGTTCACTCAACAGTGCAGATCCTCATCTCTCTACCTGGACATAACCACCACCACCTTAGAACACTATCACCTTCTTTTAAGCCATAAGTGCAGCTATGGTAGTAATGAAGTAGTCCAGATTTTGCTCTCCATTATAATTTTTCCCCACAATTCTGAGTGTTTGAAACCTACCTACATTATACCATCTACTGAAGTACATAACAAAGTATGACAAGAAGTAGAAGGAAAATTGGTTTATTTCCATTTTTATTAGTAGATTATTCTTTAGAAAGCTGTAAGTACATTAATGCTGAGTAATGTGTCTAAAAGATGAATATATTTTCAAAAGGGACTGGAATAACAGTTAACCAATTTTAGAAATTTTTTAATGCTAGGTTATATGAAAACTGTATTTATCTTTTCCATGTAAATATATATTTTTATAGCTTTATTTTTTTTGTGAGAAATCATATAAGATATATAGAAAATAAAAATGTTTCAAAATTATATTAAACAATTGTTTGAAGGCTAAATACACAAAAAATGGTAATGGAATTTGTATGTTAAAAAGAAACCTTGTACAACACATTTTATGCATTTTTGGGCTGTTCACATTGCTTTCTAAAATTTAGTGATGGAACTGTATTTCAAAGTCAGTGCTCCATCAACAATTACAGGCTAAAATAGCAGAAGAGGAGTGAGATCCCTGTATGAGTCTGCTGAATCCACACAGAATGGTTTTTTTTTTTCCCTTCAGTCATGGCAAAGAAAATGAAAATCAAGCATGAAAACATTCAAGGACTTACTGTCCTTTCCACAGAAGTGAATCTGGTGGCATTTCAAGTTTTAATACACAAAATTTCAGTGTCTAATTCTAGCTTAATTTGGGATTTATTGATAACCAAACCCAGAGATCTCTAAATAAACAGCGTGGAGAACATTCTCCTTTTAAGCATTTCCAAAAAGTTTTCCATAAGAAATATACAAACTAAGTCAATGAATGTTTGGTATTCTGCCAAAGTATTTGTGAAATATGTCTGCTTAAAGAGCAACTCAGACTCCCAATGGAGGCTAAAAACTCCATTTTCCCCATTATACTACTAAAGCTGAAGGTCTCTGACTGCTGCAAACTGGAGACAGGGGCTTGCAGAGAATATCTCTGTGTCTGAAAACAAATGGAGAATGTCCAGCATGAAAAACGTTACCCAAGCATCTGGGAATACCTGTGCATTTCACACAGCAGAGCTTGGGGTAACTCACTGAACTGCCTGACAGAGGCAGGGGTGCAATACTACAACCTGCAGCTGTGTATTTTTGAATAGCTGCACAAAGGTGACTCTGTGCCTGCTTAGATTCAGTGATTACCAACAGCAAGCCAGCATGTGTCAGCAGTTATCATCACCTCCCTGTACTTGGAATATCAAATAACCACAGTGTTGCAGACATAGCTGAGGGCAACTAAATGCTTCCTCTTTCTTGACAATTGCTGTAGCAAACAAAATTTAACTGATGATGTCCCAATCCATGAAATGTGGTTGGTTAAAAACTCTGTGGCAGTGAGAAAAAAAAAAACCAACAAAACATAAAATATGAAGGTAGAGGTAGCCTGGGAGTTCCTTGAGAGGAGAATTAGGGAGCAACCATTTCAGTGAAGATCATGATAGCCCAGGAAAATGTGCAGGGATGTAAAATAACAGATGATAAAAGAAAAGGAGTAAGCAAAGAAAAGAATCGGGATGAAAAACATAATGCAAAAGTTCTATTTATCTCTGTGACCTGAGGACAAATGAAGGACTTGAAACGCTGCCAAAGCTGCCTTTGCTTACACATAAACACCAATAAGAATTTAGTTGCCTTGCTCTCGTTCCCACACCCTTCTTCTTATATATACTGCATACAAAATATTCCCAATTAGTAGGCTAGAAAGAAGGAAGGAAAAATTGTCCGTTTCTGTGGTTTCCCTTCCCTTCATAAAATTTGCTGCTAGTACATTCACTTTAAATGACTTTTCAAAATTGAATGTACTAATGGCAAATTTTATGAAAGGAAGAGAATCCACAGAACTGACAAAATGTTCTTGTTGGCAATTCAGAAACAAGGCACATTCAAAAAGCTTAAGTTACATGGCTCACTGCAAAGAAAGCATCACCAGCACCAACACTACCAACACTGGTGGAGAATGAGGGGATTGAGGGAAAGAAAGTTTGGAGATTTTTCAGTGCAGAAAAAAAAAACAAGAATTGCAGAAAGAAGTGATATTTTAAAGTAGCTACTACTCCAGCTATACCCAGTGAGCTTTGGGAATAACTTGCTTTCTTCCTCATATCTATATCAGCTATTACAAGAAAAGGTGTTTCTTCCCCCTACAAACCTTGTCTTTCTCGAAGTTACATAGGATGGCTTACTTTCCTGCCCAGATGGGAGGTTTCACTCTCTTCCCTTGAGCACCCCCCCCCCCCCTCCCCTTTAGCTCTCACATTCCTTTAACCCTTTCCTGACTTGACTCAACTGAATAACCTGGCAGAAAACTAAACCAAAAAACCAAACAAACAAAAAAATAAAAAAACCACAAAAACCCCCAAAAAAACCCAAAAACCAACCCCCCCTAAAAAACCAAAACCAAAACCAAAAAACACAAACAAAACCAAACCAAACAAACAAACAAACAAAAACAAAAAAAAACACCCCACACCAAACCCAACTTTGTTTTTGAGTTAATTTGGTTTGTTGAACAATCAGATAATTACAGCAGGTGGAGCAAGAGTGAGGGCATATATCCTAAAGGTAAAGGGGCTGATGGAAATGTAGAAGCAACAAGACTTTCTGCTTTTTGAAGCAGCTATAATATATGTAGCTTTGTTTTCATATCCTTAGCCCACTACAACTATCATAGAAGTTGTGACCTAATAAACTTGACACAGGAATACTGCAGTTCAAAAAAAACCCCAAACCCACTCATGAAATTTGTTAGGTAACTCCTGTGAGACATATGTTTTGGATTAAGGGCTTTCCTGAGTCAATGTAAGAAAACACATTTTCAAATATTTGACACAGAATGGAAGTTGCAGTAATTTGCATGAAAGAGGAAGGAAGAAGGGACAAGCATAAGCCTTCAAGAAGAGACTTGTGCTTGAGGCCTTCAAGCTTTTTGAAAACAGGTAACGAATAGTGGAATTAGATTCACCACAGAAGAAGTAAAAATAAGAAGAAAAATCAACAGAGAGCGAGATTTGTAGGTTTCCATAGCAGCAGTTTAAACAGAGGAATAATTTAAAATTGTAGTTTTGCAAGTGGTTAGATATCTTAATAGGAGTGGTTTCAGCCGAAATGAAGGAACAGAGCAAATAGTTCAGAAACATCAAGTGCAAGTAACACGCAGATCTGTACATTAGAAAGAAAGGAACTGGACATGACATTAAGATGAAAAGCAGTAACAAGAAATTTTTTCTCTCCAGGACTTTAGGAAAATGGGAAATTACAATGGGCTGGATCACAGACACCAGAAGCAACAGTTCACCATTTTTATCATCATTGTCTTTAGATTATGTGACCATGTGGATCATCTCACTGACACAACTGATCAAAACATGCATTGCCACAAGCACAAGACAAGGTTAAGAAGCAAAGTAGCTTGAGAAAAACAGAGTATTTCTTTCAGTAGCACTGAAGTGCAATCTTGATTAGCTATGTTGAAATGGTGGTGACACCAACCCAAAATCTGGTTGGATCAATATCCTAAATGGGCATATACTGCCCCCACTGTCAGAAGAGGTAGTTTTCTGCCCTACCTCCATGCTGATCCATCACCCAGCACAAACTGTTTATGTGGCCATACAGAGAATTGAGTCATGTTATTGATATAGGTAAAGGTTCTGGGAAAAAGGCAGCAAAAGGGAAGAACTATCTAATCCAGCACTACTTCTGAGGGAAAACGTATCTTGGGCCATGGTTTGATATAGTTAATCCAACTTTTCAACTCCTGGTGCCAGATCAAAGATGATACACTTCTATGATACAAAGCACTTATCCAATGCAAATTAAAAGTGTGGTTTGAATTTGTTTAAAACAGTGCCCAAAATGGAAGAATTACCTGTACACTGGTGAATTTTATGCTAATTAGACCTCTCTTCTCTTACAGTTAGTATAACTGCAGCATAAGAGCAAAAGGCATTGTCAACTTTGCATTTTGTGTCTGACCTAATTTAGTTCAAGTGTAACAATGGCCTCACATCTCACCCAGATCAGGTTGGTCCTGTTGAGTGACTCAGTGGCACACAAACATACTAAAGTTCAGGGACCAGCGTCTTCTTTGCACTCTGGTCAACAATTTCAGTACTTTGGACATGTTTCATCTTCATTTTTAAGAGGACACAGAGTCTAGGAGTAAAAGGCGATTGTGGAGTTTTTACTGTAATCTCGTTCCTTTTGCTTCAATCCACAATTCCAATGGTTTGCCAGTATCTTTTGTTAGGTTACATTTAAAACTGAGTCACAGTCTGAGTGTTCAACATTATTCAAGGACATCTTAGGTTAGAGATTTTGTAAGACTCATTTTAGCAGCTCTTACTGCCAATATGTAAAATAGCATTTCTGTGTAGTAGCAGGTAGTTTGCAGGGTGCCATTTGCCAGTTCTCTTTTCAAAGGATGGGGCACTATGAGTTCCTGGTTAGTTACCAGAACTTCCTTTGGGTTCTGCAAAATCTGTCTTAAATTTTTTAAAGTAGGTCCTGCCACTTCTTGTAATTTGATTAAGAGTTAGGTAAGAGTTATTATCCTCACACCTACAAGAGGCAAAGAACATACTGAGAATTTCAGCTGTTGATGGTGAAGGTGTTTGTGCCTGGCTGTCCTAGCTGCAGAGAAATAAAAGAACATGACCTAATTACACTCTGAAAAGTGGTTTCAAGCGTGCCATGAAAACACACACTGTATGTAGGTGAGGTTTTGTGCGTGTGTATGTTTTGTGGGGTTTTTTATTATTTTTATTTATTTTTTAAGAGTTGAGATTAATTATATTCAAGTAACTTTTGGTTATCAAGTGGGAATAACTGGTTACCTCATTTTACAGGGACAATTTGAGGAAAAGTGTTTTATAAGTACTATTTGCTTGGCGTTATTAATTTTGAAGCCGTTCAGCACCTAGGCAGGGGATTATCTTTCCTCCATGAAGCATGAGACCCCCTTTGCAAGACTAAGGAACTGGAGCAGGAGGCCAAGAGCCAAGTCATGGGAGCAGAAAAGAGGGAAACGAAAGCGCTCTGTCGAGGAGGACAGAGCTGACGGACAGTCACAGTGCCCCAGGGCTGTGCAGCACCCGAGAACCCACAGGCCGTGCCCATGAGAGAACGGGGGACGCAGACGCTCCCCGGGCCCGGCTCCCCCGGCCGCGGCCCCCGCCCGGCACCGCACATGCGCGAGGGCACGGCCGCCACCGCGGCGCCTGCGCAGTGGGGCCGCGGCCCGGCGGGCGCGCTCGGTGCCGCGGGGTCCGGCCCCGGCGGGAGGCGGCGCTGCTCGGCCCGACCCGCGACACACAAAGGCGGCCGCGGCCGCCACGGCTCCCGCCCGCCCGTCGCTCCCGCGGCACCGCATGGCGGCGGCACCGCCCCCGCGGGGCTAGGCCGGGGCGGACCGGAGCCCCCCTCTTCCCTCCCTCCGGCCTCTCCCGTCCGTCGCCGGGAGGAGCGGAGCAGGGTGCCGCACGGCCCCGCCATGCCGCCCCCGGGCCGCCGCGCTCTCTGCCGCCCGCCGCGCCGCCGCCGCCGTCGTCCGGCGCGGCTCCTGCCCGCGCTGGTGCTGCTGGCCGTGCTGGGCGGCGGCGGTGCCGCGCTGCCTCCGGGCTGTAAGTACGACGGGCGTCCCAAGAGCGCCGGCAAAGCGGCGGCCGGCGGCCCGGCGGAGGTCAAGGTAGTTTGTAGCAACCTGGAGCTCGCTCAGGTCCTGCCGCCCGAGGCGCTGCCCAACCGGACGGTCACCCTGTGAGTACCGTCCCCGCGCGGGGGGTGGGGGGACAGCCTCGGTGCGACGTGGACGGGGCGGAGGGGGAGTGGAAGCGCCGGTCTGAGGTAAAATGGGGTGAGGCGGGGGGGAGTGGGGGAGTAGGTGACTCCCCTCTGCTTCTGGAGAAAGCCCCGGGAGCGGATGTACTTGTCATGTTTTCCGGTAGTTTCCCGGGATGGTCGCTTTAGAAGGGGGCGAAGTGTCCCGTACCTCACCGGTGGGGAGGCACCGAAGGGTTCCGTGGAGCTCCTCCCGCGTCTCTGCTCACCCCGTGGAACAGCATCCCCAACTCTCCCTCCTTCATCCCTCGGTAGGCGGGCTGTTTTTGTGCGGAGACAATCCCTGCTTATCCATTTGAATAACAAGTTTCAAACAGGATATGCAACTTAGTCCCAAGTAAAAAATACGTTGCCGCTTACTTAGACATAAGTGTGCACATGTAAAGAGAGGCCTTGCAAGTTGTTTTCTTTCCTGAGACATTACCGGACCACTCTAGCAAAAAAAGTTCATAGAATGGTTTGGATTAGAAGGGAGATCTCAAGATCAGCTGGTCCAGTCCATCTGGCCGTGGGCGAGATCGCTTAACACTGTATCTCATCAGTGAATGGTCCCGAAAGTGGAACCCCCTTTAGAGAGGCTTATTGTGCCCTTCCATGGGATGACTCAAGTGCAGCCAAGTAGTGTGCAAGAAAGTAAATTAAAAGGAGCTGAAATATGGGGTCTAGTTTAAGATATTTATGTACTTAACTGGATATTACGCTTTGAAAGGTCTACTAGTAATCAGAGATTTAAAAGGTACAGAATGTGCTGTCATGAGAACAACAATCTGCTGCTTTTGAGAATGCTGACAGCATGGAAACACCTAGGAAGGATGTTCTTCCAGAAGTCTAAGTGAAGTGTGATCTCAGCAGATGCATGGACCTGGACCCATGAGAAAAGGGAAAGCAAAAAATGGGAGCTGAATAAAGTAGTTGTTCTTGCTTGGAAGTCTGCAGGGATTCAGACAATATTTCTGAATTACTTGTGAGAAATGATTATAGATATTGCTGTGTGAAGTTTTTGAAGTAGAAAACAAGGCAAAAATAGAAGTGACAGTAGTTTGATGAGCATTTCTCTTTTTAGTCTTTGTTAGCTTCATAAGCTTTGCAGCTGTTTAAATGCTCCAAGTATAGTATTATCCATAAAAATTTTTATATAAGTAGATGTTAGTAAGGTTGATATGCTGAAGTTTACTGTGGAGTTGTTTTAGTTCAAAAAACTTGAATCACAGCTATGATTGCTGTGAAAGACAAGCAGATACCAAACACAGCAGCCTTGCTGTGAGTGGATCTTTTTTCATCATTGCAGTGACAGAAGAATGGTTCATCTTTCATCTTAATTTTCATAGTCCTTCAGGATCTAGAGCATATCTACATATGCTAATTAGTAGCTTTCAATTAATTGCCCTTTGAAGTTTCATGACTTCTGAAACATTTATTTTTCTGGTTTGAACTTATTAGTAGACACAAGAAACAATGTCATGTTTTCATTGTTATTTGTAGGAAATATAACTGTGTTGATAAAGTTTAATGAACATACACTTCAAAATTTTGTTTAACTATAAGGCAAGGATTATTAAACCAATTACCTCATTTTTCCAAGAGTGTGGACCCTAACTGTTGTGTTCAGGTTCAGAATCTTGCATGTTTATTGACTCTTGAGGCATGGCATTCCATTCTCTCAGAGGTTTTGTTGTGGTTTTGGTTTGTGGGGTTGGTGGTTTTTTTGGGGGGTTGTTTTGGTTTGTTTTTGTTTTTTTTTTATTATTATTATTATTATTATTATTATTGTTATCAAATCCATGTTAACGTAGAAAGTGTTGGTGGTCTGTGGGGTTTGTCACCATATGCCACTTCACTAACATCTTGATCAGTAGTGCCTGGGTTAATTTCTACCTAATCTTTTGCCAAAAATGACATTTTTTTCCACAAGCTGATACTCAAAATTGCAGCACTTGGTGAATAGTTCTCTGATTAGAGTCAACTTGAGTTGACTAGAGTTATCTTGAATCTTGATTCTTGTGGAATTAATCTATTAAGATAAGTATGACTTCTATTAGATCTTTTTTGATTATTGGGTCGCTGCAGAGATATGTAGCTGAAAATAGATCACTGTTGTGTATATCAGCTACATTTTAATTCAGTTAATTTTATTTTATGTTGACTATGTTTTGCGCAAACTGGTTTTAAATAAAATGACCTATATACTTTTATATATCTTTTGTTTTTTGAATGAATTAGGAATGACGCAAATGATTATATGTATTTTGGAAATACTGGTTTCTTCCTTATCACTGGTCAAGCTCTTAAGTTTTCAGCAGATTAGCTAATATGCCTTTAGCGTCTACCATTTCTTTTTTCCCAATGAAATACTTTTGAGTACAATAATCTCTAAAAAGCGAGAAAATAAGAGAAATAGTGGAAGTTAGGCAAAGCGAGTAACATCCGAGGATGCTGGCAGGTTCCTTCATTCTTGCACACCATTGTAGTTAGTGGTTAATGATAATACAAGTTGGGCAAGCTCACTTAATTTTCGAAATGCTTTGTGCTGTGTTTGCCACGAAATGTGTTATTGTCCCAGTAATTTAGGTCAGTATGATGAGAATTTTCAGTTACAATTTAGAAAAAAAAAAATCATAATTAATTTCAACTGATAAGAGATAAAGTAAGTTTGTTTCATGACTGAGGAAGAAAAGCAGACATTCGAAGAGTAGTATTAAAGTATGGAAACATGTTTATGGGAGAGTAAGTAATGTGTAGGATTTCTGGCAGTACTGTAAATTGATTTTCCTTTACGATCCAGGTAGAACTGGCTGTTGCTTCATGGGGTATTTAGGTCAAATTCCAAGGTGAATTCAAGTTCATTTATAGTTGAGGAAGGGACTTCTTTCCTAGCATTATATAATAACAACCGATATATTGACCCTGTTTTGCTAACTGGTTTGTCTGCCTTGCTCCTTGTTTTAGTAGATATTGAAGCCATTGCTATGTTGCACATTTAAGTGAGGAAGGCACTGTACTCTTATAATAGTACAGTGCCTTCCTCACTTAATTCTTATAATAGGAGCCTGGATAAAATATCTATTGCTGTTTATTGTGTTTCTTGGTGCAAACTCACGTGATGATGGTGGATACTTGTTTGAACCTGTTGGCTTTTAGCCATTACTTTGTTTTTTGGAAGAGGATGTGTAAGTCCCTTGAAGACAAGCCCATGAAGCTTGTTATTTGTTGAGAATATTATTTACCTGTTATGTATGTTATTAGAACAGGAATCTAAATAAACAAAGGAAAAGCATATGTAGTTAGTAAAGAATTGCATTTCTGAATCAGGAGGCTTACTGCTCTGCAGAAAACTTTGCTTAAGCGCATATGCTCATAGGAGTATCAGTGTTTGCCCCTAAAAAAGTGTTCGAATTTGCAAGCCAGAGCATGGGTTAATGTTAAGGGCTTTTCAAAGATACATTTAACTGGATTGCTGTTAGGAAACAAAATGTTAGAGTTTTCATCCAGCTGCTAAATAAATCGCATCAAACTGCATCCATGAAGAAACTTCTACGCATAATTTCTTGGACTTCCAAATATCTGTGCAATTTTACCATTTATGGCAGAAATTTGAATTTCAAAAGTTTCAAAGCAAAATGTCACTGATATTGCAAGAATCCACTTGTATCACAGTGTGTGATTACACTGTAATTATCTGAGTCCTGTAATGTAAATGTCCTCTGTAGAAGTTTGCCTCTTTTAAAGTAAACTTCTATTTACTAACTTGATGGTACGCTTGACGGCTGTTGGTTTGGTTTTGTTGTTGTTGATTGGGGGTTTTTTGTTTGTTTGTGGGTTTTTTGTTTTGTTTAATAGACAATTTTAGACTGTTAAAGTGCTCAGTACTAATAACTTGGGTAGTGGTAACATTTTTGAAGATACAAGCTGCTAATCTCCATTAAGACTTCAAATTTTCTTTGACCAGTGGATACACAGGCTAAGTAAAATGCATCTTACTTATGAACACAAGGCATTATAGAGCTATTACCTGAGAATTGTAGCCACAATGTAGTAATTCACAAGTACATGTACTTGCCTTTTTATCGTTGACATCTGTCTCCTAAAAATCATTAGTGTATCATTTACTGATAGGCTTGTGTTCTATACCTCTATCAGATTTTGTGTCTTTTACCTTGTTGAGAAAATAAACAATTTCTTGCTTTTCTGTATGTACTTGTCCAACATGGATTCATGGCTGTGAGCTTGTTATAGGATATTGAATGCATGTAGTATTCTCTTATTGTATATTCTTTTGTATATATTTGATTATTGCAAGAAAATTCTGATGCCACAATATGAACAGTGTTTTCTTCTGAATTGCAATATTTAGTTCTCTGAAAAGTAATTCAGCTTTGGAAGACATCATGTTACATGGTTTATATATGTCCACTGGGATACACTATCAAGATTGAATAGTGTTTTCCTATTTCGTGAAGTGCTGCATTAATGACTTTAACATACATGGTGGTTTTGTAACTGGCAATAGCCTTCATGCAGTTTTGTATTCAAGTATTGTATTGATTCATACTTCTTTTTAATTAAAAAAATACTCTTCTGTATAAGCATTTTTAAATTCTTTTCTGTGTCTTTACAATGAGATGATTGTACTTTTGATTAAATAAATGAGATAATTAGAAATATGGCTTCTGTACCATAGATACAGCTGTAGCAGTTGTTACAAGCCTGGGGCTCAGGTTTTCATCAGAGCTTTGTATTGGTTATTGTTCAGTTGAAAATAAGGGAGAAGGACAGAGCTAAGTGCTGCAAAATTCTGGAGAACAATTTTAAGTTTTTGTAATGGAACTTCTTCTTTTTTAAAAAGCTACCATATTATTGTAAAATTGCCCAATACCTTTGTTCCTAAGTAGATATCCATATAAGCAATGCTCTTCATGTGTTCATTACCCCTTCAATTAGCCCTAAAGTGGCTATTAAATGTTGAATGTGTTATGCTGTTTCTAGCCTCAGGAAGACAGATTTTAATCTTCACAGTTAATACTTTTTTATGTTACTGTTGTCTTTTATTGATCAGTAGTATTCCTGGGTTTCCTTCAGAACTGCAAAATACTAAAATTTTTATTTTTATTTAATGCCAAGAGTAAAAGAGTTCAGCTAGAATTTGTGCTGCAGTGATGAAGAACGAATAACTTCTTATGTCTCATTGCTTGCAGTTTTCTCATGTTTCAGAGGTTATTTTTGTAATTTAAAGCAACTATAGAGCTGCAAGTTTAGATTTTTCAGAATTGAATGGTTCCCATATGTACTTTGCATGGGCCGGATATGTTGCAGGTTCATGGATTTGTCATTACTGCTTGGTATAGTCTTTCTTCACCATTACAGTCTATAGTTTATGAATCTGTTAAGTTAAATGCATTTTTTGTGCTACTAGTTAACCCATGAAGATTAAAAACAGTTGAGCATTTCTTTTCATCAGTGATAGTTAACTGCTTAATTTAAGAACGTCACATAAAGTATGTTTTTATGAGTTTTGCTTTCTGTATTGAGATAAATAATGAATTTTAAATTTATTTTTAAAAAGTTATATAATCTATTAAATGTCTCTAGTCTTTACATAGTAAATAGCTAGAATTTAATTTTCACCTTGTATTCACTGTTTGGGTGTTTATCAGGGAAAACTGCAATGTCTTCTTGCTCTAGAGTGCTAGAGATCATATCCCGTATTAATTACTGTTTATGTGTATCCCTGTGTTGTGGCTTCTCCATGTGCCCTGCCTCGGGCCATGTCCAGCGGTGCGGTGCAGCGCTGCCCTCGGCATCTCCAGGCTGCCCTGGGGCAGTCAGATGCCAGTGCACGGCAGTGCAGAGCCTCTGGGTCCGCAGGGAGCAGAACAGCTGCTTTGGCTTTGTGTGGTCCGAGCTGGTCAGCCAGTTTTGGCTGGGCTGCAGAGTTGTCACTTCTGGTGTAGGAACTTGACCTTTTTGGTAAGACAGACCAAGAGCTTTTTGAGTTGGGGAGAAACCCAAACATAATGAATGCAGACTGATTAAAGACGTTTAAGAAGCAGGCAGTTTAATTCCACAGTTGTGTCAGCACTGGACTGTGTGTTCTAAGATTCATCCAGACTCCAGGTGGCTGCGGGCTGTGCTGTGTTTAGGTGTTTTGTCTAAGACTACGGTCTGTGCCCTCTGCTACATCAGTCTAGGGAAAGAAGGTGCTTCGAGGTAGGGGGAGGGAGGTTAGAGTCTAGAAACAGTGAATAAATGCAGGAAGAAGCTGGTTTTGGGAGTTGGGATGGAAATGTGGGTTTCTTTGAATGGATATGTCAGTTATGGAGGTGGGAGACCAGAAAGCTTTAAGGGAGAATGAAGGCAGAACAAATTAGGTACTGAAGGCTGAGTGTAAACTGGCTTGATGTGAGATCAGCAAGATTCTTGGAAATTCAGTAACTACCCCCAAAATTGCTAAAGACAGGATTAACTCTATGTCGGTAAGGACAACTTATTCCAGTACTCAAAGTGTTGTTTTAGGATAACAGCCTCTGGTGTTAACAGGAATTTAAAGCAATTCTCAAATTGGTGTGCTGAGGGGCTCATTGGTGTTTCTATGGGTTGTGGTGACCTGACTTATGGCTGTGTCCTGGAGATCCCCATCAACCCTCTTTTCCTGCTTCTAATGCAGGAATGATGAGATGCAAGGGCTGAGGAGAGAAGATTTCACCCTCTGAGTGGGGAATGTTGCATCAGCCTCCAGCTGTCGGTAAAACTGTAGCCTAAACTGGAGCTGGTGTGTTCATACCTTCACCTCCCTGTCTGTCGCTGTGTGGATGTTTGCGGGTTTTTCCCTCCCCTCCCTGGCTGCAGTACTAGCATTTGTCTGGCTCCATGCCTAGTCAGTTCAGGGAGCTAAGCTATCCAAAACCTGTTTACTTCTGTAGGATTAGGATATATAAATTTTTGTAAATGTATCTTTGTGTGCCAGCAGCTGACAGGAAGTGCTTGTTAACGTGTCTAGACAAAGCACTTTCTAGAGAGCAGGTATACCTGATAGGAAATGTGCGTACATGTGAGACTGGGTGTGACAGTCTGTGCTCTAATTCGTATTGCTGTGATATGACACAGAGAATTTATTAATTTATTGGCTATGGGAGTGGCTGGCAAGGCATTTGTGTGCAGTATTTTGTGTGAAGCAAGTTACTTTTGTGTGTGTATGTATGGCGTTTTTTGAGGTCAGATAAACTTGCACTGAACGGCAAATCAGTGGGAATCCTGAAAAGTGTACAGCTTGTGGCTAAATGGGAAAATCAGGAGGGAGCAGAAGGTAGTAGAACAAGACAGTTATTACAGAAAAAGTTGATAATCATATCTTAAAATAATGCAGGTGCTACAGATATAACCAGGGGGGAGAGAACTTGGAGGAAGCTACCTAGAATGAAGTGGTCACAAAGATTAGACTTCCAGTTCTTTTTATTTGCTTTAGAAATGGGTTGCCAGTAGTGTTGGAAGAAATTGGGAGTAGCTGTGGTCCTCTGAATTTTCTCTTTGGTAGGCTGTTGAACCTGGGATAAGTACAAGAAGGGGAAAAAAAAGTTTGGTTGGTAATTTTGTAATTTCACAAGAATTTCTTTTGAAATTAGTATGATTTTCAGCAACACTGCTACTCATTCTTGCATTCTATTTTGCCCCTCAGTTGTGTCCTTTTCTAAGATGATTTTTATTTGGACTTTTACACAGAAAACTTGCTGTGTTGCTCCAGTGATTGGCACTGTATTTCACTAGAAATAATTTCTGTCCTTAAGAACAATTTGTTTTTAATGAAAAGCAACAAATAAAGCGTGTTACCGCATACTGAATATCAAGAAAAAAAAATTTTAATGGCATTGCATAGTGAGCATCGCTGCTTGAATGATCCAGGAATTGTGTAGGAAAAATAAAGATTCCTCATTAGATTATATAAATTTAGTACATTACCAGTTTAAAATGGAGCAGTATAAATAGACACAGTTTTTAATTCTGTAATTTCATTACTTGAGAGGTTTAGTTTACAATTTTAATATTGTTTAATATGCATAATAATAAAATATTGCAGGAAGTCTTTTATCTGTTGCAAACTTCTGTTTTGCAATTATTTCATTGCTAAGCTTCCTCAATTATAACATGTTTGTTGAATTGGAAAATACTATCTCCTTTTTTTAGGGTTTTGGAATGATTCATAATTCTTTGTATAAAGCTTAGTAAGTGCTTTCGTTCCAGAGTTACTTTTAAGCAAGTACTGTTTGTGCTCTTTTGAGTCTAGGTTTCTTTCCCTTTGACACTAGTAACTCACTAGAAGGCAAAATACTAACTGTTGAAAAATACTGGGTTTATATCCTTGTTAAATCACAGTTTCTATAAGATAAACTTTGTGAAATGTGTTTCTTTTTCCATGTTTGTGACTTTCAGCAGAAAGCATTTTTCTTGGTTGTTAGCAGATGGTTATTTTAATCTGACTTTTGCTGGTGGCTACTTTCCTAGTTCTTGGAGTATGCAGTCGCCATGAATTATCTATTATCTATTTCCTGGCTCTGCATTTGAGTCTTTTAAAATGTGTTTCGGAAGCTACTTCAGCATTCAGCCAACAGTTGAGCTGTTGCTCAGGCTTCATACAGGCTTCTTGGTGGCCATTGTCACTATTCGGTAGTAGTGTTAATGGATGTGTGCGTGTTTTAGTAATATCCTCTGGGTTAGGATTCGTTGATGATGATAGGAGATGCATTCTGAATTGCTGCCTAGTTGACTGCTGTCTTAGCGATAGTTGTTTTATAGCTGACAAGCCAAAATTGTTTCACAGAACAAAACTTTTTCTACTTAGCGCGTATTACCTCATTCTAATAATAAAAATGGATCCAGCCATTATTTTTTCCCCCTCTCTATGAGAAAGAAAAATTAGTACACCATCTTTAGTATCTGTTGCTAAAGTTCCTCATAGTAGAAAGGACAGACTTCGGGATGGACTGCATTTATGCTTTGCAAACTGGGCATCTACTGCTAAAGGTCTCACCAATAAGTTAGGAATCATAGTTGAGTTTTCTTTGCAGTTTTGCCAAAGTTGTCTGCCAGTTTATGCAGCAAAATGGAAAATGGACTTTTTGATCCAAGCTATATTCAACAAAGCAACATTTCTGCAATGTTCTTGGAATAGG
Organism: Hirundo rustica; assembly: GCF_015227805.2. Classification (NCBI taxonomy): domain Eukaryota; kingdom Metazoa; phylum Chordata; class Aves; order Passeriformes; family Hirundinidae; genus Hirundo; species Hirundo rustica. Next base: position 16,934,317 of record NC_053454.1, on the reverse strand, counting down.
TGAAAAGCTGAGAAAGTTGGGGGGATTTGAGGTAGTTTCTTTTCTTGAGGTACATTGTTTCAGATCACCTCTTGGTCTCAGCTCTGCTGCTCAGAGGAAGAGGAAAATGCTTTCTTGTAAGGTGACTTGAGACATCCGTAATTCTTTCAAGAACCTACTTTTCAGCTGCTTGTTCATCCAGTTTTTTTGTGTTAATTCCCATGGCCATGGTTTTTTTTTTTAACCCAGGGAACTATGCTGGCCTGCGTTAGACCCACGTTTTATTTTCTGATATATAAGTATTGGACATGCAAAATGTGTTTGTTCCAACCAGGTGTTGTTGATTATTTAAAATAAAAGAGATTAAAAGTCTCATATGGAGCTCATGGGAAATATGGAGCAACAGTGATGGGTTGTGGAAACCCCTTAATGAAATCTTCAGTGACATCATTTATGTTTCAAAGTCATTTGTTAAAGAGTTGAATAAGATGGGGATGAGTGCAGCTCTCATCTCAATGGTAACTCTCTACTGTTTTCTCTTTAGGCTTCTTAATGATGGAAAAGTTAGCATCTTTTCAGAATTACTTGCCTCTTTGGAAAAATTATGGTCTTAAACTAGTAACATAGAATTATTATTGATCACAAATAATACCCTCTGCCTAAGTGGTACATAATAGTCCATCATTTCATTGTACATTAATGCACAGAAATTGTGAAAGTGACTATAAAACATCTGCCTCGAGGTGAATGCTTTATTATGTTTTGTCTTCTGGTGCCACATCTCTTAATGCTTCAGATAATGTATAGACTATATATTAATAGCAAGTTTTAAACTGCATTTTTTTAAGATTACACAACATTTTTGGGTGATGAAGTGTTTTAGATTATATGGAGTGTTGTAAAATCTATCATTGATTGCACTAAACCTTTATGGTTGAGCAACTAACAGCCTTTGCAGAGAAAATACTAAATCAGTCTGACTGTAATTTGTAAATCACACTCAAGAGAGAAATTTACCTTGTACCCGGATATTCAAAGGCATCTACGTTAGGCCTGTTATTTTATAGGCAATGTCAGAAAACCTTTTTTTTTTTCTTACAGAACTGTTATTTTTGTTTAGTTTAAATTTATTTCAGTCAGTTACAGCTATTTTTGAAGTGGTTCCAGCTCCATTTTGAATAACTTATTTTTCTGGAAAAAATACAGCTATATCAATAAATGTTAAGATGAAGTAAATTGTAACTAAGATACAAGTTAATTTCTGTGCTACCAAGGATTGTAATTTGCTTGCTTGTGTTGACTTAGATCAACATTTGCTTGTGAACGTCATGGGTTTTTTTTTTCCTTAATTTCTCCAGAAATCTGGAATTAGTATGATTTTTTTTCTCGCTGCTGCTCTTATGCCTTATGTTCAGTTTGCATTAACTATTAATGACTTTTTAATAAGCTCCTTCATTTACTTTGTTACATATTATTACTATTTTTCTTCATGCATGCATTTCTGAAACCAGGAAGGATGTTGAAGTAAAGGTGTACTTTATTTGGTTTACTGAATGTATCCAGTACCTACAATTTTTACAAATGATACTTACTATTTAGGTGGAAACCTTTTTGAGTAGAAGGAGAATTAGTTTCAAAGACTTTAGAATGTGTAATTTTAATGCTTCAGGTTAAATTTTACTAGTTTTGTGGGCATTCCAATTTGTAGGTGATGATTACCATCAAACTTATGTGTATACTGGTTTTGTGTTAAATGTTGTGCCATCTCGACTTCCTTGGTTTCTACATGTGTTTTTAAAAACCAACACTGTTTCTTTTGTTCATACAGGTTATCACAGCTGCAGCCAAGGGAAAATTTTCCTTATTTTCTTTTTATGAGGTAGCTTAATGTATTGGACTACAGTACTGTATTTTCACAAGGGCAAATGCTCTTAACTGACGCTCTAGTAGACGGTACAGGCATTATAGCAATACAATAGCAATTTCTCAGTATATCTTTAAGTATTTTTCCCCTTCCTCCTTTCCATCATTCCTGTGATCCTTCCTCACCTGGTATTATCAGACTGTGTAGGATACTAGGTTGATCTCACTTGTGTAGTTGACGTATAAATAAATCTCCTGGGAGATGCTCTGGATAAATGTGTAGTTTAACATTTGCAGCTTGTGGAGCAGTGGGCACCAGGGATGATTTGAGATGAGCTGCAGAAATACATGGAATGATTGGAAGATGAGAAGGAGGAATGGAATCTCCTCATTTTAGCATCAGAACTTGTTACCTTTGTTGAATGATTTAAGGCTAACTTCAAGTATTTTCAAACCTTCCTACCATCAGGCTAGAAATGAAAGGCTTTTCAAACAGTTTTTTCAGCTGTCTTGACTTTGTGTATCTGAGATGAGAGAGATTGAGTCAAAGCCGGAACTTTTAGACAAAAAATGCTTGTTCAGTGTTTGTCTAAACTACAGACTTAAGGTAATCTTTGAGAAACCTGGAGAAGAAAATTACATAGTTTAATATACAGTTGTGTCAAAATGATGCTGTTTTCTTAGATCGCTTTATCTGTATTTTAGTTTTGTCTTATTCATTGTGTTTTGAAATATTAATCCTTCTCATTACATAGTGAAATTTATGCACTGCAGGAAGGAGGGGTGTGTGTTTGGTTTATGGCTGTTGTAAAGGACATCTGAAAGATATAGTGGACTGGAAAAAAAAAATCTCATAGCAGCACCTTTAAGTGCAGAAGTAGCTATCCAGCCTGAAGATGTAATTGGTATAAGTGAAGGAGTGCAGGGTCATGTTGGATATGAAGGATACATTTGATAGAGAATCTGTCTGAAATTGAAGTGACTGTAGCAGAAGTTGTGGAACAATCTGACAGAGTGAATAAATTTCCAGGAGAAGATGGTGTGATTGAAGAGCTTTTAGAAAAACTTGGGGATGAAATTTCTGAAGTCTTGCTTGGAATGAACATGATTTTGGAGGACTGGAGGATAGCAAATACTCATTTTTATGAGTGCATCGTCTTCATGGTTCCAAGTCTGATGTTTGTGTTGAACAAATCAGTAGAATTTATAATAAATATATTGGATACCTGGATAAGGATACCATGGAAAATTTACGTCTTATGTAATAAGAAGCTCTTCCCCACAGTCCTTTGGAGTTCTTCAGAATCAGCAAAATAATTTACAGGGTTGATCCAGCTGTTGTAATGAAACATGCTTTTCTAAAGGGTGTGTCTGTCCCTTGCCAAAGGCATTTGATGAAAAAAGTCTTAAATGGAGCATCATAAGATCAGCAGACTCGCCAAAGGAGAAGAAGAGGGTGAGGAAATAAATCCTTCCCAGTGGAGTGGAGTCGTAGAGACCTGTAACACACAACTTATTTCCTAATGACCTGTAAAACAGTGTGAGTGAGGGATTGACATAGTTGGGTGAGTTGATTGATTTAATAAGGATGAGGATAAAGTGAAGAATTTTGGAAGAAGTTTGTAAAAGTAATTGGGCAATAAAATGGCAGCAGCAGCACATTGTAAAAAAAATGAAAAATGTACTGGGGACAAAACCACTCCTGTCTCATATAAGGTGATGGGCATTGAGCTGACCAGAAATCTTAAATTCTTAGCACAAGTGATAAAGGCAGATTATATGTTAGGAATTGCTAGGGAATTTTTAGGAAACAGAATACAATTTTCCACTATGTAGATTTGTGACTTGTCTGTGTGTTGAGTACTGTTTTACTTCTGGTGGTCTTACCTCACAATTTTTTTAGTGTAATAAAGCTGGAGGGAAATCAGAAATTAAGGTGGCACAAATGGCTTTTGTGTAAAGAATAAAGTAAAAAACCATGGATTTTTTCCTATGCAAAGAGACATCTAGTTTTGTACATAATTGCACATGGTATAAAATGGATAAGTGGATTGTTTACTGCATGTTTCACTGTTTAGAAGTGGGGAACATTAAATAAAGCTGGCAGGAGATGTTTTCAAACAAGTGAAACAAAGCATTGTTTCTGCAATGGAGCATTGTACTTCTTTCGTAAGGAGTATTGCAGATGCCAAAATTTGACATGGTTCAAAAGGAAAATAGGTTTGGGGTGGGGTTTTTTGTGGGTTTGTTGTGGTTTTTTTTTTGGTTGGTTGGTTGTGGGTTTTTTTGTCCAGTAGAGAACTATGTGGTTGTATAGAAAGCAGGTCCTTCTAAGTAAGGAAATACCAGTTATTCAAAGAATTTCCTACCTTGAAAATATTTAGTATCTGCTGTGATCTGTGCAGATGGCTGTGATTGGAGGATAGGGTGCTTGGCAAGATAGGCCTGATCCAGTTATTTCAATGCAAGAAGGAATTTGTGCTTGTGTTGTCCTTTAAGAGAGGGATAGATAAGTGCTTGCTGAGCTTATTTGCAGATGTTTTTAAAAGATTGCATTGAGGAGTAGGATGAATGTGGGAAGGATGGCTGGGAAAGGTAGTACAGTCTGGGAGAAGTGTGTGTGCATGGTTGAAAAGGGGAGCAGAGGAAATGGGAAACAGGCAATATGCTGTTTGGTTTGGAAAACCAAATTGGGTACAGAAGACAAGAATGGTGAAAGAACCAGTTCTGGGGTTTTATTGGGGTAATCCTAGATGGGTGTACTTCCTTTCAGATGTTATATATGTAAGCTTGCATGGTACTTAAAACAAATGGCATACAAAATCTTTTTCTCCTTCATAATATTTAAGCAGTGCTGTTGCATACGCCTCAAGACAGTGAATTAGGCATTGTAGTTTGGTACACAGGCTGTTAAACAAAAAGTGTTACAAAAAAGTGTAAGCTGCAGCAAAAAAATTTGTTACCAGCCTTATAATACATTGTTCTTGATTGGTTTTGTTTACAGGATTTTGAGTAACAATAAAATAACAGAGTTGAAGAATGGTTCATTCTCTGGATTACACCTTCTTGAAAGATTGTAAGTACTTCTTGAAAAGCTATTTTCACTTTAAAAGTTAGGTGATGTGCTGTTTCATTAATAATTCTGAGAACAGAATGTCTTAAATAAGGGATCTATTCTTTATTTTGATGTATTTTTTTGTGATTGAAGAGTTAACATAGCTAAGTGTTCTCCTGATATGAACAAATGAATTACTCAACTGTATGGATGGCATGTAACAGCAAAAAGGGTATACTCTTACCTGCAGGTGAGAGGGCAGTTTCAGTGGGAAGTTTACTAGAATGCTATGATGGCTGGATTTGTTTTATTGGTTGTTTCATTATGCAAACACTATGTTGTAAAAGAAAATTACTTCTTTAATTTCTTAAGTGTCAAACTCTTTGTTGAACAGTTGCAAAGTATATTTGCTGGGGAAGCAGATGTATTGGAGCCCCTAAGAGAGAGTGGATTTATTAAAGATTTGTTGTTGACATTTATTCTAAGAGTTTTACTGCTTACTTCACAGCTTTGGTATATGCCAAATGTACAGGGAGTGGGAGTGAGTCTGATGGGAGTAACTTCTTGGATATCTTTTGCCTCCTGTTTTCACTTTCCCTTACAGATGATACATTGCTTATGAGATAAGAAGCAGCATTGTAGCTTCTCTTACAGTCAGCTTTTTTTCCAGCTGGTAGAAGGTCAGGATTGGCAGGTTGATCTACCTGGGAACAAGCATAAACTTTAGAGATAAGGATTTTTCTAGGCCATTTGACTGGGAAAGTAGCCAGTTTCATAATCATCTCACAGCATCTAGGAAGAGTTCCAAACGACTTTTGGCTTCAGGGGATTAAAAGTATTTTATTCTTCCTCTAAAACTCAAAGGCTCTAATCCTAGTCACCTGACCTAAATAAATTCAAACACTTCTACCATTCTCTCTCCCACATACCAGAGGAAAGGATCTTTTCACTGGCAGATGAGCTTTATTGTAGAAGTAAGTTGCTATGCCAGAGAAGCAAGGTTATCAGCAGTCATGGCATTTGCTTAGGTAATAAAGGCATCTGCTGATGGTTGTTATTTGTTGAAACTCATTACAATTTTCAGACAGGAAATACTTGAAACTCTAGTTAGTTTGAGATAATGATTTAAGTTTTTCTTCATGAATCCAAATCCTATTCTTTAGAATCATAAGAATGCAGCTTTCTTCCATTTAACTCCTGTCATTTGTGAGGGTTTTTTAGGTTATTTGAATATCTTCTTTCATGAAAAGAAAAAGAAAGCAGCAAGGCTGGCATGATGTTTTTAACATTTAAAGTGAGCTGAGATAACAGTGTTTTAGATAGCAGGGTATGGTAGTCTCATCATAATGAGAATACCCTTTATTGTGCACTGTTGTAGGAGTTAATGCATCAACAAAAGATTAATAATGGCCAGGTCTTCATTATAAATAGAGGGATAACTAGTGTGCTACACTAATTATTAATGATATTTTATTTTATTTTTTCTTCCTTTTGTACATGAAAGACTTCTTTAAAAGCCCTAGATATTCAACCATAGTAAAAGTAAATTTTTCCTCTTTAAATGTTTTGTGATCTTGGACGGAAGCTACTGTTGTAATGAAATAGTTTTTCAGACTTAAATAGATAATCAACAGTAAAAGGAAAAACAGTTGAAAGTCACAGTAACTATTTTAAACGTTCACATTATATTGAGTAGTTTCGAATTATTTTCATGATGTTCATTGTGATAACTTGCATGCCTTGAAAATTGCAATTTTGACATTTTTTGCTTATTTTATTTTTATCTTACTACTCATGCTTCCCCTTGTTTCCTTATGAGTGTATTTTGCTTTGTAGAGAAGTTCCTTTCCCCACATTTAATTTAAGAGAGTAAATGGACATAACAGAAATAAATTCTCAGTATTTAAATTATTAATTTAGACAGTATGATTATCACTATTGTTACCAGGGTACAGATTCTGTATGATTTCATGCTTGTTTGTTCATTCCTTGTGGTGTTACACTTGATAGGAAAAACATTTGCCATTTTACCTTAGTGCTCTTCAGGTAGAGAATATATATATGTGTTGATATATTTAAATAAAGCCTTTAGAACAGTAAATCAGAGGAATATGTCAGGAACATGCATCTGCATAATAATTGATTGAATTTTAATCAATACTGACAAATATATAATTAATCTATTAACATACTAAAATGGTTTCTCCTGTTTAGTTCTTGAAAATTTTAATGAAAATGTAGATATTTTTAGATGGTTTCTGTCATTCTACTGAATTTTCCCAGTAACTTTGGGGATATGGAATCTGCAGCTGGAAACTTGTTGCATTTTAGGCTCTGTTTTTACTCAAACAGGTTGTCATTTGACCTCATCCCTATCTGGTAATTCTTCTCTGTTACTATTGAAAGGATATAGTTTTGGGGCATACAGACAATAAATAAAACAATGAAGAAGTGCATTGAAAATGGTGGGCCCAGGTAGCCATAATATGTCATAGTTTAATAAGTAATGATGTTTACAGATGTGTTAATTTATGATAATATGAATTTGGTAATGCATTATTTTGTGAAGAGGGTGATAAATTTACCAAAATAAAAGTTTAATTTTACTGGAAAGTGAAATAGATATTAATTAGAGTAGAAAATGACTATGCTGTGTCTACATCTACTCTTAACAGGTAAAAAAAGTATGCAAATAAGAGTAATCAGGTCAAAGATTTTAACTGTCTTAAGTGGTAGTAAAAGTGTCTGTACAAAAAGATGCTAAGTATTTTAATTTCCATTATGTTGTCATATTAATTTAAAATTCAACAAAGGCAATGCAGGATCCCGCACCAGGGGAATAGTAACCTCACAGACCAGGACAGGCTGGGGTCTGACCTGCTGAAAGCAGCTCTGCAGAGAAGGACCTGGGGCTCCTGATGGACAAGGTGTCCCTGAGCCAGCAGTGTCCTTGTGGCCGAGAGGGCCAATGGTACCTGGGGTACATCAGGGAGAGCACTGAGAGCAGACCAAGGCTGGTGACCCTGCCCCTCTACTCAGCTCTAGTGAAGCTCATCTGGAGTGCTGGGTCCAGTTCTGGGCTCCTCAGTACAAGAGAGACACGGAGCTCCTGGAAGGTGCAGGGAAGGGTGACAAAGATGACGATGGGACTGGAGCACCTCTGTTTCAGGACAGGCTGAGGGAGCTGGGCCTGTTCAGCCTCAAGAGGACACAACAGAGAGGGGAGCTCATCACTGTCTGTCAGTATCTGCAGGGAGGGTGCCAGGAGGATGGAGCCAGGCTCTGCTCAGTGGTGCCAAGCAATAGGACAGGAGGCAACAGGCAGAAACTGATGCACGGGAAGTTCCACTTGAGCATGAGGAAGAACTTTACTGTGCAGGTGACCACAGATGGAACAGGTTGCCCACACTGGAGATACTCAAGGACCATCTGGACGCAATCTGTGCCATGTGCTGTATGATGACTGCATGTGTCAGGGAGGTTGGACCAGATGACCCACTGTAGTGCCTTCCAACCTGACCATTTGGGTGATACTGGGAAATATAAAAATTCTGTCATAAGTGTTATTTTCATTTGCCTGCATAAAATCTACACCCCAGAGGGCCAATGAAAGGATAGGCTGACTTTGTAATGTGTGTAATGTATAGCCTATTTCTGTAATTTCTTACCTTGTGCTCTTCCTTTATTTGCCTTTTGAAAAAGCATTTCATATAGGAAGAGTCCATGGCAGTTATAATGTTTCCCATCTGACATTTATTTTCAAGTAGTGTTAAGGAAGAAAAGATAATTTATCCAGTGGTAATTAAGACTTAATAATGTATACATGTCATATATATATATAGGCATAGTTTGTTTGTGCCTGCAGGATGCTTTATTAATAATTAAGACAGTCTTCATTGTGGTGAGACAGAAAGCAGTAAATTTTTAAGTACATATACATGCACTTTTAAATCATAGATAACTGGCTACTGAAAAGTTTTATGACAAAGTGTAATAAAATTAAAGGTGGTTTCTTTAATAAAGCAAACCATATTAAAATGTAAGTAATCTTTCATTAAGATATTTTTCACATCTTAACAAGAACATAAGGCACAAAAATTTTTTTGTTGGTGAGTTGCTATTTGTCCGCTTAATTATGGCTTTGCTAAAGGGCTGTTCCAATTTGACACAACAGAATCTTCTGTCATGAGAACAGTTAAACAGAGTTGTGTGATGGTGAAATCTGCATCCTGTGAGATTTTCAGGCTTTTATTGGATGTAACAGTGGGTCAGTTGATCTGATTTAGTTGTAATTTGAGCCAGAACTTGGAATATGTGACTGACACATCCCTTGAAACCTAAGGTTTTCTATTATCCTAACATCTGTTAGTGGCCTTCACAGATGAATAGGGGGTACCCTTATTGACAGTGTTACTTAGATTTAGGAGAAAATTAGGAATCTTTTAATACATTCTCAGTGCGAGATTGCTCTATGACTGCTTGTGATTTGTTTTGTTGCGGGAGTGGTGGTTTTTTGGTTGGTGGTTTTTTTTTTGTTTGTTTTTTTTTGTTTGGTTTTTTTGTTTTTGTTTTTTTTTTTTTTTTTTAATTGGTTGGTTTGGTTGGTTGGTGTTTTTTTGGAGGGGGGTGGTGTGGTTTGGTTTGTTTTGCATTTTCTTTGTTTGTTTTCCTTGTCCTGTTTTTTAGAAGGATTCTTGATTAGTGGAAGATAAAGTTATTATAATATTAAAGAAGTTACCCTAACTCAAATCCTTTTTTGCATTTCTTTTGGAGAGATCTTCCTCCATTTGGACAAATAAGTATCTATATCTTGTTGAGCTTTGCCAAAGAAAAATCAACATCTGAAATTACTAATTTCCTGTTGCTAAAACCAAAATATAGTTTATGTAAATGTAAACATAGGTGTTAAAAACAACAGAAACTTTAAAGCCAAACACAGCTTTCTAGTGAGGTTGTTTCCCCCACCTCCCATTTATGTGAGAAATAAAAATCTGTTGGTTTCACTGTAATTTCTTAATTTAAAGACTGTGCTACACGCTGCAATCCTGGTAGTTGTTGCAGCCTATGTTGTATTAACATCTTTCACTCTTTTTAAAGAGCTGCTAGACATGTCAGCACTGTTAATTGTGTGATCTTTCGGTATGTCTTGTTTCACAGTTTTCCTCTGCAAGTACTTTTTGGTAGAGTGATGTACAGCTAGTGCCTTGCCTACCCAAGGACTGCCACTGGGAAGGGTAAAAAACTCCAGCCAGAGACTCCTCAGCTGTCGTAGTTGCAGGTTAAGAAAAGTCTTAACACTTTGGACATTCATTGATATGAATCCATTGCAGTGGATTTATGAAAGAGCTGTATCAAGAAGTACTCTTTGAATTTATTGAGTGAAATTAAGGATCCCTGATAGTCTAGGCTAGTGGATTTCCAAGGCGTGTTGTCAAGGTTTTTTTCCCTCAGTGGTTTCTACAGTGAGATTTTTAAGTGGGAGTTAAATGATTTTAAATCAAATTTTGAAATATGAATAGTTAATACAATTTTTCTTCCGTACTTCAAAGACTGGTGGTAAATGAGTGATGAATACCTTTTATTAGTCTCAAATTTATCGTGGTCTGGTATACCATGGTGTTTATACACCTGCTGAATGAGCCAGTTCTTCAGGCTCCTGATACTACTGCACTGGAAGTACTTGGCAGTTTCTGCCACCATAGTAAGGGGAGAAAATAAAGTTGAGATAAGTGTGTATATGAAAATTAATTTACTTTTAATGTATTTCAAGTATTTAAAATGTTTAGGTAGAGCGTTCAAGCGTTGATCCATGTGCCATGACGCTGTCTGTTGTGCCATGATTTGTTAATCTGTAGAAAATGCTGTTGTGAAATCTTGGGATGAATTATATTTTTATTCATGTATATCTATGTGATGGTAGATGTAATCCTCTTGTATGGTTCTCTTTCAGGCAGAATTATTATGTTGTGGAAGGGCATCTTTTTCCTACTCCTGAAAATTCAAACAGTGCTTTTGAATGAAAGTACTGTTTTTCGTTTTGAATGTGGAATGTTTGGATATTATTAAGGAGTGAGAAACTTTACATATAGCATTAAGTACCTGGGAAGTTTCAGATAGTAATAAAGTAAAAATATAGTGTTACTAGGGAGGTGGAAGTAATTCTAGCATTTGTACAGGGATAAAGTTTGGTGAAAACTGTATAGATGCTGTTAGCTGCTTTCTGTGACCTTTGAAATTAAGCTGTATCTGCAGAATATCTCAAGTTAGGAGTTAAAACTCCTGTATCACTTGTACAATTAATAAAGCAGTTTAATGGTACTTTACATTTTTCCTTACAGTCTCTGGAAACTTAAGAAGTTTGCTCTGAACTTTTTTCACCAGCTGTATTTGGAATTTTCAACTAGGGCTTTGCTTTTGCACCAGCAACATAAGCAGAAATTTTCAGTGTTGGGTCTTTGGTGTATTTTTAAGATTGTCTTTTTGCTTTTTTTGGTAGATGTTGGGTACTACTGAAGTATTGAAAATTGGATAGGCTACGGAAGACAGCATTGTACTAGACCCTGTCATACTGTGTAAAAAGTACCTGCCACGTGTGTCACCCTGCATAGCTGTAACCTATTCACTCTGTGGCAGTGTATCTTTGACTATACCATTTCATGTGATATGAACTGATAGAATGTTTAATGAAATACACATGTTGTTTCTTTCCGCTTTGTAGTTAAAATATGGATTTTTCCAATTTTGAAAGATGCTATGTTAGAGAAAGAAAAATATGCTGTTGGGTTTTTTTGTTTGGTGTTTTCTTCTGGTTTTTTTGGGGAGTTTGGCTTTGGGTGGGGGGTTGTGGTTTTGGTTTGTGGGTTTTTTTTTGTTGTTGTTGTGTTTTGGGGTTTATTTTTTTTTGTTTGTTTGTTTGTTTTTGGTTTTTTGGGTTTTTTTTTTAGGTTCTCAAGCCAATTGAGACAAGTTACATATATCTTTATTAATATCTATGTTTTAAAGTGTAATTTATGATAAATGCTGTGTCTTAATCTTTCTCCACAGGGATCTTAAGAACAATCTTATTAGTACCATAGATCCAGGAGCTTTTCTGGGGCTTTCATCTTTGAAAAGACTGTAAGTAGCATATCTAGCTAGTCAGTTTGAACAAAACAAACAAAAAAGTCCTCAAAGACACTAAGTCTTATCTTCTGGGAGTTTAGACAGCAAAGTTATTATATATTAAAAAGTTGAATATATATATATGCTGTCTAAATATATACACACACACATGCATAAAACAAAGTCTGCTTTCAGTCTTACGACTGAAGAACATCCGCTGCTTGTGGCTTGGCAGCCTCCCTTGTTCTGCCAGTTGCTTGTATTATTCCTTTCTTTTTGTATTTGAGTGGCTTGAAACATCACTGGTAGACGTTTGTTCAGAGCTTGGATTCTATCAGGTCTTGTTTTGTTGAATGTAAACTCATGATTTTTATTTTCCAAAGGTCACAGTGGAACATAGAGTCCTTTGCTATTAACACTGCACTGAAGTTACAGCACTGTTAATGCTACTTTATTGAAGGGTTTGCCAACATTGCTGTTAACATATTTTTGGGGGATTTATGCCTTGGCTGTAAAAGTTCTGTACCAGATGAACCTTGAAAAACAAAAACTCAGCATTATTGTGTTTATTATTTCTTTTTTTTTTTAAACACTCTTCAGATTTTTGTACTACTGTTACAGCTTCTAAGTCTTAGTGATTTTGCTACTGCCTCCCCCACCCTGTTTCTTTCTTAAATTTTTAAAGTATGTATGTTCATTTGTATCTGATCAGATGATCTGGCTCACTCAAAAGGAAAGTGTGTTTGGTAATTGCCCTTCAGAAAACCTTAGAAATAAAGCTGAAGGACTAATTCTGGATCATTATTACTTGCAAGCTTAATTTTCATTACTTTAAGAATTTTTGGCAATTTGATTCAAGACCTATACTGAAAAATATATAACATTTAAGTATTTATTGAAGTATAATTATAGAAGTGGTCTTATTTATGTATAATAAATGCTCTAGTATAGGTCTCTGACATGTTAAAAAATTGTGATGTACTGTGTATATGTATATATATATGTACACAAACATAAATACTGCACAAATACGAAAATATACTAGGTAAGGCTGTAAGCCAAGCCTATTTAAGGGAATTTATTGGTATGTCTAGACTTGTTGAATTCTATATGGATAAACTATAATTACTTAAGAGATGGATTAAGGTGTCTGTGTGCATATGTATACAACCATATAGCAGTACCTTGTGGGTTTTCCTAAAAAAGACCAAATATACATGTGGTGCAGTCTGTTACTCATGAATTTTTGTTCAAATGCTTCTGTTAGCAGACTGTATGCCATTTTGAAATAAACCAGTTTGTTCCAATTCTTCCTTTTTTCTATTTACAGAGACTTAACTAATAACCGAATAGGCTGCCTGAATGCAGATATATTTAGAGGACTTGTAAACCTTATTAGATTGTAAGTATAATTTGTCCTATATAAATACACTAAAGTTTTAGCCTGTGTAAGTTAACATTCTTTGTTTCAAGAGGAATAGTTTATTTAGGTGTGCTCTTGAAAGACAGCCAGTGCCTATGGTTGCGGTTTGTTACTCAAGTAGCGAGCCTGAAAACAAGTGTTGGGGCCAACCCAAACCACTGTTCAGCGATCTGTTGGCCTTGCAACAGTTTTCCAATTTCTTAGAATGTGTAACTGGGAGGGAGACTAGGAGACTGTACAAAATATTTTCTTTAAAATAAATGTTTCAGCATTATACTTTTAGTATCCATGCCTTCTACAGTGGCGTTGGTATCAGTCTGTTTTGCTGGCTGTCTTGCATGTTTTGAAGTCCTTCATTTGCTTTAAGAGGATAACATGTAAGATTATGAAATATTTCTTTGCCCTAGTTGTTAGTTTCTTATACACAGTGCTTTTGCTGATATATAGAAAGTGGTCTGGATAATATTTTAAAAAAACATTCTGATAGATTGAACATGCTTCTTAGAGCATGTTAATAGGAAGACATCAGTTCACTGTGAACAACAAAATTAATTTTACACTTCTTGAAATCTATGCTCAACATCTGCCAGTTGTTGCTTTAAATAAAAGTAAAGTCACTATGTTTCTTTTTTTTTTTCCAATCATAAAATCCTTCAACTAAACTGGGAGTATTAGAGAAGAGTTTATTCAGAGACTTTTGCTAGGCGATTGAGACCTGATTATTACTTTCACAGTCTTGTGAACTACGACGGTGTCATAACAGTAGCTTGTAACTTTTAAACACAGAAGAGAGGTGGGATTTTTTTTATTTCACAATTCACTTGTCTGAGGATGAGTTCAAATCACGATACTTTTTTTTCTCAGGAATCTTTCTGGAAATCTGTTTTCTACACTTACACAGGGAACGTTTGATCATCTTGGTTCACTAAAGTCTCTGTAAGTACTTGCTGCGTCCAGTCCTACGTTATTCTGAAAAAACAAAGCTGTTTTCCTATCTGGGCTTCCAAAAGTTTTATTCTATAGGTATCATTTATTAATTTATAGTAAATAAATAGCATTATACACCTTTGTATCAAAGTGACCAAATACTTCTAAGCAAGGTCTTAGTCCTTTGTGAACAGTATAGTTTTGTTACACGTAACAGTGGGTAAATTTCAACCTCACGTTTTGCTCTCTCTTGGTTTCATGAGTTGTAATCTTGTGTAAGAAAGAAAGTAAATGGAAAAAAAGAAGTGCTGATGATTAGCTTATTCTTTTCCCTGGTAGCCATGACAGTTGGCTCACTGTACTGGGACTTTTCAAAAGGTTTCTTTCCCTCCTCCATCCCTTAATTGTTCATAACTTGGTATACCTGATATTTTAATTATCTGCATAACAGTAGCTGTCCAACAACACCACAGATGTGACAAGAGAATCTGGATATAAATGTTGCCATTAAAATAATGGAGGCATTCATGTGAACAAACACCAAACGGGATTTCATAAGAATGTTGATTTAGTGTTTGTAGTGTTCAGCCTGTGATGTTATGTTATTCTCTAGACATCTGCAAAAAGAAAATGAAAATGTTTACATAAGAGGTGAAAACATAGAGGTACAAACAGTGTAGACATAGCCATGTGTTTTGCTCCATTTTTGCCTGTTTCGAAACAGATAAAATATTAATTTCTGAACAGATAAAATTAATTAATTCATCCCTTAGTTTAGCTGACTTCAGCAAACATATATGGGGGATTTGGTGTTCCTTTTTACTAGAAAGTACTGAATTATATAGAGAGGACCAAGTCATTTAAAAGCCTTATGATTTTCACGTAAAGCAGAATAAAATCATGTGAATAGTGCTTCTGAAAAGAGAAATAGTTGGGAGCTGTTTTTATTTCTGTTGATTTTTACTGCTAAAGCATTTGATTGCTACAGTGAAGCAATGAAGTGTCTTCTTAGGTTATGATAGTGCATATTTAAGCAATTCTTTGTTATTGCTCACCTGAAGTAGCGTGAATACTCTCTGTGAAAGAAATTACTAGAATTTTATTCACATACTGGTATTATATATTCCTCATATTAATGGAGAGGAATCCATCTCTCAGGTCGTATGTCCTTTTGTTACGAGAGTTCGGCTTGCAGAAGATTAGAGTGACTTGCGGTAGGTAGAATAGGCAATTCCACTGTAGTCTCGACTTTGCTTGTTGCCTTTGTGTCTGACAGTGAGAGGTGTTGCACAACTGTTTATGTCAAGCTTTCAAACCCTGGAATTCTGCAGTTTGTCCCTGTAAATGCCTGTGTTTTGTTGCAGAGAATTTCAGACTGATTATCTTCTATGTGATTGCAACATACTGTGGATGCATCAGTGGTTAAAGGAAAGAAATATTACTGTACGTGAGACTAAGTGTGCCTATCCCAAGTCACTTCAGTCACAGACAGTGACTGGTGTGAAACAGGAGCTTCTCACCTGTGGTAAGCAGACAACTGGTAATTGTTTTCTAATGTGTTCCATGTTCAGTTAATATTAGTGAACAGATTTTCATTTCCCTAAAATTCAGCACTTAGATGATAGTGGTAATTATGACTTCTTTTCAAGGGTTGATCTTTAGTTGTGATTCATTATTTCTTGGTTTTGGAAGTAAATAATAAATAAATTGATGGTGGTGGATTTTAGTTTGAAGAAACAAAGGATAAGTAACTCTCTCAATAAGTTCCTTTTTCCTGCTAATCTGTATTTTTCAGAGATTTTTACTTGAACATCACAAGAGGAATCAGAAAATGATCTTTCCTAGGTCTAGCTATCTGACTTTCAGATATGTGAATTATTCTAACCCCACATTTCTGAAGTTAAAAGATCTTCATTTTATGAGTTACTTTCCCATGAGCTGATTCTATTCTTGATTAGCTTTTTTTTTTTGTGACGAAACCACGACCAACTTGCTTCTTTTTTTATGTTGGAATTATTTCAACTGTAAAAATAAAAACGCATATGTTACTGTGATTTTGATTCATAGTGAAAAATTGGGAAGAACTAAAATGCGTAATTACATTTTTCCTTCAAATTTGTATTTTCCACTCTTTTAGATGTGAGCTAACAAAACAGTCTTGAAATATATTACATTGAAGGAATACACATTTTGAAAAAGAGTGTGATGATAATTTGTATTTTTCAATATCTGATGCGTTAAATGTAGTTTTTATATTCATCTTGCCAGATGCAAATTCATGTTGCTATATAAATATTTCATACTCATTTAGTGTATTTTTCTCTTTTGAAAATTAGATACATAACAGATTCTTGCTATTAATTGTGGCTTTATTTTTTGAATTCTAGAACCACCACTTGAATTACCATCTTTTTATATGACTCCATCTCATCGTCAGGTGGTCTTTGAAGGAGACAGTCTACCCTTCCAATGTATGGCTTCATATATTGATCAAGACATGCAAGTCTTGTGGTATCAGGATGGGAAGATAGTGGAAACTGATGAGTCCCAGGGTATTTTTGTTGAAAAAAACATGATTCATAACTGCTCACTGATTGCAAGGTGAATCCATAGTGAGAAAATGTACTTCCTGCTTCTTACTTTCTGCTCTGATTTAGTGACTATTTTCATAACCAGTAAGGCCCTCTCATACCCTCACTGAGGGAACATGTACACAGAAACATCCCTGGTAGGGAAGTAATCTTCACACATCTCCTGTTGACAATAAAGTTGGAGGAAGGAGGTCTAGAGATTTGCTAGGTTAAACCTATATGCTTAAAATAGGATGAGTTAAGAGAAAGTTTTAGTTGGGTTTTAATTTTCTGGAGGTTTCACCCAATGCATTAATTTAAAATATGTTTGTGGTAAGATACATTCATTTTCATGAAATATTAAAATGATGGAAATGTTGTAAACAAGACATTTAACTGAATTGCTCATGGAATCTTTACTCTTCCTTTTAAGCACACCACAGTTGTTAATATTGTTCTCCAGCAGAGATCTATATGTGTTAATTTATTCTGCCTGCAGCAGATTGTTGACTTAGCATCTACTGAGTGGTTTTATATCCTGTAATTGTATTAGTAAATTAGTGCTTCAATGTTTATAAGAAATTATGCATTTGGGAATTTATTTTCGTTTGGCCCTTCTAAACAACTAAAAATTTTTTCTTGAATAGCAATGATACCACTTAGGGAATTTGGACTTCTCATCTCTTCTTTGTGAAGTCTATGGACTTGTTCCTATGGCTGTTCTTTTTGTTTTTTACCTTGGCAGAACTGAGAGCCTGAAGAGTAGTAAATACTTCTCTATTAATTACAGTACATTGAGATGTAAATAGCTCTGGTTTTGTAAGATCACTCATGGCTCTGTGTAATTTGGTGTTTCTTCCATTGTCTTTCTGTACTTAGTTTCTTTTGGTGTAAAAGCTTATATAAATGTTACTGCAGGTTAACTGTTTGGTTTTATTTGTTTATTTTATCTTTCCAGTGCACTGACAATCTCAAACATTCAGGCTGGCTCCACAGGAAACTGGGGTTGTCACGTACAAACCAGACGTGGGAATAACACAAGGACAGTAGACATTGTGGTGTTAGAAAGTTCTGCACAGTACTGCCCTCCAGAGAGGGTTGTGAACAATAAAGGAGATTTCAGGTTAGTAACCTCAGGTTTTCTTCAGAGTAAAGAAAAATCCATTTAATTTTGCTCCTAACTAAGGTTATATGCTTTAGAGGCACCTCTGTAGGTGTTTGCTTGTAAATGGTGTGTAATAGATTTTTAACTGTGCTAAAATACTATGTGTTGACAGAAATGCATGAAATTATACTATGAAATGTTAAACTTTGAGCCTGGTAGCACATCCTTGAAAGATATTGAAACTAAGCTATGATATTTTAAATATATAAATGAAATTTTTGGAATAGTTAAACTTCTGTAGATTACCTCCAAGGTAAAGTTAGACCACATACTGACGGGGGATTTATGCCGGGTTATCATTCTCTTTAAAAGCTTTCTACTCCTATATGACAAAATCACTATATAAAAAATATGCAACATACTTTGCATCTTTTCCCCCCCTGTGCGTATTAAGCAATAAGAATGGTGCTGCTTCCTTTTAATGATTGTTGGGACTGTAGTGGTAGCTGTAATATTCCATTGTGTTGAGTGTTGCAGATTATTTTATCTTTTGTTCTTATCTCTTCACCTGTTTTCCCTTTTCTGATCTTTCTGCTGCTGGTCACTCTAACAACACGTTACTCCTGGAGGTGCCAGCTGTAACAGATAGCTTCTCTATAGATTCTCTATGTGTAAGGTAATTTCCTTTATGGCTACTCTGTGTTTCACCTCCTTGCCGTAGTTACTACTGAGAATTAGTGTCTGCAGTAGCATTGTGCTCACTATGGTGCATAGGATTTCTTAATGTTGTACAAACTGCTTTTATCCACTCATTCCACTTTTCTTATGCTGCTTGGCTGTGTTGATCTTCTGCTTGGTCTTTTGTTTACAGTTAAAAACTTCCTTTCCCTGTGTGTATTAGAGTTTTTAAAGTAATCTTCTTTGTATACAGCTAATCCAAGACCATATATCTTTTGTATTAAGAAGTGAAAAGTAAGTTGCAGGGACATAGTTTTTGGAGGGAGGGTGAAACAAGCTTTCAATTGCTTAAGACCTTCAGTTGTAGCAAAAAATCATTTAAAGTCCTGGTTGAGAGCATTATTTCCAAGCTGATCTTCTTCACGTTCATCAATCGGACAATTTGGGAAGGGTGAGTATGAGGAACTATTAGTAAGGGAATTAGTGTTAAGATCACTTGCTGCACAGAGGCAATTTAGAATTACTGAAGAATTTCACTTCCACATTGTAAGGAATTATTTATGCAACTAACTTTGTGCATGTCTTCTTTTTACACTGTGCTGGTTTCAACTGCAGGAATAAGCATTACATTAGAAAAGGAGAACTTCCTGCATTAGATAAAAGGCGAAGAAAGTCAAACAGATGCAGATTGTATTCATCAAAGAACACATCTATTTAAATCACTTACGTATTTTTTTTTATGATACAAATGTGAATTGTTCTTCTTTGATTTGCCATTAGAGGTGAAAACAGATGGTAAAGGCTTATTTTGAAGTGTTTTCCATTAAATTAACCTGTGCTGTTCAGTGACTATTCAGTGTAATAGGATTTACCCCCTCTGGAATCCAGCAGAAAGAAATAAGATTTCAGGAAATGTTCAGCTTATCGAAAAGTTCACTGTCTGGGTTTACTATAACAGACTTCCACTTCTAGCTAAGGTAGAGTAATAATAAAGAGTAATTTTTCACCTTTGAGAGCATATGGAAATAAGGCTTTCACTAGTGAGAAAATGGTTCCGAGCAGATGGCTGTAAATGATCCTAGGTGAATTTGATTTTATAGTTTTTTTTTTTTTTAGTTGGAACTGGTTAGTCATTTTAGCTTGGATGGTATTTCAGATCTGGCATCTAGATTTTTATTCCTGCAGGGATGAGATAGCAAAGTGTAACGAAGGAGTGTTTGTCTTCAGTGTCTTTGACTTAGTTCAGCATAGTTTGTAAAGGTTAGGCAAAAACTTCATCATGGAATCTATTTTCTTTAATTTAAATATTCTCAATCTTACTCAGATAATATCCCTGAGTATTTTACAATCAATGATTAAATTGAAAATACAGTTTACATGTTAAAATACTTCCACTTCAGTAAATCCTTTAACTGTTGTGTTTAGCATAATTTTATGCTGGTAGTTGATAGAATTCTTTTCCAAATATAAGAATTATCTTTTTGAAAAGGGTTACTTATTGGGTGTAATATGTTTTAAAATTGTAATTATGCTGAATTTGAAGATTTACTAAGACGTAATAAAGAGAGATTGTACTATCCGTAAGCTAATGAAATTATGATATAAAAACTCATTGTAACTGAAAGTTACTGTGTGTTTAAAGAAATGAGTGCTTTCAAAACAGAATTAATATGTATGAAAGAAAAGATTCTTTTATAATCTTGTGGTCTGCCTTTTTCTTTTCCCCTGAAATGAAATTAAAGTGCTTAAATGTAAATGAACCATCTTTTCCCTCACAGCTGTCTATACTTATGTATATGCGATAAATTTTGAGCACCTAATTATACAGAGTAATGAAACAAGAGTGTTAATACAGCCTAAATTTGCACTTCTGCAACCACAGTTGGGTAAACTGTGAAAGATATTCAAGCTTAGACTTACAAGAAATTAAGAATACAATCAATGCAATTTATTTGCATGGTAGAATTTCATGCCATTAATCACCTTTTGAGCTCTGCTGGAAGGATGTCCTCTCTGGCTTCATGGAACTGGAGAATCCCTCTTTAGCTCATGTCATACAGGTATTGGGAGGAAACAGTTCATGACTGAGAATGGTACAGTTTAGCATTCATTTAGCAAAATTAGGGAATAAGGGAAATGTAGTTAAAGCTAAAATCAGTTCTCCTATCTTGTTCACCTCTGGGCTGCAAAGATGCTTGTACCTACACAAGGGGTTTTTGCATGGGAGAGGAAAGAGGATAAGGGATGCTCTTGCTTGAAAGAGATTCTCTTCATGGCACTGTGCATTTGTATTGTTTTTGTGATGTGAGATTATGGCACAAAGCTCTTGAGTTTTAAATTGCCCCCCTTTTATGTCTGGTTTAGTAGAAAGCTTTCTGAATCATTATATAAATAATACCTTAGTCTTAACAGTAAAATGTTTCTGTACATATCTAAATTTGTTCTAAAGGTAGCATAGACTGTAAGACCTACCTGGCATTGCTTGTATTCTTTTGAGAAGATCATGGCAAAAGATGATAAAATGCTGTGTAGGGAGATGATTGCAAAGTCAAATCAGGGAGAATAAAAGGACAATAATGAGAGCGGGGTAATAAAAACAGGGAAAGCGGAGATAAGAAGAGGGAGAGAAGGCAAACAACCTTGTGATAATCTAATAACCTTTGAAGTAGTGTTAAACACTGCAGCTCTCACTTTTTTCTGTTTGATGGCTACAGTTCTAGAAGATAGGCATATATATATAGCTTAGAAATAATACTTGTTTAAAAGCATAGTAATTAAAACTCTCCTGAAAAACTGGTTTTACATTTGAGTCCTAGTCTGAGAAACCAGAGAGAAATTCTGTTTTCTCTTTTTCTGCTTCTTTAGCACTAGATGTGAGTAGTGAGAAAAGGAACAGCATGTGCCATGTTTCAGTAAAAGTATTTGTCTTGGAGGTTGTGTCATAAAACCTCTGTCAGAACCACAGAATTTAAATTATTCCAAGGCCGTGTGACACTCAGTCTGTAAGGTGATACATTCACTGAAAACTGAGCTGACCACACTTTTACTGAAAATGCTTTGGAAAAATACAAGTTTTAGAAAACTGTAAAGACAGAGACAATTACCCGTTTTGAGGTGGTGTCTTTGATGTGGAAACTTAATATAAAAATTTCAGTATTGATAAATGGTTTTGGAAATTACGTTTTGGTAGTCCAGTGGCAGTGTTTCTGGAAACTAACTGCATTCTAGAAGTGGAGGTCTCAGTGTATTATGCAAGGTATTTGTGGGCCTACACGTCTTAACAGCTGTGCCAGCTGATTTATTTGTGTCCTCATCTGCCTGTTTTCTTTTTAGCTTCATTCTCTGAAGGCTTATTATAAATTAAAAAATGGGAGCGCAGAAGTATTTAATCTTTGTACTTGTTTTTCCAGTCTGTGTTGAATCAGAGTTTATTTCAATTTGTCCATACTGACATTTCCAAGACTTGGATAGGTGTACATGTATTGTATCCTGCTGTCCCTGTCCCCCTTCCCAGCAGATGCATAACTTGCTCTCTCCATGATCAGAGCTGGCCTGCCACGATCCAGTCTGATGTTTTGTTAGCTTGCTGAGGTGCATGTAATGTTGCACTGGAATTGTGGCAATTCACAACAATGCTGTTATAATTTTTTCTGAGGAAGACTTTTGTCCTTTCTTTTGCTGCCTTCCTTACATAAAATCCTTAATGTTACCATTGCAGAATCTATACCTGTTCTTTTAATTAATTTACATTCTCTAAAGTACCTCTATATGATTCCAGGCATTTAAAATCTGTGCTTTTTTTTTTTTTTTTTTTTTTTTTTTTTTTTTTTTTTTTTTTTTTTTTTTTTAACTACCTCCATTGTCACCAAATCTGGTATAAGCTTTCCCTCTGGTACTGGTTGATGGTGATACTTCTCTTAGTTACTTGAAGTGGCTGCTGAGGCTCTGAGTGTACGTGAATGAATATTTGCTGGGCTGGATGAACCTCTACTGAATATCCAAATAATCTTCTGTCTCTTCTAGTGTTCAAATACTCTAGTGATGGTCATAATAACAAGTCTCCATTTCTTAATGAAGTTTTGTTAATACAATATGGAGAACTGATCTGTAATGTCAAAGCTGTTACAAAAGGTAGTTTAGTTTGTTGTATTCATCATCTAGTCTTTTCCATTAGTTTTCTTACCAACTTAGGATTCTTTTATGGTTGTTGCAATGACTTGTGCAGTACTGGGAAGCTACCAGCAACTATCTTTGTTACTCCTTGCCCAAACTTAAGTAATGGTCAAAATGGCTTGAACTAAGTGTCTTTCTTCCATTACTGAACGTGTTACAATTGTTCTGTTGGAAATAATTTAGACTAAATGGGAATTTAAGATAGAGAAGGCTTCCAGTATACCCTAAAAGGTTAATATGTTCTATCACTTAATATGATTGAGAAGTATAGCATTTTGCCTTAGTCCATCCCTGGAGTTAATTATCTTCTCTGAGGAAGAACTGTGATAAATTCCAGCATCTTCAGTAAGAGGAGTTACTTAACTGATGAATAAGGTGGGAAAATTATGCTGACTTCTTCAGTTTCTTTATTTGGCAATATTGCTTAAATTTTTAATTTCCTGGAAATGGAACATCCTTCAAGGTGTTTACTTCATCCGCCTGCAAACAGAAATTTTTTTCAAGTATCTATATGCTCGTAGCATTTTTTAATTTAGATGATAGTAGTGAATAAACAGCCATTTACGAAAATGCAATCCAGATATAAAAGCAAACTTTAAATCACAGTGTAATCCACCAAAATTTTTTCTTTGACCAGTTCCAATTTTTGGACTCAACTGTTTTTTACAAAGCTCTTTGAAGTACTTAAAATTTAGAAAACCTATGTTAGCTCTTAAGACTCTTAAAGGAGCTTGACATAATGAGGCTACATACAGAAAGCCTGGGATGATCCAACGAAGGTCACTTTCTCTCAGTTTTAGTTAAACCTTGTATGTTGGATTGTTAAATTTGAGATACTGAGCATTCTGCAATTTAGGTAGGTATGTTTTTTTACTTCTAGAACTTAAGAATTAGTGCTGTGAATGATAAAATAATGCTTATGCCAATATGTTTATGCATATAACAGGGTAGAGGGCCAGATGCATGGACTGGCAGACTGGCTGCCATTTCTTGTTCTTGTCCCTTCTGTCTGCTCAGCATTGCATCTTAATTCAGACATGGTTTTCCTCTATCCTTATTTTTTTCCTTGGTTAGTCCTGCTCTAGTGAATGATCCATGCATTAAAGATGTATTGCAGTTTATTTTCTGATGGGTTTTTTGGTTGTAATCTGTGTTTGTTTGTACAGATAAAATACTCAGTAAAATTAGTGGTGAAAGTGGAGAGAACTTTAGGAGTTTTGTAAAGAGAGGCATAGGTCACGTACCTTGAGTGAAAGGAATTCTTTTCTCCTTTTTTGACATTATGAACAAATTTTTTCCTATTGATTTCTGTTTGGTATTTTGTTTGCAAAAGTGGTCAGAGAGTAGAACTGCTACGACTGTTCCTTGAATACTGCAAATGTAGTCTTCTGTTCATATCTGCAGTTTCGTACAAATATGAATGCAATTGTTTGAAAGTTGTACTGGTGAATGTGTAGAGGACATGTAGAAAGTGAGTATCAACTTGTTTTTATAGTGCTTACAGGGAATTTTTCATGAAGTAGGCGAGGTTTTTTATCAAAAAATTGTAAACTGTTTTTAGCTGTTTTATAAGCACCTTCCTCTCTCTACCTGAAACCTCATGAAAGAATTCAGAAAAAACATGCTAGGATTAGAGCTCATTTTGTTAATAGACACAAATATGAACAGCTTGAAAATACTGAAGATGAGCCAAGGTGGCCCTTTAAATAGTTTAGAGATGCTTAGTTTTGAGTGTCTCTTTATTTCATGTTGTAGTGCTTAATCCTTTTATTTACTTGTCATGTAAATTTGTCTAAATGTGAGGCTTTTTTTTCCTTTTGACTCCCCAGGTGGCCCAGAACATTGGCAGGCATCACAGCATACCTGCTGTGTACACGGTACTCTGCTGGCAGTGGGATATATCCTGGCAACTCACAAGATGAGAGAAGAGCCTGGCGCAGATGCGACAGGGGAGGGTACTGGGCAGACGAGGACTACTCCAGGTGCCAGTATGCAAATGATGTGACTCGAGTTCTTTATATGTTTAATCAGGTAATTTGTGCATTTCTGTAACACCAAATTATGAAAATCTAATTAATGAAAATAAAAACTCAGAAGACCTTTTATCTTCTTGAAGCTGGAAATACTGGTGGTCGATAGGTTATGGTGAACACATGCCTCTGAATGCAATACTGGAACTTGTAGGTTTAGGTTAAAAGCTTGGTTTAGTATCTGCTTTGAGTGCTCTTAGATTAAAAGTACAAAGAAAATTTTGTTCTTTGTGCTTATCTAGAGCATAAGCTTGTCATGATTATTTTTGTCAACTTGATGCCCTGTTCTGCCCTCATACTATAAAGAAACAAGACAAGCTTAATCTGTAATGGAGAACAGCTCTTTTTATTATAGTAGTAGAGAGTAGTCAAACTCTGCCTTTGTTGCTGTAAACCTTTGATAGAGTCAGTGTGACTGATAAGAGCTGACTACTGAAAGTAGTGAGTAATAACTATGCTTTATCTGGTAGCACTTACCAGGATCCAAGAGAGTATTCTAGAATTTCACTTGTAGCTATGAAACAAAATTTTTCAGCTCCAAGTTCCTTTTAAGGTTTATGTAGTTAATGCACACTTCCCCAAATGCTGTTCTGCAGTGATGTACCTGACCTTGCCTGTATAGTTGCTGTGTTGGAAATTGCTCCATAAAGCTCTGAACTTTTGGTTTAAGCTCCTGCAGTCAGATCACTAGTATGGATGTAACAGGTGAAACCATGGAAATATGAGATTGTTTTTGGTGTGGTGTTTTGGGGTTGGTTCGGTGATTAGTTTTTTGTTTGATTTTTAATAATAATGCTTGGTCACTGGAGTTGATAATGTTGGTAGCACCACTTACGTTTAAAATGGGGCCATGGTGCTTGTCTGAGCCCAGGGTAGGATCTCTACACGTTGTATGGGTTTGGAGTGTTCCAATTCATCTCACATTTTAGAGAAAACTTCACAATACCTGTCTGAAGCACCTCAGCCCCCAGCTGGGACAATCAGATCTAAATTGTATTAGATTTAAACCCACAGTGAAATCTTGATGTTCAGTTGATTGGGCTAACTCCAGTTTGAGGCAAAAGATTAGTACTGCCTGTTGTGTAAGATGGGCTGACTTCCTCTGTCTGCATTCACTGCTCTGGTTCCCTGAGGACCCCTGAGTGCTGGCCAACAAAGATGGCAGGGGTGAGAAGGAAGGAAAGGGATTGCCTGTTCTGGCCCAAGATAAACTTAGAGATTGACATAACTATTCTGCTTTACTGCTTTATATTCCTAGCACTAGAGGTGCATGCCATGGCTTGGTCATATGAAACAGGTTTGACAGGTCAAATGACGAGTGTTCTTTCTTAATGACTGGTTAACTGGAGAGAGACGATGCTGGGGATCACTTTGTCCTTTTCTGGGACACAGAAAGGTTGAGTATTAGTTTGAATAGAGCTTCGATGCTGCCGGTTTGCTTTTTTCTCACCTGGGAGTTCACATTTTTCTGCAAGGCCTGTGACAACTCAATGCCTTTCCTGCCTATGCACTGGAGCCCAGCTGCTCAAGAGCCTAGATAATTTAAGCTTGTTATAACTGCTTTTGGTTAGCCAACATTTTTCAGGTTGTGGAGAAACGTTTCCAGCTTTGTGTTAGGAAGTTTAAAATTTAAGCATCAGACTGGTATCTTCAGAAGAGCAAAACAATAATTTTCATATGTGAAGTTGATAACTTCCTATTTGCTACTCAAAAATAAATGTACACAGGTATTCTATGCTGAAATTATTTTAAAGGAAGAAGGGGAATGTTTTGGGTGTGGGAGTTGTTTTTACTTAAAAAAGTTGCCTTCTTTTTATGTGTAGTAGGTCTGGAATTTTTAGCAGTATTCTGCACAGAAGTTTCTTGTCTCTGAGACTAATATTAAATGTAATCATATTACAAGCATGTTTACAGCCTTTGAACAAAAGGTAGTTGAGCTGTTTTGAACACCAGAACTTTGCCAAACATTTTAAATCAAGTAAAAGTTCACATGTAAAATAAAATAAAACCTTTTTAACATTCTACAGGAGCATTCATATTCCACCTTTCTTGTTTGTGTATTGAACAGGTACAGTTTTAGGTGAAAAGAAATTCATGATTAAAGAGAAAGTTCAAAGAAATATATAGAATATCTGAATTTGAAAGTTGACTTTGTTCAGTATGTGTAATGACTTTGAACTTTATTTGTACTTTAAATTCATTACTTTTAGCATATTGACAATAAATTAACTTTCATTAGTCGCATTGAGATTTATGTACAAATGCTAAGACTGGCAAGGACAAATATATAGTTGTGCCTATATAGCACTTTTCATATTCAGTAGAGCAGACTAGCTATCTCCACACCAAAGTGATCTGATAACATTAGCACAGCTTTCCACTGTACTATGTAGAATTTCCCATTTTTGGTCCCAGCTGGCTCAGGCATGTGGATGTTTGGTACTATTTAATGAAGAATTTTCCAGCATGGGGTTTGTTTCGGGAGTGAAATCATGACCCTTTGTCATAACAAGATCTGTCTTCATTTTTTGTGTGTGTATGCCATTCCAAATGCTTCCTATAATTAACAGAATTGAGAGTGAATGCTGTGGCAGTTGTTTGTTTGAACTGGTTTTGACTTCTCTTGCTATAAAATGCTATATTTAAAGAGCTTTGTGTTGTCATGCCCTGGCTTTGGTGAAAATGAAAATAAGCAGTTGACAGTGCTGTTTAGGGGGGGTTCTCTCCTTCTTGGTGCAGTACCTCTCTCCCTTCTGGGACAACAGCACAAAACTAAGTTGCTGGCTGCCAGTACCAACAGTAGTTCTCTGGCTTGTGGGAAATGTTTTTGCTTACAGATGAGCTGGTGGTCCTTAGCTACTCAAAACACTGTGATCCCTGTGGGAGTTGGTCTCCTCCTTGGATCAGTGCTTATGTGGTGAAGTGTTGTCTCTGTCTTGTCCTTTTTCAAATGCTCATGTTTGTTCTTGTGTAGATGCCTCTCAACCTCACCAATGCAGTGGCAACAGCAAGACAGCTCTTGGCTTACACGGTTGAAGCAGCAAATTTTTCTGATAAAATGGATGTTATTTTTGTGGCTGAAATGATAGAGAAATTTGGAAGATTTGCTGAAAAATATAAAGAGGTAACTGGATAACTTGCCATCACTTTAAAGATAATCAAAGTGTTTGTCCCTTAAGTATTCTGAGCAGTGAAATCTTCCCAACATTAGACGCAGGCACTGAGCTAGTGGATTGTCAGATTCTATTCCATGTTTTTGTTTGTTTAGTAGGTCCCTGAAGTTGCTGACCCATGGTCACAGACTTTGCATTCGCGCTGAGATGATCCAGCATTCACTGGACCTGTAATGTGAGTAACACCTCTGGTCAGCACTGGAGCAGGGAGATAGGTACAGTAAGTCTGTTTTTATTTAATATGGAGTGGGTCACAGGTTTTCATTGCTATGTTCTTACCTAAAAGCACAAATAATGAAAGCCTCAGAGATCCTCTCAATAATGAATAAAACAAGACTTATCTTCTCCCCTTTCACCATGATAGACTGTCTTTATTCAATATTGAGCCATATCTCTAAGGTTTTCAGTATTCCTCTGCCTTGCAGGATATAACGTAAGACATTAAAACAAAATCTTAGAGAATGCTCATTGTTGGGGAGAAAAATGCAAGTAATTGAATTGTCCCACCAGTGGGTAGAAACTCTCTGTTTCACTGCTGAACAGAGGTTATATTGGTCTCACTGTACAGTGCTTGTTGGGAAGTTGGAGGCCACAGTGCCTCAAATTTAAACTTGTGCAAAAAAGCAAAAAGCCAAATTTTCCCCGTCCACCCCCCAGCAAACCATAAATGCTGGTTCTACATCTTTATCAGAACTCCTTAGAGGATTTTTATCTTAGACAATGGGTTTTTTCTCAATGGATTTGTTTTGGAGCCAGCCTGTGACTGACTTGCTGGTATATTTAAGGAATATGAGTACAATTTCATGTTAAAATTTTAGTAGCTATTAATAAGGCTTGACTTCTTATCATGTTATTACTCTACAGACTTGTTTTTGATGCTCTTATTCATATTCATGCATTTGCACCATTTTCTTATTTGTTCCCTAGTTTGTGCTAAAGTGGCTATTCTGAAAGATTAGTACAATAAATAATAAACAGGTTCATTTAATAGCTCTTTCATATCAGAAGCAACAAGAGAAATGTTCAGAAAGTTCTTAGCAGATTGTGTTAAGTTAGAATACAGCTGGAAAAACTTGTTCATACCTCAATAGTAGGAGAAAGAATAATATGTAATATATTTTATAAGTATGAAGCAACTTGAATTCTGTGAGTTGGGTATATTAACACTGCTGGTTTATTATAAAATCACCATTTGTTGATGTGTGAAACTTGTTACCATTTCTCAAGTAGTAATAAGTCATTATAAACACTTCCAATTAATTTGACTTTGTTGTTGAAGATTTAATGAAAGGACTACAGCCTGCAAATGCTACTTAAGGCTCTGTGTTAGTTAAGAATTTTTACTGAATGTAACTTCTGTTCGTAAGATAGCCAGTTCTCAAAATAATAAATACTTTCATATTCCAATTCTTGCATTTGTATTTAAAGATTTAATTTAAAAAGAGCAAATTATTGTGTTCTCTCCTTATGAATAATACTCTGAAAAAGAAAAAGTGGAAGCCTGCATAGTAAAGGAGATAAGTTCCTTATCCTACTCTTTCTCTCTTCCAACAGAAAATTCCAGTCCCTAAATTTAGGCACTGTGAATTGCATCATCAATTCAACTAAAAATTATGCTCACCTTTCCTTTTGGTCCAGTATTTGTCACTGCTCCTTAAACGTGAAAATTTGGTGTAGGTCAACGTTAGTGTAGGTGCTCATTATTTTTGGTAGA
This sequence comes from Hirundo rustica, assembly GCF_015227805.2. Lineage (NCBI taxonomy): Eukaryota > Metazoa > Chordata > Aves > Passeriformes > Hirundinidae > Hirundo > Hirundo rustica. The sequence goes on along the minus strand of NC_053454.1, from coordinate 16,904,526 downwards.
GGGGCCTAAATAAATAAGTTCCCTTTATAATTTGTATTTTTTTTTTAATACAGACGGCAGGGTGAGGACTGTGAACTTAAAACAATGTACTTGATGGTTTGAAAGCAGCATTGGTACCTATGGGTATTTACTGTCTCTCTCATGTAAACCTGTGACCTAAAAGAGGTCATGCAAATTTGAAGGCAAATAAGAAAGCAATAAAAAAAGTTTGACTTGCTAAAAGGAAGCAAAACAGAAGGGTTGTATGCTAATTTTTGCCTGTTTTACTCTTTTCCTATTGTCTCCTATCATACATGCAAACTGTATTACAGTTGATACAGTTTCCAAGTTGATTGTAAATAGTCCTCTTAAGCAATTAGTAGAGTAGAAAGTGGAGTATTGCACAGTTACCTTTTAATAAAATATTTATCATGGGATTTTTTTCCTAAGTACAATATAAACAGAAACATTCTATTGGCATGACATTATTCTTCAGTGCGGGTAAATGCCCGAGTGAAAGTAATTCAGTATCTCAACGTGATGAGGTGATTGAAAGAGGAACAACCATTTTCCTTCTGCTTTACGTTCTACCAACTCAATTTGTATTTTCTGGTAATGACCCTAACTGCTGGATGTTTTCATACCCATAAAAGAGTCTTACTTCTCTTCCATGTTAGCTTGGTGACGTCATGGTGGACATAGCAAGTAATATTATGTTGGCTGATGAACGTGTTCTGTGGATGGCACAAAGGGAAGCCAAGGCTTGCACCAGAATTGTACAGTGTCTACAGAAAATTGCTATGTATCGGCTTGCAAATGGAGCTCAAGTTTATTCTACTGTAAGCAAGAATTTATTTATTTACTTAGAAGAGGTTTTGCTCACTCTTGATTTGAATAGCTTTTTATTTTTCTTAAAAGATGCTGGCATTATCTGAAATGCCGATTATTTTTGAAGGGAGTAGAGCAATACTCTGGAAAGATTTATACCTGCCAGATAAACATAGATGGGTTTCTGGATGTGTTTTTCTGTGAAGGCAGAGAATCCCTTTAAGATTATTTATTATCTTGTCTGTGGTGTATAAAACCATTTCATGTTTGATTTTTGTTGTCACAGTATTCTCCAAATATTGCTCTTGAAGCCTATGTAATAAAGGCTGCCGGTTTCACTGGGATGACTTGCACCGTATTTCAGAAAGTGGCTACATCAGACCGTACAGGACTCAGTGATTATGGGAGAAGAGACCCAGATGGGAATCTAGATAAACAATTAAGCTTTAAGTGCAATGTTTCAAATACACTGTCAAGCCTGGCTTTAAAGGTGGGTTGCTCTTTGTTTCCCTCCTGACTTTGTAATAATATATATGAATAATTTGGCAAGCAAGTTTATTGTTATTAATTTCTAAGGTTAAATTAGCATTTTTGTGTAATCCAAAATGACTGTGAAAAGAATTAAAGGGATAAAGAATAATAAAGCTTGATTATAAAATAGTTGTTTTAATGGACACAACTTTTAATAGGCAGTTGTGATTTTCTTCATTGTAATCTTGTAAGCTGAAAGATCCTGAAAAGATTCAGACTTTTTCATGAGTGTGGAAATTGAGACACTTCCTAGTTTATAATAATACATCTTTATTTTTCTGCATTTTCACCTTCATTACATACGAAATCAGACATTAGCAGTCTCCTTGAAAATATGAAATATCCTGCTCAGAGTAATACTGTAATTAAGCATGAAATAGAAGATGGACCTAGGTTAATTTTGTGTGTGCATGTGCATACACACACACACACACACACACGTCTATTACATATATATGTGGGTGTGTATAAAATGGAAACACTTCCTCATATTTGATAAAAGTATTTTTTCAATTATATTCCCAGACTTACCAGTTTGTTATTAATTTGCTTAAATGTCACTGCAGTATATTACAATTTATACTTATGTAAGTCTGTGAAATTATATGCGTATTTCTCACTCAAGTGTTATTTGTATACAAGTAAAACCACCCTGTTTGTACACAAGCATTTTGTTTTGAATGATGCTAGTGCACAATTGCAGAATTTCTCTCTGCTTGTGTTGGTTGTTGCTTCTAGTTGCTAATAGTCTAATCTGGAAGAACTCTTGTAATACTCTACTGATACAAACTTTAACTTTACTCTCTGTAACACGTAAGGTAGCTGCAGAATCTTAACTACTTTTTTCTTTTAAGAAATGTTTTGAGACTTTAATAACCTGATTAAACTGTTTTGTCCTGGATTACTTGGAAACGCTGTCAAATAGGTTGGTCACAATACATAGTCTGCTAAATGTATTCATCTCTGACTCTGTACATATAGAGGAGTTGCTAATTTAATCTCTGAACGTCATTTTCTCTTTGGGAACTTTAAAAATCTGTTTCGTTTCTAGAACACAATTGTCGAGGCCTCTATCCAGTTGCCAGCTTCCCTTTTCACCCAAAAACAAAAAAGAGAAATCAGACCAGCAGATGAATCTGTCTACAAGCTTCAGCTTATTGCATTTCGCAATGGAAAGCTTTTCCCAGCAACAGGAAATTCAACAAATCTGGCTGACGATGGGAAACGTCGTACAGTTGTAACTCCAGTTATTCTTACCAAGATAGGTTTGTTTTTATTACTACTTTTTATGATCTTTAGTAAACGGTTTTGACTCCCTTGTTTTGATCAGTGTCTATCTAGCAGAAGGTTTTAGCATCTAATGTGTTACATGATGAGAAATGGATGTGCAAATGCGTTTCCTTTGTAACAGATGGATTAAACGTAGCCAGTCACCACGTTCCTATCAATGTGACACTGCGGCGGATTGCACACGGAGCGGATGCTGTAGCAGCTCAGTGGGACTTCGATCTCCTGAACGGACAAGGGGGATGGAAATCTGATGGTTGTCGCATCCTCCTGTCTGATGAAAATATCACGACCATTCAGTGCTACTCCCTCAGCAACTATGCTGTTTTAATGGTATGAATTGAGCTTCTTTCTGGAACTTAAAAATGTTTTAAGATACAATTCTCTTTGGTTTTCTTCTGGTGTCATGGAAAACAAACATTCCCACACTCCATTTCACATAAAACTAGACATAATAAATACATCTTTAGATTTGCTTTTGTTGATGTAAATGTTGAGGTAAGATGAGGTTTAAGTGGAAATCTATCAGTGTAATTAATGAGGTAATAATTAATTAATAAACAACTGGAGATACTATACTGGAAAAATAATTTTCATATGCAAAGTACTATATTATAGAAAGACATTTTAATGAGTTACTTTATCAAATTAGCTTTCCTGAACTTTAGTCTAATAATGATAGGTTATCTTCAACTGTTACTGCTCTTTATTTTAAACTGTCTTCTGTGTTAGATTAGATTTGTTGACTTTGTTAGTTGATCGGGAGTGTTTTCCCAAGTATTTTTTTCTGTGATCTATAACCAAAGACTTTGGAATTTCATTCCAAATTAACTGTTAATTCACTAGTATGTAGGTGTGTTACCAGAAGACATCAGTGGAGATGGAAGAAAGATCAAACCACTTCGTAACTATGAAAAATACTTTGAAATACTGCTGAAAAATAGTATCTAAAATCTAGTCTAAGCATATTGTTATCAATAAAATGATTAACCAGTTCTGAAATATGGTGATAAAAGAGACACTTTCTTTTAGTGCTCCTCAGTAGTGAAGCTGAATTTCTTCTTTGTCTGTTCTCAGAACTCCTAATTTCAGAATCTGGCCCGGGAAGCTTCCCTTTTTATAGACGGTGACTGCTACCCTGCATGTCAGTAACCCAACAGATGCTAAATTATAAAATATGATACATAAATAGAGTGGGCTGGTAGTGAGCTGAGCAAAATATTTTGAGGTTTAGGAAATACTGTTAAATGTAAATTTGGTATGGGTTTTGTGGCAGTTAATGTGTTCTGTGTGGAATTAAATATTTATTTTTATGTAATCATACATGGAAGAAAGAGGACTCCTTTAAGATGATTAGGGGATTAGAAGTTGATATTTTTCTTTAGCAACACAAATTTTCAAAAATCTTCCTCTGAAGAGAATTAAATGGTAGTTACCAAGCTAAGCTTACGTAAAATTGATTTACATGCCAAGCGTTTTAAAAGAGCTCAAAGAGAGCAACTTTTCACTTTACCTTTAAGGGTATTGTTTTAAATTACTTTAAACTTTTGCAATCAAGTAAACTTTTGCAGGTCGTGTTCCTTTCTTTGATATTTTTAAAATATATAATCCTTTCCTAAAATTTAACAGCATTTTTTAAAACAGAATTAATTTTCACTTTTATGTATAATATGCATGTAAAGAGAGATTATGCTTTAAATTGGTCACATTTCTGTCATCTGGAGGAAGAAAAGTGAAAAGCATGTTCAGTCTGCTTCTATAAAGACTATTTCTGAATTAATGCATAGTAAGATTGTAGGAATATCCTGTTGCAAATTATAGAGGGAACTGTTGATAATCAGAAATCAAGTTAGAGAAAGGAGTAGTTTTCTTCCTTTTCTGTCAGTAGCTCTTGTTGTGTATTTGATCAAAACTGATATTCCTTAAATATTTAGCCACTTTCCAAAATGTTAGGCTGTAGAGACTGGAGAAGAGGGGGTAGGTGGAGGGGCACAGAATAACGCTCATCTGACAGATGTTCTTTGCACACAGATAATACATTGCAGAAACTCTGGATGTCTAAAAAATGTTTTCATAATGCCTATCCATATATTAACCAAAAAAGCCTTATCAGCCTATATATTTTCTAGACTCCCATCATGTCATGAAAGTCTGGGTTCTGGTCTCAGGCTCAGAGGAAATTCTTTTGGGTTCAGTTTTAGAAGTTTGCTCTTTAATCCAGCAGTTGCCATTATAACAGCAAATTGATGAAACAGCAGTGGCAGGAGGAACCTGAACATAGTGGTTCATCATCCTGTCTGGAAGGTGAACGACTTAACCAGAGCTCTTTCATTCTGTTTCATTTAATTTCATTTCATTTCACCTTTTTCATACATTTCAGAACATAATGTCAAGTCTTCTGATAAAGGAAATACATCACTGAGTGCCTTGTTTTCTGATGTAGTGATTTAGGCAGATGCAGCTGTAAAACTTTGTATTTTTTGGAGATTAGCTTCACCACTGTTTAATAATAGAAGAGATAAGCAGAAAGCTCTGCTGAAAACTCATTATTACAGGCTGAACAGAGGGGAAAAAACCTGGCAATAGTGGTTGGGAAGAAAACAAGAGTTCTACTAATTAACTATAAACTCCCCAGTATCTTAATGCCATCTGTACTGTTACTGTACTGTCATTCTTTTTTACTTAATTATTTAGGATCAATTTAGCTCAGAAATAACATTATTAGCTCCCTTTACTCTTTTTACTAGGTCTGATGAAAAATGTCAGTGCAATGGATAAAGAATTCCATTGATTATTGGTTCAAGGCCTTGGCTGTCTAGGCAGGGCAAATACTGAGCTTCATCAGATGTTTTAGAAAGTTATTGTAAATCTTGGGATTTTGTAGCTCTTGTTCTTGAAATTCACACGGATCCATACATGAGATCTTCTTACCTGACACCAGTCTGGAAGCAGCAACCAGATTTGTCCTATAGTTTCTGTTGCCTGGTGCTCATGGACCAGGTATGACAAAAGATTTGCTTATGCTTGTAACAGCAGTGAGTTCTCAGGGATCCCCAGCTGCATAACAACCAGGCCATGGGAGTGTTAAATCAGATGACACTGGCTGCCTGAGGCATAAATTCTTAAGATCCTTTTCCAGGTGCCAAAGAAAACCAAATAGATAAGAATCAAACTGGCAGCCTGATTAAATTAGTTTGAAATGAGATTGTTGAGTTAGTTAGGAATAACAAATTTATATTCTGATGAAAGAGCAATTGAAGGTATGGTGAAGAGACTGTTGACTGTAATTTAATTGTAAGCCTCAATTCAAAACCTCTTTTCCTGTCCATGAAATCAGTTTACCGATCTTAAGCTTAAAAATATCACTGCTTTTTCTCAAAACACACTGAAACTTCCTCCTAATCTTTTACAGTTTTTTCTTAATGCTAAGTTTTTTCTCCTTTTCCTTACGACACATTTGAACTTTGCCAACTTCAGAAGTTTGAGAGACTCACTGAGAATTATAGGGGAGAGTCTTTTCTGTATCCTGTCCATTCCAAAAAATGATCTTTAATAGATTTTTTTTCACTAATCATAGTTAAGTAAATTTACTCTAGTAAATTTTAACTGCTTCCAGATGAAATTATTTCTTCTTTTGAGTAAATGAAAATACCATTCTGGAGTAGATTTGGAAAATTTAATTGATGCTAACTGTAGAGCTTTTGAATTCTCTTAGAGGCATCAACTATCTGTTCTGGTCAAACAGTAATCATAGAGTAACAGTCTGATAGGAACATTTGGTGCCATTTGGTGCTGTTAACCTGCTCAAAGTTTGACTGCCTTTAAAGTCAAACCTTACTGCTCCAGGTCATATTCAGTCAAGCTGTGAGTATTTCCAGGGACACAATCTCTCTGGGCAGTATGTGACGACTTTAGAATTTTTCTCCTGTATCTAATGAGAATTTTCTGTGTTGCTGATACTGTCAGTTTCCTTTCATTAGTGGATGGTTCAGCTCCAAGAGGAGTTTGAAAGAGTTTGACTTGGTCTTCTTTATACCATCCCAGTAGGTAGTCTAATATAATAACGAGATTTCTCCTCTCTTCTTTCTTAAAGATAAAAGACATCTTCTTCAGCCTCAGACACTGTATGCTTCAGCCTGCTAATCATCCTGGTGATCTGTTAGGCTTGCTCCATCCAGTATGTCAGTGTCCTTCTAGTGCTGGGGAGCCTGCTATTGCGAGTTCTGCAGGGTGGTCTCAGCTCACCCACTTGCTGTGTCAGTGCTCACACAGCAAAGCATGGCCTTGGGCTACAGGTGACATTGCTGACTTGTGGTTGGCTTTTGTCTATCAGTGATTCAGGTTGTTTTCTAATCAGTCCAATGCCCAGCCTCTATTTTTATGTGCATGGTGTTTTACCATTCCAGATGCAGATACTTTTATGTTTTCCTTTCCTAAATTCCATGATGTTTAATCAACCCATTTCTCCATCTCACCAACATCCCTCTGATTAGTCTTCAGTCTGTTAATCGGTCCCCCAGTCTATAACATCATCTACAGACTTGCTGAGGGCACTTCTGGTGATGTTCTTTAGGCTGTTAAAGAAGATTATTACAACTGCAACGCACACAGTTATTCCACATCTGCACATGTAGATATTTTAAGATTAAGAAAATGGTGTGTTTCTGTAAGCTGCTGACCTCTCTGTATCTTCAAGAATATATGAACTGTTCCATAAGAAATGTGACTGCATTTATAAAGGTCAGCCAGAATAGCAGATAATTTCAGAAGAAACCCAGAAATAACAAATAATTGCAGAGTTGTTTCGGGACAGGTGGGAAGGGAAGGAGGACATTTCGTCTAGAAGGTGTCTGTTACTTCTTGTGTTCCTTTTGTCATTTCCCCACCCTCAAAAAATAGATACACTGGACTGATGTTACTGGGTTTTTTTATTGTCAGGACTTGACTGGAGCTGAATTATATACACAACCAGCTGATCTTCTGCATCCAGTAATTTATGCCACTGCCATGGTTTTGCTGATGTGCCTGTTGATGATCATGGTCAGTTACATATACCATCACAGGTAGGAATCAAAATTACCAGACTCAGAAAGTGACTTTGATCATGCTTAGGCGTACCTTTTCTATTTTATTAAAGCATGATATAGTAATATGCTTCCACTGTTTTTTTCCCTATAAAATTTGTTAATGCAAACTAACAGTTACGCAAGTAGCTATTTCATCTTTCTTGAGTATGATAATTTAGCTCTCATAACCACATCTCTCCTTTAATTCTTCATTTTGCTTCATGATGAAAGAAGAGACCATTCAAGAATGATGGCAGAATTTAAAAAACTGTTCAGCCTTCTACATTTCTGTTGATGTGAAAGCTTGAATCCTAAAATTTTTAAAGCAGGCCCCAAATAGATGTATAAAGCTGGTAATAGGCAAGTGTTTTAATTTCTTGTGATTATAAACTATGTGGTAGTCTAACAGTCATAACAGGAATTATATGTTGTTTGTCACAAGACTGTCTTGCTAGTTTCTGAAAACAGTAATGTAGCTGTGTTTTATATTGCCTAATTTGTTTCTTTTAACAGTGTGATCAGGATCAGTGTTAAAAGCTGGCATATGTTAGTTAACTTGAGCTTTCATATTTTCCTGACGTGTGTGGTGTTTATTGGAGGCGTAACTCAGACCAGGAATGCCAGTATTTGCCAAGCGGTAAGTAAAATGTAGTTACTGGTTTTGTACTCCTATATATGAATATGCCCCCCTTGCCTCCTACAGAACCGTAATGCTGTATAAAATGTATAGGCATTCATCAAAATACAACATTTAGACAAAAACTGAATGTTTTGCTTTTAAGTAATCTAGTTCAACACCCCTGCAGTAAAGACAGATATCTTCAGCTAGATCAGATTACTCAAAGCCCCATCCAACCTGACCTGCAATATTTCCAGAGATGGGGCATCAAATCCCTTTCTGAGCAACCTGTGCCTGTGCTTTGCCACCCTCATTGTAAAAAATCAACTTTCTTATATCTAATACAAATCAGCAGTCTTTCACTTTAAAGTCATTCCTCCTATCACTATACACCCCTGTAAAATGCAACAGATTTTTTTTTTCTGAATTCTACCACAGAAACTAGGATTCATTGGTTATTTCTATTTTTGAGACTTTCTTACAATGAAATTATTTTATAGGCCTGTATGTGGCCTTTACTGGCCATGTGAAATCTGATTTTTACAGGTATTAAAATACTATTTTCATTTTGTCCATATAACCAAAGGGGAGGGGAGAGAAGTGTTTAAAGCCCCCTTGCTTTATTGAGACTCCTCCTTTTTAGTGATTTGCCCTTCTAAGATTTGGCCATTTCAGTTCAGTCGCTGCTTTCAGAAAATGTCAGTGAAATTTTTAATTTTTTTTTTAATCCAGTTATTAAAAAAAATTCAAGTCCCTCACCGTAATATTCCATAATGCTTTTTTGTTTAAATTTACTGGAGTCATTAGGTTGATGGTTCCAAGTGTTGCAATGAAATATATCCTGATCTTTCTCCTATGTGTGTGCACACATACATATACCTTTTTTTTACCTTCCTGGAGACAGAAAACCCCAGAAGAAACCTTGTGATAGGGTGCGTGAAGGTTGAGTGTTTTTACTGGTGACTGAAACTGGCAAGAACTGTATTTTTAGTCAGCTTAATAGGAACTAAAATGTTTGCCCCTTCTACATGCATATGCTGTCGTGGCAGTGTTGGCTTGTGAATGAGGCAGTACAGGATAAGGAGATTCCATTGTGTAGCAGACTTTGGGCAGGTTAAACATCTAATACACTTCCTTTATCTTTGCATTATGTTAAAATTGCTGATGAGCGTTGGCTGTCTGAATTTTGCCGTCTGCTCCATACTTGTCACAGTATCATGAGTTTGCTGTTCCCATACTTGTTTCAATTTGAATAATATCTGTAACACGGGACATTTTAAATTAAATCTTTCATGGAATACAGTTTCCTAAAGTGTATGATTGATATGTACATTTCTGAAATTGTTTTTCCCCTGTTACTAAGTTTTCCATGCATGGGTTTGCATTATGCTTTTTTTTTGTTTTAAACTATGATGACTTCACACTTAGAATGGTCACATAAAATAAGAGGGTTTTTTTTTTTTCCTCTTGAATAGAGCTTTTGAAAATTTCAGCTTTATGGTGAGTTGCAAGTTTAATGATTACTGTATGAACTTAGTAGAAAGGAAATATTTGGGGGTTAAATTTTTTTTTGTTGTCTATTTTTGTTTTAAGGTTGGGATAATTCTCCATTATTCCACTCTTGCAACAGTACTGTGGCTGGGAGTGACATCTCGTAATATTTACAAGCAGGTAACCAAAAAAGCAAAAAGATGTCAAGATCCTGATGAGCCACCACCTCCACCCAGGCCAATGCTGAGGTGAGTTGTTTCTGTGGCTCCTTACTTCCCAGGTTGCTACCTTTATATTCTGACCAGAAAACGTAAGAAGTTGCTCCCCCTGTGTTCTCTCCAAGTCTGTGAAGTTCCTTTCAGATTTTGCTGTTCCTCAGTGTTATGTTAAGGAGGATGAGCTGAAAGACTGTTGGTCCTAGTGTATTACAGATACAGTGTTGGGTTGCTGATTTGTAAATTAAAAAATTGGTAGTCTATCAGCATCACCACTGAAGGTTTGATTAGGACTTTGGATAGCAACACAACTGAGTAAATTGTCAGAAGAAAGAATGTGAAGAACTGTTAACACAATTAACAAACACTGCAATTTAACTAAATAAAGTTAAATATATTTTCTGAAGATTGTTTACATATAATTTGAAAAATGGGGTGTCGCTCATTATCAAATGAAAATAGCGTTCTTTGTGAGGTGTTCCTCCTCTGAAATCCCAGAAATGAGACAAACAAATTATCTGTTAAATTCACATACGTTAAATGTTCTTATTAAATAATACTAACATACTTTGTTCATGTTGCTTCCTCAGCTTCTGGGTATTAATTAAAAACTGCTACACTGATATTCTCCACAAGGTGGCAGAAGTTGATTAACTTTGATTAGTTACACACAAATATTTAAAGAGCTTGATTTTGAAAGTACAGAGACTGCAGAAAACCAGAAGTGTCTTTCTGATTATCTTCAAGTAATATTTTCAGTACTACATACAAGCATTTGCATCCCTTATTATTTATTACAAAGTTTCTGCTTTGGAAAATGTTGCAGTAAAATTGGCAGCCTCCCAGGTTCAGCACTGCACAGACATGAACTTGCCATTTCAGGTGTGAACACCTCATCTCTCACACTGGCAGTAGCTCTGGAGCCAAATATCCAAGACAAAAATGGAGCAAACATGCTTTATATTTTTCAGACTTTGTCAGTGTCCCACTTCCTGTGGATCAGGAATTTCCTCAGCCAGACAGATGTGTGATGTTTCTGTACGGAAAAGTCACAGAAGGATTTTTATTTCAGTTGTCTTTTAAACTTCGGTTCAAAATAAAACTACCCATAATGTAGTACCTGTACAAAGACTTGCTTTGTCTGGCCAGCTCCTGATTGCTGCATCAAGATACAGAATAAACCAATGTCAGAATCTGATCTTTGTAGAATTCAGCAACTAAATAAATTCAATGTGTGTTGATTTCCAGGGGAGTCGTAATTGGTTTTAGACTGTTGTTTTGTGTTTCAAGTGGGACAAGAGTAATTTCTGGTGAATTTTCAGAAATGCAATGGAAAAGTCCAGGACCACCATAAGAGCTGTCTCCTGTTTATAAAAAATAAATGTTCACCCGCATGTCACGTGTAAGAGTTTTCACTTTTGTGTTCTGATCTGAATTTGGAATGGATTATTATACACTGCAGGGCAGAATGCTGTTAATTTGAATGATTATCAGTAATTATTGATCTGCCACTAATGAATTCAATGTGAATTCATAGAAATCAGAATGAAAACTGAGATACTCCAACAGCATAGGTCCTTTCTCTTCTTGGAAGTGTACAGTTTTCATTAATACCACCACAGGAAGTATACCAGGAAGTATATATGATAAAATTAGAGTCCATTAAAAATAATAATAAAAAAATAAATTAAAAAAACCCAGCAACCTACCATCTGCTGAACCCCTGCACCCCAAGAAAATTCAAGTAACAGTGTATATAATATTAGGTAAGATGATCTCTGGAACACAGGACATACCACTTAGTGTTTTAATTCTAAGTTTCCTTATTCTTTTCCAGCAGTTTACAGCTTCTGACTGAGAGCTTTTGCTTCTTCCTTCTAACACTGTATACTTTGTTCAGTGTCTGCGAGTGGGGGGAGGTGGGAGTGAGCCGCTTTGAGAGAGAGGCAGCTTACAGCAGGAGGAGAAAAACTGCAGTGAGGAAGACTTAGGAAATAACTGATACTGCCAAAGCCCAAATCTGATTAGTTTCATAAAGAACTTTTATGCTTCCCAGATCCTGGAAAACTAATTTCCTTCATGGTGACTGAAAAAAATCTGTTGCACTTAAGCAGCTGCTGATAAATTGGTTATTTGGGTTTTTTTTAGGTTCTACCTTATTGGTGGAGGGATCCCTATCATAGTTTGCGGAATAACAGCTGCAGCAAACATCCGAAATTATGGCAGCAGACCTAATGCACCTTAGTAAGTACCCTATATATGAGAGCTCTGTCATAAGGTTTTTTTGGCTTGCTTTTTTCTGAATACTTGATGCAATTTATTCTGATCCTTCCAGAAAATGTAACACAGGCAAGATCATTTCAATGAACTGTAAAAGCATCAGTGATTTGTGCGAGATGTTAATTTGTTCTTTGGTTTGTTTCTTTTGCAGTTGCTGGATGGCTTGGGAACCTAGCTTAGGAGCATTTTATGGACCTGCTAGTTTTATTATTTTCATAAACTGTATGTATTTTCTCAGCATATTCATACAACTAAAGCGTCATCCTGAACGCAAATATGAGTTGAAGGAGTCTGTCGAGGAGCAGCAGCGTCTGGCCACCAGTGAACATGGGGAACTGGCCCATCAGGATTCACTGTCAGTGTCCCTGGTGTCCACGTCTGCTTTGGAGAATGAGCACAGTTTTCCAGCACAGCTTCTGGGAGTGGGCCTTACTTTGGTTTTGTATGTTACGCTGTGGATCTTTGGAGCTCTGTCCATCTCCCTGTATTATCCTATGGACCTGATCTTCAGCTGTTTTTTTGGGGCAACATGTTTAAGCCTCAGTGCCTTTCTTATGGTGCACCACTGCATTAACAGAGAAGATGTCAGGCATGCTTGGATAACAACTTGCTGCCCAGGAAGGAGCACGTATTCAGTGCAAGTAAATGTGCCACCCTCCAGTTCCAGTGGAACCAACGGAGAGGCTCCGAAATGCACCAACAGTAGCGCAGAATCCTCATGCACAAATAAAAGTGCCTCAAGCCTAAAAAATTCGTCTCAAGGTTGTAAACTAACTAACTTACAAGCTGCAGCAGCTCAGTGCCACCCTACTTCTCTGCCGTTGAACACAGGTCCTCAGCTTGATAACAGTCTGACTGAACATTCAGTAGATAATGATATCAAAATGCACGTAGCTCCATTAGAGGTACAGTTTCGGACAAACGGGCACCCGAGCCGGCACCATAAGAACAGGAGCAAGGGCCATCGTGCCAGCAGGCTTGCAGTGCTGAGGGAATATGCCTACGACGTTCCCACGAGTGTGGAAGGAAGTGTGCAAAACGGCTTACCCAAAACTCGCCAGAGCAACAGCGAAGGGCACTCCAGGAGCCGAAGAGCCTATCTGGCGTACAGAGAACGTCAGTATAACCAGTCCCAACAAGACAGCAGCGATGCTTGCAGTACGCTTCCAAAAAGTAGCAGAAATACAGAGAAGACAATAGCTACCAACAACAAAAAAGATATTCTAAGGAAACCAATAGTGGCTGAGCTTGAAAATCAGCAAAAATCTTACGGCTTAAATTTAGCCGTCCAGAATGGACCACTTAAAAGCAGTGGACAGGAGGGACCTTTGCTCACTACAGACAGTACTGGTAATATTAGAACTGGGTTATGGAAACATGAAACTACTGTGTAGCATTCTTTGTGGGATGAATCCATATAAACTGTGATTCCACATTCCTTAAAGCTATTAACACTTTTAAAGACTGTTTACAAACTCTAGGTACTTTATGCAGGGAGGGAACAAAGATAATATGCCAAGCAAAAAATTTTATGTGTTATTACCTTTGCTGTTCTTACAAAGAAGAACTCTTGCTTGGTATTTTGTGAATTTTTTTTTGAAGTGTCAATCCTGTGAGATGCAGAACACAATTTTGTACATTTTTTTTTTACCTGTAACCCTGCAGGATGTGTCCACAACACATTTCAAATTTGTATTTAAATGTATAATAAATAGTATTTTCCCCAGCAACTCAAAGTTGCACTTATTTGTTGGGTTTTTAAAATATTACTGCACTGAATGTCATATTGATTTTACTGTTTCATTATTGGAAACTTACAAGCTTCCATTACTAAAGAAAATACTGAAGTTACAGTTTTCTACACTTAAATTGTTGGCACCTCAGTGTAAACAAGATCATATTTTGTATCATCCTGAAGCTGTGACCAATTCGAAGTTGTAGTTGCAGAGTGGTATTTGAGGTTGTACCTGTTTCCAGGACTTATACCCATTTTGCTAAAGCTATGTGTGTTAAGTAGCAAAAAAGGTTTCTGTATAATCTAGTACTGATACCACAACTCAGCCTTTAAGCAACAAATGGAATAGGATTGTATATGCTTGGTTAGTTGGTTAGCCACTTCAGACTTGGCCGCTTTTGGGTGTTTTAGTTAAGTGTATCTGAGCTATGATACAGGTCTAACATTGTCTATACTCACATATTGTGTTAATAATTTATAACCTTGTTCAGATAAGTTTAATTACTGCTTGTCAGATTTACTGCAGCCTCTAGTAGCTTCTTTAGTAGTGTGAACTAATCTTGGATGCATCGTACAAACCTCTGCAATAGGACAGTGTTGTTAGAGTTTGGGTACTATTTTTACTTCTTGTGGGTAGTTACCATTTAAGAATTCTTTCAGGAACATTTTGACAGCGTATGACTCAGTTTTGATTGCTGTTCTATTTTCCTGGTTTCAGGAGAGGTAGCTTTTAGCTTGTATCCAACCTTACAGCTACCATAAGGATAGACACTCAGAAAAAATGAGCTTATGGGTACTACCAAAGAAAAGAATTTTAACTAAATATACAAGTGTATATCAAATATCTGCTTTAAATTTATTTGAAAAGGTATCTACACATCTTAGACAACTGACTGCTTTGTAAGTGCTATTTGTGGGTTGTTATTTGGTGCAGGAGAATTCCTTTTGGTGGCAGAAATGCAGTTTAGGACCTAGAAGTCAAAACCAGCAGCTGGATCATATTCCATTCCAAGTACTGCAAGTCATGAAAACTGAACTGCAGACAGTAAGGGCATGTGCTAGCAGAAACAATAGTCTCTTGAGACAAATTTGTGTATTGCACAACTAGGAGCGCTTCATAAGCAGTCTATAGCTCAAACTGTGATACTCTTGCATTATATTTAATCAGGTGTCGATACTGTGCTTTTTTTATCGTAACTAATGTATGTACACAGGCAAATAACTTAAGCCTACTTTTGATCTTTAAAATTACAGTGCTGGAAAAATAATCCATGGATAATACGGGAAAATGTTCAAACAGTCCATAGATTTTTTATTATCTCAACAAGGTATGATAGGGACTTAGGGTAAGATTAGTTATCCTTTAGAATCTGCTTGCCCATTGCTTTTAGCACTTGCCCCCTTTTCATAGGTTTGCTTGGATCCAAATATCAGTTTAGTAATTCTTGAAACCCACCTTTAAAATTAAGTCTGTATGTAATACTTCAGCATAGCTTGATAGTTTGCCCTGTGTTGATGAGATAAAAAATAAGCTTTTCTCACAGTCCCTAATAAACTCTGACTAGCCTTGGAAGAGACAGGGTCATTTATGTAAAATATTTCTTAAATCATCACTCTAATAAACTAATAAACATACTTAGTTCACTCATTGCTATATACATAGCTACATTTGCTTTTTGTCCAACAAGTGCTTTGGCTCAGGTGATAAATTAAGACATTGTTCTCTGTTATAGTCTTGACAAACACGGTGATACTCTCATCTGCTGCATTTTTAATGAAGTGTCTTAAATTGAAAGAATTTATGTAACTGAAACATGGAAGGCAGGTTATTAGACTCTGTAAAAGGGGGGGGGGGGAATATTCAATATAGTATCTTATTAAGAATGTTATAAGGTCTTCAGGCTTTTTCACACCTTCCTTCCTATTAGTATAAAGCCAGCTTATTTTCAGAATTCTAATTAAATTTTGCATGAGAAACCACCTAAATCACTCCAGTGCATAAAAAACCACAACCAAAAACCCAAACCAAAACCACAAAAAGCTTATTTTGACCTTCTGTGGATCAATGAGAGAGTAGCTACAATCATTAATCAGATACATAAAGGAAAGCAGATAACACAAAGTGGGGGCAGTTTGTGTTCCCTACAAAAATATGGAGAGCATAGAAACAGCAGTAATTAGGGCTGGTTGTCTCTGTCTCCGTGGTAAAAGTGATTATATTTGTGCAATCATACTAGTGGCAGAAGACATTAAAAAACAAGTGTCATGGGTATAGAGCAAAAGGGTATAAGCACAGCTTGGTTTATGGCTAAAAAAGTTTTGATGGTTTTATCATAGAATGTTATGGGTTGGAAGGGACGTTAAAGATAATCTAGTTTCAACTGCCCCTGCCATGGGCAGGGACACCTCCCATTAGGCCATGTCCAACCTGGCCTTGAACACTGCCAGGGATGGAGCATCCACAACTTCCCTGGGAAACCTGTTAAAAGAGGTGTCTCACCACCCTTAGAGTAAATAATTTCTTCCTAATGTGTAACCTGAATTTCCCCTCTTCCAATTTGTGCCCCTTACTCCTTGTCTTGTCAGTACAATTCCTGAAAAGTCCTTCTCTGACTTCCCTGTAAGCCCCTTCAGCTACTGGAAGGTGCTATGAAGTCTACACAGAATATTCTATCTTTCTGCCTCATGTTCATAGTTAAATGCATGCTATTGACTTAGCATATGGTCTCATCTGCACCTTAATTTGGGCAGAGGCGTCTCTTGTTAATTGGATCTCACCTTAAACCCTAATAATTTAAGCTTTGTCTAGGTTAAGAAATATTTCAGATGTTGGAAGAACATTCTTTCATTTTTACTTAATTACATTTTGACCACTTTTGTGTTAGCACTGTGCTGCTTGCTGAAGCTGTTGATGTCTCGTGTTGCTGCCTTTTCATATCTCTGAGCAAAGTGAAGGATCAGTTTGCATTGGTTTTATTGGGTCACAGTATCCAGATATTAGAGAGATTTGTAGCAGAGACTATGAGTCTGTGAGAATACTGTTCTCCTTGGAGTTCAAGACTAACATATAAAACATAAAAAAATCAGCTAATTTAAATGAACACACTGAATTTTTAATCTCTGCTTTGAAAAAAGGGGAGCCTTCTGTGTTGTAGGAGTTTGGTTTTAATTTATGTGAGGTTTATATACCTTTGCTTCCCAGATTGGTTGGATATGGACATTTGGGGAGATGGAGGAGGAAATTACGTGGTGGTATCTATGAATGCAGATGTACAATTTATTTTATACAGAAGAGTCAAATTTTGAAAACTGTTAAATTAGTAAGATTTTAAGTATGACCAAGCCCATCAACATCACAGCTGAAACTCGCCTCCATGTAAGCAGGTTAAGGAAGGGCAGTCCTTGGCTAGAGATGAGGAAAGCCACAATCTGCCTGCTCCACTCAGCTGGCCACTTCTGAAGAGCCCTCAGAGAGCTCACAGCAGCTTCTCTGCTGGCTGAGGTTGTGGCTCCCCCATGCATTGTAGACAAAATACGGAATTGTGGAGGATGGCTCTAGAGAGCTGAAAGACAGAAACTAAAAGGTCAGTGTAGAAATGGGCTTGATGACATTCTCAAAGCATGACTCACAGCCAGCTGATTGACTTTATTTTAGAAAAGATGAACAACCTTTAATCACCTGCAATCCCAAAGTATACAAATTAAGTGCTTAGCTGAATGTGGCATTTTCTCTGAAGTTAGCACTTACTCAGTAGAATAGTATTTATAAATCTTACATTCTTTAAGTTTTGTAACGAAACTAATGAGGCAAGACTAAATATATTAGTGAGATAAAACTGAGGAGAAATTTTTAGTTTCTGTTAGATGAAGATTCTTGAAATTTTGCATTTGATACTTACTTGCTGTACATAGTAAGAGTTTGGTATACCGCTTTGAGTGGGACCTCACCGAATAGCCTCAAATCCAATAATTGTGTGAATAAAAGAATGCTAAATGCTAGCATAGATTGGTATTTAGAACTTGATTTTAGAGATTGTTTCAGAGACATTCTATTTGTAAAATTACTAAAGACATAGTATTGGGTTTTTTCTTTCATGTAAGTGTTTTATCTTTTGAGTGTAAATTTCAATTTTCACCTAGAAGAGGAAGACTTCAGCTCACTTAGAAAGCCTGAAGGGCTTTCTATATGAATCACTATGTAATTCTTGATAGGATGAATCCTTTCTTATAATACATACCTGATATTTTCACTCTATCCACTTAAAGCTCTGTTTACAGTCTATGATCATTCTGTTTCAGCATCAAATATTCCTGTAGCCTATTTCCCAATCTATTGCCAGCTACAAATTAACTGAGATTGCCTTCTGCCCTCCCCAGCAGCCTTCTACATTGTGACACTGTGGAGCAGCTTTCTGAATTGTCTGCAGCAATTTCCCTTTAGTTCACAAATGAGTAAGTTGTTCCTATAAGGCAGAATCTAAATCTGAACAAAAATCTGCAGTATGCAGGGACTCTGTTTCATCTGTTTGCTGATGGTGTTTGTATTGGACGCAACTGGTGAAATAGGAACATGTAGAAAGGACAGTTTCCTTCCAGTGGCAAGAGGCATCCTTGGTAACATCTGGAGATGCTGAGCAAGATATTTAAAATAAACACTTGGATGTAGTGTGCATCTAATCATTAGGAGGCTTATCTTTAAAGGTGCCAGATATGCAACTTTGACAGGCTCTTACAGGAGCTGTGATAAACCTATCAATTCTGTTGACACATAGCACTTAACTGGATCAGGCCACAGTTTAATCTCCAGTTCTTATGGGCTGAAGCTGTACTACTATTACAAATTTCAAGTAAAACTGTACTTGAGTTTAATCATGGCTTGGTAACTACAAAGCACATAGTGTTTTCAGAGAAGATTTCAATATGAAATAGAAGAGGATGGTTGAAAAGGACACCTTTACTAACTGCAGTTGCAGATGTATCTTCTTGGGCCAGTACAGTCTCAAGATCTGATAAACAAGTGCCATCACCAATAGTTTGCTCCTTCCACATATGGGTAATGAACAATACAAAATATTGCCCTAAAATGCTGCCATTTTGCAGTGACATACACAGTTGGCCAGTTCCTCTCAGCTGAAAGATGACCTGGATTTGGGAACCTTCATCAGTAAATGGACACATCCCTGATGATTGTCCTGTCCTGTAAAGTAATGTCATCTGGTTATCCCATAGCTGCAGTTTTATCTGAACCTTGTGAACAACACAGCTTTAAAAAAAAAAAAAAAAAAAAAAAAAAAAAAAAGCCTCAGAGTTAGAACAGTTGTATGTTGCTGGTTTCCAAGAAGTGCATCTTTCCATGTAAAATGCAGTCAGCTGCACAATAACAGCATGTAGAGTAGTGCCAGCTGTTCCCTGCAGTCCATGGCTCAGCTTTCCTGTCACCTTCAACAGTCATCTTTTTGATAAAACTGGTTTATGCTTAGTGATTTTTCTTATCTTTCTTTTATGTAAGTTAGCTGCCTGGCAAGTTTAACTCATTAAAGATACTAGCTCAATTGATGTGATTCCTCTCACCTGTTACATTTGCCACCTTATATTTAGTGTTCCTGGTTTCAAGAACAGGAACAAAAGCCAGTTTAAATTCATTAGTCTTGTGAAGAACTCCTAAGTATCCTCATGTATAAAGAAAAGCTTGGGGAACAAGAGCAAAATCTTAATACTGCTTAATAGGTAAAAAAGTCTTCACTGTGGTAAACATAAAGAGATGAAGCTGCTCTGAGGTGCCCTAGGAGTGCCTAGTGTCTAGACATGGTGATAATGCTGGAGTTTAATTGTGACATCTGACTGTTCTAATTCAGGCCCTACCAGCCTCTTCTTGAGGCTTTTGTCTGCAAACATGCAGGCAGACCCAGGAGTGTCATAAAGTTAGGTCATAAGGTTACATGCTAGAAATACCACAGAACTTAATGGCCAAAGCCATCCATGGGGTGATCTGTGTTCCCAAAACACCGTGTTTTAGAACAGCGTAATTGCCACCATCCTTAGACTAGGGTAAAATTACTTCTTCCCTGTTGTTGAACAGCTTATGTGCAATTTAAATTTGCCCATTTCAAGGTTTTCTTCCCTTCCCCACCTCTATGAAGTTAACAGGTAACAGCTGTTAACTCAGCAAGTTGGTAGCTCAGCTTGTCAACTTACGTCGTGTATCTTTCCTAACACGAAATTTTCTGATTTCCCAATATACATCTTTTTTTTTTCTAAAAGTGTGTGTTCTGATGGGCAAAACCCAAGAAGCCCTCCCCAAAGTCCCCTGCACACCCCTCCCTCTTTCCCCTGGAATACTGGCTTCTGCTGCAAGGTGGCTTTATGTAACTGGAAAGCATTTTATAAAGCTTTATTCAATACTATTGAAATTTAAGCAGAGATGATAAATTTCTGCAAGGCCACAGTATTTCTTCTGTGAGACAACCGTTCACCTGTGTAAAAATGATGGGCTCTATGGTAGCATGGTATCATTATGAGTCTGGACTAGAAATGTGAGAGATTGTCTGAAGGTGTTTCTAAGACCTGCTGTATTATTCCTGTTAATTTTCTTAGGTGTTTCTGCTTTTCAACAAGGAGAAACCTTAGCCTTGTCTTCATGAGTGAATACTAAATCATCATTCTTAATGCACAGAAGAAAGCATAGAGAAAATAAAAAGCCCAACCCTTTTATTTCTGAAAGCATGACAGAAATTCTAAATATATGCCTACTTGCAAACCTAACTTAAAATAGGCTGTTTATACAGCTCTATTAAAAAAAAAAAAAAAACAAACAAAACAAAACAAAAAAAAAAAAACAAAAACAAAAACACAAACCTCATTAAGGAAATTGGTTCTTCTTCTCAAACCATGCCTGCTGAAAAGGTTCAAGTTACTGTTACAGTGTATTTTTGCATAAGAGCATGTTTTTCAATTTATTACTGAATAGATGTCCAGAAGGACAGAGCTGTAGAGAATGCTCTTTAATGGTCACATCTTGCCTCCTGTGCTCTACCGTTTCCATTGCATGTTCTGTACAGATGAGAAGTCTGGGTGCTGTCAGGCATGCATTTTGAAGGGAAGCTTCTAGTATCATGTGCCTTGTGATAATGAGGCCCCAGCTTCTTGTTTCACAGATGTGAAATCTCAGTGATCCAATGCCTCATGCTAGCCATGATCAAATCCAGCCTTGGCAGACAGAGTTGCCTGCTAACTGCTGGGTATTGCTCACTCAGAACAGCATGCTAAAAATTCAGCGGGAAGAAAATTCATGCTCTTTTCCATGCAATGAGCATAAGATGAAGAGTACAGTATTCCATCTGTCTCAGCTCTCCGATGTTCCTCCAGAAGTATAAGCTCCAGTGGCTTCATACTTTCAAAGAGTAAAGAGGACTGGGAAATGTTTAACTGCCTTTGTTTTAAGGAAACTTGCTATTTAAAAAAAAAAAAAAAAAAAAAAAAAGTCTTAAATAATGCAGATTCCCTTCTTCATTTCAAGGACAAAATTAAAGTTGGTATGTCAGGTTACAAGTTGTGTGACATTTCCTTTGTTCAGGCTTAAATAGTCCTTATGCTTTTCAGCAGTATTACAACCAAATCTATTTGATAGGTGGGAGAGAAAAATTTCCTAAAACTGTGTTCCATTTATTAGTGCAAAAAAGAGCAGGAAGCAAAGAAACATAAAAAGGATAGATGTATTGAGAATGGAAGAAGAATGTGTGAAAGAAAATGTGGTTCATAGAAAGATTTATGACAGATTAATAGGACCCGATTCCGCTGCCTGCTGCTGCTTTCTGCCTCCTAGTCCTCCCATGTCTGCTAAAGGCCATGGCTGCAGAAATAACCTCAAGGGCCTGAAAGATCCCAGGAAGAAAGAAGAAAGAATAGAGGAGAAAATGTATTAAGAAAAAATTATAAATACATTGTTACATTGCTAGTGACATGCCACTTGTATCAATCATGGGCAAAATAAATTACTGGAAACTCAGCACCAAGGTATGGACAGGACATAATAACAAAAATAAATAAATGATATGAAGTAACAATGTGAGTAATAACAGAATATTAAGGAGGCAATGCAAGCCTGCCAGACAGTTCCAGTCATGGCGAGAATGTTGCCATAGATTTCAACAGGGAGCAGCCTTACAAAATTGCCTGCAGTCACATTAAAATGGAAGTTCCCAAATGTGAGCACACTCAAGATCATCTCCAGAAATGAAAGCCCACTTCAACAATAGAGGTGGCAGAGAAAACAAAGACTGGAGTGCAGCTGTGATAAGAAACAGAAAAGGGAGACAAGTCATACTGCATTCATAAATAAAGAATTTTATTATTTTTACTTCTAATAGTGTGATTTCAAAGTAATTTTTTCTGGTCTTTATATTGTTAACAGCTCTGCAAAATCCTGCACTACCAACCCCTGAAAACCTATTTTGAACCTGATACAATAGAAGAAAAAGAAAGTTCAAAAAAACCTCAGTGACCCCCACCCAAACTCTCAAAGTCTTAGCTTTTGGGTTCTTAGAGAAATCCTCTTAGAACAACAATGTACATGTATTCCCAAATCAATAATTGTATTATGTTTTACGTAATCTACTCAATTACTTTGATGCTTTCACTGATCTCCCATGAAGCAAAGTGAACAATAAACCCCAAATACTTAAAATGGTCTAGTTATGAATCCCAGATACAGAAAACATTCTTGCTTGCTCAGCCCTGCCCAAGATAATAATTGCATTAAGGAACTTGATTTATGATAAGAGACATCTGTATCTTGTGCATCTTCTCTTAAGAATTGAGCCAGAGTATTAAATAAATTAAAGCAATCCATAATCAATAAAAATCAGTATTCCCTAAAATACAGGAAAGCACTGCAGTTAAAACTGTAAGGAAAGAGATAACAGCTGGCCTCGGTATTAAAGCTTAACTTTGGTTCCAATGTTAATACCAGCAAAAAGCAGAATAACCCCTCATATGCTATTCCTGTATTATCAGATTAACAAAAATCAAAGCTTCTCAAAATCACAGTGAGCATAACCTGTATTTTTGGAACGCTGTACCTGTGTTAAGGAGCTATTTGAACATTCACTTTATCATGTGATAAGTTTAATCAAAGAACCACAGGCTCTAATGTCCGCTCGGAAAAACATTTTGACTCATGACTAAATAGATTTCTAAGGTGCGGTAGAAGTTAATGCCCAAAGTGATCTTTCTGAAGAGTTTATGTGCCAGTTTATTGTAAGCTGTAAATTGTTTCTGGAGATGAAAGACATTCTTTTATGTTATTAACTGTAACATAATGACACTGATTCTGAAATAATTTCAAAGCTAGGGACAGGAATATGCCCATCTCAGTGAAACCCAGCACCCCTGAAGGAGTACAGTACTGAAATACTCACCTTTCAATTTCAGAAGAGATGAAACCATAATAAAACCCTTGTCATAAAATCCATGCCGTAACAAATTTATTCTTCTGGGTTTTTCCTGGTCATTTTTACACAAGTGTAGCATTCTTTAAAACTCTGTCTAAAATGACGAAATAGTCATAAATGTATCAAGAAGCACCAGGCAATGAAAACTTCCCTTAGACAATCCCAGGAAACAATGGAATTTAACCTATATATGCACATCTTGCATGAGCTAGAAGAGCAAATTTTATGTTCTCTGTTTAGAGTGTCCTATATCTTGAGTTGCCCTGCCAATTTCATGGGATTATTTGCTGGTGAAGGCACCAGCTGAGCCAGGTAATGCCATCTTGAAGCCTATGCAGTCAGACAATTACTGCAATTTTTACCACATAAACTTCTTTCAAGAAGTCAACTGATGTTAAGTCACCTAAAGCATGAACCCTGACATTTCAAGTATTCATTACATTAATAATATCTAACAACAGTTTTGCAACAATTGCTCATTAATGCCAAAATTACATAAATGTTTGCCATACCCTTCTCAGGAAAGTCATGACCAAGTTGTACATGTGATAGATTCCAGTGGTTCTCCAGGTCTGACAGCAGAGGTGAAAACAAATGCAGGTGTCTTTAAAAGCCACTGAAACTTACGATTAAAAAAAATGCAGTGAAGCACAGAGCTAAGAACAAAAAATAAACCAGGCATCTGTATCAAGGAAATGCTGGTTTTGCTGTTAGCTGAACAGAAGCTTTATTTGGGCTAAGAATAAAAACCAGAAATTTGGGTCCAGACTAACAAAAGCCTGTGTTTGTTGATTTCAGAACAGAACCCAAATTCTCTGGGTAATTCTACTCATTCTGTAGTTTTGCTAATTTGTTAGGATTTGTTGCAAGTTAAAAGAGAGGTGGTGTGCATGCAAGTATGTGTGTGGGTGTGTGTATCAGTTTCACCCTCTTTCAAATATCCCCTGGTAGTTAATTAAAGAATGAAAAATTTCCTATGGATATTTTCAGAAGATCCCAGATGATTTATGAGCTAATGAATTACTTCCACAATGATCACAGAGATCTTTGCTCTGAATCAAAATGCACACTGTAAAGTCCCCCCTTGCATTCTTGTATTTTGATTTTTTTTTAAGAAGTCATCAAAGTATTATTTGCTGCTGCTGCTTTTATTCTTTGTTTATAAAATAAAATTTAATACATTGGCAGATGTCCATTTTTTCCCCAGAAGATGGCTCTGAAGGCTATATTGCAAGGTGTACTTTTTCTATACTGCAGCATAAAATCATATCATGTGTGATATATTGCAGGCAGCTGAGCTAGAGGAATAAGCAGCCAATATGCAAATATTTCCTAGATCACAGTTCTTTGTTTTGTCCCAGTAGCCTTACTGCAAAAAACCACAGTGAATCTTTGCATAATGTGTGAGTAACCTGTGGCAAGGGCAGATCTGCTCTCCCCAGAATCACTGCCTGAGCTTGTCTTCCC
The DNA here is from genome assembly GCF_015227805.2 of Hirundo rustica. Lineage (NCBI taxonomy): Eukaryota > Metazoa > Chordata > Aves > Passeriformes > Hirundinidae > Hirundo > Hirundo rustica. The sequence goes on along the minus strand of NC_053454.1, from coordinate 16,879,579 downwards.
CTCTCTGTAACGTGGTATGAAAAGGAGTTCCCTCCCAAGTCAGCACTAATCCTTGAAAACACTGTAAAGCCTCATATTAATCTTGATAAGAGAAGGGCTGCCATCCAAAATTTGATTTGTTATTTAATTAAAATATGTTTATACCTCTCACCTATAAGCAATTACCAAAATGTAAATTCTATTACTTGGCTAAGCAAAAGCAGCAATGAGGAGAGGAACAACATACTTAGGCAAAACTGAATTTTCTCTACCTCTAGCCCATGCCCAAGAAGACAAAAATATGACTATGCTCTCTTGTCTCAAATGGAGTTGCCCCAAGAAAAGAGCTCGCACTAAGCAAGCTGAACCAAAATAATAGGTCAGGGAATACATGAATTAAAGTAAAACAGCAACAGTTAAGATTTTTCCTTAAATTTGTTGGTTACTTAATGGGTCAGGTTCTCACTTTTATTTTTCTAAGAACAACAATGGCAATTCTAGGATTTATTATCATTACAAAAATTATTTTGAAAGAAACTGTGTAATGAATTCATTCATTAGAACTGCCACAGGTTTATTTTGTGTTGCAGAAGTCAGGGTGGAAATGGTTTGCATTATATATGTATATATGAATTTGTAATAATATATATAATAATAATAATAGTAATTTTGCATCTAGGCAAATAATGAGGCTATTCTCCAAGAAAATTAATATCATTCTCATTTTGTTTGAAAAAGGAGTTCTTAGAACTCACCACAGACAAGCTGACCAACAAGTTACAACTCTAACCCCTCTTTGTTATCTGTAAGTCACATGGCAGTGGGTTACTGGTTGCCTGAGAAGGCTCAGCAGACTGACATAGAACCAGACATGCCTTCAGAGATTTTCCCTTGTCACTGCAATGGGCATGTTACAGAGGTGCCTCTTCCTGGGCAGTTCAGGATAACTCAAGATCTTCTTGCTGATGGCTTCTGTAGCGCAGCACTTGGTACTCTGTACTAGATGTAATGACCTTACAGCACCCTGGAGGCAGCACCAGAACAGAGAATTTAATATTTCTCTCACTGATCCTTAAAAACATTCTGTTCCTTTGCTTTACTTTGCAAGCTGGATTATTAATACTTCTGTCTCTGAGGATTATTAACGAAAATAGTTGCATTGCAGGCAATTTCATTTTTTCCATGTTTCAAAACTCATAAAAGTCAGATTAATTGCAAATCCAGTCTCTGGATCCATAACTATCTCATGTTAGCCAAAAGTGTTCTTAGAAAGAACGTGAATTGTATATAAATTAAAATATGAAGATGGAGTTTGGTATGTGGTTGGTATTGCTGAAAGTCATCTTCATGACCCTCTCAAAACACCATAAGGGTAACAATAAATCATGTGACTAAATGCACAGAATGAACACTTACTAATACTTTAAGCAGAATATTTTTGAATCTATCTCATATTTACACATGATTTTAACTACTTTGCTATTAAAAAAAATAAAATTGTTTGCTTTATAAAGCCAGATGGATATATAATCTTTTAATTACTGGAACATGAAGAAGTCTGGAAAATGAATGGAAACTCATGAAATAGCACTGTTCTCATAAAACTGGACAAGGTAATAAAAATTGCAATACCAAATAGTTATGTAGACTTTTTTTTTCAATGTGAAAAATAAAAAAAGATACTTTTATGAAAGGGGCAAACTGTAAATGAAGAAGAAAAGTAGATCAAATGTGTTCTGTCCACTAGAATTTGACTTAGAAGACAGCTGCTCTAAGCATAGCATTTTGAAGATGAGGCACAGGGAGTTACTCCTAGGGGGCTCATCCACATCACAAAATGGGGTATGTAGGATATAGCTACAATGGTATGCACACATAATCTGTTCTGGGCAGTACTGTTCAGAGATGCTGTTTGGGACAACAACACAGTAGGACTACATCAGCATGATGCTGGGCTTGAGTTGGCAGGTCCTGACTCTCAGCAAGCCCAAGCAGTGCCAGCTCAGCACTCTTTTAGCAGGATTGCCAGTGCTAACCTGCAGCAATGCCCCATTCAATGCCATACTCTTCCACTTTGGCAGAGTAGGCTGACTCTTACTAAAGAGTGAGTTAGTAAGTTTTGTAACTAACTGAAAGACTTCTAGATGATTTACTGAGCTATCTCAAATTAATGCAGCACTTTGAAATGGGTGACAAAGGATCAGCTGTAGTACATTCAGACAGGTTGTCCGGTCCCAGCAGGCACCAAAAGTGTTTGCAACCAGTGGAACTGCAGAATTTCAGTTGTAGATATGGTAAAATGTCTCTGTCTTTCTACCTTTCCTGCTAAAGGTGCCTGAGAAGCCTGGGTAAGGGCCATAATGCATCTAACTAAGCATGCTGCTTGAAATTAGCAGGTAGCATCAGGGAAAGCACTCTCCCTTTCTGGAGGTGTGGAAGATGTTTGAAGGAGATGACCTGTGGATATTCTGTAGGCTTTCATACCAGGGAAATTGCATGCTAGCATCCAAAGCATCTTTTCACTTGAGGGAGATAAAGAAATTCAGTCTTCAATTCTGCCTATTAAACTCCTTTTACAATTTTCTATATCATAAACCTCCCTTCTCCTTTAGGAAAGCAGTAGGTAAAAGAATCCATTTGGGGCACATTGCTTTCAAATAACTATCTATCTTAGCCTGTATCAGTTTCTATGGAACATTCTGACTTAGTATACCTAAAAAGGGATGAACATCTCAGGAGATTTTTGCATTGTGTGAAATGAAACATTGTGTGAGAAGAAATCAAACAACTTAATACCGAGATAGATACTGAGGATGGACTATCCTTCTAGATAAAAGTAGAAATATCCCAACAACCTGAAAAACTGTTCAGAACGTCCAAATTATTATTGGACCAGTACTATCCAATAGACACAAAGCCTCTGAAGTATGTTTAAGCTTTGCTGTTGAGAGAACCATTTGTTTTTAAAGATTACAGCAAAACCTCTGTAGTATCCTACACTTGTTTTTGTGATCTGGCATCCTTTGAGACCTCTGAGGTTGATTGGGGGGCAGTAGTGTTGAAGACATTGCAGACACATCATCACATCACCTGAGAGAAAAAATTCTGTTCCATGCAGAGTTAAACTAAACCCCAAAACATTGCCTCCCACAAATACCCTTAAAGATTCCCAGTTTACCAATCGTGCCAGAAAATGTTTATGCATAGTCCAGTGGGATTTGAACCACCCACCTCTGTCTAATTTAAATGAATATGAAATCACAAGGAAGAAGATGATCACAGCTAAGGTACTGGCAAGAAATGGAGAGAGGAAAGGAGTCACAAATGGTCACTTTAGTCAAAGCAGTTGGGCTGTGGCCCACTGAAAAGCACATGTGCCACTGGGCCATCAGACATGAACCTGCAGAGCTGCAGAGAACCAGAGTCACAGAACCAAGTGACTGCTCTTGCTCTTCCATTGAGCCTCTAAACCAGGTCACAAGCACATTCCTGTTTTTTCTCAGAGGATGTTGGCATTAAATTATTCTCTGCAATCATTTAAACTTCGTTCTCACAGATACAGTGAAGTAAAATATTCTGTTCTTATTCTGTGTATTTCTCCTCTGTCTTTTCCTAGACCTCATTTCAGTGTGCAGAGTTCTCCAAGTTTAAACTTTCAGGATACACTTCTAGACACAAAAGACTTTTCGGTACCAAAATCTCTCTCACAATTTAAGCATTAGACAGTCAGGCTTCTAAGCCAAATTCTGTCACACAACTCACTTCAGTGCTTCTCCTTAAGTCAATTTTGTTTAATTCAGACACTTGTCATGACGATGAACCACTAAGTAACAGTTAAATCTGCAGTCTCCAGATGGCTATTTTCAGAAAAAAGAAGTAGAAACGATAATGTCAAAAATATGGGAAAAGATCTGGAATGAGTGCTTGTTCTGTTCATTACTTTCACAAGACTCCTACACAATAAATTCTTGGTATGTGTGAAGAAGTCATCTTTAGTCATTCAGTAGCCTTTAAGAATTGCCTGATAATCAGGAAATGTAGAAATTGAAAGCTAATGCCATTTATTTCAACACAGCAAACTAACAGCCTGACTTGCAGTGGGATTAACAGAAACTGCCACGTCCAGAGGCATCAGAGAGGACCTGACCAGCCTCACTAGCCACAAATAATTGTTGAAGAACAGCAGCAGAGCAGTACCAGAGCTACTGATCTCACCCCACACGAATCCTGCAGGAAGTATGAAGATATCCTTCCACTGCCAATCCCTGCAGCGCAGTCAGTACAGGGAATGGCCAGTGGAAACTACTTACAAAACCCACAAACAATCCAGAAGCTGATACCAAGGAGAGAAGTAGCAACAGGCAATTTCAGCCTGCACGAGGGGGAAGTTGGTGACAGCCACCAACACCTAAGGCAGCACTTGGGGCACTTGACTTTGAGTATTTGAAATTCTGATATTCACCTGCTTCACATATTTTCAACAAGAACAATTTAGTGTTTGGGAAGCTTGTACATTACTAATATGAAACTAGTGATTATTTAAATTAAGTAATTGAGTAAGTTTGTGGAACACAGAGGAATGAGAGGAAAGGGGAATGTCATGAACCATGCTGATACACTTTGGTAAATGTGAATGATTATAATACTAAGTTTCCTTTTATAAAAAAACATACCATTTGTTTTCATATTTGCAGACACTTAGAAACACTGGCTGAATAAAATCAGCCTAAGTGCTGTGGAGCACAAAAAGAATTTAAATCACTAATGGATTAGCTAGACAGAACTATTTTTCTGCTCAGAGAAAAGATCTATTTTTTTTTTTCAGCTGGCCATCTGACCTTTGAAAATTCCTCTTGATGAATTGCATAAAAGTATTTTAACTTAATCTCTGAAAAACAAGCTAGAGTCTCAATGCACTTTTTTGCTAAGTAACTATCTGAAATGAAGTGCACTGACAAAGGCTGTGTCCTGGTTCCTGCTCTTATAAACCCTTATGCTGAGTATTTATTTACTCAATTAATTTAATTTTCTTTGTGACTATGAGATAGTATGAGTCACTATTAATAATTCCTAAGTTAATTCTGTTCAGATCATCTTTGTTCCTGCAAAGAGGAAACTTGGTAGTCATACACAAGGGGATGTGTCCCAAAGGCCTTATACTTCTGGTACTGAAAAGAAAATCCAGGTTAAAATAAAATATTTTCAGATCAAATAGCCTGGAGTTATGCATGATAAAAGGGTATTCTATTTATTGATAAGACTTGTGCAAAAGCAAGTCCCCAAGTTATTAGGGAGTCAGGAGGTTGTCCTGTGGGTGATCTGTTCTCTTAAGTTCACCAGCCCTTGTCTTCCTCCTCAGTCCCTGGTCTACCCTTGTAAATATCTGAGGGGTTTGGTGCATATATGGTCTCACTCCTTCTTTTGCTTTTCTGATTGTCTTTCCAGCTACTGCTTCAATAAAAACATTGCAGTCCTAGGCTGACTTTATGATGCTTGTTCTGTTTGTGCTGGATATTAAGCTCCACACCTTTGAGACTGGTTCCAAGAGCGAGGAGGGGGAGAAGAAGCGTGCAGTCTGTTTGCAGAAAGTGCACTCGCTCCCTTGCATTCTCTCTCACAGACTGTGCTGTCTGCAGCATGGACATCAGCAGAGAGCTCTCCTTTGCTTTTGGTTAGGTTTTTTTACCTAGCTGAGGCGGAGAAGTTCCCCAGACTGCAGCTTTTCTTTTTCTTGGAACCGACGGGCCCAGCTCTGGACTGAAAACCCAGAAAAACCCTGAAGCTGACAGCTGCAGCCCACCGGGGCCCAGGACATTGCAGTCCAGTGCAGGAGGAGCTGACGAGAGACTGGGCAAGCCGAGCTACACCCCACGACAGGGACTTTCTGAATTTGCCATCTCTTCAGAACAGTGAGGGGTTTTATTGATTAATATTATTCATTTTTTATGTTCGTGAATACTCTGCTTGTTAAATAAAAAGGTTTTTTTCCACTTTTCTCCAAGGAATTGTTTTCCTGAACCAGTAAAGGGAGGGGCCACTTGAACCTGCTTTCTAGAGGGACCCTTTTGGAAGTTTCCTTCCAAATTTGCCCCAAACCACGACACAGTATTTACAAGTTTCTGGAATTCCTTGCTGTTGTGCAGTCCATCCTCATATGAATTAGTAGGTGTTTTTGTGCTGGGGTGTCAAATACTGTGTGTTCTCAGAGCATGCATAATATTTACAGAGAAGACATATTACACACAGAAAAAAAACAGTTCTAGCTGTTGTGCTCTGGACAGAAGCAGCAATGTCCTCTGTAACAGCGGAGTGTAAGGAAGCAGGAATGCTGTGTTCAGTCCCTACCCTTGGCCCGAGGAGTTCAAATCCACACCACTTGGCAGGAGAAAGCTTCTGTGCTCAGAGAGGGAGCCATCTCTCTGTGGCTGAAGAAAAAGGAACCCAAGATCGACCAGGCACAAGAAATCAGAGGAGCAGATACACAAGGGAGTGCGATACAATTAAAAGCACTTTTAAGTGAAATTCTGGGCAGAGGAGGAGACCTCCAGGGTTCTGTGTGAGCTCTGCTTCTGGAACCTCTGCACAGCTCAGACGAAGCTCAGGTCCTTGCTGATGCTCACCCCTGCTCCATGAGCATGCTCTGAGCAGCAAGAGCAGAGTCTCCATGGCTTGTCTTGCACATCCTGACACACACAGCCTGGGTGGGAATCCACAGCGACATAACAGGCAGATAATGGCACACTCAAAGCACTGCTCAAGGAGGAGAACAAGAGTCTAGCTCCCCCGTGCAGACCTGGAAAATTAAACGGTGTCTCCCTACCAGGTGAAGCTGAGAAAAACTTCATCAAGAAATAACAAAAGAAGACTCCCTTTTGCTGTGCTTTCCTTGCTTCCATAACCCAGAAAGGTTTTGAGATAAGCAAGTATCCACTTATTTCTAGGAGCAATTATTTCAAAGGACAGAGATCTCTCACAGGACTTTCTCTCTAGTCTGAGAAAGGGAGAGATTTCAGACATTGCTGCATTCATGTTTCCTGTCCTGAGAGCAGTAGAAGTTGTTCTGGATGTTACTTTAAGGTGCCTTTCAGATCTCCTGGACAATCACAGGGGCCAGAGCTGAGGTTCAAGCGCTGCAGTGGGTGTGACCACCAGCAGCTCAGGAAGCCTTACTGCGCAGAGGAGGGATGGGGCCAGGCTGTGTGTGTGTCCCTGCCATGGCATGCACCAGCCATCACCAGTAAGGGGACAGAAGGACAGAGCTGAGGCACTTTTTAAAATTATTTTTTATAAAGAGAGGAGGAGTGTGTGCATGGGCAGGGAGTGTGAAGAAAAGAAAATAGTTTAAGGAATCTGATTGAGCTGGGGAGGCACCAAGACCACATATGGGAACAAGGTTAGCAGAGATACCATCTAGAAGAGTCTGATTTCCCTAAGTCAGCTCAAACCCCTCTGCTTTTTCACGGAGCAGAAAAAATCAGTTTCAGGAGACCCAGTCAAAAGAGGATTGTGTGTTAAAAAGCAAAATACAAATCCTTCATTTACAGTAAGAAGATTAAAAATAAAGGTAGATTTCATCTAAATAATATGGACTACTTTATTAGTTTATTAGTTTATTAGAAACAGAGTGAATTGAAAAACCGTAATTGAAGCAGCATTAGCCTGGTGCGTAGCCGATTCTTACAATATGGTTAATGTTGGATTTTTGTTGGACGAACAACTTCACTCCCAGATAAATGAAGTATTTATTGATTGGGTTATGTCTCTGATATTTAAAAAAAGGAAAAACCCATCAGAGCTTTGTTTTTCTTTGATTTTTCCCTTGCCAAGAATATACAACCAGATTGCTAAGTGGCAAGCAATGTCCTACCTTGTAAGTTGGATGTAAACAAAAGAGTAATCAGATTTATTTATCTTTCAAAGTATGTGCTATATAATGAACATATTTGAAATGAAACCTATTATTGCTTCAGATGTTTACATTCTCTTATTGTTTGAAGCATTGCAGAGTACACAAGGCAATCACATGTAATTGGTATAAATCAAACATCCTGAACTGCCTGGAGCCTCAACTGAGAAAAACAAGACCAAAGACCTATAAAATGTTAATGTTTTCTTGAACAGAATGCTGAATCTATATTGTATTCTTCAATTTTAATTCCAAAACTTATTAAATCTTTCTTTCCTGCTGGCTGACTATTACTATTGCAGCTCCAAATACACATATGACTTAAAATTTGCTTTCAAAATTTTATGGTGTATTCCTATGGGCTGAAATGTATCAAATATTCATGTGTGTAGTCTTTATAGCTAAGTGTTAATACTAATGTGTTAAGGGTAAAACATAGATATAATTCATAAATTTAAAGTCGTCTGTACTGAAGAGCAACATCTTTTTTTGCTGTCAGGCAGAACTTCACGTTTATTTCAGAGAATAACTTTCCTGTCGCTGTTATATTTTTCTACAAAAAGAATGAGCCATGGTTGTTAATAATCTGATCTAATAAGAGGAATATTAGAAAACCTTCATTCAGTAATTTTTTCTTCTGTTACAGCCTAAATTCTATTGGTTGTTTCAATTAAAGATTAAAATCAGCATTTTCCCAATTATTATTGAATACCATTTTTCCACTTTAATATACAACACAATTAGCACACAAAACTGACAGGATGGTGGCCAGACATAGGATTTTGAGGACTGGGTAAAAGGAAAATAGCATATAAGCAGGTATATCCTGCAGATGTTTCATCTGGTGTATTCAAGTGATGACAGCTTTAAGGTTTGTGATATTCTCAGTCAGTCCTAGCCTGGCCAAGAAACATGTCTTTGCTGTTTAATATATTTTGTGGAGTATCACAAGGAAAACTGAACACTCTGTTGTGTCCAGACTGGGAAACTTTCAAACTCTTGCTTCCAATGGGTATTAGACATCACTCACTGCTACTGTACTTTGAGACATGCTCTAAATTAGGCATAATAAGCTGGGTATGAAATAGTTTCACCATGGCTGGTATCTTGTAGAGCTTTGAACATCCATTGATTTCATTTGCAGATTTAGTTACATCCCTTGCACAGGACTGAATAACACAGTTATTTTGTTTTGGAAAATTTGAATGTTAGAAAGTAAAAGTCACATACTCTCTACCAATATAGCAAGATTAGTGTACATTGTCATTTCCTGCATGAAGTGGGCACAGAAATCCATTCCTGAGAGGACAGTGATTCCTGTTCTCAGCAACAAGGGGCTTGATTAACAGAGCATATGCTGTAATTTTAAAAAATCTCTAAGGAGAGTCAATAGATTTTTATACAGTAATCTGATTAAACATTATATCATTTCTATGGATTCCAAATACTATTTAGAGCTCATGGATGGGAAAATCAGTTTCATTTGGAAAGTGGTAAGATTGTTTTCTGACATTATCTTTTGTTAACCATTAAACTTTACAATAAAGATACCATAAAGATACCATTGTTCCTCTGCTATTTGCAATTTATAGTGGCTGTGCCTGCAGAATACACTAGAGTAGCAAATATTATTTGAAGTAAGGTATGGATTAAGTCCATGCGTAAATGAGTACTAATCCTGCTTGCTGCTTAATGTGCCTCTCTTAACACTCCTTTAGAGGCAGGATTTGATAATATAGTTCCAAAAATAAACTTGGTTCCTTGAAGACAACTTGAGAATATTTTAATCATTTACCATTTATTCTGTGCAATGTTATGCCACAATGGCAGCACAGCACATAGTACAAAACCTAAGCTCCCAAATCTTTTTCAGTAGTGGTAGACCTGTACCTCATTGTGATCCACACAGATGAGACATTTCCCCTGTATTCTTAGCTAACTCATCCTCCAGGAGCCTCCAAAAATGAATCTACCATACTGGACCAAATCCCACAAGATTCTGTTTCTTCCCTTTGAAAACTAATCTTGGTCACAAAGGAGTCCTTTTATTCAGTGAGTGACTGTATAAAACACAGATGTGGCAGAACACTTCATTCCCTCATGTTCACAGCAAGGCAAAACACACACTCCTGTTTTCCTGCTACATTACATTAACATGTGCTCAACACCCCTCTGCTGAAAGTATTGAACTTTGAAAAGCAAAATTAAATTTAAAAAACCCCAACAAAATAACAAAAACCCCCAAACAATCCCCCCCAAAGCAAAATAAAACAAACAAAACACCCCAACAGAACCAAAATCCCAAAACAAACAAAGAAACAAACAAAAAAAACCCCACCAAAAATAAAGGACATTGTTTCAGAGCAATAAGGCTTTCTCATGACTAAGGGATTTTTTATGTGGGAAGGTACCCTAGCTTTCAGTTTCTGATTTAGCAAACACAGTAAAAACAGTGGCTACTGTTTTTTATTAATAATACTGGTTTTTTATTAATAATAGTTCTATGTTGTTTTTCTTTGCCTAGTGATTGTTGTAAATCTTGTCTTCAAATTATTTATTCACAAGTGAGAGCTGTATAGTGTGAGTCATATAATAATATATAATAATGATCCAAGACTTGATTACAGTAAATTACTTTTAATTTATGGGGGTGTGAGTATGTTTGGATTGGAGATTACATATCCCAAGTTTAAATATCCAAATACCCAAAAGAATGTTTAAAATCATGTATGTTAACTCTGTATAAGTAATTTCTGCCTTTCAATACAGTTTTCCTCGATATTGATAAGCCTTTTGCTTTTGCCATCCAAATGGACACAGACTTTTGACTCCTAAGACCTAACAGAGAAATAGGCCTTCACCAGGTTATTTCCATCAACTAAATGAGTCTGAAAGGGATCTGGTATTTCTTGGCTTCATCTGATTTACTTACAAAGAATACACATCATATCTTCATTCTCAAATCAATGCTGGTTTCTCCCTATGGAGCTTTCTGAAAGATGGAATTCTCAGGCTTCCCCTGGACTCTGTGCAAAACTCCATGCGGAATACTCAGTTTTTCACACAGGTATTGCAATCAGTGCTTTACCCAGCCCTGCTTTTACAATTGCCTCCTGCAATATCTGTCACTGTCTAGCAGCTCTACACAAGAAGACGACTTCAAAAGTATCCCTTTTTCTCTCCTCAGTTTAATTCTCATTAAGTTCTTTCAACAATGGCTTAAGCTGGAATCATTATTGCTTATTCTAGCTATCATGAAAAAAAGAGGAATTTTCCTCTTTTAGAAGGCAATTAGCTCAGCATATACATTGCACATGAGGAAAAAACTTCCTTTATAGAGACCATCATCTGGGAAAAGTAATTGAGTTGAGCCAATGTTGTATTCTGCTGGAATGGTTTATTCTTGCTTCCCCTATATTTCATGTGTTAATGGTTTACCCCAGATATTGTATACTCCCTTTTGCTCCCTATATAGTTATTCCACACCTTTTGTTCCAGCACCTTCCTTGTCCATCACCTAAACCCTGCCTAAACGCCCTATCAGTTACTATAAAACCTACCCCTTTTATCCAGAAAGTTCTACGTCTGTTATGTATCCTTTGAGACCCCACTGGACTTTGTAACACAATCCGTCCCACAGAGTAACCCTACTGGTTTCCCAAATTGTACTATCCTCCCCTCTCCTCCTCCCCAGTTATCTCCCATTGGTGAATTGTTTATATCAACCCCTGTTACACCCCCTGCATAAAACCCCGTGCACAGAAGTGCTCTGGGCCTGTTCTTCCCTCGTGGACCCATTCACAATAAACACGTGGATTTACCCAAGAGAAGAAGGTCTCCTCAAATCCTTTGTCCTGGTCCTCATGGACTCCAAAGGCTCCAGGAGTGTGCCTCCACTCCTACAGGTTCTGTGCATCCTAAGGCTTTGCCACAGGAGCGCGTTTCCCCACTCCTGTCGTATCACCGGGGTGCTGAGCTAGCCTATTCACCTCAAAAGCCTAAGGTATTCTCCAAGCCAGGTTCAGAGGCCAGAGACAAAGCTTAAGCTGGTTTTGACACTAGTTATTGCCTATGAATTTCCCAGCTTACTACTTTCAGAAATGAACAAGGTAGATAAGAGGATATATGGTATTTAAAATTATTTGAGTTTTGCAGTAGGATTTGTCAGTCTTAAAAGGGCAGTGGTTCTCTTTTGTACTAAGCAGCAGAAACCAAAGGAAAAAACAAACAAAAAAAGCCAATTACATTGGCTGTAATGCTGACATTTGTTTTAAGTTAATCCTAATAATTTTCTCTTAGGACGGTCAGAAGATGTCATTATAAACTGACAAAAATTACTATTTTTTTCCAAAATTTGTGGATTTCTGGACAACAGAAAATTTACAAGGCTGGCATGTTGGAGATATATTGAATTATTTATAACAATGATTTGAAATGAACAGTTTTACACTACCTATATAACACAGATATTCAATGAAACAAAGGTAAAAGATGTAAATCCTAATAGAAAGGTTCACAAGACAAAAGTAACTGAATGTTATTTGTGTGCAACACCTCCCAAAGTGATGAATTAATGGACAACAGTGGACATTTGTTAAACTGCATTTGAGGGAGTTAGAGGAAGCATCTGATAGCAGCTTCACTGACTGTGGTGAAGGCAGGAGCAAAGCACTGGAGGAACTACAGCTCCAAGGCTCCAGTTTAGGAACATCTGACCTCTGAAAATAAGTGATTCTATTCTGAGCTTGAAAGCCTAAACTTTAAAAGGTGGAACAAAGGGAAAAAGACAAACGCATTCTGGCTGAAGTTGATTCTTGCTGGAGCACCCAGCTCCAGCCCTGTAAGTCACAAGTGGAGCATGCAAACACATCCTAAAACCTTGCAGGCAAGTTTTTATCACTGATGAGCCAAACCACAGACATGCTTACATTTCAGTTTGTATGCTTCCAAAGTTGCCACAGATGTTTCAAATAGCTTCTTGAAGCTTAGAGGTGCTGATCTTTTCTGGCCATCTTCTATCCACCAGTACACCAATTATCTGTTGTTTTGATCTTGTTGCAAGCTCTTTGGATTTTGGGAAGAATTTTCTGTGCAGAGAAATCTGCTGTTGCTGCTTACCAAAGTAAGTCCTCATCAGTGGGCCTTTCTCAAAGCTGTAATTTTTAAATTTTTTCTTTTAGTTACCAAACTCTTTAGCATGGGGGAGAAAAAAGCAGCACTAGAGTCCAAAAAATACCGATAAAGCTTAAGTGAACAGAAAAGAGTTAGAAACAAAATAGAGTTTCTTAGTTATCTACCGCTCTTCCTCATTTTCTCCAAAATCTCTCCCTTTTTCACTCCTCTACATCCAGAAAAAAATGCAAGTGATTTATGAACAGGTGAAGAGGGTCAGCAGATCTGCAAAGCAAACAAACACTGGATAAGGGATCAGGATGGACTGTAAAATATACAGCAAGAAATAGGTGAGTGTTCTTGGCTGTGCATTTATTTTACTAATTTTTTAAGGAAATGTCAATGAGCCTAGCCACAGAATTCCCTTACTATGTTTGGTGTTGGGAAGGTCAAGAGTGATATTCAAGAGAACTCCAGTTATTACAGCTTTGAGAAAGCTGATAAGAATTTTGCATTTCAGTGGTTTACTCCCATGTGAGGTTCATTACCTCAGAAGTCATCCCTACTGCACCATTAAGTTTGTCTGGAAAACACTGTACATTGGCAACACAATGGCTCGACTTGGGTGCCTTTACCCAGTTTTTTATGTGTTAATTTAGGATTGGGATGGTTTGAGGTCAGCAAAAATTAAGTATTCCTGACAATATATAGGAAGAATACTGTAAACCTCATCAAATATTCTGTAACAAATCACCACAGAATGGTTTAGACAACTACAGTAATGAAGGAGCAAGAAGCTCAGAATTTCCTAAATTAATGCAGGGGTCCCCAGCCCTAAGGGATTTTTTCAGATTTAGACAATAGATCATGGATTCATTTTCTGTATGTACATTACTATCACTCTGCAGAAAAGTGATGACATCAAGAGCAAGAAGCAGCACTGCATTCTTCAGTTTATTTACTGAAGCTGAGAAATGGGTGTTAAACCCACAACATTTCCTGGGTAAATCTATAACTAAGGCACATATCCAGTCAAACAAACGAGGCAAGGTTGATAGAAATTCTGGATGGTACCATGTCCTTCTCATAAAATGTTTCAACATTTCAAAACAAAATATGGGAGCCAAAAAAGTAAGTCCCCGTCTGGTATTTATCTGCACTTCTGCAGAACTGCTTGCCAAAGGAGCAACTTCTATTCTGCTTGATCTAAGGCACATAGCAAACCTTCACATCCTCCCTGCCCCTCCTCTTGCTCAATTACACATCTACGGTAACATGGTACGTAAAGACTGTCAAAGATGCAAAAAACAATATTAGTAAACACACCCTAGAGTACACAGTTCTCACAAAGGGAATTAAAGAGTTCTCAGTAAGCAACCAGATCTGCCAAAGCAGCTTCCCATTCATGCCTTCAAAAAAAATCACATCTCTAAGCACATAAATCATTTAATTATACCAAATCAGCTATTCCGCTGCACTTTGACATCTGGAGTTCCATTAACAAAAAGGGACACTTGCTTGCTTGCCTGGTTTCTCCCAGTTCATTCCCACATCTCTTGTGCTGTGCTTTCCCTCCAGAATTACATCTGCCCCTTCTCACAGGTCTTTGATTTGCCATCTGTTAAGTTATTACCTGAAAGGACGCTGGACGTGCTGCTCTTCATTGAAAAGGCTCTGAGCAGAGACACTGCAACTAGCACTGGACACATTTCCAAGGCACACTGGTGCCCCCTCCAACCTTTGCTTTCTCATTCAAATTTCACAGCTCAAGTACTCAAAGTAGTCCTGACTCTAGTTATCCAGCAATTCCCTTGCTATTGATAAATATCTGCTCCCTTTGGATCACTTTGGAGTGATCTCTTGTCTTTCATTCCTTGGTGAACTGACTGAAAATGGGGGTGTATCACAAGATATCTCTTGTGAACACACAGACAGGGCTGTGAATAACATAGCTGTGAGTACATGAAAGGAAATCTGCAGCAGTGGGTAGAGCCAGAGTGGGCAGGATAAGCAATGTTCCTCAATGTTCCCAAAGCTAATCAGGCTTTGGGATATCCACCAGCTTGCTCTGTGATGTGAGTCTCCCAAGATTCAGAGAGAAGAAAAACATCTCCCACTGAATTAAGGTAGCCAAACCCCCAACCCTATCATGGAAGTACACAACTAAGTGGCAGGGGTCTCCATCAATATGTTATAGAGCCTCTGCTTTTACATGCAAACCACTGATTTACTGTCCTGCAACCCTACTTCAAATTTTTCATCACTATATGAAAGTTTGTACTGTGATTTTTCTGGCTTAATAAATAAACACATTGACACACAAAGCAATGAAAAATAACATTTCAGGTATGTGATCTACTACATACCATGTTCGGCATATTTTCCAAAAGGCAGGCTACCTTTTTGTTTTCACAAATACCAAATCAGCTACATAAGGCAGATGAAAAAGGTAATGTTTATTGTTTGTTTCCAGTCCTAAAGATGCAAAAAAAAAAGGAGTTGAAACAAAATAAGAAGTAAAGACAAGTATTGATGAATTGAGCCACTGAAATTTGAGTTTCTAAACTAGTTTAATGTTTCAAATGTAGCCACCTTGAAACAGGGATTGTAATTTAGACTTCTGTCAACACATTCAGACATCACAAGGGAAGGAGAGCAGGGCCTCATATCTAATTTGAAATATTTTAAGTACTGGCCAACCAATTTGGCTGATGATGTCTAAAAACACATGTACAGTATATACCGCAATTACATGAAAACATTTAAATAATGGAGTTAGAGTATATTTTCAGGGCGTTTGTCTGTCTTCCCTTTCTCTCTGTCTGGCTAATTTGCCTTCCTCTAGCAGTTTTTTTGTTTAGGTATTGTACTCCTCCCATATCAGATCTCAGATTTGCTGTTTTATTCAGAAATAGACAAAGAATTATCAAATGTAATTTGTGGTGCATATTTCATTCTGCAAGAGACATATATTCAGTAATAAGTTCTGTTAGAGACTGAAATAATGATAGAAAGCATATGAAAAGCTTTTGACCTTTATGATTAAAAAGCGAAAATGACAGATTGGTTTTGATTAAGTGGAAACCATCATAAAGCCATCAGTTACATGTTCAAGTGCACAAAGTTGTCCCTATCAACAGAAAAATTCTTGCCGTTCAGACTCAGACTCAGAAGACCTTTGCTCCATTTACAGAATTAGCACAATATTCCTGTTTGATTACTGTATATGGCACTTGGGATAATTCTCAGACGTAATTAGCCTTTTGCAGTGTCTAGGGTCAGTGTCAAGTTTAGAACTTTAGAAGATTTCTTGCTCAATCCACAAACTGAATAAGATGTCTAAGGAAAGGATATCCATGATCAGGGAGAAATAAAGCACTTGAGCACTCCTTAAGCACACCAATTTAGATACAGAGTCACCTATAAGAGGTAGCTGAGTTGCCAGAAAAGCAGAAAATAATTATCAGACCTAAGTTGGTTGTGTGATGCTGGAGGCATTTCCTTCAGACACTTGATCATATGTTGGTACCTGTTGTTCAAATGCCTTGTTTCACTCCTGGTTTGAGAAGTCTAACATGCAAAACAAAGGTCTCAGGGCTGATTCAAAACATAAAATTAATGAACTCTTTCCACAGTTCACTTCAGTGAACATTTGATCAGTAACATAACTGTCAAGAGAGCTAAGTCCTTTCCAGTACTTCTTCTTGAAGTAACACTTCCCAAATGCTGTCAAGAAAAGTGGAGGTTTCCACCTCTGGATGCATTCTGTAACTATAAAAACACCACGTGGGTCATATTTACCTAATTACAATAGGTGAGTGACAGGCAACCTTTTCTTATACTTAGACAAACAAGTAGTATTAGTTGCACTACTACATACTGTTTGCATCATTGCTTGTTCTGATGACCAGCACCATCTCACCCTGAGCATTTGCTCACTGAATCCAACAGTTAAATTTACATATAAAGATTTAAGTGACCTGACTTCAAAGTATTTTTGGGGGACTGTGGTGAGCTTCAGTCAACCGGCAGGACCAGAAGAAGGAATACCATACCCAAGCTGTTTAACCCACATGATAGAACTTTTCCTAACATTAAGGCAAAACAGCTTTTCTGGAAAAACAGACATGATTTCTTCTTTCACTATCGAGTATTTAGGGAATTTCCTGAGGTTTATGACCCTTTAGGTAAACTCATTCACACATTACTCGAGGAGCCATTAGCCAGTGTCTGTCAGTAGAGATAAGAATTTTACCAATTCCCATACCAGCTGTTATCTCTCACAGCTATTTGTTTTCTACTAGAAATATTCTATTTTCTAGAAGAAAATATTCTCATATGCTTCTCAATCATATGCAAGCATTAGTTCTTTTTCCTTTTTTAAAGAGCCTGTCAAGTTGATTTACTTTAGAATTTGTCTAGTGAGTACTCAATTTAAAGTGTCAAATCCTTCTGTTCTATATAATCTTCCTTGAATTCTTTAGTATTCAAATTAATTTTGAACGGAACTTTCTGAAGTAGCACTTTTGTACCCAAAAAAACCCCTTCTATTTTTGTGCAGTGAATTTTTTAATTTGACATTTTAAACAGCCATTTTTAACCATCATCTTTTAAAGCCATTATGGTCAAAAAAGGTAAGTTGAGGGCAAGTTCTCTCATAACAAGAATTTCTTAAAAGACATTTCAGAGATATTTTTCCAGTTATCCACAAGCACGGATCATAAAATCAGCTTGCCTTGCAGACTCCGTGCCAGATGATAAAGAAGGAGGGAGGAGAAAGAAAATCATGGCATAATTGCCATATCCCAGGCTGAGTCTGCACATTGGTAGTTACAGAAAAGCTTACCTCTACATGTGGTCTGGGATTCAAAGACCTACAATGAGCATGGAGCTCACATAACTTGTTTGGTCAGAATAAATAACTGACCTTACTCTAAATTCCAGCCATTTATTCACTCACAGCATTGATGACACCAAGGCACAGTACTACAAATTAAATATTAGATATCGCGAGGTACACCAAGGAAAG
This sequence comes from Hirundo rustica, assembly GCF_015227805.2. Classification (NCBI taxonomy): domain Eukaryota; kingdom Metazoa; phylum Chordata; class Aves; order Passeriformes; family Hirundinidae; genus Hirundo; species Hirundo rustica. The sequence continues at coordinate 16,861,553 of NC_053454.1, read as the reverse complement.
GGAAGACATCTAAACAAGGCATAAAATTAGATAAAACAGGTAATCAAGTAAAATGGGTAATTTCAACTCATTAGAAGAGGTTCATTCCACAGCAATTTCATCCAGCAGAACTCAGGATGATTACCACTCCTGAAATGCCAATGATCATCCTCTATGCTCAAGAGAAATGCCAGCTCTTTCCTTTAATGCCCATCTGTGTAACCACCACTAGATCTCTCCCAAAGATTCAGCTCTGAAAAGCCATTCATTTTAGAAACAGATTTTAATATCTTTTTTTGTTAACATAAAAGTGAACCTTAATAACTTCCCACATGCTTCCAAACCATTATATTTCCTCTCTCCTTCTGAACATGAAGCATGTTATTAATAAAATCTCACAAACAATTCAGTCCCCCTATTGCCATCTATTAAGCTCTTCACAAACACACGCACTTCTAGAAACACATTGCTGAAACAAGTATGATTGGTATCTTTCTTTGCATAGCTATCCAAAAATATTATAACTTTCCTTTAAGGGGAGAAAAAAATAAATCTGAGTGTCCTGACAAGAACTGTCTCCTTCCCCCCCACATGCAGTTATAACATTGTAGTTTGCTGTTCTAAAAGTGTGTCCCTTCCCCATTTGTGCTTAAAAAGCTTAATCAATGAGTTTGTAATTACTCCCAATCTCATTCTGGTTTCTACTCACCCATCCTTTTGCAGTTAGCCTATTTCACCTGTGGTTTTCATTCCCCTTCATTGTCTACATACGTGACAATGATACACAGATTTTTTTTTTTTCTTCCTTTCATAGCTCTATCAAATTTCAGATAAGCACTGTTCAAATAAAAGGTTTTTATACAGTGCCCCAGTAAATATTTTTCTCTTCCTAACTTCATGATATTTAGAGACAAAAAAGACATTACTGAAAATACTTAATATTTGCATAATATGAATTCACTGAGACAGATGCATCCGTGATATTCTTTACAGAGACATCTCAAGAACTAACTGAGCTCAGATATATGTAAACATAGCAAGTCACACCTACATCTACCTACAGCATGTCCTGGAGAATTGCCATGGCAATTTCAGTGTTAAGATCAATACAAAAACAAACTGTGCCCTGCTTCTTCTCTAGGCATAAGTTTCTATTCAATACATCTCCAAAGGGAAGGATCAAAGATGGAATTCTGCAGCTGCATCATGAAGATTCTTTCAAATGCTGGGTTCATTGCAGGTGGTTAAATCAAAAGTCAAGAGATATCTGCCACAGATTATTTAATCTATAAAAGCTTCAGTGCTTTTAAGAAAAAGTTAAATTACCTTTAAAATCTGGAAAAACTAAGCAATTATGAAACATATTTTGCCATTAATGTAATTACTTTCAGCCATATTTCCTGGACATTTTGTATTTGACTGGAAGAAGGAAGAACCATATCAATGTCTTTATATACACGGTGAACTTGATGAACTCAGTAAACTACATGATAGCCTTGATCTAATTGTACAAGAGGAGAAGTGAATCACAAGCTTTTATCTTGAACGAGAAAAAGTTAAAACATTTACATTAATCATAATCATGGTAAATAGTGTGGCCATTCCTTATTGCTGTTAGATTGTGCTTCTGTTCTAGAGATGCATGCTGAGATATTGTTCACTGCAAACAGCATCAAACAGGGACATTTTTCTATTGTTTCATTGTGTCTGGCAGCCACATCCTTCAGAACACCATATGGCAGTAGTATGCCTCAGAACAGCATGGCATATGATGAGTTCCAGACAGATTGTATGCAAAATGTCTAGAGATTTTCATCGTACTACAACTACCCACAAGCCATTTACTGCCTGGTTTTGTCTCTCAGGATCAGTAGTGAAGTAGCACAAATAGGTTGCTCGAGACCTCGCAATCCACAGAGAATCTAGCTAGCTATTGTACACATGCTTCTTAAAGTCTTTTTCAAAACAGGCCAACTCCTGCAATACAACACATTTCTTCCTTCATTCCTTGCCAGACGGTCTTCAGCCCCTCAGTTGCTCCCTTATTTGGCCTCTGTCTCTCAGAGTTCATCTCACACATGGGCTAACCAGGGACAGAGTTTAATAGGAGTCATCTATCAATGTACCCACCTGGCAAGGTAAAACTGATTCCAGGTAGCACCTTAATGTCTCCCATCAGTTTTCATTTACAGCAGCCAATTCTACCTCAGGCTTGTTAATTACAATACACATCTCCCAAGTTCTTTCTGAAGTTAAATGATCTGACACCCATTGAAGGTGTCTCTAGAAATTCAGTGGTCCATTTTTCTTGCCAATTCCTGGTTTAAAATTTTCTATATTTCCTCCCTTGTTGTTAAGCATCCTCTGTTACCCTACAAAACAGTCTGCTTTCAAAACTAACCTAAATGAAGGGAAAATTTGTTACCCTTCTATGCTTGCTTCATTTTCTACACCTGAAGATTCAGAAGTATTCAGACACCTTCCCAATTTTGCTTCCCAATCTGCTCTAAGCGCTAGAAAATGTATGTTTCTCCTGTCTTTTGCCCTTTTCCCCTTCTGCCAGCAGATTTTATCACTTTTCCAACATGGAGCACACTGATCCTACTGGCTTTGTGTGTTCTGCATTCAGCACAGTTCCTGCCTGGACGTTCTCCTCATCGACTTGCCACATTTTCTTCCATGATATCTTGGTGACCATATTCCATTTAACAGCCACTTCCTGCTCCCAGCTTTAGAACAGCACTTCTCTTTCTGCTTCTTCTCTTCACAAAGATTTTATTCAAAAATGCCACATTTTCCTGACCTCTCAGCGGATCAGGAAAGCCAAGGCCTCTGGAAGAAGTCAAGACCAAAACCATCTTCAGCAACTTACCACTCATTTGATCATTGCATTCAACACCAGCTGGCTCAGCTCCATATTCAGATCCTAGTCTGGCAGCTCTTATTTCACCCAGGTTCTTACAGAACCTGCCTTCCTCCTCTTACAGCCTGCATTGGCTAGATGGGGCAACTGAACAGGACTGATGGGGCTTTCGGATCCTATGAAGCAGACAACCCTGCTACAGACAGGTAGACTGTAGTTTGATTAGGATGAGAATTATCAGCAAATATGCACTGTTCTGTAGTTTGTATCTAACAAATCTAATTCATATAAATCAGAACCCCTTAAAATTCTGTCATTAAAACTTTACTCATCTTTGAGTACAATGAAGCCTTCTGTTGGGGTATGTGAAAATATGTCTCGGTTTTGGCTCCTGATCAAAAGCAGAACTTGAGAAAAATTTTTTACCCCAAACTTTAAATGAGCTACAGCACATTTTTTTACTTTTTGATAGCCTGTTGGTGCTCTTGCAATAAAAATCCAGGTTGTTTATTCATGTTATGAGAGCATCTTGTTATGAGAGTCTAGCCACAGGATACCATTTTTCTGAAGCTGACGGATAAAACCAATACAACATCCCATTCATTCTGAATGGAGAAGACAAAGCACTAAATCTTTACAAATGCAGTAGAGTTTCTTTATATCTTTCTGTGGCTCCTGATACATGCACTAGTGGTTACATCCTCATCTAAATCAACATGTTCCTGTTAGCTCCAGGCTTGGTCAGGCAAGTAGACACAGTTTATCTGAAGTCTTTTTTTGAAAAAAAATTTCTATACTCAGAGTATTTAGTTGTATTTTCAATGACAGGATAGAAACAAAAGAAAAAAACCCTTATAAACTGTGCTATTTACATGTGGACAGAATGCTGAGATTGGCCAGCTCAATATACTACCCACCTACAGTCTGTCAGCTGCATTTGTTCCAAAATACATTGCACAGCCACCATCTGTCAATCACAAACTATGAGGCCAAAGAGGAATTAATTTAGAAATACTGAAAAATCAAAACTGCTCATGGAAATGCTAGCAACAGTTATTAGACATGTTGATCAGCATTATAAACAAATATTAATTGGTTTTTACTTGTTTCTTTTTTTTTTTTAAAAAAAATCTGCTCCACAACACATTTTAATAAGAAGTCAGGAATTCATTGATAACTTGGCATAAGAACCAGCTGCTGCTTTAGTCAACTAACTCAGTAATTTTGATGTTTTATTTATTGCCTTACCAAAAAGCCCAGTGTTTCAATAAATAATCTTTCTTTTCCATTTGATAAATAAAGTAGCTTAAAACAGAGACTGTTTCATGACTAAAGGTGTACATTTTAGCTGCTGGAGCTAAAGATGGATGTAAAGAGATGAGAACAGTGTACTATCTATGGGTAACCAAAGGGAACATTGAGCAATGAAGAGAAGCTAATACAACTCCTATAATATAGAAGCAATTAAGAAGATAGACTTTTAAGTGTAACTTGGATTTCAGAAAGATTCCAATATCTGGTTAAAAGTGAGAGTAACTGTACAGAGAGTCTTCAAAGAGAGTGAATACAAATATAAGGATAATGCCTCCAGCCTGAAGAACCTGTCTGTTAACAAAGGCCAGAAAGCATCACCAGACTGTTTATCACCCTTTCTTTCTGAGGTGCAGGAGAGGAGGAAAGCAGAAAATGTGATGTGCTTCTCCTAATTCTTAGTAACAGGAAGGGCACCATTGATTCCACAGTTACCTGGAGGAGTAGCTAGCTGTCAACTCTTCCATTTTGGCAATATGTTCTACAGGCTCGTTCTAACTCATACTTTAAAAGCATTTCCATTTACCATGCTTCCAAACATGTTTGATTTTGTTATATTTTATTTCAATATAAGGCTCATCATTCATCAATGAGAAAGGACAGAAGAACATAATGCCATGGATGACGTTCATAGGTAGTATAAACTGAGTTCTAACTATGCAACAAAATTGACAATTTACCTAGCTTTAGTGGTGACAATATAAAAGGCATAGTTCTTATTCAGATTTTTTGGATTTTAAAAATGTAAATGTACTAATTCAGAAAAAAAGTGGTCAGTGTATCATATTCAGGTTATAGACTCCACATAGTAATTTAGATTCCCATATGCATATTACTAAAAAGTTACATAAATCTTAGTTAATCTTTTATAGTGCTTGTTATAATATTTTTTAATACCATGTAATAATGTATGTACTATATAACTACATAATATACTCATAGGATAATAATATATTCATACTATATCCCACTATATTTAGGTGTGCTATACCATACCTACTCAAGATAGCATAGCACACTTATGCAATGTAATTATATGCTATTCGATAATATATTATTTATACAACCTTGCTGCTGCTAGATGTAGCTGATGGTAGGGAAACAGAGTATGAAGTTTTTTGCTTTGTTTACAAAAATGCGTATCCCCACCAGCTGCTGCAGCTTGGTTGAAATTTCATCTAAGACCCTGAGTATTGTTTGTGTTACATTTATTATTTTTCATACTACCAACAGATATGACAATAAATCAGAAGGATCGATTCACATTATTTATAAGGCATTTTATTTTTCCTTTATTTGATAGCAGAGCCTTTTTTAGATCAATAAAAGCTGAAGATAAATGATGATAAATTCACAGCTTTTAAACATACTTTCAATCCAACTTTGTGCTAGATCAGCAGAGCACGGAGCATAGAGACTGCCTTCATGTGCAGCAGCATGGTTATACTTTTTTGCACTTCAAACCACACCAATCTCAGATTCCTCATCAATCTGGCAAAAGAATGATACATCTAAAAATTAAAAGTATCCTTTATTTTAGTAGAGAAAAACAACTAACTCTGTGTCTGGTTCCGTCCCCGTCCCGCACCAGGCGGGAGATGACCTCCGGCTAGCTCGGGTCAACACAGCCACAGAAGGTCCCACTTCGTTTTGGCTTCTCGGCTTAGCAGCTGGACCCGATTGTGTCGTGACAGCGACAGCAGCAGAAGAGAAAAGGCTGGCTCCCAGCTTTGCAGGTTAAAAGATGTTTATTAGCTCCAGAGCTGAGGAGCAGAGAGCTGAGAAGCTCTGAGCTGAGAGAGTTTGAATCTCCCTCCTACCCCTTATAAGCGGGGGAGGGGTTCCAGGAGGGTACCACAAGACAAAAAATCAGGGGATTCAGGGGTAACAAGGTGTGCCCACACCCAAGCCTTGGACCACTAAAATCCACAGCTAAAGGAATTACCCCCAGGGGGCCTATCACCTGAAGCCCTCTCCCTGAGATTTCGCAACCTGGGAGGGCTCCTCAAAGTGATAGACAAGCTGCCCCAGAGAGGGGGCTTGGGGCAGAGGGGATGTTACAAGTCAGGTGAGGGGTGGGAGGACTGACGCAAAACACCTTATTATACAGACAACACAAAAGGGATACAGAATTGGGGATACAGTAAAATGAACCATAACATAAACTTCTTATAAAAACCTAATAAAACAGTTCTGCACCACCACATAACCCATGTTTTTCTGGTTTTCTGTCAATAAATGGAGCTTTCACTTGATCACTCACAGAGAGCTAGATATACAAATCTAGTCAATATTTGGTTAGTTCTAGTCTTCCCATACAGCCTCACAATTTTTTCCAAATGCTGGAATTTAAAATTCATACTTGATTCCTGAAATGGTATGGAAAAAATACATTAGAGCCACCCATTTATAACCTAATATTTCTTTGTTTAATCCTCTTTACTCTCAGCACAAGCAGCCTTAGGTTTCATGAAAAGGACTGGTTAGAGAATTAGATAACAATGTCTGCCTAAATATGCACTGATATTAACCTCTGCCCTGTCAATAAGACAGTATGGAGGCAGATTAGTTCTTACATTTAATTATCTTTTTATTTCACATAATTTTTTATTTTCTTTTTTTTCTGCTTTTGCACCTCATTAGTCATGATCAAAGTGTATTCCTCTTAATAGTGCCTTGATGTGATGCTTTGATCACATTTCCTGACTAATTTGAAAGTCTGTTAACTGAATTATAACACAGCCTGGTGCATTTGAAGTTTTTGGAACCATTTTCCTGGGGCCATTTTACTCTGACAAATTTTAAGTATTTAATTGAGGTTTCCAGGAGCATAGTTGCTCTGGGCTTATAGAATTGACAGAATAAGACATCTTCAGTGAAAAGTGGATCAAGTTTCTCCAGGGGATGATTTGCCCCTTCTACGGGCCAAATCTTTCTTAGGTGTTTTCCACCAATTAGAAAAAAAGACTCTGTCAATGAAGATCTGAATTTAAGGAAGATATTTAAGTTTTTTGACAAAAAGTGTGGTCTGTGCTTTAGGAATTTGCCTATGATCCTTAAGCCTGTATTAGTCATGAAGGGCTATTTTAATGATTCTATATGTGTATAACATATGTATGTAAAGCAACAGAGAAATACACAGGAAGCATGTTTTTATGGCTCTAGAATAAACACCTTAAGCCTAGGTCACTTTGTTATATAACTTGCTCTTCCATACACAGTATATCCTACCCATTTCAACTATCTATACACTTGCTTTTTTGGAAGCCACCTTAATGTCATCTTAAACCTTACTGGCAGAAATCTTTCATCCAAAGGAATGGATGCACTTCAAAATTCATCCCCAAAAATATAACCAAAGCAACATTAGTCCATGTAAGTCCACTCCCAAATTTTTTCTGCCTCTGACAATCGTTTGGTGTGGGATTGGTCACATAGTCAATGGGAACAGATGCAGCAAGGACACATGATCGAGTATCACGTGTTCAGAAATCACTAACTGCTTCAGTTTCAGTCAGTGGAATTAAAGATTTTTGGTAGGTAATTAGGAATCTCTGTGAGAAGAACTGTGTCAAAACCCTCATTAGTTAGTCTGGCTTATATAGCCCCTCTGTGAGAGCTCAATGGAAAACAGTTCCTAAGAAATTTTACATGATTCTTCACTGCCCTGGAGCCACATTTTGAGAGATGATGCTGATCCCATTGCTATCAATAGTCACCTGATACTGGGTATCACGTGAATTAAGTTACAGCAGCCATTAAATTACAAAATGGCAACAGCAAAAATCTTAGTAATGTATCAGATTAACTTCTGTGCTATAAAATGGTATAATTTCAAGTTAAATCCTGTGGCACTGCTGCATGCAAAGCTTTCCATACACTTCAGTAGACACAGCCCCATCCTGCAATGCAGGCAGAATACAGGTAGCAGAGGATGTTTCTTTTGAATCGACGTTTTCTCACACCTAAACACAGTTTCTTGAATATTCCCTGCTTACCTCATCTTAGAGGCCTCTGCAGATGAACATGACTCAAACTAGGGCTACCAGACTTGCTGAGAAGCTGTAAAAGCAGAGGTGCAGAGAAATAAATTAACAGTGGTGCTGTGTGTCTTCTGACACAATGTGATCACTCAAACTAATAAATAATCAAAATAAAAACTAGCTAAAATATGAAGCTCCAGCATGAAGTTTGCCAGTGGTTTTCCAGGGTTTGTCATTACTGGTGCTTCAGCAAGTTTTTTCTCTCGCTTTTGGAACACTGTCTCTAACCTGCAGTTTTATACTGTGCAGCAAGACTTCATTCTCCCCTCAGGACAATCTGTATTTCTTTCCTATTCAGTGAACACAAAGTTATTGTTAATTTGTGTAGCTGCCCAGACACTCACAATTAGTATCTTTATTTTCTGCCAGTTGTTTTTTCTGTACTGGTCACATCTAATCACTGTGAAAGGTACAGAAAACCTTTTTGAAAAATCACTGAGTTTTCAAAAATGCATCTTGACAATTTTATTTGGCTTTATAATTTATTGTGTTCATTTGCCTACCAGTGGCAATGAATTCTAACTCTTATTACCATACAAACCCCAGCTGCCTCTTACTCAGCTGATATAAACACCATATAAAAAACCATAAAATCTTTATTACTGTATAAAGGCAAAGGGTAGCATTTTCTAGAGTATTAGGACTTGGTCTAACTGTTGGTAGAAATAAAAGAAATCTATTTCACCCAAGACTTGAATACTGAGTCTTGCTCCTGACTGTAGACTTTTTAAGTCTTATTAGCTCTTCAAAATCCAGCTGTTCTTTTTTTGACCAGTTAGAGATAATGATTTTTTTTTTTTAAAATGTATTTTTAATCCATATCAGGAAGAACTGAGAACTAACTTGCATTATGGTTTCAAGCATTGAAGGAAAAATAGCCAGTTTAGGGATTATTTTACTAGTTGCTTTGATTATGTTGGACCAGGAAAGGTAGACTCTCCAAAAATAAATTTTATTAAATCAATTCTCTTTGTGCTGACCTAGCCAGGATGTGGAAGCAGATGTGCTCGCCTTTCTTGGCACACCCTCTTTGGCAGGCTGTGACATCGTACTATGAGAAGGCAGGAGTCAGAGCAAGGACAAACTGTCAGAAAGCAGAGAAGGTGAAGAAATTTTATGGGGGAGAAACAAGAAGACTGCTGCAACATTTTATGTCATGCTGGGTGCAGCGTAGGCTGCCTGGAAAAGAGTTCAAAGCAGGGTGTAGAGAAGCTGTCAGCCGCAGGAATCTTGCAGAAGGAGGAACTGAGAACTGCTTACAACATGCTGTAGCTGGATGCTGGCACATTCCCCTTTTTATGGAAAGAAACTAAGGTAAGATAAAGAAAGCCTCAAAGCTTGTGGGACACAGGACTTGGAGCTAGCCCAGGCTGTTAAAGAAATAATAAAACTAATGCTTTGGGCAGCAAGTTAACCCAGATCAAGAAATGAAATTGCCCTCATACAAATCTTTGTACTTAGATGTGCTGCAGTTCAACACTGTCACGAACATATGTGCATGTTTCAGTTTGTGTGTGTCAGTGTTTGGGGAGAGTATGTGTGCATGTGCCACCAAGAAGACAAAAAAGCTAATCCTAGAAACCAGATCGTTAAAAGGAGTTGACAGGCTCTTCTTCCAAATTGTCTTTACCCTGTACTGCAATTCCCTGAGACAGGGATTTCACTCCAAACTGTCATGGAGACTCTGCACCAACTACACATCCTGCTTTGTATCCGAGTAATCTTCGCCAGCAACAAGCAACTGAAGCAACCCAGCACCTTTCTACTCCACTGAATAACTCCAATAGTTAGGCTGTGCCAAGGGGAAGCTGTTGTCTAGTTCCAGTCATTCTCCCAGGCTTAAATCCTCACAGGAATGAACAACAGGCTACTTGTATAAAATCATCCCCAAACATACATTTATTTCTTGAAAATAAATTAGAATATATGAATCATGCTGATTTCCCAGGAATAACTTTTCTTTTGTTTTAACTTTGTTTACACTTATATCTAAGGGAAAGAATAACATCCGATTCAGTAGCTGTTACACAAATTTATGTTAAATTCTGCATAGTTTTGATCAAAATATGCATTGCATCTCCATAGATTTAAAATATAAAGAATCAACAACTTGATGTCCTAGTTCAGGTCCATCAATTGTTAAATTTTTCAGCAGTATAGACAGCAGAATTGGCATAACCTTTTGAAAAAAAATCTCTAAAGAGTTGAGAAGAAATGTAACAGAACAGAGATTTTATCTTACAAATAAGTAAGTATGAAATGCAGTAAAATACTAAATCAAAATAGCAGGAGAAATGACTGTTTTTCATTAAGAAACTGAAACTCAGGTGAAATAATCTGAAAACTTAGATAATGAAATGACATAAATATCTGACAAAATTCAGAGGGCTCAGGTGTGCCTTGTACTGAACTTGCTGTTCCTAATAGAGGAGATATCAGCATTTATAAATATATTCAGTTTCACTGGCTTAGGATCAGGTAAACAAACAAAAATAGCTCATTGATTTACAGACACATCAGGATTTTTAAAATGTGAAATCTGAGTAGCAGGGTGATAGAACAGTTTCTGCACTAGCTACTACATTAAGCATTTTCCCCCTGCTCGTTTAATTATCTCTCTAAAGAAACAAATGGCATGTTTTGCAGGAGCATCTACTCCAATAAAATCTGACAAGAGTAAAGATCACATACTTTCCTTAGTCCTTGGAAGTTACGCAAAGATTAATAGGTTTGCCTGTTTAATTGCTAAAGGGGAAGCCAGGATGTATCTGGATAGGAAGCTACAACGTTCCTCCCAGAGTATACTTTTCTGTAAGTCACTCCAGGTCCTCACACCTCAGGCAGATTCCTCATGTCAACAGGCATTTCATTGCATCCACCATGGAGGTAGATCATGCCAGAGGGAGCTCCCTCTGGGTTGCCAGGGTTAGATGAGCATTCTTGCAAACAGATAATAGCAGAACTGCAATGACTGGAAGAGCATTTTTTCCTACCTTGGGAACATGGAGGATATACAGTGCTGCCTGCAGCTTAGCAGCAAATCATCACTTGAAACAGAGACAATACAATAGGTGCCTTGGCAGAGAAACCTGGCCAGTTTAGGGATGGGACCATTCAAAGGCCCCTTCTGCCTTGACCTATAAGAAGGACCAGAAATGTCTGCTTTGGTCACATGTATAAGACTATGCATATGTGCTGGGAATCTGCCACACAACAGAGTGAGTGAACTGTTTGTCAGATCTTCTACTGGGAATCCTGTTCACCCTGTTGACCTAGACAATGTTTTATATTAGTGGGAATTGGGACTTTTGTTACAGAACAGAATAGAAAAGATAACAGATACTATTTTTTTTCTGTCTGAGATGTTTACTTTATCAAGCTAAAATTTGCAATCAATTTTCCCTATGAAAAAGTCATAACTTTATCTGGTTTTCTGTCATAATTTTATCTGCTCAACAGCCAGCTGACCCATTTAGCATCACTGACATAAGCCAAGAAGGAAAATGTCTTTGAGGGCTCAAACTAGAAATAGCTCAATAACTGCAAAACCCCACAGTGCCAACCGAGATGCTTATTTATTCTGCACTTTGGGTCCCTCTTACTGCAGAACTTTGGGTATGAGGAAAACACTGTACAGGAGTAAGAACCTCAAAGTAGGTGCATATGACCATGCAGCTGAATTAAATTATTCAGTGGTGTGTGGCTGATTTGTAGCAACTAGACCATCATCTAGTCTCTTGCAGAATATTTCATAATTTTCAAAAACATTAAGAGGTAAAGAAACCATATTGAGATGTTTTTCTTTAATAAGATTAATGAAAATAATGGAAGCTACTGGAATCTTCCATTCGAATTTTCCCTACTGGCTGGCTTAGGTGAATTTCCACACAGCTGAACACAAGCATTGTAAATTGGATTTGCATTCAAAACTTCCCCTGTTCTTTGGAAAGATCTTAATAAAAATCATGGACCTAAGCACATGGAAATTCCTTAGACAACACAAAGGAGCTGCAGGGGAGATTAGGGAGAGGTGGGGATTAGATACTGTTCTGAGAAGCAAATCTCCAAAAGACAGCAATTTAAGGATCTAAATTTACCAAAGTGACACTTTAAATCCCATAGCTGCTGGAAGGGAGCATATCTAATTTAATATTTTTCTATCTCTAGGTATCTAGCTTATAACTTCCACTCTGTCAAACATCAAAAAACCATCGGCTGCTAAAACTGGGTTTTCAGCAGTTAGGATTTATCTGTTCTTGAGGGGTTGTGTCTTTTTTGTTTGTTTGTTTGTGTTTGGTTTTTTGTTTGTTTGTTTTCCTTTCTTTTAAAGCATTAATAAATGCTTTGCTTTAAAGCATGATTATTTATTTATAATGCTAATAAAGAGGTTTGCAAGAATTGAAAATTAATGAAAGACGTTTTACTTTCTGAGACTGAAAGACAAACCCAAGAGAAACTTTGGACATTTGGAAGAAGCAGAAGTTTGTAAGTTATTTTATTGTAGAACAATTGATCTTGGAGTGAAATCTGGACACTGAACAGGACACTTAAACTCTCTTAATTCAGTAAGAAGCCTCAAGCCTCCATATTTCATTGTTTTCCTAAGCCTTGGCCATTAAAATTGAAATGAAGTGATGCTAAAAAACTTGCCATATTTTAATAAAGCAAAAAACCAGACAATATTTGTATACATCTTATGTCTATATATTGAAATACCTATTAACCATACTTCAATTTAATTAGGTAAATCCATTAAAGTTGCTAATAAATGGGGAAATCACTGCAGTTTTCATTATAAAAGTATGAAATCAGACAACCATTAATTCAGATTTAAATTAATATACACCTGCTAAGAAAATAGCTCTATAGAACTCTTTTAATATACCAATAAATTGCTGTGGTATGAGAAAATATAAGGATTATCTCTGAATCATTAGTCATTTACTGATTTGTGTTATGACAAACCCTCAAAGGTATTTGTTGATGATTTTTTGGTATCTATCACCTATTACAAGACCCAAGGAGGAAGTTTTGGGACTTCGTCCTGAAGTCCTCAAAAAATCCAGAACTGCCATCTAATCTCAAATGCCCTTTATTTAATAGTTCAATGGTTAGAGATTTTTGCTTTAAGTTACACAAACAGCTTTTCATTCAGAAACCAGAACAGGAGGATCTATTCTTCAAGGTGAAAAATGCTGTAGCTTAATGGTACAAGAAGGTTCTCATGTGTGCTTAATGAGTCTTTTGTTTTCGTGCCTTTGGCACAATCTCAGTAAAAAGCACAGAAAAATCCTATGGTTTGAAAGTCTGAGCATTCTTCCAGGAAACAGTAGACAGAGGTTTCAATCTCCTCATGCAGAGGATGGAAACATAAGCTTCCTACTTCTTTAATATGTGCTTCACGTATTAGTTTGATGCACAAACCTACATTTAAAAAAAAAACCCTCTCATGCTTGACCTTTCCATGTATCGCAGGTTACACTTGCAGGTTATTGCATATGGACCTTGACTGAATTGATGTTTCTCTGTGGAATATACGATGCAAAAGGTGGAATTTTAGAGAGATTTTGACTAGCTGTAAGCAAGTACCTCCTAAGCAAGTCAAATTTGTTGAGTTTTTATTCTGCATGCTGAAAAGAAATTGCATTTTCTATGAATTTCTGAGTCTCTGTCTCTCAGACATGTAGATATGCTATGGGCGTCTATGAGTAGCCCTCCACATTCATTCTTGGTTTTGTCGTAAGTTAAACCCCTCATTTTAAAACCTGAATATTTCTGATGTAAGACTTTTGTTATAACACAAATACAATATCTTTAGTTAGTACATTGTTTTTAACAAAAAGGTGTGAAATTGATTACATACTTGTAAACCAAAAGTGGCATAAATTGAGGCTATTTGGGTCACACAAGTAACTCTTCTTTATCTGTCATTAAAACTAGTGTTATGTTTCTCAAGCATTTCAGTGGAAATTAGCAGCTAAAATGGGATAAATTTAATTTAATCATGCTGTTAGTCTCACTAGTGTTTTTGATAAGAAAACAAAAATAATTATTCCTAAAATTGAACATCCTGTATATAATCCCAAAATGTTCAAATTCAAAGATTTTGCTTGATTTTAACCCTAGCATTGTATTTACTGCTTTCACCTTTTTTTTTTTTTTTTTTTTTCTTTTTTTTCCCTCCATTATTTTCTGTCTTTCATATTTATTTAGGCAACAGCCAATCTTTAGATCAGCTTGGACTCAGTATATGCAAAGGGATTTTGCCACTTGAAACCCTGAACTTTATGTCTGGCTAATCATGTAGCATTTAGAACAGCAACTTATTCTATCTAAAATGCTGTAATTCTATGAAAGAGGCACTCTGGCTCTGCTACTGCCCATATGGAGAACTGTCTTGGCATCAACTGGGTGTCAAGGAGAGTGCAAACTGTGAGGAATTTCTTTGTCTGCCAGGTTTCCAGGTTTCTTTCTGAGACGTTATCAAACACATCAGCAATATTTCAGCCAAAAAAAATCCTTTTTTTTTTCTTTTTTTGTAAATTTAGACTGCTTCCAGAAGACATTTAGTCTGCTGAATCAATAGCTTCTAGCAGAAACATCTTACCAATCTTACTTGTTTGTTGCAGGTTTTAATCATGTAAATTTAGAGTTGACCTCAGCTTCCCTATATTAATCTGCAGTTTCTAGCTGTTTGGAAACATAGCATTTTATATAAAATTACAATTACACTTGCATACTTACGTACCCTAAATATATTTTCTTGCCATGTTAGAAATCTATTTAATAATTACTTCTTTCCACATATTTTTAAACCAAATTATTCTGCTTTTCAATAGTCTTGAGTTGACAAACTAACAAATTGTCAAACACAGGTTCATAACTAACAAATCAGGTCTACCTACCCTATAATCAGTGGAAACGTTGAAGGCAAATCTAAATAAAAAGCCTGAAAAAACCTGGAACTGAAATATTTGTTTTATGACAAAAACATCTAAAGAAGAGCAATGGGTGGTTTATGGTATTTTGTAAATATACCGCTTCTTATCTTGGGTTGTCTTGTTTGTAAAATGGGAAACCTAGTGATCTATCAAAGAACAGATCTCGTTCAACAAGCCTTTTTAAAAATTTGAGTAAAGGCTTGTCATTATCTGTCCCATAAAAACATCCTGGTGAACTTTTTGAAACTGCTTTGTCAAGGATACATCAGATACATTCAGGTTATCATCAGAATAATTCTAACTTTGAGCACAGAAATAACAGAAGCAAGTATAATCACATACAGTTTTTAACTCGTCAGACTTTAGAGATGCAGAAATCAAAACAGATTTTTCAATCCTGGTTATGAGTCCAAACCTCTTGAATACATATTGCAATGATGATTTTATTATCTAATTATAAATGCAGAAAATAAGGAAGATCACATTAATATCCATACGAAGCAGCACTTTCATCATAAAAAACTACCATTTCCAATTTTTTTTCATTTTAGGATATCCTCTAGCTTCAATCTGCATGCCTTCATAGCCAAACATTTAGGCCCATAAATCCAATTCACTGCTGTTTGCATCGTGTACTAATTACATTTCTGAATATTACCCCCAGGACAGATTTGCACAAACTGGCTCCTTTTTAGCAAACAGGAAAACCGAGCCAAAACAGTTTGACAGAAAACGACTTTCTTCCTTCAAGATACCACTGGATAACATAGGAAGGTCCTATGGACTGTTATACAGGGATCACTAAAAATATTTGTAAAAGTTTCTACCGATTTCAAACTCTAAAAACCTATACCAATTTGAAAAGAAAGAGGAAAAGACAAAGTCTACCTTTTAGTTCATTATTTAATTCATAATTTAATTCATAATTGCCTTTCTTCCATTGAAATACATTTCTATTCATGATTTACTGCTAAACTTTGGATTTGGGATGGTGTTTGTCTTGTAGATCGCCTGTGGGAATGAATGGAAGGTACAAAGACAGTAAGGGACGAAAGGCATGCATATGTTTTTGTTATTCAATGACAGTTCACTGCTGATGTATGTGAGGCAGACAGGCTGCTGGGATTAGATATTCAACAGTTGTAGGCAGTTTCTGCTGGGATTTTCATACACACTGTATGTCAAATCTGTTATTGTAATTTTGAAAACACCGCAGACAGATGATCTGCATCTTCAAAAGTTTTTAAAAAATCTGAAAATGAAGCATTTTATGGCAACTATAAAGGTGGACTGCTAAGTATATTTCTTGCTTAATGAAATTGGCACAAACCTCCTAGCCTAAGATAAACTGCCCATTTATTTTAAAATCCATAATAATTTTACTTAATAGAATTCTGGAATTGCCACTGTAAAAGCTTATCTTATTGTGCACTATTGGCCTCCACTTTGATACACTAGCAGCTTATTTTAAAGAATAAAGGTTTGGAGTGTTAGTGTTCATAAAGGCTGCAGCAGAAGGAAATATAAGCTTCAACAATTATTTTTAAAAGCAAGTAAAAGTAAGTTCTCAAAGGCTTTGGCTATTGATTTAATAAAAGCATATTATACTTTGCCTTACATAGATAAAACATGACAAACAATCAGAACATACATATAATTAGGGATCTTTTTCCACTTAGAACATTTTAAGTAGCACTGGGGTAAAAATCAGTGACAGCTTAAGATACATCACATTACATGAGATGAAAATTAACTTTTGGAATTATACAGAAAATCTCCATAGGGAAATTCATTCTTAACTAAAATTTTGTCAAGGTCTCAGCTAACAGAATATAATTTTAGGTCTCAGCTACCATCGTCTAGGCAACAGAGGTTGGTGGAGGCATAATAACCAACACTTAGATTATTTTCCCAGATCCTAGGGATACACTAATTTACATTTATGGTGTTGGTATTTGGCAATACAGTGGGTGCTGGTGCTGGGAAATATTCCCATGCTACGCGGTACACCCTGTTCCATCGTGCCGGGCCACATCACAGGCCAACATTGTCCTTCATCATCACAAAAAATGTTCCAATCACAACAGTAAACCACATCTTAAAGAAACAGAGAGACTGAAACTGATAAATGGAGAACTTAAACCTCTGAGGACAAGAAGGATCTGGGTTTGAGAAAGATAACCACCTAATGTCCATAATGTAAATTTCCAGCATTAAGGACTTTTAACAGCCTCACTTTGATGTAGCAGCACTCTAAGTAACCCTTGGAGACTGTAAAAATGTCAACCCTGGAAGTTTTCAATACCGGACTAGACAAATGATACTGCATCAGGTGGAAATTTGGGCTGCAAGTTCCTTCCAGCCAACATCTCTATGATTCTACAGGACGAATATACTTTTATGCATATTTCATGGTGTAAACTCCTGTCACTACTGAATTCAATGGCAAGTCTCTCAAGGATTATTCAAGACCAAGATTTCATTCTGAGGAAAAGAAAGTATTTTCTGTTAAAATAGATTTCTGGGGTATCTAAATGTATTTTAATATATATATATTATTTTCCTGGCTGTGAGCAGAAGTCTTTGTGTACAAACAGTTTATGCCTATGAAATAAAATAAACACCTAGCAAAACACCAAGGGATAAAAATATTTTTTATTATTCAATTTTATAATTCAATTTTCATTCCACCAAAGTGAGTTGTCTACTTAATCTTCCATTAATTTAATGCTGATAGTGGGCAAGTTAAATTCAAATACATGAGCATAAACCATTGCAGCCAACTGAAGCACAAAATCAGCTAGTGGATGGAGGTATCAGATTATCTCTGATTTTCTATGTTGCAATATATCTTCCTTCATTATTAAAAGGATATGACTATCCTTGTAGCTGATAAGGTGTTTTAATTGATTTTAGCATTTTCTCTTAGCATTCATTTCTGGCAGATTCACTCATTTTTTTCATTATACAAACTGATGTGAAATTAAACCATGCCCTGAGGAGAGAAAAAGCACAAATCAATAGTATTGACATTTCATGCAAAACTTGAAGCTAAGGCTGTTAATGGATTTTAAAATACGTTTAGCAAGGTTAGTCCAGAAAATATCCACAATATGAATGTTAAAATCAAAAGGCTGTAAAGGTTGTTGTGAACAGGGTACTTAGAGAATATTCTAATAATTTTTTCCTAAACAGATATTTGCTTTACTTTATTATAAAGTAAATGTACAGATGCTTTTGCTGACTTTCTGCCACATAGCCACAAACTCACAGATTTCAAGGCCAGACAGAAGACTCCTATATGACATAGCCATTACACAGTTTTATCCTAATACCTCTGCAATTTGCTGGTAGCCATCCTACCTGGTAGTCACATGGCCCAAGAAACCTATGGGTAACCTATGGTATGTATCAGGGGGAAATGCTGAGCACAGGGATGGGAAACATATAGTCTAATTGAAGCTGAGGTGGCCCACAACTTCACTTAGTACAACCTGTGGCCCATTTTTTGCTATGTAATAGGAAAATGAAGAAAATTATAGATGTGTGGCCCACCAAATGTGTTTGAAAGGCCCATCTGAGTAAGGGTAATTGAGACAGTAGAATAATACTTTGTCATCTCTCCTGAACAGACATGTTCCATGACTTACACTTGGCAGCTCCTTTTGCAATCTTTTGAACAGTATTCTCTGTTCCCTGCAGCAGAATTACTAAATAGTAGAAAATATCTGACTATGGAACTGGACTACAGAGCTGAAGAGAACAATCACATTATATGGCACAAAAACAATTTAGAAAATCAGTTGACTGCTGTATAGTAAGTATTTAAAGTGTGATTTAGCGGAGTAATTTAACCTCACAGAGGATTCCCTGACACAGATATCAACTACTTTTGTTCTAGCTCGAGCAGATTTCAGACTGTTCCTCAGTGCTGTGCTGATGTTGGCCAACAGTCAAACACCCGCACAGACACTCGCTCATTCTCTCTCCTGTGGGGAGAAATTGGGAGGTAGGAGAGAAGGCTTATGTGAAAGTTTAACAAGTCAAGTAGAAGCTGCATGCACAAGCAAAGAAGACTAATGAATTTATTCACTACTTTGCATGGGCAGGCAAATGTCCAGACACTTCCTGGCAAGCAGGGCCTCACAATGCCTAATAACTTAGAAAAACAAATGCCACAACCATAAATGTTCCCCTTTCCTTCTCCTTTCCCTAGATTTTACAGCAGAGCATGATATCGTGCCTTTGTTCAATTCAGCTCGGCTGTCTCAAGTGTGTCCACCCCCAGGCTCTTGCCCAACCCCAGCTCACTTGCTGGGAGCAGTGGCATAATGAGAAAAAGAAAAAACCTCCAGGCTGTGCCAGCACTGCTCAAGAGTAGCCAAGTCACCAGTGCATATTCAACACTTTCACCTACAAATCCGTATCACAGCACCACAACACTGCTGTGAAGCAAGCTAACTTAATTCCTGAGGCAGGATACCTATCCATATTAAAAGATGGCAGCAATTGCTCTCAGAAGGTCTTGGCAATCAACAACATAGACATGGAGAGGCTTCCAGATAGGAAAAATGGTGTGTCAGCTTGAGGAGGTGACACAGTAAAGTTCTGTCACCATGACAGCATCTGGCCAGTTGCCAGCAGAACACCAGCCCTTTGAAAGCATTGCAATACTGTTGTGTTTCTGCACATTGATAGGGCTTTTAAAATAGTTGAGAACTCTTATAAAGTCATATGCAGTTCTTCTACTGTTGCCAGGCTTCGAAGTCTGATCCTTGTCCTCACTTCAGCCTGAATTCAATGGCAAAGTGCTGCTGAGTTTAATATTTTCACTGTTTTACTATATTTACAACTTGATTTGCTCCATCTGTTTTGTTCTTGTCAAGCCAGTCATGTTATATGTCTTATAAATATTTATAAATGCAAGTTAATAAACTGAATCCATTTGGAAATAAAGTATGGAGTGGTGATATACAATGTTGCTTTTGTGTATGGATATCATTAAACTGAGGCCACATATTATATGTGCATAAGATCACAAGAAACAGGGAAAGGAATTGGCTGTCACATGCAACTTTATTCCATAATTCTGTTCATCTTCAAAAAGCTTACAATTTTTGCCTATTAAGAAGCAAATTTCTGTTTTGGCAAATACCTTCTTCAGCAAATTTGATAATTTTGGTGCCTTCTTATTTCACCATCAGTTTTACTAATGTGTGACTCCCACCCTTACGTTCCTGTGCCAACTTTATCCCTGACCTCAAGTTTAGCTCCCTGTTTCATATTTTTATCCCCAAATGGTTTGCAGTTGATATCCTTCATTCTCGTCCTGTATAAAGGTAATGGCTTAGTAGTGTCTTGAATCTTGTATTTGTGCAAGTCTTTTTAACCTTACCTAAATCTCCAGGAAACTTTGTACAGGCCCTTTTCACTTTCTGTATGCTTTCACTAAAATTATTTCTTTCTTCTTTTAGCTTCTGATGAATTATTAATTTCCTAGTACTTAACACAAAAATGAAGAAGCATGATAAAATGAATCTTTCCCAAAGTGCTATCAAGTATTGCAGAAAAACAATAATGAATGAATGACTTGTACAATAAATAGCATTATTGCCTTAGGCTTTATTACAGTAAGGAGACAAATAAAACAAATTTTTTAAATAGACTTTTTTTTTTTTTTTTTTTTTTTCATTGTGTATTTCTGATTTCTTTTAATTTTTTGTAAATGAGTCAATGGAAGGTAAATCATTAACTCCTGCCCTGCACTCTGGGAAGTCATTTCAACATGCCAACCTAATGAGGCCCACTTAGGCATGACCAAAATTCAGGAAAAAATAGATGTTATACTTCCATAAGCTGTTCTCTCTTGGTCTATATCCATCCTAGAGAACATCTGCTTCTGAAATTATTTCTCTGATATGGCAAAAATTAGGGAAAAAGAAAGAAAATTTTAAAGAGTGAAATATTATCATTCTTTAAGAAAAATACTGATTGCAATCTTGTGAGAATGTTGAAATGTCTTTCAGTTATTAAATATTATGTAAAGGAGATACAGAAGTCATGGGAAAAAGTCTGTCAGTCTTTTATGCTCATCATAAGTACCTGAGAAATTAATTTACTATAGCTGTGCTTTCAGGCATTAAGTACTTAATGACAATTATATTTCATAAATCATAAACAGATTTTAAGCTCCTCTTAACCTATATTTGTCATATTAGTAAATAAAAAAAAAATTAAGGTATGACTCTGAAGAACAACAGTCGGCTGGGAGGCCATACCTGCTGTGGGATTTTACACTGCTAAGTTGGCTATCTTTTGCTATAACCCAAGAGCATGAACCAAGGTGGATAAATACAATTACACACTTACTCTAGTGGATGAAAGAGCTGTGAACACAACATTATTTCACTGACCTTTTGTTTTACATCACCAGGAACCTTAATTCTTGCTATTTTGTTGTCACTTGCTACTTAAGATTTTCAGGCACTACAGAAAAATTAGGAAATACACTTGTGATTTTATACGGTTTTAAAATCTGGTAATTTTCACTTTTTCATTAAAATATAGGCAAAGTATTGATATTTACTGCAGAAAGTATGTCATCTAAAACTATTTTTGTTAAAACAACTTCTTCTTTTCTGAAAAACTCTAGTCAGCAGTATCAAGGCACCAGAAAGGAGAGATTCCAAAGATACGTTTGTGCAATTGAAAGCTTAAAAAGAGATTTGAGTTGATACCTCTTTGCAAATGTGTGGGGGCAGGAGTTAACAATTGAGTCAATTTTATTTCAGTCCTCATATAATTAATTTAACTTAATTTTATCCTACAAAGAAAGTTTTCTTCTTACTCCACTACAATTTTTAAGTATTTGTATCATATCAAAGTTCTCTGCGGGTCTATATTCTGGCGTCCATTGATTAAGTACTGTTTAATTTAGTTTTGAACAAAGAAAAATTAATTACAGCTGTTGCATTAGTTCTTTCATAGAGTCCTGGTACCTTGGGAAAAATGTAGAGATCTACTGAAATATCTCTCCTATGACTGGGAACAGCTCAATCCATTATTTTACACAAAATATTTCAGAATGTTATACACCTTTATTACTGCCAGAAATAATGAGGTTTCGTGAACTACACATGTATTAAATGATATATGTAACCAGGTGCAGTAAAAATAGCCACTTCCCAGTGCTAAACTAGTCAGCATGCACCACATTGTCACATTTTGCTGCACCACTGTGAAGAGTGACCTAGTTCTGTCTTTTTTTCCTGGTATCTTCTTTTTGTTATGAAATTAGAAATTATGAAGTTTTGTACTAACATAAATGACATTTTATCCACTCTGAGCTCTGTGATTATCAGAATGAAGTCTTCTGTAAAGTTTGAAAAAATTGGTAATTACATTTATTAAAAATCCTTGCTTTGCTGTGTAAGCTGTTCAGAATTTATGATGGGGAAGAAAAGTGAATACCTGCAAAAATTAAGACTTTGTTAATATTTAGTGCTTCTAATATTACCATTGATAAGATACCATCTTATCAAGCCACTCAAGGACTGAATGCAAGTTTTCCAACTACTGAGCTTGCACAAAAAGGACTTTTATCTGTCTAAGCCATTGGCCTTCACTTGGGAGGTGGGACTCTGACCTCATGCTGGATTACAGGCAGGGCAAACTGGATTTATAACATTTAGAGAAGGCCACTGCAGAATTATTTCAGTGCAGATGTGAATTCTTGCTTCTTACACAAACGAGCGTGTGGATTGTACCTGAACTTAGAGGCTATACTCAACTGTATGTAAAAGTAGGAAAAGTTTTTTCTAGGAAAAAGCAAGAATGGCACTGTAGCTAATTTGTTTCATCTTAGATCAGTATGAATTCCCTGAAATCTTATGTTATTGGAGGAAGTACAGTCTTGTCTGTAGTATTAAATTAATAAAAACAGAGTTGAACAGCTGTGCAACAGGTTTCATGGCCACTCCTTCTATCCCACACATCTGACACAGAGGGAAGAATCAGTATTTATCGGCTGTATTTCAATTATATGAACTGTTTTTGTTCGTGTGTTTTTTTTTTCCTTTTGTTTTTGTTTGTTTTTTTTTTTTAATTTACAGAAAAATGTCAGATTCATGAAATCATCTGAAGGAGAGATGGGGGAGAATCCTTTAATTCTTCAAAAAGTCATCTAAAATATTCTGCCACATTTTAAATCAGAACATAAAGCTGTAACTGCCATATAAACCATAGCTATGCATTTTATTTTTATGAATTACAAAGCAAATTCTTAGAGTAAATGACCAGGGTTTGATTAAAGGGGGGCAGGGGGAAAGGAAGAAAAGGAAGATATTTATTTAACAAATGAGAATACTGTAATTTCCTTTACCTAATATGAAACAGAAAAAGTGTTTACTAAATTCAGTAAACTCCTCAGATTACTAAAGTTTGCAGTAAAAAAAGAGTTAACATTCTGCTCTTGGCTTCAAAGTCAAAAGTGGGTTAAAATGGACTGAGAAAGTTTAGAACAGTCATTGCTTCATCCTGTTTGTTTGCACACTCAGGAAAATCTCATTATAAATGACACATTCAATTCCCTTTTGAAAGTTTATCTTTACATAGATGGAAATCAGCAGCATTATGTTTAACTTTTATAAATTCAAGTTAGTGGATTGAACAAGGTGAGCTTATAAACCAGCTTTTTGTCTTCTGTTCCTTATGAGCAAAGCACTGATAAATGCTGCTTCAGCAATACACAAATGATTTGGTTATCATTATTAGATTTTCTTTATGCTGAAAATATTAACTGAAATTTAAAATGCTGCAATAAGTAGATATAAAGTAGAAAGTTGTTTACTACCAACTATATGCAAATGATTTTCATTCAATTTTCTGAATTAATTTGGAAAATGTACTAAATAATTTGGAGAGATTTATTCTCTGAAGGATAATAAAGTATACTGCAATTCATTTTATATTAGTTTCTAATAATTTCAAAATAGATGGAAATTAATATTCTGGAATTAATTGGTTTTATCTCTTATTGCTACTTGAAATAACGCACTTCTGTTTTTCTTCTGAATCTAAAGGTTGCTAAGGAAACCACTTCTATTATATCTGTAAGTACTGCATAGAACTTAACTACATATAAGAAAAAATGGCAAATGTAATTACAACTACCTCCTATTCAGAAAGAATCTCTTTTAATGAGCAAGTGATCCTGTTTTAGTTTGTGTATTTTAATGTAATAAAAATGTTACATACCTTTCCAGGAGGATTTATACATAATTACTGTTTCAGGTACAAAAAGATGTCACAGCAAGAGTTCAATGCTGAGTTAAACAAAAGAAGGCTGGGTAGAGGTGTGGATGAGAAACTATCGGAGCATCCTGCTGATCCTGGATTTAAATACAGTCGAATACAGTCATTATTCCTCTTTGATCTGCCCTGCCCAAGCTGAAGTGCAGAACATCATGCAGTGCAACCAGGCCAAGAGGCACTGCCCTCTTGGAGAGAATTACAACTGTTCTGAACACTCAAAGCCATCCAAGTCTGTAACACAGAACGTAAAGTTACCATTGGGGGCATAGCCAAGTGATCGCTTGGATTAGTTCTTTGCTTTATGGAGAGACCCTATCTTTGGGAAACTACCCACTAAATAAAATGGACTTTGGACTAGACACTTGAGAAAATGATGTAATTTGACCTAAAGACAGCTGAATTTCAATAGGTTATATAATTTATATAGATTTAGAGCAGAAATAGAAGAGAGAAGGAACAGGGAGAAAACATAGTCTGCAAAAGGATTTCAAGTACCCACTGGATAAAAGACTAGATCAGTACAATTACAGTCAGGAATTTTTGTAACGAGAATATCAGCGATGTTTGCGAGCATCCTGCTGCCTGACAGCAAATAAAAGAGTTAATATAACTAACCTCTCGGTGTTTAGGTAGCTGGCCGTCCAGACCTTCAGGGCACTGCCCACCCCGACTGGCCATGGAGCCCCTCTGGCTCTCCCCGACCCTGCCAGGAGCCCATTCTGCCCGCCGGCTCTGTCGGTCCCTGCGCTAGCGGTGCTCGCAGCAGGGCCGCTCTCCAGCCAGGAGCCCATTCTGCCAGGAGCCCATTCTACCCGCCGGCTCTGTCGGTCCCTGCCCTAGCGGTGCTCGCAGCAGGGCCGCTCTCCAGCCAGGAGCCCATTCTGCCCGCCGGCTCTGTCGGTCCCTGCCCTAGCGGTGCTCGCAGCAGGGCCGCTCTCCAGCCAGGAGCCCATTCTGCCAGGAGCCCATTCTGCCCGCCGGCTCTGTCGGTCCCTGCCCTAGCGGTGCTCGCAGCAGGGCCGCTCTCCCGCTCCCACACCAGGAGCCCCCGAGGCAGGGCCCTGCACAGCCCCGCCGCCCGGCCTGGCCCGGCCCTCTCCCCAGGACAGCGCCCGACGCCGGGGCTGTGTCCGACCCGCCTTTTCCTCACCAGCTCTGATCCCCAACACAGCTGCTCTCAGTCCTTGGGAAATATTTTTTCCTGAGTTTTCATCCATTTCTGATTAACATTCTTATCTGAGTGTCTATGGTTAATAGCAGAGAGACTCGTCAGCTGTTAAACAGCAATAATGCCAGAAGCAAGCATTAGGTGGCACAAGATAACTGACCCAACCTCCACAACATTTTGGTTTATCTGCCCAAGTACGATGAAGTTTCAGAAAGGGCCTGTAAAGACACACGCCAACACAGAGCTTGAAGATGGGTTAGTCCCAGTTATTGTAAACAATTTTTTCTAGAATTCCAAGGAGTTGGAGGCAACTTTCTCTTTCTGAAGAATAGGGTTATAGCTGTAGTGTAGTTACAGAGAATTGCTTCTGTAGAGTTAATGTATCTGCTAAAGTGAATTTAATAAATTCAGATGGGCTGGAAGATGTAATTTGGGAGACACTACCTGAAGCTGTGACTCATTTCCCATTAATTTTGTAGTAGTCATGGGTTTCCTACCCATCTGGAAGATAAAATTTAGGATTATAGTTGGGTTTAAAATCCTGAGGACTAGGAGCTGTTATTTTGATATAAGTGGGCCAGGCATGTAAATAGGGAGTTGTTAGAGAGTAATAAAAAACATTAGATTCTCAGTTTTCAAGGAGTTCAGAGACTTTTTCCTATGCATGAGCCCAGTAATAGCTCAAGTGTTTTGTTTACATAGAATGCAGTTCATGTGGAAATTTTATTTTAAAACTGTTAAGATCAAAGAGGTAAATGGTGGACAAGAGCTGAGGAATTTCTTTTCTCAATACACAAATCCTGAGAACCCTGCCTATCAGATTGTGGCTGGAGTCAAAGCTTTCTTTCTCATTAAAACCTCAGAAAAGTAGGCTTATATTTTCAGAGAAATTCAGCAATGACTAAAAAACTGTGTCCAGAAGAAACTTCCTTTCAGTTTTCAGTGTTCTTGCTTACCTGAGATAGTAGGTATAGATTAGGGTAAGGGGTGGGTTCCAGATTGTTGTATTGAAATAAGTTCATACTTAAAATCCAAACAACACTTCTGTCAATTCATCAGAAATTTATCTTTAATTTTTAGAGAACCATTATTATCTTGCTTGTATGGCAAGCTATGAAAGCCCCTGTGGAAGCATAAAGACTGATGTGAAGGGTCTAGGAGCCTGTTTACTAATTGCTGAATATCAGTTCATTCTCTTCAAGCACATCAGGAACTGTCACCCCTCAGCTTCAGGTTTTTTAAATCCATTGTTAGTGCTGCTTCCCTGAGTGGAATGCTATAAAATGCTGTTGGCAAGGTTAGGGTTTGGATTACAACTGCAGGAAGACAGTCTCAGCCACACCCCAATGTGCTGCCTTCTCAGTATGAACAAGCAAACACGGAGGAAGTTATTGCACAGTAGCTAACAAACCCAGGGAAATTTCCACACTAGAGACCAGAAACAAATATTCAATACTACAATACTTCAAATACTAGGGAATATATACAGTTTATTCAGTGATAGTAATGTTGGATACTGGGCCATATCAGTCTGTAAGAAAATGGAAGTTGAAAGTACTTTCTAAAGCAGAAATATAATGCTTCAAATGAATTGAATGTTATACATTATCTGTGCTGTTGGTAATCAGCTTTTGAAACAAGAATGAAATGTCCAGATAGAAGTATTCCTGGAAAACATGTAGCCTTGCAGCAGAAAGGCTGTTTGGCAGGTAGCTCAGTAGTACGTACTGAGGCAACAGAAGTCACCTTGAGAACAGATGGAATACAGTCAAAGATTAATGGCAAATTTATGATCCCTTTAAGAACAGGAGCCAAATAAAGTCAAATTGAATCATAAATTTGGAGGCTATATAGGATCAGAACACGTAGAAAGTAGACTTATTGCTAAAGTCAATTTGGCTACATGACTAAGAACTGAGAGCACTCTGAAGCACTGCAGAACAGGTTTTAGGCTAGTTTTGCTAATCTCCTTAAGCAATTAAGAGAGAGAAAGAAGGAAATTGAAACAGAGCATAGCAAAAGCTATTGGACTTCTAACTTGGAAAAAGAGGCTTTTCTATCTATCAACTTTGGGAATTCCAGACAGAATAGCAGTTAAATCTTATGTCACAGTAGAATAACTCCTCATACTCTGTGTAGCACTAAGTGCATATTGGACAGCTTATGTAAGAAGTGCTGTAGAAGTCTAGACTCTTCAAGTCACATGCAGCATTTAAAGTAACTATTTGTCTTTTCAAGTTTTATTGAAAGAAATATTTATTGAAATAAATTTATCTATAAAATACTCATGACTGAGACATGGTATTTATTAATAAATGTTAATTATAGAATATGTATTATTTTCACTAGCAGTAAACTTATATTTCCTTCAGGTATGTTAGGTCAAAATTATACCAATTTTTTGCGCGATCTAGTTTAACTTCTAGCTAAAACTAGAAATTTCAGATATGAGTATTTTTTTGGGTAAATAACTTATAGTAGTAAAATTAAGTAAGGGTTTTCCAATCAAATTCTACACTAGTATTACTGCATCTAACCAGTTTCCAAATGTGCTTTTGCTGATTTTTATCACCTGACATTCAGGTAAGACCTATTTCTATTAATTCCCATTAATTAATTATTATATTATTCCATTAATTATTAATTCATCCTATTGATAGAGATGGGATGCATGACATATAGTGTAAACCAGGACTGAATAATGCATATGGCCTGCAGATGATGGTGGCCTGAGGGAACAGGAAGCTGGCAGAGGCAAGTCTTGCTGCAGCACTTCCATAATGTAACAGGACACAGCATTGTCACATGCTGAGAGGTTTCTGATAACTTTAACCTGTATCATCAAAAGCTAGTACTGCCAGTATTGTCTCCATTCATTTTCATCTGATTTTGGTTGGAGGATATAGGCATTTCTTTCTTGTTTAATAGCAACTAAGTCCTTTTGATAACTAAATAAACAGAAAAGGAATTTAACTTGCTTACCTATCTAAGCATAATCTTAACCTTGTAAGAACTACTATATACAACAGCATGCAGTGACATGACGGGAGGAATGGATTCAAATTGAAAGAGAGTAGCTTTAGATTAGATATTAGGAAGAAATTCTTTACTGTGAGGGCAGTGAGACACTGGAACAGGTTGTCCAGAGAAAATGTAGATTCCCCGTCCCTGTAAGTGCTCGAGACCAGGTTGGATAGGGCTCTGAGCAACCTGGTAGAGTGGAAGGTGACCCTGTCCACTGCACTGGGGATGGAATTCCAACCTATTCCATGATTCTATGATTTTTTTTGTGTGTGTGAGAAGCATATAGAGAACAAGGAATGAATAATGTCAAAAAACAGCAAAGGAAGAACCAATGCATTCTCATCTAATATTTCAACTGCCATGTCACTTGAGCTTTGTTTAGTGTTTTTAATGAACTAATCTGTAAGTAATGGTGCTATAATAATTGCAGTATTATCAAGAAAACACAGCTGAGAACAAGAGACTACTTTTACTGAATTTAGTTGCTGCAAAAAGGAGAGAAAAAGACTACAAACCACAGACTTAATGGTACAAGTGAACATTTTGCTCTGAATGAGAAATATGTTGAAACCAACAGAACTCATCACAGAAAAGCTGTGTTTGCAGAAATAGCATCATGAAGAGAGTCAAAGTGATGGCAAGCTAGAAAGAAGCTGCAATGAGCTGGAAAGAAGGAACATAAGGATAAAAGTGACAAGAAATATGCCACATTAGAGTAATGATACTGAGATGCATTAAAATCATTGCTCTCTTTATTTGAAAACTGCAGGCTTACAAAAGATCCCCCCAATCATTTCAGGGAGAGCTATTCTCCAGCATAGAGATGTGGTTCTGATTTGCTGTTGATTCAATGGGTTGACCCCCTCTGAAATCATGCATCTCAACTCTTAAAAATATGTCAATATACATGATTCCTGTAGCCATGAAAGGCCTTTATCTAATAAATCCTGTAGGACTTTTTCAAGTTAAGCTACAGTAATAGAATGTAAATGTGCCCAAAGTAAAATGTGATCCTTAGATTTCTATGTTGCTTGTAAAGATAACTCCAGCCAAGCAAGGGTGGTATCTGCAATTATTTCATGAACATGCATACCTACAGCTACTCTTGTAGCACCTAAGCAGTGCTAACTTTTCATTTTCAAATGCTGGGGGAGAAGGTGACCTTTTCAGTAACTGCACACCTGGTAGAGCATCAAGAAGCAGGACTGAATTCTGTTTCCTCCATCCCCATGTGTTTCCTCTGAATGTTCTGATCATTATCAACACAGATCACCAACAGCTTAGGAGGATTTACAAGAAATAACAATATATACTCAAGCAATAAAACAACTAATATAATGAGAAACTCTCCCCTTCTACCACTGATGTCAAGGCACACTGCAGCAAGAAGCCAAAAGGCACGCAGTTCAAAGCATTGGATGTGTCTGAACAGCTGCTATGAAACATTTGCCTACACAAATAGGTACTTTCTACAGAAATATCTACACAAAACCAGAGGCCAGGATTTCAGTCCCTGGTCCAGGAATTTCTTACACATTTATATTAGCAGCCACGGGATTAAAGAGTGGAAACATTTGCAAGTTAAGATTTTTATTACACAGGTGCAGAGTCAATGACCACCAGGAAAACAGGAAAATATATTTGCATTTCAGTCCAAGTATTTCAAATAAATACCCATTTTTGCTCTGTCACTCACCATAAAAGCCTCCAGTTGCCTTTATGAGTTCAGTTCAAAACAAGCAATAGTAATAAGTAAAACACTGGTTTATTGGATAATCAGAGGGGAAAAGTAAATATTTTTAAGGTAGGTAAAAGAACTGTGCCCAAAACTGAAATTACTCAGTTATTCAAAGAAATCTGTTAAAAGCATTTTCTAAAATAATTTTAATTTAATACTTCTTGCAATTGGCTTTAAATTTTGTCTGTTAATTTGTGCTCAAATTAATGATTTTCTAGACACAGATAAGAACTGCAGATTTCAGAATGCAACTCATTATTAAAGATAATGGACAATTTTCTATGGTAAAGAAATACATTACAAGAGTACAGAAGCACAATTGTATTAGAAAAAAATTAGAAACACAAATTGCACAGACTATGAATGAAAAATTATACCAATGAAAATGAAAAATGGATACCAAAATTACTGCGCTCTTAGCTCTAATTAAATTTTTCCAGATACTGTATCAACACACTAAGTATAGACATTATTCAATATTCAAGAAAATCAGAAAAATGTAATTTATTACTTTCTGCAGTAGAAATTCAAATTTCCTAGAACAAGGAAGTGTTGAATATAAGGTTATTTTGATCCATTTCTTCTCAGCCTCCTTGAACAAAGCTTTTATCTGGCAGAAATAGCTACACTTATGATACTAGTGCAGGAATCTTGTCCAGTAACATTTCAGCAGCTGCTGTGATTTTATTTTTTTAGATTTCTTTTGGTTTTGTTTTTAACTAGTAAGGAAAATAATTTTTTATTTGAGTAAATGTTATTAATGCCTTTTAATGCACTTTAAAAGAGAGCCTCCTCTTCTCCAGGCTGAACAGACCAAGGGACCTCAGCTGCTCCTCACACAGCTTCCTTTAAGTAGGCTGTGATCATAAAAGTCACAGTCTCTGGAATATATGAATTATCCCTTAAACAGTTCGCTACTGACTGAGGCACTTCTAGCAGGAGGAGAATTAAACAGTTGTGCAGTCCCTTCTCAAGCAAAATTTCCAGCCAAATGTGTAAATGTAAGGCCCCAACAAAAAGACTTTACAGTTCATGTACTCCGTGTTGGATGCACAGAAGAAAAACCAATCAGATAGTCTCAAGAGGTCAAAACAACACAAAAGTTTACTGGCAAAACTTATAAAAATCAAGGAACTTCGGCAAAATATTTAGTACAATACCTAATCAACATAACACTCTTCTTCACAGCATAAATCTGGACCATGCAACATAGCAAACTTTAGTTTTGATGCTGTCACTCAAAATGTTCCAAGAGAAGGGAGTTAGAAGAAGAGAGAAAAACAGAAAATATACATAAAAACACACATATAGCTACCAGCTTCTAGGTTTCAGCAGTTTTCCAACAGAAACCCCAAGAAGAAGACAGGGTTAAGAAGCAGCTGGGTTCTCTCCTTTGCCTTAAATACCCAATGGCCTCTCTGGACCCTCCCTCCAGGTGGGACTTCTGGTCATTTGGCCACGCTGGGGCCAGGTTAGGGCAGAGTGGAGCACTGCCCCAGTGTGCCTGTGATTGGCAGTCCTGCCAGGCTGGGATATGGGCTCCAGGCGGGGTGTGGGATAGTTCACTGCTTCACCAGGGCAAGGCTGGCCCTGCCCTTCCCTCCCACAGAAGCACCCTAAAATACCAAGACAATCAATTCCTTCAGTCTCTGACAGTAACCTAACCTGATTTAGAACTATAGATTCAGCAGCATATACCTTATAAATCTAATAAAAATACACTGGCTAATGCATAATAGCCTATACAAATATGCTAACAAAATAGAACATTTGGTTTGTCATCTTAATTTCACTTCATTTTATGTGTTATTGTGTAAGAGAAAAATCCAGCTTGATCAACCTAAGAGGATTTTATGATGGAGTGACTGCATCAGTTGACAAAGGAAGAGCTACAGGTGCCGTTTATCTGGATTTCTGTCGAGCCTTTGACATGGGCCTCCATAACATCCGTCTCTCTGTATTGGGGAGAGATGGATTTGTTTGGTGGATGAGGAGTTGTTTAGACAGTTGCATCCAGAGGGTAGCAGACAATGGCTCAGAGTCCTGATGGACATCAGTGACAAGTGGTGTCCTCCCAGGGGTCCTTGGGACCAGTGGTGTTGTATGTCTTCTCCAGTGGCATAGACATTTAGACACAGAAATTTAATGTGTTCTCTGAAAATTTGCTGATGACACCAAGCTGGGTGGTGCTGTGGCCACACCTGAAGAACAGAATGTGATCTAGAGGAACCTTGACAAGCTTGAGAAGCGGGCCCTTGGGAACTCCATGAGGTTTAACAAAGCTAAGTGCAAGGGTGCTGGGTTCAGTGACCCCTGCTATCGGGCTGGGGGTGAATGGTCTGAGAGTGCTGTGGAGAAGGACTTGGGGGTGCTGGTGGTGGAAAGGGTTGACAAAAGCTGACAATGTGCACTCACAGGCCAGAAGGACAACTCTATCCTGGGCTACATCCAAAGCAGTGTGGCCAGCAGGGCAAGGGAGAGGATTCTGCTCCTCTGCTCTGGTTAGCCAGTACCTGGAGTGCTGTGTTCAGCTCTGGGGTCACCAGCAGAGGAAGGACATGGAGAAAGTCCAGAGGAGGCTGCCAAGTTGATTAGAAGGATAGTACACCACTCCTAGAAGAAAAGGAGAAAGGGCTGAGAGGATTGGGGTTGTTTGGACAGAAGAAGAGAAGGCTCTGGAAAGACCTTATTGCTGCCTTTCACTACTTAAGGAGGTATGTAATAAAGGTGGGGACAAACTTTTTAGCAGAACCTGTTGTGATATGAAAAGGGGTAATGTTTTTAAGCTGAAGGAGTGTTGATTTAGATTAGATATGAGAAAGAAGCTTTTTCACAATAATAGTGGTCAAGCACAGGAACAAGTCACTAAGAGAGGTGGTAGATTCCCCATCCCTGGAAACATTCAAGGTCAGCTTGGATGGAGCTCTGTGCAACCTAATCTAGTTGAAGATGTTCCTGCTCAGGTTAGGGAGTGGACTAGATGGTCTTTTAAAAGCCCTTTCCCACTCAAACTATTATATGAGTCTATAAACTTTAAAGTCTATAAACTGTAATTCTAGCATTGAAACAAAATAAAAATAGCCTAAGTCCTGGAAACAGTGACATAATATCATATTACATATTTCATGAGCAGAGCTGCAAATGAAACTGATTTATCTGCACTTGCGTTTGAAATGTGCATGCATTCTAGCAGATACCTGAAGTTAGGCAGAGTTATAGCTTGTTCACAGAGAGGAACATGGATAGTGCTGCCTTGTGTGTACAGATGTCTGCTTTTTTCTAATTTTCCTTTATTGACCAGTATTCAATACTGTGACAGAGTCATCAGTCTGTGCTGTTTATTTTTGATGTCACTCCTGTGTATTGATATGCAGGAAAACAGTCAATCCCACTGCAACCATTCGGAATTTCCACCTTTTCACCACAGTTTGAAGCAATTTGAAGTGGAATTTTCCATGTACCACTTAGAGTCCCTCTGGAAAATTATTTTTCCTTAAGACAGAACAAAAATTTGGTATTCTTTCTCTGAAGATAGAATAAATTAATACATAGATATTATGATAGTTTTTGCACTGTCTTCTGATTACTTCAAAGAACATTCAGGTTAATAGAAATGCCTTAAAATTTTCTCTATGGTTATAAGCAGCTGGATCATGTTTCCCATTCAAGATGTATTTTCAGTATGAAAAACTGATTTCATTCATTTTCTTTTTGTTTGGCCTGAACCAGTGTACTAAAAGTAAAAACGATGGCCTCATTCTGTTTTGGATTTTACTCAATACTGAGTCAAAACTTACAGAATTTAGGCAAGCCAATAATTCTACTCGAAGCAGAAGGATTTCTGCTCTCATATGAAACAATTAATTGGTTCTTATTGCACGATTTGAATAACAAAACAGTGTTAAAAGCAATTTATTTGGAAACAATATTGCTGGCTTTGCTTTGCTGTCATTTTGTGACATATCCTCTGTGCTGTACTCCAGAAGCCTAACAACCTTTTTTTATCTCATGTTTCTCTCTAAATATTCAAAAACATCCAACAGGAATGTTACAATAAGAATTTATGTGTTTTTCTGCATACACGCAGATTAGCTTAATTTCACAGATAAGGAAACACAGCAGGTAAGACTTGTCAGGGTTCACTATAGACATTAGTAAATGAGTCCAGATTGATACTATAGCACTGTTAGATTATAATTTTGTTAGTCAGAGAACTTAATTAGTAAGATATGCAAATATAAGCAAGATATCTGTTTACTTTTGGTGCATTAATAAAAAATATTTTGATAGTGACTAATCCCGGTAAAAAGTAATATTCAGAGGGGAAGAAAAGCAATGATTTTGTTGATTTGAGTATTACTATTACAGAGATGTAATTTCCCAATGCGTTTAGACCTAAAATGACTTGTAATTTCAATACCTATTACTGATACCTCTGATATAAATGAAGATTTCACTGCATTCTCTGCTATGACTTAATGTATATGTGACTTCACGGGTTGTTAAACTTTTACACCTATTGCAGAATTCAATTTGTTCAAAAATACAGGATAATACACAATTACAATGATGTTCCAAGTTTGAATTAGCATATTGCAGGCAGTAATGGCAACATGTTACCTGTGACTGAAGCTGAATTGAGATTAATACCTATGCTGCTTTTTCTTAGTACTATATAAAATTCCTAAAACAGCATTTGAGTACTGAAACCAAAGGGGTTTTCTAGCTTCCTTTTCAGCGACAGCTCTATACAACTTGAGGGGAAAAAAAAAAAAAAAATCTGCATGCATCTTTTTTAAGAAACAGATGTAGTTAATATTGGTGCCAGATTTTTTTTCACATAGAAAAATGCTGTTTAAAAGGAAATATTTTGTATTGAACTTATGGTTTATTTTCTGGTTATTTTTAACTCTCAGAACGTAATCACGTATGATGGTAATGAAGATTTTTATTACTCGATAGTGATTTAGTTTCATGGATTTAGCTTATGCTGTATGTTTCTGTGGCACAGAGGCATATCTCAAGCATACACTGAATCTGCTCTTAGCATAAAGTAATTTTTCAAGTTCATATTGCCTTCTCTGAACTGACTGGAAAATGCATTGTGGATCTCTGGCTCAGTAATTGATAGACACTATTAGGTCTTCCCTTCAGGAGGCTGCATCAAAACTTCCCCCTCGAGCAGTATTCTGACACCTGTGCTTTTATGTTTGACAATCTTGCTAAACAACAAATAATAAGTTTCATGCTATTTTTTAAGATCTGTTGTCTGTCTCATACATTTTTGAAATGCTGCAGTCTTTTAGAGGTGGAATGACTGTGAGCTAGAGTTCCTTCTAAGTTTTTTAGACTGTTTCTTGAGGTCGTGAATCCAGGTACCTGATGCTTCTTAATTATTAGTGAAATACAGCCATCATCTGCCACCTACGATACATTCAAATTATGAAATATTTGGTTAAAGCTGGGCATTGGATGAAGGGTAATTAGCAGATGAGTGTCCTTCACTTGGAAGCAGCTGAAGGACTAGAGGTTTTCTGAATGAGAAAGTTCATGCATTATTTGCTACTCAGGTAAGAAGCTTGGAATTGATACTAGCTACCTTATTAGTGTTTGAGGTTCAGAGAATGGTATTAGGAAATACACTTCTTTTCAACCATTGTATTTTTGCCATTGTCTAATCTAGACTATTTTCCCTGTGATTTTCAGGTTTGGTGACTTTAGTTTAATGACAGTACTATGGCAGATGATGCTCTGTGTTTCCTCTGTTGAGTATGAAAGTCTACTGAGAATGTGTCCCTGAATGTGAGTAAAAAAATCCAAACAAAAAAAAGCCTTCCAGCATATTCTGTCATTCCTTACTGTCATTTGCAGTTTCATACCTATCAGACAGCTATCATAAAAATACCAAGGCTGTTATTTCCAAGTGAAAATTGAACATAGAATCCTAATATATGAATTTTAGAATATTGTAATACATAACAAAGGTTAAAAAATAAAACACCAGGAACCTTTGATAATGTAAATTTATAAAATATAGTCTTCCAATTATTTAACTTATAAATTTATTGTTTTGGAATAAATTACAAAAGGTATTGTCCTTGTTAGGTGTCTAAATTAAATAGAAATTTGCATGTATCCAAGAATTCTTACTTTTCTCCGGATCATTATAGCACTTGTTTTCTAGTGGTTTAGAAATGAGAAATGGTAGTTTGAGCTCTGTATGGTACACTGTGATGCCATGCAGAAAGATTGTAACAGCCCTAACCCCAGCTGAGGTATGGGCTAAGTCCCGTAGAAGGAATATACTTAGGAGTAGTTTTGTGACTTTAAAATCTGTGGTGTTGTGTAGACAGAATGAGCTCATGGCTGCTCTTCTACTGGTTCACTGATAAACTCTGTCAGTACATGAAGATCCATGTGGCCAGACAGCCTTCCAGTCTCTCCAAGTACTGACTAGTCTCCAGTCAGTACCACGGGAGGATGAATGCTTGATAAATTCTGGCAGCTGAAGATGGACCTGAGAGCCTAGCTGCTAGTCTACCACCAACTTCCCAGATTTTCAAGCCTAATACACAGATTGCCATGGCTTATAAAACTTGTTTAGTAGCTAAATTTATGTCTTGCACAATTCTGTTGCCTGGTGCTTGTCCTGATCTCCCGTCTAATCTTTGCTTTTCTAGAATTTGGCACAGTGCATTGGCAGCACTTGCTGCATAGACCTTTGACTTTGTGGAATCAATTTGTTCCCCCTTTCCTGACCTTACTTGCCATGGCCATAGTAGCAGCTTCCCATGTCCATTTCTGAATCCATATTTTTGTAATTTTATGCCCTAATGGTATTAAAATTATGCATATGCTATTTAAAAAGTTATTTATTCTGTAACGTGTCCTTCTGTTTCTCCTGTTAAAATAGGATTGAGGAGACAAAATGTTCTAACAAATTTTAAAGAACACAAACCAGTAATTTCATTTCTGATTCAACAGTTCAGTCATAACCTCTCTCCATTTAAGGGGGAAAAAAAAAAAAAAAAAAGTCATAAACAATAGGTAGTTTAGATCAGGTCATCCCTAACAAGTGAGTGGCAGTATTTTCTTTATGTCACTATCATTCCTAAAACAGGCTTTGTTGGGTGGTACTCAGAAGAAGCCCCAAAATCTGCCTTATGGAAAAATACTTGCTTTTTCTAGAGATTGGTTGTTACTTTTGTGACAGAACTGAGGTTCTTTCTGTGACAGGGAGAAGTGATGACTAATCATGTGCCTTCAGGCTCAAATGAGAAAAGAATACCATGAAGTTAACGTTAACTTTTATGCTAATGAACGAGTTAGTATTTCCACTATAACCTAGGATAGCACTAGGTGCTTGGATCAAGTCCTACTAATGAACTATTTAGTCTCTATATGGTCATCCATACTCCGTCTTGATCCTGAATGTATGGGTTTTCTTGCTGCTTCCTCTGAAAATGAAGCCTGATATGACTCCAGAGTGTTTTAACCTTAGTGGGAGGGAAGTGAATCAGGAGTGACTGTCTTTGCAGTGTGCCCTTTGCTGACATACCTCTAAGCCAGACTGAAGCTGAAAGTAGGGATTCTCTTTCCATGACAGCTTCCCTTTAAAGCTGGGAGTAATAAAGAACAGAAATGTTGGAAAGTTGTCAGTAGCTAAGGCTGTCTGCTTTTGTACTACCTGTTCAAAGGGCAAAGAATAAATTCTTTAATTATTCTAATTAGGTAATTAGATTGTTCATATAACCTTTAACATGATTTCAGGAATTGGAAAATTGCTGTGGTCTCTTCCTAGTTCTGGTTTCTTAGTTTTCCTATGGTCACCTGGTTTCCCCACCCTTGCTCCTACCAGGGTCTCTCTCACGTCTGGGAATTATTGTCATAGATTCTTTGCATTTCTTCAGTCTATATATGCCTTTATTTTGCTGAAACTAGCCTAGGCTGAAAATAATTAGTCACTCAACTGACTCAATGAATCATTTACTGTACAAATCTGCCTCTCTAATAATTAAATGGGAATTGTGTTGCAGAAAAACAATCACAAATCTGCTTCCCAACCCCAACTTTCTCACGGAAAATGAAGCTGTACTTATTCTGTGTGACCACTATAAAAGACCTCATATGAAGCGGTATGAATCAGAGATCATCAAGCCCTGGTATTTCCAAGAACAAAGGATGCCTAAGTGTTAAAACTGGCAAAGTGTGATTCTTACACCAGAGGAGTAGTGAATCTGGAGTTGGGGGAGCTGATCTAAGTTGCATAACTGATAGAGAATGGGACCTATGCAGCTTCTTTGTAGAGACCTCCCAAAACAAGAAGCAGTGGGTGAAGTCTATGTTTACTGGATCTTCCAAGCTAACCCTTGGCAGTAAATTGATTTTCTTCGGCGCCACTTATTACTGTACCTTGTACATGCAATTCAGTCAGCTCAACGTTGTAGGAAGAATAACTAGGATTCCCATGCAAAACAATCTAGCCTAATGTGACCCGATAATTGTTTCTCTTTTCCACTTCTTGTGGAAATGTAAAGATTCATAGATGCTAATGAATTGCATCTCTCAAATCTCAGAAGTAGAAAGCAGTGCCACAGTTAATATTCTCATAAACTATATCATAGAGGTCATGATACTCTTTCTTCCAGCAACATCTTTATTATCAGATCAATTTTGTCTTTTACTTATTCAAAATGAATGTTACTATCTGTTACAGTTGTTGAGAAGAGCATGAAAGTATGAAAACGTGATTTCATTGTGCAATAAGGATGTCCAAGTGGAAACAAAAATGAGTTTCAGGCTTACAGTATTTCAGAATTTGCCACACATTGTTGACAGAAAGGAGGTAATGACCTCATATTTTTGGATGTCTAGAATGGCAATACTAAGTACTAAATTTGTAATGTTCATATTAGTTATTTGATATTCAGCATTAATTTATAAATGAACACATTGGGGCAGGAATAGCGTATTTGAGAATTTAACTTTTGAGTTTTAAGATCCAAACTAAGGAAAAATACAATGCACATATAATTACTGAAAGCCAGGAAGGGTAATATGAGTGAAAATTTGATCCTATAGGGTAAGAAAAATGATGATAGCCTGTGAAATACATGTAATGGAGAGGAGTAAAATGTTTAAAATGGGGAGACTAAGACGTATAACTTCATAAGTACAAAAATTTATACTGACTTACTAGTGTGCTGTATGATCATTGCTCCAATTTCAGAACATACAGACTCACAGTCTTGAATCAAAATTCACCATACTGATTTTTTTTTTTTTTTAATTATGAAAACAAAATTAAGTATCTATTACCATTGCACTGACCTCATCTGCAGCAGTTAGAATTCTACAGAAAAAGAACAAAGTAATTAAGAAAGAGAATTCTGGCTTTTAGCCTAGTCTAGTGGATCAAATCAGGTGGACAGGAAAGCTTATGACAGAAGTTAAGAGACCAAAGTCTGCCCTATAGATTTAGTAATAAATAAAATTTTGATCAGTGACACTGTTTTATACTCTACTTCAGTCATTAATTAATCAAGTTGTATGCACATATGGGAGGCTGTAGAAAAAAATAAGCAAGCAGTTTCTACTTCAGCATGAAGATAACAAACAGCTTTATATCTGCGTCTCCAAATCCAGAGGAAAGAAGATTACATTGTTCTCTTTTGGCAGGAGCTCTGACACAAATAAATGCCACTTGGCTGAAAATCAAGATGACATTGTGTGAGCTAACTGCTGAAACAACTGGACAGTAAGGTAGATATATTTCTGGGTCTTTCATCCAGGATGTATATCTGCCCTTAGCTGACTTAGGTCATTGCCTGTAAGGTTGACTGTAGCAGCTTCTTGAACATTAAGCTTCAAAAGCACCTTTCTCTGGTGCACACAGACTATTTCTTTTTGATGTTAAACTTCCATTGATGATTTGGTGAACTTGGCATGAATTATCTTCTAAAATCCCTCCAAAAACTTGTTAGTTTGGTGGCCAGGTTCTTCATACAGTTGCCTATTTCCAATAGGCATATAAAGCATTGTGGGGTTTTTTATTTTTTTTTTTTTAAATGTTGAAATTATTTATTAATTTATTTTTTATTCTCAAGTTTCCAGAAATATTCAGCGGAATAAAGTCATTATTAACCATCAATGTCCTAACCTGACCTTCATGAATCTCTTCAATATATTTTTCTGTGATCAGTGAAGACATCTGAATATATTTTGGCTGATGAAAAGTAAGAGTCTGGTAGGCTAGTTTTTTACTTGGAAAGAAAGCTTATATGATTAATCTTTGTCATTAATCAAGTATTTGAGCTTTCAGGACAGATTGTAAGACTCCCTCCACCAATGTAAGAAGACAGGTGTAGACAAGAAATATGTACTGTGACTACTCAAACAATTCTATTTGAATTTAATTACAGTAATATCCTTTTTTAATAATTTATTTCTTGTTTGTTGAGCTGGTAAACATCTATCAATGTGGACGGTCCTTCACTGAAAGAATTAAAAATAGCCAACAAATAAAATGAGTCAAAAAATTTCTTTGTACTAGACTTAGTACACTTGTTTGAAGTGAAGCTTGCATTCTTATGGGTAAGGTTTTGACCCAAGGAATTGTAGTACTGTGTCATTTAGATGTGGCAACAATATGTGGAAAACTTGGAATAAGAATTAAAATTAGTTGATGTGGAAAATTTGAAACAGAATTGAAGCAAGAGAGCTGGTCTTCAAGGGCTTCAGAGAAGAGATTTCCATGACAACAGAATACTCAGGTATGCAAATTAAGAAACAAAGCATCTTAGAAAATAATCAGGAAATACATCTCTGTTTCATAGAATAAAACCTGCACAATTAAGAAGCACTAGTTCTGTAGGAGCAATGGGCACAGAGAGCTGAGAAAGAAGGGCCGTTGCTGGCCAAATTCCCCTCTCACTTAAATCAATCCAATTCTTTTAATCATACAGCCGTAAGGATATATATGGAGAGAATACACCTCAAGATTTATAGTAATGTTGTGCTGTGAGAAGATCAAAAGCTTTAGACTGTCTTCAGCAGTCATCTATAAAGCAGCTAAAACAAACACTTTAATGATGAATATTCCACTGACCTCTTCATAAAACTGTTCTAATATTTGCCTACCTTAGAGGTCAGAATTTTTTCCCTAATTTTTGACTACTTTGCTGCTACCCAAGTGTCTTTCTTCTGCAGCACTGCCATTAGACATGGAGAACAATTGATCACTGTCTTCCTTGGAGCAACCATTTAAATGTGAAAGACTTCTATCATGTCCTGCAAGTTTTCATAATATTATATACAGGGATAAATGTAGAATGTAGGGGACTCTTATTATTATATGTATTGTGTTATGTAATCTCTGCATAAGCATTGTAGATCTTTTCCTGTGACTCATGCTGTATTATGAATTTGGTCTTCTATTCAAGAGCTTTACTTGTTAGCGAAAGGAAATCATATATATATGATTTATATTCATAGAGCTCTCTGTTATCACAGGCATCCCATCAGAGTTATCAAGCTTTGCCTTGAAACATTTATTTTGCCTTTCCTCCCATTCATTTTGGAAGGGCATTCCAGTACTTTAACTCTTAGCAACTTTCGTTAAATATACAACCTAAATTTATAGATTATACAATTTGTTCTGCCTCCCGCATTGACATTTAGCTGAAAGAGCGCTTTTATTCTTTCACTTTTTTTACCTGTCTGATGTATTTATATAGCAACCATATCCCTCTTGGACTTTTTTATATGAGGATGAACGATCTCTTTTGGTCTCCCCATATAGACTGGGCTCATTCAAAAAAGAATATCATTGCCGTTAAAGAGAGAATTTGGCCTTTATCCCTGTATTTAGATGTCCTAACAATAGATGAGATTACTATCTTTCCTT
This sequence comes from Hirundo rustica, assembly GCF_015227805.2. NCBI lineage: Eukaryota > Metazoa > Chordata > Aves > Passeriformes > Hirundinidae > Hirundo > Hirundo rustica. Next base: position 16,819,269 of record NC_053454.1, on the reverse strand, counting down.
ATATCCATCAATGAATCATTAGTGCCATAAATCTAGAGGAAATATCATAGGAACAGAATGCTTTAAAATATTCTGAAATTTTAAAATTTTGTATTACTAATTATTGTTTGATATTCTATGGATTGGCTGATGAATTAGCTAAGATTACCTGCACTTTTGTTCTTAAAGCCCTATCATCTGGAAACTCCGTGGATGTCGATTTAAAAATGGAAAATATGAAAAACTGTATTCAGTGAGATCCTGTCGCTGGCTGTACAGAGCACTACTGCTCTCTGATTTCACTAGCTGAACACAAAAGCCCTTTTCCTTTCTGCTTTACTCAGTTTTTCATGAGAAACGATGTGTGAGGTAAATAGGAAAGGGAAAGGGAAATGAAGGGGAGACAGAGAAGTGGAGGGGGAGAAGGATTTACTGGAGCAGAGTGCAGAATTACCTGATGAGAATGGAGGACGAAAAGCCATAGGAAGCCAACATACAGCTGAATATAAAACCGCCAGAAACTGTTGAGAAATTATTTTGCCATAAACTGGCTCAGTCTGAACAGTCTCCTACACCAGGGTCAGCTCAGGGGGTTTTGTTGCTGTTTTTTGTTTAGGTTTCTCTTTTTTCTGTCTCTTCTGAGGCTAAGACAGATAACTAAACAGGTTTTTCATATTAGATTGTAAAGTCTAAGTTCTACTTTATATAAAAAACTATAGATTTCCCCTAGAAGAACATAGGTTAGATGCAGTGAAATTACCCGGTATTTTTCTTCAACCTGTACTTGTCTAATGCATTGTTTTTCAGCTGTGTCTTCTGAAGTAGGCTACATTTCAGCAGCAGGTGAATTTGCTCCCAATATTCTTCTATTCTTAAAAACTACAAAGCTGTTTTTAAGGTAAAGTTGATGGAAATATAAAACCTTATATTGACTCAGGCTTACTAATGAGATAACTTTACTGACAGTCTAGTAATGACAACAAACAATTTGACAACAATTTAGATTAAATGATACAGAATATGCCAGGAAGTTTTCAAGCACTGCATAAAAATCGTGTTGAATGTTACACGTGGTTTTTTTTAAATATAACTTTGCCTTAGTTTGTAATGACTTTCTTCTAAAATATCTGCAGTGTGGCTATTATAAACCATGAATCCCAGTTGAAATGAGGTAAAAAAGCACAACAGTCTCATAAATCAAATCTCAAATGTCTAAATACTGGCATTTAGCAATGAAATCACTCCCATCACCTGCATCACACTGAAGTGAAGCCAGCAAAGAAGGATGCAAAAGTAGAAAAACAGAAAGAAAAGGAAAAAAAAAGAAAAAAAAAGAAAAAAAAAGAAAAAAAAAAAGGTGGATCTTAGGATCTTAGTTCTGAAGGAAGAGAAAGGTACTTATTTCCCACGGACACTGAAGGAAGGGTGAGCCCCTACCTCCCTGAGGTTTTTTAAATGCCGCAACAAAGCAATCAATCCATATCTTGACAGTTTGACATGTGGAAATAATATTAAATTTGGAATAAATAATGTTTTTATCTTCTTTTATAATGTTGCTAAATAATGTTTTTATCTTCTTTTTTTTGCTACCACATATGGATTCTGATATGTTACTCATTTTACAGTAAATCAAATTGCTTCCAATCCCCACAGAACTTATTACAAAATGTTATTATAAAAAAATTGACTTTCAAGGAAAAGAGGCTCTCACCTTTTCTTCTTACCTATTTAGTAACAAGTTCTAGCAATACTAAAAGCCAATTTTTGGCACGTTCAAGTGCTGGCCTTCATTGTTGCTTGATATTTATTTCTGTATAAAGATGAGGATACATGGTGTACAATGTTCCTTTGAAGAATTGTCCTTGTTAAGTTTAAATAGGCAGAAAAATCAGAATATTCAAGATGACTCTTTCTGAAACACCAATACTCTCTAAAACTAGACTGTGGTAGTAGGAAATCTCAAATAACGAAGCTCCACTGTTGTGGGGAAGTGTAGTTCGTTAGTACCATGTGCCACCTTTCCTACACCCACAATTTCATTTTGTATTTTGAATTCTGTGATATGTACCCTGTGCTGGGTCAACCCCTGCTAGAGCCAAGTATCTGCAGACCTGCTTGCTTACCCCCACACCTAGAGGGACAGGGGAGAAAATCACAAGAACTTGTGGGCGAAAAGAAATAGAGAAAAACCATTCAGCAGTTGTTGTCTTGGCCAAAATAGACTTGGACAGTTTAGCTTAATTTATTGACACTTGAATTACTTACTGACTTAGGCATTGCAAAGTAAAGAAGAAAAACATCTAATCAGAAAAGCTCTTTTTCCTCCTTTCCAGGTTCAAATTTACTCCAGTCACTTTTTTCATCTTTGTTTATACTGCCGTTAGTGAACACTCTCCTTTCAAGAGCTGCTCCTTCATTCTTACTTGTTTCCTCTGTTCTGCCCTGGGTCTATCCATGGGCAGCAAGATCTTTCACGGTGTGTGTCCTCCAGCATGGGTCCTCCATGTGACTCAGTTCCTTTGGGGGGGCTCCACTGTGGCTCACGTCCCGTTTCCTCTGACCTTGGCACTGCCTCTCTCATTCCCCCTTCCTCAGCACTGTGTGCCCTTCATTAAATGTATTTCCCGTGAGATGCCACTGAGCTGGCTGATGGGCTCAGCTGTGCCATGTGGTGGATCTGCTGGGGAATTGCCTGGAACCTGCTGCCTGGCACAGGGTAACCCCAGTCAGAGGGGCCAGCCTGCAGCCCCACCACCAACAACAGCGTGGCACTGACACCCAGAGCACACCCTGCAACAGGGGGACAGGGCACTCCCACGGGTGTCGGAGACTTCTCATTTTTGTCAAGTACTTTATCACAGGCACTAAATATTTGAGTATGGCCAAATTACTGTTCATGTTTTGTGATATAGAATACACATAAATTTTTCTCGGATACATTGTTACACTGAATGACTCAAAAGGAAGTTAAATAGACTTCTGAGAGCAAACTCTTAAAATGTATCATAGAGTGAAGAACAGTTTCTTTCTCATTTCTGAATTAAAAAAAAAAAAATTAGCAAAATGAGCTTTCATTACTTTTTTGGAGAAGGAAGAATGTTTTTCCTAGAAGTAAGTGACCGACTGATTTAGCTGTTGGGTTTCTTTTTTCCTTGTGAAAAACATTGTGAGTGACATGCAGTCACAAAATATAACCTAATGATGAATTCTTGTGGACATCAAGAAAACTCCCACCTGGAGAGCCATTCTCTAGCAGAGGAAGCACTGCCAAAATAAATGGCTTCTCTGGAGGCCTAGTATGTCCACAGACATGTTGGATATTTTGTGGCTTATATTTGTTCTATTCATTTTTTAAATGACGTATTATTCAGTTCCTTATTGCTAATACAATTTGGGTGGCTGAACTACTGTGTTAACTTTTTCAGATGCCCCAAGACCAGTGGGGGAGCAGAACAGACTTAAAGAGCTGAATATTTGGGCATTGCTGTACATTTTCTGGGTCTGAGCCTTTTCTCATCCACACAAAGTGGTAGAAAAAACCCCAAGTCCTCCCTGTTAGGAACATGCTACCACTAGAAATCCTGTTGGTAACTTTTTACTCACCAATGATTTGATTTTCTCTTTTGGAAGAAAATGCTTCCTCGATCATTATTTTAGCATCATGGTTTAACACTTAATTTTACCTATTGCATCTTTTAAACAGATGTGGAAATATGAACTTAATTTGGACACACTAAATCATAATTATGTTAAGCCTTTCCAATTAGTTTACATTTGAGGCAAACAGGAATATGCTGATTCAGATTCTAATTTAAAAATTAGACGGAAACTACATCAACTACTTCAAAAAGAAGAAATTGAAATTTTATCACGAGGGACTGGAAAAAATCTTCAGCTATACATGTAGCACTAAATACATGCTCAAGGTATTATTAGTGTTTAGGTCCCAAAGAAATATTTGAAATAAAAAATGAGGAAGAAAATAAGTCATTATATATTTTGAAAAGTAGAAACTAGAATGAAACTCTATATTTGTAGAAATACAATTATATGTTGAAATGTAATTAAATAGAAGGGATGAAATCACAGTTGATGTCAATTTTTACTGGATGTTATATAGAGCAGATACATGGGCTTGACATGCTAATTGGAGAAAACTTAATCAGGTTTGGTAAACAATAAATAATTTGCCCTTTAAAACAAATTTGGAAAAACACCACATTCTGACATGCGCATTTAGTTTTACATAGAATATCAAAATTACACAAGTTTTTCTAAGAGAAATTTAAATTATTATTAATTTTGTTCAAGAGAACAAAAAAGGGAAGAGTATGCAGGGGAAATTACTTGGATCTAGGCCCATCAAGAGGAACAGGAGACAAAGAGTAAGTGGATGGAAACAAGGAGATGAGATTGAGAGAAACATGCAGATTTATGGAGACAGCTCAGTTTATTTTTGCCACTTGTTTTTTCTTTGCCTCAGACACAACTCATCTTGGAGTTGACACACACCACCTTATCTGTAAAATCCTGGTAGGCACTTCTGGCATTTGTGTTTCATGTTGTGCTGTACACCTGTAATTCATTCTAAGACACAAGATGAATGTGTAGGTATGCTTGAAGCATTACTACCATTCCTGCCTTAGTTCAATCTGTTATGACCAGCTGCTCCCATATATTTAGAGTTTTTTTGTAACTTACAGGGTTCTGATTACAATGTTGGTGTAGAGCAAAGGGAAATGACAATTGCAAATCTGAATGTCCTCACTCTGAAAACCATATATATGTAATAACAAGGGCTCACTCTGAATTGTGATAGAGGTTAGCTTCAAAGTAAGCTCAAATCCTGATAATGAGATAAAATCCTGATCTCTGGTCTTACTCCTTTGGATTTCTTTGATAAGAAGAGCCATATCCTGGCTACTTGAGGATTCACCTTATAGAAGGGAAACATTTTGTGGGTATATGACAAATACAGTACTCTGAATCCTGTCTCTCCACAGTCTTACCTAAACCTCCATCAGTGAATGTATTTTTATCAAAAAATAACACTTGGCAAAAGCTACTCGACATTGTGTTGTTCTTGGCAAGCGTTATACTACACTGTGGTGTCTCTGTCCATTCAAGACTTCAATCATCCCATCATTTTGGGGTTGAAGCAGACGTAAATTTGTCACATGAAATAAAAGGAGATCTAAGTCCCTTCCTAAAGGATTAGTCGGCAATGTGGCATTGGAATTACTCCTTCATCTTTCAGCTCATAAGAATCTTAATAATACAAGGTTCAAGGAATAATATGAAATAAGATGTCAAAAATAAGGTGTTAGGTAGCTAAGCCTATAACCCTTATGTGCCTTGAAAAAAAATACTATAATTTTTTGAGGCTGAACACAATGAGAAGAACTGGGATTTCTGAAACAAGTCGTTATTCACGCAGGGATAGACGAAATCGTAAAGACTGAAAAATTAACTGTGTAAAATTGAACTGGGAGAACTATCATTATTGAAGCATTTTCTAATGGCATGTCATGTGTCATACATAGTAGGCTTTGATAAATTAGAAGGTGTCTTAAAATACCCTTTCCAATCCCTTCCAAAATATACCCTGGGGCTTAGGGAATGCTCCCAGCCTGACAGAGGTGTTCTAGGGGTTCAGCTGCGATGGGAGCTCCCCTGTGCCCAGCGACGGTCCCGGGCTAACAGGTGATGCGGGACCACCCGTGCGCGGCCGCACAGCGGAGCGGAGCGGGGGCGGCCCGGCCGTGCCGGACTCTGCCTCGGGGCTCTCGCCGCTCCCGAGCCGCTCCGGGGCGCGGGTGCCGGCTCAGCCCCGCGGCGGCAGCGGCCCCGGGGGAGCTCGGCGGGGCAGGCAGGCGAGCCCTAGCCCTCCCTGTCCCTGTCCCGGTCCCGGCAGGGAAGCGGCCGCGGTCGGGGTCGAGGCCCCGCGGGCGGGCGCCCCGAGCCCCGCGCCGAGCCCGCCCCGCGCCGCGCGGGTGGCGGGGGAGGCGCTGCCGCCGAGGCGGGGCCGCGCTCCCGCTCCCGCTCCCTCTCCGCTCCGCCGCTCCCGGCCCCGCTCCCGCTCCCGCTCCCATCCCGCTCCGCCGCGCCCGGCCCCGCTCCGCTCCGCCGCGCCCAGCCCCGCTCCGGCTCCCGCGGCCCCGGCGCGGCGGTGCTGCCGCGCTTTCCCGCCGCGGCTCCGGGCGCCTCCCGCCTGGCGGCATGGACGTGAGGAGAGTGGAGAGCATCTCGGCGCAGCTGGAGGAGGCCAGCTCCACAGGCGGTAGGACGCGGGCAGCGCGGGGACGCGAGGCTGCTCCGCGGGGTTGATTTAGGGTCTCGTCCTCTCTGCTTTGGGCAGCGAGTCTGGCAACTTGGCGTGGGGCGGGGAGGGGGAAGCTGCCTGCTCGCTTGCGAGGGGCGAACGCACCCGTGCAGTCGTGGGCAAATGTGTGTGTGTGTCTATGGGGACAGTAAGCAAACGCTAAATGCCTGGGATCTCGGGCTAAGGAGCGTTCAGGGCTTCGCGAATCCTGCCCTAAGATGCCTGCTCTGACCTAACTGGTACTTTTGCCTTTGCTGAAATGACTTGGGGCTGGGAATGAACCTCCAGGGCACATCCTCTCTAGTTACCAACTCCCAGGAGGTAATTTTGGTGAGGCTCCTTTACAGCTCCCTGCTTTGGCCTCCGCTGTACCTCTCTGATGCCTAAGTGGCAACTATTTGATGAGACCAGCTTCTGGTGAGCCAGGTTTGGTGCCTTTGTGTCTCGAATTGCAGTTACATTCACCTGAGAAAGGCTGCAGGATAACTTGCATTTTAGGGAGGAAAAAAGCATGCATTGCTATCTTCCACAGGGATTGTGACTCTTGGAGTTTTAAGAGTTTTTCCCCAGTTATTTAAAAATGAAGCGGCTTGGGTGCAGTGTGCGTAAGAGGACGTTGCTGAGAAAGGGGTTCAGCTCAAGCCAGCTGGATAAGCATTGGACAGTTAATGAAAAACTTTGCAAAACAGGCAGTTTTCTTAGAAAAGATGTTTCTTGCTGTGCAGCTAGATTTCTCATAAACTGTGATGCCAGTGTAGAACAATAGCCTTACCAACAAGTTGTTTGACAGCGCAGTCCCACTATTTGCTTGATTTCTAATGCTTCAGAATGCATCTTCTGCTTGCTAGAAGAGGTTCACAGCCGTGTGTTCCCTGATGGATTGTACCTGGTTTTTCTCTTTCCGCAATATTCCAGATTTTTTAATATTTTAGCGTGTGTAGGATACCAGATCATATGCGTTGGGGATAGGGAGCTTTTGTATTTGACTATGCTATCAGCTCAACTGTAAGTCCATCTTTGCAGCTCACTAAAGTTTTGGGAAAAACTGTGTAGTCATAACTATCCAACAAGGGACATGGCCACTAAAGTGGTGTTGTGATACTTCTCACTACATTTCAGATCCAAACCCCCCAAGTTATAATTTAGGCATTTCCCTCCAGCTACCGCTGTCAGCCTTCTGAACAAGCTAGTCTTTTAGAGGTCTGAAAGTCAAACTATTTTTCCATAGCACATACATCATCAATGACAAACCCCGAGCAGGCTCCTGGCTACCTGTGCAACCACCATGCAGGACTGTTCGGGCTAAACAAAACTGAGCTCGTGATTTAGGCACAGTGGATTTGCACAGCTGCTGTTGAGGAATTATTTGGTTTATGGATCATTAATGCAGGTATTGAAGCATAATGAGAGTTTAAAGCTTAATGGTTTTTTTACAGGTATAGTTCGCAGTAGCAGGAAAGTGTCTATGCAAAAATTGGGGAAATATTACCTGAATCCAAGTCATGCATGTAACAGGAAATCCAGATGATGTTTTTATGGAAATTGCCTTCAGTTGAGCTGTATATTAGATATGTTTTCTGTTTTGGTTCTCTTGATATGCGTGCGTAGTAGCCTTTAAAAATTAATGACAGCTTTAATTCACTTTAAGCTTGTAATGGTGAGAGGAAGTAAGATACACTTTTGCACTCTTTTGGAATACCAAGCAAAAACTGACTGAAACATGACTTACTGTGGGAAAAACATTTCTCAAAAATAGTTTTTATGCCAGAAGAAGAAAACAGTAAGATAAAAATTACAAAGCTGAAAGGAAATACCTCCTTTCTTTTGGAGAATGACACACGTTACTACACTGATATCAGCAGTGTGATGTGATGTGATGTGATGATGCTAACAAGTGTCTAGCTTCATTCCTCTGCGCTTTTTTTTTTATGTGAGAGAGCCCATTTATTTTCATCTTCCCACAGTTTAGGCCCTTTTTCATCTAAACTTTCCTTTACACTTTTCTCTTCTCTGTCTCCCTCCAGGCTCTTAAACATTCAACTCGTTTTCAGTGCCATCAGCATTTCTGAATGTCTCTTGTATTTTTAACAAGGAAGGTGTATTTTTTTCCTCATTAATTCTCTTCAAATAGAATCATAGCTTCAAACGTTAGTAATTTTTAAATCATTATGCATACAGTAGAGTTGTTACCGGGATTTGATGTTAGTGTATGAGAGTCAGAAATGAAACCAACAAAAGTGTGACTCTTCCTCAATTTCATTTTTCCAAGTGAAATGAAGCCCAAATAATGCACAGGCAGCTTGAATAATGAAAATTATTAATGAAAATGGCAACATTTTGTGCCTTTTAACAGGTAATGATTGCCTTAAGCTGATCTTTTCCTTACATTTAATCTTGAACCTTTCAGGGCATCTTCTGATTCAAAGGCATTCAAATTAGTATCAATTGAAGCACCACTGAGAGTTGTTGAAGTATGGGAATGTGTCCTCTGTGGAATACTGAGCCATTGTAGGGATGAACTGTTTCATCCCTCTGCCTCATGGAATTGTCTTTATTAATGTCTCATCTATCAGAAAGCTGAATTTGTGCTAGTCATAGCCAAAGATCTGCTGATGCTGGGTAAAGGCAGCATCTTGGCAAAATGAGAAGAGCAGAGGGAGATAATCCATAAAAGTTTGTGTGGGTAAGAACAAGTTTAATCCCAAAATGTCCTATGGGTTCAATATCTAGGACAAACATAAGCTGTTGGGAATACTAATACGAATAAGACATTATCACAGCCACTGATTGCTTTGCTTTAGGGTGTGATGAATTCAGAATGGGCATTGTGCTGACCAGTGTGACCATGATTATTCAAAACCCAGAAATATTTACAAAAGCCATGGTGTCATTTATGACAAGTTTTGAAGATTTTCAGTCATTAGACAAGGCAGTTGGAAATTATTCATGTTAGGAAAAATGCTGTAATTTCTACATTGTGGGCAGAAGGACCACAATGGACCAAATAGTATTATTAAGCAGTGTTTATGCAACTTTAAGTTTACTTAGAGTTAAATATTCTCTGCCATACCTCTGAGAGATCCTTGTGCACTAGTGCTCACTTTTGCTTTTAATGAATGACTTGCTGTTGTTGCTTGGGGCCTTCTTAGAGGACAAAGGAAATGGTGCTAAAAGGACAAAAAATTACATATTGAATAAGCTGAAAATAGGAATTTAGGAAAATGGATGCTAAGAAAAATCAAGAAAGTGATAAAAAAGATACTGGGAAACAATTACAGGGGGAAAAAAGAAGAGGTGGGAGGAGGGAAAAGAGGAAACAGATTTTGTTTCTCACACATTGGGATACAAAATCTAATATGTGTCAGTGGTATGTATTGTACCAATTTCTTTATATCCTAGTTGGTATTCATCTGACAGGATGAAAAGCAGGCAGTGACTTTCCAAGTGATTTGCACCAATATTCATATCAGCATGAAAGCTTTGGTTTGTCTGGGAGCTCCATCTGAAGAAAGTGCTGTCAGTGAAGAGTGAGCATCACTATTTTTACTAATGATCTGTTGTCTCCAAACACTCTTCATCATTGGACACTTTTAAGATTCAGATGGACAGGGTGCTGGACTATCTTGTCTAGACTGTGCTAGAAGTGCTGCTTCCAAATGCAAATGCTTTTTCTGTGAAATCTGCAAATGCACAAGGGAAGGAATAAATTCAATGGACTCATGATCTAATAAAGGATGTATATGTATAATGGACATGCAAGGAGTTACAAATATTTTCAGTGTAAAATATACATTCTACTCCTGCAGGGTGGAGGAAATAATTGACACTTGAGAGAACTGACTGGGGCATAAGCATCTGTATAAAGTTTGAGTTCTGCCTCCATCTCTGGTTCCTCTGTTCAATTAGTGTAAAGAAGTAATTATATGCAAAATTCTGTTGCAGTCATATTTGACATGAATGCTGAAAATACCCTGCCTTCCCATCAACATAAATTTTACATCATGTAAATATCAATTTTCAGAAAATACAGCTTAATCATAATTCTATCAAGATGACTACCTGTGCTCAGAGCGTTGATATATAAATAACTGAACATCTGGACATGTTTCAGGTATACTTGGCTTAGAGAACTTATGCTTTCCAGGTGTTTTTAGACATTTTAAAATATATGGAGGCAGATACAGTACCTAGCAGTAAGTGTAGCCATCAAAGAAGTAACTGGTGTGTGTCCTGGAAAGCTTTTAAAGTGTATCAGATAAGCACTTAGGACTTCTGCTTTGGGTTGGAGCTGAATATTTGATCCGTGCAGCATTCAGCTGTAATCTGTCCCATCTCAGCCTCTCAGTTTGCCATTGTGATTTATTCGGAATCTTTGGCACTTGGAAAAGAAAGTATCTAAAAATACAGCGCCTGATTGCTTCACTGTTTCATAGATATGTGCATTCCTGCCTGGCTCTCCTACTATCTTCTCCCCATCCCCCTCCCCAGTTCTGCTTGTCCTCTCTTTCTTTCAGGTACCAAAATAGACTGTTATTGAGCTCTTCCTTGCCATTTATTGTCTGCTGTGAGCAGAGGCTGTTGTGCCTATTTGGGATGAGGAAGAAAACATTAGCAAACATTTGTGGTCTTGGAAGTCAAGGACCCAAATCCATATTTCAGTAGTTGTAGTTAACACAGTCTGAACCAAGTGGGATACCCTTCTTTATCAAGATGCACTCTTCAATTAATGGGTATGGGCCTATTCTGGGACACGAGGAGTGCGGATACAAAACCTTCATTATTTGGAGCACGGTGTGGCCGTGCAGGTGGAGGTGGTTAATGGTTTGTCTCTATAATATTTGACCCGAACTGTAATGCGTGAATGCATCAAAAGTAAATGGACAATAGTTTGACATAGGCATTAGTCTTTTTGGTAGTAGTTGTCCTTTCAGAGTTGTTGTTGGTTTTTTTTTTTTTTTTTTTTTTTTTTTTTTTTTTTTTTTTTTTTTTGGCAAGGGGTTTGCTTTCTGTTGCTTTTATGGCTAAGTATTATTTGGCCCAGATTTCCCACTGAGTACACCAGGCAGAACATGAACAAGAATTGAAAGTGTATGGAATGTATGTGTTTTGGAGCCTATAGAACCATGGAAACCAATTATTTTGTGATGTTCTAAATTATCTAAATTACAATTTGTAAATGTATTATAGGAGTCTTAGGATCATATAGATAATGGTTTGATTTTTTTTTTTTTTTCCCCTCATAATTTTCCATTCTCATGCTCTACAGGAAAGGTAATTTCTGTGTTATCACCTTCATGCATGCAGCAGCAGAGGAGGTTGAGCTCTAGATTTACTTCTATGATTTTGAGAGATCTATAGACAGCAATAAACTGGCAGCAGTTTAAAATATGTGGTTGGGTTGAAATTATATTGAATCCATTCCCCTCTAAGAATAAACCCAAACACAGAATAAAAGCTGTATATCTGAGCTCATGTTGTGCTTTATTTCTGGCAGCCCAGCAGAGACTTAATGTGGTATTAAGAGGAGCTCTCTGTCAGAGGTCTGAAAATAAATATAGTGTTTCTCTTTTATATTCTTTTTTACCTCTAAACCAAATTTATTTAGAGATACACTTTATAGTTGTGATCCCCTGTTGTATGTTTATAATTTATATTGCAGTAACACAAACAGTGGTGTGAAAGTCATAGATGCTTATGTGTCCACTGGAGAAAGGAACTACAGGTGGAAAGCATGATAATAGAGAATTTTAAAATATAGATGCTTTGCCCTATTCAGAAAAATGATATATTTAAATGTTTGGATTTTGTTGTAGGAGATAATATCTTTATTTGTCTACCAGGTATTTTTCACCAGATAATGCATAATCCCCAAGCACAGTTAAATGCCCAGCACTACACAGCACATTATGCCCATATGCCACAAAGTTGCCAAGTGGTGACAGTGTAAAAAGAATTATTCCAACTCAGAATGTCCCAAGACATAGACTTCAAGGTGGTTGATCTGTATCATGCAGTCAGCAAGAAAGTCTTTGCTATTTTATTGACAGGTAAAAAGCCCCCCAGTTTTACTGATAAAGTTTTCTTGTTCTCACATTTTACCTCTCTGTATCTCCAGAAAGATATATTATGAATATTGATGTTATTAGGCTTTAGTAGAGAAATTCTTATTCTTATTTTTTGAATCAAATTTTTTGTTAATAATCCAGAAGGAACATTTAGGATTTATTAGAAAGGTAAACAGCAGCCATAAAATATGATGATAAAGACCAAGAAATGTCTTTTTTGTGTGTGGCTTTAGTGGTATCTGAGCAAGTGTACTCTGGGATCTGTTGTTCTGTTACCTTTAGACAGAGATAATTGAATCCCATTTATCTTAAAATCAGTAGGAGAAAAGTCCTTAAAGAGTAATCTGTTGAAGCAACGTAACAGATGTGTATCAAGGATATACAACCATAGATTTATGTTTTGCTTCATTGTGTGCTGGTAGCAACATGATAGGTGTTTCCTCAGATCACCATAGGTCTTGAGTTTTGACAGTGTAGCTGGTTCTGACCAGAGAATACCCAGATGGCCTTAATCATTTTGAATGTTGACTTCTATTCCAATACTCGGTAAGTGAATTGTATACTGCATAGCTTCTGGTTCAGTCTTTCTGTTCTGTTTATTATTTTCCATGTTGATTTATGGACATTTGAGGTTATTGTATTTTCTGATGTGACATTATAAAAAGTATCACCTTTTGTAATGCTATCAGTAAAAAAAGATAAATCTAGACTTTTTGTTCGAGGTGTTATGTGGTGGCAGCATCTACCTGCTGGCAACTGAAACAAGTATACATTAAAATTCATTGTTATTTTTAAAAACATGCTGTAATTGACATACACACATACTTAGGTGCTGCGCTGATTTCTGCACAGCCAGTCTACCAAGTCCAAGATGCCTAAGAAAAAATAAATAGATATGCAAGTTGTCAGAATGTGCACTATTATTACAGAGTATTCCATGCTCTTATTCTATTTTTTCAGAAAGTAGGTCTACTTTATATTCTGCATTGTTCTTTGATATTTGTGGTGGTGATGTGGTGATGAAGAGGGGTTTCCCTGTTTTTTTTTTGTTTGTTTTTATAAAAATGCCACATTGTGCTCTATCTTCCCAGCTTACCTTCCAGAACTGGGTAAATGAGAGAAGTACCTCTGCATCTAGAAACTATCTACTCACTGCATTGTTTGCTTCCAGCGTTCTCTGCTTGGTAGATGGGAAAGAGAAGGTCAAGAGCAGGATAGGTTTGGTAGACAGGTGATAGGTGTTGTCCTTTCTGCCTTCTTTTACCTGATGATGATGACAAACCTCTTTGCAGGAGATTGACACCTTCAACTCTCAAGCAATGGCTTCTGCTTCTACCTATTTGTCAGTTGGAAACACATATGAATCCCTCAGCTAAAGGAACACTTTCTGACCTTTTTTGCATAATCTTTTTCCTCAAAGGGATGTTATTTTTAGGTTACACGCTTCTTTCTTGGTTGGTTGATTGGCAGTCAAAGGAGAGGAGAGTAGGTGATGCATCCACTGGAACTGGTGGTCTCTAATGCGTGCTTTATAAAACAGAATTCTGATAGACTGGAGGAAAAATAGCAGGTGGAGGTTAAAGGGAAGAGGAGACAGACATGGCTGAGGGTATAGTGACATAGCTCTTTACATGGCACACCAGCTGTAAAGTTTCTCCCAGTACCCTACATCTACTAAAAAATAGGAACCAGCAGGACCTAAAATTAGACAGACTTAATATACCTTGCTTAATTGCTTAACTTTCAGGGTTGAACAGTATTTAGACATTATTTTGACTCATGAAAAAGTTTGTGTCAGCTACAACTTTTGTGTCCATTCAGCTAATTTTCTAATACTAAAATAGAATAAACCAATTCTGTGTTTCAATATAGACTTATAAAGATCTCTTCCTGTATCTAAAGTCTTTGAGCCACCTCAGACTTCTTGAGAATCAGTAACTTTTTTTGTTCCTGAGAGATGGGAGGTGTTCAGCTGAAATCCCACGTTGTACTAAAAAACCAAATATCTATTCATAATTCAGCTGTACGTTTTACTTTGCCGCAGTTTAAAAACAACTGCCTATACTTAAAAATGCAAAAGTAAGAATATTCTGACCTGTTTAGCTAGTAAAACTATCTAAAAGATGTCAGTAAATTTCTAATGTCTTATTAAGCAGTGTTTTATCAGCAGTCACTTTAATCAACAGCACTTAAATTACTGCTAGGCTGACAATCTGTTAGGACTTTTTCAATTAAAGAATTCCGAAGAAAGAAGAAGACTTTTTTGGTGTATTTTTCTTTTCCTTAAAGAACCCAAAACATTAATAGGGTGTTTTCATGTTAAACCTTCTCACAAAGGATACGTACAGAAATGCTGTTAGTTAAAAGACTAATTCCTGCATGAAAATGAACAAGAAAAAGTTGATGGCATTATCAAACCAATATATGTTAAGTGGCAGTGCACAATGCTGACTGTGGTGATGGTTTACTTTCCATTCTGCGGGTGTAGTGTTAGAATAAATGAGTATGCAGTAGTGAACACAGTTCATTAGGTATTCTTGTTGCAGTAACACAGAATGTTTTGTGTTCCGACAAGGGTGTGTATTGATTAAATGCACCTTTACACTTAAACAATTACATAGATCTTCTGGATCCATCAGTGCCTGTTTCATTATGATTGAAAGCCTGATCCTGCAGCAGTTGCAGTTCAGCACAGTGTTTGTAACTGAGGCTCATCCTGTTATACTTAAACAATACACCTTATAATGCTAATACAATCTTATCATGCTAATATAATGCAAAAGAATACAATAATATGAGACGCAAGTAGAGATGTCAAAAGAGAGCCTGTTTACCTATTCAAAATAATGGAGAGTATTTCTAATCCAAATCACCAAATCTGCAACTTTTAGGAGTCAGTTAATTATTTGCTGTCTGGGAAACAAACCTTCCTCAAGGAATGCTGAGATTTTTGTGTAATATCTTCAGTTGAGAAACTTTTATTATAAGAAAAAAGTCCTACCACTGACAGAGTTGTGACTTTTCTGGCTGAGGACAAAATAAATAGAAATAAACTCAGTCAAGTTTGCATGTTTACATTTGTCTCTGAACGCTAGGCACAGTGACTAACCAGGCTGACTGCATACAGCTGTGTGTAATCCATACAGCCTGCCCAGGGCATAAGCCTGACACAAAATCCAGCTCAAAAATTCTATTACATTGGATTTCATTTGTACTTTTGAGATAAAAGCAATAAAAACCCATGGAATCACAGAAAAATATTTTGGAGGAGAAGTTGAGAGGTCTTCTTATTTCTCATTATTCCCCAAGACAGGATCAAATATTCATATTCTGGTTCAGATGGCTTTTTGCTCAAGGTACTAAAAATTCACAACTACTGGGTGCTTTATGACATTGCTGGTTAATTTATTCCAGAATTTATCTTTCCTGATATAAGGATTTCCTGTTTCCTAGTCCTAAAGTAAATCTTCTTACATTTAAAGCTTGGTACCCAAAATGTTTTGGGTGATTTTATAGTCCTGAGTTGGACAAAAACTTTCTTTGGTATGTCTTAGATTTTTGTCTTGTTTATAGTTTGAAGTCTGAACTGTTGTCCCTTCCACAGAAGCCTTCCACCTGTCCTCAGCCTGTGATTTAACATGTTTGGCAGTGGCAGACTTCCCAGACAACTTCCCAGTTGTCACCTAAATAGTTTTTCTCCATTCTGTTTTAACAAGATAGATAATTTCTCTGGAAGTTTACTTGACAGGTTCTAAATTAACCTTTAAAAATGATAACTAGTTTTTGAATGTTGCTTTTTATCTTCTACTTGCCAGTTTGTTGGAAGCTTACTGACTACAGTGCTTGAAATTGGAAAATTAAAAGTAAGGTAAAGATTTCAACTTACATGCCTGTCACAAAGGAGGGATTTAAACAGCCTGCCCCTGTTGATGGTAATTCTTCTCATCCTACAAGACCTCTGTAGGTTACTGCTTCCATGGAGATGAGACCAGCTGCTCTGAGTTTGTGCAGGGATTAAGTTATGCCCTTGCAGTGCACAACTCTGTATGAATCAGTTCTCAAGAATTTGGGATGAGGTAGGAATCATTGTCTTGCAAGAAATAACAACCATCAACTTTCCTTCATCTTTATGGGAAGCTTGATGGAAGGTTGTGTGGATTCTCAAGGGCCTCCAGAACTTGTCTCTTTTATTATCTGAACAGATATTCCAAATAAATAAAGAAGCACAGCTTTAACTTGAACTGCTTTCCAGCTATTTATTGCATTTGGATCTTCAGAAAGAAAACTTTGTCAGTGACCCTTTTATGAACTCTGTCTTTTCTAAGAATATTTTATCTCTTGAACATTTGATACGTAGCATGAACTTAGTTCTTTCTTCCATAAATAAAAACTGAAGACAGTTACTTTAAACAATTTTTTAACATGAAAAGTCAATGTCACAGGCAATAGCAAAGCTTTTGAAGTTTCAAGCATTTCTTATTCAGATTATTTTTATCAGTGCTGTGCCATCTCACATTGATAAGATGCTTTTATGAGTGTCTTTACTAAATGCTATTATTATGATAAAATAGGGTGTGCTCGTTCCTCTCTCATTTTTCAAGGCTCATGTACCTAGGAGGCTTTAATCAAGAAGATGTCATATATTTTAACTTTTATACCAGCTTAAGCTTTTCTAGTTATGCTTTTTGGTGTGCATACTCCAAAAGTATTTAACCTTTGTCCACTGCCTGATTAAAACCACCATTAGAATGGCACTTGCATACAAATGACCGTAGAGAATTTATTATCTGTCTTTCCCAGATTCATTTTTATAGTCTGATAGATTAGGGATCTGGTTATTTAAGCTTGTAGCTCCAGGAGAGTTGCGTGATAGCTGGTCTGTGGATGTTAATAAATTAAACTGTGTGTTTGACTTCAGTTGTGAGATGTGATAAAGAGCCCAGGCAGAGGCTTTTATCAGGCAGTCCTCTGGAGGCAGGGAGCTGGTGCACTGGCTTTATACCAATCAGCATTCCTTGCTTTGGCTTTGCTGGGAAAATGTTACGCTTGATTTTTATATGATTATATAACATCATCTTCTTTTCTGTCTACTTTGGGAACTTCACAGTGTTTTGATCGACAGATACTTTGTTAACACCCATCACAACTAATCTATTTTATACATTGTGTGCCTTTGTCTTCACATCATTTATTCTCCCTCTGAATTTTATGTTAAATGTTCTATAAATATATCATTCTAGCACTGCCCTTTTCCTTCAGAACAATTTTGTTAGACAGTTGACCTTACCTGGAAATAAAGTGTGCAGTGAGTTCTATTTGTTGTGTCTGTTTCTGTATAACTTTTTATTTGTCTACTCATTAGTCTTTTATGACACTATTAAGCCAGTAATATAGCTTCGGTAGTACTATGATGGAGAGAACTATGTTATACTTGGATGACAGGATCACAGTGCTTTTTGATCGGAATTGTCACACCACCTGAAATTACTGGACACTTCCTGAAGTCTTGATGAATAATTTGTACGTAACAGAGAAACGAAATTGAGAAGTCTTGTGGGAAAAATTGTTACTTTGACAGTCTAGCATTTGGGCTATGCCTGTATATGGGAAACAGTAGCTCAGTATAACAGGAGGAAATTGGGTGATTGAGTAATAATGAGTAAGAATTTTTACAGAGTTCTATAAGTGACCGAGAGACATGGACTCAGACCAGCAGGGAATCTGAGTCGTTTATTCAAAAGAAACAAGCTGGTTTTATACACTTTTCAAGGCACAGTATTTCCTTACATGGTAATTCTCTCTACATGACCTATCCCACGCTGACACGTCAGCAACACGCGTTTTAAATGCCCTTCTGTGGGGTGGTCACATGCTGTTCACATCTGTCAGCTTCTGGCAGGCTTCTCTCTGTAGGGCACCTCCTCCCCCAAGGTCAGGCAGAGACAAGCCTGTCTGTGCCCCTCTGTGCCCTTCTGTGCTGCTGTGTGCTCCTTTGTGCCACCCTGTGCCCCTCTGTGTCACGGTGCGCTCCTTTGGCTGCCATGCGCTTCTGTAGGCACGTCCCACAGCCTGCAGCCCAAGTCCATCCCATCTCTTCTTACAGAGTTCCACTTCAGACGAATGCTAATCTAGTTCAATTGACTAAATGCCTGCTAATATTTGTAGTGCATTAAGTGAGTTTCTAGACCACATCTTCCCATGTAGTTTCACATAAAATAATCTGTGTATTCCATGATGTGAAGCATTAGGTGACTTGTGAAAGCACATTCCTGATCTGAATGGAAAGGGTCCACGTCACACAGCACTCTGGGAGCTTTTCCATTCTCTGGGGCCCAGAATATTGTTTGAATATTTTTGTCTCTTTGGCAGAATTCAAGTACAATACTTTCTATTTCAGGGAATACTTAGGGAATCATGCTAATATTGTAGGGTGGTTTTTTTTTTTTTTTTTTCCCTCCAAGATTAGGCCTACTTTTTTTGGATTTTACTATATTAATACCCCCAAAATTGTGTCTTTTTAGGACCAAGTTTTCTGGGAGAGATTTTCTTAACATCTAATCACCATTGTTGAACATCAGCATCATTATGCAGAAGCTGCTTCTCATTTTCTGATAGAGAATGATTTCTGATAGCGCTTTTGCTATCACTTGCTTGATTGACAATTTGCAATTAATTTTTATTGTGTGTATTCAGGCTGCTCATTTAGTTGTGACTGGAACAGCACATGTGCAGAACATATTACAGAACTGCCATCAGTGAGATGCTTTCTTCAATAGGAAAATGTATAACTGTGTCAAAAACAAACATAATAGAGTTTAAATGCAGGATACATGTAGGCTTAGAGTTTCAGTGCTGGACTTGGCAAATACACCATCTTACACTGACTGTTTGCAGACCGTTCTGCAACTGGATGCAACATATCCTGGTAACTTCTTCTAATTTCTGTTTTTCAGGATGCTGTTGCTTGTCCAGAGAGAATATAAAAGATCAGTAAAAACTGAGAAAGAAAATTAAGTCAATAGCACTGCAAAGAGTATAACCCTGCATGAAGGTTGGCTATTTTTATAAATAACATTAGTTTGTTGTGGTACTACGGTTGGAACTTTTAGAATAGGGGTCCAAAGTACAGCTTGTTGAATGTTTCAAGACTGTTTTCAAGTACTTTTAGAGTTTGAACATATGCATTGGTTAGGGTTTTCCTTGCACACCCTGGCTTTGAAATCTAGTATTAGCACTGTTTACTATAGAAGTAGCCACAAAGCCAAATTATTTTATATATGTCAAATTTTCATGCTGAATACCTACACCTCACAGTTTCTTTCTATGTTAAGGAATCAAATTTATATTCAGAGTGATTATACTTCTTTTAAGTGTTATTAAATTGCTTCTAAATCAAATCATTTCAAAGATGATACAACTTCCAGATTTATTCTTAGCTCATGTGAGTACCTTCTCAGCTTACTGCAAAAAATGTTTTGAAATCGCAAATACATCCATATTCAATTAACTTATGAAAAATCACACAGGCTTATTTTTTCCCAGAATTTGGTAATGGAAAGGCTTTCCATAATGGAAGCTGAAAATAGAAGTTATTAATGGTAATTTCTTGAAGTTTGAAAATGACTGAAAGTTTCTATTCAGCACTGGTGAGGCAACACCAGGAGGAAGTCCTGTGTCCAGTTCTGGGCTCACCAGTACAAAGGACACGTGGGCAGAGTGGAGAGAATCCACCAAAGGTCCATAAAGGTGATGAATGGACTGGAGCATTTGTCCCGTGAGAAAAGGCCTGGGACTGTTTGCCTCGAGAAAAGAATGCTCAGGGAAAATGTAAATGAATACCTGAGGGGAGGGAACAAAGAGGGTGAAGCTCTTTTCAGCAGTGGCCAGTGACAAGAGCAGAGCCAATGGGCACAAACTGAAGCACAAGGGTTTTTTTTCTGGACATGAGGAATGGGGGAGTGACCAAGCACTGGGCACAGGTTACCCATGGAGGTTGTACAATCTCCCTCCTTGGAGATATTCCAAAGTCATCTTCAGATGGTCCTGAGCAAACCTGCTTTAGGTAGCCCTTCTTGAATAGGGAAGGTGAGACCAGATGACCTCTGAAGGTACCTCCCACCTCAACTACTATGTGATGTTGGGACTTGAAATGGACACCACTTTTTTTTAAAGAGTACATTAATTGTAAATAAATTTCTCAGGATACTTGTATACAATTTTCTTTGTATTTTTGCTTACATTTCTATCCAGAGTTTTGTATATAAAAGTTATTACAGGGATGGTTCTCACTGAAGAGAAAACTGATTGAATATTTTTAAGCAAACAGCAGGGAAGACTGTAGTTGCATATGAAAGAATGGTTCTGCAGTGTAAGATGCACTTAACCAGTAGTTCATGGGTTGGAAATAATGTTCAGAGGTCAGATGTTTAGAGTGAAGTAATTCAGTTCTCAGAGCACTGCATGGACACACCAAATCCCCCAGTTTTCTTTAATTTGTACTCCAACATATAAGCACTCAAGCATTTCATATTATTGACATGATCCATCTGAAACTAATCTTTGAGAATGGACTGTTGTGTCAATATAATTTTCTTTTCTGTTAAGACTCCTGCTAGTTTTGTATGCTTTAAATTAGGGACTGTTTCTTCTGCCATTTCTCTAGAACATTCCTCTAGATCTGTCTGTTCAACCTTGTTGGTCATCTGTTCTCATGAAGAGCCTTCAGAGAGCATTAATAGCTGGAAATTCGAGCTATTACTGTAAAAATGTTGGATCTGTATACACATGCACATAGAGCATGAACAGAATCAAAAATAATTGAATTTTCTGTTTCATTGTGTTGGTATGTATGGTACTTGATAGTGTTTTATATCTATCTGTATCTATATCTGTAAAAGAACTGAGAGGAAAAATAAAAATACTGGTATGGGGTAAAATAAAGATAATGGGGTTTTGCAGAACATTTCCAAACCTGAGACTCAGATGTGTACTAGGGTGTCATTTTTTCTCAGTGAAAATGTAAACTAGGTTAGGGGTTCTGGAGTTCTTTCATTTTTTTTTTTACTTTAAGTAATTTTGAAATTTCTTATGTGTTATAGCCCACAGCAGCAGCATCTAGAAATTACATAATGACCCACTTAAGAAATGCAGTTAGAGCAGATGCTGTAAGACTGTGCATTCACTCACATAGAGAAGATGTCTGCAGTCAAGTCTAAGAATTTTGCAGTTACCTGTTGAGAACAAGCAGTTGCTGAGCTGAGCTTAGGTCAGTATTAGCCTATTTTATAGAGAAAAAATTTTGGTGATTTTATCATAGTACAAACCAGAACATTTTACTCTTCATCTGTGGGAGAACAGAGAGAGAGAGTGCTGAAGGCACTCTTGCCCCTAATGTCTTGCAGCTGTGTTAATTACCAAAGAGTGGGAACAGCCTTGCCCTCACAGCTATGGGTGATAAAAGAGTGAGTTAGATGGTGGAGTGGTCAGTCAGTTGGAGTCAGTTGGAGTCTACTGGTCATGCTGTGAGGGGGAAGGGACAGGAAGCAGTGAGGTAGAAATGCAGAGAGAAAGAGCCAGAGCTGTGTGGAGCGACTCATGGAACTGCAACATAGCAAAGGTATGAAAGACTTGTAAATAGCAAGGTACTGATGCTTGATGCCCTCTGAAGTTTCTAAAGGAGCACTCTTGATTGCGATGGCCATCCTGATGACAGCATTCATCTTTCACCCTTGAAAATACAGGACATTTTCACCTAACCTGAGTTTTTGTCTGTAATGTCAGGTGGGATACTGATATCACAATTATAGTGTTTTGGTGGTTTTTTTGTTTGTTTGTTTGTTTGTTTTTAATGCTGATGGAAAAATGAGCCTTTAGTTCTTACACTTTATTAATAAAAGCTATTGTTAATGAAAAACATGTTAAAATGCTTGAGGTAAAAGCATGAGCTGAAATTTTTGTGCTTTTCAGAACTCTTCTGGTTAAACAAGAATGGTCCTTCATAGTGCATCATCATTCTTAAAACACAGTATCAGCTTAACCTGCTTTACAAGTGCTTGTTACATGGCTAAAATTAAGCAAAAAAGCCCCAACACAAACAACCCCCCCAAACTTTTAAACCTTTAAAAAGAGTTTTAGTCTAAAATTTTGATTATGAGATTATGTTTCTTGTTGAAAGTGCACATAGGAAAATTACTCATTAGCTTTTACAAACTCTAAGGAGTTTAAAAGCAGTTGAACACTCCGAGATAGGACTGATGCGTACATAAGCTAACACTTCTGAAGACAAGAGAGACTTCAATGAATGTCTTCATTCTATGTGTCTTGTACAAAAGATTCCAGTGGGCCATTTGGTGAAAGTATCTTTCTGTGCTGAAAATATAATCTTACACGTTGTCAGTATTATACCAGTTATTTTAGTAAAGAGAAGACATATATTCATTCAGTCAGTTCAATCAACAGTTTACTTATTATTCTCCTCCACATTTTTCAAAGTGAAAATAAAACCCAAATCCTTAACTTTCAAAAACGAAAATTGGAATTTCCATATAATAAAACATGGCTGTACATGTACCTCAAGTAAACCACTAAATGTTAAAAGAATTAAAACCACATAAAGAACTTTTAGGAAACACTACAGCTACTATCCTTGAGCTTTTTAGTACATTCCCTTAACCTATACTAGATCTGCAAATCTGATACTACCTTATGGCCAAAAAAGTTGGACTAAATTGACCACAATAAGTATCCATTTGGTTTTGGTTTGCTTTTCTTTTTTAGACATGAATTAAGCTCAAAATTCTTTCTCTTTTTCACTGATTTTTTTGTTTTGTTTTTGAACATAAGAACTGCATAATTATATTCATGAACTATATTCATGTTCAGACCCTTCCATGCTAGGAGAGGAATTGACATTTACTGACCAAACCTCCCACAGTCTATCACAAAACAGCTTCTCCCCAAGCTGGCAAGCCCCTGGTTCTCGGAATGTGCTGTATTTGCAGCAGAGAGCTCTGTGGTGCTGCTTGGTGAAGTCTCAAGAGATGTATGGCCAAGGATGGAGAAAGTGGTACTAGTATTTTCCAGGGAGTAATGCAATTGCCTGGGAGCACTGTCACATTCAAACTCACAAAGTCGTAAGTAAAGAGCACTGAGACCCAAGCTGAGTAAAATGATTTGTTTCTGGAAAACTCTACTGACTGCCACAAAGTGGTAGAGTGGACTTTTGGAACTCCTTTATTATTAACACCTGCATCTACGTCTATTGATGATATAGAGTCATCCATTGGAGAGGTAAGTCACAAAATGCAACTGAACTTATGCTTGAAAATTAAAGATAGTAAAAGTATTTTTGATTAGGAGAGAACCTTGCTCAGCTTCTTCAAGCTCCATGACATGATCATCACTGTTGAAGATGGTAATCCATGCTGTAGATTGCAAGAAAAAGGTATTCAGAAGAGCCTGGTTATATTGGTTTGCTGCCTTTTACCAAGTTAATGTAGAACCCCTTCAGGACCATGGCTTCTGCATTCAGCAAGTACGATGACTGTTAATAGTACCTTGGGGCAACCTAGGGATATGTGAAACTTTAATTAAAGCTAGTGCTAACTGCTGTACGTAGGCATCACCTTTAGAAAATAAAATCACTTAGGTTCAGTTATAAAGCTCTGGAATTAGTGAGCTGACAGTGATTTTAAGGGGAGAATTAGTGGTTTTTCTTCATTGTTTCTTCTGTCTTTCAGTCAAGTTTATCTTTTCAGATTGGGACATAGATAGTACTGAAAATTGATAGCATACTTTTTTTTATTTTTGAACATTCTGTTTATTAAAGTTGGAGTTAATTACTAATTACTTTAATGTGAATGATAGAAGGCTCAGATATGATCCTGTGATGAATCTAGGAAAGGATTCTCATAACTAGTATTAGGGGAAGCACCTACATTTTGAGTTGTTTTTATTGAAGAGCCACTTCTTGTGGTTTTATGTGATTATTTTATGAAAGCTCTTTTATCTTTTGAGTGCTCTAAACATAAACACTTGCTTAAACCACATTTGATACTTCGAACTTCTGAAACAATGGATAATTTTCATGTTTTTCCTTTCTGTACATTTGAATATGTCTGAAGATACATTGTGTCATGTAGTAGTATTAGATCTGTATTCAAACAGAAAATGGAAAAATGAATGTGTGAAAAGAAAGAGGCAGAGAGATTGTGTCTATCTTTCCATTGTTGCCACTGCTTTTTTGATCATAAGTGGTAATCATGACTAGATATCTTTATGACTTTGTCTTTAAAATGTATGATGCTGCTGTTTATTTATGCTGTGCCTGTAGTTCCCTTTAACATAAAACGAGGAACCACCCAGCAAGAGGATGGGTTTGATGCTGCACAGTCCTTGCATAGTGGGGTATTAAAACCACCTGCCTGCCTGGTTTATGCTTCTGTTCAATCAGCCTAAGACCTTTCTTTCCACAAGCTGGCAAAGTTTACTTTTCTGTAAGTAATAAAGACTGCTGTTCAGCATGTGTTACGGAATAACCTAGGTGCTTTGCTGTTCTATTCAAATTATAATTCAACCTTTCACGAAACCAGTCCAATATTGATGTTAGGTCCTCCCCTTACAGATTGTCTATTCATAGAGTTCTTACGGATTCCTGTAAGAATTCTACACCCTTGAGGACTTGCAAACATAGACTTACTAAAGCTGTTTGCGATTTAGCAAATTCTAATGAAGCAAGTTAGATTGACTCATGTTCAATGGCATTAACTTCCCTTGATGATTAATTCAATTTTTGGAGACATTTTTCTTCCTATTCTTAATGTCAGTAATTTACTTAAACAGCAAGAAGAAAAGGAAAAAAAAATCTGTAGGCATTGGAAGGGAGAGTAGTATTCTGAAGTAGTTTGCTTCTCTCTGTGGAAATCTTCAAGTATAATTGCTCTTTTTTGCTGACATCAAATTTCAAGGGCTCTGCAGAGAATAACAGTTGTTCTAAAATACAATTGAACTGTTCAAAGTGCACTACAGGGTCCTAAACTCTTCTGTGAGTTGTCCCTCTATAAAAGGAAGATGGAGACTAAATTCTGAGATTATTAGCTATTTTGTAAGATGAATTTCAAATGAAATAAAGATTGTGCTGACAAGAGCAACAAAAGAGTTCGGTTTTTTTTTTGTTTTTTTATTATTGAGACCTGCAGAGGCACTTCTTACAATTATATGAGGTTTTGGCAAATGTGGTGTACAGTGAAATGTTCTTTGCCATGTATACTAAAGGTTTTCAGACTGGATAATGATAATAGAAGGAAGAAATAAATTACCATTTTTTTTCCTAGTCAAATCACAGCTTTATGAATAATTTACCTAACTCTAATCTCATCTAGTTATTTTTAATTTAATGAGAAAAACCTTCCACGTACCTTCCTATTTTACCTCTTATGAAATGCTTGTGACAATTTGAAAACCATCCATTCACAACACATAGTTTTATTTTATTTGGCCCATTATTATTTTTATAGTCATGACAGGTTCAGCCTTCTGTATAAAGGAATTGGGGTTTCTTTAACAACTTTTGGGGATAGAAAATTGCCACTAATATCAACCTCTTATTTGTACATGACCGCCATTCCTTGGCCTGCTTCTTTTAAAATCTCAGAAGAATATTAAATATGTACGTTACATGAAGGAAGAACTATTTTGAAATTTCATAGAAGTAAGAGAAGGCCATAACTGACATAATTTTCTGATTAAACTGCAATACACTGTTTTGGATGGAATACTAAAATAATCTGATGTTTTTCCTTTGCTTGCGTGTGTTTTGGACACAACAAAGCAAAAATATTCTCCCCAGTTCATACAGATCACTGACAAACACCGCAGTTTAGGAGAACTATAAATGTGTTAACAGAGCTCTGACAATGTCGAGTTTTTTTGAAGTGATGCTAATTACACTACTAAGAAGATCACTGTTCACAACAGAATTCATCAGAGCCTTTTTTCATTCAAGCAGATGGTTTAAAATTTATACAAAAATTAGGGTTGAGAGCCTCTGGGGAGAAGCTATAAACTGCATCGCATCGGACCGGAAGCTTTGGCTGTTGTGCCCCCAATTCCAGGGGCTGTGAGCCCCTCAAGGGCCCTGGTGATTGCACAGCACTCACCTCTCCTGCGCTCACGCTGCTGCATGCAGGCACCTGCTTCTTGCTCTCCTCTCCCATCACCAAGCCTCACGCCAAGCTGAGGAGGGGACTGTCCCACAGCATTTGTACCTCAGCTTGGATCTTCCTCAGATGACCAAGAATATTTTACAGTGTGGAATTTCATACCACTGAGAGCACTGCTATCTACCCTAGTCCCACAATTTCTAGAAAAAGTGATTGCATTGTAATCATTAGTGCCTAGGTGTTCTGGCTTTCATTGGATGGGTGCCTCAAGGAAGCAAAGATGCTGAATTCAGAACAAGTCTCTTCTAGACATGTGATAACTGGGTAGCACTGGAAGTACTTACAAAAAGACTGAAATGACCCCTAAGTTGTATTCTTAAGCAATTTCTTTGTATTATGTGGCTTTGCAATGATCTGGAGGCTTCCTGGACATGCTCACTGTTTTGAAAAGTCTGATAAACCTGACGATGTCTTTTAGTATTGACTTTTGAAGAACAGCAGTGATTTCTGATTTACCTTTTTTTTCAATATATGAAAATGCCTTCTCAAGCAGCTTGGAAATCTATAAATGGAGATTTTAGTGGATTTGGGGGCCTTGAAAATTTATTTCATACTTCTGCATATTTTTATCCTGCTTATTTTAAATATCAAATGCATTTGTGAACAAAGTTTAGGATTGGTTAAAAAAGGTAGTACATAATTTTCATGAATAAAAAAGTCTGCTGTTGCACATTTTGTGTCTGTTAAATTTAGCAGAACTGATGACATCAAGAGATGCAATTCTTCTACATTTATCGCTTTTCCAATTAATTTTTAGAGCAACCTAAGATTTTGGTTATTTTACTATCAAAATATTAAAATCTTCAAAGACTTTCTAATAAGCCAGGGGGTTAACAAGCTAATAAATGGGTATAACATTAGTGTGCACAAATGTTGCTGTATTTTATTTCTAAGAAGTATTGATCAAAAATTTGATTTGAAGCCCAGAATGTAGTATTTTGAAATGGAGTAAGTACTTGTATTCAGAATGGTATCCTGTTTTTTCTAAATTGTTTAAATTGTAAGAAGTATGCATAGAAAAAATGCAAATGTTGGATTTTTTCAACATTATTTGATTTATTTCCCCAAAATAATTGAAACATATTGTTGAATGCATTGATATTTGAATCAATACATAGGATAAAGAAATGTGGTTATTTCCTATTTCCTGTGCAAGTAAAATTAAAACTCTCTGGATTTTACAACAGAGATGGATGTTTCATTTTGTGATGTGTGTAGAATAAAATATCACTGTTCTTTTACATGCAAATATGAAAACAGAAAGGAAAAAGTATGGTCTAGATGAAGAACAAAAGCTACTTATTTTCTTAGAAAAGATGGGAGACGTGTCTTGTCTTATGCCTTACAAACAAAAGATAGAATTATTCTAAACTCTGCAAGTGTAATGGTTTTAATTTAATAAAACTGGGCAGAAACACCAATTAATGTAGGGGTTTTAGTATTAATTTTTGTGGGATGGAGAGATTAGGAGAAAAACAAAGCAGGCTTAATCTTAAAAATGAACAAAAATAGTTTTAGTAAAAGACTGAGAAAAGAAAAAAAAGTTGAGAAACAAGAAAAACTTAAGCTAAAACAGAACAATACTTTAAAACACGCTTCTTTCCTCTTACAAACTATTAACTTTCTTATTGAACAACATAGAAAGACACAACTTAGGATTTTAATTGTTTCACTGCTTAGACATAACCACTCATTATCTTAGGAGAAGAGTCTTTCTAAGATCTTTTATGAAGATGTTTGCTATAAGACAGAATAGTCCAGTCTTCTTAACGTCACACATCTGCTGCCGCCTGGAGTTTTCACAGACTGTGATGTTCTATCAGCAGAGCTTCTCAGTGTATCTGGGGTATTATTTACGAATACTTCTTCTGATCTAAAATTATATTTGTCTCAAAGGCTGAGAACTCCTTTTGACCCAGGAGTGGGGGTTTCAAAGTTCCCAAATAAATCTCTATTACATCAGTCCTTAATTTTGATTAGAATAGCATTCTACCCAAATAATACTAAGATGCTGCAAAGAACAGTTAATTTCTTCATAATCTACCTTAGAAAAGTCCGGTTAAAAATGTCCACTTCTTCAATCCTATTCCAATATTATTATTTCTTTCACTTCTCATCTGACTTCATGCTGTGTCTGTTCCATGTACCCTCTGTTTTTTTTTTCTTTCTTCTTTCTCTCAAGGAAGAATTGTGCTTTAAAAGTTCCGTGTTGCTAAGAAAGAGTTAAATCCACCTGGGCTTGCAAAGGCCACGTGCACGTGCCTGGCTGCAGGGCTGAAGAAAAAATGCAAGGCCGTGCTGATGGAGGAAGCTGGTAAAGGTCCTTTTTTCCACCCCTCGGTCTCATGTAAGGCAGTCTAGCTCAGAGTTGTTATGGAGCTGCCGGCTTGCTCTCTCCGCTGCCAGCGGTGATTAAGCTGGGCCTTGGCTTGGCCCCTTCTGCTGTGGTCTGAGCACACGGCCCCACACTGCCAAGCTGCAGCTGTCCCCTCTCCGCTGCCAGCAGCTGGGGAAAGGGGCTCAGCTGGCCCAGGCTCTCCCTGTGTGGGCAGCAGGCCTCAGACCCCGGCCAGGCCCAGCCCAGCCGCCCAAAAGGGCAGCAAGGCCCGACCCGAGGCCGCCTGCCGCCTCCGCTGTTACCTCATGGCTGATGCTAAAGTGAGAGAGTGGGCGGTCTCAGCAGGTTGGTTTTAAATGTTCCTTCCAAAGTCGCACTGACACTTCTCATTGGTCAATTCAGCTGCCAATATCCCAGCCTGCTTTTTGATAGGTCCTTGTCCTCCCCCCCCACCCTACGCTACGGTCAGGGCAGGGAAAAACATTTTACATTTCTCTATATCTAGAAAACAAAGTTGTGCCAACCCATGATAACAAGGAAAGACATTTAGTTTCCAGAACTCCCTTAGAATCAAAGATCTGAGTCTAAAAACTACTTAAAGGCTGGGGGAGAATTGCCACAGGTGGTTTCTGCAGAACCAGAAAAGCCATGCCAGATCCCAAATGAAGAGACTGCTGTGCTTAGTTTGTTGCTTGGTTCTTAGATTTCCTGTTACCATCTGGCCATATCAATGTTCTGTTTTGTTTTAAAGCAGTAGATTACTATATTTCTGCTATCTTCTTATTTTGAGGCTTACTGCTGTGGTAATTTGAGTGCAAATCAAGCAAGAGAATTCAGTTGCCATCCAGTGCACAGTATATGAATAGCTTTTAATAATGTGCACTGCTGGAGATTATATAAATGATTTTTCTTTGAACTTTAATTTCTTCTTTTTATAAGTATTTTAAAGTTCTGCAGCATTAAACCTACCTCTTTCCCTTTATCAGTTAGTTAAAAGGAAAGATTTTTATGTGCCAACATCAGACAGCTCACACAAAGTTAACTGAATGCTAATTATGGTTCAGAAATTTTCTGTGCTGATTATACCCAAAGCTAATGTGTCCCCCTGCTTGGTTCCTATTTTTTCAGGTTTTCTAGGTACCATAAAACTACAGTTTCTCAAGCATTCAAGTATATAAAGCCAATCCACTTTCAAATTAGGCCATTTTTAAAAGATGTGTTGAGGAATCCTGAAGAAAATATTCAGTCTCCCTTTTGCTTTGCCTCGGGTCACATTTAGAAAAGTGTTTCTTCTAGACTGTCCTCTGTGGGGATTAAGCATTTGCTGAGTCCTGGAATCGAGGTGTTTTTCTACACAAAGATATTTTATTGACTCAAAGTCATTGTAACCTCTGAACAGTGAAGGTGTGGAAGTATTTGCCATGAAACCTCAGAGCAGAGGAGCAGCTATAAAATGCTGAGGGTGGAGAGGATTTGTTTGGGTCTGTTTCTGGGATGAGCTTACACTTTCCAGAGGAGGATTAAATGTTCTTTATATACTGTTGTGAAACTTACCTCCCGTCCAAAACCAAACTAAACCAAAAAAGAGCTCAAAACCAACACTTGGTGATGGAGTTTAATAAATAAGAAGAATTTGAAGTCTTAAAAGGAATACAACACTTGAGTTCAATATCGTCCAAAAGCCGTTGTGATAAAAGTTAAGTCTTTGTCTCATATTCATTGCTAAACTTGCAGGTTTTCAGATTTGATAATAGGAAAAAAAACCCCAATATCTTTTTCCATTAATTCAAGTAATAATTCTTTAATATTTTGCTATTAGTCCATAATGTGATCAAATACTTTCCTAAATGTATTTTGATGTAATATTTGCTACTATAAATATCTTTGATATGAGTGCAATAGAATAACTTTGCATTTAACTGGCTTGCAACACAGATTGTATCTCATATATACTTTCAGAATGCTAGTTTAATCTGCTTTCTATATCACATCTGAAGGAGACTTCAACTTCAGTACTAGCTAGTGTATATTTTAAATGGCTCAGATGTTAAAACTACCTTGTAATATAATAAACTCAATTCCGTGTAATTATTGCAGTATAATTACTTTAATCTGAAGCTTAGCCATTATATTTTTTATTTTCAAATTCCAGTAATCAACTACATCTGCTGCTGATGAACTGTAATGCTTATCTGCAGAGGTTTAATTTCTACTTATAACTCCCTTAATCTTGATTGCACTGGGATGAAACTTTAGGTCTTTATGTAGGGGAGAAATGTTCAACCTTTGTCGCTAAGCATGGAGAGGGACTTATTAGTAAAAAGAGAACTTTGCAATACAGTTAAGATAAAAATTTGAGACTCATTTAGAAAAAAAATGTCCCTTTAGTTATGAATATTTGAGTTTCACAGTGAAAAACAAGTCAAGGCTAGGCTGAACTACACTTTTTAGCTGTGCAGAAAAGGTTTGATTCTGACTGGCCTCGTTGATGACAGTGCATAGGAGACCCAGCTCTTCAGCAGAGAATCTTCTAGTGCTCTGCTTATGTCTCTGACTAGAAGCCCTGCGTCTTTGAGGAAAGAGCCACGTGTTCTTATTGTTAACAGGCTGGAAGGATGAATTGCTCCCAAGGTGTTCTTGTAGACTCCCCTCCAACCCTATAGGCAGCCTAGATCTGAACCTGGTTTCTTTCTACCTTTGAGTACTCAGGTATACCAGGAATAAACTATCTTTGTAAGCAAGGAAAAAGTATGACAGCAATGGGAGTTATTTAGGAGACAGGAATATATTTGTTGATGTCCTCCCACACCAGTGACAGTTCCTTAACTTTTCCCTGGAAGGCTGCATGGTTCTTAATGTATTCATTGTTAGAAGAAAAAAGCCCAAACAAACCAGTGAATAATATTTGGATGGCAATTATTTTCCTATTTTTGAGTTGCTTAGGCAGGAGGTGCTTTTATTCATGGGTAATTATGCTCTGTAAATTGTCCAAAAGTTTTGAGAAATATTTCTTGCAGCCAATTATTATGCCAGCATTTCTCTTTATTCAGTCTTTCACGCAGGTGCCTAGATTCTTGCTTTAGGTAGCCTCAAACTCAACTTTTAGGTTTTATAAGTGGTGTCAGAGTGGCAAAGCTGTGGCTTTGGGTTTGACATCTTTTGCCACAAGGCGTCTTCTGATGGTGACAAAATTAGAAGGTAGAAGGTTATTACTTTTTCCTCATATTTTGGGGGGGTTTATTATCAGACTCCTTTCTCTCAAATTTTTTTAATGTATAAATTTGCTCATCATTTGTAGTCTATGTGTATTCAATATATTATTTTCAAAGTTTCTTGACTCCTTTTACAGTGGTAGTGACTTGTTTTTCCATATTCCAAGTGGTGTGGATAATTAACTTACAGTAAGTAGGATCAAATTTTGAGGACTTGCTTATGGAAATCAATAGACATCTAGGAGATTGTGTAACCTCTCTATTTTTGCTGCCTTATTTGCCCTGCTTCTCCCATCACTGCTTTTTTCAGATGAGGATATAATTTTGCAGTTATTCTAGAAGCAGGACTTCAGACTGCATTTCCCAAGACTCAGAGAAACAACACTATTCTTAAAACAAAAACCATGTAGGCATTTTTTGGCACATCTCATAATGTTAATGTCTTGTGAGTATTTACATAATGTTCTATCATCAACTAGTATAGTGTTTTATTAGGGAGTTTTGTTTCCTCACTCCCCCAATGCTAGTGATAATCAACAAACAGCTGAATATTTGGCACATTGATATTTTAATTTATTATTTTAAATCTCTCTTTTTCTTTCTGTGATAGAAATCTCACAAATATATAATTCATTACGTTATATGGGCTTAGAACTCATTAAAATACTGATTCTCTGAAAACTCTGACATTAGACCAATACTGTTTGTATATGTGATTTTTTTCCTTGCAACAAATGATAGAGAAACCTCTTGTACAAATGCTGTCTGCAGCTATCTTATCTAAGACAGTACTTTTGTTTTATCCATGTTTACTGTTGTTTTCATTTCTCATAGTTCAGAAGATGGATGGATGAGGCACAAAAGATTACCACTCGGTGTTGTGACACAAAAGTGAATCTATTGTCTATTTGCAGAACTATACAGATGTACATCTTTTGAACTGTCGTCAAAAACATTTCTTATAGTTCAAGTTTATTTTCTCTTCAAGTATTTAATATTTGATTGATGAAAACTCACATTACTGGTTAAACTGAAATACTGTTTCATATACTCTCAAAGGACTTCCACTCTTGAATCAAATTACTGGAGAGGGTTTAAAGAACATGGAAGATGAGAGAAGAAACTGAAATCAATACAGCCTAAAATTTATTATCTGAGTTTTGAAGTTTCTGACTCCTGAGTATCATTTTAAGACTGTGATCCTATTAAACATGGGCCAGAGCAGTGCTCCTTCTCTTGCTAGATTGTGGCCAAAAAATGCATAAAGAAGCAGATATTAATGAGAGAAGGCACTGGTCTGGAACTTGAGCTGTCTAGGGCAAATTCCTGTCTTTGCTGCATGCTGCCTCAGGCATTCACTCTCAGTGGGCTTCCATTCCCCATCTGTCAAATGGAGAAAATCAATGCAACCTTATGCCTGGCCTTCATTTTGCCTATTTTTATTGTTGTTCATAGGAAAAAGAAGTATTTCTTAATATGTGTTTGTATAGTACCTAATATACAGGGGCCATTAGGTACTTCCATAATACAGTAAGGGATGACAGCCTCAAGGCAGGAGCATTTGGAGTGTGTGTTCTGTGAAATAGATATGCAATCCACTTCAGACCAGTTGTGAAATAGTGTAGAACTTTCTCCTTGCCTTTTTGGCAGATTATACATTTTATTGTTAGGTTACCATACTGTGGTTGCTGTAAAGAATTAGTACTCTCAGCACTTACCACCCTGAGGTGTTACTGTTTGGGTTCCCCCATCCTGCCTAACCTCTCCACTCACGAACACCCTTACAGTAGGACATTGTAAGTCGCCAGAGTACATCAGCTATTGCGAGGTAATGGCTTTTTAATGGCTTCCATTGCACTGCTAGAAATATAACTTTCAATTTTATGTCTCTTTTGCATTTCATGATCCCACAGCGCCTATGAATGTGAGGACTTGATAGAGATTGAGTGGACATAACAAAATACATTCACGCTGCCTAACTCTAGGCACTTAATCAGGTTGAAAATGTAGCCAGAACAGGACAGTTCAGGGCAGAACATGCAGGATTGTCCTCTGTTCTGGCATCTCTCTGTAGGACTGTAGATTGAGTCGAGGGAATTTACCCACTCAATTTAATGACTGAAGTTCAGTGCTAAAAGTCTGATGACTGATTTCCTCTTTACTTCTCTCTAATACTGCCATTTTTAGGGTTTTTATCTTATTAATGTGAGTATTTTTTTTTCCAACATAAAAACTTTGCTACCACTATGAAAAAGACCAACTTACCTGGAGATGACCTGGGGTATGTAATAAAGCTTTCAGCTTAACAGTTTTTACATGGAAGCACTCTATGAAAGTCTGCTGACACGATCTTTTAATACAGAGTTTGAGCAAAATTAGTATCTGGAAAGAAATAATTTGTCATGATATAAAAACCTGTGTGTACTCAAATTTTAATGTATCACTTAAAATGAAAATGAGAGCATAAATTATTTTGACAGGAATTTAGCAAGTCTGGAGATATTTCAGTAGTGCAGGTGTTTCTTCTTTTTAGATGAATTTGGCCATATTGAATTAGTAGAAAGTAGAATGTATTAGTGTGATAAGGTGAAAATTAATGTGCTGTCTCATGAAGATGGACAGAGTTACAATGTTTTTCATCCTGTACTGGAAGTTCAGACATCATAAACCCTTGCTTTCTGGAATAATTATGAAGTTTTTAAGTAACAAGCTCTTTCCTTGGATGTGTGATGGCTATTTGAAAAGATCCTCATGAAATGCTACAATATAGTTTTCATGGATTGTCAAAGGAACATAGGAAAGTCATACACAGTCACCTAAATTACAATTTGTTTGTGATAATGACCAAATTATTATAGTAAATGCCATGGTACTTAACTATCCTAAGTAATCAGAATTTCACAGAGTACTTAGCAATGCTAATGTGGTACAGAATTAGGTCTGTGGGAAGTATCTGGATGCTAAGTCACCATTTCATCCTTCTGCAAAGTGTTAATATCACAAAATATGTGCTGAACCCTTAGTATTTCTCTTCTTGGATGATAAGCAATGACAGAAGAAGAGTTTGGGGCGTTGTGGGGCAACTGTCATTTTACTTATATGGACTGGTAGTGTTCCCATTTATCAGTATTTTAATATGGGGAAATTAAAAATGAAATTTGATAATGCCATGTGTCCTGAAACTGTAGCTCTCATTTTCATTGATATTGCATCACAAATTGAATTTTCAGTATAAAAATAAAGGTATGGTATGGAAAATCGTAATGTGGCAACATTTTTTCTCCTCTCCCCTTCCTTCTTTGTCTTTTTCTTGTACTCATTTCAATCTCCATCTCTGAATACAGAATCGCAGTCAGGAGTTTCTGTAAGCTTCATTTTGCTTCCTCTATTGCAGTAACTTTTGTGTTATTGTTGAATACGTACAGATACACAGACATCACTGCGCTGTGCTGCAGTAGGCAGCAGTATCCCCACGGCCGGTTGGTGTCAGCGTGTGGCTTCTCTCTGCTGGCGATTCTGGCACACACGCTGTCCAGAACACGCACACAGAGAGCTGCTGTGGTCACCTTCTCAGGAGCATGGGGCATGCCTCGTAGGACTTCTTTTTTATCATTTAGCATTTTTCTTTACTTGCTGTTGTCCCTCCAAGTCTGGGGATATTTCTAAGTTAGTCACGTAATTTGATCTTTAGTTTTCTGATCCCTAGTATGGGACAATAGTGGTGCTTAACCAACTCTGTATAGCTTGCTCAGCTCTGCAGTTAAAATTTGCTCAGCCATCATTGCAAAAGATAAATCAGCATTGTTTTGCTTGACCATTACAAAGTATAAGACAGAAGTGGCTTTACCAAATATGAGGATCACAGTATTTGAGCTGGTGGACCTCAGGTACTCAGTGCTGCCAGAAATGAATGAAATATAAATAGAAGTCATAATGAAAAAGAAAGAAAGAAAATCAGCATATTAGAGTCAAAGCTTGAAAGAAAAAAAGTAAAATAATAATAAAAAAGTGTTATGAATGACTGTTTCTCATTAATTTGACTTGATTTTTACAACCTGAAAAGCTAAGTACTGGAGAATAACCTGTATTATAGCTCTCTATACATTAATTAATCAGCATATGGTAAGCATCCTAATTTCCTGTAAAGTGATTAATAATTTTTCTTTTAGAGGAACTCAGTAGGTGCATATTTTTTGAAAAAGAATATTTATTTCTTCCTAACTCTGTTCCCTGCTTTTGCTCTTCTATTTCAATCCCGTTTAGAGTTAACACATCCAATTACAAGATGGGAACAATGACAAAGCTGAAAGCTTTAGAGTTTAGCAGCAAAGTCTGCCTATGCCAGGCACACATCAATTTACATGACAGTGGAAGGTCAAAAATCTCATTATTATTTGCACTGTTTATGGCTTCCTTCCTAACCAATAGCTTCAAGGGCTGAACTGTAGGTCCTAGAAAATCATCTGATCTATGAGATGATTTATTAATTTGAACCACTTGATATTGCCTAAAGCTATGAAAATAGGGATATAATAAAGAACATTATTGTAATTATTCCATTAGGAATCCCCTCAATTATTCATGTGTTTTAATCACTTGGGCATTTAACTTAGTGCTAAATTGTAATCATCTGATTACATACAGATTTGTGTGGAGATTTGACAATCTTCTATGCTGAAGAACAACATAGGCAAATGCAGAAAAATTACTTCATCCTGAAGAAACTGCTTAATCTTGAACTCACCTGATAGAATTCAGATGGTGTTAGAAGCATTGTCATAATGTCTTGAATTTACCAGAAAATCTGATAGAATTGCTAGATAGAACTGTGTTCTATATTCCTGTTTTTACACTGATATTTGCAGCATTTTTGATGATGAAGGTTACCTTGCAAACAACCTGTGAAATGAGAACAACATAGTCTTCTTTCCTTTAATCTGCAAAAAAGAGCATTTTTTAAAATACAGAGATGATCACAGTAATCTTCTAAGCTGACCTTCTTCATTCAGAGGTCTTCTCACAGGAATTGGATCATGATGTGTATTTCAAATATGATTATTATTTTTAACAAAATGAACCAATAAAGGGATCCCCACACATATTTAATTACTTTAAAATTTTATCTTATTTTCTAGATTTATCTAGCTTGAGTTTTTAGCTTTTCAATCTAAATTGCTCCATGTCCATCAGCCTCAAAAGTTTTCCATATTCAGATCTCTCTGCCACTGATGAGTGTCTTTAAAAAGAGATGTAGTAATCCCTTTACTGCCTTTACTTTGCAGTCATTCTTTGAAGTTACTCCTCTGTTTTCTGATCTCTTTGGAAGTTTGCACTCTAGACCAGAATGCTCATCTGAGGGGTTGAGGGATTTTTGTGTTTGAACAAAGATGAACTCTCTCTATGCTTTGCTCTTAGAAGTGTGGTTTTGCGTTTTGCTGAACTGGGAAAAAAAAAAAAAAAAAAAAAAAATTGCTGAGTTTATCCTATAAAAATAAAATGTCCTTCTGATTATTTATCCATCAGCCTTTGCATTTGTCCATATCAGCCATTAATATAATATTTTAAATTGCTGATGAAATAATTTATGAGTTGGACCAAGAGCCAGTCCCTTTTCCATTCATAGATGTGTTCTCATTAATGAGTCATTCTGTCATGTTTAATAACATTTTACCCATGACACAGTAAAACTTAGTGAACAGAGACATAGCTGGAAGACATGAAAGCTGGTGGATGTCATAGAATAATTGAATGGCCTGGGTTGGAAGGGATCCTAAAGATCATCCAGTTCCCAGCCCCTAGCCATGGATCACACTGGCGACAACAGAGCATGTAGCTAAGGTAGTAGGTCAGACATTTTTATTTCTCTTGATTGAGAAGACACATAAAAGTATCCATGTCTAAGACAGGTAACAGTTAGAACTCCCTGATATATTCTCAGGCTCCTTGGGTTAATAAAAAAGCTAAGTGTTTGTTACTCAGCTGTCAAATATGCAGTTATTATAGTTAAAGTTTATTATAATTTGTCTAAGATGAAGTCTACAGCTATGCTGCCTTCATAAAAACTATAGAAATACATGAAATTTCACTTTCTTTCATCCTTTATTAGCATAGTCTAACTCCAGACTCACTTTTTGAAATGTGATTTTGTTTTATGTATGTATTTGCCCAAAGAGGAAAATAAGAAATTATAGTTCTTGTTCATTGACTATGAGAAATAACTGAGTTTTCTGTCATTTGATAAATACAGATAAAACTGAGGCTTCTCTTTTTTTTTTTTTTTCTTTTTTTTTTTTATATATATATATATATTTTCCAATTTATATGTAATCTGCTGCATGGCGAAAGTTTGAGACTATTAAATACAGCTTTTCTATTTCTTTCCTGTGGTACTGCTCTGTGATAACACCACAATATGGAGATTCCTGAAAGTTTACTAGCTCACTAGGAAGTGACAACTTTGATGTTCTGACAGGTAGTGGTGGAAGTTTGCAGAGTGCTTTCTGTCATCTGGAAGTGCCAGAATAAGGCATGCTGTTGATGAATCTGTTTCTGTAGTTTCTGAATACCCTGCATCACTGTTCCCTTTGAGGATTTCACTCTAACACTGTAAATACACTGTAACTGCTCCACCTGGACAGGCATTTGACAAATGTTGACAGTACATAATCAAGGATAGCACCATGCCTTGAATACTCAGGAATGACAATCTTTCAATTGTAAATAGTGCTGGCCTGCTAAACCACTTTAAAAAGCTGGTTTTCCCCTCCAAGCAATACAATAATCAGCTTTTCCCTGATGCAATCTTACGTAAATGTATCACTAGATTAAAGCCCATGCTTATAAAATTCTTTCTGTAATGAAAAGTTCTGATTCAATGCTTCAAGATTATTTTGAGGAAGAAAAAGCTTTCAGGTGTTCCAGTTATGGGAATTCTGGAAAGTGCTGGCAACTGTATATAGTCTATGATGTACAGTTTGGTTTTCCTGTGCCCTGGAGGAAATTTTAGGTGGCTAGAAGTATGAAAATACTGCAAGTGTGTAAGTACATTTATATAAGTGCATAAGTGTACACTTACATAAGTATGTAAGCCAGTGTTTCTGTACTTAAATGTAAAAAAAGATATATTCTTATGTGTGTTTCAGAGATAGGGATTAATAAATTGATGAGGAGCTCCTATGGCAGACTTTTATCCACACATTTAGTGTGCGTAAGGATCATTAGGCTCTTGTAGAAAATCAATAGCTGGAACCTGCCTATTAAAGGGCCTTTCTTTAGCTGCTGGTATTTTGTGTGCTAATTACTGAGGAAAGCTGCCTCTTTTAATGATAAACCTGTAGTTGTTATTTGTTTGGTAACTCATTTTGTGTGTTTTCTGTTCATTTTCTCTGAGAAACTGCAGCCACAGAAGACAGTACAACTAGAAATTTTTCTGACTAATTAGCTTATTGTTCTCTCCAATTAGCCCAAGCATTTAGAAGTTCCCGTTGCTGTCAGGCACATTCAAAACACACACTAAATCTTTATAAAGTAATTATTTGAAATTCTATGGGTGGTCCAAATGGTTTGTGGTGGCGGCACTCAGCCTACCTGATGCTGGTTGAGCTTGAACCTAAGTTGCAAGTATTGATCAGCATGACCTGGAGATATTTAGAAACAGCTGGAATTCTTAATGGCCATGGCACGTGCAACTATTTTTGACCACCGTTCATGCTGTATAACATAGTGAAGGGTAAACATTGCTGGGCAGCCCTAGAAGGAGAGAAAGCTACTTCATATTTCTGAAGAGGCAGTTTTAACTTGCAATCTGTTAACAGGTACAATAATTCAGGCAAATTATTGACATGAGGTAGAGAAAGCATGTCACTTGGTAATTGAACTTACTAAATGGTAATGTGATTAAATACTGTATATAGAATGTAGTCACCCAAAAATTGCATAAAAAGGCTCCTCCTATTACATTTTTAAATAATAAATAACTTATTTGCTTGCCAGCATTTTTTCTGCTTCCTGAGTTCTTCTCATCTTACCACAATGTGAATTTCAATGTGCTATCATTTTTGGTCTCACTCCAGGACCACTGAGGAAGAAATCATAGATGGAAAAAAGATAAAATAGTTTCAAATTATAATTTTTCAGTGTATAATAATCATCTGAGTCTGGTCTTGAAAAATGCTGGACGCTACAAGACTCTCCTATCCGCTGTATGAGCTGGAAATGCTCAGCATATCACAAAATCAAGCATTAATGATGTGAGTTCAATATAGCGCTGTTGATTATATTCTGAATTTATATTCTCTTAACCTCTTTTCAATCTTTGAGGCTGTTTATATCTAGGAAAATAGAAGTTATTTGCAAACAGTTGAATAAAATTTTAAAAGAAAATATGAAAGCCTGTATTAAAATTCAGAATTTTAATACTCTTATTTCATCTTTGTAACTTTGTTGTTTTTGCGTGTATATCCAAATAAACACAGCTTTAAATTCTATCTGGAAATATGTTTTATCTTCTATTTCATTCTCTCTGAGATGTTTATCATTATTTTGCTGACCATAAGGTAACAAGCATGAAGTTAATGAGATTATAATTTTAAATGTGATTTTACTTAATGAAACGTTATGTGGCAGCTTAAAAATGCAGGTTTGTATTCAGTCTGCATTGTTTTCTCTGAATATGGAAGATCATTTAAAAGTTAAGCTGATACTTCATCAGGGATCCAAGCGACAAATAATGCTCATACTGATTCATGGGTACTCTCTCCAAGCAATGTATATATCCCTGGTAAATGAGGCTTCTGTGTCTTTTTGGAGGAAATGTATGAGTTATGTTCTACTGAAATCTGAAATCAGAAAACTTCTCCTGGTTTATAATCAATTTTATTCAAAAACAAAGCAAAATATCAGATCTTTTTGGCTTCTCTTCTCAAGCATATTGTGCAGTAGTATTCTTCTATTTCCTCAAGCTTCTTCTTCAGACCATATTATGGATCAATACTTCTTACGGTCAAATAAATTTTTAGAAGCTTCTCATTTCAGCTAATCTGTTAGTTGCTCAGCTGCACCCCTTTTCCTCTCTCTTCTTTAACCATTTAAAGGGCTATTATCAGCATAACATTATAGCATCTGAAATCATTCAGATTTTGTTCCTGTTCTTCAGTGAATAAAAGACAGCAATGATGATTGCTTTGTAGCGGTAAGGAACTCATTTTGTAGATGATTTATTGTAACATTTCTTATTCTAAGCTGTTTATGTCCGAAAACACCTTGGATTAAGGGGAGCATACCGTAGAAATAATTTCAGATTCTAGTATTAGATTGTTTATCAAAACAAGGAGGTTAGAAAAGAAAGGGGTCATGGAAATGTTTTGCTGTTATTCAATTAGCTTCATTTGTTAGTGCTGCCCCATCTGCGGGTCAGTCTCTGATAAGCAGCTTTTTTTGGGATAGGAGTTGATGGTAATGAGCCCTTTCCTGTTACCAGTGCTGTGCTAGTAGTGTTTTTCAGTGCTTCCAAAACTACTTAGATTTTCATAAATAAGTCACAATCTCTGTGAGATTTACTGCAGATGTTCTTAATTTGGTGTCATTTTAAAATATTAGTTAAAGGGATAAGTGAGAACTGAACATAATTTCTCTGTCCTGTACTGGGTGATCTATATGTATGGAAAAAAGAAAAATTGTTTATGTGTCCCAGACAAATTTATTCTTGCTGCTTTTTGGAAAATCTGTTCCAATCCAAAATAAGGATGGACAGTTTGTTTCATGTTTCTTTAGGTGTAAATGATATGTAAATGATAAAGATCCGCAGAGAAAGGAAATTCCAGTTTGTTTCTAGGGATATTTTGACAAATATAGGGCTAATTATGGGCCTGAGCAAAAGCAAAATGAAGCATTTTCGAAAGCCATGATCATCTGAACGGAGTTCGGATAGTTATGAGCTAACTGAGTCTTCTACTATTTATGTCAATGTTTTTGAGCACAATAAATGTAGAGTCATAAATGAAGTCAAAGCAGTTGCAGGAAGGGAGTGTATCTAGTCCACATAATAAGCTTGAGACCAGTTTAAAAATGGATACCTTTTACTATTACGAAGCAAAGCATATGCTTTATATATTATAGAACAGTGTTTACAATTTTATCATTGCAATAACGCCAAAAATATGATTAATACAGCTACTGATAAATATGGTTAGTTGTAAAGCCTGTAAAAATAACAATTTAAACCAAGAGCAAATAATTTCCAACAAATCCTGGTGGAACTTCTCT
This sequence comes from Hirundo rustica, assembly GCF_015227805.2. NCBI lineage: Eukaryota > Metazoa > Chordata > Aves > Passeriformes > Hirundinidae > Hirundo > Hirundo rustica. Next base: position 16,776,871 of record NC_053454.1, on the reverse strand, counting down.
TTAGAATTTGTTGGCATTTCTGTAGGTTTACAGAAGTTAATCCAATAATCTACTTGTATACATTTTCTCTGCTTTTAGTCTATCCTTCCCAAAGTTATACTCTGATGATACTACTTTTGGTACCATAGATTACTTTTGGTAATCATGGAAAACATGATTTCACACATTATTTGAGATCAGTCTGCCATTCTGTTAGTTCTAAAGGAGCAATTTGATCTATCAATATTTCTGACAAATTATACACTAAGTCACACCGTAATTTGTTTATAAATCTACCACGATTAGCTCATAAAGCTTTATTCTCATCTGTTTCAGTTTTCAGACTTTTAAAATAGGGTTTTTTCTTGTTGAAGCATGATGATATACAGATGTAGAAAAATAAGGTACCTGTTGTATGGAGTCATATGGTTCTTGGGTATATTCATCTTGTGACTCTGAGATAAAAAAATATTTGTTTAGGGAGTTAAATGGTCCAATAGACTCATTAATTCTTCATGACTTATGACATTGATGGCATTTTCTGGTAGATTGCTACCCTTTTAAAGTATCAGAACATACCATCCTCACAAAGAATGGATCAGTCCTGGCACATTTGCCTTAGTCGAGTTATTTCTCTGACCTCCCTCTGCCCGAGTCCCTCTCAGCAGCAGAGGATTTTTTCAGCTTTGGAGTACCCAACCCAGGTAGTCTTCTCAGCTATGTGATTTTACTGAAAAGTTTTTTAAAAAATATTTTCTAAGGGGTGTTGCCTTTCATAGCAGTGGCAAGCAATTGTTCAAATTTGCTAAGTTACCTATGAAAAGACTTTTAGAAATAACTAAAAAACTCCTTAGGGCTTGCATATCCTTTTTATCCCCTCTCACTAATCCAATTTTCTCTTGTAATTTTGGAAAATGAAATGTTACTCTGTACCTTTAACAAGTCTTGTAAGAATTCAGTCTTTCTTTGACAAGAAAGCTTCTTGGCAGCAGTAAAGGTCTAATTTTTCAACAGTAAATAGATTATGTTTCTCTTTGCTGAGAAATGTTTATTAACACTGAAAATCTAAAACTCCCTGCCACTTTAACCAAGGGGAGTAGCCATACACACTGCAGACAACTGCTAATTGCAAGCAGGAATGTCTTACTTAAAATTAACAATGGATTACAATTAAAATCCTTTCTACTCATATCACAGTCACTGTCATGTCTCCTATCACTGTAACCTGACAGGAGGTAAACCTTTTCTCTCAGTTTAGTTTGGCTACTGTATCATCCAATACCTACCACACCAAGAGTGTTCATTATGACATGAAATTCCTCTGGCACAGCAAAGGAGCTCTCTGAAATTCCCACCCACTGATGTTTGCTCTTGGTTATGTTGCTCATAGTTCTTGATGCAGTCAGTTCATTGTTGCGGGTATCGCCAGGTGTTCTGTGACCCACACAGCACCGTGAGATAACATGTGTAAACACAGATGTTTTCCTTCTAAGCCAGAATATCTGAATACAACCTGAAATCAATTATTAACCTGTGTTGTCCCAGCAAAATGTTCAGTTAAAAAACCAAAAAGAATTCTGGAGCATCTGCCCCACTGTTCCTATTTCTTTTCTTTTCTCCTCCTTTCAAATACAGAGATTCACTGTGCATGAACAGACAAGACCTATAGACATTTTATATATGAAAGATGATGACCTTTATGAGATGAGAAAAAAAACCAAAGAGCAGTTTCTCCTATACTTGTGTAGTATGTGCTTCAATATACTTCAACATGCTTTCAAATGCTTCCCACAGACTTTCCAGAGAGGTGAGCACTGCTGAACTCTTCACTATGTTATAGACAAATTAAAATTTACCTGTTTGCTTTTGGCAAAAGTAGAACCCCAGATTTTAGTCAATATTGCCTTTTTTTTTTTTTCTTTTTTTCCTATAAATAATCAAACATATAATGAAAAGGATAAAGAGATGTAAATGAAGTTCAAGGTAATGCAGCAACAAAACCTTAGAGACCAGTATACAGTGGGGGTAAATAAATAGCTGATATATTTTTGCCAATATCCTTTTCTGTTCCATTTTTTGTTCTACAGAAAGAGAATGAAATTCTTCTTTCCACTCACAAATCCCTTCCTTCATCTACCAAAATCAGGTATCATAAAATACTATTGAAACTTGCCTCTGCTGTGAAAAAAAATCGAAGCAAAACTGTGGTCGTGCTCCTTCCGCGCCGGCCGGATGCTGGCCCCTGGCTGGCTCAGATCTGCACAGCGGCCAGGACGCTTTCAGTCCGGATGTGCAAGCAGGTTATCTTTACCTGCTGGGCTCAGCTTGTCAGCAGCAGCTGGACCAAGTAGTGTCGTGACAGCAGCGGCAGTAAGAAAAGGATGGCTCTCGGCTAGGCAGGTTAGAAGATGTTTATTCAGTACAAACCACAGGCCAGAGAAAGTTTGGAATTCCCTGTCCCATCTTATAAGTGGGGGAGGGTTCAGGGGAGGTTACAACAAGACAACAAATCAGGGGATTCAGGGGGCAACAAGGAGTGTCCACCTCCAAACCTTTGACCACTCACACGCAAAAGAAAGGAATTCCCCCCGGGCGACCTATCACTCCATGCCCTCCCTGGGGATTTCCCAGTCTTGGGGAGGGGTCCTGAAGTGAAAGACAGGCTGCCCCAGAGCAGGGGGGAGGGGCGGGGGGGAGAGGGGATGGACACAGATAGGTGGGGGGTGGGATGATTGTCATACAACACCTTGTTATACAGGAAGCTCAAAAGGGGATGGGCTGTTACAAAACTGGGGATACAGTGAACTGAACCATAACATAAGACTTCTTATAAAAACTTAATAAAACAGTTCTCGCACCGCCACACAAAACCTGCTTTTTTTCTGAAGCATCTCATTGTAATATTCCTTAATATGTCAGCAGTCACCCACACATTCATCCAGAACTGGATTCCGTAAGCTTGCCCTATTTTTCAGTATTCATTTCACAACGTATAGCTGCAATCTCTAGTGGTCCGAAGTTTTCAGCAGACATCACTGGTTTAATCTAGCTTTGTTGAAGTTAAACAATTTCTTTGTAGTCATCAGTGAAAGTTCTTGAAATACTTGTGTTAGAGTAGTCAGTTAATGCAACTCGACAGTTCTGTAAAGATTCCCCTCAAATCCCATGTAGATGCCAGTTTTGACTGTTTCATCTTAATATTTCTGAGGTATTTCTCTCTCTTTAATGATGCCTCTGCTCTTTCCAGCTGCTATTTCATTATTGAGGGAAGAATTATACAGTTTTCCATTAATTCATATAAAGTTCAGTTTCATTTTTCTAAAGATCAAATCTGATCAAGCAAGATTAAGACAACTTTCATACAACCAAGTCCACTTACCCCGGTAGAAAACATTTCCTTGAAGTTCAAATAAGTATTGCTCAAAATATCTGCAGCTATGTGGCATCACACAGACCTTATATGATTCATCAGCTTGTGACTCTCTGGAGTTTTTAGCTTGTATGATTTAGATCACTCATAAAAATAGTTATTTAAACATCAATAAGAAATAAAAAAATAGCTCCAGCTTTACTTTTGGGTGTAACTGATTACTGGTAAAATCCAATAACATGAAATAATGAAAACCTGCTTTCTTTAGGCAGTCCCTGTCTCTGTGCACTGCTACAGCTACAGTAAACAGTTTCCCTTTCCTGACTTGCATGTGCTCAGGAAGAATTCAGGATCGTGGTTACTGCTGCAGTAAAATGTAAGGGCTCAGACCAGAGGTATTTCAGAATCTTTGCAGATTATTGCTCCACGTTTGTCTTGTTGTTGGTACTCCCACTAGTGCACAAGTCTGTTTATTTTCTTTCTGGCCTGTTTTACTGTTCGCTCTCAGCTGAAAAATCTCCCAGCTTCCCAGATCCTGAAGTTGCTCAGGTTCTGTAGATTACTCTTAAATTCCTTTTTCATTTCACCTATATTATGAAATGATTCACTGTATTTTGGTGAAGGAAGGATCCTGTACGGCCACGATTCGTACACTTTTCAGACATACTTTTCTTATGTTACTTACAATATGACCAGTCTTTCTCTAACATTGTGTGTAACATAGTTTTTACAGTCCTTAGGTTTGTAAATGTGGAATTCACTGTCAATGAGTTTCCTTTCCTCAAAGTCAGAGTACACTATCTGAAGAGGAGAAGGAAGCAAATCAAATGCACAGCTTCAGAAGAGTGATGTTAATTCCTTTTCTAAATCATTATGATTATATGAAGTACAACATCATTTGTTTGAAAAAATTCAGTGGTATGTTGAAATTTACTGTTCTACAGCTTAAACTTATTTTAAACTCACTACAAAATTATTTCACAATGATTAGTACTGCACAGAACTTCTGATTCATGTATGCTTCTATTATAGAAGAAAATTGCTGTGAACTTGATTAAGGTTTGAAGTAAGGAAACAGATACAGTGCCATCTGAATATCTTGACGTCTCCTGAATCAGTTTTAGAAAAAATGGGTCCTTCTAGATATTTATCTCAAATTAATGTCTTCATATCTGTGGCAAATAAGACGCAGTTTTCCGGTGCATAGAAGCAAACCCTGAAGATTTCAGTGAGGATTATACCTCTCCATTCCCTCTTGAGTAGTTTTATCAAATTTGTGCATTTATACATCCCATCTCTGGCAAAACTCCTCTGTATTCTTGTACCTCCTGAAGACTTTATTCAAATACTAATGTGTGAGTATATCCAATAACCCTCTCCCATTGCTCCCTGTCTAGGCAGTGCACATTCCTGTTTATTATCCCATCATGGGAATCATACTCCCAGAGGCTTGTCTCGTCTCCTGTGTCTGGTTCCCCATTCACACTCCTTGTGGATTAAGGAATCCCTGAGATGAGGCCCTCAGAGGAGTATGACAATGTGTTGTGGAGTTGGCCTTTGAGCTGGAATTCAAGGATTTTATAGCTGCCTGTTACATGGGCAGGCAGTTTCTCTGAAGGTTTATATCCAGAAAACTTGAACCTGAATCACATTAACAACATTTTCAGGTTTTAGCTGTTTGGAGCTGTACTACATGGTGCTATATTCCAGTGCTCATGGGCATAGGATTGGTTTTCTCCTTGCACTGGACAGGAACAATAGAGATGTGTTCCACCAGAGAAGATGGGTGACTTTCTGCAGATGCCTTGCACAGACTGATCAGAAGAGATCCCTTCAGTGTTTGCAGGGATAAACTCTAGTTTCTAGAGTACATTAATTTCATTCAAAAATGGGATCTAGGAATAGTTGAGACCATTCTCTTTTAAAAGTAGGTATTATTTCTGTGTAATAACTAACACTCATGTTTTGTTCTCACAAATCAAAATTCTGTTCCAGTAATCATCTGGAAATTCATACTGAATATTGTGTGGTGAAAATATACTTAGCACAGTAAACACCAATTTAAAATTCATATTTATTCTCAGAATGCCACTTTCGAAAGATATAAAAGACCTGTGAAATATGCTTAAGCTGGAAGAAGTTTTTCTGCTGAAGTTTCGGAAGTTTCAGAAACTCTTGTCGTATTGAAATTCAGCTTAACTTTGATAGTGGTTTGTGATAGGAATACAGCCATGTCTGGAGTGCTGTGTCATGCGAGAACTCAAAGGACCTTATACCACCAAGTATTGTTCCAACAGTGCAGATTCAAGTGTTGTTCAGTTCTAAATAGCGATGGGCCTGAAATATGTCCCTAGATGGGAATCTGAATGCAAGTTCTTCCTTTTACTTTGGCAGCCTAAAAATCAGTTGTTAAGGCAAATGCTTCTCTGTTGTTATGGGCAGAATCTACTGAGAGCTTTTTTCTTACAGCTGATTGATAGACTGTTTACAGAGGTGGAATTATTGTCCTAGCCCATGTGGATAGACCTGAGGTGTCTCCAGTTGTTATAGGTAGATATGGGGATTTTGTGTGTAACGTTTTCCACAAAGCAACATGCTTAAGTTGTCTTTAAAATGTCTGCAGGAAACTTCATGAACATAAAAGTTGCAAATGTATGTAATTAGTATGAAGATTAATTCAGTTCAAAGGGAAGCTGACTGATTAAAAAAACACTTTGAGTTCCAGTATCGTAAAAAAATAAATTTCAGAAAGTGGATACTTTTTCCTTTGCATTCTTTGATTGTTTTGCATAATCAGTAGGAATTCCTGATGGAAGTGAAGGCAGCGAGGTGCTGTGTTCTATTATGCTTTCTTTAGGAAGCAGTAGGTTTACAATTGAAAAGTCAGCTTTGTTTATCAAACTCTGGTGTGTACAGTGCCAATTTTTTTTTTTTTCCTTTGGCTCTTCCTACCTTTTGCCTTTAGAAATCCTGTTTAACGTTGTTAGATGCAGTCTGTGTGTGAGAGCACAGTGTGAGGGGAAAGAGAGGGCAGTGAAAAAGGGTCACTTTGGTGTCCTGCCACAGGCTGGGCACAGCTCCTGTTTGTAATCAGAGGGCTCCCCTGGTGCAGTCTATGGCTGCTTGGCAAAGGGCTGCTGCGGCTGGCAGGGTGGGTCTGTCCTCAGCAGCCTCATCTCCTCGGCATCTCTGGCTGGAGCTCGCTGAAGAGCAAACAGGAATGCTGCTTAGGGCTCCTGCATGACCTTGGAGTAGCACCAAAGTCCTGGAGCACCGGGTAGGTTCCTTTTCTTCGGTTTGTAGCCACTGAGAAGAGCTTTGGTTAGGTCCTAGTCGGTGTTGGTTGTTGCTAACGGCCTCTGGCTTCTTCAAAGTGTCAGTCTACAAAGAAAAATAATGCCATGTAGGAATTTATTGGTCTGCCTCTGTGAAATGGGAAGGTAGTGTAGGAAATGGTCCCCAAGCGTACAACTGGCTTTAAGTGGCTCAGCTGCTTTTCTGCGTTTGAGTGGCAGTGGCATTAAGGCAGCACAGAATCCCAACTATTCATCTTTTCTGGGCAGAGCAGCTGTCTTTCAGTAGCAGCTAGAGGAATGCAGCTCTCCTCTATGACACTGATGTCAGGCAAGCTAAGATAGGAAGGATAATAGGTTAATGCATAGAGGATTACATTATTTCCTTTACCTAAACAACTGACTAAGGTAAGAGGTAAATATTTCTTTACCATCTAGAGATATTATGTTATTTTTATCATTTCAGTTAAAATCAGAGTTTTAAAAAATAGTAGATAAAATCTGATTTTTTTCCCCATCTATATATTTTACAAATACATTAATGTTCCAGATAAATAATTGAAACCAAAGGAATATTAATACACTAATTCCATTTAATTAATACTAGGAATGTATGAGCTGAGAATGGTTAATGAAATTCTAAATATTTTCCTTTTACCCCCAGTCCATCTCCTCTCTTCTTCCCCAGTCTCCCTTACCCATAGTCTTTGGATTTAAGTTGTGCATATATTATGCAGGAAAACTAAAGGTTAAGTTTTTGTTTAGGATGGAAGTGTTAGCCCCTGAGAAGAAAACACATGAAGAGAATGAAGATTTGCAACAGTATCCTCAGAAGCCTGCAAGCTGTAAGAAAATGCTTAGGAACTGCTGCTTGATAAAGCGAATCTTTGCCTGGAAAAGTTTGAGCTCTAAAGGTACCTTTTCTATTGAAAATTTTAGTGTAGGAGAAATTGTTGTCCTCCCAAGAATTCTGAATTTTTGATACAGTGGTATTACTGAATTTAACATCAGTCAAGTTACAGGTACAAAAAGTCTCTGCTGTCTTGAGTCTATTGTGCAAAGAGATTAAAAATGGTACAGCTTTGATTGAGGTGCTTTATCACAATGTGATAAAAATAATTGTACTGCATGATTATTCATTTTGCAGCACATAAAAATACATGGTCTGCAGAAAAAAAAAAAAAAATCTTCAGTCAGAAGATTAATGAATAAATGTAAAATCCCAGCAATTAGATATTAATTTATCAGGGCCCAACCCAAAATTCTGTTATGATGAGTAAAACCTCCTTTCATTGCTGTCAGAGTATATTTTCATGGAAATTACATGATCAATCCCTTTATCTTTGAGGAAATGGAAAAAGGTAACATTCTGTCACATTTATATATAATGATGTTATATACTGTATTTATTAATAAATACTCAAAGAAATGCTTCTTTTTTAAATTAGAAGTTGGCTGTGAAATATCTCACCATGGAAATTTGAACTCTTTTATGAATAATAAATTAAATAGCAACTGTCCTGAAATGATAGTTAATCTGCCTCAAGTTATTTCCCTCAGGAACATACAAACATTTTATTCAGCACAGATTCCTCTTTTTACCATAGTATTTGTACTTTGCAATGTTATGTAAAAACAGAAGAGAAAACACTTCCCTGAACAATTATTTAGCATTTTGGCAGCATTTTTCATTGCCTTGTACAGAGTTTATGACAGAAACACCCCACACCAGGTACTCAGTATATCCAATTTGTGTAAAACAGAATGGAAAAAAATGCATGACATTTCTTTATCATGAAGAGCTAAGTCATCATAGCCTAACTGTATGATATGTTACTTTATTTACACATTTAATTTAAAGGTTGTGCTGTAGTAGCTGAGTTCCAGCTTTTAGAAACAATGTTCTGGTTAAATACATCCTAACTCTGGTTTTAAACTGCACTGATCTCTGTATTGTCCAAGCAAATAAGTGCTTCATCTGCCTTTTAATCTAAGCATAAACATCTAGCTATTCTCAGCCACTCATTTTTAAAGGTTTAAGTTAATTTTTTCAACCAATGGCTGCTTTAATCACATGCGTATTATGGTTTGCTAAATACGTTTGATTTCCTGTTGTATTAGGTTGTACCTATAGTTTGCTGCACTTTCTTTTTTTTTTGTATTGTTACTGGAACTAAGGAGGCACAAGTAGGTTTTCTGTAACTCTTTCAGAGCACTCATCCTTCTGTTCATGTGAATTTTTAGATTTTTTTTTTTTTAATTTATCATCAATCTCAGTCACTTGAAGCAATCACTTCTATAGAAATAGTGGATGAATCAAAAGCAAATGGAATTGAAGTTTACAGGTCTGATTCTGCAGTACCTGCAAACTGGATAATAATTTACACCTTCAAAAAGGGTCTTGAAACAGTCAATAGGTGATGATAGAATTAAGGATTTATTTTATTCTAGTAAACTGAATTAGCAGACAGATGAATCACTGTAAAATCGGGCTCAGTTAAGTTACTCTAGGTCGCTCTGGCAGAGACAAAATCAGCATCTGACAGATAGTTAACTCAAAATGAAGCTATTACTTTTGCTTTATATAGTACCAAATGATAGAAAGCATATTCCCATAAGGATACCTGTAGAAGAAAATTTGAATGTTTATCAGGGTCAAGAAGACAGACATCCTGAGGTACTTTCTTCAGTACTGTGCTGTTGTCCAAAGTTACCTAACTGGCCAAATAGGTTTTGTTGGACTGCAATGATAGAGCATTCCTACTACTCATGGCAGTGCTGTAGGACTAAGAGCATGTGGTTACAGAGCTGCTTGCTCAACGTGTACTGCTTTTCTCTTGGAAGAATGACAGTGGGTTTGCTGATCATATTGTGGTGGCTCATTCCCACTTAGATTTTCTTTTATACAAATCAGATTCCCTATTGGTTATCTTAAGCTAATTTACACTGGTAAAGTGGTATATAAATAGTTGTTACGCAGTTGAGGCTTGCAGTTTAGTACTTAAAAATAACTGAAATTTTTATTTGTATTTCTAAAAATCATGATCGCTCTAAATGCCAGATTATTTGGTAATTCATTGCCCTTGTAACAGTTGGCAGCTGGAAATGCTGGAAAGCAATGGATATTTGATCTTTCTTTTAAAACAGGTACTATTTCTTCTCTACAATTCATTTTTCATGTTTTAGTCTATTTGTATAATCTTGCAACTGGGTTTGTCAACATATTTTAGCTTCAGAAAATTAATTATTCTTTCAGAAACAGTTTCCATTTATGAATTTGGAGCAAGAAAATAAATATTTGATTTACTGCAACGTTGGGATGATTTAACTCTATTCTCAGAATGGAAAATCTTCACTCTTATAAAATTTTAGAATATCATCACACTGGAGATGCCTTCATGCTTTTCCTGTTTCAAAATCTGGGAGTAAGAAGAATGCTATTTCATAAGTACCGTAAAGATAATTATATTCAACCCTTTTTGATGCGGGATTTAAACAGCATGGATTCGATGCATGAGTGCATCCTCAAAAGGATGATCAAGAGAATTACTAAAAAACCCCATCTTTTTGTATTTCAGAGAAAAGTAAATGGAATAACATGGTTTTCAATGGGAAACATTTTCATACTAAACCCAGTATTTAATCAATGCTCAAGGCTCGGTAATTTGACTAATTCCATCAGTAGTTTCAGAGGGCAGGTATCTTGTAACTGAGGCCAGAAGAACAGACTATGACAGTGCCAGGAATACATCAGTGAGAGCTTGATGCTGCAGTAAACTCTGAGCCCAAGATTAAAGAATGTGTTGAAAAACTTTCAATTTTAAATGCTCAGTTTCAAAAATGGGCAGCCCTGAAGTATCCCCTCACTAAATTGGCAGCCTCCTCAGCTAATCTAGGGCAGTTATGAGTCTTTCATGATCATTCTATGCTATGAATATACATTTGCTGCAGATTTTGTAAAATTCAAATCAGAGACACCAAGAGGACAATAAGTTGTCTGTCATGAAGATAAATTTGGAGGCATCGTGCTGCTGACTGCATTTCATACTGCTAAAAATATTAGACATGATCAACTGTTAATGTTTTTCACATTGTTTGTGTTTCCTCATATCACATATTTATGAGTTGAGGTATGAGTGCTTCAGGAAGAATCCCAAGCTGTTAATCATTGTGTGTGTTTTTCCCTGTCAAACAGTACATTTGACAAAGTATATATGGAAAAAATAGCCCACGTTATTTCAGAGCTAGTTAAAATTCTGCTCTGCCTAGGATACTTCATACTGCTTTAGACCTTGAATAGCTCAAAAAATTCCTGCTAAAGATTGTCAGTACCAGCTTTTTAAATATGGACTTTGTGTGAACAGGGTAGTAGTTTGCCTCCTATGACCCATTTGCCTTTGTTTGTCCTATGCAAATAAGTTGACCATTGCTTTGAAAAATAGTGACATCTCATGATCTCTCAAAAAAACCCATGATAAACTTTACCCCTAATTGTTAAAAATTAACAAAAATTTTTATTCCTATAGGATAGGATATTTTGCCCATGTCTCTCAGCATTATTTGCTGTGTGCTTTTCTTTTGAGCAGTGAAGTGATGAGGCAAAGACAACATGTAAAGTAAAAAGTGATGACATCCAGATTACATACAGGATTTGCATTCCACTATCAAAGCCCTCAACTGCTTTAATTAGAAAGTATCATGACTCATGAAACACGATTTTTTCCCTAACTTGATTACTGAAGCAAAACCATATTTTTTTGTTTGCTTGTGCATGGAGTGATAGTTCCTGAAATCTGCCTGGTCCTAATTAATCTTCCCTACAGGAAAAATATGAAATAAATGGTGTAGATAAAAGTGTCAGAAAAAAAACCCAAACCAAACAAAACAAGGCGTAATAAATATTCAATGTCAGGAATACCATATACTCCTGATTTCATTCCCTTGTCCCGGTAGCTGCTCTTTACTAACAGTCCTCTCCTAAACCATGGCTGATATACAGTTCAGATCTTAACTTGTCCAGTAATTGAATTTTTATGGCTTGTCAGATGTGTCATTTTTTATTTCCTGCCCTTTCAAGCTATATCCTTTAGTTTCCTTGGGGTGTTTCCCCCCTCAGCTTTCCTGCAGATACTCTGAGCATTGTTTGGTTTCTCTTGAAATCACAAGTTTGCATGAGAAGACCTTTTTATGGGCACTAGGAAACATTTGTGCTATGTGCCTATAGAACTGCAGTTCACATGGCTTTGCAGTTTTGAGTCTGAAAGCCTCTAAGAGGAAAAAAAAAAAAAAAAAGAGATGGGGGAGGAAGAGGGAAGAAAAAGAAGTAGGGATTGAGGAAGGGATTGAGAGAGAAGTTGTAGAGGGACTGAGGATTGTGCCCATTGCCAAACCCACTTCTCGTTTCCATTTGAGCTGCTCAGCGTGTAAATAATTAGATCATAACCCTTTGCAATATTTCTTGAATGCTGAAGAAGGAGGCTTTGCAGTCTATTATTGCATGTGTTAATGACTGAAGAGATGAACATATCTGAGATTGTAGGCCCTGAACACAAACATAGAAATTAATTTAAAAATGGAACTTTTAATGGTTTTAGGCAATACAGAAATCTTTATTTTGTAAAAACTACCAAAAGAAATTTGCTTGAGAATTCAAAGCAAGCAATGTTTAGCCCACTTCATCTATTTAAAATATTTAATAAAATGTTTTAAAATTTGATGCTGCTGTGTACATGTTATTCTGAAGTAAATTTGCTACCCAGAACTTAGATCCAAGAAAATTTAAAGGGCGAAAAGCTTATTCACTTCGTATCTTTGAATGACACAGTTTCTTCACAATTAATGAACATTGCTCAATACTGCTTTGGGTTTTCTTTAATTACAGTGGACTGTGAATTAGCACGGTTTTCTTATTTGTCTCTAATAAGTCAAATTTTCATGTTGCCTTATACCTTTTGGCTCTCTGTGCAAATGATCCATTTTGTGTTATGAAAGTTTTACCTTCTGAACAAATATTGAATACATTGTATATAAATATTTTTTTCAACTCAGTGAACTGGATGGAAAATATATGGTAAATATAATCCATTTAAATGTTTCAATTTAAATTGAAATATTTTCCAATAAAATATTTCATTTTTTTCCTTGAAACCAATATAGGATTCCATTCTTAGCTAAATAATTCTTCACATTAGAATAAAGATGTAATTGTATATATTTACTGAGTATAAAAAAGCTGTTTTAAAACTGCTAAGAGGAGAAAGAAGATGAGGGGTATATAATCTATTTTTAATATTTTTTCTTGTACTTTACACTAAAGCCTGTTCACCCATTATAATCTCAGACAAAGGAGTTCGTATTAAGTTACCAGGGAAGAAGGAGCACCTTGTAGTTTGTTCCCTTCTTGCCAAATGATAACTCTGAAAGAAAAATCATGGTAATAAAATTAGAGGCTCTCCCTGGTGAACGTAATTTTCTTTTAAATTTGTAGCACAGAGAGTCGTAATCTCAATAAGACTTCTAATACTCTCTTCAGGGCAGCAGTGATAGTTAATGTCACAAATTATCAGGAAGGTGTACTGTTTAGGAATTCTTGCTGTCTTTCAGAGCATTAAAATGGGAATTGGAAAAACATCGAGTCTCACAATTTAGAATTGTTCCAAAGTGATTATTTTTTGAAAAGGAGTTTTACTGTGTAGTTATGTAGAGGCTTGTTAAACTCAGTATTGCATGTACTTAATGAAAATGTGAGACTCTTGCACACTCTTCCATATGTATAAAATGACGTCACATTATTTTTAGATTGGGACAGTTTAATAGTTATTCCCCTTTATTTCTCAGAAGAAACACCCCATGAACATGTATCTTATGACGCTTTTGATTCTTCTTAAAGCTTTAAAATTATTAGTCATTACAAAAAATCTTGCAGCTTTACTCTGTGCTTAAAATGTTTTTAAACACTTCCAAATTTTAAAATAAAGTGGCTGAACTCTTGTAATAGCCACTAGTTTACAGTCTGGAGAGAATTCATACATGCGTCTTTAGAGCCCTTGAAAACTTTTAGTGCCTATAAAAGTAAATATTAGCCATAACTGAGTTTTTAAAATGTTTGATATAAAGATAACAAGTTGCACAGTGCAGATTATGAAGTCAGTTCTCCTTAGAGTGAATGTGCCTGTTGTGTAAGGATAATGATATTCCATGGAAATCAGATTTCCTTAGGGTTTGACATTCAAAGGGTGAAACATGCTCCACAATTAACCCCTGAGAAATAAGGCTCAGAAAGATGTGGGTATATCACTTAATGGAGTTTCTGCTTTATGCTTCCCTGGATATATTAAATGTTACACAACAACTTCTTTCTGTCCTTTTCTCTTGGAGGTTTTTTCCTTTATGTCAGAATGGGTTTTTATGGTCTCCTGCAATTGCCACCTTTCTAATTCCAGTGTTGCCATTATCAAGAGGAACATCATGCTGGAAGATGAAGCCTGAATTCATGGCAGATTGCTGCCTAAAACCCTTCATTTGCAGACCAGTACCTTGAACTCATGAGCATTTTTGCTCTTTGTGTCTCTTTCTCTTCCTACTGACCAGTATTAGCATGAAGCAGTTTGCAGAAGCGTCCTAAGAATGCACAATTTAAAGTTAGCTCTAATTAAGAGCTATGAACAGACCCTTTTTATAAAACATGTAGTTTTTGATTAATCATTGCAAGTGTGTGTTTTCTTGTCATATAGCAAGCATGAGGAACCATCAAGTTGGAACCTTTCCAGGAATGCCACTCTGGACTCTGCGTAGTGAAGTTTACTTTTTTTTTTTTCTTTTTTTCCCCTTTAGGTCATTAATCCCACTTATCAATGATCAACTTATTGTTCAGTCAGTTTAAACTATTAAAACGCAATCCTACCATCTTCTTCAGCTGGGATGAAGAATGTAAGGAATAACTGATTAATTACTTTTTATTCAGGTAGTTATACTAGTTATACCAGAAATAGAATTTTCTCTAATTCTTCTCATTTCTCTAGCAAAATTGGAATTACAGCTTCAATATTATGCAGATATTTGAAAACTATTCATGGCACTAAAATACAGAAATTATGTTCCCTGAAGATGAAAGCAAGCTATGAAGTTCGGACCTCTCCTTTGGAGAATCTGATGCCTACTTTTGTTTCCCCATATTTTCCTTCCTTTTTTTACAAACGTCAGTGTCCCACTTTTAAAAAGGAAAAAAAAAAAAAAAAAGGTGTTGCTAATTTACTGAAAATCTGTTACCTAAACCCCAAGTTCTAGCAATTGCCAAGGTTTGGAATACAATAAACAGTAGAGCTTTGCTACTTTTGGAAACTTAAATATATCCTGTAAGAAACCAATATATATTCCTATTAAATCTCTGTACTCACAGTATCTTTGATTTTTACTGTGTCTGCCAACTGCTGATTTTTTATTTAAAAACATTTTATCAATCCAAAACTAATAGGCCAAAGAAACTTATTAGATTAAGTGGAAGGACTTTTATATTCATGGCATACTTAGAAAATGGAATAAATCTTTAAATATCTTGCCACTTTCCATCTGGGCATGATTCCAGCAATTTAAATGACTAAATATACTGAGAGTATTCCAGATTAAATGAGAGCTCTAAATGTCTTTTTATAAATGGTGTGGCTCATAAAGAACTGAATTTGTTGTGGTGGTTGGTGCGATCTGCATTTTGTTAATTGAATTTACTGGGTATTAGTGCAGTATAACACAACTGCGTTTGCAATCATCTGTCCCTGGAAAAAATCCTGTGACTGGAAGGAGTGCTTCTATTGCAGATCAAGGTAGCTGACAGAATCAGCTTCTTAAAAGAAGTATGCAAACCCAGGGTTTTTTGGTTTTGTTTTGCTTTGGTTTTGTCATGCTGAATCATTATGACTGGATAACTTTTCACAAAAGATCAAAAAAAAAAAAAAGAAAACCAGCATATCTCAGAAGTGAAAAGTTAGGGCAGAAGAAAGGAGGCAAAAACAGTGGGAAATGACAAAACTGCACGTTGGTTTGTTTGCTCCTGCTATCCCTCCCCCATTTAATTTAAATTCTTGTTTCCATGGGAGTCTGCAGTGTGGTCTTGGTAGTTCTGGCAGACAACAGTTCTGATAGCATAGATTCGCCTTTCTTTCAGTCCAAAAGGGGTAAGTGGGAGGACATGGGACTTTTCAGTGTTGCAGTAATGTCCTGCTGGCACCTCCCTGCTGTTCCTCCCAGTAGCATTATCTTCTTGGCAAGGAGATGCATTCTCAGTTGTTCTTTAACTTTCTTACTCACCCTTTCTGTGTGCAAGAAACTAATAAAAAGTCAATAAGGAGATGAAGTTTTTCACCAAACTGCCTAAATGTTTAGTGGGCTCAATGACAATATTCGTCATATGTGGCAACAGTGTGTCTGAATTTTCCGGATCGCCCCTGCCAAATGCCGGCAAGCCTATACTGTGTAGGAAAGCAGAAGGCATACTTGGCTTCACACATCAGAGAAAATGGTGAAGGAAATGTTGAGCTACCTGTGTGCTTTTTGTACTGTTCTCTGCAACCCTCCATGTTTGAGGCCAGCCTGATTTCTTAGTTTTGCAGGGTAGGAATAGGAAAATTAAAATAGATGAAATAATTGAAAAATGTTTTTACCTGTAATACTAAAAGTCCTTTTCAAAAACATCATTTAATTTGTGTCATCTTGTCTTGTGAGTGTAAAAGCAAGATACTTGAAAGAGTTTGGCTTACCATTTTCAGCAGTAGAGGAAAACCTGTATCTGACAATACGAGAACTCAAGGTCTAGGGCAATAGTAAGGCGAAGCTGCGTTCATCACCTCCTGCTGGCCTAAGCATGTGCACAGGTTCAAGTTGTCTGGAATGTAACAGCAAGGGCTGCCAGCAAGAGTACATCGTAGTTAAACCTCTGTCAGCTCACATCACCAAGTTCCCCTGAATGTAGTTAGCACCACTAAATCTGACTTCCTTGTTATACTTAATGTATATGTATTTAAAGTCATAAAAATACTACAGCTTTTGACTAGCATCTATCAGCTGAGCTGTTATAAATGTCTCTATGTTTATCTTTGCACGTTTGTGTTTACCTTTGCTGGTTGAGAGGTAAAGTTTTCTAACTGAAGACCATTCAGTTTACAAGAGCTACCCTTTCCAAGCTGTGGTAGTTTCACTGCTTCAACTAAGGCCTTTCATTCACACCACTTCTGATGAAACTGAGATGAAAAGTAGCCAGTGAGAAAAATCAAACCTAGATGGAGTAGGAGAATCATCACAGTGTGTCTCTGTAGTAACATAAAATCCATTCTCGTTTTTCTGAATCTCAGTATTCTCTGCTGTGAGGAAACACAGAAGTTACTCCATCTCCTTCTAGTTTTGAATTATATGGGGACATAGTAACTTACTGAAGCTATTAGTTTATCTCTTTCCTAACTGTAAACTTGTCTGAAACCAAAACCCCTCTACTTTTAGTACAAAAACTGTGCAATTCCATAGTTGATGGGCGAGCAAATTAGAAAATAGTGAACAAAATAGGATACAAAAAAGAAAAGGGGTCCACATGGTTAATTTATGCTGGAGAACCAGATTTATTCTCCCACAGATCCCCTGTGTCATAGGATCATAGAATATGCTCAGTTGGAAGGGACTCATCAAGATTATCGAGTCCAACTCCTGGCCCTGTGCAGGACACCCCAAAATCACACTGTGACCCCAACAGTGTTGTTCAAACACTTGAACTCTGTCAGGCTTTGTGCTGTGACCCCCTCCCTGAGGAGCGTGCCCAGTGCCCAAACATCCTCTGTGTGAAGAACCTTTTCTTCATATCCTGATAGCTAACCTAAACCTCCCCTGATGTGAAAGGAGTCAGTTACGAAAAATTTAGGTATCGACACCATGTATTTCTTGTTTTTGAGTGAATTGTTGGGGTTTTACTTGCAGAATATTGAGCATTTGCGCCATTACTAACTAGACTTTGAACATATATGAAAGGTTGTGTATTAAATATTGTGAAAATGAGATTCCATGAGTTTTCTACCAAGCGCCCAAATTAGTCAATACCTTTGATCTTAATCTCACTGTGCCTCTGTTCTTCATAAAGTAGGTATAATAATAACCTCTCATCTCACAAGGATATTTGGAATATAAATGTAGTAATTTTTATGAAGCACTCAGACACTGCAGTGATGAACACTAGAGAGGTCTGTTTTCAGTTCAGATTTTCAGTAATGTTTGATAAGTAAGTTAGGAAAGTGTGAAGTTTTGAATTTGGTAAATAGCTAATATCTGTGAATTAACTTATCAAAAGAAACTCCTGTTCAAACTAAAGCACATCGTCATGTCATTAAACGGTTGCATCACAATGCATATGTAGAAAGGGGCTGAACTAATGCTGTTAGGACTTATGATCAGGGTACAGTTCTTTTGATGTATACTTCCTATGTAATTAACATATATACCAGAATTTCTGCATGGGAAGTATTCATAACATAAAACTCAGATCTTTGCTTGTAGTTCAGCTTAAAAGCAGGAGTATTGTGATTGATCTAAGCATCAATCCCTACTACAAGGGGTGAGGGCTACAGAAGGATGTACACCTTTCACTTAATTACCATGTGATGCTAAATTTTGGCTTGCTGGAATGAATGAGAATCTTGCCATTAAATCTCATTGTAAAAGGAATTTCACTCAACTGCTTTATATAAATAACCCTATTCTGATAAGTTAAATCTTTATGTAGGAGATCAAAATATCACCCATCTTTTAACTTTGTAAAATTACCTTTTAAATAAATATTGTAATTGTTTAGAAGGAACATTTTGGGCAAAAGCTATTATTTTTTCTAGTTTATTCTGTAATTCTGCATTTTTTGAATAGTAAATAATAACAAAATATTTTATTTTTTGCTAGAAGTGTTTGATGTCTCATTTTGAACATGATGTCAGTACCTAACTTGTTTAATTCTTAACCTCCTTTTTACTACTTCTTTTCTTCATTTTATGCTCTTCAAACTATAAAATCTCCAAATCTCAGAAGAATGGGAAGTTTTAGAATTTTTATTACCAAAATCAAATCACAGAAATGGGGGAAAAACCCCAATATAAATTTATTTTTATAATTCAGTTAAGTTACAATTGAATCTATATAAAAACTAATCAGTATACTATAATTGAAGAGTTATTTTTGGACCAGTGTACCAGCTGGTATCACAGATGGTACAGATGGCATAAAGCTCTTTAATGGGACAAAGATAATGTGTTGGCACAGAGAAAGTTGAGTATATGAACGTGTGATTTTTCTTTCTCGTTGTAAACTGTCTAAGCAGTATAATTTTAATTGATACACAGTTGATACATTTGTATTCCACAAATTGGGTAAATACTAAGATTAATACTTTGCAGTCAATGACATCAGTATAACCTTAGATTGTTCTGGAAAATCTCTTATACCATAGTAGACAAAAACTTATTAAACATGGTGGTTTGAATTGCAAAGCAAGTTTGATATTATTTAGCCCATCTGATGGGATTAATGGATACATTTATGGAACAATCTGAATCCCTCATAAAGGTTTTATTCCATGAGGTTTCATATTGGTATGGACATGGCAAGAAGTATGACAGTAGTATTGGCAGTGAACAATCTTGTCCTGTTGCTTGGCACCACTGAGCAGAGCCTGGCTCCATCCTCCTGGCACCCTCCCTGCAGATACTGACAGACATTGATGAGCTCCCCTCTCAGCTGTGTCCTCTTGAGGCTGAACAGGCCCAGCTCCCTCAGCCTGTCCTGAAACAGAGGTGCTCCAGTCCCATCGTCATCTTTGTCACCCTTCCCTGCACCTTCCAGGAGCTCCGTGTCTCTCTTGTACTGAGGAGCCCAGAACTGGACCCAGCACTCGAGATGAGCTTCACTAGGGCTGAGTAGAGGGGCAGGATCACCAGCCTTGGTCTGCTCTCAGTGCTCTCCCTGATGTACCCCAGGTACCATTGGCCCTCTCGGCCACAAGGACACTGCTGGCTCAGGGCTGCCAACTCCTTCTCTGTGGAGCTGCTTTTCTTTGCAGGATCCTGCACTTATTCTTCCCCAGGTGCAGGATCCTGCATCTGCCTTTGTTGAATTTCAGATGGTTCCTTTCTGCCCATCTCTCCAACCTGTCGGGTCCTTCTGAAGGGTTGCACAGCACTCAGCTGTGCCCAAAGCTGCACTCAGCATCAGCCCAAAGCCTCTCCCAGCTTTGTGTCATCCATGAACTTGCTGAGGAGGCATCTGGACCTTCATCCAAGTCACTGACAAATAAATTAAACAGTACTGGGCCCAGTTTTGAACTTTGGGGTCACCACTCATGACAGGCCTCCAACTAGACCCCATACAATTGATTATGACTTTGAGATCTGCTGTTTAGACAGTTTTCAATTCATCCCACTGTCCACTCATCCAGTCCACAATTTCTGAGTTTACCTATGACAGTGTTGTGAGACGTAGTGTTGAAAGCCATTCAAATTCGAGATGGACCATATTTGCTGCTCTTTCACATCAGATCCTGGATCTTGTGATTGAGGAAAAGCTACAAAAGCCATTTGGTTGGGATAACCAGTTGCTGCATTCAGTCACCAATCCAGAAGAAACATTGTATAGCTTAAAGCCCCAGGGGAAAGCTTGTGAAGGAAAACAGTGCCTCGGAACAGGGAAAACTCTCCTGGGTTCCTGATTGCTGCAACATTTCTCCAAATGGCCATGAATGAAGACATATCCAAAATATGGCCTTCTCACAAGTCCTCAAAGTTCTAACAGAGAAAGCAGAATTTTCGTGTCTTCTTTCAGTATCATAAAGTCCATTTATCCGTTTTTTATCAGATCTTTGAGATGGCAGCTGTTTTATATCCCAGTCTTGTAATTTTTAAATAATAATAACAATAGTGAGCTTATGAAATATGTCAGAATAAATTATCATAAATTTAATGGATTTGTAGAGCTGGTATATTATATAAGTGAATTCAACTTGTATGAAACTCCTTCAACAGTTATGTGAGGCACTACAATTCAGTGAGAGATTGATTCTTAGACAGCAATTAAATTCTTAATTTCTGGGTCAATTTTTTTCATATAAACATGTTTGGCTTCTTCTTCACAGTGTACTGACTTTTAAAAGTGTCCCATGATTAACTTTCTCTGCCTATCAGTTTGTGATTGCGTAATATACAGTTTACACTAGGATTGGAGATTCTGAAGATTTGGGAACTGCAGATAAAATTGATGCAAGGCTTTGTCTTCTGATCCACTGGTCCACACAGTAGACTGTCATGCCACTGCTGGAGGACTCACCTTCTGCATGACATCTCAAAGCGAGTGGTTAACTTTTTGTTTACAGTAACCACCAGGGTACCATATCCCTGTTTCTAAGGACAAGATACATATTAAATTTTTTGAGAAGTTTTAGGTTTGGTCTTCCTTAACTCAAGCTGAACTAGAAGTAAAATTAAAAATTTACTGAATTTTAACAGAACAGGGTCATACATCCATGTGTTTCAGTAGCTTATAAAATAATTTGACATTAACTATAGAATGTGCCATCTGTTGTCAGAGGAGTCTGATTTGCAGCTGCCTTTTATTGCATTAGGCATTTGGAGAATTGTGCAGGAAATTATTTATTCTTTTTGCTTAATGTCAGTTATAGAAATATTCTTAACCTTCCTCCGAGAAGTGCAGGTGTCTTTGTTCTTGCCCCTGCTTGCTGCAAAACAGAGCTTGAGTTCTGTTCCTTGTTGCCTTCATTTTTGTGATAAGATGCACTTCTGGATATTGAGTAAAAAATCTGCCAGTTGAGAAATCATATTTAAACCCCTCTTTATGTCAGAAATAAATTACTTCACTAAGGAAAAGACTGTGGGAAATGAATGTTCTGTGTTTCATAGACACTGAACCTCTCAGTTTTTCTAAACACCTGGAAATGCTCTATGGGATCCTCAGGGTGAATTTTCTAATTATTTTCTGTTATCTTAATTTCAAGTTTTATCCAGATTTTCAAGCTCCAGATAAGAAGCTTTGTATACTTATTTTTAATTAATTTAGGAAATGCTGTCATTTTTTTAGGTTTTTTACAAGTAAAAAATTGATTATCAAAATCCTGTATGAATTAATAAATTCCTTTATTTATATTTTTCAATAAAAAACCAGTCATTCCAAGAGGAAAAAAAAGCCCACTTACTTTGGTAAAATAGTGAAATATTTCCCCCAAGTAATATTTTAGGATCATTATAATGTACTATTTTAGTAAATTAAATGTCAAAAGGATGTAATAAAGCAGTTGTATTTGAATTAATTGCATAAGTTAAAAGTATCAGAGCCCTATGTTTTGGAAAAGCTCAATGGTTCCACTTATATTTTTTTTTTACCCTATAATACAACTATTCTTTCAATTTTGCAATAGCTTCTCCTGTAATGACTTATTTAAAATACAGTAGTGGGTTTAGAATGATAAAAAAATATATTGGAAAGAGACAAAGTTTATGGAGCCATAATAAAATTTTTTATTGTTTTTAATACCGTGTAAGTATATATTCTGATATTTTTAAGGTAAAATATTCACTGAATATACGTTTCCCTGAGACATATAAACTAAGAACAGAATTTCTTCTTTCACTCGGTCAGCTTAGGAGTGAAATGTGGGTCAAACCACAGATCATCACCATACAGGCCTACCAGGAATCCAGCTCTTTTTGTGGACAGTGATAAATTAGCAGAGATATCGTAGCTGAGTTAACTCTGCAGTGGGAAATAATTTGCAAGTTCTCATGCAGGACCTTCACTCGGCTAATTAGCCAACTAAGCAACACTAACTATAGCAGGCATTGTGCCACGTAAGCAGAGCTGCACTGCTTCTGAGACACAGCTACTGCCTGTACACAAGGCTATTTTTGGGAACTGTGAACTTCTCACCGCTTATTCAGAGTAACTGCATGCATCCAGCTCCCCCCTGGAGTGCAGAGAAAGAAGGCTGCTTCAAACAACAGGAAAACTTAAAAGAGACAAATGGCATTGAATTTCTTTCACCTATGGGCTGGGTCTCCTGGAGGTATACACAGAGCCTCAGTCAATGGCTGCTGAGATTGGCCTTGATCTGGCAGATCGCCAGGCTGTCACTTGCTCAGTGAGTGTGAGCAATCTGTTTTCTTTCCTGTCATCTCTAAAACTGGCTATCTCCCTACAAATTTGGAAAGAAAGGAAATCTCATTCTTTTCATATAAATGGCCTTACTGAGACATTAGCAGCAACTTTGTTAGTGCCTGTGAGTAGAGATCTGAAAACAGCCAGATATCAGTTCTGGTGGTTGATCCAAAATTACTGGAAAAGCATGGTTTGAGATTGAGAGGACTGCTTGTTGCACCCCAAAGATGCTGCAATGACACCAAGTGTGTGATGTGGTTGTCATACTCGGGGGAGGGGATGCCACCCTCAGGGACCAGGACAGGCTTCAGAGATGGGCTCATGTAAACATCATGAAGTTCAGCAAGTCCAAGTGCAAGGTTGCCCAGCGAGGTTATGGGGTCTCGTTCACTGGAGATACTCGGGAAGTGTCTGGACACAATCCTGTGCTGTGTGCTCTGGGATGGCCTTGCTTGAGCAGAGAGGTTGGGCCACATGACCCAGTGCTGTGCCTTCCAGCCTGACCTGGTCTGTGATTTTGTGATTCTGTCCTGCAGCTGGATCAGGGCAGTCTGCAGCAAAAAAACAGGCTGCAAGGAGAGTGGACTGAGAGCAGCCATGATGAAAATACTTGGGAGCACTGGTTGACAAGAAATTCAACATGAGGCAGTAATGTGCGCTCGCAGCCCAAACGCATCCTGGCTGTGTCAAAGCTGTGTGGCCAGAAGGTCAAGGGAGATGATTCTGCCACTCTGCTTCCCTCTGATGAACCCTCATCTGGAGTGCTGTGTCCAGCCCTGGGAGACCCCAACATGAAAAGACATGGGCCTGTTGGAAAGAGTCCGGAGGAGAGCCACGAAGATGATCATGGGGACATAGCACCCGTGCTATGAACGCCGGCAGTGGGAGCTGGGACCTTGAAGAAACAACCTCCTAGCACCTAAAAGGGGCTACAAGAAAGCTGGAGGAGGACTTTTTACAAGGGCATGTATTGATAGGACCAGGGAGAATAGCTTTAAACTGAGACTACATTTAAATGAGAAAAAAGGAAGATTTTTTTTTATTATGAAGGTGATGAGGCACTGAGCCAGGTTGCCCAGAGAAGCTGTGGAAAGTCCATCCCTGGAAGTGTTCTAGGCCAGGTTGGATGGGGTTCGGAGCATCCTGGTCTAGTAGATGGTAGAAGGGGTGGAACTAGAAACTATTTAAGGTCCCTTCCAACCTAAAACATTCTATGAATTTTAATTTTTTTCCACATTTTGAACAGCTAGGAAAACTGATATTTGGAACAAAATACAAGTTAAAAAATCTTCAAATACACTTGAGTTTGTTCCTGTATAGTAAGAAAAATTAACTGATGTTTGTATAGAGCCGCTAAATCTTTCAGTTGCACTCAATAACAATTTTAAGGTAAAAAATATTCTGGATAGTTGTTTTGTTGTGTTGTGTTTTGTTTTGTTTTTTCTCCCAGCTGTGGGAGTCAGTTTCTCTAAGAAAGGAAAGTATTCTTAGAAGCTTTTTTTGGAGCAGTTGTAATGGGTAGGTGGTAGGAGTACCAAAACTGCAGCTATTCAGGGTATACCATGCTCAGAAGAGATAATTAAAAATTTGTCTCCATACTAAGGTTTATCATGATGTTAATGCCTCCCTTAATGAATTAGATACACACTGCTTTTTCCATACCTTTTTTTACTGAGCTGTAGTTCACGTATCATCTTCAGAAAAGCTCTGGCACATTTTTCATCTGGTCAGCAAATTTGGAAAGAAATTAATGGATGCAAATTATGATTAATAACTTATTTACCCTCCTTTTCTTTTTAAAGCAGCACCCCACAAAGCACACATTCAAAATGCCATGAAAGCAGCAAGTAGTAGTATACACAATATATACAGAAAATTATTCACTTGGGAAAAACTCATTCTTCAAATTAAAAATGCAATGAGAAATACTCAGATAGGGCCCTTTGGCCTAAAACAACTCTCAAGCTGACAGAAAAGGCTCTCTATGTCACTTGATTGAAGCTCTGTGTCTTTAGAGATGTCAGTAAGTGGTGTCCTCTGTGTCTCCAGTGTCATCAACTCCCACAGAAAACTATCTGCTTATCTCTTACCAACAGCTCTAAGATGATAAATGGAGTTTTTATGGAAATCTTGCACATGATAATTCTGAACAAGGAAAGACTCCTCTCTTCTTTGGCAATGGAGAGTCTTTTCAACTCTGCAAATGCAGTAAGGATTGTTCTTTCTGAAATACTACCCTTCAGGAATATCAGCTTTTTGAAGCTGAGTCATTTTGCGTTTCCTCAATGAAGAATGGGTACATGGATGTTTAGGAGATGCTCTTGTTTAAGCATTCTTTGGGTTTGGTAATAAATTCCACATGGCATTGTTCATGAAGTGACTAATTTAAGAATCAATCAGGCATCCTATCAGGTTGTGTTTTTCAGAGAACTTTGTGGACCCATACAAACTTACATGGAGATATTAGATTCTTTATAATTTATATCCTGTGTATCTTGGCATCATGTTATTGAGAATCGTTTGCTATCTGGTTTCGGAAAGGACAAAGACAAAAGCAGGCCGGTTAATGAATGAAAAGACCTGCTGTATTGTCTTTTTTTATTTGTGGCTTCCTTAAGACTTTGATAGTTTGAATTTGACTTGTTTAGCACCTGAAATGCAAGGCAAATATTAAAATAATCAAATATATCTTTCATTTCATACATTTGGCTTTTTTGCATCAATTATGGTAGAAAAATGACCAAAGAAAAATGTCAACTGGAGAATTTTTCTCCTTTAGAACTGAAATTATATGATACCTACAAATATGCTATCTTTAGGCTGGTATAAAGGGGGAGGTCAAGCAATATTCAAAGGCTTATTATTCTTCTTTTTATCAACAATAGATACTAAACATTCTGTTCCTCAGAATCAGAAGCTTTATTTTAATTCCTTTTATCTAGCTGGAGGAAGGTTAAAGGGAAAGATTAAGGCATTAAGATTTGTAAGAATTATGAGATTCTCTAAAGCGTTTTCAAAGAAGCTTTATTTTTGGCTCAGCTGCATGATAACACAACCCAACTTTTGTTCTGCTTTCAACTGAGCTATTTATACATTGGAATTCACTGTGGACATTGCCTGAGGTTATTATTATTTTCCCACATGGGTTTGTTTGTTTGGTGGTGTTTTTTTTGAGATGACATTTGAGGATATTATTCAAGCATTTATTTTGTGGTTGGGATGCTTTAAAATGGCCTTTTCACTTTTTCACTTACACTGAGTGACAGA
Source organism: Hirundo rustica (assembly GCF_015227805.2). Classification (NCBI taxonomy): domain Eukaryota; kingdom Metazoa; phylum Chordata; class Aves; order Passeriformes; family Hirundinidae; genus Hirundo; species Hirundo rustica. Next base: position 16,750,783 of record NC_053454.1, on the reverse strand, counting down.
ACTGTGAGTTTAAATCAGTGGAAGAAAATCTGTATCATACAAACCCAGAAAAGGAGGTGATATTTCTTGCAGCCTGAGGGAACGAGACTTGGCCCCCATTTCTCTTTTCAAAATGAAGTAAGGAAGCATGACAGGTGGCAGCTAAGACCGTACCAACATAAACTTTGTCCCTGAAACAGGATCCTATAGAAATGCAGCACAAACATGTCTACTGAAAATGGTTAGCTGTGTGAAAAGCTTCCCATGGAATCTGGGCAGTGCTTCTGAAACTAAGGATCACTAAAAGGTTTCTAGTAAGAAACCTGACCAGGTCCAGAATGGTGCAGAACTTGTGGTGAATGTTTCTAATTTCTCATTCGTTACAGTTTAACTTTGCTACCACTATTAACTGCCTGTGGTTTTTAGATCAGCACAAGGCCAATAAGAAAATCTGTTAATTGAATGGAAACAGATAAGGACTGAATCAAACCAGGGTTTTTTTTTGTTTGTTTTTTGTTTTTTTTAATACAAGACTGGCTTGTGGATTGAATTTTGTCATAGTATTTTGGTTTTGTTTTTATATAAGCCATAACTGACCCATGGATTTCCTTGTTGCAGGGCAGAACTGGGGCCATGGTCTCAGTCTTTTGCTAGCTTAAACCATTTTTGAGTCCGGGTGAAAATCTGAGAGGCCTTACATGTTGTGGCACACCAGTACTGTACAATTCATGCCCTGTGTCACGGAAGAGGCACCACCATCGCTTGAACCATGGGGCAAGGTGGAACATCAGGAAAGTGTTAAGAACTGACAGATGATTTTTAAGTTACTTGAGAAAGAACAGATTTTTAGGAGATGAAGTTATTTAATTAAGGATTTGGGCTTGTTTTCATTATTTTCATGAGTTTATCATTCTCTGATGTGCTCTTTAATGACAGTCTGGTGCAGATTTGGGAACAGCGTGGGATCTCTCAGTCGAGTGAGAAAGCCTGTCTCTTTTGGGAAATGATCCACGTATTTTACTGCTTTGTAACTCTGATTTCCTATAGATTTTTTATGTTGGATTGCTTGTGGTTTAAGTGGAAGTTTCTCAGCTTTAGTTTGAAACCTATTTAAGCCATGCTGTTAACTAATGTACTCGTTATATCCTTCATCCTCATTTCCTTGACATAAATTATACTTAGCTCATTCCAAACTGTTTATTTGCACTGAGCTATAAACTACAGGGCAGCAACTGGGTGTGAGTCAAAGAGAAACAGCTTTGCTAGAAAACATACTGTTTTAACAAATAACTTAGACGCAGGCATCCCATCCAAACCAAGCCGTGTTTTACAGCTGCAGCTAAGGATGGTAAGAGGACTCGGGTGTGCCTGGTGGACAAGCCTTTCAACAGAAGTGATCTCATCTAGAACTTTGCTTAGCTACTTGTGGATAGGTTAGGACTTGTGATTAGGTTTTGTGGCTGAGTGAACTTGGGGGAAAGTTATGACTCGAACACTCTGAGAAAAAGTGCAGTGGCATGGGTATTATCTAAAAGCAATCTATTTCAACTGCCCTAGGAATCTAGATGAGAGCTTGAGGCAAATAAAAAGCGGCAGCCTCACCTTTGAGAGACTTAATAGGCTTGTGGAAGCAGCTTTACAAGTAGTGCTGAGGAAAAAGGATTTAAAGATAAGAACTGTCAGGATTTTTTAGAAGCATCTGCTACAAAAAGACTGTAGAGCATACAAGAGCTGTGTGACTCAGCCAGAAACAAGGTGAAAGGCTGTTTCGAGTGAATGATCTGAGTTTTTTTCAAGGCATCTCTAAGTGTTTTAATGGATAAGAACGGGGTGAAAGGATGTGACTGAAGCAGGTAAGTGTTTGATACAGCAATTTACGAAGTTAAAAGGATTAAGTGTTCCCCCTTTTAGTACACAGAGGACCTTTAAACTTTATAGGAAATGATACTGTCTGGTCGCAGTTTGTAGCGATTTTAGCAGAATGAAAGCCGATCTGTGTCAAGCTATCACCACCTAGTGGTAATAGGGAAATGGAACAGCAACCCGCGGAAATTCTTTCGAGTATTTTTATTAGCTGTTGTGCTTTCATTGGTGTTGTGGAATACACAGAAGCAAGACTGATGAACTTTGATAGAAAACAAGTTAATAAACGTGGCAGCAGTCCCTTACCAGCTTAATTTTTTATGGCTCCTCCCTCTCGATTCTATGATAGCTTGTTAAAGCATAGTTATTTAATTTCTCTCTTAAAAGTATTGCTTGTAGATGTAATTAGCTAATGCACCACTTTATTATTCTGGCCTGTTTTTTGATTGATTTTTAATGGACTGTTGATGTTTAAAGGAAGGTGAGTTTATTTTATATGGGGTGAAAAGGTGTTTTTTTTCAAATGCAGCTAACTACATTTTATACCTGCTCTGCACTGAATCGATTATGTGTATTTTGTTTGATGTATATGCATTTGATACATTGCCTAAAAAAACCCTTTCACTTTTAATAAAAATCACGTTCTGAAGTAACTTATCACAGTCCAGAAGTGTCCTTCTTGAGCACTGTCTTCGTGAACTGGTCAAACTAAAAGTGTAGCACTGATTGACAATTTTTCTGTGTTTATGTCCACCCTGATTGTGTTCTTTGTTCCCCAAACAGTGTGCATAGTGTCTTTTGGAAGCGCTTCTGCTTCTTTATAGAGCCTGTCAAAACCTGAACACTTTATTTTGCCTTTTTGTACATTTCTGAAAATGAGATATTGTTTCTTTTAGCATCTTAAGTACTGGGATGGCTGCTGTGAACCAGAAAGAAATGTCATCTCTGATCTCTTTTTTATAAGTTCTTTGAGAAAAATAGAAATATTGGTGAAATTCATTAGTTGCTTTAAACTTACTTAAGTTTTTAGAACATAACTGATTTACAAAAATTCCTATCTGTTGATTTTCTTTCAATTTTATTGTTAGAATTGTAATGTAAATCCATATATTGTTATGTAGATATTCAGATACGCTACATAGATGAGAAATTGCCTAATAAAAAAGTGAGAAAGAACAGATTATTGTCCAAGTACACTGACTGAGCCCACAAAAGTTATCTTTAATAATAATATCTTTAAAATCTTTAATATCTTTAAAAGTTTAATCTGTGCTGTAACTCAGATTAAATAGCAATTTTGTTTCTTCAAGTGGAAATAGATAGTTATTATCATTTTTGATAAATGTGAACATAAAATTATATTCACTCAGAAGTGGGGGGGTTTTGTTTGTTTGCTTGTTTTTGTTTGTTTTTTTGTTTGTGCTTTTGTTTTTGTTGTTGTTTTTAAGTTAGAAATTGTTCCATGTGTCAAAAGGGCGCTTTGCTGCATTGTTATACTGAATACTTTTTAACTGCATTTTTGGGAAGGGTTTCCTCTCGTAACTTTCCTCTTCTGACCCTTTGCTCTGAATTTCAGACTTATCAGCAGTGTGAATAAACCTGTGGCTGCTTGGTTGACACCTCTTAGGGTTTTCAATGTAATCCACCTGAGATTCCTTTTCTTAACAATAGTCTTTACATTGATGAGGAAGACTAATATTTTTTTTTTTTTTAACTTTAAAATTACAAGTGTTCTCTAAGGTGATGGTTTTATCAAATACAGTAGTGTTTTGGAAAATTTAAAATAAAGAGCATAAGATAAAATCTGTGGTCTACATCTGAAATGATTTCTTCTGAATATCTAATGAAATTCTTCAGTACAAATGCAGCTGTATGTTGCTAGTTTAGACAAAATGGTTGATTGTGGTCTTTATCTCTGCCTGCCTTACTTTGTTTTTCTAGTACTTCATACAAATATGAAGGGATTGTAATTTTTAAAATGATACATTGTTCTTTAATGTCTTAGTTTATTGAATGAATCAGGATATCCTCCATCTTTTGAAAGTTTTATCTGCTGTCATGTTGCAAAGTGGGAATTTGAAGATGTAGCAAAATGTGTTTTGGCAAATTACTGTGCATGTGGGTTTGTGTCTCACCATGGGAGGTGCTTCTCCTGGTGCCAGGTACATCCCACTGCATTTCTCTTTGAGGGGAGCTAGACTGGTGTGCTGATACACACAGTCAGCAGGGAGCAGATGAAGACGTTTGTGCCTGCTGGAGACACCAGTGGTGGCTGGACATCGTACTAAAGGCAGGAAGAAGTGTGGGGTGTGGTGGTTTTTTGTTTGTTTGTTTGGTTGGTTTTTTTGGTGTGTGTGTGTGTTTGTGTTTGTTTTTGTTTATTTGTGTTTTTTTATTTTTTTTTTTTTAATTTCAGAAAGAATTTTGACTATGATTTGGATCCAGGTATCAATAATATTGCATTACAGTTGGGACCTCTTCATTTTACAGCGTAGTCTTACTCCTAGTTTTTTTTTTCCCTCAGCATCAAGAAATTTCAGCAGGAGCTACACTGATAGGACAAGAAGTGATCAAGCAAGCTACAAGAGTGGAACTTTAGGTTTAATATGCAGAGTAAATTCTTTACTGTGACAGAGGTGAGTCTCTGGAACAGGTTGCCCAGAGAAGCTGTGGATGTCCCATCCCTGGAAGTGTTCAAGACCAGGTTGGATGAGGCCCTAGGCAACCTGGTCTAGTGGAAGATATTCCTACCCATGGCACAGGAGCTGGAACAAGATGGTCTTTAATGTCCCTTCCAGCCCAAACCATTCTGTGATTCTAATGAACATTGTCATGTGCTGACGACACATTTGAATTCATTTCTTCTCCTTTGATCATCCTAAATGGATCCTTTCTCTATTTTTCTCCTGCTCTGTGATGCCCTCAAGATGCCCTGTTGTATGCTTGTAAATCTGCCTCAGTGACTTCCAGCAGAACCAAGTGGGGCAGCTTTATTGCTGTCTCCTGTGTTCAGTCTGCCTGCTGGCACTGATGACAGCGAAGGGTACGTGACTTAATGACAGAAGGATCTGGGTAGTAGAAGAGCCTCTCTCCATCACACTGAAATGAATTAATTTGTCCTTTACAAATGACAAGCTGTAAGAATGTAAACAGGCCACATATGATGATTACTAATACAGCTCTAAATTGTATTGGCAGTAGCCCGAGTTCTTTGTCAAAGTTGGAACCCACGTATGAGCAATAACAGGGAAGAGTCAGGGAGGTCTTGCTCCTGAGTGTTATGGGTACTACGAGGGAGAGAGCTACTTCTATGAGACTGCAAGTATTCAGTGAAAGGTTATAGGTTCAGGAATAAGAGTTAGTGACTAAAACAGCATTCCATGACTGAACTTATAATTCTCAGAAATAATTTAATTAATGGTTTTACTTACAAGAACATACTTTCTCAAAACAAATGATCAAGTAAATGTTCTTTGTTCTGAAAACAGAGCACGAGTTTAGGTCAGCATACAATACAATGCCCTTTAGGTGGCATCCCTTAGCAAACTCTCCTGTTGAAGTTACTATACTTCCATCTGATGTCTCGAGCATAGAAAATACAGAATCTCGATACAGAAAATGTATCTGTAAGGGTAATTGTCTGGTCTATTGCTCTCATTTTTTGATCCTCTTAGTCATTATATGAGTTTTTACAACAAAAGTTTGTGTAGTCTGTCTGCCCAAAGTGTGATAGGTGAGATCCAAGCTGCAGAAATCCTTGAATAAATCAAACCTTTCCCTAGAAAGCACCATGTTCACTCCAATGCTTTTAATTTCTGAGCTTTTATGATGGAGTGGAAAGCCCAGTCTATTGACTTTTTTTTTTTCCTAAAGAGACATGTTTCATTTTTAAACTTAATTGAAATAGTGAATGCAAAGCAAAGCAAAGCAAAGCAAAACAAAAACAAAAACAAAAACAAACAAAAAAAATCAAACAAACCAACCAACCACAACAAAAAACCCCAAACATTTTTTGTTTGTTTTTAAGAGTTTTTTATAGCAAGCAAGACCTTCACGCTTATTAGAAGAACAAGGTTTGCTGGAGTTGAGATGTTTTGTGTTCTAATGTTATCTGTTCAGCCGTTCAGCCCAAACTGGGTATTTATTTTTGTCCAGACAATTCCTTAATATTGAAAAATGCCTAGCACCTTGACACGCTATCCATGAGAAATCATTCCTGCAATTTTATTTTAACTTATTACTAATTCCCCTTCTCCACCTATTTTCAGCTTGGGGCAAGGTTTTCCGAGGTTGTCAGGGTTTGAAGGGGGATCCTTGTGTGACTGGTAGAAGGGTAGAATATCCCCTGAAGAGGTTAAGGAATAAGAGTGAGAAAGAAGCCTTTTCAGAGTACTTCAGGATAAAGAAAGCAAGTGGAATTCTACCCAGTCCCAAAAGTTCTGCATTGTTGACCATGAGCAAGGCTTATCTTGGTGCTTTTGATGCTCTTGGTGCACTGGAGTTTCATTTCCTTTGGAATATTAACTCCTCAAGGAGCTAATTATTTTAATACATATCTCTTCTGGAAAAGAAATTTGAAATTTCTTACAGCTTAGACATTGCTTTCACTGGAGAGATTTTTGGGATGTCTTGGCACAGTGAAAGTTTAGGGTGACAATTTTCTTTGAAGGACCAGCTGTTGATGGGAAAAGGTCTGAACCAGGAATACACATGGTGATCCCTTTTTAGGCTCTGTTGACTAAACTCCATCATGAGCTGGGATACAGAGCTAATAACTTGAACACTTGGGGCTTAACAGCATGTGCCCTTACAGGTACATGCATGTGTGACTCTCATGTATCTAGACCCACCAAAACTCTGCTAAACACAAACTACGGGACTCTGCAGAAACACACTGTGTTTATGTGTGTGCAGAAGTATTAAGTAAATTGCAGTGATTAAAAGCCTATTGTTCAAGCAAAATGAGCTTCTGGCAATGTATCATGATAGCCTTATATTAACCCTCCAGCCTTTGTGAGTAGGCTTAAAGAAAAAATAGAAGTTGAAAATCAAAATCTTTATTCAGAAGAAAGATTAATCTTATAAAGATAATTATGACTTAATTTATGAAGATATCTTTTCATATTAACGTCTAAGCAGTGATGACGGATTACATGAGATTGTTAGCCCTTTGAGCCCCAAATCATACTTATTTTTATTTGGATTCTTTTTCCCCCCAATAAAGTTGGTTTCAGTATTTGATATGAAATTTATTCTTATTTTTTCCCAGTGCTTTTTTTTTTGCTTTTTTTTTTTCATAAGTCATGTGTTTTTTTCATTGTTAGCCTCTTGAAATTCAGCAGCCTGAAGAACTGCTTAGAATCACATACAGGTTTTTATATAGAGTTTTATTGATTTCATGGTATTTTCCACTGCTTTGTTGGAGTATTCAGGTATTAACCAAATAAGCCTGCCTTTTTGCTTAAATCCATGTACACTAGACTATGCACAGCAGCAGATATTTCTGAAAAATAGCCTCAAGAACAGAGATTATATGCCTCATCAGCTGCTTGGCTTTGAGTTGTATTTATTCAATGGTTGTAGGATGGTTTGGCAGATAACTCTTACTCCTTTTGAGAGTTTTTATGGTTTTGCTTGTTTCTCTACTGCAAAGCTCCAACCACTGACAAGGTTCAGTAGTACCCTTTGTTGTTTTCCTCCCATTCCAGAACGAATCCTCACTTAGGTGCCTTTTAAGACACCAAAAATCAGTTGTTAGGCATAGAGCTGTTTTATGGTACAGCACAATCCAAACAGCAAGTGGCAGCTACCAAGGAGGCATCCAGATATGAACCTAGTATCCCGTGCTCCTTTGAATACCTGGTGCTAGGTGGTGGTGTGTGTTTGCTTAAGCAGCCGTCATTTTCCCAGAATGGAGAAACCCATTCTTTGGGAGTGAGGCAGGAAAAACATCCTTCTGCATATTTTTATTACAGTTTTCCCAAGTGTGTACTCAAGAAGGGTTCAGACTCACACCTCTTTCTTACATACCGAGTATATCCGTCCACTGACTAGAGACTTAGCACATGCAGAAACTGTCCTACTGTTAGTTTATTGCATGCACACTTTAATAAAGAATTCTGTAGCCTTGAATTCTGCAGTCAATCCAAAAAGCCTTGGAGGAAGGGCACAGCCCATCTCCATTGAAATCATTCTAAAGTTTTCTATTCTCCCAAGTGTGTCCTAATTCAGAATCACAGGCACCAAGACGTTCCCAAAACTTTCTTCTCTTTATCTTTGGCTCCTCTCCTGTCATGGTGACAGACATTGAGGCATTCACTGCCTGCAAAACTGGCTTCTTTTTCTGCATCCAGGGAGAATTTTGAGGGCTGCATGTTTGATGCATTGGCAGGACTGATTTATGAGTTGGTTGACTGAGATTAGGTGGAATAGGGAGGAACAGATATGTGGTGGGAGTAGTCCCAGGCAATCATAGCTCCTGTCTTTTGTACTTGCTCAACCCATGAGAGCAGTAACATCAAGACCCAACCCCTTCAATCTCTGTATCATTACCTTTCGTTTCACTTTAATGGGATTTTGAGCATTAATGTGTCCTGTGAGCCTTTGTAGACTGAGGTTTTGCCCATTGCTACGTTTTTATTCTAGAAGAGTCATAGTTTGCTACAGAACTATTACTTTGGGAGGTTTTTTAAATGATGTACTCATGTAGTCAAGAGTCTGAGTAATGACATCTCTGTGGATATAACGATTTGGGTAATCTTGTTAATATGCATGATGGGCTTCTTCAGCAGAAATCAAAAGCCGGAGAGGAATAGTTTCAAAGGAGTCATCAATGCCTTAATGTGTTAATGCTCTATGCCTAATGGTGTTCCTCCATAGTCACTGACAGGCATCATAATGGTCTTAGTACAGAAAAATGGACATAGCTCCTCTTTAATTTTATCCCAGTCACAGCTCTACCTCATGTAAAACTGCACAGTAAGACTGAAAAGTTGTGTGAAAATTGTGGTCATCGGTAAGGTATAAAAAATGCATAGGTGTGTTGGAGCAAAACAAAAGCTTTCAAAAGACTGCAGCCTAATGGTAACTAAAATGTGTAAAAGTTGTGGAGTTGAGCTACATTAATTTTATTCTTTTTTTTGTTGTGGTTGTAGATTTTTAACGTGACAGTGCACACAAATAAAAGCAGGGTAATTTTTTTACCTTATTATCTGAGAAAATGGGAAACAAACAACATTAAATAGAGAACATTGAACTGATGGCATCAAACTTCCTATCTTGCATTTAAAACATCAAAATATATAAAATACTAAAAATGTAGGGTTTGTTTAATCAGTATTTCTAAAGAAAGCATCAGCAGGTTTCTTTTTTTGTGCATGAGATATCAGAGGTCATTATACTGGAGACTAATACTCCATCCACTCTGTTCTCTCTTGTGCTCAGCCCCAATCTAATACTTACTGTGAAAAATGGAATAATTTGAATGAGAGAGAATGGATGACTCCCCAAATCAGCCTGATAATTTTATGGCTAGAAATTTTGCTTATGTGGAAGAAATGTAGAATGAAATTATTGTCTAAAGAAGGCAGAGAAGTGTTGTTTTAAGTCTACCTCCCATACAGCCATCAGTGTGCTTGCCTCTTGCAAAACAGCTCCTTGATGTTCCTACAGATTTTTAATTCTTCTAATGCATGCCTCTATGAAAACAAATTAAGTTTGTAAAATGAATAGCAACAAATTGCTGGAGTCAATGAAGTCTCTCAACTTGCCAAACTGCAATGTTGTGAAGCTGCCAGACTGCTCAGTATGGTGCATAACTTCTTGCTTAAACTCACCCCAGTGCCAAAGCAATGAGAGAAAGTAAAAATGGTCTTATAAACATTTCAGGAATTACAGACTAATAAGACTGATGTATAGAACAAAAATGGGGAAGTGATTAGATCAATAAAATAGTGTTGCAAAAGGAAAGAATAAATGTTACTTTTGTAGAAAGAAATTGTACCCTAAGGCATTAATTAGGGTAGAATTTAGGGTAGGCTTTCAGGTAAACTTCTTAGAATTGATGGAAGTGCAATAAACACTTGAAGAAATTATCCATAAATCTTCTCACTAAATATTTTAAATGGGTTAACAAGAAAGGTGCACTTCTAGACTGGCAAGAGACTAAATAGAAGAAAAAAAGGGGTAAGAATTAATAGGAGGATATCAGAAGATTTTTTTTCCCACATTAATAAATTAGCTGGGAGAAAATTTTAATGGTAAAACAACAATTTTTTAGAAGTTCCTCAAGTTAATCAGCATATTTAAACCAAAAACTCAGTAAACATATTGGCAGAATATTGCAAGTCTTAATAATTAAAAAGTTTTTAAAAAAGAATAAAATTGCTGTTAATAAATGTAGATGTAGATGTATGCAAATGATAAATGTGTGTATTGGAAATTAGACACTCTTAGTCCTGTTTGCATATATACCCTTGGGAACCTGGATGGAAAGGAAATATGCAACAAAGTTTTACTGATGCTCTTCATAAATTCTCTGTCTACTTGCTTCAGAAAGGGCATATACGTTTCTGGTTTTGGTTTGGTTGGTTTGTATTGTTTGTTTTTTTTTTTTTTTTTTTGTTTTGTTTTTTTTTTTTTTTAATAGGATGGCTTTCTTGTCAGGGAAAATTAAAAACTTTGGAATACTTTTGGAAAACAAATATCAAGACAATTAATGGACACTGGCATTAATAAATGGAGCACGGAAAATAAATAGGGAAGTTTGTCCAACTCTTCCCAAAAAAGGACAAGTCAGAGAATAAGTAGTGAAGGTATTAAGTGCCAGACATAAATAGTTTTTCACACAATGCATAATTAAATACAGGAGTTCACGTATGCTAACAATTTTATTGATAACTTCAAAAGACATTAGATAAGTTCAAGTAAGAAAAATACATTAAGTGGTATTAAAAGATATTGTGATTTGCTAAAGCTCTGCCTACCCTTTAGCCACAGATAACTGATGATGGAAAGCTACACAAGGATGAATAATGCTCTTTATTTGCCCTGATTTATCTTTTGAAACCTTACATGGAAATCTTTGATCTCTAATTTTTATAATTTTTAATATTTTCAGCATAGATGTGCTTACTCTCTTTTGTGATTGACCTTCTCTTTGCTTATTAATTTGTTCAGGTCCAGGAAAGGTGTTCCAATTGAAGGTCTCTGCTACACACTTGAATAACTTGCAGTTCCTTGATCCCTCTGTGTTGTGTATCTTGGTATTTTTGGAGGTCTGCTCTTGCCTGGAGATTAGAGCCCCAAAATATCTGCACAGCATTGAGCTTTCCATGGCTTTAGCTGCAGAGTTAAGAGTTGTGATCTTACCAGCATCTGCTCAGAAGGATGGTCATATTCACCATGGCCTTAAAACCCTGTGACATAGAGTAGCTTGTGACTATGGACTCTCAAATTGTATATTTTACATTTCTGCTGACATTGGCCTCAACTAGCATTTCCTGCTGTGTTGGCAGTGATATGTGAAAATTTAGCATATACCCTGCAAGCTCTTGACACTCCCTGCCCTGCTTGGTGTTTTGCTTTCTCCAGATTTATTGGCCCGAAAAAACCAGAAGGAAAACACAGAACAAATGACTGACTTGGCTGCTGCATGAAAGTGTTAATTTTGATCACTTTACAGAGCAATTAAATAAACGTGGTTGTGACTATATATAGTCACATTTATAAATTGCTAGAAAGGCTATGAGTTCTAATAATTGACTTTAAAATCCTTTTAATACATCCAAGCACCTTGCCTGCAGCTGGCAACATCTACAGACCTGTTGTGCCTAGGGAGTGCAGCCCCAAGCTGAGGCTTCATCCACCAGTCTCTTTAATATCCTACCTTTCTCTTTTTTGTATGACTTTTCTTTTTCTTTTCCCATGAATAAAAATTTGCACATATTACTTTATTTTCATCGTAGACTTTAGCTGTGTAAGAGAAAAGATCTGCAGGACACCCTCATATTTTCAAATGATAATCAGGAGAGGACACATGAGGATTTTTTTAATATATTTTTAAATGTGATTCTTGACTCCTCTGCAACCAAAAAATGAAATAAAAAAATGCAATATGAAAAATGAAAGTCTTTATTGCCACTCTCAAAATAACTAGGCCAGCTTATAACTGTTATTCATAATGACACTTTATTGCATGAACCTTGAAAATTATTTTCATTCCTTGATTATAAAGACTGTTAAGAGAACACGCATTTTGTTATAGATGCAAATATGCTAGCTGGCTTTTCACTGACCTTGAGTAAACCCTTAGCTGACACATAATTTTAGTTCCCTTGAAATCCATTAGAAAAGGTTAGATTACTCCCAAAGCTCAACTTTAGGCCTGTCCATAAAATGAGCAATGAATATTTGCTCATTTGTGGGTAGTCCCTAAGTGAGCCCAGTGCATCTCACAGATTTCCTCCCACGACATTCCTCCGAGTTCTTAAAAGTTTTATGGGCACACATGAAGGAAGAAAGCATATATCTACAAATGTTATTTTAAAAATAAAACTGAAAATATCTACTATAAAGTGTAATTGCAGGACTAGTGCTTTCTCACAGTATAGTCCTTTGCTTGCTATGGATGCAGGGTTGCACACATGCTGTTTCCAGACAGTAGCACTCATGTGAAGTCTCGGTGATTTAATTATGGACAGCCTGTTCAGTGGCAATGCTAGGAGAAAATAAAGGCAAATGATTCTCTTGTTACTTACCTAACAAAACGAGGTAGCCATCTGAATTGCCTCCATGGTTTTTTCAAAAGTGTTTAGCAGGCACATAATGTGAAAACCTCAAGGTGTCTATGACACAAAATCATCAAAAGACAAAATGTAAGCCTGTATAAGTATATAATATGAAATTATTTTAAATAAGCTAGTATACAAAATGCTCATAATGCTATTTATAATTATAATTATTAAGTATAATTTGCATTAAAAATATGCATTTGCAAACTTTACCGTTTCAGTCTTTGGAAATATTAGGTCTGATGACATCCAGCTTAATTTTTGGCCGCTCAGAATTGTGGAATTTCTGTGGTCCCATTAGGTGGCTCTGATTAAAGCCAGTTTTCTTGGATTCTGTCACTAGATGCACATAGAAAAGATGGTGGGGTTTTTGTTTGTTTGTTTGTTTGTTTGTTTTTGTTTTTGGTTTGGTTTGGTTTTTTCTCACTTATAAAAAAAGGGTTTGAAAACCTTTAATTTAGCCATTACTTGACATGACTGCTTCATTTTAAAGTTTGAAGGTTATGCTTAATTTTTGCATGTAGCAACTCCATTGACATTGTAGAAATATTGGAGACATGGACAGGCTGTGGCTGAAGTACAACTCTTGAAAATGTTAGAGGCATGTTTTAACAATTTTAAATAGTGGACATGCTTTGTTAACCTATGGTAAAGTTTAAGGTTTTTCCAGAAAGTTTCCTGCTTATTCAAGTTGCGCAGATTTTACGTGTTATCGTGGAACATTTTCTCTGTTTCTGTCTTTTGGGATTTTGATTACTTTTATTTAGTATTTGCTCAAGATATCATTGAAGGTGTATGGGTTGGTTTGGATGCTAAGTATATTATTCAAACAGCTTTCAGAAAACTGGATTCCTGAGGAACAGGTTATAGAAAAAGGAATTTTGAAAGAACAGTCAGCTGCTCATGGAGTAACTGTCTTGAGCCTAAGAAAATGTATGTTTTGAGGGACTGGGCATTAAAAAGCCACACTTACTCAAGGAACGCACAGGAGCAGCTGATAGGGAATTGAGAAAACTGTGCTGGTTTCCAAGTGTTGTCATTTAAGTGCAACTTAGAAATCGCCTTGTCTTTCTGGTGACTGCGTGACCTATGCATCATTTTCTCTCTCTTCACCCCATCCTTGAAAGATGCAGCACAGGACAGAAGCTGTCAGATTTTATTGATTTTGATGAACTTTCTTATGGTTTAGTATTCAAACCACTCAGTGCTCTCCGTTATCTGTTAAATGTTCTTTAACTGCTGCCTGTCACAACACTGAAAACAGGAAACAAGTGCTTAAAGGAGAACAGGATAGGGAGATAAAGTGAGTTGCCTCAGCATCACCTACACTTGCTATCAACTCCTTTTGTCCTTTGTATAGGATTTCAATTTAGATCTTTATGAACTGGAAAATTTGGTAGACTAAGGTGAGCAACTTCTGATATCTGACTTTTACTAGGTAAAACAAAAGAAGATGCTATCAACACTCAATTATAGCTTTAAAACAAACCACCACATTCAGGTAAATATAGTATTGTGTTTATATATATTATTTGATTGTTTAAAATTGCTAGAACTTCCCTAAAACCAAGCTGTGACTTCTTAAGGATTAAAGAATACAAAGGCATATAGAAACTTATTTTAATCCCTTTTTTTAGGATTTGATTAATGACATTTTATTACAGGGTGTTGGCAGTTCTGGAATTCAGACAATGAGCTGCTATTCAAAACAGATCCTGTCTAAGGAGATTGCTCTGCTTACCCTCTTAGCTCTGTCTTAGACTTCATTAATGAAACTTTCCTTTTTAATCTCTCTTCCTTTCCTTCACCATTTTTGAAGGATGATAGAGAGACAGGCAGACAGATACAGAGCACAGAAGTCCACCCAGGGAAAAAGAGAACTGTGAGGAAGAGTTAGTCTAGAGCTTTGTATTTGTAAGTCTTTGCAAAAACCTTTTTTAATTTTTTTTTTTTAAATTGTTTGTCATAGAATAGAAATGGTTTGGGACCTTAAAGAATGTTCAGTTTTAACTCCCCTGCCATTGGCAGCCGTGCCACTTGGTAGATCAAGTTGCTTCAGGCCTTTTCCAACCTGACCTTAAACACTTCCAGGAGTGGGGCATCCACAACTTGTTGGAGCAACCTGCTCCAGTGTCTCACCATCTTCACAGAGTTTCTCATTAACATCTCACCCGAATTTCTTTTAGTTTAGAACAATTCCCCCTTGTCCTGTCACTGTCTGCCCATGTACAAAGTTGCTCTCCCACTTTTTTTGTGTACCCTCTTCAAGTACTGGAAGGCCATCATGAGGTCTCCCCAAACCCTTCTCTCTTCTAGGCTGAACAATCCCAACTCTCAGCCTATTTTCTTAGGAGAGTTTTTAAAGCCTTCTGACCATGTGGCCCTTTGTGGCCTCCTCTGGAACTGTTTCAATAGGTCCAGGTCTTTCTTGTGCTGAGGACCCTAGAACTGGATGCAGCACTTCAGCTGGAGTCTCATAGAGGTGGAGTAAAAGGGGAGAATCCCCTCCCTTGGCTTGCTGGCCACACTGCTTTGGATTCAGCCCAGGATATGGTTGGTCTTCTGGGCTGTGAGTGCACATTGTTGGCTCTGATCCAGGTTTTCATCCACAAGAACCGCCAAGTCCTCCTCTACAGGGTTGCTGTCAATGCGTTCTTCTCATGGACATCTCTGGGATTGCCCTGACCCAGATGCAGCACACTGAACTTGTTGAACTTCAGCAGGTTCTCCATGGTCCTGCTTCTCAAACTTGTCCAGGTCCCCGTGGATGGCATCCTGTCCTTCTGGTGCATCACTTATATCACTTATCTTGGTGTCATCTGCAAACTTGCTGAGGGTGCACTTGATACCTCACATAACTTAACCAAAATATCTGATTCTTATTGTGGCTAATACCTTATTCAAGTTAAATTTCCAGACCTGTTCTAGAATTAATATGATGGAAACTATTTTGCAATATTCTGCACTCTGTACCTCCCTGCTTATGTGTTTAGGTGTTAATTTTATTTTTTTACATGTCAAATTGTAGTGCAAATGTGCTCAACTGAGTATAAATGATGTATTTTAAATTGTTGCATTAGAAAATTACCCTACTAATAATGCAGTGCTGTTTCATGTGCTGTAATATCATCCTGATTTCATTGCTGAGCACAGTGCTTCAATGTCAAATGCCAGAGTTCAGAAAAAGTAGTTATTATTCAAGTGCCAGAATAGCATTGTCCCCTCTGCTCTGCCAGCCTCTGCAGCATAAACAACAGCTGTCACTCAGTGCTGTGCATGAGTGTCTGGTGTATAAACAGTTGTTTTCCTACCCAGGCTTGTGGGCCAAGGCAACAGAGATGTCAAGGAGGGTACCACTGGTGGAAGCTTTCTGCAGTCTAATGATTGCAATGGGGTGTAAGAGAAGTACTGGCACAGACATCTGTTTCACTTCTCCAAGGACTTGTGCATCACAGGAGGGGCTCCCCAGGTGAATAACCTTCCCAGGCTCTGGGGCCTCTTGGATGCCCCTGAGCAGAGTTCGTTCCAAAGGAAAAAGAGCCCAACCTCAGAGCTGAATTTGGGGTACATTTCTGGCTGTGTTATATTCTATCTTCTAAGAAAAAGTGGGATTGCCCACTGAACATTTAGATCTAAGTAAATATCATTCAATTAAGTGCTGTTTGAAATATATTGCCAGCTTTTGCTGACTAGACCCAGAAGTTGAGCTCTTCACCTAAAGGCCTTGGCTGCTGTCCCAGAGATCATTTGGAAATGCAGAGACCATTCACTGAATTTTTTAGTGATCATGGTGACGGTCAGGCCCCAGAAATGGCTTCATTTGTGCCAGTAAATATGATCTTCTGAAACTGTGCACTAATAAATGTAAAAAGTTGTCATTGTGTTTTTCCATACCAGTATTTCAATGTTTTATCAGTCAACATTTAATGTTTCAAACATTTTGTTTCAACAAATGTTTCAACATTGTTTCTTTAAAATAGTTACTCCTACATCAAAAATGTATTTTTGAAAATTACCTGCTGTTTTTGTAAAAAAACACTCCTTTTTATTTTCAGGGGAAAAATGTTAATTTCTCAAAACGTAGTTCCAGGGTGATAAACTATGTTTCACTTTTTTCAAAAATAATTAATTCTTTAACTTACTAATAGATTGCCCAAGGCTTATTATAATAGATTGCAGAAATAACCACAAAATATGACTGTCCTCTGAGATTCAGTTCCATTGTCTCAACAAACTGCATATTTCTCAGATAGTATCTAATTTAGTTTTAGTTAAGAAGTCATTAAGCATTTCCTTGCAGCTTCAAGTAAAAGTCTAAAAATCAGGCAAGAGCCCAATGTAGTTTAATAATCCAACCATGAAATAACAAAGAAGGCTCATTACTGCTATCTAATAATAAAGAGGTCTAATGTTAATCTTTGAAATGCTGATTGTAGAGATTCAAGTTCTATTAAAGCTTAACCAAAAAAAAACCCAAACAAAACCCAAACAAATAATAAAAAACAACAACAACAACAAAAAAAACCAACACCACAACAACAACAAAAAACCAACCCAAAACAAAACATTCTCTGTGTTCAGAGTATCACTGAAATGATTTTATGTTTTGGTGACATCTGTGATTTTCTTACCTGGGTGTCTGTGCCCCTCTCCAAAACAAAAAAAAAAAGTTGCATTATAGTAGCAGTAGGGAAAATAATATCTTTCTATATAATATATATGCATGCTATAGAGTATACCAATATGGAGGTGAGTTACAGCAGCTTCTCCAGCTTTGTCATGTAGGAGACGTTGTATATAGTATTATAAACATGTTTAATGTTCATCTGTTGTTTGTGAATTTAAGTGTCTGATCCTAATGGCATTGCTTGTAAATCTTCAGTACCACAATTCCTAAATCTGTGCCAAACAACATTAAATTCATTTATGGTGACACAGTTACAGGACCTGTTTTATGGCTCTGTGCACAGACAAAGGGTTGTCCTTTCTTTAATCTCTGCAGAAGCGTTTTTACTGCATTTCTGCCCAGTGGGATGTAGCCGAGAGAAACTCTGCTCATTTGGCTTCGGATGCTGCTGCTCATTTGGTTTCTTATATCCCCAAATGTGCAGCAGCAAAATACGAGTATCTTCAGCATATGAGGTGATCATTGGGGTTTATTTTCCTGGGAACTCAAATGTGGAAACAGATCCCCTGTCAAGTCTATAGCAGTTGTAGTACAGGTCTCAGTGGTGAAGGCACAAGGAAGGATTGTGAATAACGTGTGTGTGAGGGGAGTGAGCAAATGGATAAAATACGCAGCTCCTTTGAGAGATGAGGAAATAATGTATCTGCTATACGGAAGTTTCAGGAAAAGTCCTTGGATTTTATCTTCTCTGAGTGGAGTTCTGGGGTGTTGTAGTTTGCTACTCTCATGCTGGGTGGTCATCAGTGAAATATGATAGGCGGTAGATTCACTTCCCAAAGGAAGTGGTAAAAGCTGGGTTATTTGCAAGGCTTTAAATTACACTTGACAAAACCCTTGGCAAGGTACTGAGAAATTATGTTGCACTTGAAAGTATGCCAGGATGTGCTTTCCAGCACTTCTGCTATGGAAATATACTGCAAACCCAGATTTACAGATGTCCAAAGCAGCCGTGTGGCAACAGAGAACCTTAATATATTGTAGCTGTTGTGAGTATGGAGTTGTGAGTCCTGTGAAGGAATTCACACCTGCTGGGCAGTGGGTCTGCTCTGCTTATCTGTGGAGAGTGTCAGTGAAAGGCAGAATCTTGCACCTGGCTGCACTGCGTGGCTAGAGGACTCAACAGGAGTTGCAGTGAATTCTTTCATCCCATGAGTCCTGGGAGATGCTGAGCTGGTAGTAGGAAACACGCAAAGTGCTTGGAAACACAGGCCTAGAAAGGCACAGAAGTTTGCAGGATGAACTTCTAGAGAGCTGATGAAACAAGCATATTAGTTACACAGATTTCCATCTAAAGGAGTCTATTTTTTCCACAGATTGGCTGAGTTTGAATGTACTGGCATTTTTTGATTGGAAAAATGTTTCACAGTTTAAAAAAAAAAAAAAAAAAAAAAAGTTTTGTTACTAATATACTAGAACCATGCTTTAATTGAATCCTCTGGGACCTGAAAAAGCATGGAAGATAAATTTTAGTTGCATGCTAAAAGTTTCAGTCTAATGAATATCCTAGATAATCAGAAAGAATTCAATGCAAAATCCATCTAAAAAGTCTTTCAAAGAAAGTATTTTTTTCATTAAAGAATAAGGAGAATGTCTTTTCCAAGTGTCAGCTGGTATATGAAACCTATTCAGGGGTATGCAATGTTGATGAAGAAGTTACCCACCAAGTTCTGCAGAGGTGAGTGAGATGGGTTCCAGAATCTGATTTGCAAGTGCACTGGGGTCTGCAGTTCTAGACAGATTGGCAAGAGTTGGGTTTGTTTACTTCACTGCTTGTTGCTCTCATCCATTTGAAAGAGAGGTTGTGGGTAGGATAATGGGTAGTTAATTCAATTTTGTGATATCCATCACCATTGATGAGCAGGTGGCCTTATATCTTTCTGTGCTTGTTTTCTGGAATGAATTTGTCTACTTGGATATGAATTGAGTGAAGAATAGTTCTATACAAAGGTAGCTTCAGAGGCCTTCTTAATCAATGACACCCTTCTCTAAATTTCTGCAGGAAATAACCCTATCTGTTAGGGTTACCAAATAAAAATATTTTATTTTTGTAGTGTTTTTTGTTTGTTTGTTTTTTTAGAGTTAATCAAAATAGGCAATTACCTATTATTGCAATAATATTAGATGAAACCAGCATATTACTGCAAAAGTAGTGAATCTCCACTGTTTCCAAAATAAGAATTAGATCTCATGAACTGTCTGAAGTAAGGCTGATAATTCAAAATGCAGCTTATTTTTTTCTGTTTTGCTTCTCTTCCTATTACTTAATAGCTAAACCCATCAAGTCAGTTCCAAGAATATATTTAGCTGACTGATTTAATCCAATTTTCTCATTGAGCATGCACTGGAATAAAAAAGCAAATCCACAGCACTCTTGGATATCTTCAGTTTCATTTCAGTTCCTGCTCCCATGTGTCAGCCCCAGTTCTTTTATAAGACAATGAGCAAAGCTGGTAAATGTGGATATGTAAAGGCCAGCATGTCCCTTAAATGTATGAAGAAATTGTTATTCTTAGGATTTTACTGTCTCTGTGGTCTGGTTTGTTTGAGCAATATACAGCTGTTGCATCCTTCATTTGAGGGGAAAACGAACCCCATTCTTCATAGGCTGTTTTCTGAGGTGCATCTAAGACTTGTTTGTTGTCCTGTTGGGTTGTAGTGGCAGTAAACAGACTTCACAGTACCCAGTTTCTTGACTTTTGTTGGATAGCTTAGTCCTTCTCAACTCAGTTGGTAAGTTTTGTTTACTTCTCTGCCAGCTTTGTGGGAAGCTGCTGTTTAAAGTTGACAGGCCACATGAATTTATCTGCTTTCTGTTCCCTATTTGATTACTTTTGTTTATAATTTACTGTGCTCCATAGATTTATTTGTGAATCTCTCATCTGGATCTCAGCTTCTAGAAAATCCTACAAGATTTTTTTAAAAGTATATTTCTAGATCATAAAAGTGTCACTCTCATCTAAAATTGCTTTGGAATGTTGCTAAAAGAAGCACAGTCCCCATTTTCCATAAAGAGGTGGGAACACGTTTCTGTCTCCTCCCCTTGAGAGGCACAGCCCTGACAAGAGCTTTTTTGGACATTGGCCATTACTTTGCAAGATCTTTGCAGAGTGGTTTGTGTGCTGGTGCCACAAGGTGTTACAGGTGTTACATTAAGCTATCAAAGAAATGACAGAAGCTGTGTTTTCTGGTAGAAGTTGAGGTTAGCACTGCTGTGACTGCTCACACCCTGAACCCAAAGACTTACTGACTCAGGCAGCTGCCACAGGTTCTACGGTCCAGGAGAGATGCTTATGGTATTATTACATGCAGGACAAGAAATTGGATGCTGATATATTCTGAGATTAACTGGAACCACAGTAAAATCTGTAAGGAATGCTTATGTGTAATCATCTGTGTGATTTGGGTGTAATTTAAAGAACGTTATAACTAAAAAGAGGAAAAAAAGAAAGAAAAATCAGTTTAAAGTATTCATCATATTTATAGAATGAATAAACATGTAAGTCAATGTTTTAATTGTTTTTAGAAAACAGGAATAAATGGCGAGAAATGTAGTCTATTTTAAAAAGGCACAAAAGAAGTTTGTGTTCTGCCATTTTTAATCTCTAGAATACCATATAGTAAGTTTAGCTACTAAAAAGACAATGTATTTAGTACCAGAACAAATTATGCTTGTGTTATGCTGTCAAAAGTGGAGATAGCTGAGAGTGTAGACATAGAAATTGACAAAAAAGTGATGTTCAGTGATCTTTGCTTCCAATTTAAAACAGGAAAATAAGTTTATAGTTTTTTTTATAATGAAAACCATAGCTTATTGTCAGATTTTGAAATGGAGAAGGATCTTATATTCTTCTTTAAAAAAATATTCTCATATTATGAAGAAAATGGTTTAAATAGGTTTTGTATTACTAATACGTAAGATTACTAACTGTCTATGAAATTTCAAACTACTGGTCCTTCTGCAAGGACCTGAGACATATTATGGGTTGATTAATACAAGCAACACCCTTGTGAGACAAGATTGAGTTTATACCTATGTCACAGAAAGATAAATTTTGGTAGGAGATACACTTTGACTCACATATTAAGGAAGTGGCCATGGAAATGCTAAGCTTTTTCTTCCCATCAACTTGTAGGCTGAATAAAGTGGCATAGCTACCTTGTCAATTCACTGACAAAACATGAAAAACTTGCACCAGTGAGACTTGTTTGGCCATCATTTTGCAAATGTCATCATAATGTGCGACTCCTCAGTCTCTCATCCTCTGTGTTTTCTCTGGCTGAACAAATTTGCCCTTTCAGCCCAAGCATGCACACAGCTCCTGTCAAACTGTGTGTCCTTCAGCTGAGCAAATACATTGCAGGCACTCTACTCTAGATAGCAATGCAATTTTTTTGCACATGTCTGCATTTTTGGGTAAAATTAAAAATAGGTTTTGATCCAGGAATGTCTCCCAGGTTGTTTCCTAATCTTGGCCGAAACCTTTATATTTTAGGTATAAATACAGCTAAGATATATGAATATGTTTAGCATTGCGTATTGTAGTACTGAATGCCTATTTCTGAAAGCAGCCATTTCTTTGTCTAATATTTTGCTAATGCCTTTTTGACATTACGATATTCCTCTTACAAAATCTATGTTACTAAATTAGAATATGCTAGCAATGACATGTACAGAAATACAGCTTCTTTGCAACTCCCTAAATATACTCTTCAGAATTTACTAATAAGTATAGCTCCTTTTGAGAATAATTATCACTTTACTACAGTTTTTCCTGACTCCTTAGGATCACTGCTAATTTTGTATTTGTGTTTTAATACTGAGAAATGCCAGAAAAAAATTCCATGGATAAGTATCTCCACTTGGAAGTGAAGACTAGGCTTTGTTAAAATTATTTGGATTTTAGTCAATGCGTTATTTGCAACATTTGCTTCAGAAAGACAGATGGCATATCCAGGCTACCTTGAGTTTGCTAATTAAGACTTAAACTTATATGGTTTAACATTTTTTTATTTTAAATTATTTAATTAAAAATATTGTAAAAAGAAAACTGTACTTAGCACTTAGTTTACTGTAAAAGTGATTTCAAGTCTTCTTGAAAACTAAACTTGACTTTCTTTAGATATTCAGATTATTTTCACCGACAGAGTGCCAGAGTAAATTGTGTCATCATTGAAAATATGGTTAGTTCCTCAGATTTAAGACTCTCTTTTCTTCTGTTCACTTAAGAATGTGCTTGAATGTGAACATATGAAGACCTTCACTTTCACATACAGATCAGGAAACTATCTGTAAGTTGGTGTTTGTATTAATGACAAAAAAGAAATTAGTAGGAAGAAAATGACAAAAGATGATATGCTGTACTTGGATTTCCATGTGCAGCTTGGGCAATGAGTTGATGTTGTTGCCTCTTGCTACTTCATCAGCATCCAAAACCCTGCAGATGATTTAGGCTAGAAAGGATTTCTGGTCGTCCTCTAACTGCCTGCTCAAAGTGTTCACTGTGCCCTTCCTGAAGAGGGATGATTGCTGAGCTCAATAAACCCCTGCCCTGGGGTTTTCCCCTGTGATGGCATGAAATATTTCTATACGTTCCTTTTCCAGGTTAAGCACTGAAGGTGGCTCATCTACCTTGGTCCAAATAGGTAGAATTTGATCCCAGACTGATGGTGTGTTATAGAATGTTCCACATTTGTAGCTTTTTCAGCAAGAAATTAGGTGAAGGATGAGATCTTGAGAACTCAAAAGATAAATTTAAACTGCTTCTGTGCATATGCAGAGCATATATTTGCTATGGGCAGATATGCCTTGATAACCAGGTAAGTTATTAAAATAATATTTTTAAGAGTATTTTTATGTGTCTGTGTACATACATGCACATGTATTGAGAGAAGTATATATATAAACACAAATACTTGGAGTGGAAAAATTATTTGTCCAAGTATGAGGGAACAACCGAAGTATAGCGCAGTGTACAGTATTCAGCTTTCGATTTTTTTTTTCTTATGATATTTGCATATTAAAAAATTCTGGCAGATACTATAATATAGATCAAAAGTTATTTGTCTGATTGTAATCAGCTACTGTAGCTCTCAGTGTGCATTTAATGGAATTTTTTTTTTCTGCAGACAATGAACCTGTAAAAGTTGAATCCAATTTACAAATTGCAGGCAACTTGGGGTACTAGATCAGTAGGATTCCTTATCTAAATTGTTTGCACGTTAGATTTCTTTTGTAACACTGAATAATTTGGATAAATGACCTTTCAAATGGTAATTGAATTTCCGTAACAACAGTTGGGCGATGGTACATAAAAAGTAATAAAAGCCTTTAGCAGTGCCCTTTTCTGGAGCTTGTCAGAGTCTCTACCTCTGATAGTGAGTGACACTTATTACTCAAGACATATTTTCTTAAAAGCTGTGGCTTTGTTGAAATTGTCTGCAAAAATATACTTTCCCTTTTAAGTTAATTGTATGGTGGTAAAATCAAACTGTGTTTTGTTAATAATAGAATATTTTACAGACAACTCATTTTTCTCAAAATATATTCTCAAAAACTAAGGTCAGCATTAGAAATCTAGCATCCCAATATTTATATACTGGGAAATAATTTAATTTGTAAACAATTTAGTTTTGCTTTCATAAGAGAAGTTAATTCTAGATTATTTGCATGACAGCTACACAACTTGTATTGCCATATGTATGTTGACTGAAGCTCATGTGGGACCAAAATCACCTCTACCAATATTTGGATTTTTGACGGTCTAGGAATTTGAGATTTGGCCTTTGAAATGCAAACATTATGTAATATAGACACATAAAAATGGAGAGTAAATACTAAATTATAGATAATACATTTTACATGAAGTTACTTCTCCTGATTCTTTCTGACTGGTATAGCTAGGAGAATTCAAAATCTAACCTTTAAAGTCATCTAGGCATACTTGTGCCTTCCAAAAACAAGGAAAAACATTTAACGAACAGGTATCACCCTAGAAGCCAACTCTTCCAATATGTCATCCTTATTGTTTGAACTGTGAGGGTTTTTTTCCTTACTGAAAGAGAAATTGTATTTGAGCAAAATCTTGTAAGCTCTCATATGGACAAATTTTAGAGCCATAAAATTAATTTGCTGAAAAATACTTAAAAATACTTTTCATGTGAACTCCTTTCTCTTTGTAACTTGAGACAATAGTGATACCCTGAGAACTCATTATTTTCATTACTCATCAATTGCTGATATAAATAAATAAGTAAGTAAATATGTATGTGTATAAACATAAATATATAGGATTCTATCTGAAGTTCCCCCTTTCTAGAATACAGGAGCATTTCTCTGTTTTCAGTAAGCATTTCCTACCTTGGCTTTATTTGGCTTTCTATAAAATGTCGTGTGATGCCACAGAAAGCATAATGTTTGTTAAATATAGTTCAAAGCTCAAATGTCTGTAATAATTGATACAGGCAATGGCATGAAAACAATTTGGGAATACTGTCTGCTTGGCTGGTTGGGACAGCAAAGGTCTCATAAATTTACAACATGGATTTTACACGTCATTTGATCACATAAAATGTCTAAATTTACTCAGTCTGATGTGCTTATTTGCCTTAAGTCCAACTTGTGTTTTGAACATAGGTTCTTCAGACTGGTTAATTCTCTGTTTTTATTATTGAAAAATACTGAGTGCCCTGGAACATACACAGAAACTTTGATGAATAAGGGTGATAGACACTTACTCAAAACTGGCAGAGGTTGTTCATCTTCTTGCCTTCTGTAACCCCCAATAAACCACTTCACCTCTCCCAGTAATAAATGGGGTGAAACCCTCGTTGGCACTAGTGGGACTGTCTGCATCAGTTTGACTATGTTGGAAAATATATGAGTAAGCCACACATCCTGAATAAAAATACAATAAAATAAATGTATTAAATATATTAATTTCTTCAAGTGTCTGAGTCCTGTATGTTTTTTTAATTTCTGTGATTTTTTTTTTTTTTTAAATTAGGAGCCATTATACTTGCAAAATATTTAGTGGATTTCTGATTGTTACAAAGAAAATAATTGTGCTAGATAGGAGAAATCCAAGCCTTTGTAGTGCATGAAATTACAGATTTGTGACTGCAAGACTTAAAAAAATGCAGTTTATCAAAATGAAAGCTTGATACATTTTCTAAATACTGAAGATACTTGAGCAATTTCTTTTACTCAACTATTAGCAAAGCAAATATCTAAATAAAGATAGTTAGAACTGACCTTTCTTTGGGGGAAGTGTAGCTTTGATTTTGCTAAATAAAGGATGTCATAATTAAGAAGATGAGATATTTAATGCTGTTTTAATTTGATGATGTCACAGTCTTGTTTGATTGAAAATAATGTTAACCTTCTGAGCTGCAGTAAAAACTGTTCTGAATTATCATTCTGTAGAGGTCTGTGACAAAGGCTTTTACAATCAACCACTTTTTCAGTTTTATTTTGGTTAATGAGTTGATTCTCTGCTTGGGAAACAACTGATTGCGCCTACCTCTGACTGTGGGAAGTTGTAACAATTTCCCTAGAAATGCCATTACTGGAAATGGTGTTCTTGGGGTTGGCATTAAAATGTCAGTGCACCAACTGTTCAGAAAGCTGCTGAGTTTCACGATACAAATGTTGCCATCTTTCAAGTGAACTAAGTAAGCCAAAAATGCTCTTTTGAGACCCCATTGGCTTCTAAGCTTCACCAGGAACAGTTAGATAAATGTGACTCCTCTTTTAGTAATTAATGTATTTGTCTTGTTACGCTCTACAAAACTTCTCATCAAAACTTTCAAAATAAGCACTTTTTATGCAATTCTTAAACCCTTACATAAATATCTAGAAGTGTACAATCCAGCATTTGCTCGGTTTCCCTTCTGTTTTTAAACAAAAAGCTGAACATCTGAAATTCCTGAATGTTTTTGAAGCAGGTTCATGCATATACAAACAGATGGTGTTTTTAGGAGCCTGGTTTTCCTGCCCAAACTTCTCATGTGTGCAGTCTTGCATGAAAAGTAGGGGGGGTTTTGTGCAATTATGTTTTGGAGGGAAAAAAAAAGGAAGTGCAGTATGGTATTGCTAATAATGTCAAGATTGGGCTCTGGTTTTTAAATAATAATCTCCCTACTCTTGAAAACTTAAACCTATCCCATTAGTATTTGCTGTTCCCTTGTTTGGGACAAAGAGGTGCAGTTAACACCTCAGAGCCCCAGAACCAGTGTATCAATGATAACAGGGATTTTGTAACAAGAATCAGAGTGAATGAAGTAGAATTTTTGGATACTATCATCAGATGATCCATGTGGTTTCTGAGGCTTGGGAATTTGTATCCTGTGTATGCTCTGTAAAACAAAATTTCAGATGCTGCCCTGAGTTGCAGGGTATGAACCCTTTATTGAATTTAGCATTCTAAAAAGACAGTTTTACTTTGGAGGTGTACACTCGTGATCGAAAGGAGTTTGGATCCAAAGGCCACACTTATAAAGCTTCTCAATCAGTTCTGAGGCTTCACAAAGTCATAGAACCTCAGAACACTAAGGGATTGGAATGAACCTTAGAGATCATCAAATCCCAGCCCCCCTCCACCATGGGCAGGAACACCTTCCACCAGAATGTGTTGCTCAAGGTCTTATCCAACCTGGCTTTGAAAAATGCTAGGGTTGGGGCATCCACAACCTCCCTGGGCAATCTGTTTCAGTATCTCACAGTAAACTTAAATTCCCCCTCTTTCAATTTGTTCCCGTTACTCCTTGTCCTGTCACTACAGCTCCTGATGAAAAGTCCCTCTCTGGCTCCCTGCAGGTCCATTCAGGTACTGGAAGGTTGTTATGAGGTCTCCACACAGCTTTCTCCAAGCTGAACGCCCCAAACCTTCACAGCCTGTCATCACAGGGGAAGAGCTCCAGTCCTCGTAGCAACTCCATGATCCTCCTCTGGATTTGCTCCAGCAGTTCCTTGTCCTTCTTATGTTGGGGGCACCAGAACTGTTAGTGGTACTCCAAGTGAAGTTTCACAAGAGCAGAGTACAGAGGGAGGATCAGCTCCTTTGACCTGCAGGCCACCCTTCTTCAGTTGTCTTCAGTTCAATTGCTTTGTAGGTTACTTTCCCACTACTTAAATTGTAGTACCATCTTAAGCTTTTTTATGAGTTCTCTAGGTGTAATTCCGTATGAAACATTGAAGCAGAAGCACTGAACAGATAAGGAATATAATTTGTGCTCTAGTATTTTTTTTAATCTAAGTTTTTAGATTAACATTTTTGGTGTCACTTTTTGTCTTGCTAGGAATTAGTGTATAAACAGTTGCAAATGCAAATCTTTTTTTTTTTTTTTTTTTTGAATTCTCGTTCCTGTGGTTTTCTTCGAAGCAGCATAAATATTTTTTAATAGATGAAAATATCCTTGAAGAGGAAGTGCATTTCTAAAGTGTTGTAAATGTCAAAGCAAGGATGGAGGTAAAAATTACCTCTGAACTTAATATTTCTATCAGAAAATTCCCCAAAGGGAAAGAAACTTGCAGAGAATACTGTTAATGCATAAATATCTATGCTAATTCAAGAAATGATCTTTGACATCTGATGCACATTAAGGCTTCTGGAAGGTCATATTTGTTTTAAGTTACTTTGTTTCTCCTTGTACTAATAAATTCCTAGATGGGTATGAAGGAACTGAAACTCTGTTTCCCTGTGAGCTTCCCTTTCCAGTCTCAGTTTAGATCTCTAATCAGCGCTTGAGCAGGGGTTTTGATGGTTCTCTGTCCTAATGGAACTTATATCCAGAAGGTACACCTTCCTGCTTCCTCCATCCATATACTGAAGGGGTCTACATAGATATTGTACATATAGGAATACACAGGGAGAGCATTCTGTTACTCATGCCGACATTCTTAATCACGTGGCAATGTTTTACTCTACAAATCATGTGTATTCTTTAATGTTTTATAAATTTGATGAAAGAAGATTATTAAATTACCAACAACTTTTTGGCCGCTACCAAAAAAGCCTATGCATGCATCAAAGAATAATAGAATGCAGGTTATCTGTGAATAAAATGTTCTGAAAAGGCTCGGAGTATTTCTTGTGGAAAGGCAGTAAAATGCTTACATGGTGAGAACTGAAAATCAAGGTTCAGTATGCTGGAGAGCATTCAGAGAAACTGAGGCAAGTATGCAATGCTGAAGAAGTGCTGGAGTAGGAGATTAAATTGGTGATAAATGGACGGATGCTGAGTAGATAGGATGAATCAGATTACCAGTAAATTTCAGTAACCCAGTAAATTTCTGTTATGATATCTTACAGAGGTAGAAAGTAATATTAAATTCAGATGGAACAATGAATAAAAATGCAACGTGAACATAAAAACATATGGAAATTGTAAAGGGGATTGTTATGTCAGAATAAAGTACTTTGTCAAATATTTCTCAAGAACCTGTTGATACTGGTTTTTATTTACAGCGACTTTGGTAGGTTACAGCATACTTTGGTAGGTTATCAACTTATAGGTTTTTCATATCATGTATCAGCTCTGGGTAACAGTAACATCAAGGACAGGTGGCTCTACCAAATTGGGATTTTCCCTTCAGCTGTAAAATATTTTATTCTAATATTTTATTCTGAGCTTAATACTCAGAATGTCTCTTGGGACATAATTTCATTTTCTGGCTTTATATACTTCCCCTAAAATGTGGGGATATTTGCACTATAAGAGACACAAACATACCAAGTACAAAGTTGAATACTGAAGGCACCTGTTGTTCTCAGTAGGAATAGGATCCCGAGGGAATAGGTGATCTAGCTGAGCTAATATAAATTGTGAACTATGACACATTCATTAAAAAGAAATCTCAAATAGGGTTCTAACTTAGAATGCTCTGGAAAAAAAAAGTCTTGGACCTACAATATTAAGCTAATTATTGAATGAATGTTAATCTCTTGTCTCCTCTTTCAATTACCTGTTTCTTTGAACATTGTGTTCCGAGACTTAGGAGTCTGTGTCCATTGTATCTCCAGTTGCCATCTTCTGTCTACTCCTTACTTTTATCATGGACTGAAATGCAATTTCACCAAGCTTACACACCAACATTTTATCATGGACTGAAATGCAATTTCACCAAGCTTACACACCAACATTTTATCATGGACAGAAATGTAATTTCACCAAGCTTACACATCAGCATTCTTGCTCTAGTTTTCAAATTCTCCTCAATTTTGGAAATACACGTAAGATTTGTTAAATTACATGGTGAAATAAAATCGTATTTATTGCAGGTTACATAAATGAATTCCAAGTCAGAACAGCACGGGTGTCCTTCCTTCTCCACAGGCTGGACTGAATAACATAAAACACAATAAGAATTACAACAACGGTTTCTTTCAAAGCAATCCTGTCTTTCTTTTCTTGTTTGATGCACTTCTTACTCTTCTTTGCACCCAATTTTTAAATGTTACAACTGTTATAGGTTGAAATGAGCGCTTCTTGAGCGTATCTTTATGGCTGTCTCCTAAGACTTGAAATTTCATTTCTGGACTGGTCACAGTTTATAACTCCTGCTGAGTTTTTTTGTTGTTTGGCTCTCTCCACCTCCAGCTCTGATATCTGGAAAGGTAAATTAAAAACCTCTCAGTGATTTTTACTTATCGATTTTTATACAGTTTCAATAAATGATGTTTTCCCTGAAGTTCAAATATTTTCTTTTGAAGCTGGCATGACTACTTACATGACGTGCCTGGGAAGTAATTTTGGGGTCACTCCTGATATACTGTCAATTATGATACTCTGCTGCAGTGGCTTGTGACCATACTGTCATGTAATGGGAAACACTATCTGTTCTCTTATAGAGTCCTTTTTTCTTTTAATGTGCAATTTTATCTACATTAAAGCCCTCTTGAAAAGGGTGGGAGGGGGAAGAAAAGCTGATGCAGTTGTCTCACATAGCAAAATACAGGCCTGTAGCATTGATAAAGAACTATTTTTGTTTGCTACAGATCTAGGTGCTTTCACTTCTGTCCATGGACTTTCAGTCCAAACCTGAATGGGGGGAAGTGCAGAGAAGGATGGTCTCCTCCTGTCTCCCTTTCACTACAGCTCTACAGCTGAACTTGGAAGTAGTGATGGGAAGGGTTGGGAGAGAGAGAGGTAGGAAGTGCTTTACCAAAATACATCAGCAAGGATGGCATTAGTAGTAAGTTGGTTTGAGCAAGCTACACAAATTAGATTAAGAGGTCCAAGTCATCTTAATCACAAATGAGAGTGGATATCCTAGAAAGATATCTTTCACTTCTTTTCAGCTCTGTGTTTCCAATTTAATTTTTCTGGATTCAAATGCCAGGATTTCTATCTATGCATCTCCCTCCTTCAGTTTCTACTTGTATGTTCAAATGGTTGTGAAGCTGATGTTCTAATAATTGTTGGGATCTTGGAGGAAATAATCCTCTCTAATTACAGCATAAGCAGAAGGGGGTTTTGTTGTTTCTCTTGGGTTGGGATTTTGTTTTATTTCCCCGGATGCTTCTGCATGAAACATCAGCAAGTATTTTGGTTCTGTATCTCAGAGCCAGTGGCCACTGCCAGCAGTGGTTTGTGGTTTTGAGTCAAGATTACAACTGCAAACAAACACGACTTCAGAAGTTCAGAAACTCAGTTTGAGCTGATGGTCTTTTTAAGAGCACAATAAAGACTAGCAGTTTACAACCAGAAGTGGAATTGTGTTGTGATGGCAGTTAAAACCTTTGCCAGAGAAAATGGTCATTTCTGAAGCTCTGCTAAGTGGTTCTTCCAGCCATGATTTTCTCATTGACACTTCTGTTCTCAGTGTAACCATGAATCTCTGCCACTTCATCCTCAGATTTAGAAACTTTATACATCATGTTTCCTGGTTAGTAGGATTTCTAATTAGTAGGATTAGTCTAATATTGCTGTGTGTTCTCCTACAAGTAAAGAAGAAAAAAATCCAAACCACAAAACCCCCCAAAAGCTTGTCAAGTGTTTTTTATTCTATAACTCACTTCTTTACACAGCTCTACTAAAGCAACTTCTTTTTTATTATTACTGCTTTTTGCATATCACTCTATCATTAAACTCTACCATTAAACTTGCCCAGAGTTACCAAACAGAAACAAGCAAAAAGCTTGTTTCTTTTTGGTCTCCTCTTCAAAACGATGGGGAAGCTAATTCTTTTAGTGCATCTTGTTATTACAGTTCTAAAATACGGGAAACTATTTAAATGCCAAAATAGGAGGAAAAAAAATCTGTTTTTTGTATGTGTGTGCATAAATGCAGGAAATATGCCTTTTAGGTTTTCAGGTTTGATGAGCCATTCAAATTGCAAGAATGACAATAAAAATTTGTCTTGACAAGGAGTCTGAGCCAAGAAAGTTTTGGAAAGCCAAGATTTTATAGAGTGACTTTAGTTTTGTCTCTGAGATTCAGCAAAAAGTTGTGGGTTTTTTTTATTTATTTTATTTTTATTTCAGGAGACATCCACTGAAGTTTAATTGAAATTTAAAGCATTATCCTGATATTCACTTTCTGATAGTCAGGGCTGCATAAGCATATGGCAAATTATTTCACAGTTGTTTTTCTACTGGCCTCACTCATTGTCCTAGGGTAACTTTATGATGCCTGTATCCCCAATCGTCTGTTCTGTTTGTGCTGTATATTGAGTCCTGTGCCTTTAAGACTGGTTCTAAGAGCAAGGAGAAGCGCGGAGTTTGTTTTGAGAAAACTGCCCGACTCCTCCACATTCTTCTGCGGACGGGGTGTTCAGCGGAGGCTTGGAGAGACTGCAGGACTCTCCAAAGATTTTTTTTCTTTGCTTTTAGTTAGTTTCAGCTAGCTAAGGCAGAGAAGTTCCCTGGACTGTTTTTTTTTCCTTTTTCTTGGAACTGTTTAAACCTGCTCTGGACTGAAAACCCAGGGGAGCACTGGGGGCTGCACCTGCGGCCCACCGGGGCTGGACCTCAGCATTTTCCAGCAGCGCCGGAGAGACTGGGACTGAGGAGAGACTGAGAGAGAGCCGAGCTACACCCACGGCAAGGACTTTCTCAATTTGCCATCTCACTTCAGAAGGAGAGGTTTTATTGTTTCATACTATTCATTCTTTATACTTGTATGCACTTCATTTGTTTAGTAAAATAGTTTTTTCCACTTTTCTCCAAAGAGGGTTTCGGGTTTTTTTTCTGGACCGGTTGGAGGGAGTGGCCACGTGGGTTTGCTTCCTTAGAGGGATCCTATACAGGGGTTTTCTCCCAAATTTGTCCCAAACCAGGACACTCATACAGTCCCAGCTGTTTTAAAAATCATCTTTTCTTCAATATGGATTATTCCTGCAGTCCTGGGTTTTCTTAGAAGTTTTCATTTTTAGAATTAGAGTTCTCAGATTCTGCATGTTTACAAGAAGTCATAATCACTTGACTTAGACCTTCTTCCCCAGCCTTAATTGAAGATTAGAGCAAGTGTTTTGTATATAGAACAAAATAAAATCGCTATAAAAACACCAGAGGTTCAGTGTTTCTTTCTAAAGCGTCCTTATATTTTTTGCTGGAAAATTGTCTTGGCATTAATGATTTGATTGCTTATGTTTTTATTTTCTGTAACATTTTTGTCACAGCTTTTATAATTTCTTTTTAAAAACTCAGTATCTGAATTTTTACCACCAAAATCTTTGTGCCATTTAAAATGATACCCTTCCAACTCAAGGGAAGTGGCAGGAAGAATTTTTGCCCTTGGTTTAAGCTAACAAAAGAAGATCATTAAAATTTGATCACCTTTTTAAATAAAGCACTGCTGGAACAGAGAAGCATCTGCTACTGGCAGACCAGATTTTTTTATTGTTTTATTTTTGATATCAGATGATAATAACTATGCACTTGATTACCTAGTAAATGACTTGGGAAAGATAGGGGCTTTTTTAACTCCTCTTTGGAGAAGCAAATGAGGTCTGGACATGTCCACAGAAGTAAACTATGTTCTCTGTTGCAATGGATAGGTGTGGTTCAGAAAGTTCACCTTCTGGGAAAAAAAAAAAAAAAAACAGGACAAGAGGTTCAAGATGAGGCAGAGGAAGGGCCCAGCCCAATAGTTTACCTTTAGGAACTATGGACTGATATAAAAACTGTCTGCTTCCTCCCATTCACGTAACATAACTACTTCAGTCATAGCAACGTCCTGCATGATTTAAAGTGAAAATTGATTTACTTCTCGTCTGTGGGCAAGTATGTGCATTTTGTTGACCTATGTGAACTGCAAGTTCACAATGGGTGCAGTTCTGGGAAATTGTTCTCACACTGCGGGGCAAGTTCAGAAGTTAGCATTACTCCTAAATGATGACCATGAGACCAACTTTTGATGAAAAGTCACAGGCAGAAAAGCAAACTGCAAACAGAAGAGAAAATTTCATGTGTTACATCTTGCTACGGACCAGAACTGGAACATGCTTAACCTGATCCATATGTTTATAAAACCATGATTTTTTTTTTTTTTTAAACTTTATTTAAAATATTGTTAGTGTAAATAGAATTTAAAAAAAATATTCTAATTGCAGTAATATAAACAGCTTATATGGATGAGAGATATCCTAGTGTGACAACTTAAGAGCTAGAGACATTCGGGAAAAATTTGTCTTGCATATCATCCTCCCCTAGATAGTATTGTAATCTTCCCTGAGACTGTAGATGTTTTGAAATAAGATGTTCTTGTATTGATACTATTCTACTTTTATAGATCACTCACAAGGCAGTCACACAAATCACTCGTGGCTTTTTCCTGCTGGTGGTTTTTTTCTTGAAAGATAGAATGTTCCAAAGAAGCCAAAGCAGTATCTACTAAAATAATGAGGAAATCCCTATGGTCGGTTTCCGATTAACGTTTTGCCTTCAAGAGAAAATCAACATGGTAAAACCCATGTCTATTACCCATGTGTTTTCATTTTTTTTTTTTTTCTTCTGTTTTTTCACTGACGGAAAACCAAAGAGGTAAGGGATTAAAATGTGACCTATCCAAGTTATCACTGAACACGTCATATGAAGGAGTCTAGGTAATGATAAAGTAAAATAATGTGGGATACAATGTGATTACTAAATCAAAAGGAACTTGAGGTTGAGAGTACCTAATATAAAGGAATGAAATCTGAATGACATACCATAATACTTGAGCAAAATTGCTAAGGGCATCTTTGCAATTAAGATGCTTATAACTGACAAGCTGTGTATTGAAAATTGTGAGGGATTGTTGGGGGTTTTTGTGCAGTTTTTCTCCCTCTCCTCAGTCTTGTTCTTTGGACATGATAACTCTAATAGCTTTTTTTTTTTTT
This sequence comes from Hirundo rustica, assembly GCF_015227805.2. Lineage (NCBI taxonomy): Eukaryota > Metazoa > Chordata > Aves > Passeriformes > Hirundinidae > Hirundo > Hirundo rustica. The sequence goes on along the minus strand of NC_053454.1, from coordinate 16,716,144 downwards.
TTTTTAACTGAAGAGCTTATCTCTTCCATTTTTAATACACTTCCTACAGTAAAGATAGCTGTCCTGTTCTGATGGGACAGAGTTTGATGTCATAATTTCTGTAATAAAAAGCATGATTTCCATTTGGTGACTGAAGTTCTATATCGAGGCACAGACCCGCTGATATGAACTAGGAAATTTCTGCAGGGCTTAAATAGAAGTAATATTCATATCCACTGTATGAGACCCTATAAAGTTTACCATCATTCTTCTACTCTACAGATGTTGTTTTCTTCTAGTATATTTCTTCTCCTCACAATGAGAGATATGAGCAGGAGTATTCCTCTGTATCTTTATATTCCTATCAGTGTTGATTATATAATATATGTGTTTATTATATAAAAATTACTGTCCTTTGTACTGATCTGTAGAGTTTGGAGTCATGCTCATTACCAGTCTTATCTTCTTGTTCTAGGCTTCAGAGTCAGATATTTATTTACAGGCTACTGATGAAGTTATTTTTTACTCACCTTGATCATATACAGGTTATTATCATTGTCACTGACTTGTAACATTATAGTCACACTGCTTCACCTCCTTTGGCTGTAGAGCTGAGAAATGGTTTGTGTTTATGCTTAGGGCCACTATTTGATCATATCTTAGAGAGCTGTCGTTAGGAGACTGCAATGATTTCATACTCAATTTCCTGAGGTCTCATGCACATGGTCCTAACTACCTGCCCTACACCTAAGTAAGCGTTCCTACCTGGGAGCCAAATATTGTCTTTCACTAATGCTTTTGGATCATATGTGAGACTGAATTCCCTGGTTGCTCAATTTTCCTGCTTTTAATCTCGAAGATTTACTTTGCCTCTTTCCATCACTTGTCCCTAGGGACTGGTTTAAAGTGGTATGAAAAGAGCAGATGAGGGAGGTTTGTCTGAAGCCACAAGTAGTTGTGGCCATCCTTGTCAGAGAAATGGCCATACAGTTGCAGATGAATATGTGGTAGAAGGCAGGGAAACAAATGATATAATTGAATAGATAGAATTGAAATAGATATTGAATAAGGCCCTCAAAATCTACCCACTGTATGTAGTATGCAACTTCAAGACCCTAACACAGACTCAGATGTTTCCTTTACATCTGAAAAGGTCAGATTTGAAGGAAAAAGTCTGTATTACAGGTCCAGCAATACTAAATGAGTGTGATACCCTCTGATTAATATCCCTGATGACCATTTCCTGCCTGAAGCACACAGTGGGTAGCTTCTTCAGGCTTAATCTGTATCATGAAGCTTAGCTGAATTTACAGTTGCCTGGAAATGATAATAAAATGATTTTTGGAATGTATTTTTTTGCCTGTAATGAGAGTAAGAGTGCAGTTTAGTACCTAGTTTAGTGTGGTAGAGTTTTGAGCATATAAACCTTTCTTATTACCCGTGAGCAAGGTTCAGCTCAGGTTTATGAAACCATAGATATGATCAGATCAGTTCTAAGTCTTTTTAAAATAGTTTTCCTCTATGTCAGAGTCAAATTTTATATATGTTGTGTGACAGCTCATCAGCTGTATTTATGTGGGAAGAAGATCTAGGGGTCCTTATTACAATCACAACTGTTCTGGAAAATCTGGAGTAGACTGGTAGCTGGTTGTGTTCCCCAAAGGGCATTACTGAAGGATTCCACAGGAATGCTGATTAATTTTTTCTCTTCTCAATATCTGCAGGACCTTGCCAAGAGGGAGAAGACAGACCACAGACCTAGCAGTGGGGTAATTTAACTTGCTTTCAACAGTGGTAATTCATATTTAATAATTAACAGAATCAAATTCTGGATGAAGGAGAGCTGTTGCAAAATTGCTTCAGCCGAGATGTAGGCTTCGAAGAAATGTTTGGACTGTGGTATCTCTCTTCTGTCTTTCTTCTCCCTGAGGTAGCTGCAGTATATTTTCTCAAATACATTGCAATTCATGCCAGATTAAGGATGTGAAAACTTAAGGATATGCACTTTTTAATCTTAAATTTTAGGTTAATTAATGCATCAAGCCATAACTAGCATAAAAAGGGAAAGAAATTGCCTGAAAACTATGGGGAAAGCCTTGACTTGGAAGAAGACATATAGTTTTTGACCATTTATGGGAAATCCTAGGGGCATATAAATTGCAATAAGTTGCAACAGATAATCATTGAAGCGATGAAGTCAACCTTTTTTAAGCTATATATGTATATATTTCAGGTAAGTATAGATACATACATAGGTGTCAGTACATATATGTAGTGAAAACAAGCTTCTTCAGAATATATTTATTTACTGGCCTAAGCTGTACCAGTTATTATACTTAGAGAATTCTCATGGCCAATTTGGTCCAATGCTGATTCTATTGTCTTAAGTATGCTGCAAACCCAGTATTGTCTGGTTTACAGCCAATTTCTGATATTTTTCTCTTTAACAGGTTAATTTGGAGTCAAAACAGGAGGCTTTGGGGTCAAAAGACAACCCTTATACTATTTTTATTTTGTATGGACATGATATGGATATGTTTTATTTATATCAAATCTCAAAGATTTAAGGAACTTATAGACTATTATAGCTGTGGTTTCTCTATCAGGAAAGGTATAGACATAAATATGTGCAGAGTCTGATACAATTAAATGAGTTAATAGGAACTTTTCTCTTTTCTCTTGGAGGCAACCCCCAACTTTCTTGTAAATGGAACTAAGATGAGAGTCCAAAGCCACCAAAAAACCCCAGAAAACAAAAAAATCTCATATACTTGATATTTGTATGCCTCAATCATTTTTTTATTTGAACATACTCAGTAATAATATATTTTTAAGTTGAAAGGTATGACCATACATACAAAACAGGATCTGTATTATAAGGAAGATAATATTTTATAATTAGATCGATATAAATGTTTATTGATAACACTGCCCATGCAATTTTGCATAGAGGTATTCAATGTATATTGAACATTTTAGTACCCTGGCTTCTGCAGTGAGAATTTTACAGTGCATACACCGAAGTTAATGTGCAACATGAAAACTGCGTTGTGCCATTTTGTATTTCAGCAGATAAGTCCCAGTCTTGTTTATTCTCCAGCACAAACCATGGGCTGGCTGTAGGAGGTCAGGCTTGGAAGTTACTCATGTTTGACACTGCAGCATTCAGGATTGATGAATATTTAATTAGGCAAGTGTGGACAGTGGGGGAGGTTGAGGTAGCTCTAGATCCTGGATGACTGTCTGCAGTATCATCTTAAAGTGTTGTGTGAAAATGAATCCTTGGGGTAAGCTTCAAGGACACTGAGTAGGTAAAAAGAGGCATTCTGTGAGTAGCTAGCTCAGAAGGTAGGAATAATAGAAATAAATTTTTTCAGTATTTCTGTTACACTGGTCAAAGATTCTGGTGGGCTAAGCCAACATGTTTTATTCGTTTACATAAATGTTATTAGAAATATCACTTTGAAGCTATAGAGTCTGGGAGTATAACAGCAATGAAATTAATTTATTTTATGCAGGTGTTAGCTATCAGAATAGAGCACATGTACAATTTGTTGATATTATGCAAACAGTGTGAGGTAGCAGTCCTGTAGCCCTATTTTAAACATAGCAACAGAGCTGTTTGAAGATATTATTCTTAGCAAGCTTTCAGGAGAAATTAAAGACTATAGACAAAAGCAGGAAGACTGTATTAATTTTCAGTAGCATAGACCAGGATAAAATTTTCTTACTATTTTGTGTCCCACATGCATGCAGTTGCATAAGTAACAGTTGGGCTAATAGGAAGGTTTTAATTCTGCTATGAAGAGTATAAAAAGAATTAAAGAAGATAAATAAGTCTATTCATAACCAGGGACATTGGCTGTCCCCTCACTCTGTTCTGGGCTCTGCGGAAGTTACTGTTTCTACAGGACAGAATGAGATCATGTCCACGTCCCATGCAGACATGCATTTTAATATGGAATGCATGGAGCAAGAAATAGTTTTGTGTTCCTTGCTGTCACTATAACATTCAGGACAGGCAACAAAGAACAATAACTATTTTAATCAAAGTAAATTTATCTAGCATGCTACTGCTAATCAGTTAGGAAGGGAACATATGCCTGCATCTCTGCTTCCCCGGCTCATCTTCTATCATATAACCATCTCTGGTCTGTGTTAATATCCAAGACTAAATCTGGGCAAATGACGTGCAAGACAATTTTTGTTGCCATTCACTGGCTGTTGCTAAAAGTGGTAGCTGATATTTTCATGGACATCATGAATAATTTGGAATTACTTCTGCAGTTTCCAGTGACTTCTATGATGAATGGCTCTCATTCTGCTTCATCCACTTGAATAATGATGGCAAACTTGAGACACCTCAGTGCACAATACTGCCAAGTCAAGAAGTATAAGTGCACAGAAGAGCTATTAAAATAAATACAGTAGGGACAGGGAATGTGATTTAAGAGGACCCTTACTTTTATGACAGGCAAGAAGCAACTGAAAAGAGATCTGATGATGGTCATCTACTTGTGGCAGCTGTTTATTACACTCTATACTAAACATCTTGCTGTTACCTTGTGCTCACCCATCTGTTTTTTTCTGCCCATCTGTTATTGCTTGCCATGTGCTTAGGTTGTAAATATCACTGTTGTTTGAAATAAAAAGGTTAAAAATCCCTTGATTAAAAAAAATAAAAAATCAGTTATTGAATTCAGTATTTGCATTAAGAAAAAAAAAAAAGCTCTTACAAGCCTCTGGAGTCAACATCGAGGAAACTGCACAGTTTTCTGTGCTCCTGGATAACTTCCTGTGGTTACCCTTTCTGATGAGGTTGAAGCATTTAATTGAGTTGATTTTCCTTGTAAGATTTCAATTTGCTTTTAGTCAATAGCAAGGGCTAGTTCAGGAGGAAATTTTGTTTCTTGAAGTTAGAGGATTGTGTGCAAATGAAAGAGGTTTACAAGGCAAATTGCCTGCAGGAAGCCAATCAACTTGTGCTCTGTGTATGTCACTTCAGTTTCTGCTGGAGTTTTTTATTCCCAGACTAGCAAATTTATATTTGGCATGCACTGTCTCCTTATTCTATGGGTTTCTTCTCATCAAATATTTGTGATGGCTTTTTTTTTTACCTCCCTAAACTATTATATGTGCTTTTGGCATTTGAGTCTTTACCATACTTAATATGACAACAGCCACATTTAATTTCTTTTTGAATGTTTTGAAAGATTTTTTTAATGCTTTTTAATTAAATGAAATCTGTATTTAGTAACTTTTTCTCTCTCAAAACATAACTACAATGCTAACTAATTCAGCATTATTAACCATTTTATGCCAGTCTATTGCAGTGGTCAGTTCTGAGACATGCAATGCTTTTGTGGTTTATATTTTTTTCTTTTTTGAAAGAAGAGTCATCCACATTGTCCCAGCAACCTAAGCAATCATTGGTTTTCTTTACTTATTTCAAAATGTATTTTCATGTTGCTGTTAATGTATTATTTCTCTTTTGGTTTTGTTTGATTTTTTTAATAGTAAAATACTATTCCTAAACAGGAACAGGTAAAGCAATACTGATACATACCTGCCAATAATGACCAGCTCTGAACTACAATATTAGCATAGTTTTTTTTTCTTTTGTCGTGTTAGACTAATGCTTTATCAGTGTGCACCCTCCTCCAAGGATGGTTAGGTTGCACTTCAGTTGACAACAGGTGGGCCTGGGGCATAGACCTGTGATGCTGAGACCCTAATTGAAGTTATAAAAATGCATGTGGAATTTCATCTTTGGACTGAATAGAATTTAATTCATACATTTTTGGTTTTGCACTGTTTTCTCGCCATGGTGACAAAGATTTTTAAGATTTGTCTTGTAGCTTTGTGTAGAAATCCTCACAGGAAGAAAATATGTTATTATTATCAATTAATTTGTCCTGAGTGTGCTATACTATGCTTTGCACATTCAGGGAAATGTTTCCATTTTGCTTTTAAACTTGACTGCAGCTGTTGACAGTCTTTTGCAAAAACTGCATGTGTTTCCTCCCTAGTTATTTCGTTCTTGCCAAGCACTTCAAAACAAAGTTATTTTGTATTTTATGTTATTCTAGAAGCTCACAAGCTGAACTTGGTGAAACGATTTGAAAATGTGGTTTACAAAGAGCTTTTACTTTTTTCTTTCATTTGTTTTTCCTAATGTCTGAAAAGAACTTTTGTTACGTATGCATATGTTATTTTACCAATATATAGAAGTTGATATTGTCCAACGGTCCTTCATATTATTTTACTATATTTTTCAAAAGTACGATGGCGGTATTATTACAGTTTTCTATTCAAACTCTCCTGTCCCCATTTCTCTGATCTGCTCTCTTGATTTGGGGGGAAAAAAACCTTTAGTCTTAGTCAATCTTTCCTGCTGACCAGAGAAATATTGGGAGATAGATTTAGATCCAATGTTATCAAAATACTGCCCTGATTGTTAAAAAAATAGCTCAGTGAAACTAGTGAAAAATCTTTCATGAACTCTTCCTTAGGTAGCAATTACTGTTATTGCTGTGTTGAAATGTAAAGGCTTAGGAAACTGTCAGAACTGGTACACCTTTACATGAGGGGTCTTTTTTGGTGGAGGATCAGCAACACATAGTGTTGATGATTCATGGTTATGGCTTTAGAAAACCAGTATTTCAGTTGTTTAGGCTTCAGTTGTTTTCAGTTCCTTATTTTGAAGTAACACGGCTAGTGAAAATTCTATAAAGCAATTGAAGATGTCAAAGGATTAAGAAGGTCAAGGACTCTGGCTCAGGACCATTTGCATTGGCCTCTTCAGTCCACTTCTGAAGAAGAGATGCAGACTTAGGCTTTCAGTATCTCTTCATCTCTGCCAGCTATTTAAGGAGTTTTCCTTTCAGAGACCAGAAGAATTCACAAATTTGTAAGGCACACTGGCATCTCCAGCACCTCAGAATTTGATGGGTCTTGTTGGGGGAGTATTAGGTTGGGCTTTTTTTGTGTGTTTGTTTGTTTGTAGGTTTTTGTGGTGGTTTTTGGGGTTGGAGGGCGGTCTTCTTTGGTCAAACTGTATTGTGCCTTTTCACAAAAAAATTGTGCCAAGAAATTAGTTCCTACTTAAGATTAGCTGCTGTAGGAAGTAGTGCAAACATGAAATACTGGAATTTGCCCATGTCTTTCTCAGGCTAATCCCTGTGTTGGAGTAACCTGGGGGCTTCTGTGAGCTATTTCATTTTGATTCTTTCCATTATCTGTGTAGCTTCACTGGAAGCATAAGACAGCATGCTTGTGCTTCAGATAGCTGACACAGAAACTGTGTCACCTAGCTGTAACTTTGATAATGCTTTGATGTATTGTGCCTATAATGTATTTATCTCTGCTTACTGCATAATATGGACAATAGCTTGAATATGTGCATTTGTGTTTATTGTAGTTTTTTAAAGGCATTCACCAAAATGTTTTATGGTCAGTGCTGTCATTAAAATCAGATCAGCTGATGATTTTCTTCTGTTAAGATTTTCCTTAATGGTATTTTTTTTTTTTTTAACTGTATTAGACATTACATATTGCATCACTCTCTAATGCAATATAGCTGTTCTCTAAGAGGGAAGTACTCCAAGGGAAATGAAAACATTATTTGGGTTCTGTGGTTGTGGATCTGTAATTATCTGTCCACAGCAGATAATTTTTATTAATAAGAAACACTTCTCAGCAAGTTGGAAAACAATGAATTTATTAGGGAACCGTGAGGAATACAGGTAGCTTCCTAACGAGACTTTCTTGGGGACATTCTAACCACACAATGGTAACCGCGCCAGAGCCTATTTCGCAGCTGCCGCAGGTCAGGGATCTGGAAAGCAGGGGCAGCTCCCCGCACAGAGGTACCAGCACGGTTTCTGCTTCCTTTTTCCTGCTGTGCAGGTGTGCAGCGCCCTAGCGTTTCCACCACCTTCAGGCTGGCCACGGGGCCCGAGGGGAGCCTCTCCAGCTCACACCTCGATGACACTCCCGCAGCTCAGGCAGGGGCAGGACCGATCCCTCGGCCCCGGGGTGCGCGGCCGGCCCGGGAGGGGCTCCGCTCCGGGCCGGGCTCGCCTCCAGCACCACGGAAACGGAGCGCTGCCGTGCCCCGGCCGGCTCCCACCGGCCCGCCCGCAGCTCGCGGGAGGAGCGCGGAGCGGAGCGGCTCCAGGGGCGGTGCCGTGCTGCCGGCGTGGGGCGGGCACCGGCACCGGCACCGGCACCGGCACCGCCCCGCCCGCCGGGCTGCGCGCCCGCGGAGCCGCCCGCGGCCAGCGCCTGCCGCGGGTCCGGCCGCGCCGGGGGCGCCGGGGGCCGCGACAGTGCCTGCACCGTGCCCGCGCCGTGCCGAGCCGTGCCCAGCCCGGCTGTGCCGTGTCCTGCCCAGCCGTGCCGTGCCCAGCCGAGCCGTGCCGTGCCGAGACGTGCCGTGCCCTTCCCAGCCGTGCCGCACCGCACCGCACCGCGCTGTGCCGTGGCAGCGCCTCGCCACGCACCGCCGGCCGCCGCGGGCTCCCGTGCGCAGCCACCCGGGGCAGATCGGCGGAGTTTGCTCGGCCGTGAGGAGGCGGCGAGGCCGTGTGAGGCTCGGAACTGCCCCAGAAGTTTGCTGGCAGAAACTGTTCCCTTTATTGGCAGTCTTCAGGCTCTCCTCAGAGGAATACCCCGTTGCCTAAGATGAGTGGCTGTAGGAAGAGGTGTAAGCGGGAAATAATGAAATTTGCCCAGTACCTTCTCAGGCTAATCACAGGTTCTCTTCACACAGGTAATGACTGTTTTTCTATGTAGTCGAGCTGTTCAGCATGATAACAAAAAAAAATGCCTAAGGATAATACAGGATTGTCATTGCTTTATATTATCATTCCGTTCATCTTATAAATAATAATAAAAGAAGATCTGTGAAGTACTTTGTGGCTGAGCATATGAAAACAGAGCATAATCTGATGTTACAGTGTTTAGACAGTCTGACATTCTCTAAGCCTTTACACACACGAACCCGAATTGGCATGTGAGTGTACGTGCTTCCACTTGTCCATCCACCTGTATGTGTTAAAGGTACTGCAGAGAAGACGCGGTGGTCATAAAGGATGATTCTTATGGGTTTTTTGTTTTCACTGTTTCTTGGGCTGATATTCTTTGATACATTCTTCTTGGAGGCTTGGTTTTGCTTATCTAAAGATGTAAATCAGCTGCAAACTGTCATGTTATAGTATCTTGTAGGAAATTTTAAATAATACTTGTTCTTTGCCCTTAAGGAATTTGAAACATAGCAGTTGTCAGCTTTCCTTAGGTAATTTCTTTTCTTGTAACCTTGGACAAAGTGTGCAGCACCAGGGAATGTTTCTAAGCCAGACCAAGCAGATGCTGTAGTAATCTTATCACTTTGGAGTATATACTTTTCTCACAATTCAGCATTTTCTGGCTGTTCTCAGCAGCTGACAAATACGATAACTTACATGATGTCATTCTGTATTTATATAATTGTGCTTCTTTCTAGACTTCAGTTACTTTTTTTCTTCCCTTGCAGAGCTGCAAGTCCAGCGTCAGCAGAGAGTATCCAATTATGCTAACACGATTGTTGAGAATTAAAAGCCATTTATTTAAAGTAATCTGAAAGTTTCACCTGGGTATTTTTGTTCATTGGGTGGTGGTGTGTTGGTTATTTGTGTTTTTTGTTTTGGCACTGATGAAAAGATTTGGGAGTAAAGTTGAGTCAACTGGGAGAATAGTTGGAAGAATTGATGCATGCAGTTAATCAGATTTGGGGTTACAATGCTATAAAAGTCATAGCACAAACACTGACAATGCATGCTTTATAGGATGCTTGTAACTTATGGAAATCTGGCACAGCTTTTTAATAACTTTGAGTGTCTGGTAACAGAATTTCCCTGCCTTTATTTGCTCTATCATTCCTAGTGTATCATAGTTTCTCTTTTGTGAACTGCATCAATTGAAATTTTTCTGAAAACACTGGCTTCTTACTCCCGTGGGTTGCTATGGAAATTAAATAATATATGATGCCAGAAGAAAGATGTGCTAGGAATTCATTGCAATACTCTTTTCACAGAGTCATCCAAGCTTTTCCTTTCCTATCAAGTGAATGATGCCCACACTACTCTATTTTTCAGACTGACATTTGTGCTGCAACCTTTTTGAGCTCACAATTCAAAACCATTTTCAAGACCTGTGGATACTAATTCATATGCTATCACTAAAAAACGTTCTTTTTTGTTTTTTTGCAATTAAGCAGCACATATTCAATGATAAAAAGCCAAGTGGAGTGGCCTCAGACATGTTTCCTTAAAGGCAAGCAAGGAAGGAAAAAATTCCCACTCTTAGGAAGAGCTGAGATACTTCTGAGGAGATTTTCAGTTTGTTTTTACTACAGGTAATGGTACCTTGCTACTCTTATTAAGTTAATAGACTTCATCATGTTCAAATGATGTGGCAAATGAGATCATGATAATGTGATAATACCTGAAATGCCATGGGAGATAGAGCTCCTCTGTTAAGCTCTTGCATACTCCTACTCAGTAACCTCAACTGTTGAAAACCAGTTACTGTTCATCCTAAAAATCTAATGCATAATTCATTCTGTTGATAATTAGTTGATAATTAATGAAGATGAATGAGAAAGCCTAGTTGAAAGTGTTAGAAATTGGTACTTTAAAGATACTGCTGTTTCTATCTTGAGCATTCAAAAATTTAGGATAGGTATCAGAAACAAAAAAGTGTGCTTATTTAATTTCTTAAACATAGGCAATCTCCTCACCCAAGCGACCAATTAATTTCAAAGTGTAATTGTTTACTAAGAAGCACAATGGTGAACATAATCTAATTTCCACGTTGATATGATTTGGCTTCTAGTGTCTTTTTCAGGTGTTCCTTAATACTTAAATTATACTTAATGTTTTGGAACTACACATTCTTGAAAGTACTTGCACTGTGTCTAATCTACCCCTTCTACCTGTATGGATAGGTATCTTGAATATATACTTAATCTACACTTTGGTACAAGCTCTGCTGCAGCTGGTGTGATTACATTGATCAGAAAACAAAACAAAGTGATACAGGAAAGAGACTGGGTTTACAGGCTCTGGGCCTGGCTAAGGAGTCAGTGTTGATTACTGGTTTTATAGCTTGTGTCTCATAACCATTTATAGTACTGCTGACCTGTTCTGTGGTAAATCTAAATGTTTAAAATAAAAATGATCTCATATAGCTGTCTGTAATAATACATAAGCATGGACTTATGCTTCACAGTCCACTCAGCTGGAACCAATATTAATGAAACTAACCCCTTGCTTGAAGGTAAATGCTGTATAAATCTTTACAATGGGTTTTAAGTGGCAATCTCTGCATGAATACATCCAGATCTCTCTCAGGTTTTTTTTTTGGTTGGTTTGTTGTTGTTGTTGTCGTTGTTGTTTTTTACAGCAGGTCACTATGATAGATAGCAAAATGTAGTGAAAAGAAATAGTCTTTTAAACATGTTTTAAAATTTCCCATGATTTCTGTTATATAGTAAGTTGATGTGTTTCCACAAGTGAAACATATTCCCTCACTGAAGATGGCAAACCAAATATCATACCAGTTCCAACTTTGTTGCCTCCTGCCTCTTGACCTGTAAGCACCTGGTCTTTGAAACACTGTCATAAAATCTTGGCACTGCTCTTGAGAATATTTTAGTTTTTGGATGCAACATGGATTTGCATATTACAAGTAACAAACTAAATCATTGTGAGATCAAGAAGTAGGTCACAGATGATTTTAAAATGGAAGAAAAGTGATTCAGAGCAATGGATATGAAATTTTTCTTATCTGTCACAACTGATGAAAGATTAAAGAGATGATATAACCAAAACCGCCCTTAATTTCAGTGGTAGATTTTCACAATTACATCCCTTTCAGGCATGTTTTTATTAAATGTCTGATATAACCTATTAAGAGTCATACAGGAGGCCAGGTTTTAGAGGACAGATTCAAATTCCCAGTTGGCATATAAGCATACAAGGAATGAAGTAGAGAACAACCCTGGCTGTGAAATTGTACTCTGTCCAAAAAACTGGAGTAATCTCACTTTTCTACACTTTAATAGATTAGGTTATGGATTGATGTCGGGTTTTTTAGATTTTATAGGGGTTTTGTTTGTTTCTTTGTTTTTGAATCTCAAGGTTGATGAAATTGGTGTAAAGTATTAAAGACTTCATATTTTTTCTTAGGTAAACAAACCCCAAATCAATTAGTTTATGCAGGTTGTACTTCCTGATGGCATGTTCTTTGATAAAACAGATTACCAAAGGTAATCTCTAGTCCTTCATTTTCCCGGGTTTTTTTGCACAGAAATGTTTTCTGGCCTACTGCCAAGAGGAATATATCATCTGAGCATAGCTCTGTGGGAGGTTCCTCACAACTGTACTCCTCTGACTGTCCTACTTCATGTGCCGAGCACTGCCAAAAGTCTGAGACTGTTCAGGACAGTAACTTTATTCTGAATTCCTGCAAGGGCTGCTCCTTGGTAAACACAAGAGGAATCACTTTTTTTTGAATGCAGATTACCATATTCCCTTAATTTCTATGGTAAATAATATGAGAAGTAGAATAAATGAAAAGACAAAAATAATCCAAAAGATAAAAATAATCTTAAAAATATGAGACAAATAGAGCAGATAAAAAGACTGTTCTCCTTTTTATGCAAACCAGATATAACATAAAATTATTTTAAAAGGACTTTTTATCTTGAAGATGTCATAGAAATCCTAAAATATCAACATTCATGGGAAAACAAATTGAATGTGTTTCTAAATGCCTTTTTTAATTGCTGAAATTTATGTTTTTTAATATCTAATAAGTAATTAATGAACCTAATTAGTCTTTTTTCATTTATTTTTAATAGGAAAGAATTCCAGATCCAAGTTCGGCATCTCTTGGCTGTTGCCTGTGAGGTAGTTTGAACCTCTGGGGTTTTGGAAACATTTCCTATACAGACATACGGTGTCCTCTCTATAGATAATTTCACAAGTTCCAATGTGCAAGAGTGAAATATTTGCCATATCCTGCTTAGGGAAAGAAGTCTCATTAATTTAAAGGAAACCAATCCAGATTTCATTTGAAATTCTGCATTGTGCTTTGTGCTTGCTCAGTTTCTTGATTAGGATTGGCAACTTTTCCAGGTGCTGTCTTGGTATTCATCTACCTCTGAGGTAAATCCCTTCAGGAAAGGTGTGGTGGATACCAAATGTCAGTGGGATTTTGAGTAGGTTTCATGTTGTAGCTGACAGAGGTGCTTGAGTATATAATATCAGACATTGAGAGAAAAATACCAATCAACCAAAAACTCCCCCAAACTTTTGTTGTTGTTGTTAACTCTTCCAGAGTATATTGGTTGAATTTTACCTGAGTCTTCTTGTAATGTTTCTATGATTTTTCATTTATTGCATTGTTGAGTGCCTTTGAAAACACTTTTCCATTGTGCTACCACTATATATATTATGACTCCAATAGGCATATTGTTTAGAATAGGCTGTAGTACAGACAGTGCTCTGAGACAAAAGACCAAGATGTATTGAACTTAGTAGCAGGCAATGTGAAATTTGTATATTCTGAGAAAAGCTGAAAATGCCTTAACTTAATGTACTTGTGATGCATTCTGCTTCAAATTGGAAAAAAATAAAAATGTTTATTTTGTTCCCTCAAAAAATCAATCCTACCTGTATGCCTCTCACACCCTGCAGATTTCCTGTGAACTTTCAGCAATTTTGTAGATAATTGCTCAGATTTCAAGTAGTATAATTTGTTACAAAATGTGTTGTAATAAATTACATTTAAGCACTCAAAAATTACAAATTTTTCTCTTCAGAAATGGGTCTACATATGCTGCGTTTTTTTCTTCCTGATTTGCAACTCAGTGTTGTGCATAATGTTTCAGCTTCAAGTTTTATAATCCTGCATATTTGAGATAGACTGAACTTCACAGATGCTTGAAGCAGTAATGGGTGTCTTGAAGTGGGCCATCTAAAGGCAATACCCTAATCTTTAAACATATTCTCCTGAATATTTTTAAATATTTTACTCAAATGATCCATGTGTTTTTAGGCATTAACTCCATCATATAGCCTATTTAAAGATGTTTTCCAGATCCCTTTAAAAGAGTCTTCACTGAAGTCTTGAGGCTTCTTATGGTGTGTTAATCGGAAAAGGACAGAGACCATGCTGAATGTCATTTCTGTTGAAAAAATTGAAGTTTTGCTCTCTCATTCCAAGTCTGAATCTTATTTATAATGAAAGATACAGTTCATCTTCTCTTGCCAATGACACATTGGAAAGCATCCTGTAGTCATCATTAATGATCTTCCCTTTGGAAGTCCTATGTTCTGTACTGTTCTCGTAAGAGTCCAAATTACTGATGTCAATTATAAAGTTGCTATTAAAAATTCAGCTATAGGACACAGCACTTGATAATATGTTTGAAAATACTTTTAAAGGAATTTTTTAAATTTACCAAATCATGTAGACAAAATGTTGGGAAATGGCAGCATTAGGACTGTCAGCCTTGTGCAATATAATACAGTTCTTCGCTGAGTGTACACTTTTAATTTAACCATTGCCCAGAATAACTTGGAGAGTACAAGCAGCAAGGAGCAGGATATATTTAGATTAGAAATTTGGGTGCAAACTGAAACAAACAATCTTGGAATGCACAGACCGGTTTTTTGGTTGTTATGTTTTTGTTGCTTTTACGAGGACTTTCTACTGCAGACAGACATTGTACAAGGATTCTCAAAGACACTAAAATGACAGATAAAATTCAATGTAAGGTAAAATGAAGTCGTACATGCTGGGCAAAATGAGCTTTTTGTCTGAATGGATAGGCAGTGAGCTTACTACTGGCCACGAATGAAACCCTGGGGATGATAAACCTGTGAAATTCCTTACTAAAGGGTGTTGTTAGTGCAAAAAGTCCTGCATGAGTCCAGAGGGACCAGCTGGGTGAGAAGTTGGAAAAATAAACCCGTTGGGAGACACTGTCTAGATTAAAGATGTAAGAATTTCCCTGAGATGAAAATAGTCCGTGGCTATGAAAGTGTTAGGGGAAAATGAAGTGCTTTTTCTCCTTTTCACTGAGCTTACACTAATAGCTGTTGATGACGACAGGATATTGAGCTTAGACGGATCCTTTGTCTGAACCAATACAGTAGTTCCTATGTGTTTCTATTGCTAACCTGCATTCATAAAAGGTGATTCCTCCTGGATTTACCAAGGAGCAGCCCTTGCAGGAATTCAGAATATAAGTTACTGTCCTGAACAGTCTCAGACTTTTGGCAGTGCTCGGCACATGAAGTAGGACAGTCAGAGGAGTACAGTTGTGAGGAACCTCCCACAGAGCTATGCTCAGATGATATATTCCTCTTGGCAGTAGGCCAGAAAACATTTCTGTGCAAAAAAAACAAAACAAAACAAAACAAAACAAAACAAAACAAAAAAAAAACAACAAAAAAAAAAACGGGAAAATGAAGGACTAGAGATTACCTTTGGTAATCTGTTTTATCAAAGAACATGCCATCAGGAAGTACAACCTGCATAAACTAATTGATTTGGGGTTTGTTTACCTAAGAAAAAATATGAAGTCTTTGATAAATGCTACTTTACACCAATTTCATCAACCTTGATATTTAAAAACAAACTAAACACCCAGCCCTAAAAGTCAAATTAAACTTCTCTGGGGTTAGGACGTTTTCACTGCTTCAGTGGTCAAGAACCACAGTTCATCAGGTGTAATCCTGCCTCTTTTTGTTCTCAACTAAGTGACCTCATCTGAGCATCTTCCTGCAATTGCCAGAAGTTTAAAGCAGATAGTTTAAATACAGTTATAAACTGAATATGAAGTCAACTGAAATAATTTTTCTGACAGCAGATTACTAATAAGAATCGCTGCACATGTTTTTTAGTATCTTGGGTTTGTTAGGCTTCACATATGGAGTAGCCTTAGGATAAATTCTATGAACTAGTCCATAGGAAAGTGTATGTGTATATACTTTTCTTTCCCCTGTACTATTAAGTACCCTGAAAAGGTGTTAGCACTCCAGTGATACGAGAAAAAATGAGTATGTAACATCTAAACAGGGCTAGCTAGGGAGGATGTCCTACCAGCAGCAGTGTCAGTAGCTGATCATTCAAATAGAGGTTTTAAAACCCCAGGTTTTTTTGATCTACTTCATAGTTTTATTTGTGGCAGTAAGGGAAGGATGCAAGCTAGGAATAAAAATGAGAAACTATGGCAATTACATTCACCCAGATGGGATGATAGATGTATGTACATTTAGTGACTGCAGTAATAGTGTGTATTTTTACTTTTAGTTTCATGGATGTCCCTCTCTTCCAAACTGGGATAGCCATATGTTCATACTTAACATTCTGCAAGGGCTACCTTAAAGGTGAGCCTGTATTAACAGACAATATTTTCTCAATTTGTTTAATATTTGAATTCTGTAAGAACATTAGTGATAGATGATGGCCAGTTCAATACCATTTTTGGATAGAAAGTTAATGGCCCATCTGGAAAACAGCAGTGATAAAAGGCTTGGAAATACGTGGGCACTGAACTACCTGCTAACAGCACTTCAGTCTTCAACTGGTTATTCTGTGTGACTGGTTCTGATACAGCCAAACAGAAACAAAAGAACTGATAAAACTTAATGCTGCTTTGTGGCTGGTGAAAGCCAATCTTATGTCTCATTACACTGGCAGTCACCTGTTTATGGGCAATAACACAGTGACCTCGGTTGCCACATCACCGCTGTTTTCTTTCCCGGTATGGTGTGGTGGTCTTTACTTGTTTTACTGTGTTTTCAGACTGAATTAATTGGTAACATTTATATTTTCTGTGTATAACCCAGTTCATTTTAATTCCACTATACATTTTTATGCGTCTCTGAATTGGTTTGGCTATTGACTCATGAACTCTTCACTTGCCTCCTGTCTCTTCATGATGACAGCCTGTCATGGAAGAAAATGCATTTCACTTCAATACTTCTTTCATTTCCAAAATTGAAATACTGACTTTTAAAGTAATTTAAAATCAAACAAATGAAAAACTGTCTGAAATTAAACTCCTGAACTTTTCACTGCAAAAAGCTGACAAAATTGGATCTTTTTTTTTTTTAAAAAACTAACTAAGGTATTACCTTTGTATTCTGTTTTATAAGTGTAAATTTGTGTCTTTGTAGCTGAAATCAAGTATGTGTACACTTGAACCTAGGAGGTTCACTTCTCTGAAATGCTTCAAAAATTAAAAAATTATTTTATACTGTAAATGTCTTTTTTAAAGCTATAGCAGGTGTTCCAAGGGGTTCTGCTACTGAGGGTTTCTGCTGCTATTGAACATTTTGAACATACAACATATATTGATTATTATTAGATTCCTGTAGTATTGAAATCTAACTTAATGCTGCATTTGAAGTTCTATTCCAAATAATATAGATGCCATAATTTTTTGAACTTTGTCATTATTGTTTCTTCAGAATACTTAAACAGAAAATAAGCATATACAGTATTATTCTGTGTTGTGTGTGTGTCGAATAGGCTCCTTAGCTTTTAACAATTTGATTTGCCCTGTTAAACTTTTTATGGAGTGCCCATCTAGACAGTGTGATTAATTTTAAATGTAAAACTGTTTGGGAAGGAGAGAAAAAAAGAGTCTGTTTTCATCGATACCATATTTCATTAGTTGAAGAAATGGAATAAATCTGAAAAGAGGTGCTAGATTTTGTGTCTGTTAGTCTGGTTTTTGTCAGCAGATTTGTAATTTTTAAGGTAACTGTTATGAGGCATGTGAATAAAACCAAACAACATTCAGAATGTGTGCAGTGCAGGCCTTTCTGTGACAGCTATTGTAAACTTCATTTACGTTCAGGGAGAAAAAGTGACAGTTGATAATTTATATTTGACTTATAGTATTACTTGTAAAGGTCAGCAAAAAATAGATTCCTTATTCAACTCTGAAAATAGGAATTAGCTTTTTATGTCATTTACTTCTCAAAAGTTTGTCCATAGATTCTTTATTCTAATTACTACATTTCATTACATTAGTTGAAGAACTCCTTTGAAAATCCCAGGTCAGGTTTTCCCCTCAGATGATTTCCTTGGGACAAGGACATGATGCAAATGGGGCCCTCTGGTTTCTGCAGGACTTAAAAATGGAGAGTTGCTGGTCAAATGTGGTGCTGACACACACAGATGCATCCAACTTGGGGCCAAAAAAATTGAGTTAATTTCTAATCAGTTAGAGTACACATAGTATGGGTACATACACCTAGGATAATCAGCTGTTGTTGGTTATTTAGATTATCTTGGATTATGTAAAAATTATGATTTTTACCTTTTTAAAAATATATGTTTAAAATGTATAAGTACACCCAGTTTTAAATAAATCTCTGTTCTATACAATGTTAATTTTCACTTACAAATTTTAAATGCACTCGTATCAGCATCTCTCAGGTACATTCAGTACTCTTACCATCTAATTCACTGTCAGTGATGCCTATGGAATCCACAACAGTAAAATCTGCAGAACCTTCTGTAGAAAATGCATCTGAAATAGCTTCATTACTGTAAATGTGAGGCTAATGATTATATGTTTAGTCGATTTCCCCAAATTACCATATGCTTGTTCCCAGACAAACAAATATTAAACAAATGTTTAAAAAATTATAAGCTGCTTTTGAATTGCTGTGCTGCAGCCTAACACAAGTTTTGTAAGCTTCTTCAATTACCACTTCAGAAAAGGAGGTAAAACATAAGAGAAATCTAAGGAATTGTCTTCATGTGCAAATTTAATTGAAATTAAGTCAAACTGCTACATTGCAGAGGAATCGGAACTGAAGCGACCTCATTTTAATTTAGCATAATTCATTTCTCAAGGAAATGAAACCAAATTCTATTTTAATTCTGAATGAGTGGGTCTCAATAGTGGCTGAATTAATCTTAACTATTTCACCTTACTGATAATTAATAATTAACTTCCCTGAGTATCCTATGTGCACAGCTGCTCAGGATTCCTGAAAAGGCATCAGGGTTTTTTAGTGAGAACAAGAAAATGTTTAATTTATTTGATCAGCTAATAACTTTTACAAATGTAACCAAATGAAGAAAATTTGATGCAACTTAACGTCAGGAGAACCGAAAATATAAAATAAGTCTTCAAGAAAAATTAAGAGTGAGGGTGAGGAGGGAGGATGGCGGAGAAAGAAGACAAGTGACACTAGTATGTAAAAATGTGCGTTTATTGCCTCTGATAACCTCTACGTTACTGTGTATCAGATTCATCCTTGGTGTACAGCTGCAGGCAAATCTGTACCAATGAATAGCTTGGTCTGAGAGAAATATTTACTGGGCAGCATAGTGTCATGTCTTCACTCTCAGCGCTTCAAATCTCTACCACTGAAGGCAAGATTTTTACATTGTAGAAATATTTATTCCTTCAAAATTGGACTGATTTTTGAATCCAGTGAGTTACAACAATAACTGAAATGCCTGTTGGGGAAGACAGAGATGATGGTGGCTGACAGTCACTACTCACTTCCAGTTTGATGTATCTGTTTGCCCTGATTGCTGCTTTTAGAGGTTTTGTTGCTATCCAGGCACTTTCCCTCTTGCCACACACAGGTGAATTTAAGTGCTGCAACATCCCCTGCATTTGCGTTCAAAATGCTCTGCGACTTTAATGCCGAGTGACAGATTGGGAGTATAAACAGCAGGGCATTCCTGCCCTGTGAAGACTTAGCAGATGAAGTGCTTGAAACTCCTCAAATAACTACTGTAGTCTATTGTGAGAAGCTAATTGGATTGTATGTATTGCTTACAGGAAGTTCTGGACTGATCTATTAAATTACCTACCTGTTGTCTGTATAGTGTCGTACTGTGACAGTAATTGAAATGTCATCCTGTTGAGACAGTATAGGACTAAGGCCAGTTCTTTCATGACTAGTCTGCTGAGATGTTTTCATCAATCAAGTTGTACCATATAGTAAAAAAGATGTCCTTTTTCGTCAAGGAGGAAACTGCCCTTCAAAAACTAATAGAATTCTTGTAAATATCCTGGAGTGGGTCCAGCTGAGGGTGACAAAGATGATTTAGGGAGTGGAGCATCTCTCATACGAGGACAGGCTGAGGGAGCTGGGCCTGTTCAGCCTCGAGAAGACACAACTGAGAGGGGAGATCATCACTGTCTGTCAGTATCTGAAGGGAGGGTGCCAGGAGGATGGAGCCAGGTTGCCCAGAGAAGTTGTGGAGTCTCCCTCACTGGAGATACTCAAGAACTGTCTGGTGACAATTCTGTTCCATGTGCTCTGGGATGGCCCTGCTTGTGCGGGGTGGTTGGAGCAGATGGCCCACTGTGGTCCCTTTCAGCCTGATCCATTCTGTGATCCATCTTGACAATGTAAATAGGCAGTGTGCAGTGTGTGTGCCCCCCTTTACAAAATTAGTAGTAGTACTCTTATCTCCTATCTTACCAGGTGGAGTTCATCAGTAAAGAGAGCCACGTAATGATAGAAAATAGAGTGCTGACAGTTTTCAGTTCTTTTATGTTCACTTTTAGCTGTATTGCTACTGATCAAAGTCAGAAAATCTAGGTTTGAGATTTTCTTTCTGCTATGGCTTTCCTGTAAGATAAACGTATACTGTGGCATTGTATGTGTGACTGTTTGAACAACGTTTACAAGACTGTTCTTTCCAAACAATACAACCTTTTAGTTTATATTTTATACTACTACTTTTTTTTTCAGATTGAGTTATTCTGCATCAGATACCAGATCTGTATTGCACCACAACTAAAGAAATACCACCAAAGTGTACACTTGGGGATGAAGCATTCCACTTACATAGACTGAGTTCTGTAACTACATCTATACCTTACCTGGAGGTGCATTGGCTTTAAAATCTTACAGGGCAAAGGACAAGAGACAGAAAGGGTTGCACCACAGTGAATTGAAAAAATTGAAAAAACATCATTGTGTGTCTGTGGATCTGGGGACTGTGGAGGGGGATGTGCAATGCTGGAGCTTTAGCAAGCTGGGTCATGGAGGAGCAGAGTTTGAAGGAAGAAGCCTTCAAATGCATATAACTGCGTCTAGGGAGCACTGGGAAGATGATGGCTGATCGAAATATCCTGCTTCATGTTTGTGCCCACTTACAGACTGAAGCAGTGTGGAAGACCCTCACTGCACTTACAGCTCCCTGCAGATTGAATATGGCATAGAAAGCATTGCTGAAGGTCAGTAGTTAGGAGATGAGTAGAGCTCAGCTTAGATTTTTCTGAATTATCTCTATGCGCTTAAACATCACTTGTTTTGTCTTTTTTACAGGATAGGTTTGTACTCGCATAACTGAAGCTGTATAATAAAATTTCAAATTATTTTTCTTGAAGTTCACAGTAGCACCTATATATATAGAGTTAGGTGCCTTGTTTTGGCTACTTGTTGTTAAGTCCTTTATAGTCTAGGAAATTCAGGTCTTGTAGTACTCAAAAATGTACAATCCATCTATTTTAACAGTTCTGTATGGTTGCTCTTCAATTCTTTTTATACTTCTGTAAAAATTCAAAAAATTTTGTTTGCTTTTTTACAGACCTGCTGCTAAGCTAATGTTTTCTTAGACCTATGAATTAGGAGAGTATGATTCCATTTTTCAGTACTTGTAATCTGTCTTGATTCATCACCCTATGGTGTGAGGTAAAGTTGGTTTTCCTACTTGCCTTATATTATTAAGTCAGTTGCTTTGTTTCATCTGCCTGCTGTCTTTGATCACTTCATCCCTGGTCACTCAGTTCTATGTGGTTCTTCTGCAGTTCTTCCACTAATCCTGAATATCATAAGTGGATTTTTCTAGCTTCATTATTATTCCTGTTTTTCCGGGCACTTAGGAGTATGATGAACATTTGGAGCTTCAGCATTTACCCTCTAGGGACTCCTTCACTATAACTTTCCTCTGATGCAATGTCACTGCCTGTAACTACTCTATTTCCTGCCTTTATCCTTTTTTTTTTTTTTTTCTTTTAACATGTCATTAGAGACTAGCAGACTCCTAGAAGTAGTGAATTCAAATCAAGTGGTCATTGAAGGGAACTGATGCCATGAGACCTGCCTCAAAAGATCAGTGTTCTCCTTACAACCAGTCCACTGTGTGCCACTTATTTGTTTAAATTAATTTAAAACTCTTTAAAACTTTTTTGACCCTTTCTCTTTGCTTTCTACTAGAATAATAAGGTATCAAAACACATAATCAGTGCAGAGTGTATCTATATAAGCCACTGTGAATTTCTTCTGAACAGAACAAGAGGAATGACTCTCTTGCTCCAGTGCTTTGTGAGGCTCAATAATGCTTTTGAAGAGATTCTTCCATGGATGCTACTGGCAATCATTAAGATTTGTCATTCTAAAACAAGCCATGGAGTTGACTAGATAGAATGTGGAGCTCATTTGGGACTTCTGTTTCACCACCAACTCCCTGACAAGGACAAGCTGGTTCAGCTCGTGGGTAAGTACGATGGGACCCTGGTGCCTACATTCTGCTGAAGTCCAAGAAAACATGGATAAAACTGCTGCCTGTGCTTTGATCCTTTCCAGTCCTGGGGCGAAGTCATTCTGGTACAATTAAGTAGCTTGGTATCTGTCTTATGATGTAGGATTAAAGACTTAGCATTCTAGCACTGGATTCCTGAAAAGTGCAATCAAGAAAATACGTCAAAGGCATACAAATGCATAAGTGCAGTAGCACATGACTCAATACAAAGCAAAGTTGCCAGGACAGCTCTCTTTCAGAAGTGAGTGATAAGCTGCTTTAATATAATTCTGCAGCAGTCATACCCTTTCCTCATCCCAGCCAGAGGCTGGAATACCTTTCTCAGAAGGTCACCTTCCTCATAGCTTCTTTTTACAACCCAATTTGTTAACCTCTTCTCTCAGGCAGTCTGTTGCACAGTATCCTGTCTCCTAGTGACACAAAAAAACCCCTACTGGGGCTACTAAAAATTCATCATGTGTAATTTGTTGTAGATTTTTTTCCTTGCTGCCTCCCCAGACTGAGAGCAGTAGCTGTTGGAAATTGAGTGCTTAAATTACATGGCAAACTATGATAAATTTCCAGGCATAGAATTGTACCAACTGCCAAACTAAACTACTCATTTCCATTTCAGTTGGTCATAAAAATGCAATCAAACATCCTGAATCCCAGATGGAAGTTTATAAAATTTAATTTGTTTCACTCTGTACAATTTGAAAAAATAGTGTGTTCTAAAAGTGGTGGGGTTTTTTTAAGAACCCTTTGCATTTAGGTCATTGATTTTAATAGATAATTTTTACTCTGCTTAGTGTTTTTATTTTAAAGTTGTATTTTAAACAATCTCATTATGCATCAAAATTTGAAAAATAAATTGCAAGAAAATAGTAAATGTGAAGAATTCTTCCCAACCTTTAAGAGTTTAAGAAGTCAGTTGTAGAAATTGCAGTAAACTAGGGGTTGGTTTTGGTGTTTGTGGATTTTTGCCCTTTTTTTTTTTTTTTTTAATGTTTATTTGTATTTTTGTTGTTTGCTTGTTTTTATTTACAGTGCTGGTGACAAGAGGGCATCCACTTCTCATGCAGATGCCCGTGAATGTCCCTTTGGTCTCCAGCTGGTCACAGCTGCCCTCCATGCTGCTGAACTGTTGTAGTGCAGACTGGGATTCCAGAAGGCAAAGGTCCTTTGTCACTGTAGATAGAGTGGAACAGTTGAAGTGCATGGCCCTGAACTCATGATCTGCATTCTGATGTTTCCAGTTCTATAGAAATGCAGTACTGGACTGCAATGGGAAAAAATTTCTGGGAAATATTCTTTCCCAGGAAGGCCCTTTTGTATTTCCCTTTTTGTTTATTTCTTGGTCTTCTTAAGTATGTGTGATTTTGGCTCTGATTTCTGCTTTTTTCTTCTCCCTTTGTCGAGATATGGAGTGATGTTAAAATAGCAGTTTGTTCTTGCTTGATGTTAAAATAACAGTTTGTTCTTGCTCTCAAACACATAATTAGCAGACAGCAGGGAAGAGAATTATTTTCAAAACCCGACGAATAGGTCCCCAAATGACTGTCAATTACTGATACACAAAGTATGTAAGCTGTCAAAACTGGTGACTGTTTTTTTGTTTGATATCTCCTATGATGTTCAGTAAGGGTTTTCTCCTGGAAACTCAGCTTCTTTATGTTATAGAAAAAAAGGGCTTCAATGATAAGAAACGGTATAAATAATTTTTCATTTTTTTTCCCTCAACTTGCATAATTAAAAGTTCATTTTTTATGCTAAGTTATTTTTGTATTCATAGGTAAATCTGTATTCGGAGAAAATTTGAGGAGCTTAGTGAAGTTTATACTAGGAAAAACACACAGAATGTATTTTAAATATACTTAAAATATTGCATTAGAAATGTCTCCAGCATGCTGTAGGCCATGGAAGTAGTTGTGTATTTGCTGATAGGAAACCTCAGACATGGAGTTTCTTTAATCATCTCATTCTAAACACTTTATTGAGGTTTTATTCATATATATATATATATATATATATATATAAATGCTCTTGTGTAATACTACTCTAAGTCAATGGAAGGAGAAAAATTGGGTGCAGATTTCCCTGTACCGTTTTCCAGTGGTCTTGTAGTATACATTTAATTTCCACAGGTCCTGTATAGTGATACATCTATATATAGGTATACCCTCAAAAGAAGACCTATAGCCCCTGGTTTCTATTCAGTTAAGAAATAGAATGTAACGAAGAATTCTAAAAAAAAAAATTGCTAAACAACTTTTTCAGAAGTTTCAAAGTACATCTAACAAACAATTCTTAAAATATTCAAAGTATATCCGAGCAACATGTTTGCAGAATCTCCTTGAAGGACTCTGCTGAGATACTCTAGAAAGATATTAATCAGCTTTCACCCCAGATGTATATTTTCTTAAAGAGACTGTTCCATTTCTGTCTAGTTTGTTTGTTTGTTTGTTTTTATATTTAGATAGGGATGAAGGATTCAGTCCTTCCCTGTTCTGGCCTTTGCTTCTGGGTGAAGTTCAGCAGCTCTTTGCTCATTCAAGAGCTTTTTTACCTGACAAGCTCCACATTACTTACCTTTCCATTCTCTTGCCCCTGCAGTACAGACAGTTACTCGATGGAGTATAAGGTTCACTTTGCTTTGTAATACAGCAACAGCTTTCTCTTTCCAGTTTGTAATTAGTCATACATTAAATTCACGTATCCTTAGCTAATGCCTGCAAATCATGAGTTTAATTTCCTGACTCTTCACTGCTTTCTTCTTGCTCCTTTAGGCTTGTACAACTCGGACCACTTAAATATCACATTTGCTCTTAGGTTGTTATCACAAGCAATACTGATTAATAGTCCAGGGTGGAATGACAATTATGCAGTGCCCCTTTTGTAAAAACCTTGCAAAATAATCCTTCTAAAAGAAGCAATTTGGACATAGAGGACTTGATCATCTTGGAGGTTTTTTTCCAACATTTCTGTGACTCTGTAAGTGATGAAAGATTGTGTATATGAAGCATTATTTACCTCAAATTGTAGTGTTTTATTGTAGAGGATTGCTAAAATTGCAAACTTAATTTTTCTTCTGGTGATGTTGAGTTTTGGCTACAGGCTTTTTGACTTAATAAGCATGTATTTATGCTTCAGGACTCGTTTTCTGTATTTTCATATTCAGGACAAAAAGCACTTTCATTCTGACAGATTATGAACTAAAGATACACTTTTTTCTCAGTAGAGTTTTTTTGGGGTCTTTTGGTCGTTGTTTTATCTAAAATCTCAGTCTGATTTTTTGTCAGAATTTAATTAACTGCACAGATTTATGAAGTTGACTCTGTGGACTTAGAAGAGGCACAGATAGACAAGCTGGTTATTCATTTATGCTCTTGTTTAGTTCTTATACTACATATTTCTCCTTGGAA
The DNA here is from genome assembly GCF_015227805.2 of Hirundo rustica. NCBI lineage: Eukaryota > Metazoa > Chordata > Aves > Passeriformes > Hirundinidae > Hirundo > Hirundo rustica. The sequence goes on along the minus strand of NC_053454.1, from coordinate 16,690,177 downwards.
AAGTCTTACAGCCCTCTCATGCTGAGCTAAGTTGAAACTATAGGAAGCTGCCTAGTTTTGGAGTCAGCTGTTGGCAGTATGCTTCTTTGTTCCCCCTGGGTGTTTTTAGGAAAAAAAAAGAGAAGTTTGGTAACTCTCTGTAACTGTCTTTTCTGGCTCTGCAGGAATTACATTTCATTATTTCATTTATGGGAATTGCTTTTGTTTGCTTCATTAGTTTCATTTTTGATAATAAATGCTATTTAGAAATCGTTCTGAGCCAAGTAGTCTTAAAATAACCTCCTCCATTCTGCCTTTTAGGTTACCTGCACTGAGTAATTGGAAGTTCTGTAGAAGATGCTTCCATGTGGTTATGTCCAATTTCTCTGTTTTGTTGCTGCGCTTTTTTTTTTTTTTTTTTTTTTTTTTTTTCATTCTGTGTCTTAATTAACAAGCCATTCTTGTATTTCTGAAAAGCCAGTTATAAACAACAGGTCTCTTTGTGATTACTTTGAAAGTTAACAGGCCTGTCATTTTTGCTGTTTTTTAATTGAGGCCTGTTACTCTTCTGAATTTTGGGTAAAGAAACTTGCTTTCTTGATGAAAAAGTGAGAATACATTAGAACTTTTAGCAGCTTTTAAAGCAGAAATGTTGATAAAAGTGCTCTGGCAGTAGCTGTTCTTTCATTCAAACTGTGGATGCAAATGGATGTGGAAGGTGTGAAGGAAGAACATAAAAAGAGTATACAGGGTCTTGCTCCTCGTGCCGCTGAAATCAGGAATTTCTTTTTGCCTTATACTTCTGTTTGAAAATTGTAGAGCATGAATGCTGCCTACGCCTTGTTTTGGAAAACAAAGCACACTTATGGTTTTATAGACTGGGTGTTTCTACAGACTCCTAGGAATAAAGAAACCCTATTACATTTAACAGCATCTCAGGGAAGGTGTCAGGTTGTCTCCTGAATGTGATAAAACACAAGAGAGTTATTTCTGCCTGTGTCAAGATATTGGTGTCTGTAGCTTAGTTCAGCAACTGGAAGACTGATTCTGCTGTTATGAGAACTGACAGTGTCTTTGCTGTTGCGAAATCCCCACTATTAATACAAAAAAAAATTATCAGCAAAAATACTTTTTTTACAATACTAGCAAACCCTATCACATCATATTAGGGCAGTTATTGTAAAATAAAATTGAATATGGGACTCAGCAATCATGTAAGGCTGTGGGATTTGAGGGAAAAATTAAAACTGAAAACAAACTATTTCCAACCAGTTTTTTTAATAAGGTAGAGTAGTGAAAATTCAGAGAAAAGGTGCCAGTTTTGTGACCTGCTTGTGGTTATTGCTAATTAATGATGTTATTATTTAATTACTGCCCCAGTATTTGAAGAACATTTCATTACTAAGATATTTTGCCGTTGTTTCACAATCTCTGCTGAATTAGAACTTTAAGTAGTTTTAATGCTTCTTACTTTAACCCAAGCTTATTGTTTTAGAAAATTAATTTGTCAAGGTGTCTTCCACATTCCATCAAGTCCACAGAGGATGTCATGGTTAATGAGGGCACCATTTGAGGCATTCAGTTAATTGAGCAGATGTGGCCATTTCTATAAGGTGAACTCTACATCTGTTCTCTAGATGCTGGCACTGTGTCATTTTAAGGATAACCTGAATTAGCATATCCTTTCCCTTTGAGGCTACTGTTGCTTTTCCAACTTTTTTTTTTTTTTTTTTTTTTTTTTTTTTTTTTTTTTTTTTTTTTTTTTTTTTTGGTGTATGTACTTCCTCTTCCATAAGTCTTTGCTTCCCTTATGCTGTATGGATTTATGTCATTTGCCTGCTTAGCCTTCTGAACATTAATCAACAGTGCTGCAAGGGAACTTGATTGCATCCAGAAGTGATGACACTGGTTCTGGTTGTACAGTGTAGTTTAGGAATACTTTGAGGTTTGACCATTGCTGATTTAAAGCCTGTACTCGATACTGACACACAGCATGTTTTTGAATGGATTGGCATGGGATTCCTTTGTTCTGTCTGAGCCATCAAAGCGCCGTCATGTTGAAACAAGCACAGGGGAAGGATTGGAGACAGCTGGTAATACTCGGTTCAAGTGTAACTTCATGTTTAGCTAGTACAGACAAAAATACAATTCTCTCTCTCCATCTCATGTGAGAAATAAGGATATGTGACTGGAATGATTTTATGGGGGGAAAAAAAGAGGAATAAAGAGGTACATTCTACTGTCAAAAATCATCATAACTATTTTAAGCCCCTTCTTAAAGACATTTTATTTCTTACAGCTGAGACTGTCCTCCTTCCTCTTTGCTCAGAAATGTTGAACTACTTGTTAAAGGATATCATGGTGCCTTTCAGAAGGGGCTTAAAATAGTTATGAAGATTTTTGACAGTAAAATGTACCTCTTTATTCCCCTTTCTTTCCCCATAAAATCATTCCAATGTCATATCCTTATTTCTCATTTGAGATGTAAAGAGAGAGCAAGGGTTGCAGGAAAATGTCTGAGAGCATTTAGCTATTACCCAGAAGAAAAAAAAAAAAAAAAGTTTCTTCTATATTTTATGAAAAGAAAAAAATAATTTTCCTTGAGAAATAGGCTTTTGAGTATCCTGGACAATAACCTTCAATATGACTATTCATTACAAAATGCATCACAAATTATTTCAGCCACAACCTGAAAAGACAAAATTAATGCAAGTAATTTATGAGGTTTACCTTATGACCTATTGTAAGTCTGACAAAGATGATGAATGGGACATAATAAAAAAGGCTGAAGGAAAAATGTGAGTGAAGAAAAATGTGAAGAGTGTCTTAAATCTCAAAGCTTGTAAGTAAACAGTATTTTTATATTATATATATATATAAAGTGAAAGAATAGCAATTGTAAGCCAAGGAGAACAGATGGTTCTTCATGTTGACTGAAAAATGGCAAGGAACTGTTAAAGAAGGATCAGTGGCTTGTTTTGTAGAAACAGGAAAGGACAACAGGTTCTCAGAAACATAGTAAAGAATGAGGGTAATATGGTTCAATAGGAAAAAGCACAAACAAATGGATGATTGAGTAGATCCCTAGGAGAATCTCTAAATATAATGTGCTTGTTGTACTGTTATTTCAGGAAAAAGAAAATTGTAAGATAGAAACTGTTCTAGTTATGAATGAACAGATATCCTCTGAATTTCATTAGACTGCATTGAAAGAACATCTAGGAGAGCAAGGATTTATTAAGATTCAAGAAAACAGAAAACTTTGTTCCTGCCCTGAGGATATATAAGTCAAAACTTATGTGAAGAAAAGTGCTTTTCAAGAATTAAGTCACAAAGTGTATGCAAAGGCTTGCTGCATTGAATGGGGAAGCAAGAGCTAACCACTGATAGATTTGTGAAGCAAATTGTAACCCTGTGGTTGAAGGCTTACTTTTCAGGCTAGAACAGAATAGTAAGTAGGACTGAAAAAAAGGGCAAACTTCTGCATTGCATTTTTTTTGAAAGAATGCCTTGGTCAGCTGCAGCAGATGATTTAAAGTAAGCTCTATCTTTTTCTGAACTGATCTGAACTGAGAATGTAAAAATCATGTAGGAACAGATTCTCAAGTGTTTTGTTTCTGCTGCTTCCAATGCACTGTTTTCAGGTTTCTTTCCATGTTCTCATTGCTCAGTGGTTGTTTTATATACTAGTAATTAACAAGTAAAATCATCATTCTAGTGGAAGGTGGCCCTGGGGGTTGGAACAAGATAGTCTTTAGGGTATCTTCCAACCCAAATCATTCTATGTATGATTCTATGATCTTTCTTCGTTGCTCCTTAATAAAATACTGACTTATATTTTTGTAGGCAATTTTTTTTTTCTTTCTGTGTCCTTCCCATATTAAATACCGTGTATTTAAAATGGTTATGCCATTTAAGCCTTGATAGTAAATAGTAATAGAAGGTAGTTGAGGTAGGAAAATAGTTAATTCTGTAGGAAAACAGTTAATGTGAACAGGAAAACTTCCATAAATACCAAGAGAAATTGCAAGCAGTAGCCAGTTTTCCTGGGGCAGTTCTCAGATCTGTAAGAGGTAAAAAATTATTTTATTTCAATGTCCCAGTTCCTGAATAGTTTAAAAACAAAGTTACGTTTTAAATTCAAGAACTGCTTAACATTGTCTTTTTTCCAGCACTCATAACTTTTGAATAAATTTTTGGATACTCTAGGGCATTTTCCATGTGCTGCTGTTTCTTTTTCCCCCTCAGCAAAGGAAACAGTTATGATGGATGTGAATCTATGCAGTAACTTTCCAGAGGGGATCTTAGGCCATGTGTGCTTGCCTCTGGTTGCCAGCCAGGAATCTGGCTGAGTTCTGCTGGAGACTGTAGATAAGAGCAGGTTCAGAGACCCAGCCTCCACAGAGATGCTTGCTGCAAATAGTCAGTCTTCTCAGTGATGAGTTCAATTTGATTAAAAACCTGTGCTTCTCAGGTGCTGGGGAAAGAAGCTTCTTGAAAGAAATCTTCTCCTTTGCTTGCAGAGTCTTCCATGCCCTAATCACTCCCCTGCTTTGATAAGGGACACACAGAACATGGTTTGCTCTTCCTAAGTGCAGTTATATAAATATAATTTTTAATTTTCATCCTCATCATGTTTTCTCTTAATTAATCTTTAATGGCAAATTAAGTTTACTTCTTCTGTGCCCAGGTTTTTCTCTGCAGAGTCTTTATCCTAGAATATATACCACATATACCAGTGAATCAATGGCTCAGCAACACAGGGTAAAGTTGGTGTTGCTCGTTTAAATTTTCCTCTATAGTCTCGTTTGTACTGTGCAAAATAGGACAGGGGGATCATATATCATGAAGATAAACCTGTCAGAGCAACCCAAAGACATCCTTTTAGGAAAAAAAAAAAAAAATTACTATTAAAATAATAGATAAGCAAAACCCCACAGAGTGGTTTTACAGAAATTGCTATAATTCAGTCAGGCCTAGTTTATCTGTATTTGGATTATTTCTGTATAGCTCTAGCTTCTATATGGGATATTTTTGCAATGAATTTTTATTTTTTTTTTTCTTCTTTATTTTCTTTTTCTTACCCTGAGAGGATTCTAGCTTTACTCTTTCAGCTAGTGGAATGAAGAGTAGCTGTTCAACTTTGTGTTTTCTCAGACCTTGTATTGCCCTCTGTTAGTATATGGCACAGTACAGCTGAGTATCTGTTTTCACTTGTTTATCTTTAAAGAAATAAATAAAATAATATGATGTAAATGTCAGGTACTATCTTTATATCTATATCATCCAGCAATTTCTTTGGGAGTGAATTATTTTAAACGTTGCTGTCCTCTTGAACTCAGCTGTGGGTTTCAAGATTGTGTGCATTAGGTATAGTAGTACAATAGAGGGGGTAATCCTGGCCTTTTAAGTTTTTCAATTCCTTGCATATATGGCTGCCACTTAAGAAACTAGAAACCACTTTGCATCTTTGCATGCAGTTATTATTTAGGCAACTTTAGTTTTCTCTCCTTGAGTAGGGAGTGTGAGCAACTTGGAGCATGTGGATGGCAAACTTAGTATTTATCCAGCTCATGTTTTTGAAGCTTGTGAAGTGTCAGAGAAGGCTTTTTGCTCTCATAGCATATAAGACCTAAATACACATACACATGGGTATGCACACACAAGCTAACAAAAATCTCAGACAACATTTTTTCTCATTCTTATAGAAAGTGGTAAAACAATTTCAGCAGACTTTTCTTGAAAAGTGTAGAAAAATACTGCTCTGTGCCTTTGTATTTTCTTTTTGTCTTTGAATTGATTATGGCTTGAAATGCTATCTCCTGACAATATAATTCTTACAAATGCACTCCCTTTAGTCTGAGATTGAAGGATGAGTTCTGGAAGAGCATATAATGCAAAAACAATAATTTCCATTAACCCAAGAAAGTTTTGGGGTAGGATTTGCTTGTTTGGGTATTTTAACATTTTCTTCTCTCTTTTTTTTTTTTTTTAAGGTCAGGAGTCAATTTGTACTTTTTACCCTCTTCCTAGAAAAATAAGAAGAATTATCTTTCTCACTTTCTCCTCTAGGAAGTTTGTTTTATTTGATAAGGAAAAGGAAATCGGAGGGTCAGCTGTGGCAATATTTCAGCCTTTCTGATATTTAGTTGGTTAGCAGATAAAGATCAACAGAATTAATCTCCTCCTTGGAGCCTTTGAGGTAAGAATACTGTGTTCCTTGGAGCAGAAAACATGACTTAGAAAAAATTACAAACCACTTTTTTTTTTTTTTTTTTTTTTTTAATGATTTGTAACGTCTTCATAGCCCTATATTGGAAGCCACTTCATCCATGCTGAATTCTGTCATGCACTGTAAGATCAGGTTTATTAATTACTCTGCAGTCAGTTTTCAAAAAACACATTATTGTTTTCTGACTTAATATAAAAAAAATCAGTCTTGCTTATCCTTTATTAGTATTATTTCTGAATCTCCATCACGGGCACTAGGAAATGTGTGTCTCTACAGCTGTGCAGACATATGCAACATTTTATACATTGAGCATTTAGCATCTGTATAATTTGCTGGTGAGATAATCAAGCACAGATGCTGTCATAGACTATATCCAGTGAAAAGATGTTCAGTTCTTTTCTTGCATTTAGCAGTTGGTTTGGCAACAATACTGACTTCCCCTCACTACAACTCCAAGAAAAAGGGATAGAAGGGTTAAAAGGGATAGAAGCAATGTGCAATACCCAAGTAAGGATAAAATCACTTCAGAGAAGTTAAAATGATGGTGTCTGGTAGATGAATTCCTGCAAAAAAGAAAACTGCAGAACCACCTTCACCCAGTTTTGATTGGGAAATGCAGATTAGTTTCACAGGAATGGACTTATTTTTCAAACTGGAAGGATTTTTGCTTGTTTGTTTGCTTATGGAAATTGCAAGTGTCACTGAGGATTATCCAGATCTAGCAAGTCAAAGATAATAAATAGTATTAATAATTACAATTTTAAGTCCTCTGATAATTTCAATCACTTTTCAGAACATTTAACATTTCATAGATCTTGCAATGCATTATTTTGAATAATATTAAAGGCAGTAGTCCACAGAATGTGACACTTTCACCGTCTTCACTGTGCCCAGGTTTCACCTCTGACAAGAACTGAGTTGCACAAAGGGGTCACTTTGCTTCTGTCTTTTGATTACAGATGTAGCATTTCCCTCAGGATTTCAGAACTATGTCATCCTTAATTACTCCATTGATCCTGTGTGACTTGCACAAGGGCCCAAATTTCCACCAGCTGTCTAGGAGGCTGGAGATGTTTAAGAGCTTATGTGATGTATGCATGTGTCTGGTTAACATTTGAAATATTCAACAATATAGGCTGCTTGGTTGCTTTAGGCTGCTTCATTCCATTATAAATTTGAGAAGTCTTTGGGCAGAAAATTTTGATGCGCACGCATCACTGTTTTGTGCACACACACACAAACACACACACTCAGACACAAACTGGTATTCAAGACCTACAGGTCTCTGCTGAGCTGTTAAAAAGAGAAATGTGGCTTTCTGGGAAGGAGGCAGCCCCCCACCCCTTCTGCCCTGGGGAGGATCCAGTGACCTCCCTCTGCCTTTCTGGAGTGGAAATTATGCTGTCACGGCTCCATCCTGGTGTCAGCACAGGACACTCTGCTCTCTGCTTTCTGCTTCACTTTCAGCTTTGCTCTTAATGTGGTGGGGTTTTTTTGTTTGTGGTGTTTTTTTTTTTTTTTTTTTTTTTTTTTTTTTTTTTTTTTTGTGTTTTTGTTTTTGTTTTTGTTTTTTGTGGGTTTTTTTGTTTGTTTGTTTTTTTTTTCCCCTTACTTAGCTGAAACAGCATTTGTTTACCTGGAAGATATTTTTCTTCATTTTCCATCTAGTAATGTCTCAGTCAGAAAAAAATGTCCTTTTTGCTGCTGTTAGTCATTTCAGCATGACTGCATTGTTTTGCCCCATGAAGATCTGGCAGGACACGGGACAGTTTCTCAAAGGAAACTCCAGTTTGCCTAATTTCTCCTGGTCTTAGCATTTCCTAAGGATCTTTAAAAGGCCTTCCATGTTCACATATAGCTTCGTTTCCCATACACTTCCCAGCATCCAGATTACATGTTATGTGTGATTTAAATGAGCTGAATTTTTAGCGATGAAGAAGAGGAAGAGGCTGAGGGGGTTGGGAGCTTTCCAAGACTAAAGAATCTAGGGATGGAAAAAGAAGGACAAAGCAAGAGCAACAAAATACCACCAGATGCAGAAACTGGTAAGGGCAGAAATAAAGAAGAAAACAACAACAACAAAAACCAGAAAGAAATAAAATTGGGAAAGGCAAGTAATATGGAAAAGGAAATCCAATCTGACTTTTCAGATGAATAAAATTGTCTAACTTGCACCCTTTTTTCTCTTGTATGACTGTACTCAGAAATCCACACTTTAGGGACGAGGTCTTTCATCATAAAGAATGCTGTTTTCCATCAGAACTGTTTTGTCTATTATAGGTAGTAGTACAGGTAACCAGAGAAGTTTGGTCATTCACCACCTGGGCTCATTAGTTGAAATTTTCAGGTTTTCATTTTTATGTAAAGACTTCATAGCAAAAGTTCCAGCTTGGTTACAGCAGCCTCTTCTGTCTGGTACTACCAAGTGTGCTTTCTGCACCCCCATTAATAACTTTCTGCACATACTGGAGTTAAAGGAATTTTTGAAGTAAAAAAACAGTGTTGAAATAGGAAAAACTTGGAATAACTTTTATCTTCAAATTCCAGTTGCAAATATGGCCCTTCACTTTTAAGAGGATAATAATATGTTTCCTTGGGTTTTCAAGATAATCATAAGACCTATGTGGGTTATATAAGCTTTCTTGAGAGACCTACTAATCCGTGGGAGACAACTGCCTGTTGAGATTAATCCATTTTTTTTTTTTTTGAAGGCATAAAATTATGAAGCTTTTCCATTTAAGCCTTGGAGTTAAATGAAGAATGCATTGAAAAACTCCCTTTTTTCCCCCCTCCTGCAAAGTTGAAAAAGTCATTTGCAATTATGGTAATGTGCTCTGGATGAGCTTTTTTTTGGGGGGGGATGGGAGAGTTGAAAGACCAGATGACATACACTTATACCTGCTTGATTAGAGATAAAAATAGTATCTCCTACTGATAAACCGTTTCATCACACAGCAGTATCTGCTGGGGCACATTTTCAAGCAATTAGAATTTCACAAGTCTATGAATCTCACTTCAGGAATGGTTTCCTTGCTAACACGTACCTTGTGAATGTAGGTAGATAGAAAATAGTATTCTGGAGATACACCACAAACAAATGCCCCTTGATCATTTTTTCCTTCATGGCAGAGTCTTGTTTCCATCCAGGATTATGGTAGCAAAATCGTCTACAACCACAATTTAGGAATAATTCATCTGTCAGTTTGTTTTCCTATTACATTTTTTTGCATAATTGTCCTAGACTTTCACTTTCAATTTATCTGGTTTAGCCCTTTTACTATGGTAAACTAAGCTGTTCTTATTGGTATAGAAGATGTCAGTGTATATACTGCCCTACTTTCAAAGGAATGATTCTTTCTGACAATAGGAATCATGCGGGAGACATCTCATATTTTATATGTGATGAAAAAATATATTTCAATTCTGTCATGGATAAGAAAGGATAGTGAATGCCCTTGAAGGATATATTTGCAAAATTCTGGGTTAACTGCTTTGAAGGTGATACATTCTATACATTGCAGTCAGAGGAATGCACCCACAGGAAATCTACAGATTGTCAAAGTAATTTTGGTTTAGATGTTAGCACCTTTGGTCGGATGGCATTTTTTAATAAGTTTACTAGATGGTGGTGTGCAGGTTCCAAAACACAAAGCATGGATATGGATTTAGGATATTTCACACTAGTATCTTCAGGAACAGTGACAGTAACAGTATGTTTTGTTGGAAAATTCTGATTTTAATTTATTTGTTCATTCTGTTGGAATTTGTATTGGTAGAGAAATTTACATGGCTAGTGAATGTTTGGGTTCCTTAGATTCTCTCTTTTTTGAAACATTGAATTATTTTTCCTTTTGCGGTCTATTTTTTGGATTAGAGAATACAGTCATATATCTTTGTTATGGAGGGAAAATGTAGTCTTCTATTGGTAAATTTCCAAGCATATTTGAATTTAATGCCATTTTAGACCCTTGGTCCACCTGAGACTTTGTGTGTCCAATCCCATTTTGACTGTCTCAGGGATTCCACAAATACAGTTATAGATTGCATTCTCTGAATTTAAGAAGATGCTTAATAAATTACAGCCATCAGATAAATGCTGTTTGTCTAATGTAAGAAATAACAATTTCAATTAAAGCAGAACATCTAAAATTAAATGATCACAGGAAATTTGCATCTAGTGAGGAATGACTTAGCATGACTCTAAACCTAGAGGACAGTTCTGAGGACACAAATTTATCATATAAAAATGAGTAATTATTTTACAAGGCAAATGTTACTAAATAGACAATATGCAGCATAATCTTGCCACTGGAATTTGTTTATGAAGCTGTTTAAATGTGGAAGTGAATCTAGCAGCATTCTGGAGTTGATTCACTGCTATTATAGCAAGTGAAACATGCAGGTTTGGGCATTGTAGTCAGTGGAATTGGCTGAAATTCCTGAAGGAGAAGGCAGGGTTGAAATGTGGAGACTCTAAATAGCTTGTTAAGAGAGTGAAATCATCAGTCACTTGCGGGGGGTAAGGAGAGTAGGAGGGCTCCAGTATTTCCCCCAAAAGGGAGGGAAAGTGGTTTTGTTGCCCAAACTCCCCACTCACAGTGATGCCATCTTAATATGACATAGTACTTCCCAACCACATAACTTTGGTTCCCTTGGGGTGTGTTTCACAGGACCAAGGCGCTTTTATTGGCCCTATTGATGCACTTCAAAATCCTAGTGTCTCACTGATAGTGGCTGGTATGTGGGGACCTTTCAGACTTCACAGATGTTGGAGTTTAACTGCCTCTAGAGGTAATTACATTTTGTGGGGGTTTGTTTTCCCTTACGACTCATTTCTTTGCAATCTCTTTGCAACATACCTCATTGCCCCAACTTTTGTTTCTAACTCCATATTAGGATCTTAATGGTTTGAAAGTATCAAGAAGAGGAAATGTTCTTCCGTGGGAGAGTCATAAGCTTCTTTAAGGAAAAGAAAAAAAAAAGGTAAAAATACTTAAATTACTCAATTTCTTGAAACAATAATGTTGTAAGAAATTATGAATTACAGCAATTGTGATACAACCTTGCAATCAGATCACACTTTTGGCTTCTCTTTGGAGGATGTTACTTGCCCAGGACAAGGACAAGGACAAGGACTTGCCCAGGATGTTTTCTCATGCCACTGCAATCTTTATCTGCTTTTCTAAGCCGGCTGCTATCAAAGAGCAAACCATCCCAAATACAGATGCAAGTAAATGGCTTCCCCAGAGGCATATTGGTTCTAAAAATCCAGACAGCAGTAAACAGGAGAGAATGTCCTTCAGGGATATCAATTATCTTGCATTTAAAAAAGGAGTATTCTCTGAGGAGCAGAAGTCTGTGTCATGAGTTTGGTTTGTATTTACCCACCAGCCTGCTCTCCAGTTTTCCTGTATTTCAGTGTTCCTTGTATCTGTTTTACAATCCACCAAATATTCTGTGATGCACACTGAGATTTGAAACTTAAAAAATCAATTCAAGCAAAGTGGATTAGATAGTAGGTTACTGAAGAGAGGGAATAAAATTTAATTAAGGTCTTAATTGTAAATCAATGGTAAAGACAAGAACCCACCCACCAAGCCATGGGTTTGGGTCTGACTTGCATGTACATTGAGCAGAAGTTGTCTAGACACAATTAATCCTGCCTTATTTTTTTCTCCTGAAGGACCTCCACGACTATATTGAAATGTATGTATAGAAAGAGAATAAAGAAACCTCTGTAATTAATTTTCAATTAGTCTACTGCTATATACACTGTACCTCTTTCCTCTCTACATTTTCTTACGGATCTTTCAGTTTTGCTTTGTAAAAATTATTTAAAAGTAGTAATAAATTTTCTTCACAAATGTTAATGACTTGCTTATCAGACTAAGTTTCTCAAATATCCTTTACTCAATTTAAAGAATGCATGCAAAGAAGTGGAAGAAAAATGCTGATTTGAAGCAAATTTAATATTAAAATCAGACTCCAAGCAGTCTTTTAAATTACTTATGCTCTTCTACTGTTTGTTCTCCACTACACAGTAACCTCCAGCACTTTCCTATTTTTAGAAAGATCCTAAATGTGGTTTTAAGATAGCACTGTTTTATTTGTGCTTTCAAACATATTAAATGGTACCAGGATTTGCAAGACACAGGCTAATGTTGTATCTCATCTACGATGCAAGAAAAGTAACAGGTGTTAGCAACTGCAGTATGAATATTTCTTTGTCAAGCAGGTATTTATAGCTTAAATATGCCAATAGTTTTTGCACTCAAGATTTTATGCAGCTCCCCTGGATACAGAGATATTAGATCAAGTCTGAAATGTTTGTATGGAAGCAGTTTGGTAGCATTGATACCCTGTGATTACCCAAACAACATTGTAGGCTGCAAAAAGGAGCCAGAGACAAAATAATTTCATTTTTTGTAAGTATAATGAAATGGATTAAGTTCCCTGGTTACACTAAAACTTCAGAGATCCTCTAAATTGGTTAGCCTTGGAGCACCAGAAGATCTCACTCAAATTACTTTTATCAACTGGTACTGAAGATCAGTGCCAGAAAGAAACATACAAAACAGTGTACACAGGGCAAATTCACACCAGTCAATGATGTTTTTCTCCTACAGGTTTGAGGACAGAAATTTGAAAACTGGAATGAATAATGGCATTATTTCAATCCCATATACACCGAGAAGTAGTATTAAGTGTGTCACACCTTTTTTAATTCTTGGTTGCCTGATAGACACAATGTCCAAAGAAAGAGGGTGGTGTTGATTTTTCTGCTCTTCTTTAGTGACTGGACTGACACCAACGTGAAGATGGTCTTCCAGCTATACAAGATCACAGCAGTTTTATGTGACTGTTAAATTGAGCTATGAATGATTAATGAAGACTAATGGTCATTTAAATTATATGGAAATAAAATAATTATTCAAGGAAAATGCATTAATTTGGGACAGTTATGACTGTAATATTTTGAATATATCACTGATAGGACAAAGAAAAAACTCAGCTTTGATTTTCAGAAGTCTGGGAAACTTTTGCTTTCAGATTACAAGCTAAAATTAAGACCTTGGAATACCAGAAGGGATGTTGGTAAGAATCATATAAAAATCCATTTATGCTGAAATGCTATGTAACTTGTCAGGCTTGTAATTGAGGTACTACAAGGATTATTTGCACCACATATTGCTTAAACTAAATTACTCCTTTTGAATCTGGAAGTAGTGGTGTACCAGTGAAAGTGTCACAGTGCTTCTTTTATTGGATTTGTACTCAAGAAATTGCAGCTGTTAAGTGTCTTTCCACTGAGCCTTTTGCTTTTAGTAGTGAGTCTCTTGTGTCTGTCTGACATAATAAATCATCACATGTCCTTGCTGACATTATCCCAGCTAAAGGTTGTTTGCTCCCCTAGATTTATAAATATTAATAGACACACAAGGGTTCATTGTTCCCACAATTTAATGCAGTAAAGAGGAGTATGCACAACCTTGGGCACTCTGTTGCCAGTGGACTTTCAGTGGAAATAGATTTAATTTTGTGATGGTTGTATTTTAGATGATCTTTGTAGCATCTTACAGCTTTTTAATGCTATCATTGAAATGATTGTCAGGTGGCTCCCAGCATTTAGATATTACAGCACCAAACCTGACAGAGTTCAAGATGTGTTTGGAAAACACTCCTGGGCCATGATGTGGCTGTTGGGGATGGTGCTGTGCAGGGCCAGGAGCTGCATTCAGTGATCCTTGTGGGTCCCTTCCAACTTAGTTTATCTCGTGGTTTCCTCTGGGAGAAGGACACTCATCTACCAGAGGCCGTGCTTTGGTGCATGGGCATAGCCCAAGCAGGATGTGCAGGCACTGTGACACAATGAATTAAAAAAACTTGCTTCAATGTACAAGGCTTTTCCATTATTATTTACCTGCTATCGTATTAATTGTTATTATTATTATGAATTGTTTGTGCAGCAAAGTGTAATTTTTTTTGGGAAAAGCCTACTCAATCCCATCTATAGAAAAGACCTACTTTTCAGTAGGGTTTGAATTAAACTTTATGCAGTTAAAAATTTACCACCATATCTCATCTAGTTCTGCACATGGCTTTTTGTTTACCATGTTTAAGTCTGAAAATGTTGAAATGTAGTTGAAACAGCAGAAAGAAAAGCCCTTCTCATTCTTTGGGGCTTTTCTGAAGGGAACCAGTCATAAGTGTTTATATGGTATTTCAAAATATTATACTATATGGATAGCTATTTTTAAGGTATAGAGAGGATCTCTTTTGAATGGAGCTGTAATTAATGAGGCAGGATGAATTAGTGAATGCATGTAACATTTTATTAAGTCCTATTCTCTAACTATTTTAATACATTTCTTCAGATTTTTAGTGGTAAATGTCACTTTATATTATAAACAAAGAGACTTCCACTCTCTCACCATGCAAGCAGGTCCTCATTGCTAATTGCATGTTGGATAATGAGGAAGCCCGAACTGTACTTAGCTCAATCTTTACTTTCTAATTAAGTAGATCAAGAAGAATATCCTAACAGCTTAGAACAATGCAAAGGCAGCCAACTACAAGGTTTTATCTGTCTTTTACATTCTGATCATGTAAATATTTTCCTGATACTGCATTTCACTAGTTAAGTAGTTAAGTATGTTCCTTTATTCATAGCATAATAGCCTAAGAAAATATTTCACAGCAACTTAATACTTTTTATTCTTAATCTATTCTTACTCCTTATTCTTGTTATTCTTACTCTTCATATATTCTTATTCACTGCTGACATTTTCTTTAGGGTCTTGGTGTTTGTGTGCATACCTGGAAATCTTAGCGCATAACAAAAAATAACATGACTGCTCCACCCTGCCCTGTACCTACTGTCTGCCTGGCCTGCAGTTCACATGAAACCTCCCTCTGATAACATTTCAGCCAGTGCACAACGTACTGGGAATGGAATGTTTGTAAAGGTGACACAGAATCCCACTTAGAGACATGTCAGGTTTGTTAAACCCACAGAGAGCTATTTCGGGTGACAGTAAAATATGAGTAGACAACACAGTTACAAATGATTATAGCAGAACAACTGTGCTTAAATTGCACTATGGTTGCAGTTAACAAGGTATTTGTTGCTCTTGTTTGTCTGACTTGCTGCTTCTCTCAAGACAAGATAAAATTCTATTTCAGACCTTGCATGAATTTTAATTTCCCTGTTAGTTGAGTACTTTGTAACTGCTCAACAATTTCAGCTGTTAGAGGCTTGCTTTGTTTTTCACCTGGAAACCCCTCTGTCTGCTCTATATTGGCAGACAGTCTGGCCTGTCCTAAATTGAGGACAGGTTTAGTTTCTGGGGAATGTAAACATCATCTTATTTCACTAGGAGGTGTTTCCTGCACTCCCCTCCCCAGGCTTTAATCAGTGAAATGCAAGACTCAAAAGTATTTCATGGAAGGTGCACGGAATTATCTAATACATGGACATTTTCTGCTCTGAGCATGTTATATGGCTTTTTAATGCCAGCATGTTCATTTAGAGATGTGTAAGATCACTTCTGAGTAGGAAACACAATTCAGAGTAAATGCCTGGATGGAATAAATGGGTTTTCCTGTTGTTGACATCTTTTTAAGGGATGTATGAAGGTTTGAGGACAAACCTTTGGGTGGCTACATTGTTCTGGAACCAGCTGAGGAGAAGAGAAAATTAATAGCCCATGAGGGTACCCCTTAGATACCCCATTAGGTGCTGTACCTGTGTTCCTTTAAAACACTCTTGTGGTAGTGGCCACGGTCTCTCTGCCAAGGCTGGTGAATCTCCATCAGTCAAAGGATGCCAACATGCTCAGCTCAGAACATCTTTGATGTTATATGCCCTACTGCTTGATAGCTTTTTTTCCAAGTGAACTGAGAGGAGTTTGTGGGAAGATCTGAGTACTTTCATATCTCAGGATGCTGGACAGTTGTGGAAGTGGCTCCACAGGAAGGAATTAGATATTGTGGACAGATGGCTGCAAATTCCTGAAAGAGAGAGATACAGATTTTGTCAGCATCTTATCAGTGTCTCAGTACTGTGTTGCAAAACCCCCTTATAGTATTCTGATTTTAGATGTTCTGCTGTTTACTTTGTCTTTAGTTTAAGGTATGATTCACTAATTTCTGAGTTTGCCAAGGAAAATAATGACAGTAGGAAGGTAATGAAGGTAGGAAGGTAATTAAGGTATTTTAAGTTCTAGCCTTAACTGTTACACTGTGAGAACAGCATCTATAGTTGCATTCAACTCTTGTGAATTTCTGAGAGGCCACAAGCCCAACAGAGCACTTACTGCATCATTGCAGTGAAACATTCCAAAAATGTGTGTAGTAATGCATTCTGAAAATATGAGGGAGCGATGTTGTTTTAGAAAATAGATTTAGATGTAATAGATTTGGAAGATTCTGCAAGATTCAACATTTCCACAATTTTAAGAGCTTCAGTATTCCTCTAGAATCCTGACTTTTTAAAAGGTATTTATGAAGCTTGCTCCACTCCATAGGTTTATATTGTATGTCTGCATGTATAGTGAGAGTATAATGTGCTAGATAAAGAATAAATTGAAAAGATACTGTACTCATAGTACATAAATTCAGCTTGAGAGAATATCAGCTTTTGTTGTTAAACTAATAACCTTGTTCAGTGAGTTGACTCATTTTCTGAGATGACTGGCACCCTTTTAAAAGGTGGGTTATCAGTTTCACTTTTCATAAAATACTAAATTTGAGACACTGATATGCTGTAGTTCATTTTCATTCTGTGTTTATTTCAATGACAAAAAGAACAAGGCTAGTGTAGAATGACTAAGTAAAGCAATGTTCACTGAGACTTTTGTACTGAAAAAATGACTGTCCTTAAAAAAAAATTACTATCTGCTTCCCACATACATCAGACTGCTTCTAAAGGCTTTGAGGATAGGCACGGGCTCTCCTGAAATAGTCTTTGTTTCATAGTTACCTGTCTACCTGATCCTGTTTCAATTGATCTTAGTCTAATTGGATGATCATATTCTTTATTTCTTTCATTGCCAAACAAGTCAGTTGCGGTCCATTAAGTACTGAGAAGAGGCATAACTGTCATTGTTCAAAAGTACTGTTCCATCTTAAACATCTGGCATCACCTCTTCCAGTTGTTGCACTGCAAACAAACTACATAAACTCAATCAAAGAATCAGAAAATTCAAGACACCCAATCAACTTAAGAAAATAAAGTTAATACTGAAATGTTTTCATTTTTAAAATACTAAGAAGCAAGAGTTTCCAACTTGGCAGGAGTAAATGCATCCAAAATCAGAGGTTGTGAAGAAATGAGGTTCTTGTCCTCAGAGGTGAGAACCTGTGCCACACTAACTGCTGTGGTGCAGAACCCTTCTTTTGTTATCAAGATTGTTTTGTTTCAAGTATGTAACAGTGCTTATAGACTCAAGGAGAACAAATTTTCTGTTTAGTATGTTTCTCCCCTGTGATTAGGTAAAACAAGCTTTAGATTTACATGGTGAAATTTAGGCTGTTAAAAGAAGGATTATGTTGAAGATTGAAGTCTCTGCTGTAATCCTTATCAAAGGTGTATTTTGTGGTTTTATTTGGTTTTTCATTATTAAAAATATTTCAGACCTAAAAAGAATGAACTTTTTCACTCTACCTGTTTTCTGAAGATACTGTCCAGACAATGCTAGAAAATGGGATCAGAATGCTCAAGGATGTTCTTGCAATTACCTCATTGTGCAGAAACTGCATAGCTCAAACTCTAAATAGATGTTTAAGCCATAACATAGTATGAAATATATCCTAGCCCTCTGTGAAATAGCTCTGAGACATGTTTTTCCTTTTGCTCTCAGAGACACTTTCAAAGAGAAACATGAAGGAGGTCAATAAGGTGGTGCTTCAAAAAGCCAAGTAGTCTGTATTCCTCAGTTGCTTCCTTTACACCCTACTACTTCAACACACTTGTATTTAAATTATCTTTTAATGATTAGGTTTATGTCCTTGGAAAAAACCTTTTAATTTAGTACTTTTCTAATATACATATTTATTTTTATCTCTTAATTTGCTTTAATGAACTAGATTGTTGTAGTGCATTTTAGACCTATTGAATCTGTAATTTTATGTCATTGCTTTTGACTAAGTGCTTCTTTATATTTTTTTAACCAGTTTTGCTGTTTTATGGAGCTGTCTGTTTAATCAGGAAACTTGACAGTAACTTTTTCTTGTTCAAGTTCTATCTTCTACTGTGTTCTGAAAAGTTTATCTAGAAAGTCATGAATATGGTAATTTCTATTTCTGAGCAGCTTTTTTATGCTATTTTTGTTCCACAATAGTTAGATGTATAGTTCTAAGTGAGTAGGCACAGTGTGAGCACAAGATGGAGAAATGGCTTTCTTATAAAAAAGTAAGCTGTAAAATGAAAATCATTAAATGATAATACAGTAATCATGTTTCTAAATTTTGAAATGTTAATTCAAGCATCTAATTCTAGTGTGACATAGTACTTCTTAACAAAGAATAATTTTTAAACAGAGTTAATCTTCTAATGTAGGATAGCTGTCACTTAAATTTTGTGGATGAATGATTTTCAAGGAAAGAAGAATTGTAAGAAAAAAGTACTAAGCAGAAAAGGAGGACATGCAGTGTAAGTGGGGTGAAGGTCAGAACAGGATTTCAGAAATACTGATTTTTACTACAGTGCTTTTCAGAGATTCTTGCTTTTTCAGATCAGGAAAAAGAAAATCTCTCTAGCCAAGAAGAGAATATACTAAAGACCTGAGCCAAACCTTCAGAATAAATATTGTGATATAGCGATGAGAAGGGCAAAAACTAAAGTATAATTAGGACAAAATAATGAAAAGAAAACATAACAACAGTTGTCTCATGTCATCTACGAAGTATTCAGTGAAATTCGTGTGCTGACTAGTCATGAAAAGCACAGGAGAAATTGAAGGTAAATTTAATGTGATCTTTCCTTGCCATGGCTTTTTAGGCTCCTGCAAGAAGACTTTTAAGAACTTTTCAGTTAATAACAGTAGTTAAAATGACTATTCCATTCTTTTGCCATTTTTAGAACTTTTCATGAGCACTTTTCAGCTTTTTTGTTGTCTTTGGTCCTGTGTAGTCTTTTGACCTCACAACATCCCATGGCAATAAATGCCAAAGTTAATTATATGGTAGGTAGGGGAAAAATCCCATCCTTTTGTTTTAAAATTTCTACTTGATATTTTCATGGAATGTACTATGGTTTGGTCCATGTCTCCACGAGTGTCTGTGGGCCTGGCGTTTCTAAGTCTAAGAAGGGATTTTAGCTTGCTAGCAGTGCTAACTGTTTCCCAAGGGAAAAGTTCTTGAGAAACCCTCTTCTCAAAACAATCTTGGCAAAACAACTATCCTTCTGAAAACAATCTTTCTCCAGGTGGTGTTCTGCTGTTTCTCTAGTTTCACCAGCAGGATTAGAGGTGTCGTTCCTAGTCACCAATCATGTTAAGTCTGTTTTGGAACACTTTATAAAAGGTAGTAAGAATTAGACAATAAAGCCTTCTATACTCTTTGACTTCTGAAAAGTACTTGGAGTCTTTTGTATTTCTTTCGTGTCCAACAGCAACAGGTGTCTTTTCTAAAAATCACTCTGTATGCATGACCATCCTTGCTGTCCTCTCCTTTTAAACTTCCTTTTTGCTTTGTATTTGAAGAATGGAGAACCATCACTGTGCACAGTATTCAGGAGTTGAATGCAGTATATAAAAGCACAGTGACGCCCTTCTGTTTCACGTCCTTTCCTAACAATTTCTAAGGTTGAATTTGTGTTTTTACCACTGTTAATCACTGTGGTGATGTTTTGTGATAGCTGACCCCTGAATCACTTCTGAATGGGTGTAAGTCAGTGTGAATAACTGTTCCTTTTTGTGCTCAGTATGTTATTAATGGATTTATTATTTCAGCCTTCATATTCCTGTGCATACTATTGGACAAAACCCAACTGAGACATAATTACAGGATTTCTGGCTGACAATTTTGATTCCTCAAACAGGGTTTTTTTCAATATTATTTCATCATTTTGTTATTCAGTTTCTTAATTGCGAGAGTAGCTTGATGGTGGTAACTCTGCAAATCTCACATTAGGTTTATGAGTAACAATAAGTTGGTATATATTTTTTAAGATTAAAACCCATGAAAAGCTTATCTACTTCGCATTGTACAGGATAAGTTTAAAAAAAAAAGAGATTACACTATGATCAGGTAGAGGATGCACATAGTACAGGAGTAAACTGAAACCCAGGAAACATCAGGTTACAGTGCACAGTGTTTGCCTTTTGTAAAAATTAAAATTAATATTTAGCAAATTGAGTGGAATTTTGTAAGGAATATGCATTTATAAAACTGTGATACTATGATGGGGACTACTGTATTTAATGAGTTTCTCCTAAAAAATCCAGCTAACACAGGGGAATGATTCTTGACAACAAACTCTGAGACAGTGATGAAGGAACAGTTTCTTGCTATGCTGGCATAGCATAAGCAAGAAGTGTTAAATACTGTCGCGGTGCTGTTCCTCGCGCTGATGAGCGCGGCCACGGGCTAGCTCAGTCTCCTGCACCGCGGCAACGTGTGAGATCGGGGTGGCAAACCGGGCGAGCCACCTCCTCCCTGTGGGTCTTGGTTCCCCTCTCAGCGACGGCCAGCAGATGGCGTATGCAACCCACGGCAGCTAATCAAAAGGCGGACTCCTCTGGGCTCAGTTAAACAGGATTTTATTCAGGGGGAGAGGCAGCACGGGGCTCAGCACTCTCTGACCCACAGCCCAGAAGAGACTCCGGGGGCAGGCGTGCACGAGCTTTTAAAGTGGGGTGGAAACAGGGGTGGTGACAACCGGTCAGCCAGTCACAGGGATCGGGGGGGTTAACCGGGGGTGTGAACCATGGAACTGGGGACCAATCACAAAATGAGGGGAGGGGGTCTCCCGGGCCCCAGCCTATCACTCGGCACCCTTCCCGGAGGATTCTAGAAGCCAGGGAAGGGTCTCTGAGTGGCAGGCAGGCGACCACGAGGAGGGGGGGGGGCGGGGAATGACAGCGACAGGTGCAGGGAAGGGATGAATGACAGAAAACGTCGGGTTTTACAATAGACAAAACAACAGATGCAGAAGGGAAAACCAATGCAGAACACAGGGGTATACAGTGAACGAAACCATTACAAAAATAACTTTAAAATATTACAAAAATAACTTAATAACTTAATAAAAACAATTCTCACACCACCACATCTCCCCCTTTTTTGTTTTTTCATGAGGAGTGGGACTGGAACGGAGGAGGGAGATCAGTGATGCTGCGTTGGGTACCCCACTCTATGCTCTTCTTCGTCTTCTGGGGTCCCCTCCAGCACCTCTTCCAACTCCAGTCCTTCCTCCTCATGGTCCTCTTCTGATGGCATGGTGATATGGTTAACTGTGGGGGAGTGTGAGGTGGCAGAAACCAAATTATACAACATCTTTTTTAAAAGTCCAAAAGCAAGGATAACAAGTAATAAAACAAACAAACACAGCAACTCAGTTTTATCATAGATGAAGCCCAACCGGAGATTCCCCAATTAGAAGACAGTCCGCCCAGCCAGTCCTTGGTCTCCCTTTGGATGTTGGTCACTTGTCGGATGGCGGTGTAGTTGTTCGGTTGGTGGACCGGCCATCCGACGACTGGGAGACTCAGGCTGAGCGTTGCCAAGGCTCCGAGGGCTAGGTGGAACCTCCTCGGAGCGGGGAATCCGGCTCGGGTTGCTGTTATGAAAAACTGAAAGACACTAAACAAATATGTTACTTAAATTTGACAACAGCAGGGAAAGGGATGACTCCGCCCGGAGCTGATGTTCAGCTCTCCTCATTCGATGTTTTCCTTTTTCGCCTCCACGCTGCCATGGTGACTTGCGGACTGTTGATTTTGCCAGACCCTGGGCTTTTGGGAACATAGGGCCTCACCCACTTAGCTGGAATCCATTTTGGTCCCGTGGGGGTGGACACGCAGGCGTACCCACGTCCCCACGTGACCAGATCGTGTGGCCCTTCTGTCCCTCCAGACCCAGGATCTCTGACCATGACCTGCGGTCGTTCTTTGACCCCAAACAGCGAGCTCGCGCCGAAGTGTCGGACAATGGGCGGATTGAGACCTTCGTAAGAACAATTCAGGAAATTAATGGTAAACAAAGCTCTGGCCAGCCTGACTGATGGTGACTCTGTCTTGAGGACCCTCTGCTGCTGATGTAGTACACGCTTGATGGTCCCATGGGTCCTCTCAACCATGGCTTGGCCTGTGGGGGAGTGGGGGATGCCGGTCTTGTGCTCCACCCCCCATTGCTGCAGGAAGCTACGAAGCTCCCTGGATTTATACGCTGGGCCGTTATCGGTTTTCAGTTCCCTCGGAATGCCCATGAAGGAGAAGGCGTGGATGAGGTGTTTTATGGCATCCCCGGCCTTCTCCCCTGTGTGGGCAGAGGCGAACACGGCTCCAGAAAAGGTATCCACGGATACATGAACATACTTTTGTCGTCCAAATTGTGGGAAGTGTGTGACATCCGTTTGCCACAGCTCACAGCTCCTCAGCCCTCGGGGATTAACCCCTGCATGTAAAGTTGGAACAGCCTGCTGGGAGCATGATGGACACGCGGCCACGATCGCTCTGGCCTGTTCCCGCGTAAGGTGGAAACGGCGAACAAGGCCAGGCGCGTTTTGGTGGAAGAGCTGGTGGCTGAGTTTCGCCTGCATAAAGATGTTTGGCAGGGGGGGCCATCTCAGCGGGGGCAGCAAGGGCATCAGCCTTCCTGTTCCCCTCTGCGATGAACCCTGGCAAATCGGTGTGTGATCTCGTATGCATCACAAAATAGGGTTGCTCTCGGTGGGAAACCAATCTAACTAATTTCGAGAGCAAGTCATAAAGTGCTATGTTGGACACCTCCTGTAAAATCGCCTGATCTGCTCTGGATACCACCCCCGCCACATAGGCGGAGTCTGTGACCAGATTAAAGGGTTCGGGAAACCGCTCAAATGCCCTAACGACAGCGGCCAACTCAGCGACTTGAGGTGATCCTTCCACCTCGGCAATATCAGCCTCCCACTGCTGAGTTTGAGGGTCCTTCCAAGTCAGAACTGACTTGTGGGACCTTCCGGACGCATCTGTAAAAACGGTTAGAGCCTTGAGGGGCCTCCTACTGCGAACCTCTTTGAGTGATAATATAAATTTAGTTTCCGAATTAAAAATTTTGTGGGCAGGCCGATGAATAGAAATTTGCCCAGTGAAGGAGTCCAGAGCGAATTGGAGTGCTTCATTCTCCTGAAGCAAATGCTCCAACATAGCTTTTGAAATTTGGCCCGATCTCAAGCCAATTGGGATGTGAATACATTCGAAGTCACAGCCGGCCAGTTCTCTGATCCGGAACCTTGCCTTCCGGATCAGCTCAGCAACCAACTCCTGTGGCCGGGTCATCCTCTTGGACCGATGATGACTCAGGAAGACCCACTCTATGATCAAGAGTGGATCATTCCCTTCACGGTCCTTCTTCGGGATGCTCTTCCATTGGAAGATCATCCCATGGAGGTGTGGCAACTTTCCCATTATTATGAATTTGAAAGGAAGCTCTGGGTCAATTCTGTGAGCTTGCCTTTTGGACATAGCGTCCTGCACCTTTTCCAAAGCCTTTTCTGCCTCAGGGGTAAGCACCCTAGGAGAACTCAGCTCCTCTCCCCCTTTCAATAAATTAAAAAGGGGGGCTAGGTCGTTGGTGGTGAGACCTAGCCAGGGCCTTACCCAATTCAAACTCCCACACAGCTGGTGGACATCTGCAAGGGAACTTACTTTTGTTCGAATTGCCAATTTTTGGGGAACAATGGTCCGCCTTCCGATTTCGAGCCCGAGGTACTTCCAGGGCGGCATCCGCTGAACCTTTTCTTCCTGTAGCTCAAACCCTGCAGCAACCAGCGCATCGACTGTCAGACCAAGCACATGGGAAAGCACGTCATCATTCGGGGCACACACCAGGACATCATCCATATAGTGGTAGATGATGGCCTGTCCCGCGGCTGCGCGGACAGGGGACAGCAAGGAGGCCACATACCACTGGCAGATAACAGGTGAGTTCTTCATCCCTTGCGGGAGAACTCGCCAGTGATAGCGTCTCCTCGGGGCTTCCCGGTTGATGGTGGGAACCGAGAAAGCAAAACGTGGGGCATCGTCAGGGTGCAGAGGAATTTGAAAGAAGCAATCTTTTATATCTATTACAGCCAATTGCCAATTTTGGGGGAGCATAGTCGGGGAAGGCATTCCAGGTTGGAGAGACCCCATGTCTTCGATAACATTATTAATTTGGCGGAGGTCTTGAAGGAGCCGCCACTTGTCCTTCCCCGGCTTTTGAATCACAAAAACTGGGGAATTCCAAGGGCTGTCGGTTTCTACAATGTGGCCCTTGGCCAATTGCTCCTTCACGAGCTCCTCGAGCGCTTTTAATTTCGTTTTTGAAAGCGGCCACTGCTCCACCCAAACTGGTTTGTTTGTCAGCCAATTAAGTTTCTTGGTGGGACGCTCGTCAATGGACGCTGCGGAAATTTCCACTGAGGGGTCGGGTATGTCAATTTTGACCCCCCATTGTGACATGAGATCTCTGCCAAGCAGAGGCTCCTTATAATCTAAAACAAAAGGACGGATGTTAGCCAATTGTCCTTTTGGCCCCTTAATTTGCACTATGCTCCTGGATTTTCTCGCCAATTGCAACCCTCCGACACCTTGAACGTGTCCAGCCACGTCCTGCAGAGCCCAATGTGACGGCCAATCCTGGGCTGGCACAACAGTCACATCTGCCCCCGTGTCTAAAAGACCAGTGATGTTAATAGTTTCCCCGCCCACCCTGAACTCACAGTCTACCCGGGGCCTTTCTTCAGTGATGGCTTGCACAGGGCAAGCCACTGGGGTGTTGTTCGGTCCCCGGGTAGGGATGATTTGTGCGATCACCTGTCCCTTAGGAATAAATGTGGGTGGATGGGTGCAGCGCAGCCAGAGGACGAGATCTCCGGGGTTGTTGACGAGAACCCCTGGAAGAATCTCGACCTCTTGCGGGGTGTACTTACAGTCCCCGATGATGACAAGCTCCTTTCCTTGGACTGGCCAGGCTCCTTGTTCTTTGGTGTTTATGGAAAGGAAGGTCCAATCCGCCGTCCTCAGATAGAGCGCTTCGGTGAGCCGCAGCCGATAAGGTTCATGCCTTGATGATGTTACTAAAATTGGCTTTGAAAGGTCATGGTCAGTACTGTGTATCAAATCTGGTATGTCATGTCCGGTATTATTGCCTGTCTCAGTGAAAGGCAGCGTATCATTGGCGCTAGATGTTTCTTCCCCCTCCCCCGCTGCTTGGTCCGCCCTATTTCTATCTTCGCGCCGGGCGGACCTGCGCTCCCCCCTTAGTTTAACTGTCGGGAGCTATCTCCCGACCCTCCCCTGTTCCCACTCCCCCCGCCTTCCCCCCTTTTCTTTTTCAAAGCTTCCACGGCATCCCGCAGTGGGCAGGTGTTCGCCCAGTGCCCGGGCTCCCGGCAGATTAGACACCGGTTTTTCTGGGGCACATACGGTCCGCGTGTTGGTCCTTGGGTGCCAGACACTGCTGAAACTCTCGGTGTTATTGATTTCCCTTCCCGGTCGTTTCCCTGCATGTAGGGGACCTTTAGCTGACACACCCTGAGCATATCTGGAAGGGTCGGAGGGGGGTCCAGAGGGAGACTCAAAATTGCACTCCGGCACATATTATTTGCATTTGCAAACACCATCTCCCTCAAGATCCCATCCCTTACCGCCACTTCCGTTACTTGCACCTCAATTGCTCGGGTGAGCCGCTCAACGAACTTAGTGAAACTTTCCTTGGCCCCCTGCATGATCTTGTAATAGGGTACGACCGGGCCGTCTGGCACCATTCCAAAAAATGCGGAGACCGCATGCTCCCTGGCAATCTGGAGGGCTTTGATGGGGATATCTGAGGTTTGGTCCGATGGGTCGGCCCATCTCCCCTCACCCATAAGGTGTTCTAAAGTGAGGGGGTTCCCATTGTCGTCCACCGCAGTCTCCGGGTCTCGGAGGAGACTGGGCAAGGCCTCCCTGAGTTGCTGCCTCCATGCCGCTACCCACAGTTTGAACTCTGTTGAGTCAAGCAGGCAGGAGAACAGCTGCTTCAGGTCCGCAGGAATAACGACAGCAGCATCGAGATCTGAACGGAGCAAACCCCTGAAATAGGGGCTGTCCCGCCCATAATCTCGATGGGCCTTGCACAGATCCCGGATGGTGGACTGGGGGAACGGGTGATGGATCGCTCGGACCCGCTGCCCTCCTCGGGAGCCCTTATAAACGACTGGGGATACCGAAGGAACAGGGGAAGGCTCATGCATCCCTGCAGGCTCAGGCCCTGGCCCCGCCCCCTCCAGGCCCAGACCGTGGGAACCGGAAGGGGGAGCGTGGGAACCAGCAGGGGGAGCGTGGGAACCGGAAGCCCAGGAGGCAGGTCTTCCGGCAGGGGGCGTGGTTTGGGAACCCGATGATGTCATGAGGGCGTTCCCATGGGAGGAGTAGCTGGGAGGAGCCGTAGGAGTGGTCTTGGAAGAGGGAGGAAGCATGGGTGGAGTCTTTTGGGGGATAGGAGGGGCTGAGGAGAGGAAGGGGTTGGGCTCATCAAGGGCAGGAAGAAAGGGATTGAAGGAAGGAGGGTAGGGGGATGGGGAAGACCGTGCCATGCGGTCTCCTCCATCTTGGGGATAAGGGGTAGGGGAGCCATTTTGTGGTTGGGGAGTCTCAGCTAGACTAAATCTAACACGAGGTTTATTAACTGGGTAAGATGGGGAAGGGTGGAATTCTTGAGCATCCCGGCCAGGGCTGCCCAAGAAACCCCGAGCAGTCTGGCTAGGACTGCCCGGGCGGGGGGGTCGAGAATTCCTGGGGGAGCCTGAGCCAGCAGGTTGGGGTCCTGCTGCTCCCTTCAGAATTCTCTTCTGGGGACAAGGAGAAGGGACGGAGGGACAGGGAGAACAAAGGGCAGGTTGTCTTGGACGTGGCTGTTTCTGCACTTTCCTATTCATTTGTGTAACAGCAGCTGTAAGCTGCAAAGCCAAACTGAGGAATTTGGAGACTTGTTTGTCCCCTGAGAGTGCCAAATTATGGATTTTGGTTTGTACAACCGTCCAAAACTTGGGGCTGTACACCTGCTCCGGGGACACATGAGGAAAGTGCAGGAAAAGCCACCTCACAAACCCCTTGAGCTCGCCCCTCGAAACCTTTAACTGGGCGAGCTCCACAACCGACTTAAAACTATAATACACACCTTTTTGGGCAGCGGAGAGTTTTGCGCCCATCTCTCCGAAACCGAAACCAAAATCAGGGGCTCGGGGACACCTAACAAATCCCCCTTGCCTGCTGCCCACCCGATGACACCCAGACAAAAGCAAACTTAACAGAAAACGAACGCGGAGGTCACTCCCCTAAAACCGGGCAAAACCTGAAACCCAAACCCGGGGGGTCCGCACCGAAAAATAAAATTGCAGTGTCTAAAACCCCTGTGGACACTTCCACCCAAAAGACAACTGCCCGAAACTTAAAGTTTACAAAACGAAAAAGAACAAAAGAGCACCCCGAGGAGAGTAATCCGCAGGGGGATGAGGCTAACCACCACCCCCCCGAGCTGCGCAGCCTGGGATCCCCCCCACTCCTGGAGGATCCCTCCCGAAATTAGGGTCTCCACACCGGGAGCACCCTCCGAAAGTAAGCCCCCTCACGAAGAAGGCTTACCCCCTCCTGGGATGCGATAAAGCCTGGGGTCTCGAGATTAGCTGCCTGAAGAGGACCTGCTGGGCGCTTCAGGCTGTCCTCTTCGTCCCTTGGGAGCGTGATCTACGAAGCCGCTCGACCAAGGGTAGCGGGGCGTCCAAGGACTTTTCTTCAGGCTCTTGCAGCCTCAGTCCGTGCCGCGGGGTCCGCTTCGTGTCCTGAGGGTGGGGGCCCCACGTTGGGCGCCAACCGCTGTCGCGGTGCTGTTCCTCGCGCTGATGAGCGCGGCCACGGGCTAGCTCAGTCTCCTGCACCGCGGCAACGTGTGAGATCGGGGTGGCAAACCGGGCGAGCCACCTCCTCCCTGTGGGTCTTGGTTCCCCTCTCAGCGACGGCCAGCAGATGGCGTATGCAACCCACGGCAGCTAATCAAAAGGCGGACTCCTCTGGGCTCAGTTAAACAGGATTTTATTCAGGGGGAGAGGCAGCACGGGGCTCAGCACTCTCTGACCCACAGCCCAGAAGAGACTCCGGGGGCAGGCGTGCACGAGCTTTTAAAGTGGGGTGGAAACAGGGGTGGTGACAACCGGTCAGCCAGTCACAGGGATCGGGGGGGTTAACCGGGGGTGTGAACCATGGAACTGGGGACCAATCACAAAATGAGGGGAGGGGGTCTCCCGGGCCCCAGCCTATCACTCGGCACCCTTCCCGGAGGATTCTAGAAGCCAGGGAAGGGTCTCTGAGTGGCAGGCAGGCGACCACGAGGAGGGGGGGGGCGGGGAATGACAGCGACAGGTGCAGGGAAGGGATGAATGACAGAAAACGTCGGGTTTTACAATAGACAAAACAACAGATGCAGAAGGGAAAACCAATGCAGAACACAGGGGTATACAGTGAACGAAACCATTACAAAAATAACTTTAAAATATTACAAAAATAACTTAATAACTTAATAAAAACAATTCTCACACCACCACAAAATACATTCTTCTTTACAATCAGAACATAAAGAAGTAAGGTTGATTATCACACCACAGTTTATATTATTCAATACTATGCAATGCATAAACTCTTTTTACAAACAAGAAAAAGCAATCCAATTATAAACTATACAAGATATTGTCAATATCTGATTAAAAGAGGCTGAGCATCCACAGTCTCTCAGCATCTAATTTCATCCAGGTTGCAAAGATGTCTATCTGTATCTTAGAAGATTTCTGTTTTTGTTTACATTACCTCCTTGAAAAGGAGGTGACCTACTTGTCTGGGAAGCTGTGTTAAATTTGTTTGTTTGTTGGGCTTCACAGTCTACACCATGACTTGCTAGTCAAATAAACAGCTCATTTCAGCAGCTCTAGGAAGGCGAGAGGATTCTTTATTTCTGCTGCCTGCTTGGTTGCTGATAGAAAAATGCCTCCAGACATAGTAAGGCCCTCTACGCATTTTTTCCACTTTCTTGTCAGCCTGTGTCATGTTTACAGAATATCAATATTGTGCATAGAAATGTGAACTATTTATCATGAATAATACAGATAAGTTATAGAGAGAGATTAAATTGTAGCACATGTTAGTATTGCATGATATGGACGTAGTGCAGGTTGCAAAATATAATAGATATGCATAACTTTGCCCTAAAGTACATTTACATAGTTGGTTCCAAACTTTTCCTGTCAAGAAGAATTAATTTTTTTAGGCAGTATAGCTTTATTTGGTCATTTCATCTGCAATGAAAATTACTGTACTCTTTGAAGGGTTCATGAGGGTTTATGGGCATACAAATGGCAATACAAAACATAAAAACCTCTTGCAGGTCAGAGTGAAGTTCGTTTAGCTTCTATATTGTCTTTGTCAAAGGTCAACATGTTTAGAGAAGGTAGTAAATAAGAAAAGCATACCTTGAGATATCTTAGGAATGTTCTCTGATTCCTAGCAATTTTCCATTCAAGGATTTCTCAAGCGGGAGATAATAATATTGCATTTAGTAGCTATTTACGTATTTTTAATCCATCAATTTTTAAAAGTAGGGGGTTTTTTTAGAATGTATCTATTTGGAATCTGCAGCATTCTATATTAAAAAAATTGTGTCTTAAATGTGCACTATGTGAAGAAGATACTTTTTTCTCCACCTGCTAGTTTCATTACATCTCCTCTACTATTACAGCTGGAAGTGCTACTGAGCTACTGTTCTCTAATTTTATATTTTGTCATATTTTATACAGAAATCCATTCCTTACCTTTGATCATGCTCCTTGCCCTTCTCTGTCCTTCTTTTATTTCTGCTATAAATTGAAACTTCAGACATTATTTGCCTTAAGTTTTATTTTGTATTTATTCCTGTATCTATTGGGATAATAGTTTTTAAATTTTTTTAAAAAAAGTTTTTTTTTTTCTATTTCTCAAGCTCATTTGCCTTTTAAAAGATAAATGGCTGTTTAAATTTGCAATCCTCCATGTGTATATTCATATATAGATATAGAAGTGTAAATATAATAGGT
Source organism: Hirundo rustica (assembly GCF_015227805.2). Lineage (NCBI taxonomy): Eukaryota > Metazoa > Chordata > Aves > Passeriformes > Hirundinidae > Hirundo > Hirundo rustica. The sequence continues at coordinate 16,659,683 of NC_053454.1, read as the reverse complement.
CCTGTAGCAGTAGGATGAGGCACAGTGGTTTTGACCTGAAAGAATACAGTCAGACAAGATACTTGGAAGGAATTTGTTATGTTGAGCATATGAGACACTGGTGCACGTTGCACAGCAAAATGGTAGATATGTCATCCCTAGAAACATTCAAGGTTAGCTTGTTTGGGGCTCTGAACAATCTGATCAGGTTGCAGGCGCCTTGGACTAGATGACCTCTAAAGGCCCTTTCTAACACAATCCAGTCGCTGGTTCCATAATTAAAAAACCCATTTGTTATATATAAAATATATATATATTGTGATTTGGTTTAGATTTTTTTGTTTAGTACAGCTATTTTTTGCAAGGAAAAGGTGTGCTAAAGAGCAGATATCTTCATAAAAATTTCCTCTTTCTTCAGTTAGTATTGACGGTAAAGAGTAAGTCCTGTTTGCAACTCAATCTGTTTTACAGGGTCTAGTTGACTCTTCAGTGAAGTTATAGAACGCTTCATCCCTTCAGATGTCATATGATCTGTTTATTTATTTTGAGTGAGGTTAGACTATTTTACATTTTCAATAACTCCAGAGCCATGTTGAGAGATGACACAGAAGTGTACATTTTCATTACACATAAGGGTTCTCTGAAGTGAAAAAAGCAGGTTTTCCCTTCTATAGGGATTATTTTCATTTTGCCCGAGGATATGTAAATAAGACTACAGACATACTTTTTACATATTTTTATTAAACTGTATATTTTAACATTTCTGTTAGACTAAAGTGATACCTGATTATTTTTACCTTCTTATCTTCTTTACCTGTGGGATCACACAGACATATGGGTCTATGACTATTTGGAGTTTAATGAAGCACAGTACTTTGTTCTTTCAGAGCATCAGTCATGCCTATACTGGGTGAGCACTGATAAAATAGGCTTCTAAGATCATAAATCTCTTAGGTCATTTAGAGCTGCATCTCCAGTCTTCATTCCTGTGATAAACATACTTTGTGATATAAATATTTTTTTTTCCATGTATATTTCTAGTTTGGCCAGCACCTGAATCAAATCAAGCAGATGTAGAAAAGGTTTTAGCCTTTTCAATGCATGAATGTCTACCTTTAAATAGCAAGGCTTCTCTTTTAAACACTCAGAAAAAAACCCTGGCTTAAATTCACAAGTCTTTACAAGAAGGAGGAGCTGCATCTTTTTTCCAAAGGTTCCTGAAGCAGATCCTAGCATGATCTGTGCTATTTTTCTGTGCAAAAGAGCTTTAACTGCCAATTGCTGCCATCAGTTTCTTTATCCTTGTGTAACAGGAAGTGGAAGTGATTTGACTTAAAATGGCATGGATTGAAATCTTGGGAGAATGGAGATCTGAACCTCTACTTTTCCCATCCCTGGATATGTTACTCAGTCCCACTGATGGGTGAAAACTATGTTTTCATTCACCACCCTATTATAAAAATGTTGAAAGAAGGCTTTAAAGGATATTATGAGAAAATTACAGCTAGGAGTCAGTATTCTTACCTTTCTGTAACTTTTTTTTTTTTTTTTTTTTTTTTTTTTTTTTTGAGATTTGTGTTCTTGAAGTATAGAGATCATACTTTAAGCAAAATTGTATACTGGTTTGCCACATTTTTACAATATTTATATAACTTTCACTGCTTTATACTTCCTTTGTTTACCAAGGAGTTTATTTCATGGAGCATTTAATGGAAAATGCCTTAAGTTACTAACATTAAACTCTTTCAAAACCTTCCCTTTCTGTTTGTCCTAAAAGCAACAAATAGGAATCAGGTCTGTGATGATTTTCTACAGACATTTTTTTATGTCATCACTCTCAATGTATCATATAATAATAATGACCTACTTGGATAAAATTATGACTCTTTCACTAACGAAAGTAAAAGAAAAGAAGAGACAGGTTTTCCATGTTCCTTAAAAATTTTCGTTTTGTCCTCTAGGTGCCCTTTTTTTTTTAAGACAGGAAAGCGGCACATTGTTAACACATTGTTAAATGGACCAGAATATTTGTCAAACAATGTGTTCTTCAAACTAAGTATTTTTTTAGAGTTTCTTTTTTCAGTCAGTATGACTGCCCCTACTGGTATAAGCTGCCTGTGGATATGGGCTGCTTTGTGCTTTGGCCTTCCTGAGAGTTGTCTTGCTTTACTCCTTGTTTAATTAATGGGAATATGAAGATCAAACTTCAGGTGAAAAGAATTAAAATTAGAATGGTGGCTGAAAAAGGCAGAAACAGACTGGGACAAAGGAAGAAAAGATAGAAGTGAAACCATAAAACTATACTGTCAAGAGTTTTAGAAGGTTTTTTGAATTTAAAGGAAAAAATATTACTACTATTTCATTATGCCTTATTCCTCTTCCTTCCATTTTCAAGGATATGAGACATATTGAAGAACAATTTCTAGATAGTAATTCCTTGCATTTGTTAATATTTAGCTATAAACGTAATCATTTATGATTTGAATCTTAGAAACTTATTCAGAAAGTATGTCCTAGGACATGCCACTTATAAAATACAATTATAATGGAAAAATGTCATTATCACCTTTGAAAATAGGTTAAATGCAATTTCAAACAAATATTTTTAAAATCCACAAGTGCCTGTTGAATGTAACAGCTACTCAGGGAAGGCAAAGAAAAGAAGACATTTTTAAGTTGGTTTGCAAGAGTGCACAGGGTCCAGTCCAAAGTACTACTGTCGAACTCTTTAGGTCACTGTAGTGTAATTAGATTCAGTATTCTGATAAGAACAGCAGAATTCATCATATTACTGCCTAACTTGAAAAAAAAAATCATCTATGTCAAAATAAGGAGTTCAGACCAAGGAAATTGAAAGAGCCATTCATAAGGGTAAAGTACATTCAGATGTAATTGGGATAATTTTAATTTTGAAACATCAAATTAGAGTTTCAGTGAAAATTCACACTACAATATCAAAACATATTTCAGTGAGAAGATAAAAGGTGTCATTAAATTGAAGGATCAAGTGTATTACTAACTAGGAAATCAGTATGCAGAAAGTCCAAGAAAGGCAACTAGAAAAATTTGCGTACTCTGCCTAACTGTAAAAATATTACAGCATTCTAATCAAATCTTGGAAAATAACTTGATAAAGGCATACAAAAAATGCTGACAGGATCATTCCCTGTGTATAAGCAACAGAAAGCCTTACAGAGGACCGACAGAACAAGTAGGGCTGGGGTTTCTTGTTTGTTTTCTTTTCAAAAGAAATTATATCTTCAAAAAATTGTGCGCTTACATTAGGATTAAAAGAGAATGTATCAATATGTCTCCTTAAACCTAGGCAATGTCATTTAGCACGGGAGAGCAAAGGCTGAAAAGACCTGCAGGGTAGTCCTTTCTATAGGAACAGTAAAACCACCTTAATGCCTCCTGTTAAAGGAGAATTGTTGCAGCAGTCCTCTTGTTAGAGGGTAGAAATGAGCCAAGGCACAGACTTCTTCTTTATCACATCGTGAAAAGGGTCCTGGTTTATTTTTACATTTACAGCTCAGCGACCCTGACCCCATCCATTCACAGATTCTGGCTGCAACAAGTTCCTACTGTAGGTTTCCCTTGCAGCCTCTGACTGCTGGTTATTTTCTGCTAAACTGTGACTGCACGTATCAGTTTGCAGACTCTGACTGCAGGCTTTTACCCAGCTAGACTGTGACTGAAGGTTCCAACAGGCTCTAACTGCAGACCCAGACTGACCTCACAGCAGCGACTCTCTCTCCCCAGGGCCATTCTTCTCCATGATTCCCCTTGTTCCCTGTTCCTCCTCTCACTAGCTAACCCACTCCCTTTTATCACACTTCTCTTTATTGGCTATAGCTGTGACTCATCAGGGGCAAGGCTGTATTGGGTAATTAACACAGCTGTTAATTATCAGGGTAAAGGTTACCTGTATTCCCTTCTCCTACAGAGAATCTGTTGGATTTCTTACATTGCGCGCAATATTCAAAGAACTGAAATGTTAACGTTGTCAAAAGCACTGGAATTAACTAAATGGGAAAGATTATCAAAATAAATCACAGTTCGAAGCATGGTGAGCAGGAGAAATTGTAAGAGGAGGGAGAGGTTAATTTTAGGGCTAACAGGAGCAGCAGACAGAGGGGCCTTCCTCATACAAGTTAAATTAGTGGATCAAATGATCTTTAAAGCACTTTTCTACCAGTAAGACTTAGACATTGACTGAAGCATTCTACAGAAGTAGAGAACAGTTCACACATAGCTATCACTCTAAAGGAAAACCCAAGAAATATCACTGAGGTATTTATATTTAAGGAGGTCTGCATCAGCCTGTTTATCTCTCTTTTCAGATATTTCTTTTTGCCTTTAACTAAAATAAACCAAAACCTACTTTTTAATACTTTCATTCATAATTGGTATAAATGGTAGCAAAATAGCTCATTCATAATTGCAAATGGTGGAAAAATAGCTCATATTATCTGAAAAACTGGAGTGGTTTCCAAGCTTTTTGTGTAAGGATTATAACTACTGGGTTTTTTTCCAGTGACCTCCTTAAATCTAAGTCTCATCTAAGTATCATCTCCTAAATATAATCCTCATTGCCACTGTCACAAACCCGGGAAAAGGGGGGAGTAGGTTAGGGAAAAGTTCCCTTTAGAGCAAAAGGACAACACTGAAGAATTGCAGAAAAGCGTTGAATGAATGGGTTATAAGGTATCATAAATATAAAGTAATGTAAAATTTAAACACAGTCCTGCCATTATATCCACGGTGTTGTGACGTACCTGGTTTTAGTGCTTGAGAAAGAGATCTGCAAATTATAATAGGTTGTGCTCTGAAAGTATCACTTCTATGCTGAGTAGCTATCAAAACAGCAAATGTGACATTAAAAATTATTAAGAAAGGAAAAGAGAACAAAAGAAAACATCATTATATCTCTGTATGAAGCTATTGCCTTTATCTTGATTCCTGTATTCTGTTCCAGTGTCTCAAAAAGGACAAAACAAAGCTAGAAAAGGTACAGAAAAAAACAGCATGAATGATCAAAGGTACGGAAGGGGTTTAGTACAAGGACATGTCTAAGTAGATCAGGACTCTTCAGCACTGAAAAAAATGACTAACGAGGGGGAAGGCAGGAGATGAGATAAGAGGTTATAAAAGTGAGTGGCATGAAGGGACATAAAGGGGGTCTGTGTTTCTCATTATTAAGGTATGAGGAGTGAAATTATCCTGTGGCAGATTCAGAACATGCCAGGCGTGTACTTACCACAGTGCATATAGTCAGCTTGCAAACAATACTGGTTTTGGCCAAAGCTTAGATAGATTAAAAACAAACCCTGTTTTACGAATTCACGAAGGATAAATCCAAAAAAGCAACTATGCAGGAAATTTACCTCTACTTCAGAAAGCCCGGCTGAAAAAATCAGGGATATCTTAAAGAGATACCACCTTTTTAGTCTTCTCCAGGCATCTCCAGGATACTAAGTTGGAGGTGTATTTGCCCTACCCTAGTACAAAAGTTCTTAAGTTATGAACTTGGACTGTGCAGGCTCTGAAGTCATGGGTAGAAGAGGAATACCCATCTTGGAAACTGGATATAAACCTGGTTACAGATTCTGCTGTCTGTGCTAGGAGATGAACACAAAGATTTTAAATAATTTACTGTTCCTCTGTAAAATGTTATTGGGCTGAATTGTCCAGCTTGAAAATTTTTAGAGAGGCAAGGAATCTGACTGCTTTGATTGTGTCTTACAGTGTGGGGTTTCAGACCATGAAGATTCTGAATCCTTATGTTTTTTGTAGATTTCTTTCCTTGGCTTTTACAAAGGAACTGCTCACAATTTGTTTCTATGGTTTATGCAGTATTATGAGTGCTTACATGGCTCATGACTTGTGAAGATGCATTCCCTAATATTTAGTGATGCTTTCACCTTGGCTTGTTACTCTGCCAAAAATCACGCATTTTAGAACCAAAGTAGTTTTAAATGTAGATGAAAGAATATAGACAGAACCTCTGAGATAGAGTCTAAAAATAGTGACTAGTTGGTTTTCCTTTAGTCATGCACTGTGAGATTTAATATTTCAACTATATATGTATAAATTCAGTCCTTTGGCAGCTGAAGGAAGGCTCATTGCCACTCAGCAGGCTTACTTGGGACACACTTTGCAAGCAGAACTTGTCTTGCTTGACTTCATTGTGCTGACCTGAGAATTTACTAGCTGTTTGCTGCACTGCTTTGTCTGAGGCATTACAAGAGAAACTCTCTTTTTATTGTGATATTTTTATTTTTCTGAACATGAGTAAAAAGAAAAAATAGAATCAGCAGTTTATCTGGGACATCTTCTCCTGTGCTTGTTTAGAGAAACATAGGGCACAGAAAGGTGATTAAAACTGATAGTGATTTCCTTCACCACTTAAAAATGCATTTGCTGAATTTTTGAATATTTGTGATGCTGGTCCCCTCAGGGGAGCTTGCAGTAAAACTGGAAGTGATTTCCCACCTTGTAGCCTATCAGTGACTATAGGTTGGGAACAAGTTCATCTTAAGAGTACCTGGAGTTAGGTATGATGTGAGAAAAACTTGGCTTTTCCTGTGTTTCAGGTCCTTTGTCCTGTAGCAGAGCTTCCCCTGCTCTTTGAAAATAGAGGATGAGTGGTGCCCATGGCTGTGCCCATCTTTGGGGTTTGCAGTCCAATGGAGAGGTTGGCAAACTGGAATAAGTTCAGCTGAGAAAAACCAGGTGTTTAAGAGGCTATATTGCAGCTGAGAGGGCTGAGAGGCCATTTTTTGCCTGAACAAGAAAAAGCTGAAGGGGAACTTGTACAACTTAGTGGCTGGTTAGAGAGAGACGAAGCAAAATTTGCTCATCCACCAAAGCTACAGCAAGGAAAATTCTGTGTCATCATAAGAAAACTTCTCAGCCCTAAGGGTGATCAAATGTTGGAATAGGTTGCCCAGAGAGACTGAAATCTTCATCCTGAGAGATTTTCAGAACTTGTCTGGACAAGCCCTGAGTGGCCTGTCCTAACTTTGAAGATGGATTAATCTTTAAGGCTGGTGCTTCCTCTAGCGGGAGACTGGACTAGTGATTTCCAAAGGTTTCTGTCCAAGCATTAAAATTGTGTGAGCCCATCTCAGGAACTTTGTGTCCTGCTGAGAGTACGCAGTGGTTTTGTGACTTTAAATCAATTTATAAATCTGGGTTTATTATTGGGGAAAAAACCTTTTCTTCTCTAACTTCTGCCTCTCCTTGGTAATTACAGCATTCCTCCTGGTAAGTTTTAAAAGTGACTTCCCATAAAATATTACCATATTCTTGTGTATGTATTCTCTGTGGAAGAATACTGACCCTGTTTATCTATCCTGGAATGTAAGTGCCAGAACCATATATTTTACTTCTGTGTTTTGTGAACTGCTATACCTTCTCTATGCCACAGGACATCTACCCTATAATATTTTTTTGTACCTGTTTGACAAACAAATGTGTTCTGGTATTTTTAGTTTGTGTGGATTTTTTTTGCTTTTTAGGATTATAGTCTGCAGTAAGAGGGATCTATTCTGAACATTATGTGGATACTTCTAGTGTAGTTGAGTGGTTTAGTGCACAGTTTTTCCATTAATCAAAATTAGGCTGATTGGTCTGTCATTTCATCAGCACTCCCTTTTTGTCAAGAGACAAATGCTATATTTGCCCTTCTCTGGTCCTCTGGGACCTCCCCTGTCCTCCAGAAACTCATAGAGATAATTTTTAATGATTCAGAAATCACTTTCTAAAGTGAATTTAATAGAGACCAGAAAATTTGAATACATCCATCTTACCTAAATATTCATTAACATATTCTTTATATACTTCAGCTTGCAATCCAGTTTTTTTCTCTTAAGTGGCTATGAATGGCTTGTCAAGATTTACCATTTCTTGAAGGCTGGTGTGAAGGGAATATTTGATAATTACATTTTACCTTTCTCTGCATTGTTTTCTCTCCTCTTCTGCTACCACTGACCTGTTTTTTTTTTTTTTGTGGTGTTTTTTTTGTTGTTGTTTGTTTGTTTGTTTGTTTGTTTGTTTTGGTTTGGTTTTTTGTTTGGTTGGTTGATTGGTTGGTTTTTCTTTTTTTAGATTTATTTACTGGGTATTTTAAAATTCTTTTAAATTTTTAAAATTCTTTAAAAAATTTTAATTATTTTTTCGTTCATTTTGTCTCTTGCAATTTGAAACTCACTTTATACTTGCCTTCTGTTTTGTATCCTTTTTCTCTGTATTCTTCCTTTGTCATATGACCTGGGGTTTTTTTGTTTGGTTGGTTTTGGGGTTTTTTTTGAGAGGATTATATTTTGACAGCAAACTGTTGAAGGTTTCCAAATGCAACAGGCTCCTTTTTCTGTTCTTTGGTACAATGTGTGCATTTAATGTAATAAACTGCCAGCATAAACTACCACATGTTTTTCTTCAAGTCATTTTTCTAAACAACCTTTAACCACTCTCCAAAGTTTGCTGAAATCTGTTGAGTTTGATGGTGATGGTATGATTGGAGGGTGTTTCTGTTTTATTTCTGTAGCTGTTACATCTCATTTTCCTAAAAAATCAGTGTGACTGGATTCCCCAGGAGACATTGTTAATCCATTCTTTTCTCTTAGATAGCACCAAAACTAAAATAACCTCTCCACAGTAACTTGTTTACTCTGAAATTACTCTTTGCTTCCAGTGTGATATTCAGAAAACTCTTAGCTTTAACATGTGGTATCTAAGTATTTAATCCTTCATAGCATTTTCAAGTTTCTTGTTCACAAAAACCAACACTTTCTTGCCAAAAGGAAGAGATGTAGTCCTCACTTTCTGGCCCAGTTTAGCACATTTTCTCTTTTCCTTTTTCAGTTTGTACCCATTCCCCAAGACTCAACATTTTTAAATTTTATCTATTTTATAGCATCTCCATGTGTTCTTGAAACTAAGGACAACATTTGCCTTTTTTTCCACTGACAGAGCTTGCTGAAGAAGTGACTGTTCCACACCAATAGTCCAGTCCTGTGATTTGCCTCATAAAGCTCTGCCGTACTGGTTATGTCTTCATTTGTGAAATAATGTCTCCTTCTTTTTGCTTTCTTCCAGCTCATGTTCACCAGGCTGTCATGCCGTTCTTTCTGCATGCCTAAAGAAACTTATTCATTGTGACATTTGACCAATGAGTTGTAGTCTTGCAGAGTCATGAATAACTTTCCCAGCCATTAGGACATCCCTGCAGTACTATCAGGTAACAGATGTCAGGCATCTGACTTGGCTGCATTAGGGTCTTTGTTCTGCCACTCCTGTTGGTTACAATGTCAGCCTAGGTGTTACTTGGCCATGCCACGCGGAGTGGGCTTTTTACAAAGCACTTTTTACTTTTGGACATATTATAATATTGGTGTGCATTTAGCTGTAGCTCAAGAGCTCTGGTCTTCCAGTCACAGCCTCTACTTGTGCCTTCCAACTTTCCTGATCAAAAAGTCTTTTTTGTAGATCTTTTACCCTTTCATCCATCAAAAACTTAGTTTCCTGCAAATTTTTGGTCTGAAAACCAGGTAGAACACTCTCATAAAGAGAATGTCAAGAGTACACAAACATGTTTTTGTCTGAAGAAAGCTACCAGATCTCAATGCATCAGGCGCAGTTATTCCTCCCAACAAGATTTCACCCTGTAGGCTAAGAAATTTCTCAGTTTTTACATGCTTGCTTAAAGCTTCTGGGTCTCTACAAGGCCAAATAGTCATTTCACTGGTTGGTTTCTTCTTTTCTCTGTTATTCCCTTTCTTCCTCTCTTCTGTGTCTGTAACATGTAGATGCTTGACCTTCTGAGAGTTACTTGGATATTCACTTAAGGTGGCACCAATGTTTCTAGGTTGTAAAGTGGTTGGGTACTTTCACTCAGGTCTCTGCAGTATTTATAGACTCCTTCCAAAGGTACCAGTGTTTTCTCAGCTGTTTTGTTCTTCTGCTAGTGAGTACATGGTTTGGAATAGTATGATATTAATACCACAAACTTCTATCCCATACTGATAAATACATGTCCAATAGTTAATTATAAAAACCCCCAAAACCTTAGCTTTCTTGATTTCATTTTCCCTCTGTTTAATTCTACACTTTTCTCTTGTTTTTTGTTCTTTTTTTCCCCCCAATGGTACTGTAATTAACTCTCACATTACCCCCACTTGTGTCCTCACAGCCAATTAAAAATTGGCAAGCGCCTATCTATTTCTGAGCCGCTGATCCATTTATTTTCCACTATAACATTGTCTTTTACCCTTGAAACACACCTAATTTGGATACATAAGACTTTTTTACTCTGTTAGGGTTAGCTAAATGAACAAATTAAGAACACTCAGTGTAAATAAAAAACACTACCTGGCAAGCGAAAAGAAGTAGGTGCAATGCTACATGAAAGGACAGAAACTGGAAGTACTTTTCAATCTCCTAGCAGAATAAAACCCTGAATAAACTGAAGAAGTGAGGCCAGAGGCCTCTGCAAGAGAAGCTCTTCTACCATAGATGGCAAGATTAAATAGTGAGTGGGGTTTGGTTATTGCTACAAAATCACGGAAAGATCTATGTGTGGTGTCAGTCACAAACATGTGAGGTTTTTATCCTCTTTTCTTCCTGTTAGAGCTGGAATTAAATGCTCAGGAGATGCAGTTTTCTCATGTTTTGACTAAGTTGTTTATTAATTCTTATCTATAGTACAGTCCCACGAGTTGTGAGTTCTAGCTAACAAGGTAGAAAATGTCTCTGTCTCTAACTCTTTCCAAGTTCTTTTAAGCATAGTTTGTCCAATAACAAGATGACAGCTATATTAGTTTTACTTTTAACCCAATAACTAACCACCCATGGTCCGCAATGCGGACCTTTTCACCCAGTTAGAAAACACCGCCCAAACCCATGAAGAACGAGAAAGAACTTAGCCAGCACTCTAAATCCTCCGTCTTGGTCTCTATATATTACTGTATACTAAAACCTTAAATCCTAAGTTTTGCACCCTGTGATTTCACACACTTCTATTCAAACTACACACCCATAATTCCAGTGCTATCACTCAATTTTGGAAGCCTGTTCCATGGCCTCAGGTCAAATGTAGTGCTTGCTTGAGGGTCAGCACCTTCAACAGAAAGGCTAAAATCCTCAGCTTCCAGGGTTCCAACACAAACACAGAAGTTTCTTGAGCTCAACAAAAAGAACTTTATTTCAAAACAATGAAAGTACACATGTAAAACCAGTTCCTAAATCTACATCAGAATGTTTTGAGCAGTATGTAGCCATACTGGTAAGTCTGTCTGTAGTGTAGGAACTATGTGTACAACACTGACACAAAAATTATTGTTGTTGTGGGAAGAAGAGTAGTTCTCTCAATAAAAATTGTCAGAAAATTACTGTCTTGTATTAACTATAAAATATTTTTTAGTTGTTGAAATTATGAAATTAGGGGCCGTTGTTATATGAGTTAATTTACAGTCATTATTGTAGATTAGTTTTTGAATTCAAAATCGACAGATAATGCTGGTTTGTCGATTAAGTTAGAGGGTGCTAATTGCTGCAGAATAAAAATCCACATGAAAAAATGGGAACATTAACAATTACTCATTTGTCTAATTTTTTGCCAGATTTTTCCTTCTGCTTGGTAGAAGAAGCAATACATTTTTTATCAAGCAGCAAAGTCTAGTGGCAATGCAACCCAGTCACAAGATTCTTCAGACTGTCAGGCTTGTGAACCTTAGCTGCATTCAACGAGCATTTAATAATTCAAAGAGGATGTTTCCTGTATCTTTGCGGAAAAAGATGAGGGCCCTACTATTAAAGAAGTATTCAGTAAGTGAAAGACTGAGTTTTAAATATACCCTATTTAAACATTCATTGGATCAAAGCTACAAATAATTTTGTTTTCATTTCTTCTACCAGTTACAATATGGAATCATATTTCTAACTGTATCCTTTATTTGATACATGTTAGGATTTTAGAAAATTTATGTATCAGATATCTTGCCAGTACATTAAGCAGCATGTTTCAGCCTCAGCTGCTTTTTGACACCAGAAATTGATAGTTGTTATCACCTTCCTGCATTCCACTATCAATTATGCAGACGTGTTTTCCCAAAACAAAGCCAGTCACAGAGCATAATTTGTGAGATAGAAATAATTTCAGACAGAATCAGCAGCCTGCTATAAATAAAGCACTTTTTTGATGGCACTGTGATCAGCACTAGACTGAAAATGCTTTAAAGCAATGGAGTGCTCTGCACTCCTTGCCTCAAATGAAGGTGGTGTGACTGAGTCTGTGCTTTAATGAGCCTGTGGCAAACGATCTGCTCTGAGTGTCAGAAGCTGAGGAGAAAGTAAATATGGATTACCTATGAATTTATGCAGAAGAAATCACGGTTTTTGGAAAAGGAAGTTTTAGTTGTTTTCACTAATATACATTAGTATTCGCAAGGTAATACAGGTATTTGGGACTTGAACTCTCTTAAACTAGAATAAACATGGAATAGGTGAATATGCTTCTTCTGATGACATACTTGTGTTATTGGAGCTGCAAATTTATCAGTATTTGTCCTCTCGGTATTATTTCCTAACACAGCATGAAAGTAGCTTGGCTGTTATACATCAGAGGGGACAGATGGGTTGTCCATGTCAGGTTTGCTCAGTGCTGGAGAAGGGACAAGGGATAAAGCTGAATGAGTCACTTCAGTGCCCTGCAGGTCCTTCCCAGCTGCTCTTTTTCCTATGGGAGTGTTCTTCATGTGATGGGAAGCACATCTGCCATGGGATCAAAACAGACACTTTGATCATAAGGCAGGTGGGCTGCAGGGGAGCTGGTGATGAGCCAGTGGGTCTTTTTGTGTCACAGCCCATGTTGAGATTAATACCTGCTTTATAATAAACCCCTGGAAATCTGTAATGTGACATGGAGAAATTGAAGTGTCTGCCCTGCATGGTTCATCCAGGTGACATGGAGTTTGCTTTCCAAGGGATAAGCATCCCTTAACCTCAGCTGGAGACCACATTGCAGCCCCAAGTAATCTTCTGCTGAAACTGGATGTGTTTTTCAAACATCAGGGGTACTGTGAATTCTTCAAAAGGCTTGGCACAGCTGTAGCAAACTACTTAATTTCTTTTATGGCTTATTTCCTCTTTGAGTATGAAGGTACCAATTAGTGTTTGGCACTCATTCTTTTGCTTTCCAGTGTACTAGGAATACTTTTCCCCTCTCCAAATTCACAAACCCCATGCATATTCCTTTTATGAACTTCACTGTTTTATTAATTCACTGTTTATTTTATTTATTAATTTATAGTTTATTAGTTTTTATTTATGAATTTATTAGTTCACTGAGGATGAACACAGACCTTTAGTTTTTGAAGTATTCGCTGTTCATTTGCTCTTACTGAAATAAATAAATGAATAAATGAATAGTCTCATTAGATTTTTCTAAGAGGTAAGATACCATAAAATCAGTAAACATAGTAATATCCATTTCTGTGCTCTTATCTCCTCAATAACTGTGAAGTAGTTTAAACATCTGCAAGAAACTGGAGTTTTTAACCTTGTAGGGATAAGATGAATGAAATGAATGTTTGAACGTTATGTTCTAGTTTTCTACAAAATAGCATTTCTGTAACTACAGATATATATAAATTTCAGGAGTTTTTTCAGGAGTAAAAGCATTGTTTGCTGGGTATGTCTTAAGTACATTTTTGACGCATGCACATTTGTTATAACTAATCTGCTTTTCAACCTCCAAACACTATATTGCCAGGCCAAGTCATCATTTACTCCATGAGATTAATATATAAAAGCATGTTCCACCATATCTGGGAAACACTTGACCATCAGAGTTATGAGGGGCATCAGAAAAGGCCCCATGGTTTTGGATCCATTATGTCCCTTGAGGGTATATAGAAAATAAGGCAGGGACAACTAACCAAATATGGTTAAAATGACATATTCTCATTTCTTCTGTGGAGATGGTCTAACTGTGCAGTTGGGAACAAATTAATACTGACATTGCCTATGAGACTAAAGCTATGGTTTCACAGTATCCCCTAAACCCATATAACAGAAAAATATTATTGCAAATACAATACATACATATAGAGAGTGCATATATGGAGAGTGTATAGATATTATATAGAGAGAGTGCACATATGTATGTCTAGTAATATTCCTAGATTAACAGGTCACTATTTCAGTAATTCTGATAATTTCTTCTCTCTGTGTAGACTTCTTTCTTATGCAAGCTAAACCCATTTTTCATTAAGTAAATTTAATCTATAAATTTCAAACTGAAGTAATTTTTTTTCAGTGAACTTCCCTACCCTGAACCTAAGTAATCTTTAATGTATGGGAAGGAAAGCAAAAATTTAGGCCTCACCTAAGCACCAAAATCTGATTCTTATATTTGTGTGTATTTCTGAATTGATTGTTGGGGATATTGAAGATGATCTGTTACAGGAGCACCATGGTGATGTTTCCCTATGTGACAAGGACGAGCTCACCAGAGCCTGTGGTGGGCTATGATGGACAGGTTCACTGATACTCATTGGGAGCATAAAAGGGACAATGTGGTTAAAGACAGTGCTGGGATATGAATATTTATCCTGGTGACTCTGTTACAGTGTAAAAATAGCTGGCTACACTTAAACCAGTTGCAGGAGTATGGAGCTCTGTGACACCAATTAGTTCACTTTCCTAATGAGCTTGCATTGCTGTTGTGCCTGCCTCACTTTATTTCAAGGCCAGATTTAGTTTGCCTTCCTGGAGAGTGGAAACTAAAAGCAGTAGAGAGAAAAGATGCTGTTACATCTAAGACAAACTGAAATCCAGCTTTGACTGTGGCCTATTCTAACTGCTCATTAAGTTAAAGCAGTTTCCACTTCAGTGGCCCATACATGTTGACTACTTGATAATCAGCTCTGTGACCAAGCTAGGTAATTACTGAAGCAGTGATTTTAGGGTTGGGTTTCTTTAATTTCTGTGAATATTTTTTTCAGTGAAATAGTCTACTGCATGTAGAATTTTGGAATGGCCATATTACATTTTCTCTCATAAATTTTCTTTCATATATTTTTAGGATCACTCCTAGTACTTTCAGAAATTCATGAAAGATTACAGTCTCCTTTATTTCAGCAAAATGAAGCAACATTTAGTGGACTCAGGAAATTATGAATTAATCAATCAATCAATCCAGCTTCTGTTTGTGAAATATATGCACCTTTGTAGCATGTGTATTTGTGTGTTTGTATGCATCATTACCACACTCTTCTGTAAGCAGTAGGAGCTATCAGTGGTATCCTTGTATGACACTGGCTATGTGATCTTCATCATTCCTGTTAAATTCAGAGATTTAACAAAGTACAGCATTTAACTTAAAATAAACCTAAAAAATTGTTAGCTAAAAATGTCTATTTCAAATTATGCTAAATGACTATGAATTTCTGACATTAATAATGAGCTTTGGAATATAGGTAGCACCTTGCTTTAAAATCCATAGGTCATGTCATAGCTGCAGGCAGCACACAGGCAGCTACAATGCTCTGTTCCTTTAATTGCTTTCATTAAATATTTCTGAAATTAATTTGAAATATTTTACAATACATTGAAGTTAAGAGGTGATTATGGATGACCTGGTACCACAGTTTCACAGTAAATGAACTTAAAGTCATCCATAGCAAAGCATAGATAAATTTGATTTATACTGATAAAACAACTCCTTCAATTATCAAAGATAAAGGAGGATGACAAGCCAGGAAATCAATATTGAGTTACCAGTATATGATGATAACAATAAAATAATTTTTAGAAGATTGATATTGTGAATCATTCCCTGTTTTATAGACATTGCTGATAATAAAAGATGAAAGAAATTGCTATTTTTAACTAAAAAAACTCTTCACATTTTCTCAAGACTGTTTTGATTTAGCCAAATATTTATTTCATCCCACAGATTTAAATATTAGAATTTAATTGCTTCTTCTTTTTTGATACAAACCATTAGACTCCATCACAGAAGTAATTTATCACTGTATATTTAAATCATGAGTCAGCGAGTCCCATAGGAGAAATGAATGTCTCTAATGGGGTAATTCTTATCCATTTTTGGCTTGTCTGATATTCTATATATCCAAATTTAGCATAATAAAATTTGGGTTCTCACCTCAGATGCATGATGAAAATACATGCGTGTTTATATTGGGTACACAAATGTTTTAAGAGATCCTCTATTGATTTCATTGAGTTACACTATAGATATAGGTTTAGCCAGATGTCTCAATCATCCAGATCCTGTCACATAGGATAATCTACAAGAGTAGTTCTGATTAACTGATTATAATGCAAACACTACTGTGTTTTCAGACATTTTCACATTAGACATAATTTCCTAAAATGTAATTAATTTTCCATTGTCTACTGCAGAAAATAAATGAACAAGAATCAACTGCTTAGCTTTGCTTAGTTGGTATAGCTATAATTAAATCTTTGATTATTTTCATGACTATACAAAGTCTTTTTGATGATGAATCCTTTGAGATTTATTTAGATGAGTAATTTCCCTAGAAAAATCAGGTCTTGCCTTTTCCAAAATACCAACAATTTTCTCTTAAGCCTTTAAGAAACTATAAGAAAGAAATTCAGCCTTTGACTGCAAGCATGAAAAAATGAGTAGCATTATGAGAAGATACAAAATCAAATGATGAGGAAAATAGACCTGCTCTGTTCAAAATTAGACAACCTGAACATGGTTAGAAGGAAAGTAGTACACAATAAGAAGGGGTAGAGCATGGAAGGGATGAAAGGTGCTCAGTTCCTTAATTTATTTGAAATGGGAGGGAAAATGTGAGTGGAACACTGCTGCGGTCAGGAAGGTTTAGCCATAGATAACGGAAATGTGGTCGAGATTTTTCCATTTTTAAGGAGTGATTCTGAACCCAGAGGATTACAGAGTGGGCTGTGAATGTTTTTTGTCACATGTAATTCCTCAGGCATTAGATTTCATTATATTTGCTTTCTCTCTTGATAATTTGCACACACACAGACACAGATGCAAGGCATTGGGAAGTTAAAACCCAGTATAATTTGCCCTTGAGTGTTCTGTGCCATTTCTATATCTGACTCATTTGCTGAACTGCAGAACACTTACTGCCTGCCTGCACATTGCTAAGTTCTTCCTATCAGGCATAACAGCAGAAAGTTTCTTTCACATCTTTGCCTGTAGGTCTGCAGAATGGTTTTCTAACACAGCAAAGCATCATTCAACATTTTAGTGAACTGTTTTGTATTTCAAGACTTTTATTTTGGAAAAAAAGGAATTTTAGAATGTAAATGTGGTAAAAAAAAAAAAAAAAAAGAAAAGGAAAAAAAAAAAAAAAAAAATCTGCAGTGATTTGAAATTCGAAAGCAGAGGATTAGTCTTCCAAACAGAATCCAATTCACTGGGGACAAGGAATCTATGAACTCTGATTTCAGCTGTTCAGAATTTTCAACTGACTCAGCAAGATCTTATTCAGACAAGTCAGTTCTTCCTCCTAAAAGGCTTTGCTGCCACACTGTGGAAAAAAATATTTATTCTATTTTAACTACTGTTAAAAATAACATGTCAGCTGAGTTCCTATCTCTCCCTAGCATATATCCCACCTCTGAAAAAAGACAGCCAAAGAATTGTAAAATAAAAATACCATGGTGGGATAGTTAACAATCTAGTTTCAGTTTCAGCTTTTATCTTAGTTGCATATTCTAAGGCAGGAAAACTATGATAATAACATGAAAAACATTATTTTAATAAAGGACTGATAGAAATCAGAAAAAGGATTCCTCCTATTTAAAAATGACAGGTCCCAAGAAACAATTATACAAAAGAAGCTATATCCAAAGTCACTGTCATTTGCAGATATTAATAAGCTAAAAATAAGTAAAAAAAAAAACAAAAAAAAAAAAACAACCAAAACCAAAAAAAACCACCAAAAAAAAAAAAAAAAAAAAAAAAAAAAAAAAAAAAAAAAGAAGAACCAAAAGCAGTTTTCAGACAACTCTTGAATTCATGTTTGGGTTTATATATATATATATATATATATATATATATATATATATATATATATATAAGTCTAGGTGGCTTTCTGCTTTTAATTAGCCAAGACATTTCCTTCTCTACAAGCAATGTAAAGCATGTCTGAAAGACATGAATTCACCATGGGTTGTTTTGGTTTCTGTTTGTTTGTTTGTTTTTACTTGTTTTGTTTCTTGTTTTATTTTCTTGACTGTCATTTCATTTTCAAAACTTTAAGTCAATGCACAGAATGCTAGGTTGGTGTAATGCACCACGCTACTGCTTGAAACAGATTTCACTGCAAAAGACACGCCAGACTCATAAAATATTGAACAAAAATGCCATTTATTTATGCTAACACTAGAAGGGAAAAGAGCATAGTGTAGATACTCTTGCAACCCTTTCAGTTGGACTCATGGGCAAAATTCACCACATCATTTGTGCCTTAGGCACTTGGATGGAATTTTCCATGTACCATTTCTACTGTTCCTATGAGAACATGCTGCTTCACACCAAGGTAAGCACGGGCACAGGCAGTGGTGTAATTGCTGTTCCCATGTGGGAGCTGCCTGCAGGCTCCTGGATGTGATCAGCAGGCGGAGCGTGTGCTCTGCCTGCGCTGTGTGGGATGGAACAGCCCTGCGCCACCTTCTCCATGACCATGTTCTCCCATTAGCACACCTACACTTGGGAGCTGGGATGTAAGCACTAAATCATCTTACCAGTCGAGCTTTGGATGTTCTCTGTTTCCCTAATTTAAAAATACTATCTTCATTTTACATGGGAGGTTGATGGAACAAAGTTATATGAGAGGACCATAGACAGTGCAGCAGCTCCCGCCATAAATAACTATTAGACTTTTGACTTATGAAAGATTGTTCTCAATACATTTTTCTTGTTGTCTTTATCATATCTTACATTTTACATGTTGTTCTTTCTTTACTTTCTACAGATACTGTTTTCTGTCTTCTAGTTTCTTTTATAGTAGTTTTTAAAATTGAACTTCCTGGCTTAGCAAGAGGAGGAGTGCACTTCAGGCTATATGATGTTCCTCAGTGCGTGACATGAAAGTGGAAATTAATAAAAAATAGCTTTCAGGCTTCCATCAAGGATTGGCTCCATTAATCATAGGCTGAGACACAGTAAACAGGTGAAGCTGAAGATGACAAGTTGAGTTGTGTTAATTCATAACATTTTCAAGACATTGGTATCTACACTGTCCTAGGAGATCTTTATAGAGGCATTAAGTAGATGAAAACACAGAAGAGTAATACAAAATCATGACGTGGTTTTGGATTATAAATAATAAGATAAATGTCTGGATTCTCTAGGCACATTGTAAACACCTTGGTTTAGAAAGAGATAAACATACAATTAAATAACTGGGGGTTTATGCACTTAACTAATAATGTATTTCATTTGTGAGATTGGAAATATTGGAACCAGATTTGTCCACTTCAGTTAAAAACTCTCATAACTAATTAACATGACATCATGACATTTGTAAAAATCCCCATCTTACCTCCTTTTTTTTTTTTTTTTTTTTTTTGGCTAGAATTTTCACAAGGCTCCTTGGTGTCCATGTTTAAAAGTAGAAAAAGTTTTACTGTCTCCTTAAGGAAATAAACTTAAGTAAACTCTTTTATACAAAAAAATTGTCCAGTGTATTACTAAGCATAAAATTTACTTGATATGTAGTGTAATATTAAGCAATAATATTAAGATAGAGAATGAGTTCCTGAGAAACTTTTTTAAATGCAGATTTTTGAAGGGAAAAGCTAAGGGAAACATTTGGAGAAGTAGTTTGTGTATCTCAGTAAGCTTGCTCATTAAAAACGAAAAAGCAAAAAAATTGAAGTGCTGTTAATTTAGCTACCAAAGGGATTCAACTCACTTCTCTGTAGTTAGAAAAGGTAAAAAATAACATTAATCTTTGTTTACTGTGAGCACGTGGGAGACGCTAGGATGCAATTAGTGCCCTTTTCACATGCTTCCCTTAAGGTTAGATTTTTATATGGAAAGAGATTTGGAAAAGAAGGTATTTGTCAATTAATCAGCTGTTGTTTTGATGATTTTTTCTGGTTCTCTGTCTTGTGACTAGTTCATATGATAATCATACTTGTAAGGTATATAGAAACATTTTGTCCTACCTGCAAAGACAGGAGTAATGTTAGTGTTTTATTTAGTGTTTTATTTTTGGAAATAAGATGGATTTTACATGGCAAAAGCCCCTAGAAATCTGGTGGGATTTTCTGGGAAAAAGGAATCTTCTGCCATGAATTCTTTCTTCAAATACCCTGTAAGGCAAAAAAAGAGTCAATTGCTCAATTATTATCTGGCATTACTGAAATAAATCATAAAATTAAACCCCTATAGTTGGACAAATTATGACTTTGTCATTAGAGCATGTCATATTTAATAATTGTTTTATTTGTCTTAGTAAATCATTCCAGAAATAGTCATGTACATCCTGTAATTCAAAAGCACAAGGTAATTCCTAAACCCTTATGATGCATTTCAGTCAGTCAGTCTGGGAATAATCTCCAGTACGAAAACAATGACAGTGTTTTACTTCACTGTTCTTCCACCAGGTGGAAGAAGTGGAGAGAAGAAAACTCAGCTCTTATAAATAATTCCACTCAAGGCCTCATTAGCAGTTTATGAATATGTAGTTATAGAGCATCCCTGTTACCCTTTATTTAATACTGGACAAACAATAAATAAAATAATCATGGCAGAAGCTTTGTCCTTCAATCCACACACATTGATGAAGTTTGCTTGAAAACTATTTTGAAAACAGGATTAGCTGCATTTCCTAGAGCTCTTGGTGTTTAGGGTAGCCTGTGTAATCAGAGTACTCAGTTCAGGTTACCTGTGAGTGTTTGTATGGCTGCGTATTCCAGCTGTACATTTGGCTTAGTTCAGCTTCTTTTTTTAAAAAACTTCCTTGATTTATCCCACTCTCTCTCCTAATGAATTACCAAAGGTGTCAATTGTGTTTTACTCAGATTTTGCTTGAATAATTGGAAGCTCTTGCTTCCACTATTGGAATAACTTGCAAGATGTATAGCAGCATGAAGAAAATCTTGCAGGAATTTGGTATTTTTCTTTCCTGGAGAAGGTTCCATTTATCTCTAATATGGAGAAATCGTGTAGGCACATGCTCTATATATTCATTGCTGTCTGCCATTGCTGTGTTCCATTTTTTTGGCCTGAAGACTGCCATTACCTAGTGCTTTTTGGAAGCACAAGAGGTGATGACAAGAGAGAAATTAACACAATCAACAAGATGCATGGGAAGAAGGGCCTGACTGAGAATATTTGCATTTGAAATGTATCTGAACTGACTTTGAAGTGGGAAGAAAGGTATTCATCATCTCCTGTATTAATCAACATAATCAATACTGTGCTTAATTTCTCATTTCACTTTTTTGAAATTAAGCTGTGCTGAGTACATTAAAAAAAATGTGATTAAAGAACCAATTTAAATCACATTTAACATAACTGACTAAACTCATGCTATATCTAAAATGCACACTTTAATGCTCTGTTTTAAAACTGAACGTTGGTGCAATTTTGGGACAGTAGTACAGAGCTGTGGAAAGAATGTGAGAGTGCACAAAAGTTCAACAGTAGATAATTTTTTTCTGAGGAATTTAATGCAAGTAGAACTTCATCTTACAGTTGTATTGGGGACTTCTGCAAATTTGTGACACACTTCTTAACATGGATTTACGAGTTTTATAAAACATGTGCATTCCTTCCTACTGCATTCCCCATTAATATAACAGCTTCATCATTCCTTCAGTTCACAGCAGAAAGTTTGTGGGCCCTGAGGTGAAGATCAGCATAATCCCCAGTTATGCACTCGCTGGAGTATATAGCTGAGTTGTTACAGCTTAGAAGAATGTGGATGATATTTGCAATGTCATACTAACCATACAGCAGTGCCTGGAAGCTAAGACCAAGATTCAGTCTTTGCAAGTATAGAGGAACCAGGGAAAGAACTACCAGTATAAACAGGCAAAGAGACAAGAAAAGCAGTCAGCTGACTTGCAAAAATCTCACTTTCTTTTTTTTCTGTTACTCAATGAAGCATAAACTGTTTCAGTCAAAAAAGGCACAAGCTATCAAGTAACAAAAATGTGTCAGAATTAAATTTGGGATATTTTCAGGAAAAGAAGGATTTTTTTTCTTCCATTCCTCATCAAAGTGTTGCTTTTAATTTTTCTTTTCATTAACTGTAGTGTTGTTTTTATTCCTTCTTGCATGCAGATGTTCTTTTGCATTGCAGTAATTATCAGTGTGTCAGTGCTTGCTGATGCATTTATTGCTTCCTTCTGCACAAATTTCCCAAAAGAATTTGCTATATTGGGAAAACAGCTGTTTCTCCCTGCCTCTTTGTGCCTTTCATATAATTTCAATGCATGGCCAGTCCCACACTAAAGTTTCTTTAGCAGAAAAAAAAGAGTTACACAAAGTTTAGCTGTACATCAGTTCTGTGGAGCAAGGATGTTGAATGTATAATCTGTCTCTAAACCAAGGGCTGTAAAATCACGAGGATCAAGGTAATGGCTCAGCTTCAGACTTCTGGAGTGCAATTAATTTTGTTTCAAAAGGTCTGTTTTTCTGTGAAGATCTAAGACAGTTAAAAAACATCAAGCATTTCCTCCCTCTGGCCTATGATTTGAGGGTGATTTTTTTCTCCTGCAAAGTAATTTTAATAATTACATGTTACAGAGCAGTACTGTTAGAGATAAAAGCCAGAAAAGCTTAGATCTTGCCATGAATTACTCTGTTTGAAAGCAAGGTCCTGAGGAGGAAATTTTCCAACATTTTTTTTCTTAATTCCTCTGTCATAATTCTCATGCTTACCTGAAAAAAAGTATACTGCATCAGTGATAACCAGCACAAATTCAGCTAGTTGGAGATTTGTTTCTAGGGTGATGGGGTCATGGATTTTGCATTTGCTGACTTCTTTTATTAAATAATTGATCAAGTTCTATTATTTGTAATGGGTTTATTTCTTAGAATTGATGGAGCCCTCTTAGTTTTTCTGGGTGCGATGAGCTCTCAGCTCCACAGACATGGCTAAGGAATTTGACAGTTGCTGGATTTTCTTTTGAAGAAGCATCAAAGGACAAGGAATAGAGTATCAATAAATTTCAGTTTTGTGTGTTCATATGAAACTCAGAAAAAAAGAAAAGTTTTGAAAATACTAATTTTTTTAACACTTTATTTTTCTCCAGGAATTTAGCAGGAAGGAATGGATTCTCCATTTTTTTATACAAAGCTACATCGTGATCTATTACTCTTTACTTAATTTTAGCATATGCTACACTTCATCCACGCTACTAAAATAGAAACAGCTTTTTCTCTTAATATTTTCAGAGTTCTTGAACTCATATTTGAAGAAGTGTGAAGGTAATGGTGCATGAAGCGATTCAGATGCTGAGGTTGTTTTGTTGTGTTGTATTGAAGCTCTCCCACTGAAACGTCTCATATTTCTGACTATAGATATGGAGCCAGAAAATCTGTAGAGCCCAGCATACTAATACTTACATTGTAAAGAGATGTGTGCTCATAGAAGGCAGGTGGCAACAAGAATTAGCTTCTCTGGGTTTGTTTTCATAATCCCATCTCATTTTCTATTCACTGTGTGGTAGATGATCCCTAATGCAGTAAATGAGTATCAAGAAACAGAGTTGTAGGACAGCAGGTGAAGATGAGTGTTACAATTAGGAATTTTTCTGCTTTATTAAATAGGAGAAATGCAGTGGAGGTGTCAACCGGTTTCCATGTCATGTGTGGAAGCATATAAAATTGTCTGCAAGTTTGCAGATTATTTCATTTTATATATGTATGCATGCATATGTGATGTGTGTATCGAGTTAGACTTCATAATTCTTTGTGACATATAATTAAGTATTTAATAAAATTATTGTTTTGGTTTTATTGTAAGATTTTTTGATGATAAGTAAATAAAGTAGGTGTCTGCAGAGGATTTTGAAATACCAACTACTTAGACATAAGAGCGAAATACTCCACTGTATTAAGTAAAATATTCACAATAATTTTCCACCTCTCTGCCAAGGTCCAGCATAGGGAAAGTTGACTCCATGATGCTGCTTAGATTTTGCTTGTAGTTTTAGGAAGCTATGATTATGGGTTTAAGGCTTCTCATTGAGCAAGGAGATTTCCTCAGTTTTGACTTTGCTGTTTATAAAGTCATAACTAATAGGAAATAGCAGGAAAACTGACTTCAGCAAGGACACTCTAGCAGGGAATTACAGGCACAGTCACGGCTGCCAGGGCTCTGGTTCCAGGCAATCAGATGTCCTTGTCACACTCTGTGCTTCATGACCAGCACTTCGGGTTGGACTATTCATCATGCCCACAGCAGTAAATACTCCTGTTACATCAGAGAAAGATGGGAAAACTTTCATTTAAAAAGCACAAGGTAAAGCAAAGAAAAAGGAAAACTTTAAAATTAAGTCATTCTAGATAGTGTTTTCCAGGTCAGGTACTGAAATGTTTCCAAGCACGTCTCATCAATATATAGGCTAAAGTTTATGAACTTGTGCCTATATGCATGTGGCCAAAGAGGGCATGGCTCAGGAAGAACTCTAGTGAGGAGAGTGTATAGGGGACTTGTTACTTTTCTGATTTATAGAAACTCAGCAGCTATCACAGAATGTGTCTTGGTTTGAAAGACAGGTATCTGCTAGGGAGAGGCAGGGCCTCTCTAGGAATGGGGAATTCCAATCTCTTCTCTCCAAGTTATTATAATTTAGAAGATTTAAAGAGGCTTCTCAGTCAGAGCTATGGGGAAAGGAATTACAGTCCTTTACTAGTAAATATGACAGGACAAACAAAAAACTACAACTACAGCAATTATAATAATAATAAACAGAACCAAGAACCCTGAGGGGCTTTGTCTCACAAGCCCT
Source organism: Hirundo rustica (assembly GCF_015227805.2). Classification (NCBI taxonomy): domain Eukaryota; kingdom Metazoa; phylum Chordata; class Aves; order Passeriformes; family Hirundinidae; genus Hirundo; species Hirundo rustica. Next base: position 16,634,696 of record NC_053454.1, on the reverse strand, counting down.
GGGCAGTCTGATCCCTTGGGACCCCAAGAGTACCAAGCCGAAATGGTGGAAAAACTCCGGGGCTGAAGGCTGGGAACGATGGGGTGTCCCGGCAGGCAGGGGGTGTCCCGGCAGGCAAAGTGGGCAGTGCTGAAGAAGCCACAGCGGCTGGACAGGGGCTGACCCAGCTCCAGCAGGGCAGGCGAGCGGCTCCGAATTCCTGGGTGCTCCAGCAGATGATGGATGGTGGTAGAATTCCCAGGACCGGACCCTCCATTAACAGGGGACTCCTCACGCAGCCAGCAGTCACCCGACCGTCCTCTATGAAACTGAGAGCAGAAGAAACCACCCTCAGCTGCTGGAGCCCCTGAGCCTTTCCCTCCCCCCCAAACTAAGTGATCTACCACCCTCGCCACTTCTTTTGTGTGGGTCAAGTACCCTTTAAGCATCAGTATTTAGTCTCTTAGCAACTTATGGGGGAAAAATTCTGTAGGGAAAGAAAAAAACCCCCAAAACTAAACTTAACCCCCAACAGAATGAGAGAATAATTACTGTATATAACAGGAAAGATTCTGTTGTGCATTAGGACTTTACCTTCCAAGGACACAGCTTTCCTAGAGACATGTTTTAAAGAGCAAACAATCTATGAAACCAAAAATTTTCAGAAGATGTGCAAACACAGCTGCGTTAAGGTCACATTCAACAGTGTTCTCTCTGTTGAAGAGGATTCTCAGGTACCTATAACGCCTTCTACTGATATCTGAGGGCAGGTATTGTCTTTCCCTTGCTCTTAGAGCGTTTTTTCAAACTAAAAAGTCTTTAATAATTTCTGTTATTTTTAGTAGTTTTAGCCTATTATTTTTTTTTCTTCTTAACAGTTGTTTTTATAAATATAATCTTTGCTGCTGTGCAGCTTAGTGGATCAAAAACTACCAAAGCATTTGGGGAATTTCTTAAAAGATGAAAAGGTTGTGCTATGATAAAGTAGATTTCAGTATCATACACTTCTGGAAATTTTGGGTTAAATGAAAGACAAACTATCAGAATGTTCTCTTTTCCTGTTTAAGCAACATTGCTACCTTTTAGAATTTGGTGTTTCAGAAATGTGTTTCACTAATGATTTGTCTGCAGAAAACTGAGACAGTGACATAAATCACCTCAAAATGAATAGGAATCTAAGATAGGTATCTCAATAATAAATTAATATAAGAAACTGTGGCTTGAATAATTGAAGTACAGAAAAACATGTTCACTAAGTAGTGATATAGGCACTGAAGGAATGAATCCTAAATAGCTGACATTCAATTCTCTGTAAATACCACATCTTGTAAATTCATGACTGCATGCAAAAGGATGGAGGGAAGGGATGAGAAAGCAGCTTTTCCCTGCTTCATAATATGTAACAATATGATCTTTGTTGTAAAAAGCAAACTTTGCATGTAACTAACACCAGTAAACATACCTTCCAAGGAATTTCAGATATTGTACTGTAAAGTCTTTATTTGCATCTGAGCTCAGTTGCTGGTAGGCATGGCTTGATATGATGGCAGTATCAGCGCTCCTGTGCTGCTCAGCAGTACCAGATTGACCTTGGTCAGACTTGGGTTCATGATTCTATTATGTCAATTTAGCCAATCTGGATTTTAGACTGGTATGTTTTCTTGGTCACCCTTATGCTACCTGGGAGGACAATTGAATCTGCTGTGATGAAACCCAAGAGTGATGAGGGCATATAATCTAACTTTACAGATGAGAGTCTCAATTCAATCTGGCAGATTTTTGCTTTTTTTTTTTTTTAAATTATTATTTTTTATTTCTTTTTTTTTTCAACAAATGGATTAACAAAAAAGGAACTCTTGAAAAATATCAAGAGATTGTCAACATCATACCATATTTTACATGAGTCTCATTGTCTTAAAATATATTATTACTCAACTCAGTGAAAACCCATTGTAACATGTATGAGGTAAAAAGTAGAATACTGAGTAAAGAGATAAATATAAGGATCCTTTATTCACTAGGAGGGGAAAAAAAAAAAAAAAGAAAACATTGTGTAATAAATACGATTCACCAAAATCGATAAATCAAAATTTGGAATTTTATTTTGAGACAGAATAACAGTCTCGGACAGCCACAATTAAAAGGACAGCGTCGAGCCCGGGGTCGCCGCTGGGTGAACAACGATAACACACTCTGCCAGTCTGTTATCCCCAAGTTCACATTTTCGGTTTGCAGCCGTCTCTTTTTATACACTGGATCGCGGAGAGAGACTCGGGATTTCGACGGTCCTTCCTCCGAGGCATCTTCATTAATCATGCCGGTCTCAGTTCTAAGAGTCTGATTAGATCGGCGGAGGAGGACAATACTGTTAATGGTTGGGTCCAGGTGTGGTGTGGAGATGTTAATTTCTGACGGAGACCATCTAGATATTGATCGGTAATCATCTGGTTCTCCGGGCTATCATCTCCGTTTTCCGTCGCCTTTTGTTCCCTTTCAAGGATTCCTGGCAGCGGCATTTTCTTGTTTCCCTTTCTGGTAATTCCAATCATGTTTTCCTTGTGTCTCTCCCATGCCTTTTCGGGCTAGAGAAATTCCTGTATTTTGTTGAGCCACCTTCCCCTGAGTTAACTCACAACATGCTAGTTTATACAAAACTTATACTTATATGGTTTGTATTACATTTTATATCCTATTAACACGAATTAACTTTAGGACATATATCACACATTGCAAAGATTAAAGCATAATGCTCCATTAAAATAGTCTTTGAAGTGACTAATAATGCTTCTAAATTATTCAACATTTTCCCCAAACTCCTCTAACTTAAAGGCTCTCATACAATATTCCCAGCCTCAGAATCAAAGCTTTCCTCACTGTTCCAAACAAGCACTTCATGCCAGCTCTTCAGTCTGCTTCTTGAATTTCTGTCAATTCTTACTTTCTCATATGCAATTTAAAACTTGCAGTCTTGGGAGGATGTTCCTCTCAAAATAAATGCTGCACATGTAGCTTTCAACAGCGATGCTGCCCCACTGTTCATTTGTCATTATTATATTTTCGTTAGCCAGACAGATGAGTCAAAATTTGTATACCTAAACAGACCTACAGAAATGAAAGGGGTTAAATGTGAGGGAGAGCAGTATTTTATGACCTTGTTGCCTAAAGAGAAATCAATAGAAATTTTGGCATTCGCTCTAATAAAGCTGTATGATATATTTTACCAACCATTCTGTCCAAAGTAATCCTTAAAACCTTAGTCCTAGGTATCATTTTTTCAATCTCTTAAATTCAGCACCCGACCAAAGAGTGAAAACAAGTATTTTCTCTTTTTTTAACTGGAAACAATACATTTATTATCAAATCTTCTACTGATAAAGAGCTTAAGCCTTATATACTTTTGTAGTGATGTCTGATTTTCTATATATCTAAATATACTTTCAACTAGTTGTTTTTTTAAATAGATAATAGAAAAAATAAGTAGTTGCTTAAATTTTATGCCAAATTTTAGTATTCACCAAGAACAGTCTCTGAATAAAAGTGATGATAGATTGAAATGATAAGATGGTGACATGACTTTCATCATAATCTCTGTATCTTGTCAGATATCAGTCAGAATAAATGCACACTTCAAATAGGAACACTGGTGTTTCTAATATTACCATAATTTAAATCCACACTTCACTTCTTCAAAACTATTAAAAAACCTTGGCGCTTGGTAATTATTATCCACATTTTTTATCTATCAGTATCAATTAAATAGATTTTTTTCACTGTAACTCTGCCGTGCTTTTCAGATCACTGAATATCTCAGGCCTTAGCCATTTTAGCTTTCATTTTTTACTCCAATTTTATCCTTATTTAAATTGTTTCCATTAGTGTCCACAACTGCACTGCAAAAAAGATGAGTTTGCATCATTAAGCAAAAATGTTGTAAATTGTCCTACGTACGTGAAAAATGGAGAAAGGCAAAACCTGAAAAATAAAAAGTACTAAGTCTATGGTTTTCAAATAAAAAGCTGTGGTTGGTTTTGGACTAATAGAAAAATAGCTATAGTAAAAAAAAAGAAAATACCTTTATTATATATTTTGGAATCTTGGGACTTTAACCAGTATTAAATTATTGCACTAATATGATAAATCCATTTAAGTAGGAAAGGAGTTCATAGAGCCATTCAGAGCTTCACCAGAATGAAAGGTAGCAAGCTGTCTGTGGACTTTTACTCTGTGCACAGTAAAATTATGGAGCAGTGACATTCAGTGGTTTAAAATATCTGGTTGGATCAGCTTTGAACTGATGCATTGTGAGCTCTGGTGAGAGAAGGAACACTGGCTAATGGGTACAGCACTTGTAATGAGAAGAAGCCTCTGCCTTAAATCTGTGGTAAATGAGATGTTCCTCATTCCTCAAGTTTGATAAAGAGAAATAGGCCACAGTAGGACAGTACAGATAAGCTGGCAAGGACACCCAACCAGTAGAGTTCCTGGGAAAATCCACACAAGTGGACATCTAAAACACAAGGACTGAAAACTGGAATTTCTGGAGAGTAGGTGAGTGCAGGTTTAACCACAGCTAGCAATTTAAGTCCCACACAGCTGCTCACTTCCTCCCTCTCAGCCTTCCCCTGTGCAAAGGAGAACCAGGGAGAAAAATAAAACTCGTGGGTTGAATTGAAAACAGTTGGATAATAGAAACAAAATATTAATAATTAAATGATAATAACAGCAATAATATTAATAATAAAATTGTAAATAAAATGAGAGAGAGAAGGAGAGAAGTGATGCACAATAATATTGCTGACAACTCACTGATTGATGCCCAGCCCATCCCTCAGCAGTGCTCAGAGCCTCTTCCAGCTGACTCCCCCCAGTTTCTATACTGAGCATGGTGTTCTATGGAATGGAATATCTCTCTGGCCAGTTTGGGTCAGCTCTCCTGGCCATGATCCCTCAGGTGCCTTCGTGTGCACCTGCTAGCTGGAAGAGCAGGAGACACTTTGATTTATAGTAAGCTCAACTAGCAATGACAAGCATGTTACTGACATTATTCTCATGCTCAGTCCAAAACACAGCATAGCACCAGATAAAAGAAAATCAGCTTTATCCCAGCTGAAATCATGACAGAAGGAAAGGCAAAATTTGACCCAAACATTAAAAAATTGTATTCTGGAAGTATTCAAGCTGTCACTGAAAATATTCACCTGACATTGGCAGGCATTCAGTTCATGGCTTAAGCCTTAGGATGAGATCTAGGTGAGTCACGATCTTTGCATTTTAAGTGAAGTAGTCCGTGAACCTTCATGGAGTCTGACGGTGCGAAAATAGGAAAATCACAGCCTGACATGAACTGCAGGTAAGCACTGAACTGTGGGAAAGAAGGCTTCACTTTCTTCTTTATTCATCCAGAACATGATATGCCTAAGCTGAGCTAATGAGACAGCAAATGCCTCAATATAAAAGACAAATGAAAAGAATGAGAACCGTGTTTTTTCTTTTCATAGCGGCAAAAATAGCCTCATGCAGACTTTCTGATAGCAGCTCAGACGTTGTACTGACACCAGTAAGTCAGATGAGATTAAAATTAAATAACGAATGAGAATGAGAAGCAGCACAGCAGAGCCATTCAGCGTGACAGAAGCGCAGCATTTGAAGAAATGACACGCTTGAGTGATCCAGCAAATAACACTTTCTGCTGGCAGTCAGCTGCACTGCTCCGCGGAGTTTGTGCTTTTGGTAATGAGTTTCCTTGGTGATTCATTGGGAGTGATGCATGGAGGGAAACGTGGAAGAATAGCATACAGTTCTGAGAAGCTGGTTGTATCCTCTGGTGATCAACACTGCTTCAGGATTGTTATAATGGTATAGAAAACAGGCAGACAGAAAAGCTCTAGAAGACATTGAAATATGGTAATTTTAGAAACAGGGTTTTTTACAAACTTTCAAGCCATATGGAGCATCATATGTTTTATAACATCTGCTTGTCAGTTTAAAGAGAAATAGTAAATTTGCATGGTAATATGATTTAGCAAAGTTTGCAGGGACTGTGTGCAAATGGAAAGAGAGATATTCTGGAATCCTTAGAACACTCACAAAGAGAATTTTTAAAGTTAAAAAATAAAAGAGATGTAAATAATTTTAAAATTTTCAGTTGTCGTGTTCTGTTCACACCTTATCTGATGGTGCTCACCAGCTCTGGTCAAGCTTTTAAGTGAAATCTAGTTAACTTTGTTACCTATAGAAATTAAGTGTCTAGTAGTTTTACATTACACATCTCTAATTAGATGCATGTGTGCATTTTGTGGGGCATATCTTTGACTGGATAATGTTAAAAACAAACAAACAAACAAACAAATTTCATTTGCATTTGGTGAAGGTTAAATTCCTCAAAGGTGGTGGTGTTTTTTTTTTGTTTAGTTTTTTTGTTTTGTTTTGTTTTGTTTTGTTTTGTTTTGTTTTGTTTTTTTTACCTGCTTAAAATTAAGGATTGGTGGTGGGAAGAAGGCTGTACAGAGAGAAAAGCCACAAGAAAGAGGATCAATAAGTATCACCTAAGAATGTCCAAATATCTTCAAATTTCAGCTCAAGCAGAAGTCTCATATTTGTTGACATTTTTCTGACTATCTGGAGCTGTGTTGTTTTGATTAGTACACATTTATTTATATTCCAAATGAACATATTTGAGCACCTTTAACTGAGAATTTTTACATGTCTAGGTCAATTGTTGGTATCAAGTACTTGATTCTATTTATACATGCAATTGCATTATTACAAATGTGCAAGACTTAACAATGTATAAATAACCCAAGTAGTCAGGAAAATAATTCTAAGTGCTCAGTCTCTGACAGAAAATTCTAAGTGTTTCACTAAATATTTCAGATGAATTATGACTTCCAAGATTTTCTTTCCTTTTTACTTGCTCATTCAATGTGGTTGGTACAAAAAAGCAAGGTGATGATTTTCAACATCCCTTCTCTTTTTAAGATCATCATCATCATCCAATCTTTTTCTGTACAAAGAGGGGTTAATTTCAGGGAAAATAAAGTGAATGTCCATTTCTAATAATTGTACTATTTTAAAATTTCTTTTATATATTTAACATTTTATATTTTTTTACAGTCTCCTGTAGAAAATTATAGGCTTAGAACTAGTAGTCTTGTGGCCCATGTAATGAGAAGAAGTCTCTGCAAAGAAATATCTTTCCTACAATTTTTTTTTTTTGAGTCTTTTTTTAAAATTTAATCCAGTTGTGGTTAGTTTTATTGCATCCATGAAAAACACCAAAGTTTCTTATAGCTCATTTTCACAGCCATTATTTTTTCAGCTGAATCCTCCGTTCCACTTCGTAAGGCAGACATGGCAGCCAGTGTTGCTGTACAGCAGATGGGATGGAATATGTAGCCAGCAGCCCAGGTTACTTTAGATCTGAAGGAGGAAAAGTCAGAAAATTATGGGAAGTTCAGACTAAGCTTTTCAATTTCTACCCCATATCGAGCCCCAGCTTTTCTGCACTCATGCTGCATTGCACTACCCATGCAAAGTGATGGTCATTCAGCCCCTGTGGTGGTCTAGGTCAGGCAACCAGTGCTTCTGAAAAATAAGGAAGGGGGAAAAATTGTTTCCAGCTGGACCATCCCTGAGCCATCCACCTACATGAATTCCTGTGCCAGGAGAGTGGACAGGGAGGATGGGAGGCTGAGAAGAGACCCAGGGTAGGAAAGCAGGGAATCAAAAGGTGCTAACACCAGAACAGCTTTATGAATGAAGAGGTTGTGATTGATTGCTTTATGATAATCCAGATTTGTGTGTGGGCAGCAGCTTTATTAGGTTATAGTGGGCACAATATCCTAGGCTGATGACTTAAAGAATTATTTTTCCTTTACAATAGATTGTAAGTGTAAAGTCTCCTTACATCCAGCTGATGTCAGTAGTGTATCAAATATTTTATTAGGTAATAGCTCTATAAAATATGACCAAAGAAAACCCTTTGAAATCTTACTGCAGTATACAGCTAGTATTGTCACAAATGATGATCTTGTTTATTGTCACAAAGTCTGCCCTTGTCAGCAAAGACAGAGTAGGTCATGAAAATTAGAACTGCTCTGTTGAGATGTATTTCATCTGCCTCTTCTCTGTCTGGAAAAGTACTACACTTGTCTGTATTTGAAGAAAGTAGCTCACATCTTATGCTGATGTTAACTTTCTAAATAAAACTTGTAGTTTGACTGAGATTGGCATGATCATTCATGAGGGAAAAAAAAAAAAACAACCCAAACAACCTAGGGAATCTCGGCATTTACACTTTAACTGTGCATCTTGTATGTGGGATGTAACACAAGGCTGTGTTTCCCCACACCAGACCATGTGTTATGTTGAGCTTCTAAGTGTCAGATGATGCTGTGAATTAATGAGCACTCAAGAGTTTGATAGTAGAAACTAAATGTGCTCAACACTCAGCGTAATCCAAACACTAAAAATTCATGCCTGTGCTCATTGTCACATATATAAAAACGTTATTACAGGCTTTGATATTGCATTAATATGAACTTCCAAAGCAAACTGCTTACACTTTGAAGGTAACCTGGAAAGTCTGGCTACACTTGTTATTGTATAGAATTTCAAAGTTGAAATAAATAGCAGGGGACGTTTCACAGACTGGTGGAGGAGCGGGCCTTGTGCCCTGCCATGTAAACAGGCTCAGGTGCCTTGGGAGACACAGCTTGCCTTGCAGCCTGGGCTGTCCCTTCACCCTCTCCAGAACAGCAGTTTATTTTGGAAACTGGATGAGTTCCCAGTTTGCTTGACTGCAAATCACAAGCAGTTGTGCTCACACACGAGAGAGATGTAGTGTTGGGTACAGATGGGTGGGTGAGAGGTGCAAGGTGTTGTTTAGATGTCACCTGTGGAACCACAGCCCTGTCACCTAGTTATGTTGTCTTTATAAATACTGATAAAAGTACAGGAACATTCATATTTAACTATTACAATTTAAAATGCCCGTTTAGAGGACGAGGCAAAGCAATGTGGCAAAGAACCAGTTACTTTATGGGCCTCAGTGCCTTGTCAGCTGGGTATCATCAGTGTGGCCTGAGCAGCATGAGCACAGCTGGGGTAGCTCTGGCAGCTGTGGGCAGAAGTGGGTGCTGATCTGTCCACATCTGCACGGAAATGCCATGCTTTTGTTGGTTTGTAGACCTCTTATTCAAGGCTACAAACTATTGAGTCAATGAAATCTGATGAAAGGAAATACATCCCTAAGTCCATCACTCTGTCCCCTTCATTTCCATGAGGTACTGTTTTACTTTTCTGACATTAATTTATTTATGTAAGCATTTAAATGACACATCAACAGCATTGCATTGCACTGCTTGCCAGATGACAGATTGTGACATAAGAAAAACTACTTTGGTGAAAAGGTAAGGATTTAATAGTCCTTTGATGATGATGGAAGTTATTATTCAAAGTGAGAAAGTCTTTCAGAATGAGGTTTCCGGAAATTAAAACACTAGGTGGTACAGCCATCTGATTTAATTTATAATCTCTTCATCATGGTGAACATATTTCCAATTCAGTAGCAGTCATCTAATGTTCTGTGATGTTCTGTGATGTTGTTTAATGATTTCTCAGATATTCCATATTCACCAAAGCTTTTCTCTTTACATCTGTTCTGTAAATGAATTTGCATTTTAATTAAAGTGTTTAAATGAGTGATATTAAAGCCTGGAAAAGGGAACATAATTTTCACATCCTCTCTAGTATGATTTTTAAGCACTGGATTTAATCCATTGTATAACATTAAAGTTATCAATTTATATTTATTATTTTCCAGTTTATTTAATAGTTGCTCTATTTTAATTAATTAAACTGTAAATTTAATGTTGTTTAAATTAATATAACATAAACGACATTGCTATAGCATAGTTACTGTGTTCTGTGAAACACGACTTCCTGAATCTTTACGATTTTGTTCTTAGCGTCATAAAAATCTAAAGCTTTAAGTATAAGCCTCATAAATTACACCATTTCATTGAGATTAGTGAGAAATTAAATACGTTGAATCTATCACTTCAAGAGTGTTTATCCTATCCCTTTCTTAGTGATCCATTCTAAGTGGCAAAAGCATAAAGCCATAAACAGACATTGATTAGATAGTAGAACGGCAGAGAAAGACAGCCAACTACCGTGTAGAGTTAAATATATAATTACTATACTATACATGGTGCTAAAGAAATGCTGTAAAGATTTCCACTTTCAGTTTTTCTTCAGGAAAGCTCTAACTAGGTTTTCCGCAAATTTTTCTAGAGATCCAGAAGGATGGCCACATCATGCCTACTCTTGCTGTTCTCATCTTTAATTCCACACAGCTTTTCCTTAAAGGACTTTTTTTTTTTTTTTTTTCTTTTTTTTCTTTTTTTTTCCTTTTTTCTTTTTTATCAGTGTTATGTGTGACAGAGATTACTCATGTTCCAATGAGGAGTTCTGTCAACAAAGATGAGACATAAAAATTATTCTCTTAATAGTCACTGAGATGAAGAAGGAAAACAGTAACATTTAAGGCAACTCACTTGTGAAGTTCTTTGTATTCCTGCTAGGAAATAGGCTTTCCTCTAGAGCTGATGCTCCTATGTGCTTTAACATGTCTTCCCAGGGCAGTTCATTTGTTTCTTGAGGCCAGCTGAAGTCTGGTTACCCATGATGACAGACCTGCTGACATGTGTCAGTAAGGCCCATCTTTTCCCATCTCTTTGTATAAACACAGTTCTTCCCTTTGCTTCTCTAGTGTGTCTTTGCTTAATTTTTCAAAAGACACACTCTCATGCAAAGTGGATTTCTTTTAATTCAGTGTTAGCTTGATTCAAAGTCATTCAAGCAAAGCACAAAAGTGGAATTCAGAATTATCTTGCAGGCTTACAGCATGCTTACCCAGCATCTTGTGCCACCAGACCAAAAGTTACCATCAATAAAATTGCACTGCTAACAAGAAGCCTTAAGGTTTTTGAAAGTGGTTTTTGTAATCTTCTTAGACTGGTGTGATCATGTACCATTTTATCAGTCTTTTGCACACACAGTTATGAACTACATGAAACACTTCCGTCAGAGGTATCTAGTATTCTTACAGGTGTGGTGATTTGGGCAATATTTGTTCTTAATTGTCTTACACAGCTTTATTAAACAGAGATATACTTTTTAAACTTAGTTTTTGAACTGAATAGCATTTACTTTCTTAAATAAAAAATTTCAGGTGCAAAACTTTGCTTGTAAGTGATGAAAAGTATTTTTGCGTGTGTGTTGGGAATTGCTTATACTGTGAACATGGGGATAAGAAAACTAAAATAGCTTTGTATTGCAATCCATTTGTTTTATGTCTTGATGGAAACACGGGTTGGACCTGCCATTGTCTTGTGTGTCCCATGAGCTAGCCTGGAGCAATTCAAGAAGTTGTGGGTTTCATGCTGCTGCATTAACTGCTTCTTTCTCAATTTAAAACTCAAAAGGAGGTATTAGCAGCCTGGGCTGCTCCGTGATCTGTATTGTGTTACTCTGATATTCAGTGCCTGCTTTTTCTGTTTCTCTGCTGTTCCTCAGCAGTCAGGGAGCCAGAGATAAGGCCTTTGGACAGCTGGATTGCAATGACTTACCTGTTGTCCATGTTTGAAGTGATATTTGAATTTGTACAAATCTGCCTTCATAGCTCCCTCTGCCTACAAGCTCAGCAGTTACAAGTGTAACTGTAAATGAAGACTGCTTGTAGAGGAACTTAAGAGTTCTTAAGAGTTTTTAAGAGTTAACTATTTTGACAGAGAGTATACAACAGGACATAAGAGCAGATAGTATTTAACTGGAAGAGGTATGAGAAAAAAGAAAAGAGGAATTTTCCCCCCCTTTCCTGTTCCCTTTCCCAGTGATCTTTGGATTGGCATCCAAAGTGAATATTTGAAAGCAGGCAGGGAAATTTGCATGTTAAAATAAGTGGGTTTAGGTTTCGTGCAATAAAAAGTTCGTTTAAGGCTTGAGGCTACAGTGAATTAATTATAACATCTAGTTAATAGAGAAGATGATAGTATGAATCAATTAACATTTTTTCAATTTTAAGATAAACCAAAAAAAACTTTGACACCTTTTTTTGCCAATATTTAGTGTTCTTCTCCTCTGTGCTGTTAGCAAGTGTATAGGTTCTCATGGCATTAAAAAAAAGTCAAATCAGTAGATCCATAGTTTTTGTCTTTCCTGAGAAAGGTTTTAAAAGTTATTTGAACCTGGTTTACTCTAGGAAGACATACTAAGAGAGAAATATGTGGAAGAGATTAAAAAGGAGACCAAAAATTAAAATTGACATACAACCTTGGTATATATATGAAGAGAGTGTTAAAATTTAAAAAAAAAAAACCTCACAATTTTTTTTCTTTTTTGTCCATAGTGTTTTTTTATCACTGCTGTAGTCTATAACAGTTAACATTAGACAGATTAAAGTAGCAATATATAATAATATAATACTAGTATATTATACTGATTTACAGTATTATTTGAAAACCTAAGTAAATTCTATTTTTTTATATAATCGAAAAAATATTCATGTTCTTTGAAGTAGAGTCAAGGCAGAAACTATTTAAAGCATGTTGCTGAACATTTTCTTGTTCAGCTCTGCTGTTCTAGCAACTGGCTTAAGAGGGCAGCAAAGAAACTCCAAGAAGTAAAAGCTTTTATTAGGAAAGAAATATAAACTAATAACCACTTTCACTGGAAAGATTTGTATTATAAAGTAACTGAGAAAAAATGATTGCAAAGCTAATTGACAGAACATTCCTGAAAATGTGTTTTTCTATTGTCAGAATCATCTTCCTATTACCAATAATAGGATTTCTGGAATACAGTCAAATGACACTGTTTGCCTTATAGCCATGCTGAATGAAAACCAAAATGACATGTAGCCTCGCGGAAGATTTGTTGAATAAATTGTGTAAGTAATACCCTGAAGAGAGACCTGACCCTCAGTGTTCTCTGTCGCAGGAAGACTGTTTTGGACACCATGCTCTCTGCTGTTTAACAGGGTGGCTCTTGCTGTCCTTAACTGGGGTCTTATTCAACAGGCAAGTGAGAAATGCTCTGCCAGAGTGCCATTCTTAGCCTGCAATTAAGGTCCCATCATAAAGGAGCTACAAATTGCCAAATGGAAATTATACATCTTTTCCTGGATTGCTGCCTAATCTATTAAGTTACTGTGCAAGAAAAATCTGGTCCTTTTCTTCTCCATCTGTCCTGTACTTGGAAGGTCAGGTGAAAGTGGAGTACTGTGTTGGATTCTGTCTTCAGCTGTGAGTGAATGGTGCTTTTTCCACACCCCTCCAAACCACAGCTGAGCTTGTTGAGTTTCCTGCGCTCCCACGTGGGGAATCCTCCAGGTTTAAAGTGCCTCCTGGCTTGGGCAATCAAAGCGCCTTTTAAAAACATGAGCATCTCCTGTCTAAACTGTGAGTTTCATACTTTGAGTTCAGCCTAAACAGTGTGCCTGAGTCATGAAAGTAGTTGTGGTTAAGCACTATTTAAACACAAATTTGCCTCTGGACAGAGGCAGTGCTTAAATCATTAGGCCAGGTTTTTCTCTGTGAAAATTACATAGTCTCTTTTTTGTCCAGTTTCAATGCCCTGCCCAGATAATAAATGAATGGAAATTTATGATTACCAAGGTTGACAGGGTAGTATATTTCTAAACAAGGTACTCTAAGGTGTTATTTTACTATTAGGAAGGAGCCTTTAGTGACCTTAATCCCGTAAAAGGCTGCACCATAGGAGAGCAACCCACCAGACTTGAGCTGGCTCAGAGAAATGCTCCCTCTGCTTCTGATTTCCTTCTGTACTAGCACTCTTGTTTCAGTATCTTACTGGAGTAGCTCAAAACTTAGGTTTGTACCTTTCTGAAACCATTGACTTTATTCTTAAACTCATACAATAGTTTCAATTAGCTATCACTGATTAGACTGAGAGACACCTATGATAAATTAACACTTAAAAGATTTTATTTTAAAAATTTTAAACAATTTTTAACATTTTTAAACTTTTTGCAACTTTAGTTGGCATTTTAATGTTTGGACACAATTCACCTCTGCTTTTCCTTCTGTTGCTGCTCATGTATCATGACTTGTCTGATATCTTATGACAGCTGTACAATAAAGTGAACCTTGCTTTTCACTGCAGCTTCTAGAAACTTATGTTTTTGTTAAAAAACAGTAAGCAGGAAAAAACAATTATTTTAGAGAAAGAGAAACTGACCCCAAAAATAGTTAGAATACAATAGACTAGAATTCAGATTTTTCTTCTACAAGTAAAAAAAAAGTATGGTAATTCTAAAATTTGAACTGACAGGAGGAAAAGAAAAGATGAAAATAAAAACTTAATGTTGGGAAGTAGGGAATTACCTTTTCTGGATATGTTTTGCATGTCCTCATAAAATGCATGTACTGTAAATGAGATGTTGAATACGAGAAGTATTCCTATAATTCCTATATTATTTACCATGTCATGGTAAATAGTTGTTTCTGGCCATATTGACTGAAAAAATTGTTCATTGTTGATTAAGGGTGTTTTTTACTTCTTTTTTGTTGTTGTTTCAGAATAATATTAAAAAAGCAAAGTTATCTATAGCTCTAAAGTTTAGAAGAAAATGATAAATGAGCCTATATAACTTGCATTCAAATTCAGGATTTTTTTTTTTTTTTCAGTTAAATTACTAAGGGAAAGCAATTTTCTGACATTAATTTGAATCCATTTTTAATGTTCTTTCTGTAGTAATACTGTTTGTAATTTGAAATTGTGCTGTGATATTCCTAAATAAGTAATATATCAAGGGATGGTGTTTGAGCAGTCAATAAATGTAATTAAATGGCATTCTGCTCCCTGCATAGTTCCAGGTAAAGTTGTTTGGGCCAGACCATGGCAAGATGCTGAAGTAACATGGAGACATCAGTGACAAGGTTGAAACAGCTGGAGCTGGGCTGCTAGAATTGCAAACTGTGCTCTTACCTAAACCTAGGTGAGAGTAGTGCTTGTGATACCTAAAGACTCGTTGAAGGAGATGTTTCCAGCCCCGCCACCTGTCCTGCACACCTCTAGCAGGCAGTCTGGCAGCTTTACACACTGCTGGGGGGGACTTGGGAACCAGTGCCTTACAGGAGACCTCAAGTCCTTTGCAAACAAAGCATATGTCATTGTGCAAAAGCAGATGAGAAGCAGTGAGAAAAGCAGAAACCACTGCAATGTGTTCTTGTAAGGATTGTTCTGGGTCTCTTACTGGGGGCAGAAGGGAGCAGGATGTGGTCATCAGGACATCTTTGATCCATGTAAACATGGCAGCAGCCTCTGGAACCTGGTCACAAATAGCGATGGGTACAAAAGCCCTCTGCTATTGTGAAGCCTTAGAACACATCACAGGACGTTATTTCATAGTCAGTGAAGCCATGGGTGGCTGAAAGTACAAGGGCCTACTTTATGTTTGTTGGAGCTCATACTGGTTTGGTCCTGTATCACAACTGCTGCTCCGAGGTCTCCCGGCTGACCTTGTTGTAATTCTTACATTTGGTGCCGGTTACCAAAAGTGTTGAACAGCTCTCATTGCACTTTTGGAAAATCAGTTTGATAAATGGAAAAAATGACATGACTGTGCTGGTTTTGGCTGGGGTGAGGGCTGTGTTTTGGATTTGTGCTGAAAACAGTGTAACTAACACAGGGATGTTGTAGCTGTTGCTGAGCAGGGCTGACACAAAGCCGGGGCTTTTTCTACCCATCACAGCATTCCACCCATGGAAGCTGTGGGTGCACAAGGGGTTGTGAGGTGACACAGCCAGGAGAGCTGACCCCTACAGACTCACCCAAGGTGTATTCCATACTACAGGGCACCATGCTTAACGTATACAGCTGGGGGACGAAGGAGGGCGGGGGAGATGTTCGAAGTGATGGTGTTTGTCTTCCCAAAACACTGTTAGGTGTGATGGAGCCCTCCATTCCTGGAGATGGCTGACCATCTGCCTTCCCATGCAGAATGATGAAGCATCTCCTTGTTTTCCTTGCTTGCATGCCTGGATTTTGCTTTACCTGTTTAACCACCTTTATCTCCAGCCATGAGTTTTCTCACTCTTCTGATTCTCTCCCTGATCTCACTGAGGCGATGGCTGTGTGAGGCTTAGTTGCTGGCTGGGGTTAAACTATGACATTCAAATAATAAGTAATGCTATAGCTGACTTTTAGGTAGATAATATGTCATTTAGTACTCCATTAGCTGAATAATAAATACCCTTTTTAATATTGCTTACCTTACAAAGTCACCAGAGTATGTCCTACAAAAATTGAGTTTGTTGGATTAAGTTTTCCTCTTAAACAACATTGCTTCATTGTGAGTAATTTTTTTTTTAAAAAAATGAAAACTAAAAACATTGTATTGACCACATAAACAATCTTGTTTGTTCATTATAACTTGAAGGGAATAGCTATCCTACAGACATGAACCTAGGAAAGTATTAGTCAATTAAATAAAAAGTATGCCTTTGTTCAGATACCAGGTGTGTTAATAAAAGGTAATTATGTTGACTGAAAATAAGTAAAAGCTCCATCCATCAGACACATGCATTTTTTCCATCACTCTCGGTAACAAATGCCTTTTAATACAGTGGAAAATTACTAGGCAGGTCTGAAATAACTAAGCAATTACAAAAGGCTTTTGTTTAAAATTCCTCAAGAATGTCACAAAGAAAATTATTACCATTATTTCAAAAATGAATATAATACAGAGGTTTCACATGAAAAATAAGCTCACATTTAACTATCAATTAGCAGCTTTTGATATTGTGAAATTCTTTCAGCATTAGTATATCAAATCACAGACCTGCCTAAATATGCCTGAAGAAAAAGGGGAATAAACTCAAGTTCTAAACTACTACACTTTGAGTGAGAATATTGCAGGGGAAGTTGACTCTTACTTAAAGTAGTCAATCTACTTGACTCCTTTTTTAGATTACCTGAAAATCTCACTTACTGGTATATGGATTTTTCTCCTGCATGTGAGCTATCAGAAATACTTCCATTCAAGGCAATAATATAGGAATAGTTTAATGGAGGAATTAAAATAAGGGAAGCAGTACTTTATAGGTCTCTCTCTCTCTCTCTCTCTCTTTTTTTTTTTTTTTTTTTTTTTTTTTTTTTTTTTTTTTTTTTTTTTTTTTTTTTGTTAGAAGTCAGATTATGAGCTCAAAAGTAGCTTTTAAAAAGGGACAAGGAATCTCTTTTTTTTGGATTTTGTACCAAATGCCTTTTGTAATGAATGCTGTTGGGCATAAATGATGGTCTGTTCTCAGTGCTTAAGGGGCCTTGAAATATATATACATCTAGCATGTAGAAAATATTACTTTCAAATTCACTTTAAAATCTCAGACCCTTGCTCCTACTTTTGTAGCATCAGCATTGGATTCAGTGCTGGCACATAAGAGAAAGGGTTAAAAGCTCCCGCAGGGAGTGCAGACTCCCAGATTGTTAGAGAAGGGTTTCAACCATTACAAGATTGAGTTGCAACATAGGTATAACTGAGGATAGGTTGGTTTCTAGGCCACTCAGCACACCTTTGAATAACAGTGGCTAACAGGAGTGGTGGGTCCTGGCAACATCAGTGGCAGAACCCTGTGCAGGGTAAGGTTAAATTTTTCTCTTTTCTTTTGAGTGAGATTGCCTGGTGGATAGCCTTAGCACACACCCTGTGATTTTAGCTGGCGGGAAGGCATCTGCCAAAGCTCCCAGCTAAATACGAAGCACTCATTTTTACTTTGATTAAATCATCCCCTGTGATCACTAAGGTAGGAATTACACGTTATTATGATACTTCTTCTCCAAATAATGCACATCACACCTAAATTTTAAAAAGATGATTCCCACTTTCAGCAGAACACCCATGTATCCAATTTGCTTGAACACCTGCTCTGATTTAATGCTCACCCCTGTAGGCTCCCAGATATTCAGTAGCTGCCTTAGCTTTAAAAAGAAGTAACTATAAAAGCCAGTGAAGCTAGGGGGAAAATAACAAACTTTAAAATTATAGAGTAGAGATTTATTTGTGGCACAGTCAAGAGCAACTCAGAACAAGATTCGACTCGCCTTATGATTTTATCACAAGTAAACAATGTCTTCAGGATTGAAAATAAAAGCATTCTGACTTGTCAACAGCAAATACCTAAAATTATCACAGCTTTATTGTGAAAGAGAAATATCCTCTTGATTCTTATGTCAAAAAGTTAACTCACAGCAAGACCTAATCTGTAAAAGCACTGCCATGCAAGTAAATATGGATCTAAAAATGTACACAGAGCAGTTATCAGGGAAATATTTTAAATGGCTTTTGAAGTTTTTGTGTGCTTCAGTAGAGACTTAGTCCCACCAATTCTACCATTATTGCTATAAATCACACTAGTAAAAGCTTCTCATTTAAAGTGAGGCTTTGGATCTCTTCACAAGAAGGAAGATTCTAACAGAAGAATGGAATAAATGAGGTTATACGTCTCTTTTCCTTTAAAAATGTTTTCTGTCGTCACCTCAGACAACCATTTCTGTCCACAGATATACACATTCTTCTCCTGTCTGAGAAAACAAAAGCTAGTTTTTCCATTTCTTTAATTGGCTTTATAGTACTGTAAAGTAGCATGTTTAAGTTCTGCCAGATTTTCAGACCCTGTACGTCTCTTTTTGGTTTAATTGTATGAGTGAGCAAGTGGTTTCTGTCCAGAGATTTAGGTTTTGTTCTGTATTTAAATGATGGATAACCATGTAGAAGACAGAAACAAAGTAAATGCCATCCCCTGTCTCATTGAGTCATGCTGTGCTTTAAATGTATTTAACTTCGACAAAACCAAAGAGGTAAAACCTAATTTCATAGCTATCAAAGGTAGAAAGCTTGCCAGAAGGACTACAGTTAGACTCAAATCTACTGAAGGAGAAGAAAAAGGAAGGAAAAAAAACCCCAAGAAAAGCAGTATGTCTGAGTCTTCAGCATCTCTAAGTAAACTTTCTGATTTCCTGCCTAAACTTATTCTTGGGCAGTTTAATCATTCGTTCTTCCTTGGGTTTAAGCAGCTTATCTCTCCCCCCTGTATTTATCATCTTCATTCAGCTAGTGCCACAGTTAGTATCTTTACCCATCATTTTGCTACAACAAGCAAGCCAACCTTTCCTGACATCTCACAAAAGGGAAGTCTGCAATGCCTGTGTCTTCATGGAAAAGAGCAGGATTTCAAAGAAAAATTAAGTCCTTTTCACCTATTCTGACACAGTTCAACCAAACTTTTTTTGGGCTTAATATGGAGAGAGATGTGTACTTCTTTTATATATTATAACCTGGTAACCTCTCATTCCTAGGATCATAGAGTGGTTTGGGTTGGAAGTAACATTAAAGATCATCTTTTTCCAGCCCCTCTGCCATGGGTGAGGACACCTTCCACTAGACCAGGTTACTCAGAGTCCTGTTCAGTCTGGCCTTGAACACTGCCAGGGTGGAGCTTCCACAGCTTCTCTGGTCCACCTGTTCCAGTGCCTCAGCACCTTCATAGTGAAGTTCTTCCTCGTATCAAATCTAAACCTGTCCTCTTTCAGTTTAAGGACTCATCTTGTCCTGTCTCTATCTGCCCATATAAAAAGTTCCTCTCTGGCCCTCTTGGAGACCCCATTTAAGTACCAGGAGGCTGTTCTAAGGTCCCCCCAGAACTGTCCCAACTCTGTCCTGTGGAATTGGTCTCCACAGGAGGGGTGCTCCAGCCCTGTTACTGTCTTTCTGGGCCTCCTCCAGACACGCATCTGCGGATTCGTATCCTTCTTACATTGAAGGCCCCAGAGCCAGACACAGCTCCCACTCCAGCTGGGCTGTCACAAGAATGGAATAGAAGGGCAGAATCAATTCCCTTGGGCTGCTTTTGATGCAGCCCAGGATGCTCTTGGCTTTTTGGGCTGCAAGCACACATAGATGGGTCATGTTGAATTTCTGATCCACAAACATACCCAAGTCCTTCTTGGCAGGGCTGCTCTCAATTAATTCATCCCTCTGCTAGTTTTGATACTGGGAGTTTTCCCAACCCAGATGCAGGACCTTGCATTTGGCTTTGTGGAACTTCAAGAGGTTTGCACAGGCCCACACCTCAAGCCTGTCCACGTCTTCTGGATAGCATCCTTTCTCTTGTGTTTGTTAAGTGTGCCACACAGCTTGGTGTTGTTGGATAACTGGTTGAGAGTGCAGTTAATCCCACTGTCCATGTCACCAACAAAGGTGTTACATGGCACCAGTCCCAATACTCACTCCAAAGGAACAGCAATCGTCACGGGTCTCTTGGACATGGACCAAAACTCTTTGATGGTTACCATCCAGCTAATCTTTTATATCATGTGGTCATCAGTGAAATTGATGTTTCTCCAGTTAAGAGACAAGGGTGTCCTGCAGGACACTGTCAAGTGCTTTGCATGAGTCTACTTGGCTCTTCCCTCCTCTACTAGTGCTGTAACCCCTCCATAGAAGGCCACCATATTTGTCAGGCACAATTTGCCCTTAGTAAAGCCATGTTAGCTTTCACCAGTTACTTCCTTGTTTTGCATGAACATTAGCTTAGTTTCCTCACCACCTTGGTAAGCATTCCATGATTTAGGCTTTCTTCTTGTCTGTGAGTTACTCCTCTAGTATATCTTCCTGCACTATTTTTTTTTGCAAGGATAATACCTTTAGAAGTTTTCTGCTATGGGAAGTATAGGCAGAGCTTCTGAACCCTTCATCTCCAGAAATATTATTGGAAGCAAAATTAGAATTTGCTGAGAGTCCTGGTACAGTATCAATTAACTGATTTTCACTAAGTATTTGAAGAAATTTGAAAAAACCTTGTAGCTCCATCAACTCCTCTGGCCTCAGCTAAGAATCCTGTGCAAACAAAGTGAAAAGAGGTTTGTCCTAAAGGAAATATCACTAAATTAATATATTTTTCTTGCCATACAACTCATGGTGCTTACTAGCATTTTATTCTGTGTATTTTGATTTTAGTAATTCATTTAAAATGATGACTTTTGTATTATTTCTGTGTATATGCTTAATCTTGCATATGCCGGGGATCCCGTAGGAATGGCTCTGAAAAGGCTTATTCTTTCATGGCTGTCAACCTGAAGACTCAACTTTCAAGGAAAAAATACAGGAGTGCATCTCACCTGCATTACTAGTTTATTAGTAAATGTTATGGGCTACAGTCAAAACCTAAATGCTAAGAACTTATGAGATAATCAGGAACAGATTATCCACAAAAAGTTAGTAATATACAGAGCCACTTCTTACAATTAATTTGAACAAGTCAACAAACAAAAATAGATCATTGGGTCTTCAAGGATACCACACTTAACTACCTCAGGTGTTACCTGAATATTTTCTATCCTCTAATGAAAAATTACTCTTGCAGAAGGTTGACAAGAATGCTCTTTAAATGAATTATGACAAATTAGGTAATGTTGCAGCAGCCCTTTTGTTAGAGGGCAGAAATGAGCTGAGGCAGAGACTTCTCATTTATCACAGCATGAAAAGGATCCTGGTTTATTCCTCTTTACAACTCAGCCATCCTGACTCCAACCATTCACTGACTCTGGCTGCAGCAAGCTCCTACTGTAGGTTTCCCTGGCAGCCTCTGACTGCAGGCTTTTACTAAGCTAGACTGTGACTGCAGGGTCCAGCAACAGGCTCTAACTGCAGACCCAGACTAACCTCACGGCAGCAATTCTCTCTCCCCAGGATCCTCCTCCTCTTCCTTTTTTTTTTTTTTTTTTTTTTTTTTTTTTTTTTCTTCTTCTTCATTATTCCCATTCTTCCCTCTTCTTCAAGGTTCCTCCCTTCACCAGCTAACCCACTCCCTTTTATCACACTTCTCTTTATTGGATATTGCTGTGACTCATCAGGGGCGAGGCTCTATTGAATAAAACAGCTGTTAATTATCAGGGGCAAGGTCACCTCTAGTCCCTTTCCTACAGGGTAAGAAGTTTGTTTCTACTGCTACATGTGAATTTGTAAGTTTACTTGTTATTATTTTTGTATCCAAATTTTTCATTGGTCCTTGATACATAGTTACAAGGTTGTTCAAAAACTTGTTACAAACTTCCTCATTTTAAACAGTTCTTGCTCTTTTAGAAAGAAAATAAAACAGTTTTTGATTGAAAAGAGCACTTTAGAGAAAAGAGGTCATGGCTGAAATTCTGAAAAATCCTTCAAGAAAAAGTACTGCCTTATGTTCTATGTTTTGTGTTTTATAGACAAAGTTAGCTGAAATGCATATGGCAAGGAGAAGAGATTGAAAGTAGTCTTATAACTCTTTAGTTAACAATAGGTTTTTTTGCTCTTTGTTCTGCATAGTCTTGGTCAATTTAGCACAGGAAAATAAAATTATCTCTCTTTAACTGAGAGGGGTCCAAACAGAAGTACCAAATTAGTCCTGAGGGAGAAAAAAAACACATATCCATCTTCTTACATCACAGTGCTCATACAAGAGTTAGTCAGTTAGTATTTATTAAACAAATAAACCTTTAGCTTCACAGTTTCCTAGAGTTTTTATGGCCTGGGAGGGAGGAAAGGAAAGACTGCTAATAACTGAAGGAAGAGCAGAGATGAAACAGAGGCAGAAATGATTGAGAGCTTCAGAAGAAAGGTGATTTGAAGCATGGATGAATTCATTATCACCACTTTTCTCAAAAGATTTTTCTTTCCTACTCCCAAAGCAGCAGGCACAGACTTCTTTCTTGTTTAAACTGATTTCAGTATTGGGGAGGAGAGACAAGGTTTTGCTGCCTTTTGTACTACACTTGCTTTACGTGAAAAAGAGTTTTATAATTACGTTTTGAGAAGGAAGACATCCTAGAATCTGGACTCTTTTTCTCTACTGAGTTTGTTTCTATAGAAATTGTTAAACAAGTAATGGAAGAGAACAGTGTATCATCCCTTTTTTACCTGGCACAGTGCAAGCCACGTAGATGTGAAGAAACAGGGTGCTGAGCTGAAGGGCTCTCTCTCCTTCCTTCAATTTAGAAGGTAATAGGGAGCAGCAGGAGATGCAGCCCTCCATCAGTGTTTTTTTCCTGACAGAGATGCTAACTCTGTCTGAGGTGGTAACTACATGCATAGAGAAAATGAGAGGAAGCAGAGCAGAGTCCTTATTTTCTTTGATCTAGGAGTGGGGAAAGGATCATCTTTTCTCTCAGGTCCCTGCATTTCCAAATACTTGTTCTAACAAGCACGTGGAGAGCCCTAGGAGAGCCAGCAGCTTGGGTAATTGCACACTCTTGTGCTGAAGTGCAGAGAGTGAGCAGAAATATTTGAGAGCGAGTTTTGTGTGATTGTGATCAACCTCTCATTGAATTCTGGTATTTCAGCTGATCTATATATAACTCTCTTTTGTGAGTCGCTCAGCTAGCAAAAAATTCCTTTGATTTGAAGTCAGATTGGTTCTTGCTTTTCATATGCATACTCAGTGAGAGCAGGCATTACTCAAAACCATTGCAAATGTGCCAGATGCCACTGCTAGTCACTGTTGTCAAATATAAGATGGAGCTGTCACAGGCATTTCAGTTTTTTCTGGCTAGAGTCAGTTCAAAAAGAAGTAGTGATGTATTGACTTAAACTCCTGTTTCCAGTATTTGCTGAACTTTTTAACACCCGGGGCAATATCTGGCTTTCAGGAGTGAGACAACATTTTTGGGGATTCCAGATAATAGTGCTTGATGCTCTCTATGTCTTTTTTATTTATTTATTTGGTTTGGGGGTTTTGGGTTTTTTTTTTTTTGTTGTTGTTGTTTTTTTAATTTCATGGCTATGGACAGGTAAACTGAGACCTGAAAGGGTAGAGGGTTCTGTTTCTGTACTTTCCAGAACCTGCAGTGCAAATCTCCACTCAAATCCCCGTTATAGGCTTATGGCATCATCCTGGGAATATTTGTCACCAAGCACCTACAAAATACTGCTCTTTTTCTCTGGCCTCCAAAACCCATGAATTGCATTGTGCTTCTTCCTCTATGGTTTTGGGGCTAGGAGATATATAAAATGG
Source organism: Hirundo rustica (assembly GCF_015227805.2). Lineage (NCBI taxonomy): Eukaryota > Metazoa > Chordata > Aves > Passeriformes > Hirundinidae > Hirundo > Hirundo rustica. The sequence goes on along the minus strand of NC_053454.1, from coordinate 16,610,646 downwards.
AACAACTGAATTTCAAACTTGAATCTGTCACTCAGTCATTGACTTGAAATCAAGCTAATACTTTGTTTCTTCACAGTATAAAAATTAAGTCATTTAAAATCATAAAAAATAAGGCACATTATAAATAAATAATTTCTTAGTCTGTATTTGATTATGGGCACATTTTAATGTTTTAGCTACTGTAATAATTTTCATTAAAGTGAGGAAATCTTTCTAACCACATATCTTAGTACAATGAATTAAAGAACAAGATTTCTGCTGTTATTTATATGTACCTACCTACTTAATCATGCAGAACAGGTCACATTTGTTTGACATAAAATGTTTTGAAGAGGTAGAAAGAAAGCAGAGTAGCCTTAAATTTTGGTGGTAAGATTGTCCAAGATACCATAAATGTCTTTGAATGCTTCCTGACTTATTGTCACATTGCTGGCATGTGTTTTCTTCAGATTTCCAAGGAGAACTTACCTTAAGAGCCTTACTCATATTTTTGACTTATATGTAACTATTACAGAAGAAACAATTTGTTATTGCTACAACACCGCCTTGCTGCACAACTGTCACAGTCTCTCCTCAATGAGGAAAGAGTGCTGTCAGTATAGAGGTCCAGGGGCCTGGTTAAAGCATAGTCTAGAAAGCCAGAGAAACGGTTGTCCCCACTTTCTACTCCAAACAGTGAAATCAGCTATTAATGTATGCACTTTAGTTTGTTTTTACTAGATGCAGTGATTTCCATTCTTAGCCAAATTCCAGGAAAAGGGTATGGATGTACAGCAAAAATGACAATGTACTTACAAAGGTATCCTGAATGGGCAGTGAAAAACTGAGAGATCCAGAAAGAATAGATATTTTTGTATCTTCTTATTTTCCCCACCAGCTCCCACCCCCAGCCTTATATATATAGGATACATAACATTAAAGTTTAAGTTTTAATGGGAGAAAAGTGAATTAACCCTTCAAGTACTACAAGAACTATGCTCAGAAGGGACTATATTACTGTACATTGTTTTTAAGGACAGTAGGTGACATTAATAATTGTTTGTGGGAAATGTGGTGACAGCATTGTTCAGTAAGTTCAGGGTTAAGTTATGAGAGAGTCTTAGTTTTCAAAAGTGGGACCGCTGTTTTTTACAGGCTCATCCAAAGAAAAATTATCAAAATATTGAAATATTACCAGTGCCCTCTGCTAGTTTTCAGGACTTAGCACATGCCTCATAGCACATAATGCAAAATAGCTGCAACACATTAATTAGCAGTAACCAGCACTAACTGAAGTTAAACGATGTTTTATTACTTCCTTGTGAGTAATTTTTTAGCCTTTGGCTAATTCAAAGAAAAAAAAAAATCTCACAAATGTTCAGTTGGAAAAGATTTTGTTGACATGTAAAAAGCAAGCAGTTTTTCTGGCAATAAATCTGAAAAATTCACTTTACTAATGATATGCTGTTCTCTTTCAGCAGTATGAATTGGATGGAAATGTGCATAAGGATTTGCTACTTTTAAGAAATGGAAGCTAGTAAATCAGTTGCAGGGAGATACTTTAGCTTGCATATTATTGCAAAAAAAAAAAAAAATTCATTTTCATATATATATTGCAGCAACAGACCTAATTTAAAAAACAGAGTTCATGTAAAAAATGAACAGCAAGCAAAGGTCCCTTGCTGTGACTGATTGTATTATTTACAGTATTGTTTCAGGTATAACCAGGATTATTTGTCTTTCTGACATTACCACAATGATATGAGGAGATACAGTATGTTAATATGCTAATCTAGGGTTATAAGGTATTATTAGTCCTTTGTTTCTTTCACTGTCTTAATTAGTGACTTGTTTACAGTCATCCATCTTTGCTCACATCTATGCAAATATTCCAAATTATTAACAATAGCATGAATAGGGTCATGTTTATCTGTTTTTTTTTTTTTAAGAAAATATTTTTCTAAAAGCCTCATGTAACCAGTCTTGTTTACATGATGCAGAAAATTATTCTACTAATAAATCTAGGTGTTTTGAGGAGCAAAAAATAACTACTTCTTAATTTAAATTATGCATATGTGCTGTGTCAATAATACATAAATGAACACCTCCATCAATTGTACAACAGTATTTTCAAAGAACACTTTGGAGTGGCATGTAAAATGAGCAGTGCTGACAGAATGGCCAGTGTGCAGCTAGGGGATTATGTATTTATATATATTTTTAATCACAAAAGATTATATTTGCATTGAATTAAAAAGGAGAAAATAGTAGAAAAATATAAATATATTAAATATCTGTTTTTAAAAGGCTGACTGGTCATTTTCCTTCAGTTTTGTTTGTGCTCATTGATGATCCAAGAGGGACTGGAAAGAGGTTAGAAACCCCTTCCCCTCTCCTGGAGAAGGAGGTACATGGATGGAGGGCAAGTGGGAGCAGACAGTTCTGAGCAGACCCAGTTGACTCTTCCCTGACCTGTGACCAGATCTCCATTTTATTCCTCTCTCCTTTTCTTCACTTTCTTCCTTTCCTGGCTTTGGCAGTGACAGTGAGAACAATTAACTACAGTCTTGTGAAGGAAGTTGTCGTGTGATCAAAGCACCCACTCAGCATAGCTCAACATATTCTAGCAAGGAGTTACAGGAGTACATTTTGCTCCGCCTCATGCCCTGGCATTTCCCAGGAGGTGGCCCTTTTATGCCTACCTGGGTTCTGCAGTTTCCCCAATGCATGTGGTTCTGAAGTGTAAATGTGGCGTTTATGAATATGGTGAAAGTGCCTCTCTCTTTCTAATGAGCTGGGTACTTATTTTGCTTTGCACTTCTGTCAGATTAATACTAAGGGCCTGAGAGGCTTTCAAGACTGAAAAAAACCTAAAAGTTTTAATGAGCTTTGAAAATGAATTCTTACTGGTGCCAAAACAATATGGGGAATGACTGAAAGAAAAGCAATTTGACATAATTCTACTCATGTATGAACTCAGAGAGTATGTATGTGAGCACATTTATAATTAGCTTTGTAACAAAGCTGATAAGCTGATTTTATAAAATTGTTTGGCTGGTTTTTGGAAAGGTATTTTCAGATTATTTTTTCTTTGTGGACTTGGTTCCTTTTTTACATTTGTTTTTAAAAAGTCTTAAGTTTATGAATGATTTTCGTTACAAAGTACGTGCAACAAGTCTTGAATAAGATAGCTGCAACTGCACCATTCTTTTGAAATGTCTTAATCATATCTAATTCTAGTGCTTTCCAGTAGCATGGAAACCAAAAGGATTTTTTCTTAAATGTTAAAATGAGTCCCATTCCCACCTGAGGAAGTCTTCTTTTTTAGAAGAACAAGAAAATAATTTTGATGAAGCAACAATTCTGTGGTTTTCTTTGGAACTTCTGACAAAATCAATACTGTAATTTTACCTGTCCTTTTGTGAAAAACTAATGGTAATTTTTAAAGTATTATTTCAAACCTCAGTTATCAATACTTTTTACTTCTTTCAGACAAGGAATATATAGAAAAGGAAATATTAAAAATTAACACTTTCTTATTTGTTTCTAAAGTAATATAATGCATTAAAATAGGAATTTACCTCTTAGTATGAAAAGGCTCTCTGCCAGCATGTAAAAAGGCAGATCAGCAAATGAAATAGAGGTATTGAAATAATATTACTGTTCTGATTTTTCAGAATGCATTCTGTTTCTCAGGAAAACCATCTGAAAACTGCAGTTTGATAGCCTGCTGTACATTAGTATATATGTAAAAATGTTTAAACACTAAAAGCAAATTGACTTTATGTAGAACAAACCTTAAACTAAGAGTGAATTTTGGTAGTTTGTGACTGATTACAGCTCTCAAAATCAACAGTCTCTTGTACAAAGACATTTCAGTCCATATTTTAAATTATATACAGTTAAAGGGAATATGCAGTAGTTCAAAATTAGTTGCAGATCAGTATCTGTAACCTGCAAAAATTTGAGTTAATTCCCTATCCTTAGACGTAATGTAGCTGTGTGACTTCAGGATATATTATGAAATAAAACAGGAACATGAGTTTGTATGTGAAACTTGGCTTGAAAGCCTAGGAGTTACTTCATAAGTCTAGCAGGTGTTACTGGGGCAAAGAAAACTGAGTGCAGAGCATTCAGAATAAGGAAAAATGTGGTGAAGGCTGAACAAAAAGAGAGAAACAAACTTACAACACTGAGGAATTGCTTTGCTTCTTAAAGGCTGTAGGCAGTTAGGGCAGTTTATGTGGAAAGTTTTTGGTTGAGTTTTCATGCCATGGTATGATGTGACGTCTTCTGGTACACTTCTGACTACTTAAAGATTTTATTTTCATTTTTTTTCTTCCACAAAGTGTTTCCCCTCCATTTATCTATATATATTTTACCTTTTTGTTGCTGTTATTGTGCAGGCACGCCAGTGAATTGCTGGTACAACATAAGCAGTTCATGTTCATTGTTTGGCTGTATTAATTGGGTATCCTGCATGAACAGAGCTCTCTCCTAAAGAAATGTGTTATTAAAGATTCCGTGTTTGCAGTGGTCATATCTCATTATTTAAACATGTTTAGCATGCCTTCCTGTTAAAAGCACAGAAGAGCTACTTCAGTATAGATGAGGTAATTACTAAATGTTTCTCACCTGAGAGTGTCTCTGCAGATAAACCAGCCTTTTGAAATTCCCGTATTAGCAACAAGCATATTTTAGCATCGTTGGCATAGATTTTGTTTGCCTTTAGTTAGGAAAAGGTTGCTGCTTAGAAAAGCAAAGGGCACTTTGACCAAAACCTCTAATCTGATTTTACTGTAGGTCAGTACCTTTGTCATGTTGTTCTGCTCCAGAGCTCAAGCCTTGCATTCAGATGGAAACAGCCCTTCCTATGAACAGTACGAGCCCTCTGTGAACATGTATCATTTATCATTTTATTGGAAGCAGCTGAGGATGCTCTAAAAATAGATGTGTAAATGATGGACAGTTCATGATTTGTTGGCATGGAATCAAGATGTGACAAAAGGGACCAAACAGACCAATTGCATCCTCACTGCTGAGGTTACCATGGAAGCTTTAACTCTTTACACCCCCTCCATCTCTTCCTCACATAACTTGTGCAGTACACTTTAATAGTTATGGATGAAGCATATTTCATAGAGTAAAATCTACCTGCCCACATTAACTGAAGCTGTCAGACATGATTTAGGGACGTATGTATATTCCATAAATTCTCATGGGAGAATAGAGGTACCTCTGTCAAGGTCTTGAGGCAAAAAAAGAGTAGACATCCAAATTTGAAATGTAAATAAATGCTCATTTGTGTAAATGTAAATATATTACATAATGAGAATATAAGGAAAAGATCCCCAGTGATGAAACAATATGTAAAGACAGGTGGAAAAATTAAATCTCTTACCTAAGTCTCTTCAACCCGTTTCTTTGTGGCCTGCAAGCGTCTCATTTCTTACCCACCCTTCAGTTCAACCAGTCCACATAGTATTTTCATAACTGAACTTTTCTTCCTGTTCTATCATTTCAATATATTTTCCTCCTTCAGCTACATACAATATTTAATTTAAAAGCCTCCTTGTTTGATGCAGGCATCCCAAAGCTTCCTGCAGAAACTCTTCCTCAGTTTCTTCCAGATACAAACATTGAACTCTATCTTTTCATCTTCACAGACAGTGTGGGAAGAAAATAATGGCTTTTAAGACTTAAAATATTGTGCTTTCCCAATTGTTGATACCCTGATGTAGTAATAGGAAGCTTCTCTTTTAAGTTTCTGTTTTATGAGAACTAACGGAGAAGTCTGACAGGAGCTGTGATGAGCCTGCCCTATTTAATTTCATTAAACTCAGGTTTTTTTAATAAAAGCATATCAACAGGTAGATAAATAGCAGTATTTAGAGTGTCTCGTTTCTGGGACAAATACTTTTCCTTATTTTCTCAGTATTTAAGCACCAAAGGAATATTCCTTTTCTCTTTATTTCTGTTGAGTGGAACCCAAATAAGAGATAAAACTTTCAATCAGAATCCCTTTAACCTTTCCAATAGTACAAAGATAAATCCATTATAGTGTCTCTCTCTGCCTTGGAATTTTCTTCTGCCATAATCCAACATTTTGTTTTCTCACACAGTTACAGCTTTTCAAGTAAAACTGGAGTGAGAAGAGTGAATTTACCTCATTTTTCTTTACCTTCAGTCTCAGAAATTCCACTTTGATTTCAACCTAATAAATGAATAAGCATTCTGTTTTGCATGGTTTACATTCATAGTTATATCTGTGGTTATATCTGTTCCTCATGGCAAGTAGCGCCAAAATTTTAACTGAAGTATGACAACCAGATTTAGGTAGAATGGTCTTGTCTTTCTCTGAGTTGAATGTGTTGTTATGAGTTAGAGAGGTCTGTCTGTGCCTGAAAACAATTTCAGAAATCTGAGATTTTAATTGGTTTTTTTAGTTCCCAGAGTTTACAGAGTACCATCTGAAAGTTTTAGCATGTACACAGCAATCTCTTGGAATCTCCTAAGCATCAGGCAGCTCATGTAAAGATGTAGCTTCATACAAACTGACATCTGAATATATGGCTACCAGACACATTCAGGTGAGTTTTTTGGCAGCTGGTCATCACGAGGCCCCCTGCCATATGACTGTGATAGCAGCAGTTCTGTGCAAACTCTGAGGGGTTCTCAATACAGGAAAGGCATGTCCCAGCACACTGTTCTCACTGCATATGTGGTCATGGGTCAGCTGTAGGGAATGTCAAAATCCAGTTGTTTTTTCACAATGTGGGATTCAAATCAAAACCCATCATAGGTACAAGCCACCCACATGATCTTGAACTTCTATCACCCTCTTATTTCTAAGTGCTTCCAAGCTTTCCTTTCCCCCATTTAACATTTGTAGAGAAATACGAAAGGAGGTTTGGATTGTGGTGTTACATCAAGTGAGCAATTGTGTTGAAATATCTGTTCCTTATTCCCAGACTAAAAAAAAGTAAAGTTTGTCAACTCCGATGCTTTTTCTAGCCCAACTAATCAGGATAATCATAAATCAGGAAAAAACGTTAATATACCAATCAGGCAGCGAATTCAGCTCCTTTGTTCTGGTATGTCTTCCACTTGGTCCTCACATTGCTTAGATCACAGTTCGATATTACTTTGGGGAAAAAAAAAAATTGGAACTAAGGTTCTAAGCTAAGTTCTAGCATTCCTGATTATTTTTAGCTGCAGAATTGCCAGAAGCCTCTATGTAGCATCCTATCCCATTTTGTCCAGGACATTTTGTGCACTTTGGATTTCAAAGGGTTTGTGAGCTTCAACAATTTATTAAGCCATTATAGTTGAGACTTCTTATGCAGAAACCCTTTACCTTTAAGATGAAAATTTCAAAGAATTTTGGAGACTCTTTAATCTTGACCCCATAGTCACTTTATAAAGTAAAAGTCGTCTTCTCCCTTTTTCAATGTTTTTTTCGCAGCCAGAGCTGGACTCTGCCTTTCCTTTTTCAATCTTTCACAGCAGCAAAGCATACTTAAAGCAATTACATAAATTGCAAGAACAAAATTAGAATGTTGTACATACTTTAAGCTTTATTACAGCAATACCAGGATGGACAACAGGATATGCAGATTATACTTTTAGCTCTTTAACTATGTTATGAAAAGCAGCTCTCTACCTCTTATGTTTTTTCCCTATTTAATTGTCAGCAACAAATATTCCTGCAAAACACTTTTGACAAATATGTTGAGCTTTTGGGAAAGACATAAAATTCTGTGTACTATTGTTTGGGAAGTGCCCATATATACGGAAATGAAGGACTTCCTAGAATGCACTAATAAATTGATGAAGTCGAATTCATAGTAGAAACTGAATTTTTCCTTGCATAGAATCTGACTCATAGACAAGAATATTACAGAGTAAAGTGCTACTTGTCAATATTCCTCTCAAGGTAACCTACCAGATCTCATTATCTGCTTCAATAAACCACAGTTACAGTGAGACCTATTGCTTTTCACAGTGCTATTATTGCTGTTACCCCAGTCACATGAGGTGAGATTAACCGTGTTCACAGGATTTTGAAAAGGATGCAATAGGATTTACAAATAAGGTATTTTTCTTAAATTGAAAATAACGGTGCATGAAAAAAAACATAATTGAAAAGCTTTGACTCATTTCTCTGAAAAACCTGAGGTGCATGCCTACTAATGTACCTTCTATTTTTAAAAAGGTAACGGCAGTCTAAGGCTCTCCATCAGTCTGTGTTAAAGCAGGCAGAAATATTGAGCTGAATTTTGTTGTGAGTGTCCATTATTTGATATTATCTGGCACATCAAACAGCACAGCCTAAATAAGGCAATGGGTTTCAATAAAAGTTGTTTTTTTGGGGAGGCTGGGGGATGGAGGGGTGAGATGTTACTGATTTTTTTTTTTTTTAACTGAATCATAATTTGGTAAGATAAACTTTTAATTTGATTAGTTATCCAGAATACAAGGGTTTTTTTTTTCAGAATAACTAAAAGTTTTTTCCTTTAAAGCAAGTTTTTTGCTTGGCTGTTTCTGCAGAAAGAAAAAAAGAGTTATGCCAAGCAGAATTTCCACTGTGGTTTGTGCTGCCCCATGCAGATTTCAGCAGCTGGGAACCTTCTCTCCCCTCATGGCACAAGCTGTGAGAATAGGTTAAAAGTATAGCAGTCCTCTGTGTAAGTTAAGACATAAATTATTAACTAGTTAGTAAGTAGAGACAATACCCAGCTGTCCCTTGCAGTACTTCACTAGCTGCCCAGGAATTTGTAGTAGTTGTAACAACACTAAGCAGTTCCCTATGTTCAGGCTCCAGCAATACAAGTGCTGCACAGAGAAAATTCCACGTTTCCATATACTCTCCAAAAGCACAGCCAACAGGCTGCAAGGTCTGCCACAACTGGGGAGGAAAAGTACAGAATACCTCATTCTGTTTTTACCCTTTCATTTTCAGTTAGTAGTGTCAAATATAAATCTTAAGGCTAAAATTGTAAGCATCAGCTTGAAAATAATAATAAAAAAGAAGTCTTGCTTTGCAGTCTCCAGCTTACCCTGGTCACCTTTCTAATGCTGGCACTCTTGTTTTAAATACTAAATGCAAGGTGCCAGCATGCTGTTTAGTACTCCAGTACAAACAGCATTTTAAACTGGTAACATTTTACACCCATTTTGTACTTTTGTAAGAGATTCTTAACTACAAATCAATAGCAAATTAGGTCCAGTACCTTTGGGACTGTTAACTTACGTAGCTTTTGTTGCTCACTGATTGTGTTATAGATTGCACGGGGGTTTTGCTTTTTTGATTGGTTGGTTTTAGCTGAGTTCCTTCAATTAGGAGAAGAGAGACATTATCTCACAAATTATTCCTCTCATCTCTGTGAAATCCCATGCTTTCTCATTTTTTCACTTACTCCAAAGGGGACTGTGTCTACACTAAGGCAGAATCAAAAGTGTGTCTAGATGAATCTTAGCCCAATTTATGAGGATAACTTTCTTATTTTCAAACAAAACACAGCTAAACCTCAGCCAAACCATTTTATTTTCTACAAACAGATGTGCTGGAAATCCATCTGCCTTTTTGGATCCCGTAATAGATGCTATCCTGCTTTCCAGGAGCATTGAATTCTGCTCATGGATGACCCATGGATGCTTCATTTGTACTTGATTTTCATTTAATTTATCCTGAACCTTGTAATAAAGCTCTCTAGTGTTCAGTAAATTACACAGAATTGAAAGCCAGCCACATGAACTGTTAACATGCAATTAGACAGTTATTTAGGGCTCATCTCTGCCAAAGTATCAACACATTCAAGAACAGAATAATTCATATGTTGAATATTTGGCGGCATCTCCCTCTGTACAAAGCAGTTTATCTGCTGGGATAAAGAATTTCTCCAAAAGAATTCATCAGGTCAGAAATATATATTTCTGATCAAAATTCCCTGAAATGGATCTTATCTTAAACATTTATTACAGAATACGTTGACTGTGCAGCCAAAACTGGCATATCAATGCTAAATTTGTTTCATGCAGCAAGCACTGGCTTGTCTTGAGTTATCAATATAAATTTATGTTTATTAAAAAATATAATTGTTTTAGCAAGTCAGGAACTCTATGGCTACCTCTAATTTCATTTATCTTTCAGTTAGAGCAGTGCTTGAGAAACAAAACCATTGTGCAGACATTCTTGGTATTTGTAAGGTTTCTGGCAGGACTTCCTTTCCCAGTGCAATGGAGAAACAGACTGCGAGTCTCCAGACACTGCTTTTTTTCTTTTTTTTGGGGTGAACATGACCATAGTGTGCATTCACATGAGTCTGGGATATATGCTGACTTCCATTAAACACTGTGCACCTCAGATAATTTTTCTGGCTGAAGCTTATCTGAAATGAGTTTATAGAAAAAGTGGTATTCAATGGTTTCCCAATTAAATAGAAATCATATGCCCTTCAAAATTTTCAGTTTGATCATTCACTTAAATATAAAGCTTAGATGTTTTATTTCATTAACATTTATCAGTTAGGATATCATACACCTGGGATGATATTTTGCTAATATATAAGAATACAGGCAATGCCTAGGGAAGTTCTTTACTGAAATAAAGAAAGTGTACATTATAAAAGCAAAGCAGTCAGTAGTCAATGTGAATGAAAGTTAAGTTTCCCACCACTGTGGAATAATTTAGAATTTATTCTGGATGGTTCTGAAAATCGATATTTTTATGTTAGGAAAATGCATTTCCCAAACTCTTTTTTGTTTGTTTTGTTTTCCATTTTTTAAAATCTCTTTTAAAGATAGCAAGAGTGTGTTGGACCTTCAGGCACGAATGGGACAGGACTATTGCTTGGCATTCTTTGAACCTCTATTGCGGCATCAGTCTTGTAACAGGATTTTAACAGCTGAACGATGGCAATGTGTCACATCTACTAACAACAACTAAAGATTTCTTTGTTACAAAACATCTTAAAAGTTTTCCAACCAATAACATATTACTAAAGCTTACAAACAATTGTTCTAACCAGTCACAAAAAGCACACGTACACCTACGTCAAACAATACTTGCTTATATACTTTCTCTTAACAATAAACAATATTCCATTATTAACCTTAAAACTTTCTATTGTGTTACTATTTTTCTACAATCCTAAAATCTATCCTAACCAAATCTAAAACTGAAATTATTATTTTATTACTTACTTACTGTACTAGTATCTCTTCCTACTTTCAAACTTTACAATCACAACTAATTCTAAATTCTTCAACTCTTTCTGTTTCTAAAGCCTTTAGAAATTTCCACAATTTTCTAAAAACCTTATTACCTTTAATATTTCCCACGCAAGAGCATCTTAGATATTCAGTTTTCTAGTTAAATATTTATAAATATAAATGTACCAGACCATCATAAGTAGGATAATATGAAAATTAAGTGACTGCTTCAAAGAATTCTAGTAGCTTCAGTTTAAATTTTTTACCCCAGATCTGCTTCTGTGAGGAACTGATTTACAGAGATGTATGAATAGAAAAGAACACTGGATTGGGGTTGAGTTCAGTGTCTAGAGAGTGATTATTAGAGTTCAGGAGTGTGTGCTCTAATTTATGTTTTTTTTAATTTAAAAAATATCAGTAAATTACAATGCAAGGGACTGGACAAGGATTCCTGAGATCCTTTAAAAATGTACAACTGTGTCTCCATTCCTTGAAAAAAAATCTTTGAAATTTTTTTTTTAGTTGATGCTTCCCTCAGAACATTTTTTTGCTAGCTATATTTTAAATCTTCTGTATCAAAGGCAAATATAAGAGGGGGGTGTTATTTTTGTCTTGTGTAGGCCATGTTTCCTATAAGTTCATTCAGCTTTGGTGATCCTGTTTTTTGAACTTAAGTGTAAGTTCTCTGTGAATTTAACTCTCAGCAGCATCTCTGATAGTGATTGCTAAAATACGGCTCTAGTTTCAGATAATTATTGTATTAAATCTTTATCTTGACACTGCAACTACTTTTGCAACAATATGAAGTAGTGATTTGGGAATAGGACAGATTCAAAGCTTTATGCACAGAACAAGTTTCACCAATGTAAGTCATCAGAATGAGGAACAACTCTGAAAATCATGCAGTTTTTCAAATTGTCTCAGAATTTCTTCTGGATCATTGAAAATTCTCCCTATATGAATGAAAAAAACCAACCCAAGGACAGTCTGATAATCTTCTGTCTTACTTTAAGACAATTTAAAGGAGAACTCTGGAGTGAGCTGTCTTTCTTTACAGGTTCAACCAAGTCCTTTCCACCAAAAAGGAACAAAAACAAGTAGATGTCAGTGAAAAAAATAAGTTTACTATTATAAGGAACAGCAACACTCAAGAGATAACCAGATACAAAACTGCTGAATCTGGCAGACTCCCCGGAACAGAGACCAAACCTGTCAGGTACATCCCCCACCAGGATGGTGCTCCTCAGCCAAGGGTGTGGTTCAAAGGACAAAGGGAAAGGTGTCAGCCTTCCCCCCTCCCCGCTCCACTCTGCTCATCTTCTGGGCTGGAGATCCCACTGCTGTTCTCCAGATCAAGGAGTAGAAACCCCCAGAAGGAATTTGCTGTCCTTGTGGCAGGAGACAACAGGAGCAGGCAAGTCAAGGTGGCTGGGCTGGGACATCTCCTGTCATCTCTCCTGGAGCAGGGGCCAATGGCAACTTGGCGCGAGGGTCCAAGCAGCTCAGACCCAAGATCTGCAGTCTCTCCAAGTGGGAAAAAATAGCAATGAAAAGAGGATCCGGAGAAGAAAAGCCTCTGCCTGCGCTGCTTTGGCCCTATAGCAAGAAACCAAGAGCCGAGACATGTGGCCAGAGAGCTCTGCCTAAACAAAGCCCAGCAAGGTAAAAACTCATGGCAGAAGAGCAAGAGCTGCTTACCTGAACAGACTTTAAAGCACCTGTGGTACCACCCCGCTCCCTTTGCCAGAGTCATAAAGAGACAAAACCAATTTTGAGCACGGATAGATATGGAATGCGCTGGCATTTTGGGTTACCCACGCCTTCCCTCTCTGCAGAACATCTTTAATTGTAGGCCTATCTAGAAAGTTTTCATACTTTGTTAATTACTGGGTTGTAATATGACATAAGTTTTGTTCCTTTACTGTCCATTTCATTTATTTTTTTAAAAATGAGAAGCTGTGAAATGCCTACGAGTGATGACTTTTGAAAGGTACTAATAGTAAGCAAGTATTAAGTACATTAATTCACATCTCATTGAAGAGAAGGTTCAGCATTACTCTGACATCACAAACTTAATATTGTTAGAAAAGACAAATATTTAGCTCATACTCCAAGACTCCACAAACTTTTGTACCTGTGATGGCTTAGCAGTTACAGGGACTATAACATAGTTTCAAAAGTAATTCTGGGTTCTTTCTGCATATTTCATCAAATACTTCTTTGGTATTTTCCCTCCATTTATCAGATAAGTTACTTCATTACATTTACAGAGATTGGCAGGTGGGTGAAATCTATTATTAAGCAAAAAAACCTTCATCCCAGGCTTTCTTGTTAGAAACATTTTATCCTGTGCTTTCTAGTCTTAATTTGCTCCTGAAGACCACCTAGGCAGGATGCAATCTGAAAGGATACATGGATCTGTGAAATAAACCTGTGCTGGAAGTTCAGTTTTTCTAAACCCACCATATTATACATTCCTATGTTGAAATGACAGAACTCTTAAAATAGATCATGGTGGAAAGGCACAGCAGAAATGTTTGCTAGGGTGTCACAGGTCATGTGCAACATGATACATGCAACTACAGTGGAGCATAGACAGTAGAACAGAATCCCAATACTTGATGGGTAGAGCATCACATGTGTTTCATACCATTCGCTGAGGAGTAAATGTATGTTTCTATATTTTGATAAATTCAAAGAGGACACTTTGTTTTACTGTACCAGTAATTCTGATCCACCCATAGTTTGGCAATATAGAAAAGATTACACGGATATTCCACTTTCACAATGAGATAGGAGATAGGAAGAGGTGGTTTAAATGGATAGATGGTGACATGGATAAAGATCACTCATTGACACACAACTGAATTGTCAAAATACAGTGATCTGTGGCTCAACTGCAAGGTAGTCTCTTATGTAGTAACAGTTCCGAATAGAACCTGGAAAAACCAAACTTTCTCCTTGTAATTTGATGTTCATGTTTCAAAGTATTAGTGCTGGGGACAAAGGACAGCAGCAAGAACTTTGTTCAAAGGAGAAAGCTATGGAATTACACACACTGTTAGTGATTGGAAATAGCAGCAGGAAATAGTACAAGGTTACAAAAAAGCCAGAGAACATCAAGAAAAAAAAAAAAAAAACTTAAATGAAAAGTTGTGCAAGCAATGAGATGAAAATACTGCTCCAAAATGAGAGACCTGAAACTCTGCCAGCAATTAAATACAGTAAGTACACGGACCATGTGAGGTAGATTTCAAAACAGGCATCAGAAAGTCATGGTTTTAGGTTTATAGCATTTCTAGAGATAAAAACGGGAAAAATCCTGAACCTGGTTCTGTTCCTGGGAGGTGGAATACACACAGTTGGATACTGTGGGGATCCTACTTTCCTTGAGGAAGTCAGGTTGCCTACATTGTGAAGCAGGTGGATACTGTGAAACAGGAACAAACTCACCTTGCCATCTTTCTATAGTCTGCCTTCCTGATATGCAGCAAGCCTGAAAAGGAGTTGTGGACTCTGCCTCCAGCCATCAGTGTTGCTGCATTGCATTTCTCAAAAGTTCTCTACTGACAAGTACCTCTGCTCCCAAGGGTTTCCTTTGCCAGACTCTGCTGCTTGCTTTGAATACGGAGCTCAGGTTTTCTCTTCTGATGCAAAACACTGCAAATAGGTCAGAGGGATAATTCTCAGAGGGAAGAAAACACAACCTGGAGTTACAAAGGAGCATACAGATAATGCAAAGGGAATATAAGACATGCATGTCCATTACCTCCAGCCACTAGCATGTTGTATGTATATATTTCATTTCATTTCTGACAGTACTACATTCATGGGTGAATCTAATTTACATTCTAAGATTAATTTCTATGTTGCAATCTTAGGATGCCATTTCAATTTTGTCTGGTTCCCATCTTGAGGAAAAGTGTTTGAGAATCTCTTTTCTTTGTTCCACACTGCTCTTCCTTTACTGCTGTTTTGTTTTAGACTTTACTGGTTTTGCAGGTGATCTCAAAATACTGGTCTAGAAGTCTAGAATGGTTTTGGGTTTTTTAATCGATCTAGCATAATTTTAGTGTAAGTACTTTTCCAGACAGAGAACAGACACAGTATACTTGCTTCAATTACATTTTTAAATCTTCCATGTGAAGGGAAGCAATCAATTTTGTTTATTTGTTTTACTCTGCAGAATATTTTAATCACCTGACAGCCTGTGGAAATTAATCCTTTCTCTGTCATGTAAACTGATCTTCAGCTGCATGAAAGATTTTTACTGGGCCATCATGCACCTCATGCATCCTCTGATGCCTGGCCTTAAGGTGCTCAGTCTTGCTATTTCAGTAAGCCCTTTTATGTTTTCAACAGATGAGGAGAAAATGTGGGCTCTTTTACTCAGTGGAGATTGACCATCTATCAAATAACCAATGAGGTATTCAGAGAAAGCAAAAGAAATAAATACCTAACTGCAGTGAAGCTTTGCATTCGTCCCATTTGTTTTTTGTTTGTTTTGACAAATGAGGTGCATTACATGTCGTATTTCATACTGTTTTACATTCCTGAACTCCCTGGAATATTCAAAGCTCTCTTCATGATATATTGTTAGTGAATATAAAAACAAAGGAAGTATTACCTGGCCTTTAATAGAAATTCTTGTAAGGGATTAAAATGAAAGAGCAAGAGTCTCTTGATGCATTTAAAAATTAATATGTAAATAAATTTCAGTGTCTCGTTTGTTTTTTATGTCTCCACTGGATTGTCTTTGCTCTAGAAATTTTCACACCATTTTGGAAGGTTACCGGCTCCCACATAAACACATTCACCTTACAGACTGAAGTGGAGAAGGCTTAAATCAAGACCTAATCTTTCCAGTGCAACAAATACAAATTTAAATAAAAGCAGCTTCCAAACAGCACAGAGGACTAAAGAAATGAGGACTACATAACCAATAGAATTATGAATCTGTAATAATACATATTTTTATATGCAAATGACCACTTTATAAAGAAAAATACTCCCTGGAAACCAAACAGTGCAATAATGAGGAAGGAAGTGGTGATACAGGCATCCATATTATATAAAGACAGGCAAGGGAGAAACAATTTAAATAACAAGAAGACTCCCCTGCCTTTTAATTTAAGAATATTTTTGCTGAGTTTAGCAATATTGAAAGTCTCTGAGTGCTGGTACTCAATGCACAGAAATCTTCTGTTCATTTAATTAAAAAATGTCCATGCTTTATGTCTTCCTGGATTGTTGCACTAATGTTCTTCAAATGTGTGCTGTAAAGACCACACATGCAACTGATGTAGCATGGACTGTCTGCTGAGAGTGCCTACCCAAGTGTGTGTTTCTGTATAGATGTTCACATAAAATCCATCTATCCTCGTCAGGTGGCTTAAAACAATCATTAATGGTCATGGACCATCAATGAGGTAAAGAATACTATAAAATATATGGTCTGTATAGTTATTTAAGGTGTTTTTTTGACCATAAGAAAAATGGTGCAATCCCCCATGATTCTTCAGGCGCCCTAATGCACCCTTCATGAGGCTCTGTAATAAGATGGCTTAGCATCACCCTTCTCCCAAGCCAAAACTCCGATCAAAATTGAGACTGAACCTAAAATGTGCTTTGCTTAGGCATATGGATTTCTCTGTATCAGATTTGTACATGGTAGAGATCTGCAGGGAAGTAATTTAAAGACTGTCAGATTGTTAGGAAGAAACTTGTTGGGTTCCTTCATAGTGCTCCAAGTAGGTAATAGGGCAGAATTGGAAACTGAGTGTATCTGTCAGCTTGCCCTATTTATTTAATATATGTTGGTTGGCTTTGTATAACCAGTCTGAAAAACAAACACACAAAAATAACATGTCACTCTTTTGTTCTGTCATTTGTCTTAATAAAAACTTCTGGGCAAAGTCGGAGCTTGCTCTTTGGACTAACAGCACTCTAGGGCTTAAGTTGGGCTAGAGGGTTCTACAGACATCGGCTTCGGATTTCCCTAGCTTGTTGCTTCTGTCTTGTTTTGTGGTTCTCTGGGTTTTTAAAGCAGAACTATGAAAAATGCTGTCTTTCTCCAAACTCTCAAGTTGTTTTCTATGGGCATATGGACTAGGCTTTCCAGGGACTTTTACTGTTGATTGGCATAAGTCTCTTGTTGTCTGCAGTGAGCTGCTAATGAACCAACAAGGGATTAGGAGGAAAAGACTGGAGAACATCCACATGCTGCATCAGCTGAACTGGAGGAACCCTTCTGTCAGTCTCATTATTTTGAGGCTACACATAAATTTCCTAATCATATTCGTGATAAATTCAACTTAATACAATGTTCACAGCTAAGGTCTGCAGAAAGCCTGACAGTTTTTCAATAATCTGTAGCAAAACAGGTAGCAAACCACAGAATGTATTTCTAATTATTGATGATATTTCTAATTATTTATGATGTGTCTTCTCCCTTTGCTATCTGGATGAAAATTTTACCACACTGTCTCATGAATTTCTCACCCTCTGTCCATAGCTGTGGCTTCAAAAATACCAGCATCCACATGCAGTTAAAATAATATTTCAGAATATTAAGGGGCTGTTTTAAAGCCAGCAACATTTTTTATGAATAAGGTCTAATTTATGAATAAGTAAGGCTAAAATGATTGCTTGGGTGGATCAACAGCTCAGTATTCACTAGAAGTCAACGGTGACTAGGTATGGCAGTAGTATGTAAGGACTGGCCTTGACAGCAGATATTTTGCATGTGATGAAGTGGATCCCTTAGAAATGTAGGGGAAGACTGAAATAGTTGGAGTGGTAAGCAAGAAAGATTAATTTTGTGGCAGTACCCTGAGTGGATAAAGAGGAGCAAGGCAGAGAGACGGAAAAGAGAAGGTCACAATAGCTGAGGAGCAAACCCATGAAGTCTGCGTTAAAGATTTAGTTGCTAGACAGAGAAGAAACACTGAATCTTAGAGCTGTTGCTCTGAAGGCATTAAATATACACTAGATTTTTTAGTAGAAGGAGAAATGAGTAAGAGGTGATGCCCAGGTTAAAAGACTGCAGGACTGACATGTCTAGGAATCTTTCAATGAAACTCCTTGTGTCATGAGTGTCAATTCACATGCTTATGCTTTAGCAGAATAACACAATCTCTTAAATGCACTGGAGGTGTGGGTCATGTGTACCAACAAGTGTGATGAACCATAGTGAAATAAGCTGCTACGACCTGTGGCATCCCACAGCAGTGTGTGGCACTGAGCTCCTTGTGGCCCTGTGTTATTCAGAGAAATCAAAACAAGTAGCATAAAGCACCATCGCTTGACAAGCTGTGACTATCTCAAAAATCAAAACTGAGCTTCCCACATTAGTTCTTCATTGTGGAAGATGAATGAGAGTTTTACAAATCATGATTGGTAACTCTCCTGTAATTCTATGTGAATTTGAAAGTCTAGGAATTTTTCTAGTTTGGAAAATGATCAGTAAGTGAAAACACTTGAAAAATCATTAAGTTTCTTAGGAGAAAACTCCTTGCTAATAAAGAAGCAGTGCAAACAAATTACAAGAAACAGTAGAGCTGCAACTATGGAATTATAGCAGCCAAGTATTTTTCATCTTCAGTTTCCACAGAGAGCTTTAAAATACAGTTATCTGACATTTTTAAGGCATTGAAAATTTTTGATTTTTTTTTTCTTTTTAATGATGTTTAAGGACCTGTAGTTGGAGTTATCAGGATGGTATGTGAAGAGAAAATTTTTGTCTTCTAATGACATTGTTCACAGTCATAGTTAGTGTTACAGTTTCTAGAAATATACACTACCAGATTCAGGGAACCATATTTTCACTGGATGGAAAAGGATAAACTTGAAATATAATTCCATTTTAAGGGCTCCAAAATACCCACAAAATATTCAGAAGATTATAAAGAATGTTATATTGACAGATTTGGTGCTCCTTCTGACATTTATATCAACCTAAAACCGGAGTGATGTTATGATATTATCCAGATCTTCAGGTATACTTTTCAACTGGAACTACATCTCAATTGGCGTGTAAGGGCATTTTCTACCAGTCTTTGAAAACCTGCTTATGAGCAATTGTCGTGCATCATTTCTATTTCAATTAGTTCTGTAGAAGCACAGGATTTATGTATTGCCATCTAACTATGCACCCAGTGTGAAGAGACAGAACTTCTGCTTCATGACTACGTCATGCCCTGCCCTGCTCACACCATGGGGGACAATTTGCATGAGATACAACCTCCATGCCAGCCCATGGAATTATTGCTGCCTGCTGCCATGGGTCTGAACTGCTGGTCTAGGGGCACGTCAGTAACTATGGCTTCCTGTGTGGGACAAGGAAGCAGTCTTCTGACACGACATAAGCATCATCAAGACTCAACTGTGGCAGCTCCTTGCATTGTGACAGCTGAAAACCATTGGACACACTTCAGGATGAAAACTTAGATACAAGTTGTGAAAAGGTAGAAATAAGGCACTGTGATGTTAGATTGCTGTGATCTTTTCTTACCTGTGTTTAATCTGGGAAAACTATGGAAGTCATGCTGGCTTAATGCCTAAGGGAAAGTTGCAAAGTGTTGGCCCTTATCAGAGTTAACATCTAGAGTGGCTGAATACATCATTGCATTTTGTCACTTTTTCAGAGTCATTAAATAATTAATAAGAAAAGGTGTTAAATTAAAGAGACAAGTTTGTATCTTTTTTTTTCTGGTTTTCTCAGTGATTTGATGAGCTGAAAGATTTACTAGGTTTTATTTATTTAATTTTTAAAAAGTATGTCTTACTTCATTCCCTTAATTTATATTGCGAGTAGTAAATTTAAGAGTGAGAAAAAGGGAGAATACAGAGTAATAACAGCTAGCTGCTAAGAAATAAAGTATTTGAATTTATGATGCATCAAGATTTTCTGGCCTCTTTTCTTCTTTGGAAAGAAAGAGTGGGTTTTCCCCTTTTAGGATTAAAAAACTATGAACTTCTTTTAAATATCTACATGGAATACATATTTTAATGATTCTATTGGCCGTTGGAATATTTATGCAAAGCTGTTCTTATTAAAAATAGGAAAACATACCTATTCATCTTTGTAATGATTTGGAGGGACATCACTTAAAAAGCAATCATGAGATTGCTCTGGCTTTACATCATGTTATTTTACCTTTAAAAGAAAGTAGTAGTTAAGTTTTTCCTGGTCAAAATAAAGAAATTTTATCCTCTATTAGAGGTTTTATTCTCAAACTTTATATGCGGCATGAAATTCCCACTGGTGTTATTCCATTTCATGTTTCTCTTGCAGTGCATTGACTTCTGCATCCAGCTCTGCCAATTAACTCTATCATTAACTTTCCTCCACTAATGGTAGCCTTTCCCAAATCTGGTATTGCAAGTGTGCAGCCCCCATTGCTTTATACAAAGCCATCAAATTTAGCTCTGATCACTAATCTCTTATGTTTTAAACAAAATCCAATGGATTTTGATTTCTGCAGACCAGACTCCCATTAACTATTTTTAGAGGTGGTAAGGAATATCAGAGGTTAGTGATTGTCCTCCTTGGAAGCCATGATGGAAATCTGGGAGTGGCTTACCAGCATCCAAATGAGCATGGGTGTAAGAAAGTAAAGTGTAAGGAAGAAATACAACCATTTCTGGGACTCCATCTGTAGACTTACTCATCACTTTTCAGTCTAAATGTATTGGGCCTTTTTTTAACATTAACATTTCATGATATATAGCATTAAGCAACAGCAGTTAAGATTAATGGTATCAAGGATCTAAGTCACAGTAAAGTAAATGGAGTCATTGTGTTGTGGTTTATAGCTCCATCTCAAGACGTGAAGTGACCATTTAGATATGTTCCTAGCTGAAAATATAACCAGTGACTTCAATTTAATATATTTACTCACACAGTAAAATGTAATGCTGCAAAATGCTTTGATGTAAAGGGGACAGCATTTATAATACTTCAAGACTGAAATCTTTAATTTACAGTTACCAATAAGAAAAACTAGCTTTCATGCTCCTGTGCATAAAACACCTATATAGCATGCAATTTATGATTTAATATCTTTCCTCCCATTCCTGTTTCCTGTATTCCTACTTGTACACTTTTTAAATGCTTAATTCTACAATATATGAAAGCTTCTGTAGTTAAACAAGAGAAAAAAAATAGGGTGTCAATACTTTCAGTTGTTAGCTTCATTCTTCTGTCATGTTTTGATAGAATTGTATAGGTAAATGAAGATCGCTTTTTTTTTTGTCTTTATGGAGAGAAAAAAATAAAACTACATGCCACATCACTGTTTTTGGCAAGGTACTTGGAGGGAGAAATATTGTCAAGCAGTTTGCAACCCTACCTGTCATTGAGTCAGGTCCATTTTTAAGCAGGTAAGAAGGTGAAGGTCAGAGGAAGCTCTGTGCTGTTTTGTGTTCCTACAGGAGAAATATTGTAAGGTTTTATAAAATTTCCTCAAAAACAATGACTTAATGAGGGAAGGTGTATTAAACTGCATATTAGATAACCTACAGTTATATCAAAAAGGAGGGAAAAAAAGGCATTATCATGGCTGGTTCACAGCACTTGAGAAACACAAATTTAGTCACAGCTTTCTTGCAAAAACCTTACCTTCCCTGGAGATTATCATTCTTACTGTGCTATGGCATCCACCTGTAAAACTGTAGCCATCATACGAATTCTTCATTTCTTCTCTAGTTCTCTGCTGTGTCTTAGAAGAAGAGTCATAATTAGCCATAGGTTCAGTACACCTTCACCTCTGGGAAATACTCTTCAGTTTGCTGGTACTTGAGAAGGCAGATCCCTGACACGTGTGTTTGTCTAGTGACTTCCAGCTGTGTGGTTCCACTTTGCAGGGCAATGGCAGCTGCCAGCTTTGCAGCACTGTCACCACAAGCTCTGCTTTCCACTTTCTTGCTTTCAGCCCTGAGTAAGTGGAACTGTCACTCTTAAAGTACTCTTAAAAAAGTCTTTAAAAATTGTTTTCATTTTTAAATTTTCAGCAGACCAATATTACCAAAAGCTATTAATTGAAAGGAGTGTGTCCTTTCAGGTGTGTCCTTTGGTACGTTGCACATACCCAAACACAACTTGTATCCATCTTTCGGGTAAAGGCATACAAGATTGAACGTTATGTTCCTGATGCTGATAAATTAGTCTATTTTAGTTCCCCACATTGAAGGAAAGATGGACCTACTTTCCTTACAGCCATTGCTAAGATGGCTTAGAGAGAGAGAAGACATTTACCCTTGTTTGGAACAAAGACAATGAGAGAAAAAAGAGAACATAGGAGAAAATTTGCACAAAATAAAAGCAAAGATTCCCAAGGAAAAGCTGCCTGCAGAACTGAAATGAATCCAATATTTAGGATGAAGTGTTGAAACATAGATTTTCTGACAGAAAAAGTTTAAGCAGCTTCAGGGAGCCCAATCCTGAGTAAAAATCACAGAATAGTGACATGTGAACATTACGCTGTAAGGCTTTATCTATCTACTGTACCAAAAAAGGTACCTATAGTCTATCTGTTAGTGCCATTACTCTCAGTTCATTCCACTGTTTTCAGTAATGACAACACCCATTATAATGCAAGTATACCTGGGGGACTTAGAAGTCGCTGCCAGTTCTCACATAACACAATGAAATTTTTTTAATCTTATCTCAGGAAAGAAAGAAAACTGAGCCCTTGGCAGTAATTGATTTCAGCCATGAGGGGGCCAGTGCTCTACCAGACAGGATTAAATTTGTTGCAATTGTTCCCCTGCTCATTTTTTGCTGCAATAGAGGTGCTGTTTTTCTATTGTAAATTTCTTTTTAGATGCTAAAATTTTAAGGGATTTAAAGAGTAAATCCTTAACTGTGAATGCACTGCATGTGACAATGCCAGTACTGCAGACCGTTGCAGATAGGCCAATGGCTCTTAGAGGTATAAGATACCAGTCCAGTCCTGTAGTCAGTATTCCTGTATATCGCTATTGTTTTCCATGGAAAGTACTTTGTTTAGAAAATTTTACTGAAGCGAAAAACAATAAATAAAAATGCTTCTCCTTATCTGGCCCCATCACTAGAAGTGTTCACAGTCAGGTTGGATTGGACTTTGAATAATCTGGTCTGTGGTAGGTGTTCCCTTGCCTGTGGTGAAGGGATTGGAACTACATGATCTTTAAGGTCCCTTCCAAACCAGACCATTCTATGGTTCAGACTATGATTCTTCATCTGTCTTTTCAATTTTTGTTTTCCGAATCAGCCCAGAGAATAAGCCTTAAAGACTCTGAGACAGCTTTTTTTATTTTCCTGTAATTACAACTCCTACCAACAAACCACCAACAAAAAAAGGATCCCTAGCTTGCTGTAGCATACACAATGTTGTATACTTGCCACATGTAACAGGTGGAATGTCCTCGTACCGAGGCAGCCGTTTTACCCGTAGGGACTATCAGAGAACCTGGAGCCAGCCACAGCTGGGTGCGGTGCGGGGACTCGTACCCGGCTGCGTGTCCGCGCACCGCACCCATGGGCAGCGGTGTCACCCTGAGCCGTGAGCAGCGCCGGGGCAGCTCGGCGGGGCTGTCCCCATGTCCGGCGGGGCTGTCCCCCTGCCCGGCAGGGCTGTCCCCCCGTCGGGCAGGGCTGTCCCCGTGTCCGGCAGGGCTGTCCCCATGTCCGGCGGGGCTGTCCCCCTGCCCGGCGGGGCTGTCCCCATGTCCGGCGGGGCTGTACCCCTGCCCGGCGGGGCTGTCCCCATGTCCGGCGGGGCTGTACCCCTGTCCGGCGGGGCTGTCCCCGTGTCCGGCGGGGCTGTCCCCCTGCCCGGCGGGGCTGTCCCCCTGCCCGGCGGGGCTGTCCCCCTGCCCGGCAGGGCTGTACCCCTGTCCGGCGGGGCTGTCCCCCTGCCCGGCGGGGCTGTCCCCATGTCCGGCGGGGCTGTACCCCTGTCCGGCGGGGCTGTCCCCCTGTCCGGCGGGGCTGTCCCCATGTCCGGCGGGGCTGTCCCCCTGTCCGGCGGGGCCGTCCCCGTGTCCGGAGAGGCTGTCCCCCAGCCCGGCGGGGCTGTCCCCCTGTCCGGCGGGGCTGTCCCCCTGTCCGGCAGGGCTGTCCCCATGTCCGGCGGGGCTGTCCCCCTGTCCGGCGCGCCCCGCTCCCCGCGTTGCCCCGGCAACGCCTCCGCGCCCGCCGCTGGCTCCGCCGCCAGCCCGGAGCGTCTCCCCCCGCCGGGACGAGCCGCCGGCAGCGCCGGCCTCTCCCGCGGCCCTTTCCCGGGTGATCCCGGGTGTGTCCCGCCGGCCGGCCCCCGCTGCCCGCATGGCTGTGCCGAGCCGGGCAGTGCCGAGCCGGGCAGTGCCGGCAGGCCGGAGCTGATCGCCCGCCTCTCCTGGCCTCTGCTGGGGTAGCCGGGATGTGCTCTCTGCCGCTCCCCTCCCACTCGCCCCCTTCCCTCGCAGGAGCCTTCCGCGCCTAGTTTAATGGCTTTGCAAAGAAAGCCAGGCAGAAGAACACTTTCCTCAGTGGCGGTGGTCAGACCATGACCTAACTCACCATGAACTTGGAAGGGCTTGAAATGATAGCGGTGTTGATCGTGATTGTGCTTTTTGTAAAAGTGTTGGAACAGTTTGGGCTGATTGAAGCAGGTTTAGAAGGTAAGGGAGTGCTTTTCAGTGGCTCGTCGTTTTTCTGTTCTGGTTATTCTCTTGCAGCGAGGCAGGAGCACCTGTAAAGTGGATGTCAGGCACTACCCGAGTCACCTCGAGGGCGACGGGCGCATCAGTGGCTGTCTGTTGTGGATGTTGGTTGTGGTCGTTTAATTTTGCAGGAAAAATAAACTGGTATCCAGAGAGCTGCCAGTATAAACTTAGGTGTTAAAGTCTGAATCTCTTATTCCTGTTATAAATCTATGCCTTTAAAATAGTGGAGGGTAAAAGCAGATTTTAGTATGATTACAGGCAATTGCCTTCAAACTGTCTTGTAATCAAAATTGTTTTGTAATGTATTCGCGTTAACATCATCTCTACGAGAATTGTTATAAGGTCAAGTTATATCTTTTGTACTATTAAAAAACCTGTTGAATATTTAATTTACTGTTGACATTTTAAACTGCGCTTGAGGAAGAACTGCAATACTCAGATTCAAACTAACCAACTTGAACATTCACTATGGGCAATCAAGTGCAAATTTTACTGCTCGATGCTTTGTTTTTCTTAGACAGATGGACGTCCTTTATTAGCATTATTGTTTCTTTATAAAGCAGTAAAAATTAAACCCAAGAAGATTATTTTAAATGTTCTTTTTACATGTGGAATAGTGGAATATTGATTATTTTTACCTTATTTCTAAGAGAGCTGTTATTCTTACCATATGAAGAGTTAGACTAAAAAAACACTGCTTGCAGCATGGTCAGTAATGTAATGACAATCACTGCATCCTAGTGTTTTATTAGATTACAGTCTGAAGTGGTCTGTTTCTCAGATATTGAAGGAATACTGTATTCTCAAATCTTCCCGTAAGCTGGCATTTGAATACAGTTTACATACATCTGTGGAAAGGAAATCTTCATTGACTAATTATGGTTTCATGTGCTAACCATAACAAAAATTATGGTTAACCAAAATTTTTCTCCTATGAAAACATCCAAAGTAGTCCTGTTTATGTAACCCTTTCAAGAAATGCAGTCTTCCTTTCAAGTGATTTTAAATAAGGAAGTTACTCAGCTGGTAGTGTCTGTGATGCTGTCTTGTGTGGACTTGCTAGGATCTTTCTACAGAATCTTAAAGTCCTCTAGAGATCAAGTGCATTTTTATAAAAAAATCATGTTTGTGTTAGAGTACATTTATGAAGTTTAAATGACAACAGAGAGATTGTAGATAGGGCTCCAAGAGATTCCCTTAAATGTTTTAACTTCTGATTTTCTTTTTGTGCTGAGTTTAGTTTTAAATAGAAATATCAATTGACATGATAAATATTATCATAAAAGTAAATTCCAGCATTAGAGGCTGCAAAGATTAGGGGAAAAAAAGTCTATATTTACATTTTAGGTTGTTTGGCATATTTGGGTGTACTCTGTTGAGTCTGATTGCCAAATCTGTTTGGGTTCCCTGATAAAACACATCATTTGGTTGTTGTCTGTACTTGTTGCTGTGGTTGAAGAAGCCGATAATGGAAAGACAATTCAAAATATAGTGTAAGTGGTTGTATTATTTCTGTAAGTAACAAGGTTTTTGTGCAGCTACCTGTTTTGCCTGCCTCACTGGCCAAAATCTGGAAGTCTGTGGGTGCACAGTCTTAAAGTTTCTTCTTACCTAGTGCAGGACAGGTTTCCAGCATGCCAGCTAGAGCAAACCCCAGGAAGACATATATACCCCATTCCTCTGAGATGTTCTACTTCTGTGAATGACATAAAAGGCATGTTACATGAGAGTCGAGTAACAGTATAAATAATGATGTGTGTTCATGGGCCTTAGCTAAATTTTACAGACTGAAGAATTTTTTTTCCTCTTAGTTTAGGAGCAGTGTAGATTTCTTCCCCATTTTTTCCTTAAACTTGTGATTTAAAGATATCAACTGATTACAATAGGGGAAAAAAAAAGAAAAAAAGAAAAAAGAAAAAAAAAAAAAAGCAGCAGCTTTTTGCACTTTTACTAGAGAATTGAAAAAATTGTCAATGCTAATAAGTATTAAGGTTATTAATTTCCACTCTTGAATGAAAAGTGCATGCATTGTTACATTGTGAAAATTTTAGAGAAGTTTTTAAGTAGAATGTTTAAAAAAAAAGAAATTTTACAAGTATAGTCAGACTATTCATGTGCTTTTCTGGAAATCAGTGATGAAGTTGGCCTTAGCTTTCTGAAAATGTTGGGTTTTATAAGGACATTCATAGTTTTCTGAGTTTGGGTAGGTTATATCCCTTTCTTTTTCACAGAGGTTAATATGTCCCGACAAAACCTTTCTATTTCTTTCCCACAATTTAATAGCTTACAGTATATAAAACACATCCTATATCTACCTGGAGATCAGAGTCAGTCCTAATCTCTAACACAGTGCACGCAATGCACGATGCTAAAACTCCTTCTGAAGCTTTGGTAGAGGCCAGGCTTTCATAACCCTATTGTGTCCCTATTGTGGTAAAAAAAGCCTGAATATAACTTGTCTTACACTGGATTGTCATGATTCTGAACTCTGTGAAGTACCACATTAATTTGAAGAATCAGGTGCAATGATGTAAATCAAGAGCACTCTGCTGAGTGTCACAATAGCTACCATAAGTGTAAGAAATACTCTACTTCCTTCAGACTCTTCAATGCAAATTATGTGCATGATAATAATAGTATGCAATTATTCTTTTTGAAAATAATGAAGTATTTCCGAGTAAACATTTATATACTTGCTTATACTTATCCTGCACTCACTCAGATAACAGTATGCTTTCTGTGGTTTTGTCCAATTGCCTTCAACTGCTGAGTGATCCTGTTGTTGTAGGAAAGTATTTTCAAATAGATGTTTTTAATATTGTATGACAGCTTTGAAAGTGATAAGTAGCAGAATAGATTTATACACTTTAGTAGATTGTGGGTTTCAGACACTTTATCTCTCAGTTAAATATTATTTTATGATGTATTGCACTCACTTAGATTGCAGTATGTTTTCTGTGGTTTTGCCCTGTTGCCTTTAACTGCTGAGTGCTATTACTGTTGTTATAAAAGTATTTTCAAATAGATGCTTTTAATATTATATGGCAGCTTCTAAAATGATCAGTAGCAGAATAGATTTATTCACTCCCATGGGTTGTGGATTGCACAGGCTTTGTCCCTAGGTTAAATTTTTAACTTTTCATAAATTAGGTTATGTCCTCCTTGCTAAACTTTACTGTTTTTTAAAACGGTAATTTGTTAGGTGTAAAGAGTAGTGCATTGATACCTAATCAGCAAAGTTTGTTCCTCTGTATCAATTTAAAATTATTTATTCTTGTAAGGCAAGTTTTTCCTAAAGTAATTCATAAATAGAATGAGCTACAAGAACTGAGTAGCTATATGTACAAGGGGTTACCATCTTGAGATTATGCCATACTCAGGATATTGATTTATAGGATTTCATTTTATTTTTCAGTACTTTTCTGAAAAGTTCTTTGTGATTTTCATATATTAGGATCATATGAACTTGAATAAAAAGAGATTTTCTTTGTGAATATCTTCCTTGCATGTCAGTTTTTCTTGTTAAAGTTTTGGAGACAGAGAGGTTGAAGCATCATGAGATTATCCCATTCCTAAATTAAAATTGCTTTGTCCTAAAGTTTCTTGGGAAACCTGGATTGCTTTTCAAAAGCTAAATCACTTACCAGTTAAATAAACAGAAAAATAGAGCCCTCTTCATCAAGGTATGTATTGAAACCTACACCATTAGGAATAGCGTTCAGAGAAGAAATCTGAATGATATGACTGATCAAAAATATTTAAATGGGAATATCTTGGTTTTTAGGAAATATTCTTACAGCAATTAGAACATCTAATAGAAAAAGTAGCATGAAGGTAGCCTTATATATTACTGTAAAATGTGGGTTCCATGTCTCTGTTATTGATATCTATCTAAAATCTTTGTTTAGGAGTCCTGAGAGTTGCGGCAGTAGAACTTCACAGCTAAAATTGCAATAGTGAAGCTAAATTACTGAAACATTTGATTCCACAAAATGTCAAAGCAGCTTCCAATCTCATTTTAGTAATCTTGGCTATTAAATGCTTCACATTCATCAGCTGGAAGATAATGAATGAACCACAGACACATAGGTAGTTGTGATATTTACATCAGTTTTTGACAAGGACTGGATATGACTGGAAAGGAAGTGGAAGTTACTTGTGGTTGCTCTGGAACTGTCAGCCTCTGGAGTTGTTTTGCCATCCAGGCAATGATCTGCTGGAATGTCAGCATTTCCACAGTAATGTCCCTCCTCTCAGTGTTCTTCCTGGATGAAAAAGGAATTCCTCAGAATCACAGAACGGCTGAGTTGGAAGGGGCCTCTGCAGATCATCCAGTCCAACCCCCTGCTAAAGTAGGTTCACACGGAGCAAGTTCCATAGGGTCGCATCCAGGCAGGCTTTGGCTGCTTCCAGTGAAGGAGACTCCATGAACTCTCTGAGCAGCCTGTTGCAGTGCTGTCAGGCTTTTCCTCAATATTCATTTCAGAAGACTCATAATGACTAGCATTTCATCCAACAAATAGCGTGTAATAAACATAGGGGCTTTTATGCCATTTTTCTTTTCTTAAATTGGTCTGGATGTCAAAGAGAGTTATGCACAGTATTGTGAAATATGGAAGCAAATGTGGACCAATACGTGTAACGATTAGGCGGAGCTGACAGTGGGCAAAAGGCAAAAATATGATAGAAATTCTAATATTAATAATTCCAGCATTCTTAGAAGTAATTTGCTCAATTAAGTCTTCATAAATTACAATATAAATTGAATCAAAACTGCTGTTGAAACAAGTCCTCATATGTGGATGAGTGAGCAGTAGATAGAAATCTTTAACACAGAACTTTGGTGAATTTTTTCTTGATTAAATATGTAGCTCATACAGCACTAGCAAGTCATTTGTAGACAGCAGCATGTACTGTAGTTTACTTAGAATTATGTGCATGTGAACATCTGACCAAGTTGTGTATCCTGCATGACTGGTCAGCAAGCCACTACTGGGCAGAATGAGTACGAGAAAAGCTCTTCCCATTTTTCATACTAGAAGCTCCAACTTATGGATACAGTCTTAGAAAAACCAGAAATAGTCAATTAAGAAAAGCAGCTTGCTAGCCATGAGAATCTGTAATAGCTGCCTTCAGCTGTTAGATTGTCTTCTTTAAGCAGTCTGTCAACTCTGAGTCATCTTCTGAAGGCTGGCCCATTGTTGCTGAAAAACCTGGTGTTCCCAGGCCTGTGTCTGCTGCAGAATGTCTTTTCTCAACACTTACTGTCACACTCAATAATAATATGTGTGTGTAGTGCTTTGCATCTACAGAAACCGAAGTAGATAAACACAGTAATTGAAAGGATGCTGAAGAGATGGATAGAGTCCTATACTCTGAGTTATCAATACAGTGTTTTTTTTTTTTTTTTAAACTTAGTATTTTATAATTAACATTAAAAAAAAAGTATTAGTTTCCTATGCAAGTTTTAAATGCGTCAATTGATTTGGTTATTTCCTTTTTTTCCATATGTTCACTCGTACTCTCACATTTATAAAAAATGTAGATACTGTACCACAGAAGTAAAATGAGTTTTTAACTAAAGCTTCTCTTTATTGCAGGTTTGCAACATTTTGGCTATCTAGTGCAACTTCCTACAGAATTCCTAATTTTTTATTATATGTCTCTGGCTGATTTTACCTTTAATCACCTTCACTCAAAATATTCCTCAGCTTTAGAATGTCGGTCTTTTTGGCATACAAATAATTTTATATCTTCTTAAAGTTTAGAGAAGTTCTTGTGTTTTAGGCATTGTGGGTTGTGGGTGTTTTTTTTTTTTTTTTTTAAGTAGGAGAGTTCTTCCTTTAGTTATCCGACCTATTTTTCTGGTGATTAATTGTTCAGAACCTGGTAGAAAGTTCAGTTCAGCCAGACTGAACGCTGCCTAGATCTAATGAGGTAGATGATTTTATCTGACACAACAACTCAGTTTTTCCTTCCTGCAGTCATTTTTCCCAGTGATATCTCTAGAGGTATGTGGTTCTCCAGGCACATTTTCTTTATTGGATCAATAGTCAAAAAAATACTCTTCTGTAAACAGACGTTTCAATCATCCAAAGTGGACTACAAGAGCTATTTTCTTATTGTTGATGATGTGAGATAATGAAAGAAAAAGAGAGTAGATCAGGTAAATACATATTTATTAATCAGATATTTATTTATCTGTAGTTATGTCAGAGTTATTGTAGGGAATACTGTCTAATTTTACACAAAAGAAATTTGATTATTAGTTTAACTCTCATTACTGAAACCAAATTCTAATACCGAAAAAAAAGCCCAACATCTGAAACAGAAAAGTAAAAGGGTGAGCAGGGAAGTGAGTTGTTGAGAACATTGAGAACGATACCTTTATTGGACATAAGCATTATGATATTATGTCAGTAACACTCACCAGCTGCTGTAGGTACATCAGAACAGACTTTTCTACATCCACAATTTGATCTATTGTTTTGGTACTAGAAGTTCATACTCAGCATTTTTTTTCTAACAGCATCTCTGCAATGTGATGTGGTGTCTCTAGAAAACCAGAAGAGAGTTTCTGCTGGTGGAAAAAAGTAAATCTATATACACCCACTTTTTTGCCTGTGTCTGAGGAACTTTCAGTAGCAACAGAACCAAGATGCTGCCTGCATAAGTTTCTGTGATGGTGACAGCCCATTCTTAACAGCTGCACCTAAAAAGAAGACAGAGATTTATCTTGTTTAGTGAACCTGATATTTCTGGAAAGCCAAAATTTCTGCAGATAATCCATAATATTCAAGTGCAGGGAATATTAAACCCCTTGGAGAATAAGACCATATTCTTCTCTATAAGAGGATGTAGTCTGTCCTCTTGGAAAGTAATCTATCATCTCAGTAAAGTCCTTGACTGTTTTTTCATTCGAAAAAACTCTTTTTTTTCCATACTGAATCAAATTTTATTTAGCCTGAGGATATACATGTTAAATTTTGAAATTATACCAATATGCCATCTGAGTTTATCTCCTTTGAAGTCTGAGATTTCAATTTATGTTTGCAAGACAGTGAAAGTACCTGTTCCTTCAAATATCAAGTTTGCCACTGAACACCTAATAAGATCCCAGGGGCAGGAGGCCCATCAGAGGTCTGCCTTAGTTCAGTTGTGACCTGTAGCTGATGATAAAAGGAATTATGCACATTTTTCTAATCTTTTAATACATTCAGACAAAAGTTACTCTGTTCATTAGGTATATTTATTCAACCTCAATCTAAATTGCATTAGTTTTCCTCTTACTCATCACAGAGCTCAGAGTTCACATTCTGGCCAATTTTATGGCTAGATAAATAGTCTGAGATGAATCAGGTTACCAAAACAGGAGTAATTATTCTCAGGAGTAAAGGGATATAATGGAAGGCAGAATAGGATGCTGAAATTGTTGTTTTGCAAGTTGATGATTGAGATATGACAAAATGTAATTCACTTGCTCACAATCAAAATTGATGTAATAGTTCAGCAACAATAAAAAAGTCATTAAGACGAAAGTATTCTCAATCAACTCGGTTGCTGACCCATTCGATTAGACATGGCTCACCTTTTGAGTCGTTTTTGCAAAAACTGTCATAATCTGTTAAAAGTTATACTTTAATGCTATTATTTTTTCTATTTGCTTCCTTAGCATTATCTTACAGGATTATTATAAGAAGCTCACTTTCTGAATTCTAAAATTTTTGGACTGAGCCAAAAATTGATGGACGTGAAACATTCCTATTTAAAAGGCAAATTTCTTCATAAAATCCCAAACTAAAAATTCATCACAATATCCTTTGTAGATTAACTTAACCTGTGTTTAGGAACTTCACTTTTTCTTTCAGAAACTAAGTAAAGGTACTTTAGCACTTGTACCATTTGTTTTCTAGATTCAAAATAAGTTTTGTGGCTCTTTTCTGAACCTTTTTCCTTTATTATTAATCTTCTTGTGGAATTGATATTCAAAATCTCTGACAGATCAGAGGTAAGACATAATATCCCTGCTTTGCCTATACGTGATCTCTTACCATTAATACAGCTGAGCAATGATTAGCTCATCTTACACTTTTTTACGAAATAGAGATATTCACATCAGTGATTCTACACTGAAATAAAGGTATGGGTGAAATTATTTGCTCTTTTTTTGTTTTTATTTTGGTGGGGGGGTTTTGTGGGGTTTTGTTTTTGAGGTTTTTTTGTTAGAAGAGCACATTAGAAAACCTTTGGTAGGTTGTTTGTTTGTTTGTTTGTTGTTTTTTTTGTTTGTTTGTTTGTTTGTTTTTTTAAATTTGAAATAACCGTAATAAAGATATGACCTTCTGTTGTGAGGTCTAATATGGATTAACATAAGTGCACCATCTCCTGTGGTTTTAGTAATCTTAAAGTTGCCTACCATAAAAAACCAAATAACATGTTGAATTAGGAGTGCTGCTTCATAACTTTTCCATTTGGTTTGGGGTTATCAAACTAGCATTTATAAAAAATTTATCCGGAGTTGCTTACCTTTAGGAACATAGGTGAATACAAAGATGAATTTTTTTTTTTTTTTTTCCCCCTTCTTAAAGATCCAGTAATCTGAGGATTTTCCTTCTGGTTATAAACCTGCAGAATCACAACTCTTAATTTGTAAAGTGAGATTTTTGCAGTCAGTAAAAATTATAAAATGTAACTTTTCATTCACAGATGTTTATATTTCTAAATCTCTGAAATGAATATTTATTGAAGTGGTAACGTACCAAATTCAGTATTGGTATATTTTCTATATTCACTAACACTTTTGTTATGTGGAAGCATAGAATAAGAAAGTGTTGGAGTTCCAAGTACCATGTTCAACACTGTCAGTATTGCTATTTGGATTAAAGCTTCTCTTTTTTTTTCTTGTGGGTGGAGGGATTTTCTGTTATGATTGAAGAACAATAATGAAACTCCTTATTCTATTATTTAAAATATGATGGTCTCAGTAACCAAGTACATGGTTATTTGGACCCAGTTGAAGCTGATTAGTCTTGACCTCAGCCTATTTCTTGAAAGTGAGCTGTAATTGGCAAGTAATTCAAGTCCTTAAGCAGTGGCCTTGCTGGGAAGATAAAAGGTGAAAAGCATCCCCCCTCATCCATCAGATAGTTTGTCAGTTCCAGGCCTTTTCTCAAATAATTACTGAAGGGAGTGATTACCTCTCTCCAAGTCAACCATCTGACCTACTTTGGACTCATATTTTTCTGCAGCAGACATGGCTGTGAGTGGCCTTCCTAGTGAATGGCACAATTCAACAGGTAGTGAATCAATCTTGTCTGCTGCTGTGTTTTGTAATGCCATACTTTTAAGGGTAGATCACTGTTACTGAGTCCTTGTGCTCATGGAAGCAGTATATCTCTTTTTCAGTCCTGTGACACCTTGCTTTGAGGTTAAGGAAAGTGTGTGCAATATGCCACAGAAACAAAAGCGTATGCTTTGGTATTTCTCTGTGCTAGTTCTCTCTGGGGAAGATTCCCTAACCAGAAAGTAGTTAATGTTACCGGTAGGAACCAAGAGGGAGGACACTTCAAGAGAAAGTGACATTTACAGCAGACACTCTCAGGTGTCAAACAGCATCCACCTTGACCCTAAAGAGTATTTATACTATTTATTTTTATTAACTGAGAGTTAATAGTTCATTTCTCGAAGAATGAAATTGTTTTGGTACATGAACTTCTTTTTTAATATAGAAGATATGTTGTTATATAAGTTTAGGAAATATGTTGTAATGTAAATTTAGGAAATACCTTCATTTTATGATGTATCTAATCATTTGAGTCTTCCATGTCTCCAAGTGCCCCTCACCAGTGTCCTAGTAGTGTGACTCAGATGGAAACAGTTAACAGTCTCCTGGTGAAGGGCAAAAGGAATTCTCTCTATTATTATTAGTATAATATTACTACTAAGATTGTTTCATGAACTTTCCATCTGCTAGATGCCATCTTTCTTGGGACAGCTTTCAAATTTTGAAAAAACCTAAAACATTGAGGGATATCAGGATGGTAATGGGTTTGCTAGTTTTATAGAATCATAGAATCATTAAGGTCGGAAAAGACCTCCAAGATGGTTGAGTCCAATCTTTGACTGAATACCACCATATCAAATAACCATAGTACTAAATGCCTCATTCAGTTGTTTTTTGAACACTTCCAGGGATGATGCCTCCACAACTTCCCTGGGCAGCCTGTTCCAATCCTTGACAATCCTTTCAGTGAAGAAATTCTTTCTTTTGGCGTTGTACTGCAGCATATTCCAAGGTTATGCTCTATATCCTGCAGTGAATTTGTGTCCTGACAATCACTTCAAGGAGGATGGAAGGTTGTTTAGCAGCAAATGAAAGGTACAAATAAGCAAGTGGAAGGTTTTTATTCCTCAAACATGTGAAGTTGTGATTGAGCTTCAGATAGATATGTCCCAAGGTGAAACAAGCAGATGGATTTAGGGACACAGTTTACTAATGTTCAGTATTTATCCATTAGCCTATGGCTGTTTCTTTAATGTGGCAAAGACATTAAGAATATCGATAATGGCATCCATAATCCACTTTGAAATGCTCTTATCTACATCCCAAATAGTTACACTTGGTGTAATATCTTTGTATACTTACTGCTCAGAGCAAATAAGTTACTTGGAGGTGAGATATACCTTTGCAAATTCCAGTCTCCTCTGAGCCTCCTTTGTGTTTTATTATCTACTGTATTATACAGGGTTTTTTTGCTTTGATCTGTGGGTATTGACATTTTTGCCATGCTTTCCTTTGAAATCCTAGCTTTATAGTATAAATCTTGATGGATTTTACCTTACATCACATCTGTACTGGCTGCCCAGTTTAAACAACACTCCTGTAACATGACTTACCAGTTTTCAAATTCCACAGTCCTCAATTCAACTCACATTGGCTACAGCCTTTTGCAACACTGGATGTGGCTCAAGTACAAATAATTTTTTAATACAGGATTTAATTAGTTTTATCCTTAGATGACCTCAAATGCTTTTATCTGCTTTACATATACAGCCACAGTCTCATGAATATGATCACTGGACATCTGAGAGAGGTAATGGTCCTTTTTGTTGATTCACCTTGTGTTTACCTCTAACATTTATTTTGGGCAGTGATTGCCAAGAATTTGGCAGTAAGTGCTTAGTAACAGGACTATAGCCCACAGTTTGTAATCTGTCTGTAGAACACACACTGGTGATGGAGTGCATAGGCAGAACACGTTTCCTTTTCACAGTCTGCTTATCAGACTCAGCTGGAAAAAAGCATAACTTTTAAGCCATGCCAAGCAAGTATTAGGAAGGAGATACTTTGAACTCAGTTGGGCTTTCAATAAGCAAAACAGTTATACTCAAAACTAGTATTTGTGTCACACCAAGAACCCTCTTGGCTGGGAGCCTCTCTGGCAATGGTGTACAGAGCTCAGAGAAGCAGTCTATGCTAGTCTTAGTATTTCTCCAGGCTTGCCTTAGGTGTTGATGTTACATTTGCTGCCTTTCATTTGTCTGGCATAAGAGACATGATGCAGACAGTACAGATTTTCTATCATACTAGGGTTCCCACTAGATCGTCAGCTGAAGGGATATAGTCCTGCTTGCTATAACATGCTACAATTCAGTTGCTTTATTGTTATGGTGCCTTTTTTACTGAGGTGCCATCTGAATTCAGACTCTGCTTTCCTTGAATATGCAATCTCTGACTCATCCTTTTTGAGTAGCTAGTTCAGCATAGGATATTTTTTAACTTCTTTGATTCTGGATTATTGTAACCATTTGTAATCATGTTCTGTTTAAAATGTGCTATTTGTCCTTTGCCATCAGTACAAAGCAGCAGTGAGGTAATACCAAGAAAGCATGGTGCTGATGTGGCAAACCTGATGTGGAGATGAAGCTGCCAAGGTAATCCAGGCCATGAGGTCTTTCCATTCCCCACCAATACCTGCTGCTGTCCAGCAGCAACGCTGCAATACACAGTCAGCTCTGGCTGACTACATCTGGCTAGCAAGGATCTTTTACTTTCATCTCTGGATTAGACCTTCATTTTGGACAGTATTTTACAACAGCAGCAGCATTGTTATTTGTTGTCAGTATTTACACTGGGATTAATTATTTTTTGTTGGATGTCTTGTAACTGTTCTCCAAAGCAGAATCTGAGAGGAATTTATAACTGTCCATGCTTTTCTAGTGTAGAAATGTATGCAGTTCACATGTTGGCTTTTTGGAGTCTTTAGTAGATCATCTGGGACTGTGGGACTAAAACAGCTGCAATAGTAAATTATTTCTCATAGGAAGCATTTTCTTTATGACAGAAGTAAATAATGATAAGTTTGTCCCCACAAGAATTTGTATCAGCAAATTCTGACGTTGTGGTTTCCCAACACCTTGTGCACTGTAACAAGATGGGCTGTGCTTTTGCATGTAATGGGCATACACGTGGAAACTCTTTGGAAAACCTCCCCCTTTTTAGTGCTTCAATCTGATTATGACCCTTTAGCTACTTAGATATTTTCTTTAAAGGTGCTCAAAGGCAGGGCTTTGAATTAAACAATAGAGCCTAAGTGGAGATTCTGGGAAGACTGTAGAGGAGGGTGGTCTTAGGAGCAGAAGATATCCAGCAGTTCTGATTTACTACCATCAATAAAAGAAGTTAAGCTGGGACTTCCCCTAGAATTTCATGTACTCTAAGCAGCCTTTCTGACAAATACATCTCCAATGAGGTTCTGTTCCTGGCAGTTCTGTTTCAGGAGGAAGGAATGTATATGAAAATGCAAAAAGGCTACCAAAAATTAGGTGGAAACGATTATAGCTTTGGAGTTACTAGTTTGTTTTCAGCCTTCAGCATTCCAATTAAAATCTCAACACATGTGACTGTTATTTAAAGCTAATGCAGTTTTCATAGATGTCATTGTAAATTTTGACTGACTGAAATAAAAACTGGTAAGGCCTCCACTGTGTGGAGCATTATTTTAATTCCAGGATATCTATACAGAGGTGATTTCTCAGTCTTTGCAAGAAAAAGGAGAGTTTTTCTTTGTATTCCTTGCAAGGGATACATAATGGATGATGAAGAGATTGCTTTATAAAGGAAACTCCTTTAGAGCCTAACATGTAATTGTCCATTAAAGAAATTGAAATGCAATTGCTGGACTGCATATGTCAATCCTCCTCTGTCGCCCAACAATCACATTTGGTTTTTAATTGCTTATTTTCTACTGTCTTCTCTTGGCACAACCATTATTATGCATTATCAGATTTTGGGCTATTTTCTACCTCAAAGCACAGATAATTTTTTCAGCAGTTTAATCTAGCTGACAATTAACATTTTTCTCATGTATTCAGCTTTATGAAGATTCAGCAAGCTTGTACAACAAACAAGTTGTGGCCTGTCTCTTATTTTCATGGCCGTTTTAACTGAAAATACATCTCTGGCCTTCTAGACATTTTTTTTCATTTGCATATATCATGCAGACTGACCCATTCCAAAAGCAGTTTCTAAACTGCAGCACTATTTTAGTTCTAAATAATACATTTATTCACATCTTCAGATAAAAATGTATACTTTGGACTTACTGTATGTGATTAAAACAAGCACAGAATTTTTTCCTCTTTCTTAAGTGGAAGTATTCTAGGCTGCAGAAAACGTCACTGTGTTCCCAGTAGCATTGATAGCACTGTTCTGAGGCTGGGAACTCTTTCAGTATTTGTCCTTATCAACCTGGAATTACTTTGCATAGCTGTGGACAGTATGGAGAGAGGAAAGTAAGAAGCTGGGAGATAAAATATCAGATGTTTCACTACCTTTAATTTTCTGTGACTGAATGCATATTTTCTAAGTAAAAAGCAAAGGCAAAATCCTTTGGTAGATTTAGCCTGATACTCAGTATATCATGGGATTATTTTTGCACTCTGCTTTAATAGTGACTCTAAGTTTAAAGCTAAGAGCAGTATAGCCAGTTTGAGATTGCATCTGAAAGGAGAAGAGCATGTGGTTTAACATGACAGGTTTAACATGATATACTGGAATGGCAAAATGCATGCTAGGAAAAATAATTTTTTGGTAAGCACAAGTGCTTGTACCTGTCTTTTCTGAACAAAATACAGTTAGACAGAAGAGACCTGATCATATAAAAGAATTGCAGTAACAGCCCCAGAGTTTAAATGCATACCTGTTAATTCTTTACACAGTAGGTTACCTTTTTTTTTTTTTCAGCACAGAAAGATTTCTAAATGTTATGGATAGTATTTTCCTTTGTTTGCTAATCTTACATGTTCAGTACTGATTTATAGACATATATTTCAGTGCAAATAAAAGTATTTGTCAAATTGAGTTCTTCATACGTTAGCTCCTGAATTTTAAGGAGTGCATTTACTATTGTAGTGTCTACATACGCTAAATGAAATATATTTCATTAAGAGACAGAGTAAAATATGGTTTCAGTTCATGTCAATTTGACATTTTAGCTTTTTTTCCCAGAAATAATGTCGTTGCTATTTTGGAGCCATAGTCTGCAGCAGAAACTCTTTTACTGAGTCTAGAAGAAATACAAAGTCTTGGGGGCCACTGAGCCATATAAAGAAAAACCTGTGTCATTAATTGCTGTTATGCACTTCTCCATGGGTCTTTTATGTGGGATAATTTACTCAATAGTTCAGAAAGTGCAGCTTAAGGCTTAACTCAGCATATCTTTCATATGGGTTTGGATAAAACTGAAGGAAATTGTTATTGAAAACTGGGAACATGCAAAGAAATTGAAAGTGCTTCCTTTATGGGAACGAAATTGCTGTTTGGGAAAGGAATGTCAACATGCACAAGGAAATAGAAGAAAGGAAAAGGTGACTATAGGAACACAGTCTTTGTTGTGCCCTTTTCAATTCAAAAGCTATAAATATTAGAAAGCATTGAACAAGAGTTAATAATGCCTTGCTGAAAGGCTATCTGCTTTGCTATTTTTATATAGTTTAGCCAGGAGCTCTAAATAAATGTGTACTTAGATGGTCCCAAGAAATGCAACACTATTGTTTTCAAGAATGTTTCAAGAACTCCAAATATTACCTCAGAAGTTGAAACTTTTAAAAGTTTATGATGTTTTTCTGATTTTTTTCTTAATTTAGATTATTTTGGGGTGAGAGATTGTCCTAAGGTCAATTTTATTTTTCAATGATTTTATTATTCATCAAATCTGTGTTTGGTTTTCCAAATATAGATCTGGAATAAAATGCCATAACAGAATGGCTAAATATTTGTTGATAGTTTTCTTCTTTGTGATTTGGAAGATTTAAGTGTAGAATTGAAGATTTTAAATTGGTGGCAAAGTCAGCTTTATGTATTATTTCATATTGGGTGTAATACAAAGCAAAGCAAAATGCAGCAAGGTCTTGAATGGAAAACATAAACTATTCAAATTCCTGTGTAAGTTAATAACTAAGGCTATAAAAGAACATCCTAATAATAAATGGTTTAGAATTCAGTTTATTAAAACTTGCATATTTTATTCTGTTTCCCCTTTTCATTAAAAAGTACATTTTTATGCATGCGTTTCCCTCTCTTTAAAGTTAGCAATAGATGAGGCACATTCCACATGACTTTTTTAGGTTTCATTTGTTGTGGTTTTTCTATGGTGTACAAATTTCTGATACACAGGTGTCCATTATTCTACCCTCGCCCCTCTTATTTCAATGTTGAGCTCACTTTACAGAGGCAATACCAAATCCATATATATGTGTCATATGTAAACCACAGCATTAGGGTGGTAATATCTAGAATCTGACCACAGGAGTGAAAATGCAACTCTGCACATCCAGCGTTGGATGGATGTGAGTCTTAATCACACTTTTATGCCAAACGTTGATTATCTATTAATCAGCTCAAAAAAACCTGAACCTGAGTATCACATGGCACATAAAGAGGAGTATTTTTTGATTCAGAGACAGTCAACCTTATGATAGGATTAAAATTCCAGAGTTGAGCTGTTAGGGAGCTGAACTGGAAAAAATATTTTTAGTTGTACAAGATAGATATTTTGGTGTTTATATAGACAAGTGTTTTGCTAGGTTTTAATTTTTCTATTCTTTTACCTTTACTCATAACAGAATAGATGAAGTATCCAGTATGATAGATGGCTCGGGAAAATGTAACCAAATGTACAATGTTGTGCTGGACAAGCTGATTACTTTTCAAAAATTGGTTGGAGGAATAGGAATTCTTTTTTTCTCCTTTATAAACTGAATCTGGATCTTGCCCAGTTTCCCTTCAGACCAACAGACTGATACACTCACTACATGAATTTGTCTGAAATGCAGTCTAAATTTTTCTAGGTTGAATAATAAATTGAGACCTGTGCAAGAGAAAAAATTCAAGGAGATTGGATTGAAATAATGCTTCCTGCTTCTCTTTAATATCAATAACTAAATTAAAAAATAGTGATCAGGAAAAAAAAAAAAAGGAGAAAATTCTTTTGATTTTCAGAAATCTGTATCTTAACTCACTTGTAACTCTGATCTCCTCTGCGCCTTAAAGTCAGGCTGGATCTTTGACCATTAACTTTTCCTCATTTATTTTCCCTGAAAGAACTTTGGTATTCCTTAATTTCTTGTAAATGATAGAGTACTGTTGGCTGTATAATGGTTTTGCACTAGTGAGATGCTGTGTATCTATTTTATTTGTGCTTCTCTTTGGTCTACATCAAGGATTTCAGTTGGCTTCCAAGTGAGAAGAAAGGAGAAAGCAAAGCAAAATGAATAAAATATCCCAAGCCATGAACAGTTTCAACACCAGTCCAGCTAATATTCGCAAATTGGCAGGATATATACAGTATGTCATCTGTCAAGCTGTTGCATTTTGCGACCAGCAATCTATTGTTAACCATCTGTTTAAATCTTTTTCACATCCTATAGTTATGTTAGTTTCACAGTTAATTTTAAGTTATGCTAACAAAATATTACTGACCTAATGTACATTAGAGTAAACTAATAGATGGTTCTAGGCTAGGAAGTATTGACAACTGTGTCCTTGACCCGTGGCATATTTGACAGTGCTTAATTAGCCAGGTCTATTAGCCAGAAAATCTCTTTACAGAGGATCCATGGAACTAAATTATCTGCCTCTGCAGCCATGTACCTAACAACTTTTTAGTGTATATGAGACAAATTCTAAAGAATTATGTAGATTATATCTTCATCACTGTGAAAAATTTATTTCTATGCACAATATTTTATCAGGCATCATTTAATTCAAACCTCGTCTGAGCTAAAGTTTCTCAGAGCTCAAAAAAGTTGCCTCAGATGGGACCTTCTCTACCTAATAATTATAATTAGGATGTTCAGAGGTTTCATTTGCTTTTAGAAATGTAGTTATAATTGTAAGCCTTACTTATAAACCAGTGTAGTTAAATTTTAAGACAATTTGTATTTCTAGTGAGTATAGTTACAAATAATATTGCCTTCACAGCTGTTGATCTGGCACAGTGCACTGAGGCCAGTGGCCAGCTGTGCAGTGTGGGTAGCAGCTGGAGAAGCTCATGAGTAAAGAAAACAAGAAAACAAGCAAATTCCAAAATCCTTTATGAACATCTGACTGCTGACTTAAAACAGGTATTAGAAGTATGCTTATTGACTGTCAGGAAGAAGAGAAAGTA
Organism: Hirundo rustica; assembly: GCF_015227805.2. NCBI lineage: Eukaryota > Metazoa > Chordata > Aves > Passeriformes > Hirundinidae > Hirundo > Hirundo rustica. Next base: position 16,568,095 of record NC_053454.1, on the reverse strand, counting down.
TGCATGCATTCATGATTTGTTTTTGACTCTGGGTTTTGATATACTATTGTATTAAAAAAAAAAAAAAAAACAAACAAACAAAAACAACAACAACAACAAAACCTCACCAAAAAACTACTCAGCAGTTAGTGTTTATACAGTGTGTTCCCTTCAGTGTACAGGAACTGAAGCTTAAGAGTCAAATACTAAAATATATGGCAGAAGTCCATGTGACATTTAAAAGATAAACTTAATTCCAGATAATCTGGACATCCTATAACTAAAGTAGATTAATGTTCTTTGAAATGGAAACAAAATCATAAATCTTTATGGGTAATTGTGAGGTCACTGTACTTTTTCAGTATGTCATTTAGGCATATTGAAGAAGATAGATTATAGATTTATAATTGTATTAATTTGGAGGGAGGAGGAGATACTACAAAGACTTAGGGCCCATAAGTTTAGGTTTTTTTAATGTTTAAGTGTAAATAGTAAAACTTCCAAAAGCCTTTGAGTTAGGAAAATAATTTCCTTCCTTGACCCATTCCTGGGGTTTTTTTGTTTGTTTTTTTTTGTGTGTGTGTGTTTTTTGTTTGTTTGTTTGTTTGTTTGTTTGTTTTGAATACCCTGGATTTGTTCGGTCTTCGTAAGGAATGTGAGACTGAGTCATTTTCTTACCAGTGTCTTTCCTTTAAACAGGCCTATGAGCATCTGTAGACACACTGATCATTAAATTTGAGAAGCAGATGTACCAGCACTCGGGGGAGACTCACCTTTCTCTCCCACAGCCAGTGGAAAGTCACGTACTGGGAAAAGTGTGTGACTTACTTCTTCTGATGAGTCAGTCAATATCAATTGACTATATTTATATAAAGATGTGGTCTTGGCAAGACAGATTGGCTTAATGCAGCCAGGTTTTGTCCTCTTTAAATGCCATGTCAAGTGTCATCCTCTCACGTGTGTATTGATGTGAAGCAGGGAGTTGTACATTGAAACCCTGACTTCCTACTGCTTCATCTGAACCATTTTTCCCTGAAGGCATTAGTATGAGAATCGATTCCTGAATGTGTCTGTATTCTGGGATGCAACTGAAAATAGAACAATGTGACTTGTTTCCTCATTTCTTGCTTCATACTTGAAATTGTAGCTGTAACACCTCTATGGAAAACTGCCTTTCCTGAATTAACTCTAAGGAAGTTACTATTTCTACTCTTTCGAAAAGAGTTTTACTTGTCTTTTTCAGATAATACCAGATTTTTCTTCTTTGTTCTCTCAAAGTCATCTCTTTATTTTCTAACATTTATTCATATTGCAGCTGCCTGCTTTACTTGTCTTGTCTTTTCTCCTGTATTCATTTTGTATTGCTCTTTTTCCTCACTACTTCTTTTCTTTTATTCTCCAAACTTCAAAATTGCTCATTTGTTTGCATAAAGTATTTTTGCATCAAACATTTTCTTTAACCCCAAGAGGTAAGTGCGCAAACTTTTAAACTCTGCTTGTTATATGTAATTGGATATTCCTTTGGTCTGAGTTCTCTAAATTCCCATTATTGGTATCCATCTGTAGCCTTTAGAATAAGTGCTCTTACTGCAGGAAGCTTTTCGTTTCATACAGCCCCTCCACCCACAATAGTGTGTTACATTTGGGCTTTCAGTTGTCAAGATTGCCTTACCATTGTTAAAGGTAGACTTTTGCTTAAAGCATGTTAGATGTCGCAAACACTTTATCCTAGTGGCAAATATAGATAAATAAAATCAGCTAGCTAAGTGGCTGGCCTCCAGTAGATTAGATATTGTTAATCAATTAAATTTGTTTGTGGCTGGGGGACTTTTCAATAGAGTTTAACACAAGGATATTGCTCCATTTATTCTGACCTTGATTTCTGTTTTGTTTTATTTTTAGTTTCATGGGCATTAGTTACAAGTTAACATTCATTTGTCCTTCTTTATACTATTGAATTCATTCAGGTGGAGTTTAGATATATCCTTCCCATTCACCTGCTGACAAGTCAAAACCACACATGTACGCTGTAGTGAAGTGTATGTAGTCACCAGTGAATATCTGAGGGCTTTGAGACCATTCTAAATTGTAAACACCTCACGATATTCAAATGTGGCACCATAATGTCCAGCATATACTAATTGCAAATCCTTCTGAGATTTTGTGGTATTCTGACACTTCTACTTTGCAGGTGAAGCTCCAAGAAGCTTAAACTTTCTCAAAATTAATTCCCTTTTCAACTTGTCTAGTTGTTAGTGCTTTAAAACTGAAAATGAAGTGCAATTTTAATAGTACTGTTTAGTGATTGCTTTGTGACTTGGTTGTACAATACCAGTGGAAATTAGATTTTAATGTTCTTGCAAAAATTATTCAGTTACTTATGGAATTTCTGAGGAAGCCAGAGATTTTTAAATTATATCAGACTCTGTTGGTCTGCCTCCTCTTCCATGGAACTTCTTTTGTGCTTAAGCTTTGGTGTAATTACTTCACCTAAGAAATCTGGACTTAATTTGCTAATAGCATCCTGGATGTGTTCAGGTTTCTTTTAAGATAAGTTCAAATAATTTTATTGCTTCTATTTCTCTAAGTTCTATCATGCTTTTCATGCTTTTCATTATTGCATTGGTTGATCAGTTCAAAGTGTTTCCACCTCTTGGCAGTGGTGGAGGTGCTGACAGAGCACCTCATACACAGGAAAGTAGGAAACTCTTCACTGAGTGAAGCTGCAGTGTCTGTATTTCTGAGCTCTAACAGAAAGAACTTAAGTGCATGTTTTGTGTCACCCTCATTTTTACAAAACAGTGAACTAACTGTGAGTGCTCTGCCAAGCTGAAACAAGCCCATGCAGTGACTGCATGCAGGAGTGTAAGGTGCACAGCATTCCTGCATAGTGAGAGTGACTTCTCATGCTCCAGCTTCATTACCAGTCTTTCTAGAACATAGAAACGTTATCCTTAATATGCACATAGATAAAAATTCTTTCCAGAGAAAAAAGACAATACCATGAGAAACAGCTGTATACAGCTCTGTAAAAGGAAGCCATGCAAATGGCAAATAGAAGAAATTCCAAGTATTTTATGTTTTGGGGGAATAGGAAAAATAACCAGAAATTTCTTTCACCATTACACATCAGTGTTAACTTTATGCTCCTAAAATGGATTCATTACTGGTCACTTAAAGCTTTCCCTTTGGTCATTAGTCAAAGCCAAAGTCAAATATCAAAAGGTACTTGGCAGTTTGGTTTTTAGATAGAAATACAGTCCAGGCCCTTCTGCCTTCTTTAAGCCACTAATCAGAATATCACCATAGCTGTTTGGTTTGTTTTACTACTGGTTTCAGAGTAAAGAAAATCAGGGTTGTCCATACACAGCACAGAGGTGCCAAACTGCCATGGTCTGTTCAATAGATGTAAAAATGAGTGACTTTGAGGTCTCCAAAGTAATGGAATTGCAGCATTATTGTAGTTCTCTGAGATAATTACACACAAATTATTTACACATCTGCACCATGTCTTGGTCCTTAAGATGTCAGAGCTCACATCAGCTGCCAACTGAGCTATCCAAAAGCTTTATTTAGAGAAGCATTACAGTTAAGAAGATTTTTTTTTCCTCTTCCTACTATGAACAAGCACACTGTGACAGCTTGCTCTTTAAGATTTTTTCAATTTATTGACTGTTTCTTGTTTTAATCAGACCTTTGCTTGCCCCTACCAGACCTTGGCTTCTTCTCTTTATTAATGTATATAGACTCTGGTTAAAGGCAATATGAATAATAAAAACATGGACTGAAATGGATCACTTTTCTTTGTATATTGAAATATTTGACCACATGTGCAACACGTCAGGAGCAGAACTTCCTGGCTTACAGCTTTAGAACAGAAGCTCTCTCCCAGATGAACTAGAAGCTTCACAAACTGAAAATTTGGATTTGAAATTTTTACACACAAACCACAACTGTTATTCAGCTGAAACCAATACATCATGTAAAAAAACCTAACTATTGAATTTTTGTATTACATTTTGTTCTAGAAAAATGGGGCTGTAGCAAAGTTTGCATTTCATAAATTCAGAGAACCGTAGAACAGCTTTGGTTGGAAAGAGCCTCTGCCCCTCGTTGGTTGGGGCTTTGTTCAGTTAAGGTCTGAGTGTGTTCAAACCCCTCTGGGCTGCCTGTCTCAGTGTCAGAGTAGCCTCATAGTGGACATTTTTTTCCTTCCATGTAATCAGAATTTTCCTTGTTGCACCTTGTTTGTTAACTCTCATCCCTTCTCAGCATGTGTCTGAGCAGAGCCTGACTTTGTCTTCTTGCCAGCCACCTACTGGGCAATGGAAGGCATCAGTTACACTTTCCTTTGCCTTTTCTGCTTCAGGCTGAATAAGAGCAGTGCTTTCAGCTTCTCCTTAGCTTAGTTTTGGAAACTTCCCACCCAGTTCCATGGACTGGTGCGATGGAGTTTACATTCCGTGGTCCCTCGCTTCACTCTGGACTACACGTCTTCTTCCATGAGCTGTAAACTTCACTTCGGCACTGGCCCCAGGAACCATTGAATAGATGGGATCAGGAAAGACCAAGACAAAGAAAGCATTGAGTAACACAAGATTTCATCTTTGTTATTACCACAAGGATCAATTTTATGATTAGAAATTACAAAGATCTTATAGATTTTTTTATGGACCTTAACTATTCTTTGTAACACTTAAAGTGGAAGCAGCATTAATGACTTCGATCTGAACACAAAAAGAGAAATAAAATATTTTTAAGTTCTTTAAATGACAATAATATTTAGAAAGCCACTCTTATTTTATTAGCAGTGTTGTTTATCAATAAATAAATGACATTCCATTCAGCATAATGGAGGATGAATCAATACTTAAATACATTTCTAACATGAAGATTTGTGAATTCTGACATAGGTAAAAAATCCTATCATATATTTGTGTGTATCACCTCCATGTATTTTGTACTTAGCTCTGCACTGCAGAAGAGACAAGTTTCCACGAATACCAGAATTTTGCAAATAGGTTTGCTGTTCTGCTGTACAACATTGGCCTTAAAGGTCATGTTTTCAACATACTTACATTTTTGGGAGCTCTTCTTTGTCAGGAAGTCATCAATTAGCTATGTTTTCCCATAGCTTTCTGCATTAATTTATGCCACCTCAGTGTCTGTTACAAAACTCAAAAGGATTTTAATTTCAAAAGGTTTTGTTTCAGCAACTGATGCTTTTTGACAAATCACACTAATCTCACTTGCACTCAATTCTTTTTTGGGAACATTATAACCTATATAACAACTGAAGCTGCAATAGGTATGATCTCATTGGATGATTGAATAGTTTTCTGATAGGTGTTGAGTACTAAATTCCCTGCTGTTTCATCCCCACTCTGAGATTACCTGGCATCTGTCATCTTTCTGTTTTTGAAACATTTTCAGTATATGGGCTACTGGCCCTAGAGATGCAGTTGTTGAGAACTGACATTTTATGCAGGACAAAATAAGAGAAGTCACAAGTTGGTCAGGTTTCACAAAATTCAATCTGCAGCCTTAAGGCTTCCAAGTATTCCAGGCTTCTGGTATTAAAGAAGATAATCAAAGGAATGAGAAAGACATCCTGAATAGAGGTGATTTTAAAAATAAAGACGTTTCTGCATCTCTGTGTTTAATTAGATACACTTCCTAGAACATAATTCATTTCCCAACCATTTTAAAAATACTTTAATCCCTGTGTTACAATATGCTTTCTAATTTGTCTGTATCATGTAAGAAAAAGTTTACTGAGATATTTTCAAGGCTGACTTTACTATGTGTTTACAAAGCTGCATCTGCTGTGTGAAATCAAACTGCTATATGTTTACTAAACTGAACATTACACATTTATATGGACCATTTTCTATAATTACTCCAACTAGATGTAATGCAGCTATTCAATAGCACACTCTGAGCTGCAGTAGTATGCTTTGGAACAATTAAATTTCATTGATATTAGTAAAAATATCCAGTAAATATAAAGCTCAGGTTGCACTGCTGCTTACTGAGTAGCTTACTGAAATTTTCATTATTCTTTACATTGACTGAAGCTCTTACAAGTGAAATTTCACAAATTGACGTTTTAGAGCCTTATCTTGTGTTACCAGTAAAATCACTAGAAGGTATTACATAAAGAGCTTTTCTTCTCTATTTGACATAGCCACTATCAAAACCAACCTCAGTCCAAACCGGGGAGAAGAGCATGAAGCTATTTAAACATTTTCCTCCCCCAGGTTTCCTGAAGTCTTTATATTCAGAGTATTTATAATACTCAATATACTTTGAAACAAGGTGTTACACCCGCACCTGCAATGCACAGGACAGTGTATGCAGGGATGTTTGCCTGCATTTTGGTAGCAGGGAAACTGCAGCGGTAATTAGCTTAGCCTGAGAAGAGAGCCGGCAACGTTGAATGATTATACCTGTCAAGATATAATCATCTACATGAATTGTGATGGCTTCTGTGACTTCTTCAGTAGCCTCTATCCAGCTGCATATAAATATTACTTAGAGAAAATGTCATTCAAATCATGACGCTGACAAGGTCATTAGATCCTTCATATTATATTGTTTTGGAATTTCACAGCAATCTTTCCTGGCTTATGAGTGCAGCTTTACTACACGTTAAAACAACAGCAACAACAACAACAAAACACCCCACAAACAAAAAACCCCAAAAAGATAGACAAGAGAGAGGGGAGAAAAAAGTACGACATTTAAAACTAATAGCAAGCTGTTAGCAAATAGATTTATAAAAGAATTGTGTTGCACTAGAATATTATTCTAGAATAAACCTCTTTGTTAACCTAAAGATCCATGACAGTGACAGCCAGAGCAATTTTTTAAAACAAGTAGGGTCATACAAGTTTTTCACTTGCATCCTTCTTTTGCAGACTTCTGTTGACAATATTTGAAAATTTAAGTATGTGTTCATATGTATCTACAAAATACCAGAGTTTCTTTAATAACTAGTTTAATGCAACTGTGGCCCTAGTTGCAGTTGTACTGCAACTTGTGTACTGCAACTTGTGTACTGCAACTTGTGCAACAAGAGCAGTTACATTAGAGAATAAAGGGAAGGATAAGACAATGCTCTTGCCTCTTTCCCGGGAAACGATTGTGGAAAGATTTAGCAGTCCTAGTGACTCACTATGTTTGACTTTAGGAAAAAAGTCTATATTATGAAAACTGAGCTTTTACACCTACAGTTCTAATGCAAGTGTTTCTTTTCCTCTGATTTTGGTGCTATGGATTTCAAGGGTGCCCTTGGTTTATATGACAATGGTTTTTTTCATACATACCCAATGGCAGGGTTTTTTTCTACCAACCCAATGTCTTTCCAATATCTTTTCTAGGTTAAATATATCCAGTATTTTAGTCTTTCCTAACAGGTGAAACTTCATAGTCCTTAAATCTTCTTCTAGTCCTACATCTTCTTGCTGTCTTCCAATCTCTCTTCAAGCTGTCAACAACTTTCTTGGAACTAATATTAGAGCTAAAATTTTTAAATAGCTTAAGAGAAGGATCAATTATTGTATCTTGCACATAGACAATTCATCCCACTGCTTAAAGGGGATTTTAAAGAATAGAGTCAGAAATTACCAAAACGTAAATTGATTGTATAATTCATTAAATGAAAGGCTGTTTGACCCATCAGATTATCTTTCAGCTACATTTATATGGATCTGTGAACAGATTTTGTACTTTCATTAACAACAATTCCACACAATAATAAATCCTACACAAACTGTAGCATTTATTGTCTACATTCTGTAATTATGAAATGTACTGAAAATTCTTTTTCATCTAATAGTATGTAGGGATATTAAATAGAAGATCAGCGGAGTAAAAATAATGAAGAACTTGCTAATTTGATCTATTTAGCTGTTTTCCTTCTCAAAGAAGTGTGTTAGAAAGGAACATTAAATGGTAGCTATGGGAACTTTCCAGAACCTTCTACATTCCTAAAGACCACTCTTGTACCAGTATCAGATATTTTTTGTGAATCACAAGTCATTTGTGGCAATTAACTGGAACCTTTTCAATATCTTTCTAATGTTCACTCACTTCAGTGTTTGAAATCAAATACCAGCTTAATTATCAGTGACCTGCCATTCCTTGAATGACATCTGAAAAGAAAAAGAAGGTATTTAACGGAGGAGTAAGTCCCATCAGACCATGAGTCCAGCTTAACAACCATGAGTCTGTTTTACACAGATGAGAAATGCTTCTGTCACCCTTGGCACTAATCCTGATCACCTCCATCTTTAACAGGCCCTGCTCTTCATGTTATATATTTGTCCATGATTGCTGCTGAACCTGGGGGATAGGAGGTGTTGAATGAAGAAATAAATTTTAATTAAGAAAAAAAAAATCAAACAAACCCCCCCCCAAACATTTGTTCCTTTGCATCTCAAAGCCAGGTAGAATTGATTTGAAATCACAGTTACATAAACCCCTAAAACTGAGGTGCAGAGCAAGTAACTTCTAAATGTTCTACTCCCGTATCAGCACACAGTGTCATAAATTTCTCTTTATATGAAGTCTTTCCACTTGTTTTGTATTGTCATCTTAGAGCAGCTTTGCTTCTGGGTATACTAAATGACAAAAAAAGGAATGAATGCAGGGATAACTGAGATTGGTAATCTTTGAAGAATGAATGACTGTATATTTTATTACATTCGTAAAAAATAATTCTCTTATATGCCTATATTTAAGTTGTTTTTTTGTTTTTTTTTTTTTTTTTTTTTTTTTTTTTGTATCTAGGGAAGGATTTCTGATAAGAAAACCTCAGCCTTGTGTTTCCAAAATCTTTTCATTCAGCCATCCCTTATAAAGAATTTCAAATTAAACTGAATTTAATAGAAAAATCAGCACTTTAAATATATTTTTAATTTTCACAAAATTAGTTTGGGTGAAAAAGAATATAGATGAGTGTCTCCCTTGCTAAAAGCCATTGAGCTTCAGATTTTAAAAGACTTACTTACACTTTATTAAATAAATTTCACTTCCCGTCTGAATGTGCACCTGCCTAATGTTGCCAAACAAAATAATGAGAAATTGCCTCTCAAAGATTTTTTTTTTTTCATGCAATTGAATACAAAATTTATTCTTAATAGAGATTGTAAAGAAAATTACTTGATTTATCTCTGCTGAAGGCAACATGTTTTCTAATCTACTACTAGAAGGATATACGTCTCCAGATTGCACCCATTCTCTCTGGGGAATGTCCTTTTGATATTCATTCCACTGCTGAGAATAGTGAATAGTTAATATGTGAAGTATTCGCACAGGTATTCTGAACCTGTAACAATTCTAAAAAATATTTCTTGCCAGGAAAACTGTACATGGCTCATGCCTGATTCCAAAACAAGGACAAAATTCACTTAAAGTGAGCCTCAAAGTCAGTGGCTTTGAATGAGTGTAGGTTTTCCACAGAAATTAAAAACTTGAAGAGTAATTTATCTAGAATATGACTCTTTATAAGCTCTCCAGTGCCTTTATAGTCTAACTTTTCTGTTGTATATTTACTTCTTGAAGTTGTCTTGAATTTGAAAGCCTTAAATGATAACAAATTGTTTGTCTTTTCATAAAACTTGGGTATTTTTATGGAGCGCAAAACGTCCTGGTCTTGTGCTTCACATTGGTTTTATAAGACTTAGAGGAACCCTAAGGCACATTTTAAAGTGAATCTTACTAATTTCTATGCAATTAAAGCAGTAAAAGGTTTAGTCTTTAGGCTACATTTTAATTCATATCCCTCTTCAGTAGGGTGAGGGCTTTGTAACCATGGCAATTTTATCACATTGTAATTTTAATTCTTTTTCTTTAAGAAAACAAATTAGCTAGTAAGTCTGGGACCTATTTTCTATGTGCAGCCATGAGGTCAAAGTCAGAAGCATTAGTATTTTCTTAGATTTGTTATTCTAATTAGTTTCAGGATCTTGCAGTGTACATTTTTAATACAGAATCACTTATTTGTGGCACTGCAAAGGCTACCATATAGGCAACATTTATAGATAACACAGAAAAACATGTTAACTGTAAGTGTGTTCTGTATTGGTCTTGGCAGAGCTGTCGCCTGGAGCTTTAACAAAATAAATGAGTTACTGTTTGCCATCTTGCAGACAGGAAGATGAAATGTAAGAAAATGTACATATTGCCCTAAGCTGAACATATGGAGCCAAGAGATATTACAGAAAGTGATATACCCTAAAGTATGTCATTTGGTAGTTGCTCATTTTAAAAGACTTGATACTTAGTTACAATAGTACAACATTTTCTACTGACCTTCACAGTAAGTTAGGAACAATTAAAGCACCACTGTAGAGATTTGAATGAAAATGAGCCTTTTATGCAGCCTGAGGGAGAAAACTGCAGCACTCCGTAATTGTTTTATGGCTGAGCAGGTGGGTCTCATCCAGCTCTTGCTTTGCTCAGGTGAATGAAATACAGAGGATTTACATAAAACCAGCATAATTTTTTCCACTTAAAGAGATAATTCCCAGCTACTAGGTTTAAGAGGGAAGGTTGACTGAGGTCTAATTGGTGCCTGGGTTGTCCTGCAGCCTGACTTCTGTCCCAGGTGTGAGGGAGTCTGGGCACCAGCACAGGTACAGGACAGTGCAGGCACTGAAGGTCAGGACAGTCTTCCTCAAAGGCTGGGGCAGATGCAAAGAGCAAGAACAAGCTCTTGGTCTCCAGTGGTTGACTGCTAAATGTCTCTCAAAATACGTGTGCTTATCATGCCAACAGCAATAAAAGACAGAAGGGCTTGAAAATGAAGTGGGTTAGTTGCAGTCTTATATTTTAGAAGCACTTGAATACAGAAAATATTTGCAGTTGCCCATGTGAAAGCAGGTGGCATCGTCAGTCCAACTCCAAATAGACACCTGTTGCCTAACTAGAAATTTGTCATCTTCAGTACAGAAGCCAAGAACTGAGTGGAAAGAAAAGCTGAACACTTAACACTTGCTCTCTGTATACTAATGTCTGTGGAAATAGTGTAACTTTTCTCTGTTCTGTGAAATAATCTCAGGACTCTGTTTCTGAGGTAACAATTCTAGTATTTTTCATGTTTTTTTAAAAGTTTCCATTGTTAAAGCTCCCAGGCTCAGGGATACTACTGAAGTTATTTATTGAAAAGCTAAAATGAGAAAAAAGTAATCAATGCTGAAAACATGCTCAATCCAAAATAACAGTTATTCACACTAATTATGTAAAAGTAAGCTTTTTTATGCATATATGGAGCATGCAGTTTTCTTTTGATTTCGGATTCTTGGAGTGCTTGAGAATGTTGTAGAAGTGATTATATTATGTTTTAATACAATATTATTTTTTAAACAGAATTTTGAGAACCAGGCACTGTAGAAGTTAGTATGTTTTAAAGTTTATAAGTCTATGCAGTGAAATGAATGCTAAGATTGTAAAGGACAGGACTAAATGTGTTGCAAGTGCTGAATTGCTACACAATCGGATAAAAAGGGTTAAAACAAATGTTCTTGGGGAAGAGTTTCTCATTGTTTATTCCTTTTAGACTTGAAGATTTGGCAAGCCTGCTGTGTAACTATGCCTGCTGCCTCAAAAATAGCTTTTTTCTTTTTTATTAGTCTAACCCAGGCACTGATTTATTGAGCCAGAGAAGGATAAGGCAGCTTTAGCTCTTCCATTAACACCAGCTGGGGCTTACATCACATAATGTTGTGTGAATGCACAGCTTCATCCTATCACATCTGAGCTGCAACAACCCACAATCTTTGCCAGTAGTACCATAACTTCGTAGGAAATATTTATGCCAGATAACTCCTTAATTTGTTTTTCTGTTTGTTTCTTTTCTCTGTGATATTTTTGCTTTAGTTTTACACAAAGAGGCTAAAATTGAGGAAGGAAACAGTTATGTGTAACAGTAGCAAGAAAAATACCAAAAACCTCTCCTTATTATTTGTGATATGCCAAGGAATCTCAGAGAACAAGTGAGGGAAAAAATGCTTTACTAATATCACAGAATCTTAAAAATGACACTGTGAAGGCATCATGAAGAAATAGATACATAGTCTGCTCAATAGCAATTTTTGTGTGTGTGTAGGAATTAATGTATATAATTCAAGACTTTTTTAGTTACTAACCTTTGTATAATCCATGTCTACATGGCTTTTACACTAATATATTCTGATAGCTGTTGCAAAATATTCTCATTTACTTAGCTTCTGAGCCCCAGATCCAGGACTGCTTTTATTGGTGAGACTCAGCCAACTTTCATATCAAGGTAACCCTCTGACTGTCATGTTCTTACCAACTACTCTTAAATTTCTCAGTCAGTGTTTTGTTTCTTGTGCTGCTTGAGCCAAAGGGAAAATAGTTTTCCTTTGCCTTATAGGAAGCAAGAATTCACCTTCCTCCCCCTCAGTCTTCAGGGCCTCTCTGCTGGTTTGTTTATCACCAGCAGAGGGAAGAACTGCTGCTATAGACTGTCAAAGGTTTTTTACTATAAGGAGGGGTTGATGTGTAAGTTGCTCTCTTGGCTACAAATGATGCAGTGGGAGAAAACCACTGCGTCCAAATGGTTTTTCTTAGCTGCAGTGTTAGAAGTCTGTATTTGTTGGGATATTAAGTGAAGAACCCAGCTGGTTTGTCTTCAAAGACAAATTAAAGAAAAGATCCTATTTTTAGCTCAGTGTTTTTCTAAGTTAAATTTTTTGTAAGTCTTGAATTCAGCTAGTGTTAAAAGATGGAAAATGTCAAATAAAACTTAATGTCTGCATTGTAGTGAGGGCAGAGGTGGAGTGAAAATTTGCAGCATGTTATTTCTTTACTTCTGATAACACCTGTTAAAGAAAATGTGCTGAGTTATAGCATATTAGAGTGTTTCCAGGCTTTTCAGCCCAAACCTGTAGCAGTTGTACAGTCCTGTTACCTTGCAGATAAGCCAGAAACAATTGCAGATGTGAATAAAATTGCATTTAATGTTTTTTTTTTTTTTTTCCTTGCGGTGCCAGCACATAAAATAAAGTGAGCTTTACCAGTGGGAACTTACGTTGAGGGACAAGATGCTTTTTTCTTCCACAGTATTGCAAGTTTCACATTATGTATTGCAAACTTTGCTACATTCTCTTCTTTGGTTTCTTTAAGCAGAACACTTGATATTTAACTTACTAAATTGTAAGTCTGTTAACTTAGCCAGGGTAGCACATCTTGACAATATTAGCAGAACACAATAAAACAGTTCAGAACTTTCAGGCTGTTTTAGACCATCTTGATTGCCTGAGCAATGAAGTCAGTTGCTATGGAATGATTTGTGTTCGTATTTTGCAGGTTGTAAGAGGAATTCACTTCCATATTACCCATCATAGTCGTAGGATTGCCGTACTTACAAGGCGTTGGATTACTTTTTTTGTCCTCACCAATTTCCCCCAAGGAAACTGCCTCCCTGCCCGAGGGCCACAAGCACTGGTGAGATCAGTGTTTTTGGAAGCCCTTGACATGTTTGTGCTTGGTCCTGAAGCAAGCTGTGCAGATCCCTTGGCTGCCAGGAGTAGATTCCTTATGGCCAGTGCTGAGTGTGCATTTGATAAGCTGACCCCAAGCTCAGGGTCTCTCACTGTGGTCTGCTAAGCCCTTCAAAACTTGTGCAAAACCTCACATGAGCCTTACATCACCAGCGGGTGTGGGGGGTTTAGGAAATGCCAGGGTGCTCTTTTGTGCGGAGCAACAGAGAACGCATTTCCCTGGACAAGTGCTTGGCTCCTAGAAATGGACAAGGAAAGCCCATTCTCACTCAGTGTCACTTGGTTCTTACCTTAGGCAATGTCCTAACTGTGTAGGAGCAGAGAGGACCTCAAAGGATCCCTACTGAAGCCTCAGCTTTTCACTGTTTCAACCCAATGTTTGGAGGAATTGAATTTCCACTGAGAGCTGTGTTTTTATCCCAAACACACCCTGAGAACATATGATAAATAACACTTAACAGCACGACAGCAAGCTTTCCCTCTTCTTTCAATTCCCTTTAGTTACGCTTCTCATCTCAGCATACTTTCCTTCTCCCCACACATAAATTTGAAATGGTTACCGAACCCCTTAATAGGATGGTGCTAATCAGTCACTAAGTAAATCATTACAGAAAGTGATAATGGCACAGCATTTGAGTTCTTTCATTGAGTCTCCTGGAGCACTCATTTAAAACTACCGAGTCTAACCCAGGACGCAGTGCGATTCATTCCTCTTTCTGCTGCATGTGGAGCTCAGACTTCAGTGAGACAAAGTGCTTTATCAGCTTGAGGTGAGAGGTAAATGTCATGAGCAATAAAGCTTGGTAATAAAATAACACTTATTTGTGAGTTGGATGTTAATGTATCTGTGTGCATGGGTCGATGCAGCTGAATTAACATCTCTGGTTGGTTTCAGCTGAGTTGTGAGGCTACAAAGAGAGAGGCCATTTCTTTAGTCGTGTGCCCCAGATTGTTTCTTTCTTTAGAGACACCATTAATAAATCTTGATTTCTTCGCTGTCTGCTGTTAATGTTTTTTAGAATAAGTAGGTTTTTATATTATGCACATATGTTTGTGCAAGAAAGCCCTGAGATTTCTTTCTGCAGCAATATATTGGGCTGTTGCTTCAGTAGGTTTTGTAAGCTACTTAAGTATAGGTTTAGAAAGGAGACACAGAAATAATTTTTTTTTTTCCTACATCTCATTTATGTTGTCACAAAATGAAGGGCATTGACCTCAAGTAAAGCTCTTTAAGCTGTTTGGAAATAAATTCTATAGCTAGAAATTAATTCTAATATTCTATGCTCAAAGCTCATCCAATTTTTGTGATCCCAGATTATGGCTAAATGTCTCCATGTACAACTGCTGAAATAATTCATTTAGAAAAACATGAGTTTTCAATCATGTTTCAATATGAATCATAAATTATTCATATTGCTGTAATTTGCTAAATAAATTGTTTGATAAACTGAACAAACTGGTTGTTTTTCTTGCTAGAAACAGATATTATTTGATATGATTTAGGGAAGGAGTGTTTTTTGTATACTGATTTGGTGTAATTTTCATCTCATAGCAAATTTTAAATTTAGCTTAGTCTACCATATAATACTTCTTTATGAAAAGAGAAAATTATTTTCACAATGCAGTAAATTGATGTTGTTTCTTTTGGAACTGCTTTTGAAACCTCAATTCATATTGAGCAGTAGTTACACAGTAGGACCACTTAATTAAGGAGTACCTGGCTCAGAGCTCTAAAAGTGAGACTTCTATTTATATCACAATTCAAATAGAAATTAAGCAGTCCAGTAAAGTCTTAAACATGCTTAAGCTAGAAACTGTAGGAAACTTACTTTTTTTTTTTTTTTTTTTTTTTTTATTTTTTTGAATTGATAAAATCCCTTCCCACTTTAGCTGAGGCAAAGAATTAATATGGGTTTTGAGAAGATAATGCTGCTAAGATGTTTGCTCGTGTGTTAGGTACATGCTGGGTGATTTATTTTGTTAAATAAGCATTATCTTCCAATGGTCTTAAATGTTTTCTTTACTCTCTTCACATTTTGCCCCACAAACACTCTATGTTGTTCCATTCATCACCTTCAGTATTACAAGCAAAAGTCACTTGAAATCTGCACATCTATGAATCTAAATGCCATGGCCTTTGAAGGTGGAGTTCAATATTAATTTTGGTATTAATTTCAATATTAATTTGGCCTCAGGAATACAGATGCACCAATGAAAACTAATCATTGTGATAACTGAGATGGTTATTTAAATGCCGTAAAAGGTCTTTCTATTTGTGGGATATAAAATTTTACCTATAAAATTCAATGAGTTTCCTCTAGAAGGTTTTAAATAAAGGAATAATTACTTTGACCAGCAGAGAGCAGCAATGATATACTTTATAAGGACTTAAGCCAGCCCTTGCAAAATCCTATTAGTGGCATAAATGATAGATAATACTGTATATGATTTTCCTGATTTATGGGAAAACATCTGTTGAAATTAAAGCAACAATAGGAAAGATATGCCTCCATGTAATTGAATCCTTTTATAGAACCTCTTAATTTAAAATACTTTCTATTTAATTTCTTGTCTGTATGAAAGTTACAAAGATTTATGACTTGAACTGTATTTAAGTCCTCCTAGTTCTTAGTAGGTGATTGTTGTCACATTGATCTGAATATTTGCTCTGGAGTTTCACTGATTGTGTTGGGCATTGTCTATATTTTAATCTTGCACTTAATTTTCAGCCCCATAAATGTCAATTGAAGTTTTTTTTCCACTGAGTTACATGAAGAGTCTCAATATTCTTGCGACATGTATATTAAAAATGCAATATAAAGAGGTTAATAAGATATGGTGGAAAATTCTTACTATGTTCATTAGTTTTCTTTTGCTGTCTGTTCACAAAGATGCTTTGCACGGGAAGGATGAGAGCCTCTTTTTCCTCTGCTAGGGCATTCTAACAATGCTGTTTCCTGTTCTGGCTTTGTGGCTCTTCCATGTTTGATTGTGTTGCAGAACCCCTGAACAGATTAAAACAACCCTTTTTTAATCAAGCTTTTTGCTTTACCCTGAAAATGTAAAAAAAGAAAAAATGCAATTTTCCCTTCCATCTTCTGATGGGACTACTTTGCAAAGCAGGAAAGAGTATTAACAGTGCCACTGCTGTCACTTGTGTAAAGAAGATGGGATTTCTGTTGGTTGTCCCAGTGTTGTCTATATGTTGTGTATACAGTAGCATTTTGGCTCAAATCAGGACAGTTGTTCAGGAGTGAACCTTCTATTCCTGCCACCACATGGAGCAGCCTTACTTTCAAAGCTGTATTGCTCTCAGAGGGTGTGTAACTAAAATACATGTTCCTGACACTGATGAATATTCAGTTCTGGGAAATGCTGCATGGAGTTGAGAGTACACGTCCTGTCAAACATATGAATTCAGCTGTACGTAGGAACAACATCCCCTTGGCATCGAGTGTTCTGTCCTCCAGATCCAGCCATGCTGCACCAAGCTGGGGCCACTCTGGGTGAGGGAGTCCAGGCTGTTCATGCTCCCTTAGAGCTTTCAAAGGGGCTTGGGTGGCAGCAGCACGCCCCTGCCTAGGCTGAACCCTCTCTCTCTTACTGCCTGAGTACTGGTGTGCAGGAAACTCTGTGGTCTAGATTAGAAATGCTGCTTGAATTTAGGTTACAATGCTGGAGAGCTGTAATACAATGTGAATGGCACTACCTCTCCCCTTTTTTGACAGTTATCTTGTATGAAGTTCTCTTTGCTTCAGTGTTTCTATTGCAAAATAGGAGCCATTGTGTCACAGAGATTTTATAAAAGTAAATTTGGTGGTGTTTATGAAGCACTGAGGTTCTATCATGATGAACTCTGCACAAACTAATGAGAGAAACATTGCTTTCCTCCTTCAGAGCAGGTCTTAAATAATGTGCAACAAATTAGTTCTGAGACCATAGACTGAATAAACATGGGGAAAGAAAATATTATATAGCTCTTCATTTAATGAGTACCATCCTTTCTGTAAATGTAATGAAAAAAGTCTTAAAAGAAAATAATGAAATATTGTAATTAAAGATTGTATCAGTACTCATATGTCCAAAGTACCTGGCTTATAGTTCTATGGGAAATTTAATTCTGACATTTCATCACATGATGAAATTATACTGGAACCTCTGTTTTATTCTTTAAAAATACTGTTTTATAGCAATGCATGTAAATCAGGGGTGGAAGATGTTTAATTTTGGTTAAATTATAATTCTTGCCATTTATTTATTTCTATTTAATTATTTGGAGTGTTATTAAGAAAAAAAGAACCATTTCATAAATCAGCTGTCCATTCATCTTAACTTATTATTAAACGTAAGGATATTCCTGCTGTCATTGTTGTAAGTATTGTCACAGCAGTATTTGCATCAAACCAGTAATAAATTCTTGGTTTGCTATGCAGAATGCACTGATAGAGTGAGCTACAGTCACAGACAGGGGGAGATTACTGACTTTACATGTAGCAAGGACAAACCCTAAAAAAGAACATATTAAAAATGGAGGCTAATTAAAAAAAAAAAAAAAAGTGCATGCAAATGTTATGTTCACTCTGACAGTGAATTTCCTTTAGTTTATTTTATTTCTGGGCAGAGTTCTGTGCAGAAAGACTTGGCTATATAGGATTTAATGAAGGAAAAGAGAGATGAACAAGGATGTTAAATATTGGATAAGGGGAGAGTATGGTGGGCTATGAGACAGAGAATGAATGAGGGAAAGGGAGCAGATAGTCCTCACCACATGGAGAGTTAACAGGGAAAAGGTTATTCAGTATTTTTTGTAAATGTAACTTTCTGTGTGGTTTTGAATTTACTTTCTTGTCTCTTGAAGCTCTGATTAACATTTTACTTCCAATTCACTAATGCAGTGTGTAAAAATAAAATTCTCTTAAAAGAAGTTAAAATGCCCATGTTTGCTACAGTCTGCCAGTAGTGCAAGATTCTGCATGTAATTTTTTGTGCACACCCCCAGTGTGATACGAATAGCAATACAGATGGGGGGATGATTAAACCTGAAACCACCTTTTTTACCTTACTTCTTAATTTCTATGTTTTTCAGGCATTATTTAAATAAATAGGGATGTTGCCTGTATCATTTCAATTTCTGCCTTGCCAGGATACCAGAATTCTGGGGCTGACCTCTACATCTGCCTCGGACAGGCTCTGTGTACAGATCTTGCTACCCTGTACATCCCCAGGTGATTACTGCTTTGTGGGAGACCTCACTAGTGTCTGCTTCAGGCAGCTTTGAAAACCTCCCCTATTGTTACAGAGCAATTTTTTAAAATTATTTTTGTTGAGTATAATTTTTACCAAATGAGCCTGTTGAGGATGTGATAGGGAGAGAGATGCCAGTGGTCGTAAGCGGAGATTGCCACAGCACTGTATGTGGCTTTCTTGGCATGAATGAAATAATAACTAATATAACGCCTAAAATGAACTCTCTCCACACCCAGTGTCAAGGCCCTGACTGCCCCAGACTGCCCTGTCTTTTCTTTGTTTCTCTGTTTTTTCACCTGGCTGGACACCTCTGAAGTTTACCCAGGAATGGACTGTCAGCCTGCAGTGAGGTGTTGTGTGCCTGCTCTTTGTGCAGATACTCTGAAGCAATTGAAACAGCTCACTGAGTTCTCTAATAGGATTTTTTTTTTTTTTCCCATTGTCTGGATGCATATTTCAGCTGGATTTTAAAAAGTTGTGTCTAAATCTAGATTCTGATACATGAAATCTATGAAAACTGCTGTGGAAGTCAGGAATTCTATTATTTTGGGTTAAGGATCAACATGTTATTTTTAATAGGATATTTTTTAAAGACAGTGGTTTCTTTGCATCTGTTTTATTTAAAGCGACTTGACATCAGGATCTCCAATTGTTTACATGGACAGTGCTTTACAGATTTTTTTTCTTATACTAGTTAATACCTGTTTTCAAATGTACTACTAGAAGGAGAACTGTGAGGATAACCTTGATAATACTATGCATCTACTTTCTGAAGCACATTGCTTATTATAATTCATATCTATATTAATTTTAATGGATGCAATTATGTTAGCTATAATTAATGGTGGATTGTGTTTCTTATTAGTGGTATACTTTTAAAATAAATATTGCTATAATATTGCAAATAAACTGTGGGGAATTTTTGTACTCTCCATGGTATTGTCCACAAATAAATACTGTTCTTTTTAGAATATTTAGAACATTTCACATATATCTGTTGAGAAATGTATAAAAATAATACTATAATTACTTTCCTTTTGAATAGCTTGTAACTTGCTCTTTCTAATGCTTACCCTTTTTCTTAAACTGCTTTCACAAACTGACTTTGTAATTTGTTTTAATTTCATGTTTTAGTTCCTCCTTACAGCTCTTCATGATGCAAAAGAGTGAGCAAAACACTATGATTTACTTTAATCTTTAGCCTATTAAATCTTGCACTTGAAGATCAGATTTAAGTAGAGGCAAATCTATATTTATTTAATAAACTTTAATTCTACAAATGAAATGTGATTGAAACTAAATTGTAGTAGGATTTAATTTTAGAATTTCTTTCTTCTTCATCTGGTAAATATTGGTTGAAGGGAGGATAATGAGAATTTGAACCTACTTGTTCCCCAAAGTACAGGCATCGTTTTCATATGGCTTTTTTAGAATGTTACAAGAAGATACTTGGTGAAAATAGTATAACTATGAGATTGTAGCACTTGATTTGAGGGTGAAATCAGGGCTTTATTCAGTCTTCCTTCTGTGGTCCTGCCCCAGCCTGGGTCAGGAGGCCTTTCCCACCCCCAGAGCCGAGAGGGCTTGGCCACGTGTTGCTTTGGCTTATGTCCAGCGAAGGAGCTAAAGGTGGGGACAAGCCACTACCCAGTCAGGGATAAGGTGGGAGTGGATCATGGCTGGATTGCGTTCCAGGAAGGGAACAATGTGGGAGAATGGGTGGGGAAAAAGGGCAGGGACAAAATTCAGGATGTTACATTTTTCAGGGGAACAGGGGAGTATGGAACAAACTATTCTAAAACCCAATATAAAAATGAAATACAATATGAAACCAAATAATACACAGCAACATTCTGTATTATCTTCTAATAGTGCAGTTTTTGTAAGCATATATTATATGGTTCAGCTATTTTGGCTGCAGCCATCTTTATGTCATCTTACTAATGCCCTGAACCCCAAGGAAAGGTAGGATTGGAAATATTTTCTCTTCAGTGCTTGGTGTTGGACTGTTCAGGTAAACTTTGACTAGCTTAGTGAACCTGTCTAAATGTTCAGTGTGATTTTCTGGCTTTGTGTGAGTTGTCTTGGTGGATACAAAGGCAACTCAGGTTTAAAAACCTTCTCCTGGTCTCAAAATGCACCGGATGCTGAATACAAAATAAATGTAGGTTTCAGTACTCTGGCTTCAAAAGAAATATTCTCAGAAGTTTAATACAGGGAAATAATTTAAGTTGTTGTGGCAGACAACACTTGGTGAAAAGGAAGTGAAACTCCATTCTGAAGCAAGGCCTTAGGAAGAGTTGATGGTGGAGCTGTAGGAGGGAGGGAGAATAACTTACGGTGTTGCAGCTGTGTATGTGTGAACTACAGATACTCCAAGAATTTGCTTGTTTACCTGATTTGTCTTAGTTTTTCTACTTTTTTTTCTAGTTCTGAAGGTGGAATCTGAAATCTCTTTGATGGCATGGACAAACTTACATGCGCTGCTTCAATGTGTTAAAATATCAGAATATTTATTTACATGGTCAGGCTGCTCTAATTAAATTTAAATCTACTTAAAAATTATTTAATTGGAGTAGAACAAATGTTCTGTTTACATTGTTTATATTGTTTTGGTTGTTATATATAATCTTAAGCTATAAACAGATTATGTCTTCTTAAGTTGTGAGTTTCAGCTAAGATCTTATCAAGAAGGGTGTATGCTTTTATTATGTTGTAATTTATAAGTAAAAAGCACACTTAGATTAAGTAACATTTATTTAGCAACATTTTAAGTACATTTCATTACATTATCAGTTCCATACATGTTCCATATGTGACTAGTTGGCTGGGAGAAGTCATTATATAGGGACAATAAGAATTTCTCGTATGACAGCCTTGATACATTTTATGCTAAAATTGTTTCAATCTTGTGTACTAAACTGGATTTACACAACGAACAATTTTTTAGATATCTTGTACCTTGTGTATAATGAAGGGTTAAAATTTCTTTTGGTAGAATTATCAGATCAAAGGGCTAGAAGAAAGTGTATCTATTTCCCCTGTTCTTGCCGAGA
Source organism: Hirundo rustica (assembly GCF_015227805.2). Taxonomy (NCBI): domain Eukaryota; kingdom Metazoa; phylum Chordata; class Aves; order Passeriformes; family Hirundinidae; genus Hirundo; species Hirundo rustica. Next base: position 16,546,281 of record NC_053454.1, on the reverse strand, counting down.
AGGTTGACTTGCAAGGTTTACTATCAAGAGATAGCAAAGAGTTGGCAGTGGTTCTGAGATGGGCACCATCTCACAGAAAGAAGCAGCCTCAGAATTTCTGATTTTGACTGTTTAATTATGTATGAAAAGCTAAGGTTTGTTTCTTTATTCCCCCTAGGGAAAAAGTATGGTTTGTGAAGAGCAAAGAAAGGACTTCTAGCTCAGGTTTAAAGAAAAAAAAAAAATTAAAAAAAACCCCAGACTATTTGCGATTTGAGCATCAGGGATGTTGCTGTGCTGCTTAATCAATGCAGAGTTTTAGAATCACATAAAAATGTCTTTCCTAGTGTCAAGATGCATCTAGCTGTCTGAAAACCTCCAAGATGTGCAACATTCATAGCAAAAAGAAACAAGAATTATGGCATGTTATGGAATATGCAAAGTCATATGGGATCTTACTGCTTAGGCTGGGATATTAATTTTTACTAATTCATTGTCTATTTTGAGCAAGCTACACTCTTCCTTCATGTAAGAAAAGCCTAAAATATGCTTATTTTCTTCTTTGGAAAAATTACTCCAAGACTAGACCTTTTTTAGAGAATTCTTTAACTTTTCAGATACACAGAGAATAATAAATTGCAACCTGAACAATTGTTCTGATCCCTTAAAAGGGTGATCAGTAGTCTCACATTCAACATCAAATGGAAACAGTACCCTTTATTTGCCATTCTTCTCTGTCATTTAACTGTGCAGTTCTTTGCCCTTGTGGGGGTCATTGTTGTGTTTCCAGAACTGTTTACTAAGGCTTTGTATTACCTTGGAAAAATGTTAAACTCTTTTAAAGTTAGTATAATATCAGTAGTTAAACATTCTCATCATGTGTGTCAGCGCTGGGCATTGAGGCCCTGTAATTGTGAGCTCAGGTGTGCAACTCTTATTGTCCTTCACAATTAATGATTTCTCTGTTAATCACTCAGAAAGTGAATAAAAATCCCTTAATACTCAGTGAAGTAAATATTGACCAACGTCACAACTTATTGCTAGTTTTCTAACTGTGCATTGCCCTGCAATGAAAAAATCAGACAGCAGTTCTCCTACATAAGGTATATAGACATGTCCACCTGCGGTCTGGGAAGTTGTATGACCATGTGCCTACTTGTAGACCTTTCTGAGAGCAAGGTGCACTTTCCTCTGGGCTCCTTGACTTCCCTTGACTGAACAGGTATCAGAGCTACAGCTGTCTCTTTCTTCCGAATAAATCCCCTTAATCTTCTTAGAAAACCACACAACACTAAGAATAATCTTGCTCTTTAGTTTTGACTTTTTTTTTTGTCAAGTAAACACACATGCATCATTTGTGAAAAATTGTCTGCAGAAGCAATTTTAAAATTTGAGAACACAGAAATATAAGAAGAGTGAAGATAAGTGGTTGTTACAGTTGCAGAGATCTTAAAGCTTCTTAGCTTCATTTTACCTTTAAATGAAGTAGTATAAACTGACTTAGGATGTAACAAATGGAGAAACATAAAGAGTTTATTGAGTTGAAAGCTGGAGAAAGACTTTTTTTTAAGGGTGTGTGTAGTTATAGAACAAGAGTTCTATAACTCTATAATCTACTCTCTGAAAGAGAGTAGATTTATATTAGGTTATTATTTCTTCTTACACGAAAGAAAATCTTCACTCTGGTGGTGAGGCACTGGAACAGGCTGCCCAGAGAAGATGTAGCTGCCCCAGCCCTGGAAGTGTTCAAGGCTAGGTTGGATTGCTTTGAGCAATCAAATTTGGTCTACTGGAAGGTGTCCATATCCATGGCAGGGGGGAGGGAAGTGGATGATCTTTAAGGTCGCTTCCAACTGAAAATCGATGCAGGTTTCCAATGGACTTGGGAATCTATTGCTGCCAGTATTTTTTTTTTTTTTTTTTTCCCCATGCTATTTAACCTAAAGATTTTTCCTGCATACATTTGTTATTCCTGAGTTCACAGCCTGTGGCTGTGATATAAGAACTGACTTATTTTATAACTCCTTGCTTTCTTCCAGGGTGAAAAATATTTATCTCTGTAGACAACAGGCTGATGCTCATCATCCAATATTAAAAATTGTTCCTTGATTTTTGACTTGGAGTTCTTAGCTGAAAGTTGTTCACAAGATGACCATAGAATATAATATGAAAAAATACATGTAAAGTTTTGTGGACTTTTTCATCAGTAAAATTTAACTTGAAGTGTGCTTGGGCCCTGAAATTGGAAAGAAAATAATATCCCTGTGAAGAGTGGCATGGTAAATAATTAATAAAAGTGGCTATAACTTACTGATTCTCTTTTGAAGAAAAAAAGACATATTGGAAATTGAAATATGTTGCAATATATTTCTCTCCAGTATACTGGACGTGAAGTGAGACATGCAAGACCAAAGGAATCTATAATTTGTCTTCTAATACTCAGGTAGTAATGCAGGTTTCTTAATGTAGATAACAATACATATTTAATAATCTCCTTTACATAATGAATGTTTCTCTTTATGAAGAGGTGTTTTTCCCCATGTCCTGGGGTGACTGTGTATCCCCAATCGTCTGTTGGGTGCAGGGGGGAGGGCAAGCGCGGTTTGTTTTTCCTCAGGAAAACCCTGCTCACCGGAGTGACCTTGAAGCGGGGGAGCTGGAACACGGCAAGACGAAAGAAGCTCTGTTGTTTTTTCCCCGGCAGTTAGTTAGTTTAGTGCTAGCGTAGTTAGACGCTGTAGAATAGCTGAAGCTTTTTGCTTTTTTTTCTTTTTCTTTTTTTTCCTTTTTTCCTTCCTTTTTGCTTTTTTGTCCTCTCCTCGGAACTGTTCCAACCTCTCCGGACTAAGGACCTGAGGAAGCACCGGGGGCCTCCACAGGGGACCCACCCCACCAAGACCAGCCCTGCACATCTCCTTTTCTCCCAACGCCAGCAGAGATGGAGCAGTGGAGCACAGTGACGACCCTCGAGGAGACTTTCTTTAAGTTTGTTATCCCTCCGTAAGCAGCACGAAGCTCTTGTCATTGGGTATTGTGCTGGGAGTGCTTTGCCTGTTTAATAAACAGGTTTTTTCCACTTCTCTCTGAGGAAATCTTTTTTCCTGAACCAGTTGGAGGAGGGGAGGGGGGCCCCGTGGGAGGGTTTCTCCCAAAATCTGCCTGAAACCACCACACCCCACCCTTCCTCAATTCTTTTGACTTTCTTGAAGTAACTCTAGACTATTACAACAGTTCTGGTTTAGAACAAGAGAAGTCGGTGGCTGGAGTCAGTGTCAAGGAAAGCAGTTTAGTTTTAAGACTGGTGGACAGTCCTTTGGCAGAGGAATATCAAGAATAATACCTGGTTTTCAGAACCTTGTTCACAGTTCAACACTTTCCTTGGTTTATGTGTTTTCCTTATCCGAGATTGATTATATAGCTCAGGCTGTAGGTGGGTTCCCACTACCTAAACTGAGTTTCCTTTACTGAAAGATAAACCAATTACTTCTCATAGCCCCTTAGATATGGAAACCAGCTTGAGTAGTGTTCCCCTATATCTTCACCCTTTTTTGCTCCCTAAGCCCAGCCTTCATCGCAAATCATATTTTCTAAGCTTACTAATTTTCTTGTCATGCTCTCAGCTTGGCCTAATTTTGTCTCTGTCTTTATTTGACTAAAACTAGTCAGAGTAATCCAGTAGGGGGTTCTCCCTCAACTCATCACACTTGACATAGCAGGGCCAGTTTCTGCAATGAATAGTTCAATCTGCTTATTGGCACCTTCTCTGTAATGCTACTGCTTGGCCTTTTATTTTCTTGCCTATTTTTCCTTAAATGTGTATGCTTTTGAAGGATTTTTGATTGAAGTTTTGCTCTTTAAATGTTAAGTATAAAACTTTCTTGGAGAAGATCTTTAGGTAAAACAATAGGGTTTCAGAAATAGGAAATTTTTTAATGTGTCATTTTCTAAGACACTACTAAACATTTCATTTTATGGATTTATGTAAAAATAGATTGGAAAACAGAATAAACTTTACATTGACAATACAAAAAATATTATGACAGAAAAATCATCCCAAATGATAGTAATAAATCCATAGGATTAATAAAGTAATGGTTAGCTTTATTTTCATTTATTTTGATAGTAATTTTTAATGTGTATTTGCAAGCAATTAAATTAAGAATATGTTTCAACATATCATAGCATACTTTTATTAATAGGATTCATTGCACTTGTTTTTAGTGGGCTTTTTAGTTATTCTCAGTGTCTACTGACTCATTCCAGTGTACATGCCAAAGCTCCTCTCTTTGTCAGTCACGTGCTTGTATGATTCCTCCGAATTGAACTTGCCCTCTCTACTGAGTCTTCTGTTGAAACACCTCTAAAATATGTCTGCTAGACTCTTCACTGGAGTCTTTTAGAATGTGTATTCAAAAATGTAAGCTTTTTTTTAATAATCAACTTTTTCTTGCCCTCACAGAGATGAAACTCTTGCCTATTTTATCAAATCCCATTGCAATGGAGCAATGAAGTTATTTTTCTTTTTCTCCTCCTCCCCATGTCTTTTGTGTTGATGATTAAATAAGTTTACTCTACAATCAGGCAAGTACCAGAGCTAATAAGAGAGGAGGTAGGGTCACACAGGGAGATGAGGGGGAGGAATGGCAATAGCTTTTTTGCAGCAGTGAACCGCTTAATCAGCTCTTTTGCCGTAAAGAGACTCTAAATAGTGTCTTGAATTTACACATCAAATTTGTCGTGACAACTAAACTAGGCAATCTTGATACTATCCTATAGATCACAGGTGTATTTTCACTCTATCATTTTTTTGAGTTGTCACATCTATTCTTGAGTAGAAGGAAATATGCTTTTGTATTTTAAGAATTAGTTAACCCTTCAAAATACTTTTTCAAAAGACAGTACCAAGGGAAAAGATCAGATTAAAAAGGTGAAGCCATAAACCAAATTAAAGCTGACTGTTTTCCCACTGTACTTCTCTGTAGAGAATTTAGAGCTGGTAAAGTGATCATCTAAAAATATGAAAATTTGATTAAAAGGTCAAACTGATAGGACATATATGACTGATACAGATATAGCCTGACTACAAGTGTTATCTGTCTATTCCACAGGGGAATCCTAGCTTTCTCAGTTACCTAAATACATCTTTTCTGCGTCTTGAAATTAAGATTGCAAGTGTCTTTAACTTTTACCAGCCTATTGTGAGCACATAACTGTTACCCTGGTTTTTCTGAGTTTTTTATTAGCCTTTTGATTTTCATAAATGGAGTCAGAAGTAATATAAACTTCTTTTCTACAGAAGTAATATAAACAAACCTTTTGTTTTTCATTCTTTGTCCTTTGTTTGCATATTTCTAACCTGAAAACAATTGTAACTGACAATTCGTCTGGCCACTGAGGCTGAGGGGTGGAAACCCCAAAAAGCTAATCTTCTGCTAGACCCACAAATGTATAAAAGTAAAAGAATAAACAAAGGGGTCTCTTCTCTCCGCTCTTTCACCTGGGAGCTGGATCAGAGGAACCTCTGCAAAAATCTCTTGTCTGCGTGTGATTGCTTTGTGTTTCACAGTGACACATAACAAATAGAAAGCAATCATTTAGTGTATCTTTTAGTCCTGCTTTTAGCTTTCCTTTCATTTAGGATTACAGAGGGTATTATAGGAGTTAATGTCAAAGATTCCTGTCACTCCGAATCCCATCTCTGTGAGTGGCCTTGGCAGTGTTTTAACCTGCATACATTTCTCACCGTGACTGAATTTTACAGGGTTATGTGCAGCAAAGTTAGACATAGGTGAGTTTGGCCTACACAGCTGTACTGGAAAAAGTCATTACCATGGAATCTGTTGAGCTGTTTCACTTGGGAAGTGAACTGTGGCAGGTGCTGTAGCAGAGCAGCTGCCCTGCTTTGGCCAGATTAGCAGCTCTGTGTCAGCGCTGAGCATCGTCCAGCTGCAAGAGCAAAACCGTCTTGGTTGGTCCAGTATAACGTCTAAATTGCAAGTTCTCTGGACCAGGAGCCCTGCACTCTTCTTCTTCTTGTCTAAACATATATATATGTATATATAATTTCTGATAGTCCCTGTAAGGCTTTTGGTTGCCAACTACTGCCACAAATTTTCATGAGACCAAGGAAGCCCTGTTGCAAAAGCTGAGGATGTGAAACAGAGGAAGTAGCCTCTCACAATACAGCCTGCTTATTGAAATACTGCTTTTACCCGCAATGAAGAAACATAACCCCAGTGAAAATTGGATCTTTACCCACATCAGTGCATTTTATGTTGCAAAATACTTTCATGTGGGTAAGGTCCTACAGCTCTTTCCATAGATGATTATTTTTAATTCACTGTAAAACCAAGGCACTGAGTAAAAATGTACTCCACGCAACAGCCACTCCGTACATTTATTGCAACATTCAGAAAACTACTGAGAAGAAGAAAATGGTGATGGCTACCTCGTTAACCCTTGAGGTTACTTCAAACTCATGTAACTCATATATATCAGGACAGGGGTCTGTGAGGGGTATCATCATTTGATGTCTTTGATGTTACAACCAACTATGGAAATATTGCTACATAATTTGTTACAGCTTTAAAATCTCCCAGAAACCTCACAACTGACACTTGAAAGTCATTAATCATCATAAAAATTAAAGGAAGATCTTTGAAATCTGACATGCAGTGCTTCGAGAGTAGTTTATTGGTCACCCCAGGTGAGTCCCTTGTACATGCTTAGTGTTGCTGTGTACAAGGGGAAGCAAGAGAATATTCATTTCTGGGCAGAAATGTGAGGAGAAAGTTCTGAAATGCTGAGCTGGAATAGCTATTTTGGGTGCTTTAAGACCAGCTTAATTGATTACACTGCTTGCTCTGGGAAACCACACTTGAGCAAAAGAAATGGAAAGGCAGTTTGTGTCCTTTAGGTCAGGATTACTGTTCTGGCTAGAATACTGTCTGGGATTTTAGATTAAAGGAAAACAATGCTTCAGTTTTTTAATCCTTATTAATGTTATGTAATTCGTTCTTCTCTTGACCCCAAGACTGATGTAGAATGTGTTGATTTAGAATATAATTAAATAATATTTTAGTACATTGATTTATTAAGTAAATCTTCTATTGTGACCTTAATTGTTCAATTTTGGTTAGTTAATACAAATGTTATAATAGCTTTTTTATGCTGATATTTGATTGCTTATTAGTTTTCAGAAAATCCTTAAAAACAAAGCTGGTAATTGCAAGATAAGTTACTAACATCAAAAATATAAAATATATTCAATAAAACTGTTATTGGCAACAAAGGTTTCCTGCCCACAGATTTTACCAAGGGGGGAAAAAACCAAACAAAAGCTCACTTTAGCCTTTTTTTCAGTTCTAAATAGGACATTTTAACTTAACCAACCTTACAGATATAATAACCTCAGTTATACTACCAATCACGAGTTCTGCAGGGTTATATGTAAAAATCTTGACATTGATAACTAATTCTTCTCCATTATTTCAATAGTTGACACTCATCTAATTATTCTGAAATATTAAAGATTCCCTGAGGCTGAGATTTTATTTTAATTGCCTCTTTTTGTCCCCATACCACTGTTTTATTGACTTATTTGAAATATTCAAGAGATTAGCAGGGCATAAGTTGTTACGTCGCAGAAATATCCTGGTTTGACCTTATTTAGAGATTATTATGTCTTCCTACTACACAGCACAGTCCATAAAATTCCGCTTGCAAGTTTTGCATGCTTTATCTTCAGATTTACTGACTCTACTTCCGTAAGAGCTTCTCAAGGTAAAAGATTTCTCCTTGTCTTTATTTTTTTAAGCATATGATTGATACTTCTTTTCAGATAAAAACTTAATCTTTCTAAAAAAGTTTGATTACATAGCTGTAACACTTTCTACTCTGCCGTGACTTTCCCATACTGTAGTTTCTATTAAACTTTAATATTTTCTCCCTGATGTTAAGCTCAATTAACTAATGAAAACTTACATATGAATATCTTACAAGTTACTGTCAAGCTCATGCAATATTGATGGTCTAAGCTTTTTGGAATAATGCAATCAGAATAAAACCTTAGAAATAATTTATTTTACAAGTATTTATTCGAAAACTATCTGCATTGTTGTTTAGAATAATAGTGACAGAAGGGAGAAATCAACTTGTTTATCACAATCCATTGCTCCTACTGTTGCAATTGCTGCATATTGATGTGCTTACTTATTGGAATTGGCTCCTGAGTGGAAGGCATCATCCCCCAGCCTGTTTGGCTTCCTACTCTGTCATCATTCTGTGCACTGCATTCACACTAGCAGGCTAGGATAAACATCTCTATCATGGGATGTCATAGACTGTGTGCATGTATGGTGACAAAACTTGTTCAGTCTGACATTGTAGAGCCTTCAAATGCATTTTAACATGGAAAAAAGCTGTGAAAAACAAAATATAGGGAATGGAACACTATACTTCAACTGTAAATAATTTTTTTTTCTTCTGATTCTTCCATTTTCCATGTGAAGCCATAATGTCTATTAAAAATAGATCTGATCCTTGTAGCTCAAGTTTGGAAAAGCCTATGAAGAAAATACACTTCTTTTCCTTGGTCTACAAAAATGGAAGTATGTAAGCACATCGATTTTGTTCATGCTCTTGTCTTGTTTGATTGTAAAACAAGGGAAAAGGGAAGGAATAAAACGATACAAAAATACAAAAAGCAACTGAATATGACTAGCCAGACTAGGGAAAAATACAAAATACTCTTATTTCTATGTTTTTCTCTTAATGCTACTTCTGCAATGTTCTATTCTACCCATTTTTGAATGCTTAATCTGTTTAATAAAGTACTCTTCTCTGTGATCTTACATAAACGATTTGCTTCCCTTTGTCTCCTTTAAAGTTCCCAGTCACCATTTCCTTAGTCTCTTTTTCCAGTCATCTGACTACAGGACTGTGTTCTTTCTCTGGGATGAAATTTCAATTTGTGCCCTCTTTGTGCTGTCAGATACTGAAAAATCAAACTAATCTGAAGAATTCTTATAGTACCCAAATCAGCTGGAGGAGCAGTAGATAATGCAAAGATGTTTGTGCACTAATTATTGCTAAGCTGTCATTTTTATATTGTCCTGAGGTTTTAGTCTCTTGTTATATGAAAAATGAAAAAATACTGGCTTTCTGTCCCAGGATTTCCTTGTAACATTATCCAGCTTGTGCAACTCTGATCTACTGATCAGTTTTCTTAGATACTACCATAGCTATTGGCCTTGAGAATGAGCTTGTTTCCAAAGAGAGTTTGAGGGACTTGTTCAAGTAGAGAATGCTTAGAAAGTGCAGCAGGGAGAAGAAAAAGTACAGTGAAATATAGTGGTTGAGATGAGCTTCAAAATTGAGGAAGGATGGCAGCTGAAATGGTGGCCTTGTAGGGACAGCTTTAACTATGCATTACACACCACTGCTTCAACTAAGTGCAGCACTTGGATAATGAGTCAGCAACAAAAAGTATTTCATAGGTCTTAGGTAGATCCTAAATTGTATATCAATGAAGCATTATTTAAGGATTTTTTTCTTGCAGCTCTACATAAAAGCTTAGATCTCTTCTAAAGTCTTGCTGACAGCTGCTGCTTAGCCATGATCTGAAATACACTGGTCATTAGTACAAAGAACTGGGGGCAAAGCCACTTTGACTTTGGTGAAGTATTTGATGCAAACAGACATGCAAATAATATCTTACACATGCTTACATGAAAAGAAAGATATATAGATATAGCTATATATATATAGCTATATATATATATGTATGTATGTGTGTATGTATGTATGTATTTTAAGATATCAGTGGGGTTTTGCTTGCTAATTTTTCTTCTCTACTTTTCTTTTTATTTACCATACAAGCATTATGGGTATTTTCCCCCTGTCTTATCTTATCACCTTGAAAGAATGTCCCTAAATACCTATGATGTTATTGCTGTCTTTCTTGTTTATGATTTCTTTATTTTGAACTTCCTCTGCAACTGCTGCTCTGCCCCATGTTGGCACATAGGTCTGCTGCAGCATTTTCTACTGTTCCTGTCACAACTGATCTGCAGCTCGTGTGCCTGCAACTCCCTGACTTCTCTGAACACCCCAGACACCTCCCCTCCTCTGGACACTGTACAGAGGACTAACCTGGTCTGTTGCTAGAGCAGTCCTGTGTACTAGGAAAGCAGAAATAACTCTCTAAAACACATTTGCTTCAGTTACATCACACTGTTGGCTGCTTGAATAGCAACCGAGAGCAGACATGGTGCAAACTATGTGCAGTTGCATCATCTTGTGGTCTCTGACTCTTTCATGCTTGAGCCCTCTCAGAGAGGCACCAGGACAGTGAGAATGAATGGCCTGACAGCAGCCTCAAACCCTTCCTGTGGGGTTGTGCCATCATGTGCCCACCATGCCAATGGCCAATGCCTGGTCTTTGCGGCTGGACAAGAGCAGTGCTTAAACTCAGTTTTCTGAAATGGTAGCTGTTTAGGAAGAGAAGTTGTCTTTTGAGATAATGAATAAAGAAAAATAATGCCCAGGGATAAGCATGATGAACTCAGACTGAATGAAATATTCTCCCAAATTGCTACTGGTGAATGCAGATACTGGTAGCTGTAGCTGTGGAAACGATAAACTATGCTGTCTTCAGTCCAAGAGAAGGAAGGTTTTATGGGGACAGTGTGAACCTTGTACTGCAGCCTTCCTGATTTTTTCTTAACTTACTGGACATTGAAGATGTTTGGAAAGAACAGGCTTTTCTCATAGCTGCTCAGACCTTGGAGGAAAAATGCCAAGGATATCTGTGAACTTCATCATATACTACTGATGAGCTATTGTATATTTTATTTTTATTGTATTTTTTAATGCCAAAAAAAAAAAAAAAAAAAAAAAAAAAAAAAGAAAGGAAAGGAAAGGAAAAAAAAAGAGAGACAGTAATCAACCTGTGCAGGGAAAGCCATCAATAATTCTGACAGGCCACCTACAGGTTGCCTTACAAAAATGTGTAAAAATTGGAAGAAGTAGGAGATTAAGATCTGCATAGACATGGACTGATTAATAGCACAACAAATATCAGGGTTTTGGTTTTTTTTTTTTTCTTAAAATGCTAACTTTCTCAATTTAAAATATGTCCTAATAATTAATGAGTGGAGTTCTTCTTTTTTTTTTTTTTTTTTTTTTTTTTTTTCTTTCGCTTTATCATAAGAGAACACTGATATATTCATTCTGCCTCTGTGTTTATTATTCCAGTTTTGGAACATTCATATCTTCCTCCAGTGCTAGTTCTCAAATAGTGCCGTTTAGTAATGTGAAAAAGTTTCCATTTGCCCTTCACAAGTCAGTGAGCTGTAAATACTGGAGTAATTGAGCCACCCACATCCTAGTCTGCAGGTGATACGAGTGATGTATTTTATTAGAATTTAATTAAATTGCAAATGCTATACTAAACTGCAAAATTGTTGGCAGAATTTGAGTAACTGGAATAAATGACACTATTTTTTAAAATAAAAAGATTGTTGAATAATCTGGAAAAATATATTTTTTCAACTCTCTTGAAGCAATTCACCTATGCTCTGCTGCTTTTAAAAAAGTCCCTCAGCATACTGAAATTTGAGACTGTTGCAACATTAATTTCACACCTTCCTAGTTTAGGTTAATGACTTTGGATTGTAACAATGAAGATTAAATGAATCTCATACAATCTGTAGTATAAAAGAGATAATATACACTTGAAACAATCACAGGTGACTAAAATTAAGTTTTTTTATTATTGCATTAAGGATTTAATACCTTCAGTTTATAAAAACTTGGTTGTCTTTCAGTTTGGGGAAAATTAAATGATTTGATTTATTCTCATTTGCTTATTTGGATGTGTGCCTGAAGAAGTCTAATTATGCAAAAATAATTTGATATGAATTTAGGACTAAGTATTTCCAGTGAAAATTTATAGCTATCAACAGAACATGCTGGCTACTGCAAGGAATGCAGCAGCCAACTGGAAAGAGGAGGAGTATTCTGATGGGAAATGGGAGGCAGGAGGGTTCCAACATCTCATTTTTCATTTGAAGAATGAAACAAAAACCATGTGGAAAAATACAAATTTTCTGGTTGAAAAATAAGAAGGATCTAAAACTGGGAGAGGAACTGGGTTACCATCCAGAATTATTTTTTATTTTATAGGATTACAAACAGAAACCAAGACAAAAAAGCATGACTCTCTGAGTAGGGGAAATCAAACAACTACTGCAACTACCTTCATTCAATTCTTCTAAGCTGAAAGCCTGCACTCAGTTTCAATAGGTAGTGTTTCCCAAATATTAAGTTAAATATTTGAAGATTATTTCTTTTAAATCAGGCGGGTGCTGTACTGGAGATAATTTCAAATTAAAATAATTTCTTTGAGGTTTTATCTTTTTTTTGTTAAGGCATTTTTCTAAGTTAAAAAAAAGTATCAGTTGCATGCTTCTTGGGCAAAGCTGATATTCTAATGGCAGTGAAAGTGAGGAAATTGCACTGTGAATTTTATATTTGTATATTTTAAGTCATTTTAAGAAGTTGAGTCTTTAAGCTTGTACTGTTCTCTCTGGATAACTGTGTTGCGGTGCTGTTCCTCGCGCTGATGAGCGCGGCCACGGGCTAGCTCAGTCTCACGCACCGCGGCAACGTGTGAGGTCGGGGTGGCAAGCCGGGTGAGCCACCTCCTCCCTGTGGGTCTTGGTTCCCCTCTCAGCGACGGCCAGCAGATGGCGTATGCAACCCACGGCAGCTAATCAAAAGGCGGACTCCTCTGGGCTCAGTTAAACAGGATTTTATTCAGGGGGAGAGGCAGCACGGGGCTCAGCACTCTCTGACCCACGGCCCAGAAGAGACCCCGGGGACAGGCGTGCACGAGCTTTTAAAGTGGGGTGGAAACAGGGGTGGCGACAACCGGTCAGCCAGTCACAGGGATCGGGGGGGTTAACTGGGGGTGTGAACCATGGAACTGGGGACCAATCACAAAATGAGGGGAGGGGGTCTCCCGGGCCCCAGCCTATCACTCGGCACCCTTCCCGGAGGATTCTAGAAGCCAGGGAAGGGTCTCTGAGTGGCAGGCAGGCGACCACGAGGAGGGGGGGGGGGATTGACAGCGACAGGTGCAGGGAAGGGATGAATGACAGAAAACGTCGGGTTTTACAATAGACAAAACAACCGATGCAGAAGGGAAAACCAATGCAGAACACAGGGGTGTACAGTGAACTAAACCATTATAAAAATAACTTTAAAATATTACAAAAATAACTTAATAACTTAATAAAAACAATTCTCACACCACCACATCTCCCCCTTTTTTGTTTTTTCAAGAGGAGTGGGACTGGAACGGAGGAGGGAGGTCAGTGATGCTGCGTTGGGTACCCCAGTCTATGCTCTTCTTCATCCAGATTTCTTTCTTCGTCTTCTGGGGTCCCCTCCAGCACCTCTTCCAACTCCAGTCCCTCCTCCTCATGGTCCTCTTCTGATGGCATGGTGACATGGTTAACTGTGGGGGAGTGTGAGGTGGCGGAAACCAAATTTTACAACATCTATTTTAAAAGTCCGAAAGCAAGGATAACAAGTAATAAAACAAACAAACACAGCAACCCAGTTTTATCATAGATGAAGCCCAACCGGAGATTCCCCAATTAGAAGACAGTCCGCCCAGCCAGTCCTTGGTCTCCCTTTTGATGCTGGTCACTTGTCGGATGGCGGTGTAGTTGTTCGGTTGGTGGACCGGCCATCCGACGACTGGGAGACTCAGGCTGAGCGTTGCCAAGGCTCCGAGGGCTAGGTGGAACCTCCTCGGAGCGGGGAATCCGGCTCGGGTTGCTGTTATGAAAAACTGAAAGACACTAAACAAATATGTTACTTAAATTTGACAACAGCAGGGAAAGGGATGACTCCGCCCGGAGCTGATGTTCAGCTCTCCTCGTTCGATGTTTTCCTTTTTCGCCTCCACGCTGCCATGGTGACTTGCGGACTGTTGATTTTGCCAGACCCTGGGCTTTTGGGAACATAGGGCCTCACCCACTTAGCTGGAATCCATTTTGGTCCCGTGGGGGTGGACACGCAGGCGTACCCACGTCCCCACGTGACCAGATCGTGTGGCCCTTCTGTCCCTCCAGACCCAGGATCTCTGACCATGACCTGCGGTTGTTCTTTGACCCCAAACAGCGAGCTGGCACCGAAGTGTCGGACAATGGGCGGATTGAGACCTTCGTAAGAACAATTCAGGAAATTAATGGTAAACAAAGCTCTGGCCAGCCTGACCGATGGTGACTCTGTCCTGAGGACCCTCTGCTGCTGATGTAGTACACGCTTGATGGTCCCATGGGTCCTCTCAACCATTGCTTGGCCTGTGGGGGAGTGGGGGATGCCAGTCTTGTGCTCCACCCCCCATTGCTGCAGGAAGCTACGAAACTCCCTGGATTTATACGCCGGGCCGTTATCGGTTTTCAGTTCCCTCGGAATGCCCATGAAGGAGAAGGCGTGGATGAGGTGTTTTATGGCATCCCCGGCCTTCTCCCCTGTGTGGGCAGAGGCGAAGACGGCTCCAGAAAAGGTATCCACGGATACATGAACATACTTTTGTCGTCCAAATTGTGGGAAGTGTGTGACATCCGTTTGCCACACCTCACAGCTCCTCAGCCCTCGGGGATTAACCCCTGCATGTAAAGTTGGAACAGCCTGCTGGGAGCATGATGGACACGCGGCCACGATCGCTCTGGCCTGTTCCCGCGTAAGGTGGAAACGGCGAACAAGGCCAGGCGCGTTTTGGTGGAAGAGCTGGTGGCTGAGTTTCGCCTGCATAAAGATGTTTGGCAGGGGGGCCATCTCAGCGGGGGCAGCAAGGGCATCAGCCTTCCTGTTCCCCTCTGCGATGAACCCTGGCAAATCGGTGTGTGACCTCGTATGCATAACAAAATAGGGTTGCTCTTGGTGGGAGACCAATCTAACTAATTTCGAGAGCAAGTCATAAAGTGCTATGTTGGACACCTCCTGTAAAATCGCCTGATCTGCTCTGGATACCACCCCCTCCACATAGGCGGAGTCTGTGACCAGATTAAAGGGTTCGGGAAACCGCTCAAATGCCCTAACGACAGCGGCCAACTCAGCGACTTGAGGTGATCCTTCCACCTCGGCAATATCAGCCTCCCACTGCTGAGTTTGAGGGTCCTTCCAAGTCAGGACTGACTTGTGGGACCTTCCGGACGCGTCTGTAAAAACGGTTAGAGCCTTGAGGGGCCTCCTACTGCGAAACTCTTTGAGTGATAATATAAATTTAGTTTCCGAATTAAAAATTTTGTGGGCAGGCCGATGAATAGAAATTTGCCCAGTGAAGGAGTCCAGAGCGAATTGGAGTGCTTCATTCTCCTGAAGCAAATGCTCCAACATAGCTTTTGAAATTTGGCCCGATCTCAAACCAATTGGGATGTGAATACATTCGAAGTCACAGCCGGCCAATTCTCTGATCCGGAACCTTGCCTTCCGGATCAGCTCAGCAACCAACTCCTGTGGCCGGGTCATCCTCTTGGACCGATGATGACTCAGGAAGACCCACTCTATGATCAAGAGTGGATCATTCCCTTCACAGTCCTTCTTCGGGATGCTCTTCCATTGGAAGATCATCCCATGGAGGTGTGGCAACTTTCCCATTATTATGAATTTGAAAGGAAGCTCTGGGTCAATTCTGTGAGCTTGCCTTTTGGACATAGCATCCTGCACCTTTTCCAAAGCCTTTTCTGCCTCAGGGGTAAGCACCCTAGGAGAACTCAGCTCCTCTCCCCCTTTCAATAAATTAAAAAGGGGGGCTAGGTCGTTGGTGGTGAGACCTAGCCAGGGCCTTACCCAATTCAAACTTCCACACAGCTGATGGACATCTGCAAGGGAACTTACTTTTGTTCGAATTGCCAATTTTTGGGGAACAATGGTCCGCCTTCCGATTTCAAGCCCGAGGTACTTCCAGGGCGGCATCCGCTGAACCTTTTCTTCCTGTAGCTCAAACCCTGCAGCAACCAGTGCATCGACTGTCAGACCAAGCACATGGGAAAGCATGTCATCATTCGGGGCGCACACCAGGACATCATCCATGTAGTGGTAGATGATGGCCTGTCCCGCGGCTACGCGGACAGGGGACAGCAAGGAGGCCACATACCACTGGCAGATAACAGGTGAGTTCTTCATCCCTTGTGGGAGAACTCGCCAGTGATAGCGTCTCCTCGGGGCTTCCTGGTTGATGGTGGGAACCGAGAAAGCAAAACGTGGGGCATCGTCAGGGTGCAGAGGAATTCGAAAGAAGCAATCTTTTATATCTATTACAGCCAATTGCCAATTTTGGGGGAGCATAGTCGGGGAAGGCATCCCAGGTTGGAGAGACCCCATGTCTTCGATAACATTATTAATTTGGCGGAGGTCTTGAAGGAGCCGCCACTTGTCCTTCCCCGGCTTTTGAATCACAAAAACTGGGGAATTCCAAGGGCTGTCGGTTTCTACAATGTGGCCCTTGGCCAATTGCTCCTTCACGAGCTCCTCAAGCGCTTTTAATTTAGGTTTTGAAAGCGGCCATTGCTCCACCCAAACTGGTTTGTTCGTCAGCCAATTAAGTTTCTTGGTGGGACGCTCGTCAATGGACGCTGCGGAAATTTCCACTGAGGGGTCGGGTATGTCAATTTAACCCCCCATTGTGACATGAGATCTCTGCCAAGCAGTGGCTCCTTATAATCTAAAACAAAAGGACGGATGTTAGCCAATTGTCCTTTTGGCCCCTTAATTTGCACTATGCTCCTGGATTGTCTCGCCAATTGCAACCCTCCGATACCTTGAACGTGTCCAGCCACGTCCTGCAGAGCCCAATGTGACGGCCAATCCTGGGCTGGCACAACAGTCACATCTGCCCCCGTGTCTAAAAGGCCAGTGATGTTAATTGTTTCCCCGCCCACCCTGAACTCACAGTCTACCCGGGGCCTTTCTTCAGTGATGGCTTGCACAGGGCAAGCCACTGGGGTGTTGTTCGGTCCCCGGGTAGGGATGATTTGTGCGATCACCTGTCCCTTAGGAATAAATGTGGGTGGATGGGTGCAGCGCAGCCAGAGGACGAGATCTCTGGGGTTGTTGACGAGAACCCCTGGAAGAATCTCGACCTCTTGCGGGGTGTACTTACAGTCCCCGATGATGACAAGCTCCTTTCCTTGGACTGGCCAGGCTCCTTGTTCTTTGGTGTTTATGGAAAGGAAGGTCCAATCCGCCGTCCTCAGATAGAGCGCTTCGGTGAGCCGCAGCCGATAAGGTTCATGCCTTGATGATGTTACTAAAATTGGCTTTGAAAGGTCATGGTCAGTATTGTATGTCAAGTTCGGTGTGTCACGTCCGGTATTATTGTCTGTCTCAGTGAAAGGCAGCGTATCATTGGCGCTAGATGTTTCTTCCCCCTCCCCCGCTGCTCGGTCCGCCCTATTTCTATCTTTGCGCCGGGCGGACCTGCGCTCCCCCCTTAGTTTAACTGTCGGGAGCTATCTCCCAACCCTCCCCTGTTCCCACTCCCCCCGCCTTCCCCCCTTTTCTTTTTCAAGGCCTCAACGGCATCCCGCAGTGGGCACGTGTTCGCCCAGTGCCCGGGCTCCCGGCAGATTAGACACCGGTTCTTCTGGGGCACATATGGTCCGCGTGTCGGTCCCTGGGTGCCAGACACTGCTGAAACTCTCGGTGTTATTGATTTCCCTTCCCGGTCGTTTCCCTGCATGTAGGGGACCTTTAGCTGACACACCCTGAGCATATCTGGAAGGGTCGGAGGGGGGTCCAGAGGGAGACTCAAAATTGCACTCCGGCACATATTATTTGCATTTGCAAACACCATCTCCCTCAAGATCCCATCCCTTACCGCCACTTCCATTACTTGCACCTCGATTGCTCGGGTGAGCCGCTCGACAAACTTAGTGAAACTTTCCTTGGCCCCCTGCATGATCTTGTAATAGGGTACGACCGGGCCGTCTGGCACCATTCCAAAAAATGCGGAGACCGCATGCTCCCTGGCAATCTGGAGGGCTTTGATGGGGATATCTGAGGTTTGGTCCGATGGGTCGGCCCATCTCCCCTCACCCATAAGGTGTTCTAAAGTGAGGGGGTTCCCGTTGTCGTCCACCGCAGTCTCCGGGTCTCGGAGGAGACTGGGCAAGGCCTCCCTGAGTTGCTGCCTCCATGCCGCTACCCACAGTTTGAACTCTGTTGAGTCAAGCAGGCAGGAGAACAGCTGCTTCAGGTCCGCAGGAATAACGACAGCAGCATCGAGATCTGAACGGAGCAAACGCCTGAAATAGGGGCTGTCCCGCCCATAATCTCGATGGGCCTTGCACAGATCCCGGATGGTGGACTGGGGGAACGGGTGATGGATCGCTCGGACCCGCTGCCCTCCTCGGGAGCCCTTATAAACGACTGGGGATACCGAAGGAACAGGGGAAGGCTGATGCATCCCTGCAGGCTCAGGCCCTGGCCCCGCCCCCTCCAGGCCCAGACCATGGGAACCGGAAGGGGGAGCGTGGGAACCAGCAGGGGGAGCGTGGGAACCGGAAGCCCAGGAGGCAGGTCTTCCAGCAGGGGGCGTGGTTTGGGAACCCGATGATGTCATGTGGGCGTTCCCATGGGAGGAGTAGCTGGGAGGAGCCCAGGGTGGAGTTTTCGGTGAGGGAGGAGGCATGGGCGGAGCCCTTTTATGAAGGGGAGGAGTATAGGAAAGGAAGGGGTTGGAAGAGTTTGGGGCGGGAAGAAAATGATTTAGAGAAGAGGAAGAGGGGGATGGGGAGAACCGTGCCATGCGGTCTCCTCCATCTTGGGGATAAGGGGTAGGGGAGCCATTTTGTGGTTGGGGAGTCTCAGCTAGACTAAATCTGACACGAGGTTTATTAACTGGGTAAGATGGGGAAGGGTGGAATTCTTGAGCAGCCCGGCCAGGGCTGCCCAAGAAGCCCCGAGCAGTCTGGCTAGGACTGCCCGGGCGGGGGGGTCGAGAATTCCTGGGGGAGCCTGAGCCAGCAGGTTGGGGTCCTGCTGCTCCCTTCAGAATTCCCTTCTGGGGACAAGGGGAAGGGGAACGGGGACAGGGAGAACAGGGGGAGGTTTGCCTAAAACTGGGCTTTTTCTGCACTCCCTTGGTGGTAGTTGAAGCAGCTGCTGAGAGCTGCACAGCCAAATTAAAGAATTTTGTGGCTTGCTAATCCCCTTGGAGCACCAGATCATGGATTTTGTTTTGTACAACCGTCCAAAACTTGGGGCTGTACACCTGCTCCGGGGACACACGAGGAAAGTGCAGGAAAAGCCACCTCACAAACCCCTTGACCTCGCCCCTCGAAACCTTTAACTGGGCGAGCTCCACAACCGACTTAAAACTATAATACACACCTTTTTGGGCAGCGGAGAGTTTTGCGCCCATCTCTCCGAAACCGAAACCAAAATCAGGGGCTCGGGGACACCTAACAAATCCCCCTTGCCTGCTGCCCACTCGATGACACCCAGACAAAAGCAAACTTAACAGAAAACGAACGCGGAGGTCACTCCCCTAAAACCGGGCAAAACCTGAAACCCAAACCCGGGGGGTCCGCACCGAAAAATAAAATCGCAGTGTCTAAAACCCCTGTGGACACTTCCACCCAAAAGACAACTGCCCGAAACTTAAAGTTTACAAAACAAAAAAGAACAAAAGAGCACCCCGAGGAGAGTAATCCGCAGGGGGATGAGGCTAACCACCACCCCCCCGAGCTGCGCAGCCTGGGATCCCCCCCACTCCTGGAGGATCCCTCCCGAAATTAGGGTCTCCACACCGGGAGCACCCTCCGAAAGTAAGCCCCCTCACGAAGAAGGCTTACCCCCTCCTGGGATGCGATAAAGCCTGGGGTCTCGAGATCAGCTGCCTGAGGAGGACCTGCTGGGCGCTTCAGGCTGTCCTCTTCGTCCCTTGGGAGCGTGATCTTACGAAGCCGCTCGACCAAGGGTAGCGGGGCGTCCAGGGACTTTTCTTCAGGCTCTTGCAGCCTCAGTCCGTGCCACGGGGTCCGCCTCGTGTCCTGAGGGTGGGGGCCCCACGTTGGGCACCAAACCGCTGTTGCGGTGCTGTTCCTCGCGCTGATGAGCGCGGCCACGGGCTAGCTCAGTCTCCTGCACCGCGGCAACGGGTGAGGTCGGGGTGGCAAGCCGGGCGAGCCACCTCCTCCCTGTGGGTCTTGGTTCCCCTCTCAGCGACGGCCAGCAGATGGCAAATGCAACCCACGGCAGCTAATCAAAAGGCGGACTCCTCTGGGCTCAGTTAAACAGGATTTTATTCAGGGGGAGAGGTGGCACGGGGCTCAGCACTCTCTGACCCACCGCCCAGAGGAGACCCCGGGGGCAGGCGTGCATGAGCTTTTAAAGTGGGGTGGAAACAGGGGTGGCGACAACCGGTCAGCCAGTCACAGGGTTCGGGGGGGTTAATCGGGGGTGTGAACCATGGAACTGGGGACCAATCACAAAATGAGGGGAGGGGGTCTCCCGGGCCCCAGCCTATCACTCGGCACCCTTCCCGGAGGATTCTAGAAGCCAGGGAAGGGTCTCTGAGTGGTAGGCAGGCGACCACGAGGAGGGGGGGGGGGGATTGACAGCGACAGGTGCAGGGAAGGGATGAATGACAGAAAACGTCGGGTTTTACAATAGACAAAACAACCGATGCAGAAGGGAAAACCAATGCAGAACACAGGGGTGTACAGTGAACTAAACCATTATAAAAATAACTTAAAAATATTACAAAAATAACTTAATAACTTAATAAAAACAATTCTCACACCACCACATAACTGGAATGTGTTAAGGTTGTTGTTTACATGCTCAGAATTTTCATGTGCTCACCTGATTTGTAACTAATATTAGTGAGGAATACTAGGTGTTCAGCCCATCTATAAATGAAGGCCTACCAAAAAATAAAAGTGGTTTTTCTTTCAGCACTTCTGCAAAACAACTCCCTAATGCTGTCTATATCCAGAGAAAAAAAAATTGAAACTCCAAATATGTTATAGAAATGAAGTTTCAAACTGCATTAGTGTGCAAATCTGTACGGTATGGTAGAATTTCATTGAGACAGAAGTCTCTCTTTTTCTGTGAGAAATTACTGTAATTATTATATGCTTTTTTATACTAACCATGAGATGTCTGTATATTTTTAATAGCTTTAAAACATACCAGACTGCACTGGTGACATGCCCAAGAGTCACAGTTTTTAAACAAGTGCCAACATGTGAAAGAAGTGCAATTAATATTGGCAGAAACAAGGTTTATTTCTTGTTGGGGCTTAGTCACTCAAAGTAAGACATATTTAATCTTTTTCTTCATTTCATACTCTCTTATAGGAGGTATCAATGAGATATCAGGGGTTTTTTTGTGAAATTGCAGTTATACAGTGTGGCATTTAGATGGTTGTTTAACTTCACTGAAACTGCAGAGGGAAAAAAAAATAACAAGATCAGTGATACCTCTAATCCATCAAGAGACTTGGGTACATACAGATTAGTCTGTGCAAAACTCAACTTCTGAACCTTGCGTGTGGGCTTTTCATGTCACCTTAGACAAGGAGACTGGATGCATGTGGATAAGCTCACACACACACACGCATATTTTATGTTTTTTTGGCATGCAGAATGTTCATGGAACTCATTTTTAGATCTATAATGCTACCCATTAGATGTTTTATAGTGTCAGCTGGGGATGAGAGGCCGTTCAGATTCAGACCTGGCATTTTTTCTATTTTGGGCTATAGGTACACCTGTACAAATAATGTACTGCCCAGTTGTACTGTGTATTTCATGGAATCTCCTGCATCCCTCAGATGCTGAAACTCTAGGGCTAGGAGTAAAGTAGTTGGTGGTTGGTGCAGCTCAAATTGTCCGACTTGCTGGGCCAGAAGAAGAAATATGAACAAAGACATGGTGCTGGTCTAGTGAATGTGCCACATGGAAGGAAGGAAGAGCCCTAGGTGTTTTCATATTCCAGATTACCTATTTCTAAGGAGTCTTCATTAATTAGATTGAGCTGACACCTGTTTGTCATTGAGAAGAAAACATCCTGGACTTCTTTCCTCAGACCTTGTTAGGGCAGGCCAGAGCAGAGATAGATGTTCTGACTCAAAATCTGTTGAGACCAAAGAAGAAATACTTGTTCTTCAGTAGATCCTGGACTGGATTCAAAATGAAGTGACAAAATAAACCTCCAAACCCATTAATCTGATTTACTTAGTGACTTTTGCTTTTTTCTCTCTTTTTTTTTTTTTTTTTTTTTTTTTGTTTTTATAAATGGATTTGTTAATTAACAATTTGACTTGGATCAGCTAGCTCTATAAAGATTGTTGGAAAGTCTTTGGAGAGTAATAATTGTCAACATGTGTTTTCTTATAACCATAAAGGCCGTGGCAAAGTGAAGCATACTTCTTGTTTTCTAAATAAATGTCTGTAAGATTATATTTGTCATGCTTCTGTTAAGGGCAGCAGTTGTTAACTGTAGGTATTAGTTGCTACACTAGTTGGAAAGTCTATGTAAAATTCCTGCAAGTATTTTTTACTTGAAAGGCCAGGTTCTTAAATTTTAATAGCTACTATAATATTGGAAAAGCTTATCTCAGAATACAGAAAAAATCTTTCTAATAATGGTCATTATTCTGGATTTATAGCTGATTTGGTGATGGTGTTTGTTCGCATCCTCAAAGATGACAAAAGCCAGATCATTCCATGAAGTAACCATAAAGCATTTTAAAACCCAAATTGCATCTAAATTTTAGAGCTTAATATTTTCTTAAATCATTAGCTAGCACCTTTTTCTGTAAGCTTGTTTCTGTTTTTGAAGTTACTTAAGACTCAAAAAGTCCCAATAGTACTCAAGCCTTTCAAGGAAATATTATTGTTTATGAGTTAATAAAAATTACTTAGCATAGCTCAAGGCTAGTACTAAAAAGATTTCTGTGCATTAAACAGACTGGGAACTCTGAAAATTGCAAAATCCATTTTAACTACTGAGTGATAAAATGTGAAGTAGTAACTGAGTTGCAGCCAATGATTCCTATGTTTTTAACAGCTTCTTGCTGTTAAACTATTACTAAATCAGTTTTCTCAAAACCCAGTAACACACAAGCAAAGCAGAGGAGTGAAGGGTGACTTGGGAAGTGCATTGGATGAAGATTTATGTGCAGTTATGATTGCTTGTGAACAAAATGGAGGTGTTTTCTTGAAAGGGGATGCAACACTGTGGGTAGCAAATCCTGCTCAACTTCAAAGAAAGGGTTTTAACTTATCTAGGGTAGACTGGTGGAGTAAGACGTAAGTTTTACCTTTTTCAGTCTTGGATTAGGAATTAAGTAAAAGTCTGGGGAAAACCTTGGACAAATAGATAACTTTCTATCAGTATGTGCTTCTTCAGTGATTTCAGTAAAAAGAGATGAGCAGCTATTTCACTCTGGCTTTGGATTTTCAAAATTTTCAGCCCTAAGGAATCATTTTGGACTTACTGGTGTTTTCATGTGGCGTGGCATCTAAGTTTACATTCTAAGTAAAATACCTGTTCATGAGCTCCTGATTGCAGAACCTTTAAATATGTACTCTATTATTTAAGGTAAAGGTTTCTTCTTTATGTTTCTCTTGTCTAGTGGTAGCTACTTTCAAGACTCTCCTAGTGCTTTGTTAAGAATACTTTGGTAAGCTGTTTTCCATAGGCAAGCCATATCTGCTGTTTGATCTGCTGCAACCAGAGCAGTTACAGAACAACTGTCAAAAATTATAACTTTTCTTCCAATTATGCATTTTAGAATATAATCTATTTATCCTATATGGTTCACAGAGTAGAAAATTTGAAGCAGGGTCTGCTTAAATATTACATCTAAGATGACTGCTTACATCCTGACTTGTGACTCTGTAGGAAAGTGATATCCTAGATTATCTTTAAAGGTTACCATAAATGCTATGTTGAAATTTTACTGACCGTAATTTATAAATTTCTCTCAGTGGAAACATATTCCTCTACTAACACAGTCATCGTTCTTCATGTGCCTTTTATTGACTGTAGCAAGGCTCTTAGGAACATGTTATGAGCACAGTCAGTAGGCTCTGCTTGAAGGTTTGCTGGTATCCACTGGCAGAATGCTAATTTATTTAGCTGGGCTCTATGCCTAAATGCCACACATGGGCTGTGAGTTTCTCTTATTTGGAAAATGGAGAATTTCATTAGATCTATGGTGCATTGGCAACCTGGTGCACCCATATAGGGGACTTGAGCATAGAAGTGGTTTAATTTATGGGAGATGAAAGTACTGTGCTGGGGAAAAGTGACTTCTAAGAAGAAGAAGGAAAAAAAAAAAAAAAAAAAAGAAGGCAGAAGGGAGGCAGAAGAGTTCAGGTGGGTTGGATTGCACTTCATTCCCTGAACTGCTCTAGGGATAGCTGTGTTCTAACTTGTATCTAATCTGCTTGACAAAAAGTATTTGCTGATGTCAGTAAGTTACAGAAAGTGAAGGGCATAAACCTACAAATAGCAAGCAAAGGAGATTATTCGCTGCTTTGGTTAACCATTACTATTTAAAAATAGTAATGAATGTAGTTAGTTGCCCGCTCTGGTTTTATACAGCTGTAACATAAACCATCAGAAAAACAAAACCTCAAACTCAAATAACTGTGTTTAAAAAAACCTAAAGATGAAACACAAAAGTTCTTTCAATAAAGTTTTGGACCTTAGTGGGATAAATAACTACAAAAAAATAAGAAGTTCTTTTCAAACTGTCTTCTTTTGTGTCTTGGCCCTTTGTTTTTGTAGGTAACAGAGGTTTTTTCCATCAATGAAATGCTGTGTATTCTGATTTTGATGTTATTCCAAAACATAGATCAATAAGATCTGCTGAGGATTACTGAGGCTCCATCTGTTCTTGCCATGAGTAGGAAATGCTACAGATGATAGTGAGCAGACTTATCCTGCCTATTACAGTCATGCTCAAAACCATAGTAATATTGGATTGAAAAAGCAAAAACATTTTAGTTCTAAACAGCTTTCTTCAGTCTTTGCCAGACTGCACATTTGTCTGACAGACCTCTCAAAATCATTTTACTTTTCCCTAAGAATCTCAAATGTTTTGGGTAATTTTCTTTTCTGTTTGCTTGGGGAAGGGGGACATGGGGGGTAGCGGGTGTGGTTTTGGGGTTTTTTGCTCAAAATTAACATTGTTCACAGCCCAGGTGGAAGGCAGTTTCACATCCAGTCTAGAATAAAATATAATATTTTAAAAACTTAGTGCCTATGAATTTATACTCACACTTCCTTTTTTTTTTTTTTCTTTTCTTTTTTTTTTCTTTTTTCTTTTTTCTTTTTTTCTTTTTTTCTTTTTTTCCCTGTGGCCTAATAAATTTGGAATAGTGTGCCTTGGTTTTGTTGGTTTTGGGTGCCTTAAGTGCCTTAGGAAAGGAGGATGAACAGCAAGCAAGCATCCTAAAAATTTGCATGTCAGTGTAGTAGGTACCCTGAAGGTGATCTTGTTTTGCCTGTAATATGTTGTGGGTCTGAGAACACGCCTCTCCCCTTGAAGTGACTGGTAAACTGCAGCAATAGAGACAGAAGAGAGATAGGGACCACCCTAGTTTCAAAAATTATGTCTGTGAGAATGAGTTATTTTGTTCAAGTTTACAAGCACCATTAGGTACTTCAATTACATGTGTTCTGAGGCTTGTTTTGTTTGGTTTGGTTTGGGGTTTTTAGTTTATTTGGTTTGGTTTTATGTATTTTTGGGGTTGTTTGTTTGGGGTTTTTTGGTTTTGGTATTTTTTTTGGTTTTACATTTAATACTCAAACTGAAGTGAACTTGACTGAAGTGCATGCTGGCATGACCAGTGTAGCTGCTACTACAGAGTGGCTGAGGTAAAGGATGAGGAAGGCTTTGAAGGATTGGTGTTCCTGCTGAATTTGTAATACTTGAGGACATCACTCCTGCCCTGATATACCTGGGGCTGTCACTGTTGGGCATGTGGCCTGTTTCCTACAAAGATCAGAGCCTGTGGCAGCTCATTTGGATTTATGACATGCTGCTTATGGGGCTGGAGGTTGAGACGTGAGTTCAAAGTGGCAGAAGTTTAATAAATGCACTTGGACAGCAAGGGAGATGGAGAAGTCTCTTATGGAAGCTAGCACAGCAAAACAGAAAGCAGGAGTGAGATATGCTCGAGAGGAAAAAATTGTGTCTAAGTTAAGTGATTAATTTGGAACAAGTAATAGGTTGAACTCTGTGTGAGGGCTTATGCTGGGAAGTGATGAAGTTTCAAGACAGTTTTCCAAAAGAAGCAGGAAAAAATAAATCCCAAATTTTTAAGGAGGAGTTTCTTCAATTCATTAGAAGGATTGTTGAGTGCATGGTGACAACGAACCATGTTTACTTCAGTGCTCCATTTCTCTGAAAGTTGAAGTCAATAATTTTGTAACTAGCTTTTAATCTCTTGATGCCAGGGATTTAACAATATAAAAGCTGTATTTTACTCCATGAGCAATCATCCCTGATGGAGAATCCTATTCTGAACATCTCTTCATTTATTTTAACACTTTTCTTTTAGAACAAATGCTTTGCCAAATATTTGGAAATTTCCCATTTAGTTTTATAGCTCACCTACATCAGGTATATCGTTCTCTTTTCTCTGGTTGTCCGACACAAAGAGGATATATACAGTAGTACTGAATGATTTTGCTTTAGATAAAGCTGATCTTTAGTGGTTGTCTGCCTATGTAAAAATGTAATAAAGAAAAAAAACAACCAAAAAAAATAGTTCAGTTGTTCGAGCCAGAATTTTCTAAGTCATATTGTTAACTTGGAAACATGTTCATCTGACAGTGATGAAAAGAAAGAATTACACCACAGGAAAAGTCGGCAGCAGTCATTCTAATGCTGCCACATGCTGCTTCCTTGAGGCTATGGGAAGGAGTTTGAACAGTTTGATGGTGATACTTGCAGATTAAAAATCTGTATCTAGATCATATTCAGTACCTTCGCTGCTGCTCCTGCAGCTCTCATGTGATAATATGGGACCACCTAAGCTGCTCTTACGGCTCTAAACTTTTTTTCTCTGAACACTGATACAATAAAGCAATGATACTTGAAGAGTGGTATTCAATCAGATTCCTAAATTTAATAAACTTCATGCTAAGCATGATGATTTAATAAATTTTATCTGTCCTAAAAGAAAAAAAAAAAAATCTGATGCTTAGGACATAATAGTTTGCAAAAATAAATTACTGTTCTGATAATTTTCAAGCCTCAAGTTCAAAGTTATATAAAACTAGTAACAGCTTTCAGTCTATATGCATATCTCTTCCTGATCCAACAAAACAATAAAGAGGGAATTTAGCTTAAGCTAAAACATATTGATAAAGAAATTGGAGAATTTTTTGTATGTTGAAAAGCTAAGATTGTACTTGAATTCTTTTTCCAATGTATTGTGGGATTTCAGTCAGTTGAAACCAAGTTTTCCTAAATTACTGTTTCTTACTATTTAGTTACTGTACAGTTAATTCAGCACTTGAGATAAATGAGAAAGCTTTCCTCTTTTGAACTTGTAAATGGTAAATGTTTCCTGCCATTATGGGAAAGGTTGTGGGTGGGTTTTTTTTGTTTTTTTTTTTTTGGTTTTTTTTTTCTGTGGTAGTGTTAGGAACAGGATTTTGCAAATAATAAACACTTGCTATAGCTTCTGTGGATGTGACTGAAAGCATACTGGAGTATGTTTTGAAACAATGATTGCAAAATATTATTATTATTATTATGTCCTTCAGATTACTTTTGGAGTAAGAAAAAAGACTTATTTTTAATGGCAATACGAGAAGACAAGAGAGTGGGAAATGCAGTCATTTGATACTGCTATTTAAAAATGCTTCAGCTAATGCAAGGTGATATGAAATTTCATGTATTTGTATTTGTCTTATGACTTCTGCAATTTTATTCTTAGCTCAAAATTTGGATCAATTGCATTAAGGTTTTATAATGTTCAAATGTTAAAATGGTTTTGGTTTTGTTTCTCTTTTTAGTCTTAATTGCAGTCTTGTATCTTATATCTTGCAGTCTTAAGGGAGAAAAAGCAGTCTACAGTCTATTTAAGTGTCCCATTATATGAGTAATGCTCGTATGTAAATGGTCTTTGGGGATCTGTAGATTTGATTCTTTTGTGGTGTTATTTATAGCATCTAAAACTATGACCAGCTGAACCACTTGGAAAAGCAAATCCTACTTTTGTATTGGAGTCTGTACTCCATGCTCTGTTTTGCTATGTGTTCATTGGAAAGATAAAAATGAGGAAAAGACTGAGCCACAATCTTCTCTTGACTAACACTGTGAAAATCAATGAATCTAGATAATCAATAAAAGGAGTTGGCTTTGTTTATTCAGATAATCAGGATTAGAGAATCTGTGCCCATTTTTCTTGTTCATGTAGCATTAGCAGTGGAGTATGAATTAAAAGAGCAGACCAACAGAACTAAAATATTTGGATTTTTTTTTTTTTTCCCTGAACAGACAAACTTGTTGGAAACCTTTGTGCATCCTAAAAGTCGTCTTGGCTATTTCTCTGAAGGTGTTTTTGGAGGAATGTAACACAAAGCAAGTTATCATGCACTGTACTCATTTTGCTTAGCAATAGCAAAATCAGGTGCCTCTGCATCACTTGTTAGAAATGTGCATGCATGCTCACACGTTCTGCAGTTAATAGATAAGCACTGCAGTGTTAAGCAGACTTTATGGAAATAATGTGGAAACTGGTAGGGGAAAAAAAAAAGTGGAACAGAAAGCTACCAGTCCATGACCATCAGTCTTCAACATATTGTTCCTGAGATTCTGACAAGTCAATAAACTAAAAGCAAAAGCAGACAGAACAAAAATGCTGTCAGAAAAAAACAGATTGACGTGTTAAAAATTGGTAGATGTAGACTCCTTTGGTACTTCAGAGAAAAGACTAAGCTTGGGAAAATAACCAAGGTAGAAATAAACCCATTTTTAATTTCCTTTTCCTTAAACTAGAGCAGTGTCAAGAATGGGCTATGAGGTACCTCTAATGGTAGCAACGGAACCTCTAATGGTAGTAAATAGGAGGGATTTTTTTCCACATTGGATGGCAAGCAAAGTTCAAAACAAGTTACAACAACAAAATTATATTTAGGTAATGTGCCTTTAACAAGTGAAAAATATATTCTTTGCTACACTTCTAATTTTCTAACATAAATGTAATTTTTTTCTTTAATCAACTACAGTTGATTAGTGGGGATGGTAATTAGTGTCATCTTTACATGAATCGCTAATTTGTTTACAACTTCTTTGTTTTTGTAATTAACTTTAAAATTTTGGAATAAATATAATTAGTGAGCACCTTTTGTAGAATTTCCAAATATATAAATATCTTGTCTCATTAATATGGGCTTTTGATTTTGGTCTGTTTCGATCAGGGTTCTTTTTAATATTTGTGGGTTTCAGTCACATACTGAATTTACTCAGCAGCAAATTACTTCATTGTACTACTTTGTGGAATGGAAATTATTTTGTGTATGTTGAGTCTCTCAAAGTATTTTAAATATAATGAAACATTATGTCCTTCTACTCTTTTATACTCCTGTAATCTAGCTGATCTCTAAAGATCATTGTAAAACATGTCAATAAGAGAGTTGTAATAAAAAAAGTGATTGTGAATTTGTTTGAAAATTAGAGGTTTTTTCTCACAAAAACTGCATCTTGGACTATGACTTATCCTATTATGTAGATTACAGAAAAACACAGCTTGGGAAACATGGGTCTTGGAAACTTTAGAAGGCCACACTTTCTACTGAAGTACTTTGTCAAATTATTCAGATAAACCCTTATCCTGCAGCTCTTCAGGCAGTAATGCATCTCTGTCACACTCTCCAAGTTGCACTTAAAACTTCTAACAATGCAGCCAGGCATAGAATTCAGCCAGCAGCTCTGTACTTCTGCTCCTTTCTGTCTATAGTTAACTGCATCTGAAAGTGTGCTTGCACTTGAAATACTATATCAAGGAAATCACAGTTTGGTGGACAATGAGCTGGATAAACAAAAAGCCTATTTGGATCACTAGGCTTGGTGGAAAATGGGTTGTGTTCTGCCTGGAGGCTGATGACAAGGAGAGCCAAGAATCTCTCCTGAAACCTGTCCTGTTTCACATCTCTGTCAATAACCTGCAAAGGATTGCAGGTGATGCCAAAACAGGGAGAGCCTCTCTCCAGAGAGACCTACACAGATTGGAGGAATGGGCCAGCAGGAGGCTCATGAAATGCAATAAAGAAAAATCTCAAATCCTGCACTTAAGAAGGAATATGTGGAACAGGTCTACTGGGGGCAGCTCTACTGGAGAGAATCTGGGTGTCCTGGTATACAGCAGGCTGAGTGCACTGACTGGTGCATTGCTGTCTTGAGTAAGTCTGGCCTGGGAGCATGCACAGGAAAGGTCAATGCCAGTGGATCGGGGAACGTGACTGTTACCTTCATTACACTGTATCTAGAGTGCTGCATCCAGTGCTGGGTGCTCTGATACACTAATTATTGATAAACACATTGATAACATTGATAAAGTGAGACCCTTAAACTGGTGGGGAACTGGTGTATTTATTTCTTAATATTTTCATAACATGCAGACTTCTTATAGAATCTAGACTCATTTTGCTAGTATAAAGCAGAAACATATCTCCATTCTTCACAACAGCCAACATAATTTCTAGGGTCTTGTTTCATAAGAATTAGTTTTGAAAGTCCTGTTGAAACTTAATTATGTTCATACTGTAAATGGGAGAGGGGATTCTGCTTTTCACTGGGTAAAATGAATTCTACCATTAGATAATTCTCTTGTATTAGTTTAGAAGAGGATTTTATGTGCGGCTGTAGAAAATAGCAAAACATACTTGCTTTTGTCAAGTTTGGCGGATAATTTAGCAGCCAGCACTTTCTGAGATCAATGGCACTGGATGCTGCCCTTAATTCTGTAGCAGAAGCTTACCTTCAACATTCAACCATTACCAGCACCCCTTGGTGTCACCTGTGCTCTCTGCTGGTGTTTCCTCTGGTAGATCAGAGCTATTCGTAGCAGCCCCACTGCCTTCATACCACCCATGGCATTGGGAAAGCTTTCGTAGCCTAAGGGCTGGTGTGGACAGACTGTTCAGAAACTGTATCCAATAACCCTTCCTTCTCTTGGGCAACATCCCACGTGTTGTGCAGCGTGTCAGCATGCATTCCTGCAAGCTGAGTGTATGAAGCTGTTAGCGTGCTTTGGTTTGACTGAGTGTGAATTGAAGAGCTGGGTTTGACAGCAGGAATAGGCGGAAGCAGCTTTGCTTGATCAAGAGAGCAGAAAGAGTGGTCTGTGGGTGGTAGAGAATACCATTGAACTGCGGAGAGGAAAGAATGGTGTTATCGGACAGACATCTGTTCATAACGAGGTAGATTTGTTGTGGAGTATTCTGGGGTTTCTTTGGGAGATTTACTTTGTTCAAAGTGTGCTAGCATCACCTGAGGGTGTTAATGAATTTGCAAGTGTAAATTTTTTTATAATCTAAAATACCAGTATAAAGGGATTTGATGTAGGTTTAATGCTCCGAAGTCTCACCTCTGTATTGTAATAACAAGAAACTATATGTGTGCTTTTAAATATCTATTTTCCTTCATATTTTCAGGACATATATCTTCATATCTCATACTTCTTACAGAAAAATAAAGTTCACTTAACTGACTGTAGGAAGTGTTGCTTCTTAATTACTTTCCATTAATGCACTTTCCTTAAAATTTTTGTTCTTCATCATTCTCTGGTTTTGCAGATGTGAGCTGATGGGCTTTACAGAAAGTGCTCACTTTTTTCTTTCTTTTTTTTCCCTAAAAAAAAAAAGTGGGGTGGGAGGAAGCAGTTTTGGCAGTATGAAAAGGAAGTTCAAACAAGCATCAGGGATTGAAAGGGACAGGCTGCTTTCATAAAGGAGATAAGCCAGGAGCTGATGCTGTTCCCAGCAGTGCTCTCATGGGATGGATCATGTCCCAGCAGGGGTAGAGCAGGGCAGATGTACTGATGGAAAAGTCACTGTTAACCATCCACATGTCACCAAAGAAGGTGATGTAATGAGCCAGGTTTAGAACATCAATCCAGAAAGTTCAGTTAGGAACAGAGAGAGAGAGACATGGATACTTCTAACGGGTTCAAAGGAAATGAGGACAGATGTGGGTACACCCACAATGCACTTCAGGCAAGATGCCCAAGCTTGAGCTGAGCTGGACCCCCTGGACCCATGGAATTGGGTGGAACATCCCAGGTGAGGCCATCAAAGACTTAAAAGTGCACTTGTGCACTGGTTATGTGTTGTTAATTCATCACCTGAATTAGTTAATGTGCTTGGACTATTTATTTTTGTTAAATTGTGGATCTGTAGGTGTGCTGTAGCATATGTGACAGAACTCAGCAGGATGCTGGTTTCACACCCATAACTGTGCAAAAAGCTTCAGTGGCTGACAGGAGTGGCCTCAGGTGCTGATGCTCCTGTCCTGCTATGGCTCCTGCAGTGGCACCTTCAAAGGGAATTGATAAGTTTCAACAAGGAAAACAGGTTAACAGTGGGAACTCTATAATGTCAAAGCACAGATGGCAGGTTTGAAAACTTCTTCTACTTCATAATCCAGCAGAAGGGTTCAATGGCTAGATATGTAGCAAACACAGCCCTTGCCTTGAAAAAATTTTCATTATGGACTCCATTAACAACTATTTTACTCATAAATGAATAATGAATGCATAGAAGTATAATGTACTAAATGAATTGTACATTTTGATCATTAGATATTTTCGCTTGGCTTTTCAGCAATATTCCCCCTCTATATCATGGTGAAAAAAAACCAATATAGAAATAAAAGCTATGTATATAATATATTATCATGACTTTCAGCTAGACTGTTTGACTACTGTGATACCCAGTTAAAGGAAATTTTATTGACTTACTTTTTCCATCCTCTATGAAGATAAAGATACTCCTAGTGCCTTCTGCATTATTGGAGTCACTCAAAGCAGCTGCCAATTATTTGAAGCCATGGAAACAATCCTTTAACTTTTGCTTGTGTCTGTATAGCTCAAGAGCATGGCTTCTTCCTGCCAGAAAGTCCTCAAATTTACTCTTTATAATTGTTCTACTAATATATAGGGTTAATTGGATGCCTTTTTCTGTCACAATAAGTGTCATTACACTTAATTTAGCACCTGTCTTATCATTGGGCTTCACTGAGAGTGAAGGGTTGAGACAGTGTAGGGTTTTGACATGCATTTGTGAGTCTCCTGGTAAGTCATAAAGATCAAGAGAGATTTGTTGTCTTCATTAACACGTTGTCATGCTAAAGGTTAGGTGTTTCACATCAGTTAGAAAACCCTGTTGCAGCCACTAAAGCTGTGTCCTTTCTTTTCTCACACTATCAAGGCAGTTGTGATAACAGCACACCATTGCAGTTTCTCAAAATGATTTCTGCTCTTGTTTCAGGCTGATATGCTATGCTTTTCCTTTGAGGCAAGATAATTTATATAGGCAATAAAATTCAAAAGTACTAATACATTCAGATTTATCTACAACTTTTGGTATCATTAATCATGATACTTTTAAGTTTCTTTCTTTTACTTATTGAAGTTCTAGTGAACCATATAAACTTTTTTGGGTACTACTTTTTCCTCAGAGGAACTTCTTGAAAGTTCCTACCACACCAACCAGTGCTCGAGGTCACTATTCTCAAGTTATGGCACTCTGCCTGCAGCCTTTGTCAACAGCAAGTTTTCTTTCCAACCTTCCATCAGCAAAATGCTTATATGAAATTTAAGGCATCTCTTCTCAGACAACATTAAGAGAGTGCTACTGGATTGCAAGAAAATCTTTAACAGTATTACGTAATGTTTTCTTTGAAAAAAGTTCTTTTTGTTTAAATAATTTATTTTGTTTAAATAATTTTGTTAAATAAGTGTTTCAAATCACTACACTTCTGAGTAATATTGACCAAAGATGCGCTATTAGAAAACATTGTAATTGAATCGATTACTGAAGGAAATCATAACCCAGAATAGAGATATGTGCACATGTTTTTCTCTTGTTCTAGCAGGTAAAAAGGTAGTTTCAATGTCTTTACACAGCTGGCAGTTCTCTCTACCAATTTTGTCTGTGTATGGTAAATTTTGTATTTCTTGCTAAAACATCAACAATTTCTATTTATAAATGTCTTTTAAAAGTATATAAATTATGCAAAACACTGGGAAGAAACTGTTCTTATCTCATTTGAGAATCTGAATTTAAGATTCATACCATAGTGGGCATGGCAAAAGTTCAGGGTGAAAAAAAAGTTTCATTAGGAAATAAACTCATAAATTATGTAGTTGAGGAATAATAATACAGTTTATTATTAGAATATTAATAATTAATTGACAGTAACAGCCAAAAGATCATTTTAGAGACAGCTGGAACATTTCAGCATTGTCACTTAAATCATTAATGCCACATTGAAAAGTATTAATTTAGATGTTAATGGTTACAATTTATTTCAGGTTTGTGCATATCTGAAGATATAAACTAGATTACAAATTCATAGCACTTAATTAGACACCAAGCTTTCATTAATAATCAAAAACTAATTTACACAGCCCATATAAGCATGTGTTTTGTAAAGCTATGTGTTGATGGCACGATCTTTAGCTGCAGTAGGTGAAAACATTAATTCAGTTGAAACCACAATAGAGTTATTGCTGATGCCTCTGTGTCCAGGAATTCAAACACTGAAGATTTTCTTTGAGATATTCAGAAAAATGAAATAAGGAAATAAATGCTCTCAGACTTGCATTGCTCACACTTTTTACACTTTAAATCAGAATAGCTTTTTGGTCTTTTCTGTTATGTCTCATTTATCATCCTAAACATATGTTAGTGCTGTCTCCAATTTTGAGGCAATTGAGCAGAGAAGTCCTGAGGTTCAAAATGACATGGTCATGATGAGAACAGTGAAACAGGCTCTGAGCAAAAAGCGGTGTTTGAAAACTTCAATCTTTCTAGACAACGTCAAGTCAAACATACCATACCTGCTTTCAAGAGAGCACCAATAGCAACGATCCTGCTTCTCTGCCTCTATTACGTGGCATGAAACTTAGCAGAACAAGGGTGATCCACGCAGACATGATATGTCTGAAACGGGAATAGAAAAGGGTTGTGAATGTTCACATGTCAGCTTACAGCAAGATACCAATCAACTCTTGTAAAAAAGGAATTTAATTATAAAATGCAGCTAAACAGCTGAAAAAACCTTTCAAATAGAATTTATTAATAACTGTGATTTTTTTCTTGATAAAATATATTACATATTCTCAGGGATATTTCATTCATTGGTAATTGGTTTTGATATAAAGGTGCAGTAGAAATGTATAGAACTAATGCGTAATTAAAAATATATTTATTTTTATTAAGCTGAGTTTTCCTACTGCATAAGACAGTGAAATAAAGCTATTTAAAAATTGTATGATTATTTATGAAAATCATTACTATAATCAGCAGAAAAGACTGCATCTTTTAAGTATGGATATACTGCTGCCAAAACAGCTGGGGTTACTGACTTTATGTGAATTAATAATGTTTAAATATACACTGTAATTATATTCGTAATAAGAATATAGAGAAATGGAAAATAGTATTTGCAGCTTTGCACAGTTCCAGGTCAGTTCAGAATTTGTAAAGTGAGTGGTCAGGGCAGGGTTTTTTCATCACAACACTGTGATCAAGTTTCTGTTCTGCATTTGTTTTGTTAAATGCCTCATAAAAGTTAAGGCAGTTTGGCAATATACTTGCTGGAATGGATGAAAGGGTGTATAGAAGAAAGCCGTTACAGAAAATAATCCATCCTACTATATTGACCATGCTGCATTCTGTACTTAAATAACTGTACTAGAAAAAGAAATAATAGCCCAATAAAACATGCCAAGATGCATACTAAATGTGCTGGGACATTGGATATTAATAACTAAAAATTCTAGCTGATTAGACAATTGTCTTTTGAATGTGCTTTTGTATATATCAGCAGCTGTGCCCAGACCTTTGCAAGAATGTTTTTGCTTGGAAGTTGGAAGCCTTATAATAGTATAAAGCTGGATCAAACTCTACTTGAGTTGAAGTAAAAGGCAGAGAATATATCAATATTAACAAATATTAATATCAGAAATAGCCTGGTAAATTGAAGGTTTCCTTTTATTTTTTTCTTCCGGGAGGGCCAGTATGAAATCAGTGACTCACCAAAAATGTACTTGATGGGAGGCTGAAAGTGCCCAAGTCCAGATACCACTCATTTCCCACTGCTTCTGTTAAGAAAGAAAAGCAGTTCCCATCCCCAGTGGAATAGTGAATGCCCTGAGAAAAGTGAAAAATCTCTAGGAGAAAAGCTTGTATTTTTTTCTTTTTACTTTTTATTTTTTCTAACAGTCTTCAGTCAGCTATTACTGACTGCCTAGTTTGCTCTGCCCATGTATTAGCAATACAAGCTGGTATTTCCTAATTTGTTTTTAATGCTTTAAAAAGCATAGCATCAAAGGATCTGTTGGTTTCAACCTCATTGTGATATTCTGTATGCTAGAATAAAACAACAAAAACAAAGTTAATCTTTTTCCTCTCAGTTATCTTTGTGATTATTAGCAAAAATACCATTCTCAGAACTAGTATTCAGCACACCTTGCTATGTATAAGTAGTTTCCTTATTAGCAGGTGGCAGTATCAAACAAAAGTTCTTTGCTGTTGCAGTACTTACATAGCAAATATGAATTGGAAATGGCATAATGCCTTGACAGAGTGGCATAATCCTGTGCCACAGCTGCACTGCAGCTATCTTAACAGAGATTAATGGAGTAAGATGTAAAACCACACCTGGGTTTTGCTTCCTTTGCTTTATTAATCTGAAATGAGCTAGATTAGGATAAGGCCTCTTAGCATTTTTTTTACTTCATTAAAACTGTTTCACCTTCCAAGTAAAGAGAAAACCTTACTTTGTTGTACTAGTTCTATTTGAAGTAAGAATTTTAGACTTTGTACTGCAGTCTTCACTGTGCAGAGCTATGAACACCAACCAAGGCAGTGACAGATAAAACACAGCTGAGAAAATAACAGGATTTTGTCTGTCTTTTTAGCCAGATTGATTCCTCTTTGTTGCAAAGACACTTTAGGGAAAAAAACAGACTTTATGTTATAGGAGGGTCAATACTTGTCCACACTGGCAAATGGAACAT
This sequence comes from Hirundo rustica, assembly GCF_015227805.2. Lineage (NCBI taxonomy): Eukaryota > Metazoa > Chordata > Aves > Passeriformes > Hirundinidae > Hirundo > Hirundo rustica. The sequence goes on along the minus strand of NC_053454.1, from coordinate 16,509,001 downwards.
TCTGGAGTTAGATTGTTTTCAGAACAGTAGCACATTACTGGAAGAGGATGATGGGGTCAGGAGATTAAGTCTCCTTATAAAGGTGAATCCTGAGTTTCACCAAAAGCTTGTTTGCCCTTGCCTCTGCAGTGCTAGTAAACACTGCTGACTCGATGTTGAATGTACATATGGTCCAATATGGACACACGGATTTTAAGTAGACAAAGTATTACATTTGGAGGGTTTGTGAGCTAATTGTCTAGAGACAAAACTCTGGTAACTAAGAAGAAAGGACTTCTATTTTAATTTAAGGGTTTTTATTTTAAGAGTTTCAACTGTCCATCACTGCAGCCACTGACAAACGAAGGAGAGACTATTGAAAAGGGAAGGATATGCTTCAGTTATACTTAGCAATTCCAGAGGGTGAGCACAATCAATGCTTTTTAAAGTAGAAGAATCACTAAATGTTAAAAAGTTGCATGATCTTCATTGGTTTGAGCAAGTCCTATGGAGGTTTTTCAGGTAAACTATTTTAAGCTGTTTTTCTTTTACTTTCCTGCAGTGCCACATTGTATAGCATAATAATTTTTACTTTGCTAACTAGCAGAACTGAACAACAAAATTAAAAAAACACAGGCAGAATCGTTGATGTGTCAGCAGTGGTGTCTGATGTGTCCACAAATATACATAATTGGAAATCAAACTGTTTTTAACTATTAGCATAAAAAGACTTTAATTGCAGGGATTGTGATCTGCAAATAAATAGATAAAAAAAGACTGGTGGTAGAAGGAAGAAACAGCAAACACAATGAAGATATCTGTGCCATTAAATTTAGAATCATTGGTATTAGCTATTCATTTACAGCTTAGGGGAAAATATAAAGAGATTTAACAGAAGTAGATGGTAACTCTATAGAGTCCTTGAGGCGCAACTAGAATGATTACAGCTGTATAGAAATGGCTGTTCTTTGTTCTGAAGGAAAAGAAAACAATAGATAAAAGATGGCAGAGTGATGAAAGTGCTGTAATAGTTTATGGACCTAAGTTCCCGAGATATTGCAGTGCAATAGCAATATAAATCTTCTTTGGTATTTATTCTTCAGTTGACCAGCATTCCAGAAATGAAAAGTGTATTTTTTAGCTTCTGTCTCTTACAGTTTGTACAGACTGCTAGTAGTGTACAAGTATCTTGTGTTCATATTATAAGCATAGTTGTTGGTTAATAGGGCTTAGATTTCCCTTCTCAGACATTTGTGACATATTTGTTTCTATATTAAAGGTTATTATGAAGTAGAAAGTATTTTATTGTACTCTGTGGGTAAACTGTTTTATAGAAGATGTGTATATATATATGTGTGTGTGTGTATACATACATACATACATACATACATACATACATACATACATATATATATTTACTCACAATGTAGCCTTGAATGGGAGCAAGAACACCTGTGTCCATATAAATGCAACTGCTGAGAAGAAAGTGTGATTTCTTCCAGGTCTTTGACATCCTCATGGGTAGTCACAGGTTCTCAGGCAGTTCTCATTCCCCAGCAACCTGGCCTTGAGCACAGGCAGCTTAAATTCCTGGCCTGGGGTAGACACTTGCAAATGCATCCTTTAATCAGAAGCACAATATTAAGGACCTGATATTTTCTAAGCATCCTCTTTGAAACGTGGGTTTTTTTCTAGTTTTCCTGTTTGGTCTCCTGTTTGCTATCATATTGTGATCCAATCAGTTTATTTTAGAAGTTTAAAAAAATATATGCTGGCATATATGAATTTTATTTTCACACATGCTCTTCCTGAGTCTCTTAAGGTAGGATTTAGAAGACAGGTATATATTTACTGTTAGTCTACATCCATAATATTTCAGTGATTAAATAAAATATTGCCTCTAAATACCCTAGAGGGTTTTGGTTGAAGGACAGCAGTATATTAAGAAATGTAAAGGATGCACACAGGTTATGTAGTTCATGCCTGTGTAAACAGACTAAATGTTTATGATTCATTTGTACTTCAAGGTATTTTTTTGTCTTACAGACTTAGCAGTGTTTTAACTTTTTTTGCAGTTTTTCTTAAGCAAAAACCAAATGTACACCACCTAGGTATAATGATTTTAAACATTTAAATTCTAATTGCAGTGTCATAATTTAAGGATATTAGTAATTTTGCCCAAGGGCAAAAGGCTAATTTTAACAAAATAAGTATTAAAGATACAAAAATCCTGTATCAAATAAGGCAAATCAACAACTTTACTAATGAACTACATGAGATAAGGATTGATACATGTTGGTATATGCAGTATTTGAGCTTTCTGAAGCATATTACATGCTATATTTACATAGAGAAACAGTCTGTTTAAAAGTTGACTTCCCTGTGTGTTAAAATTCAAACACTTGTACAGAAATATTATTGAAATTGTACAGAGTGAGAACTGGATAAACAACAAAAAAAGCCTCCAGATATGAACCAAGAAATTCCTAAGAAAAAATGTCCTTTAAAAACTGCACACAAACTTAAAAAACTTTTCTTAATAGTAATTGTTCTTTTACTGCTGTTTTTATGTCATTTTATACATCAGGTCATGATTCTGGCAGAAAAGTTATTTTCAGCATTTATTTTACTGCTGGGAAGTTGATAGCTCAGGGCACAAAGTGAAAACAATAAGGTGAAAGCTAAACTCAGAGCGTGGTCAAATTTGAGCTAAAAAGAGTATGTTGTATCAAGTCACTGGGGTCACAGGCCAGGAATTGCTTTGTAGAGAAATGTGCAACTATGCCTGGGACCTTGTGTCTCATTTAAATATATTTATTCTTTGTAGAACAACTCTTGCTGTAAAATGCTAGCAATAGCCCTAAAGCATTAGACATTCATGTGTGGTGGTACCTGCCTTTTCTTCCTTGGCTTCAGGAAAGCTGTATTGCAGAGATCATTGAACGAGTCATTTAACACTGTGGGTGGGGACACAGCTGGGGTCTGACAGCGGGATCTTATACTCTTGAGGGTGTCTGTGACCCTTTTCCTCTTCCATAGGTGGGGTAGAATTTGCCATCCTGTCAAATTTGGTCTGAGAATTCCTACTCAGTCTTGCTGCTTCTTAGCACAAGGCATATTCTGAAATATACTGATTTAACCACCAGGAAGTTTGGAAATGCAGAAATGAGCTGAACACCACTCCTTCATGCCTAGAATATGTTAATTTTATTTTCACTGGAGATTGACAGTTGCACAGAGGCTGAGGTTGTTGTGACTGTTCCTTTACTTCTGTGTGTTGATTTTTTAAAGTGGTCTTTTGCCGCTATATGTCCCTGAAGAACATAAGACCATCTTAGTTTTCTGTCAGCACATCCTTTTCTTCCTTACCTCCTTCAGAGATACCCTGTTTAAATAGTACCTAGGGGAAAAAGGAAAAAAAAAAGACAATATCAAGGAAATTTTTTGAAAAAAATCTTGAGAAATACGTGTTTTTTAAATTTAATTAGCCATAGCGAATGTCTTCCAATACAGTCTATTGTATAGTGGGGTTTGGGATGGGGAGAAATTACAGTATTTATTCAAATTGTTTAATTATTTTAACTTTTCTTCTCCAGCTACAATAAAAAGATATATAGTTTTTAACTTATTAATACTACTGAGAAACTTCTTTGGGGATCAGTAATTCTCTCACTCTGCTAAAAGAGAATCTCAGTTCAACAAATAAGACAGGAACTGTTTCTTAACCTTTATTGCAGTTGCATTCCCTTTCCCCCAAACAATTAAAAGTGAAAGAAAACAATCTTCTGGCAGTGAGAGAGCAAGACAGCCTCTGCATTCTGTTGGTTTGTGACTCAGAGCATATACCTCATGTATCTCTCTTGGTGTGTTAGATGGTGTAATTCACTAGGAAGGAAAAATGTACTAGACTTGAATTCACCAAGGGAATTTACCAGTTGGCTGAACACCATATAATATAAAATTAATTTATTCCTTCAGCTGGGATCCGAATCAGAAAAATCTTTCAGAGGTACTGGTTCTGTGAGCATATCCTGTGTACTTATGTTAAGAAGAGTAAATCAGAATTAATCATGAACTGTGTTGAACGTACGGAGTTGGACTGTGTGTGAGCTTAGAGGCTGTGCATCTGTCTGAACCCACACAGTGAGAAATGCAGTTTCACTGCTGCTTCGCTGCTGCATGTCTTTGCACACATCTGGTATATCAGCAAGTGTTGACTACTTCTTGCAATATCTTTGTGCTGATTATGTCAGTTAAAACCTGCCCAGGAATAATTTCCCTGCTTGCTTGGTCTGTCACCATTAGGGTCTGTCTTTTGTCCTCCTGAGCCTGCATTGCCGGTCTTAGGCTACATCCATGAGATCAGTACTCAAAAGTGAAATGAGCACTGCTTGCAAGGTATTTTGAGGACAAAAGCTCTGATTTTTGTTTGTTGGGGGATTTTTTTTTTGTCAAGCTGTATTTTGTCTGATTTAAGATTATCCTTGAAAGCTCACACAGTGTCAGATAAGCACCAAAGCAAGTGCAGAAGTGACGACATGCTAGGGACAGGGCAAAAACTGTAAGACCTGTTCTAGCAGCCTGAGAGCAGCCTAATTGTTCTCAGTGTGCTTCAGTGAAAGACAGCATGTGTCACAGTCCTGTTAGCAAAGAATAAGTTTGAAAATGCACCTTACCCAAAACAAGCACCAGTTACAGTGAGGTAATGGGCTGAGGTCTGGGCACAGTGCTGGGGTACCTCAACTGAAATTCCAGCTTCTGAACGTGAAGGGTTTATTTGCTTTTGAGGGATAAACAAGACAATGTTTTTAAATAATTCATATTATTTTCATGAGAAGAGGTTGTTAATGAAATGCTAAGGCTCTGGCTGGCCTGTCATTGTAGAATGTTGTTCATCACTGACTGAATACCTAAAAACTAGTTACTAAATTTTTTGTATAGGACTCTTTCACCTAATTAGAACAAGTTCAGAAAAGAGTAACATGATTGGAAGCTACGGAAATTGCTTCTGAGGAGATTAAAGGAATTAAAATTCATAGCCTGGTGCGCAGATGATTATTGGGGGGGAAATGATTCCTGAAGTATTAATGACAGTAAAAATATTCTTCATCTTAAAAGTGGCTGAGAATGGATTAAAAATTCAGCCAGTTCCAAATCATGTTTGTTTATCAGGAGGAAGACGTGAAGGCATCTTGTTTATAAAATTTGGGGTTTGCAATGTGCATGTCAAGAAGCATGTGAAAATGAATTTCTCATAACCCTCAAATTGGCTGTACATCATGGAATATCTGCCTAAGATATAACTATGGATTATATAGAAGGTGTGGTAAACCCTGCAAAGCTACTAAAGAAAAACTTGATCCCTGCAGCAGCACAACACTGTCAAAAGTGGTGTCTGAAGTTATGTTGAAGGTTCAAGATTGTGTGTTTCTGTATCTTGTTGCTTCTCTCATTTCAGCATCTACAGGAGCCTCATGATGCTGTGTTTAGTTGGGCATTATAATGATTCCTCAGGGAATATCTGCTACCTTCCTTTAACTTACTTAAGTGATAAGTCATTGTAAGCTCATTGCTCCTTTAAGGGTTTGGTTTTATCCTAAAGCTACTTTCCAGTTTGCCAGAACAGCAAAATTGCTGTTACAGAAAAACTTCCATTGTATTCTATGGATCCTTAAATAACATTGTAGGTTCTTGCATTGGAATGGGGCTGTGAGCCACTGTGTTAAGTGATGAAAAACATCAAGTTATGCCATTTCTTTCAAACCCTTCCCCATAAGTTTTTTTTTACTCTCTCTCTTCTGTGAAATAATGGGAGTCCAGCTCACAAAAGTTTTAAATTTCCTGAACTGTTAGTACTCTGCCAAACTTATACTTTTAATGGCAGAATTAAAAGTCTTAAGAAGCCTTTGAGATTGCTAGAGTGAAAGCTCTGAATGAAAATAAAAAGAAATCAAAAAGAGGGAGTAAAAAGGAAAATAAAAGCTCCACCTTTCAATGTGGAGTTTATATGCATGTATAGCCCTGTATCCTCACCCATTTCTTTTTTCTTTCTACTACTACCATTTATCAGGAGTAAACCTGTTTATCAGAATTCACCTGACTGTAGGTGAATTTCAAGCCCTACACTGAAGGAAATAAAAAGTCTTCACTATCCATGTTACAATCCACCACAGAAGGCAAGATTAATGTAGGTTCTTGTTAATAGATCACTTGGGATTTATTAGAGTGAAACAAAACAGAATATATACATATGCTTATAAAGAAATATACGTAGGGTTTATTTTAGAACAATTTGGCTGCAGTGGAAAGCAGCTATGTACCCATTTTGATTGTTATCTCTAATAATATAAAATCTTAAAAAAGAAAATTAAAGAAAATATAGGTGGGAAAAGAAAGAAGGATTTGAGTAGACAAATATTACCACACCTGGAGCCATGAACGAGATTTGATTGTTGCAATTTGATTGAAGTGGTGGTCCCGTTTTGATCCATTGGTGGTGGAGGAAGCCTGCAAAACACAAATTTCAGTGGGTTAATGGACACACAGGGTCAGCTGGGAATGTTTTACACTGTGGATCATGGGGGAGTTCCTGATGGCTTATGACACCGTCTAAGACATGACAGCTCTCATGTCAGCGAGGCTGAGCCAGTTATGCCCCATCAGAAGGGATGAATACCCTCAGGTCTAAGTGTTGATGTCCCTGGTACTTCCCTGGTACTCCCCCTGGAAATGAGTTTTCACATCTGGGTCATTTTAGAAAGGGAGGACACTGACGTGATAAAAAGCACTATCCTACCTTGCATGATCTTCTTCTTATTGACCTCTTCCCATCTGACTCAAACCCCAGCTTGTTGCTGAACAAAAGTCAGTTTCTCATGGCCATCCTCCAGTGGTGGCTGTGCACCTGGGCAGTGACTGTGAATGGTCAGCAAAGCACTCTGCTCTTTTTGCAGAAGGTCGATAGTTTTGGGTCATTAACCATTACCATATCAGTCTCTTACAAGATGATATGGATTAATTCTGAACATTGCAGAACCACACGTTGCAGATCTGTAGTCAAACCTGTACATATTTCATATGTAGTGCAAGTCTAATTAGATAGAACCAAGACACCAAATCAGGATTACAGTGGTTTCTTTAATGTGCTGCAAACATGTAATAGCTCATCTTTACAGGACAAATAACTCATTTTTTAACAAGTACATCAAATGTAGAAATATGTCAGCCTCCCCAGCCTTCATTTATAATACTTTCTGGTTGCTATGGTGAAATACAGTGTTTCACCTTTGGAAAAGCTAAGGAGAGAAATAGAGCATTTATCATACATGGGTTATTTTATATTAGAGAAAGGTGCCATACAAAAATACCCCAAAGAGCTGCACAATAGTGATGTTCTTATGACTGTGGTTAATCATACATTTATTTTTTCCTTTGGTTATTTGCTAACCATTCATCGAACCATAGAGAGCCAGAAACACCTGTTTTGAAACAGAGGTGTTGCAGAAGATAGGTTCATGATTTTAAATTGATAGATGGGTTGGAGGCTTGGATGATGAATATTCCTCTTTGTTACTAGAATATTAGCTTTTATTATTGGCATACATGGTTCATTTATTTTCTCATTCATCACCACAGAAAACACCTTCCCTTTCTCTAGGAACTCATCTGAGGTCATCTAACTGTACAGCCCATGAATACATGGGTTCCCAGATGTATGGACAAGCATGCGTGGATATAGTCTTAATTTGGCTAACAGAAAATGACTGTATATGAAACTGTGAATGCTACTACTCTGTTCCATCATTTCTACCAGCTTGATCTGTTGGCCTTCCAGTAGTTTTTTATTTGCATGTATAAAGGGATTGATAATGGTGAAAGAAGGAAAAAAACTAGTGAAAGAAGAAACTCAGCCAGTCAGACATTACCAGGTTTGTTCCATATATGAAAAAACTAAAGAAGACAAGGGTTGTACAGAAAAAAAAAAAAAAAAAAAGTGTTTTCTTTTAAGCAGGGGAAGCATATCAGAGGAAGCTGGGTCTCTACAGCCAACAAAGTAGTTGGGTGTGATTGGTCCATAGTAGTTCCATTGTACTGCACTTTTTTTGTGCAGATATACAATTGTGCTTTCAAATTTGGTAATGGCCATTCCTGCTGCAACAAATATGATTTAATATAAAAAAACCCAGGTCTGTAGGCTGAAGACGCAGTTGCATAATTGAGAGGTAATTTCATTTGCCAAAAAAGCCAGTGGGCTTTGCAGTAAAAGAAACCAGAATTTGATTACTGACTATTACTAAATGTAATTTAACCTCTTTTAGGAAACATATAGCTTCTCTGTAATCCTTTGCTAAAGCTTAATAAATTAAGATGGTACTGTTGCTCCCATGGACATTCCATTTAATTTACAAACTGCTTGTACACTAAGTATTTTATACATATTTGTATAACATGCTGTATCAATTAGATTTTTTGACAAATACATCCACCTGTGTTATGTTATGAGGGGAATTGGTGATGGTTTTCTTGTGGGATTCCTTTCAGCTCCTATTCTAAGATCAGTAATGGCAGCAGTGCTTTGATATAGATCAAAGCAAAAACAAAAGCTTAAAAGCAACTGAGAGTCATAAGGTGAAAATGAAGAGAGGAAAAAAGAAATTAAATCCCACGCCATAGCCTAGAAGCTTTATACAGCTGTAACTACAATATTATATTAGTGTAACTTACTTCTAAGTATGAGACCAAACCTTTAGGAGCTTGGATATCATATTTTCTTCATTGACTACAAACCAGTGAAATTTATCTTGCCGGTACAGATGTTGAATTTTTCCTTTCTCAGTCTGTATTCACTTAACGTCATTAAAATCTAGGGCACTTAGTGTAAATATTAAAGATGATATATGAAGCCTGACAAATTTAATCTTCCATAATTACACTCTGCCTTGCTCTTCTAGCTAGCAAAAGTTTCCCTGCAATTCTGTCTGGGTAAGTAATTTGCTAGAGCAATATTGGGCTCTTGAGCAGCTGCAGTGCTGGTGAGATGAACAATGTGATTCCATACATTAGCTTCATTTTTCTAAACATCTTATGAAAGTTACAATATGTTCTGTGATTAGCTGTAACAGCCTACAAAGGAGCTGTTACATTCAAAATTATTTTACCCTGAGAATAATTCTTGAAAAGATATGTGTACCATAATTTGTTTTCCTAGTTCTTGAAATGCTTTCTAGTGGACATAGTTTTCTTCTGCAGATCAAAGATAGAACCTTTTCTCTGCAGTTTATTGCCTGTGAGTGAATTTCTCACTGGCTAACTAATAGGAGGATTAAGTTCTTTATCCACCAGGTAACTTTCCTAATAAGCTCAGATTTGGCATGAACAAGAAGCTGAAGATTTGCCATTTATCTGACCTGTTTATAGGTGCCCTTTCTGTGTTTATTTGACCATTTCATTCTCTTCTGGCTGTCTAACGTCCCTCCGGAAGAGGAGAGTACAAAAAGAAGGGCAGGTAATTAATACTTCCAAATTTTGTTTCTATTTCTAACTTATCTGCAGTTTCCCTTTTCAGACACATTGGGGGAAAATATCAGAGTCTAATGAACTATTACTCCCAGCCAATTAAGACACACATACACACACACAGAGGCACAAATTAATTGCAATGTGGTACAGATTTTAACACCTAGGAAGGCAGTTAAATTCAAGTCAATTAATGAATAGTAATACATCCTTGCCTTGGAAACAGTTCAGTTTTGGTCAGACCCATTGTACATTAGACAACAGCAAATCCAAAAGTCTGCACAGAAATGAAAATCATTCTTAGTATAAAGAGAGAAGTCTGAAAAGACTGATACTGTTTACAGGCAGATGTTAGAAAGAAAGTGTAGTGGAAAGGCATTAAACACTTCAGTGTAGTAGGGATCGTGTTGGTTTTCCATAAGAGTCAGAAGAAATTTGAAAAGATGAAGAGTTTAAAACTTCCAGTAAAAATTTCTTGTAAACATTAAAATAAAAGTTATTTAAGAGAATTAAGGGAATTAAAATACGTGCTCTTTTACTGTGTCAATTACAATGACAGATATAATCCAAAACCAAGTGCTGACTGGGATTAAAAGAAATGTGATAATACCAGATAATTTTGAAAGGATTGGGTAACCATGTTAAGTTGTAGGGAAAATTAATATCCTTATATGCTAGTAATTGAATTCTTATTTAGGTATTTTTAAGTATTTCTAGAATTAAAATTTGTTTTATTCCTTAGTCGTTCACTTCTTAGCATCCTGGTGTTATTCTTAAGCATTTGCAACTTATTTTGTTATGTTAAATTAGATGGAATTTTTTGTTTTTAAATGGCAGATTTTCTGTGTTCTTAGTCAACTTTGAAATTAATGAAATTTAATTTCCCATCTCTAAGCTTTATAAATAATATTCCTGAGTGGTTTTTTCTTCTTAGAGAAAATTGATGGTATTCTACAAGTGTAGAGCAATCAGTTAGAAAATGTACTTGGTGCATAATACACTGTCCTATTTAAGGTGTCCTTTTGATATTATTTGCATTCCACACATAAATTATCCTATTTAAAATGGTTAGCGTAGCCAGTACTTAGTTGGGATTGTTTGTGGAAAAATGTTAGGACTCCAGAAATGGATCATTCTTTTAGATGCCACTAATATAGAGATATCTATTCTGTACAGTTCAAAACTCATTTGGGATCTGTGCTTCCAGGTAATATATGTCTCCTACAGCACTTCAACACAGGTTCCTCTTGAATATCTACTTAGGACAGAACAATTTCTACTTGTTTTTGTGCAGAGGTCCTGATTTGCAGCCAAAACTCTCTGCTCGGTCATGCCAATTTTCTTCCCCTCTGGCTCATCTTGGAGCACACGGGGAGCAGCCTGCTCCTGTACCTGTAATATTACCTCCTTAGGGCACTTCCAGCCTCCCTGGACTCCTTTGCCCTTCAGGACTTCCTCCAAAAGTACTCTTTCAACCCCGTTAAGCCAGTGTCTGTCCAGAAGTCCAAGGTGGCCTTTCTGCTGAGGCCCCTCCAGAGTTTTGAGAGAATTGAAACACCCCTGTTACAGTGTGTTAATTTGATTTATATTGTGTTTCATTTTTATATTGGATTTGTAATGTTTTCTTCCCTGTTCCCCTTGGAAACTGTATCCCGTGGTTTGTCCCAGCTCAGCAGTGCCCATCCTCGCACACTGGGATGTAACCCAACTCTGTTCCGCTCCCACCTGTCCCTGCCTCTGGGCCCGGCCCCCAGGAAAAAGCCCCGGGAGGGGCGGGGCCGTCTCTGGCACCGGCGGGGACGGGGAAGGAGCTAAGATAGCTCTGGACCAAATAAAGCTATAATTTACACACACACACACACACCCCTCCCCCGGACAAAGAGCAGGCTCTTTCCTTTTGCCATCAGCGGTCGTCTGGGTCTCTCTAAAGAAGCACCACACCCCCGTTTCACAATTGCCGTCCCTGAGATGGCCTGCAAGCACCCCGTTACTCACCAGGTCCTGTGGGACATCCCCCTCACTAGCTCCCTCATCAGCTGTGTCAGGAAGCCATCTGCCACTCACCAGGAACCTTCCAGACTGTCTGCTCGCTGCTGTGCTGTCAGGAGACGTTTGGCAAGTTAAAGTCCCCCGTGAGAACAAGGGCTAGCACTGATACTTCTCCCAGCTGCTTATGGAACATTTTGTGTGCCTCTTCATCCTGATTAGGTGGTCTGTAGCAGACTCCCACCACGGTATCTGCCCTCCTGGCCTTTACCTTGATTCTCGCCCATAAACACTCCAACCTATTGTCACCAACATTAAACTCTAGGTAATCAAGATAATCAAGAAATCTAGATAATTATCTAGAAATCTGAATAATCAAGCATACAAAGAGTTGCCGTACATATAAGAGAATGTTATTATCTCCTTATTCAAGATTGATTTAATTTTCAAATGTTTTGGGGCATAGAACTTTTTCAATTGAACTTTTTCCAGAAGAATTCACATCTCTTATTAACATTAATGTTTTAATCTCTTGCATGGCAAATTGCAGGAAATATTTCATGTATCACTTCTTTCTCCTTTCCACATAGTTTCTCATCCTTGCCACTTTACTTTCTAGCGTTAAGTCTTGGAGACTCACAAATTCAGTGTATAGTTCCCCTAACTTAGAGAACTACCATGAAAAACAACAGGAAAAGTCTATTTCTTTTTTTCAGGAGGTATTCTCTGAAGTCAGTAATCAGTTACATTAATTCAAGTGGAAGTTTTTGGTTGTTTGGGGGGTTTTTTTGTTTGTTTATTTGTTGTTGTTGTTGTTGTTTTCTTAATTTAAACATTCTTCTGTAACTCATTTGCTGTGCAGGCAGAATTAGCCCCTAAAAGTCATCAATTTCACAATCTTCCTCCCTTTCAGCTTTTTTAAGAGGTCCAGGCCTTCCTTCTTGTGTGAAAGCGGTAAACAAAACCTTGGCTGTGTCTGGGACCACTTCTTGCTGGGTGCCTTTCTACAAATGGGTTGGCACCTTCAGTGGTGGAGTAGAAGAGCCTCTGCTCCCAAGAGTGGGCAGCTCAAGAGCAAAAGGTAGCCTGAACCTACTGTGTGAGAGGAGAATGGGGATTGACAGATTTCTCCATTTTAATAATTTCCCTGTGAGACCATTTACTAAGATAAATAAGGCCTCTTTCACTACTATAGTGTGAGTGTGGTATTTTATTAGGATTATTGTTTCTGCAATATTGTAAACATTTGTTCACACTTCATCATTGAAGAAAAAGAACATAAATCTGAGAAAAAGAAAAGCTTAAGTAGGAATAACCTCCAGAAATAAATAGAAGCCAGAAATGAGAATGAGATCGAGATCGACATGTCAGAGCCTTAAAAGGAGAAGATGATATGGAATACCTAGAAATTGTAAAGAGGAAAACAAAAGTTACTTTTCCTTTAAGAGGAGAAGAACTTAACAGGAAAATGTATTGAATCATTAATGTGGAATATGAGGTAAAAAGTAATATTTGGAAAAACATTAAAAAAACATATTTGGAAGGTGCAAATGTGGGATAGTGTATTTGGTTTGACTTATTTTTATGGTGTTTTCCTCTTAAGACAGTGTTTTAGTTTTACAGGTTAGTGGGAAAGTGAACTGAAACTCAGATGGAGAGCATATATAAATTATACAGAAGTCACAACATTTTAGTATTAAATACTCCAAAGTGTAAAATCAAAGAATATTGTTGCTTATATATTGAGTAGATATAACCTAAAATTAACTGAAGTATACACACGGATTTTTGAATGAATAAAAATATGTAGATCCTAGAGTTCTGCTTATATTGTCTTTCAATGCATACAGCCTTCAAAAAAAAAACCAAAAAAAGCTGATAATAAATTGTAGATTACATTTTTCTTTCTCTGTGTGGTAGCCCATAAACAATAGATTGTTAATGTTACAACTCATTACACCAATTTAAAATTATAATGATTCTGAACAAAAATAGAAGTACCTGAACTTCTTGATAGTTAGCAAAAAAATTTCTAGAGCTTAGCAACCTGAGTAGTTGATACTGGACATTGTCTATGTAGCTCTTTTTAGTGCTAGAACACTTTAGTGCTAGAATTTTAATTAATAAAAATGTCTAAAATATTTTTTCCTGAGGCTTTCCTTCACTTTATTGTCATGCCTTGTATAGCAATGGAGATGATTTATTTAGATTTTTAGGATGGGTACGAGAGTAAGCATTTAGGCATAACCTTTTATTGGTTATGCATGTCCTGCATGAATATTCTTCACACTGGGTATCCTCCTGGTAATCACATAAATAAACACAGGACAATTAGTTTTATACAGACTGTTTAATAAATCAGCTGGGATTCTTTTTCCCCTGATGTGTAGCCCAGGCATGATCTTCCCAGGAAAATCCCTCATACATATTAGTGAATATCAGAGTTTGGGGTTCAGCAGTTCTAGGTTCATGTCCCGAGGCAGAAAAGCACTGTTTTGTTTCTTAATCAATAAAAAATACATTATTCCTGGCTATGGATGAGCGGTTTGGGCAGTGCACGTCTCCTTGACAGCACTATATTTTGCTAGCTGGAGGCACTGATCATGCTGATGTGTATTTCTTTAATTTCTGTTCTCACTTTCAGTGAAGATTTAATTAGACTCTGGTGATGCTTAAGAAGAGGAAGGGACAGCGTTTCTCTGATCATTGTTCTCTCTAATGCAGAGGGCGGGAGTTTTTTGACATGCAGCATTTAGCGCGTGAAAACAGATGTCTGTTTTTAGCAAACTGTCATTTCTCAAACTTAACGAAAATTGTGCTAAGGGAAGCTGGGGAAGGGCTGTGAAGCTGGGGAGGATTGCAGCGGCTGGGTCTGGGAGTGCTGGAGCACTGAGTACTGATAGCAGCGTGCTCCCTCGTGCAAGTTTCCAGCGAGCTTTTCTTCTTGGCACTGACACAGCCAAGTCTCCTGCTCCGACACAGATGTTCCTCCAGCAGCTCCCAGTAACGCTGCTCCACGGATACAATGCCATACCCAGAGGTGTGTGGTCCACCTCAGCCTCCTAGGAGGACTCGCTGCTGATGAAATCAAATGCTTAGAGAAGCATGAGATGCGGGGCTTTATCTAATGTTTTATCTCAGCTAGAGTGGCTGCTGAACTGCCACTACTTAGTATAGTGGTGCTTTACACCACTGCAAATTTCTTCAAAGCAAACTCTAGTAAAATCCTCTAATTTCCCTCTGATTGCAAACCGGTGTGAAGACTGGAATGATTTGCCTGTTGGAAGAATGTTGACTCTCGAGTGGGAGTCGGAGGGACTACAAACAGTGGGTATTGTTGTGATTATATTTGCATCTCTGAAGCTGCTTCATTTGCTGGGACTGATTGATTTTTCAGAAGGTAAAGTGGTCACTCACAGTTTGTGCTGTTTGCAGGTTTGGTGTCTGATATGCTAAAATAGAGAGCATCAGCTATAAAAACCATGAAATGAAAAAGGTGAAAGTAACAGACTAAAAACCCTGGTTTGCTTCTGTTGCTTTTGCTTTGTTATTGAAAACAGATGCTAGCGTAAGATTTTTATTTTACAATTAATTTACAACTGTGAGAGGATGTTCATTATAAAAACCGAAGATAGTGAACATAACACCTGTCAGTTGCTTTTGAAAGCTTTTCAGTGCTGCTGAACTTGATTTTAGTTCAGGTCATGTTTACAAAATGCTTTGCTCTTCTGATTTATGATGCAATTAGAGTTTTCTTCTGGAAAAGTATCTGTGTTTTAAAAACCTGTTTCATAGATAAATGCAATACACTGTTGTTACAGGACAAGTTTTAGGATCAAGCCTGCTCTACATCTTTCAAAAAAAAGGCATAGATGCCAACATTAAATGTGTGTATTTAAAATATATATCATTAATATATGTTTTAAAATTCCTGTTGCTTGCTCAGAATCTTGTCTGCTCTGTACTATATGGGTCATATCATTTCATCTACTCCCAAAGAGGGTGTCACATTAATTTATTAGGACTTTTATTTCTATACAAAGGGGGGGGGGGAGGTCCACATTTTATAGAAATAAGCTATTTCATGTCAGTTATGAGTGAGGGTTTTTTGCTATCCACTTTTCAGGTTTTTCACAAAATGTCTACTCAGTCACTGATGCCCTTGCTAAAAAATACTTGCTTTTGTAAGTATGTTTGCTCATGTCAGTCCAAACCAATCCTTTTTGCTGGGTAACTGCTTTCAGTCAGAATCACGCAGCCAAGGGGAGCACTCCAGTTTTCTGAAACATTAACTTTTCATCATAGAATAGGGTTTTTGATGGATGTAGATTCACATAATCACCTCATAAAATTGTTCAGAGTGCTGATAAAATTTGAAATATTTAGCACTTTTATAGTTACTGAACTACTGAAATAAATCATCTTTGAAACTGTATGTGGTGAGAATATATATTTTCTTTGTTACTATTTAATGTATTGGTTATGGAATTACTCTTTCAATTCTAAACAATGAGTAATTTACCCATCATAGCAGTGCGCACTTTTGGGTCTTTTAATACTCTGGATGTGTAACATTTGTGACATGTAAAAAAAAAATTGTGGTTATGGATTTCCTTCAGCTTTATTACAGATGGTAACAAATCGGGAAAAAGATTGAAATGAAATATTGCTCTTTTTTTTAATATGTGTAGAGTTAGATCCTTTTCCTGATTTCTCAGTGGTATTGCAATTAAGTTTGTGGGAAAAGATTTTATGTGATTTCAGCTCTATAAAAACACCTTAAAAAAAACAAAACTAACAAACAAAAAACACTCCTGGTACAAATTACACTGATTTTAATAATAAAAATAATTTCAAGATGATCTATCAATTGAAGTACATCTTTTTGTTCTAATGCACCCATTAGTGTCACGGCATTTCCTCACATGATAATTATTTCATTCAAACGTACCTAGCAACATAAACCAATCCCTAAACGTTAAAAGGTTAAACTGTGTAAGGTACAGTTGATTTATTTATAATTGCAGTGTGAGTGCCTCCAGTGACTTGAGAGATTTCCAGTTCCCCTGAGGCTGATATGTGCTAATCAACTCTTCCACGTTTGGGTATCACCACTACATTAAACAAGAATTCTGCCCCAAATGGTTAAGGAATATTTTGTAGTGTATCCATAATTAGTGATTTGTTGTTCACCTACTGAATGCAAGGAAATGTTTTCCATTCATATCCAAGGAGGAGCACATTAAAACTGCCAGCATTGATCTGGAAACCAAAACAAGCAACAAGTCCTCCCCGTCAGCCACATGCACAGGCAGGTCATGGGTCATAATGCTGAAACAAATCTGTTCCCACAGTTAGGCTTTCTGATTTCTTAACATGCTTGTCTTAACATCCCTGATACATTGACTTAGACTGCAAATCACTGAAATAAATGACAGCAGGTCTGATGTTTGTTATTACAGGGCAGAGAAGGAGGATAAAGGATTAATCCTTAGTTGCTAACTTGCTACAATTCCACTGATTTTAGTGCAATTATGGTGAAGAAGATCTTGACTTGTCCTCATCTCCATGAGAAAATAGGAGAGCCCAGTCAATCTGCTTAGTTTTGCTGGATAAACTGAATCACAGAATTAACCAGGTTGGAAAAGACCTTTGACATCATCAAGCCTAACCTGTATTACAGTGTCCAACAATTGGCAGAACAGAGAGAAACCTGATTTTATCCTGTGTCCCAAACTAGGGACTATGTTATTCTGCTTCATCCATTCTTCACTTTCCAGTAAGTAGAAAACAGAGCAGAATGAAGATAAAGCTGGCTTCACTGGAGCTTCAGTTAAAAGAATGAAATTGAATCAATACACTTTTACTAGGAGAGATTGAAACTCCCCTTTTTCTCTCCTTCCATTACTTTGAAAGTGGTTTGACACTTATCATTATCTTCCCTCCAACTTCCTTGCCCAGAACTTTTTCTGCTGGGCAGCTTCACTCTAAAGCTTTTGTTTTGTTTCTCAAGCTGGAAGGGGAGGAGAACAGGGAGATCAAACTGAAGCAATGGATCAGAACAGTAAAGCAAAAGGGCTAGGCTTAGAGGGAATTCATCCACCAGAAACTTAGAGGGGAGAGATGGCAAAATGAAGGATTCACTTTGCATTTCTGTGTCCAGAACAGCTGTCAAGTAGTAGCTATGCAGAGGGATTATCTAAACACGTGAGCAGCTTTTTAAAAATTGGGGAACTGCCTAAATCAAAGTCTTTGAAAGGAGAAACTCTACAATCATATGCTGATTGTATCTTGAAATATGTCTCTTACAGAAATGTTTTTCTCTTCCTTCTGAATGGAATCAGCCATTGTTGCCATCTAATGTTGACTCCCTTATTCCTTTCTCATTCCTTACACCAATCTCTAACAGTCTCCAGAGCTTGTTATATTTCAAATGCTTATTCAGATATAAATGTCATATTTGGCATGTGAATGTCCTATGAACTCCATGTCTTTTGGTTAGTGGGATTCACTGGTGTCTGTATGTCTTTAAACTCAATGGGCTGTCAAGGGTAGATAAGAATATTTGATCCTTAGTTTCTCCTGCTGTGATGCAAAAAGACCAGTTCACTTATAGTTATCAATAAACATATTTGGCTGCAAAGTCGCCTTTGTGAGTAAGTAACTTGTTGCTTTAGCTACAAATTGGAAATTGGTTCAGGGGGTAAATACTGTTAGTTTTTAATAGAGGTAGTTTTCTGCCTTAGGATGCATCTGCTCTATGCAGGTACAGAAAGATAGGTTTTTTCTATCCAATCTAATCTGGATGGACAGAAGTCACCTCCAGTCCAAAAGTCATGTTAGTGAATTTATCTGTTCTGTCACACAAACTGCTAAAATGTGGCCTCTTTCGTAGTTCAGATACTTAAAAGCACAGAGAGGATGTGTGGTGTGTCTGCTACCATCTGTGTTAACATGTTGTTAGTTAGCCTTACGGCTTAGCAGCACCAGTAAGTTTTAAAATACTGTCTGAAGTGCAGTATGACTCTCACCCTTATCATATGGGGAAAGACACACTGATGAGAAATTCTTTATTGTTTCATATTTTATAAGAAAAAGAACTCCAAAAACCATGGAAGTTTTCTCCTTCTCTGCATGCGGCTGACATGAGTGATCCTAATTTGAATGTCCTCTCCATCACTGAAAACTGTGCTACAAGTCCAGCTTCCAACAGACTCTCCTATGCTGCTCCCTCTCCTGCATAATTTCTCTCAGCCAAACGGGGTGCTATGTAGCATAATTCCACAATAAACAGAAAGGTAAAAATATGCCATGCAGCAGTTCCTGTGCTCTTGCCTTTTCTCAGCAGCTGCTTATAACACCTGTTCTCAGAAAGATGTTCAGTTAACATGTGGTAAAATGACCACTTCCTACTTGTCCTTTTTTCTTCTCCAGACAATGCAGAATTGACAGAACTGCTTTATTCTGAGTAACCCAACCCTCCTTGTAAACCTTGACAGACATTCTGGCTACAAGATCTCTAAAGGAGGGTCAAGTCTATAGAAGTATCTATAGATTGCACAGCAGAGAAGAGCTACTTCAGAAAACCAGATGTGAAACTACATTCAGATGCTGCTTTAAAGCCAGCCTAGATCCAAATAGATGTAAAAACTAAGGTGTGAATTTCAATATGCTCATTTATATAGATGTATTTCTGTATGCTTATGTTGGGTGCAAGACAGGCTGTGAAACTTACTGAATCTTGTGACCATCTTAATACCCAGCTTCAGGATGGTTGATGATGTTCTATTTACTCTTCACCTATCCTCAAAAACTAGGCTCCTCCAGGCTTGGGGAATGGTTATGTTTGGAAAGCAGCGTCTTTATTAACTTAATTTATTGAAAGTGATTTTTTTTAATTTGTTTTGCTTTCCTTTTAGTTTAGCAATTTTTCTACCTGGACCTAATGATGTGGTGCACAAATTACATAAAAGTGTAAAGTAATGTGTTTGGTAAAGGACAGCAAAAAGCATTCTTTCATGTCAAAATTAGAGAAATCAAGCTTTTATCAAAATAGGAATAAAATGGGACCATTTATGTAAAAGTTTTGAGGAAGGGCCTGTTGGTTTATGAAGATCTTTTCATCAACTGCTTTCCATGGACTTCTTCAGGGAGTTTTAACATCCAGATCAACTAAATCACTGTGCACTAGGTCACTTTAGTTCCACATCAGTCTGAATTAAAAATCTAGATGCTGTGTAAAAAATGGTGAGAAATATTTAAGAGATGTTACAATTACCAAGAATATTTCTGTAAGGATAACTTGTGTCTTGTTTCTTCATGTGGGAGTTCACAGATCCTCTCTGATTCAGGATCATACAGGATATTTGCGTTCTAACTTGGGTAGGGCTCCTTTTGGCTACACTGTTCTGGGAAAACCCTTCTACCCTTCCCTGCAATCATTAGATCCTCTACTTTATAGTCTTAATATTATTTATTTATTTATTTATTTATTTATTTATTTATTTATTTATTTTGAGAAAGTATTCATACTAATAGTCATTTTAGATTGACTTTGTGCAGGGAGAGAAGTTTTCTCTTGTATTCATCTTTGCAAAGGTAGAGTTGCTTTTGAGCATCATTTGAAGTTTCTGTAATTCTGAGTATTCATCTTAAGGAGATTATTTATCCAGATATATCTTGGCTATTTCTGGCCAAAATCTATGTATTTTGAAAGGAAAGGAGGTATTTTATCCCAAAATATAAATAAATCACCCCAAATAAAGGTAAGTGATATATATTTGATAACCTGCAGCAAAGTCTGCATCTAACCACCTTGCACCACAGAGCATGGATACCAGGAGCTTCCTACAGAATGCCCTGATTAAGCATTTTCCCTGGGCACCCTGCCACTCCTCCATGCCCAGCCTGCTTTTGAAATGTAGCTCTGGATAAAATAATTCACTTTAAGATGACAAAAATTTGTTATGACAAAATATGCTTCTGAAAAATAGCTACACTTGGTCAGCTGAGCATAGGTGTGGAGAGAAAAGCATTGCCTACTCTCTAATGTACCTTAGTGCTGAGAATTTAGAAAGCTTTGCTGTTGGAATAAGATATTTGCAGACATGAATAATCATTGCTTAAAATTCTATAGAACAAAATTGAATATAGACAATGATGGAATAACGGAATGAAAAAAAATCCATAATAATGTAATAAAAGTCGCCTCTTGTCTCTTGAATCTTAAATTATTTGTTCCATGTTTGATGCATTTTTTAATCAGAATTCTTTGGCCTTTTTTATTGATGAATTATGGGAGATACACAGTGATTTTTTAGGGATTTATGTATCTGATTTTGTGTAGACCTATTTGAAACATTGAAATTTAGAAAACAACTGAATCTCTTCCATGTAATGCAAAAATAATAAAATAATTTGGAGGTATTATGCCACAGTTTTATTGTTTAGTGTGCACTTTAGCTCATAATAAAAATACTTACAGAATTACCTTGGGGAAAAGCTGCAAAAGCAGCCATAAAGCTCCTTTTTCAGTCTCATCTGTATATCTGCTTCATGTTTCTAGAGCAGTATGAAGGGGCACAAATGAGACAAATCTGTTTATAGAAGTGAAATATGTCCTTCCAAAGTCTAGTCGGTGAACTTTTAGGAATAGCAAGTGTAGATTGATTACACATGTGTGTATGCATGTGTGTACATTTGATGAAGAAAGAGGAATGATCTAAAATGAAGTTTTAACAGTAAGTAACTTTTAACAGATATCTCAAGAAAACAACTATAACATGGAAGGTCTGACATAGGTACAAATAGTTCAATTTAATGTTTCTTTTAAAAAATACATTATTGATCCATGTAAATTATGCTACTGCTAAATAATATACATATTCAAGTTACAATGGTAGGATACATTTCAGATTGATTATTTAATATTGCTTATAAGAAGATTGATAGATTCCATATGTGCATTTGACCGATTTTTGAATGAATATAGATGAAGAGACTTTGACTATTTCTGCTAGATATCTACCCTTATTTTAAGAACATTTTCCGTCTTCCACAAATCACTCAAGAAAGAATATGTTATGTCATATGAAACAAATACATGTTTAGACAACACAGCTTTCATAAATTAGAAGAAAGTATACTGATCACTGAAATGAGTCAAACCAAAATGAAGTGTGTTTTGTGATGCTCCCAAAGGAGGCTTGTTCCTTGCAGCTAAAACTGCTGGGTTTGAAGTGGCAGAGTGGAATTAGTGAAATTTGAGAAAATATAGTTGAGAAGAAAGGGCAAAAAGAGTCTAGTTGGCTTAGTGGTCAACTACCAAATGAATATGAGTCTTATATCCTTAGACTACTGGCTAATCTGCAATCAGCATCACTCTGTATTTCTTCTGCAGTTTGAATTGTTTGTAAGTTTCGTTATTATTTCCCTGTCAGACAGGTACCAATTGTCAGCAACTTCAATTACATAATTAAAATAATCACAAATAAATAGGCAGCTGGGTTGGCATTCAGGAACTCTCATTGTGATTTCTTTCCTTTTTGACCTTTGAAAATCCAGAAAATTGTGAAAATTATACTGGTTAACTCACAAGTTGTTGTGAGAATGAGTAGGTTGAAAAAGTGGCATCCAGTGCTAACGTGGTGAGGCCATATGATGAGTATTGAGAGACAGACATCAAGAGATTTCTCTTAACCTCATTGTCAAAACCCAGGTTTGAAACTTGAATATGGTGAGTCATAATAGCTTCAAACTGTTGATCTGTTTTAAACAAAAAAATCACTCTGAATCTAGATAGAAAGATGTTTACATTAGTCAATATCCAAGACTTCATTTTTTACTCGGAATAGCATGTATTTTCTTGTTGAGAAGGCAGGTAGTCTCATCTCATATTCCAATAAAAACCTGGTTTGGAATAAATTACAGTAAGACTTTGACTGTAGCATAGTGAGTACCTTATGTTGTATTCTTATACAATATCTGCAGTTCCAAATGCTTTATATTACCTATTCTTAATAGAAACCTTGCTGTTTCTTCTTTGTTTATTATGAGTAATGTATTTGTTTGAACTCATAAGTATATATGTATAGAGAAGTATGCACACCTTTATGAGATAGTGCATAGAATGTGTTTATATATATGCAATGAAATATGTATGGGAAATAATTTTAGATTTAAAGTTATGGTGTACTAAGTGCAGGTAGATGAATTTGCCATATTTCACAAGCTGCAAATTAAAAAAAAAAATCTTAGGTGGTTGTTAGCAATATTTCAAATACAGGGTTTATTTCTCAGTATCTTACTCATGTGAATAGTTTTCTAATATAAAAAATTTGCAATAAAAAAGCATTTTTAATTTCAGCATGAGGTATTTTTTTGTTATGAAAGTGTGGTGTTTTCCGATGCATTCCGTTTTCCCATACATACGAAATAGTATTAATTTTAATTTAAAATTGTAAAATATATTATAAATAATTTGAAAGATTTTTTCTTAGTTTAATGGTGTATATAGGATTTTTCTGGTTATATATCAATAATAATGCACAGTAAATAATTTTTTCTTTGTTATATTTCAATAATAAGTTATATGCCTCACATTGCTTTAGTTCTTTTTTCCCTCTGGGCAGTGTTTTGTCCTCATTACTGAAGTCACTAAATGGAGCCAAATCAGTTAACTTGCAATAATAATTTTGGGTATTAATGTAACAAAATACATTTATACCCAAAATGATTATTGCAAGTTAACTGATCCTGATCCTTGGGTAGATCCTTAGACACAGAAAACTGTAACTTTTCTACTTGTTGAAGAAGGCTAATGCATTGTAGTAAATACAGAGCTTGTAGTGTAGAGTTTTCCATATGTCCATCACTTTACTCTCTCAGAATACGGTGCACGAAACAGCATTCCAAATATAGCAACCAAGACAAAAGTGTAGGCTGCTTTTGTAGGAGTAGAGTACTTCATTGTGTACCCATATATTACCATGACTTTGTGCTTTAAGCTTTTTTCCAAATGGAGACAAAATTGCTGAAAATAATGTTATTAAAAGCTTTTATTCAGATCTCTTTTATCCATGCCAGGTTATACTTGTATCTCATAGACAAACACTTGAATAGAAGTATTTGAAGTATTATAATTAAGTATTATAATTAAGTAAAATTCTGAGTAGCAAATTCTTGCTCTTACGAGTTTTATTAAATGGTGCAATTTTGTGTTATTTGCATAACAAGAGACAGTAGTTGCAACAATTCTATTGGTTATTATTTTAAAAATTAGATTTTTCTGCCCAAAAGCTTTACAGATCAGGGCTGTTTCTCTTTGTACCACTTCAGAAGCAGCTGGAGAGAAGGCTGGCGACATGGGGAGCAACAATCTCCTTTTGAGTTCTCTGCTGCTGAGAAGGAACAAGTAGCAGCAGGTCACTACTCATGGCAGCTCATACTTCCTGCACGCTGTACGGTATCCTGATCCAGGATATCCGGTGGGAGGGAGAGAGAGGAGATTCGGTGCATTGCCTGCAAGAAGGAAAGCAGAACAGAGTGGGTTCTCCAACCTTCTAGAGTGTTGAGGAGGTGACAAATGAGATAACATTTGCATGCAGGAACATGACTAAGCATGAGAGTTTATACTGTATAGGTAGGTCAGCCATGCCCAGAAGCATTGCAATGGATGTGCAATTTAAGGAGGGTTTAGAACTGGAATAGGTTAATTCATTAATCCCAGCACGGTTTGTTAAGGACCTGATGATGTTAACAGCCTTTTAAGAGTGGATAAAAACAAGAACAAACATGGGAGTGGAGGAGGGCAGATACAACAACAAAAATTTAAACTGTTTAGGATTTTCTGTTCTTGTCATTTTTCCAGGGAAGTATAGTTGTTCACTGTATTGGATGATAAGTGAACACTTGAAAACCAAGTGGTTTCAAAGAAGCCTGACAATGCAGGACTACGAATGAAGATGCTCAGTTTTTTAGAAGACTTGAACTATGAGTTTTGGGGCAGATCTCAGAGGAAACTTTTCAGCAAATTAGGCCACATCAATTCAGTTCCTAGATATCGATCTTTCTGACCTAGTTTAGACACCTTAATTTGAAAATGAAGTTTAACTACCAGTGATTCTTTGCATGCTATTTATCCTGAACATAAAATGCTTTTCTCTTTTGATGTTTTTGATGGGTTTTAAGTTGTATAATCAATCTCTTCATGGAGATGAATCCAGACATGTGTAAATCATGTAGTTTACTGTGGAGTTTAATGGACTCAGGTATCCAGGAAGCTGCCTGGAAAGTACATTGAATTCCTTCACACTGAGAAAACAGTTTCTGTAGTCTTGGTTTAGAACAATCTCCCTCATTTATGTTTCAATAAAGACTAGTCTTACACTGTAGGAAATATGAAGCATTATTTAACACCAAGTGATTCACAGTGTGTTACTACTGTACTACACAGTTGTACATTTCTGAGGAAAAATTAACTTAATAATAGTTTTATTACTTTAATCCCACGATAATTGAATTCATAAATTCTTGCTTTGCAATGAATTTGAGAATTTAAGAGAGTGTAATTCTAAAAATTAATGGAACCCTGTGGTATCTCTAGCTGGATATTTTAAAAGAAAAGGAATATCATTCATATTTTCTGTTGCTTTCTTTTCAGTTGTGGTCTTTTTTCAAAACATTTCTCTAAGCTGAAAACTTAGTTCCTGAATAGAGAGGATTTTTGCTGTAAGTCTTCTTGGCTCATTATCCAAAGGAGAAAGGAGAAGAAAGTTAACAAGGTAGAATTGAGGTTTTGCTTACTTTTATTTAATGGTTATGTAGAGGAACTGAAAACAAACTTTTCACAGAACTAAAACTCAGGAATTCATGGGATTGATAGGAATGTGAACTGACAGAATATGCTAAGCCTTCGCCTGACTTAATGCTTTCTGATTATCTTATTTAATATTTCTTTTACTATGTGATAACTATTTTTGTACTTTAATCATGTTGTTCATTCCCAGTGCTTGCAAAAAAAAGGAGTAAATCTCTGTATTCTTCCCCTAAATGTATTCTTTTAATATAAATTTATCCTCTCACCATCCTAAGTGGTTTGCACTTTTCAAGAGTGCAGGGAAGGTTTAAAAGCAGACAAGAGTACCAAGCTCCCTTAAAGCTGGGATTCAGAGAAGCTCAATCGTGGGCACATTCTAACCGAAAACATTCATGTGAGGACCAATCTCTTTAGAAATTTTCACCCATGTCTGTCTGCCTTAATATATTAGTAGGATGGAAAGCTCTTTAAAAATAATTCTACTAAGCCAGTACATATGTTAAGACACAGAGAGGTGTTTAAGGCCTAGAAGTAGATAAAAGTGGGATATCTGAACTTCCTGTCCTTCTATAAAGACATGAATTGCACTCTGGTTTTTCACACTGCTAGATATGCATGTTTCCTCTGGCACATCTTCTTTTCCAATTAGTAAACATCCTGTTTCTAAAACATTGCTTTACAATGACAGCAGAGGGTAACCTGAGTAATTTGTATGTATGGTAGTTTCATGATAATTAAAATGGGCTCCAGACTGGGTATGCTTTGGAGAAATCATTAATCTTCCTTGAATTATCATATTTTTAAATGTGCAAATGTCTATTAGGTATATGAAATTAATCATGTAATATGGTATATTTAACAAATTAAGGTGGTCATGCTCTGTTTGTAATGAAGAAGGCAAATACACTACATATTTGCTTTCCATAGTACTATGATTATGTTCTTGCAACAGATGTTGGGATTTCCTAAAAACTATTTTTGTCTGCAAATAATTTTTTATTTTAATTTATTTTTTGTACTTTAATTACAAATTTTCCTGCACAGTCGTCTACCACACCTCTGGTTCCCCACCTCCAAAAAGGCTGGTATGTGATCATATTTTCAGCTGATTCATCTTGTTTTGTGGAAGATCAGCCAACACTAAATGCTCAATAACTGTATTTCACTAAGTGTCAGTTCATATTTTGACACCAGTCAGCTATTTGTCATTCGACAGCAGGATAGAAAGTATCTCTGAAAGTGTTATTTTAAATTAGCATTGAAAGTTTAGATTTTTTCACTTTGATCACCACATCTGTCACCCTGCAGTCCCCAGAAATGTCATGTTTGTCAACTGGAGTGAGAGGAGGATGGGAGCAACCTCTGAGTAGCTCAGTGTTACATTATTTCTTGTCCTCTGCATAAACCAACACATTAAAGGCCAAGTTGTTTTACTAAAGTGAGTGTTAAAATTAACTTTAAAAATTTTGATTCATTTATAACGGATAGTGTTTTATTTCAATCAATGAATAATTCAAACAATGAATACAAATCAACATTTGTTGGTGCTACATGTTTTAATTTTTTTCCCTTACCCTCCTAGAAGTAGTAGGGCATTAGAAAGTAAATAGCAAAAATGAATTCAAACTTTTCTGATTTACAACTGTTGCTGCAGGGGACACATTCATGAGAAAGACTGGGCTGGGATTAATTAAAGTTATTCTCCTTGAAAATTATTATGACTGTATGATAAGGTACTGGATTATGAAGGTGTGAATGTGTGATATGCAGTGGAAGCGTAAGAGGCTTAAAGAAGGAAAGCAGGACTGTTTGTCAAATGTATGTCAAAAATATCACATGACAGTCCCATGGTTTAAGACTAGATTTCAAAAATCTATTTAAAATGAAGTTGAGTCAAAATGATCTGAAGGTTGCCTACAGAGCTCTTTAATGATGATTTATTTTGTGGTTGTACATTTTAATAATGAATGACAAAAAACTTCCTGGAGCAAGAATGATCTAAGTGTTGCAAATGTTAGCCGCCAAGACAATATTTGTCCACAAATTCTTGAAACATCACCAGAAATTCTAATTAAAAAGGAAGGAAAGAAACTATGACTAATTATTAATCTCCACAACTAAAGTGGTGGAATTAATTGAAAAATAATGGTAACTGTCAAAGCAAACTAAAAAGGTACAATTTCTGCCAATATTAATTGGATTAGATCTTCCTGTTTTCTCTAAGTTGGGTACTGCAGTGGTGTTGCCTTGTCTTCTGATAGCTGTGTTCACAGGCTGGATGTACATTCAGCACTGTCCTCACTGAAAGCTCTATCTTGCCTCACTTTAACCTTTAGTCTAATACTGGCTCCATAAGACAGACACCCTACCAGACCACTGGCCTGTGAGCCAGGGCTACAACAGGGCCTGGGAAGTTAGCAGGGTATGTTGCTCTGGAGACAGGCAACCTCTTTCCTCCCCTCTCCCTGTGTGTATTTAAAATACACTCAATCCTATGTAGACATAATCAACAAAGCAAATTTCAGACAGCAGAGACTATGAATAATATTTTCAGAGTAATCGAAATGAACTTCAGGCTAAAAAACCTCTCTCTTATTATTCCTTCTTCAATAATATTTTAAATTAGGTTAATACATGCTGAGGCATTTTACCTGTCACATTCAAATGAAAGCAGTGAACCATATGCTGGTTATTTTTCTGAAAACCTGTTTCATGTGAAAACTATTTTGGATATGAACACTCAGTTGTGATAATTCACAGTATACATTTATAATGTATAGTTACTTGGGACTTGTCCTGCATTTTCTGCCAATTTCCATTACTTCATGAAGAGCCCTCAATTATAATTTTCCTTGTTTAAGCTATCAGGAGTTTAGAACACATAAGAAATGCAGAATGTGCCCTCCTTATTGTTATCAGCAAAACAGTGGTTTTCAGACAATATGAATGAATTACTGTTTTTCAAAGACGAGAAAGGTCAACTTCTACCGCTCTGTTCTTTGCAGAGTGAAATTGTCTGCTTGCTACTGTTAGTTTAATAAGACCTATTAATAGTATAGAACTTTTTAGCTAGGAGAAAAAAAAAAAAAATCAAATGTCAAAGGACTTTCAGTCTCCTTTTCAGATGATGCACAAATTTATCCATTCACAAAATTGCATTATGAAAATGAGGCCCAAAATATTAATTTCCATTTTGTTTTGCTTATGTTGTTTTGCCTGGCTTTGTTTGCTTGCTGGGTTTTTTTACTGGCACATGTGTAGTAATTGAAAGACATCTTTGGTTTAAGCAAATCCCGTAAGCAAACTGCTGCATTGCAGCGGCTGACTGTTTTAATAGTTGTGAAGAAATCTACCTTTCTGGGCAATTCATTTGTAGTAAAATCACCTCTAGGCTCATTCTGCAATATTTAAACTTTCCTTGATCACATGCTAGCAGAGAAAAAATATCTCAGCAAAGGCAATTGGTTTTGGGACCCTCTCTGCCACAGTAAAGAAGTGATGTCTCCATTCCCAGGAGAGGAATGGTCTAGGGACCTTATGTAGTACTTGGAATGTTATCTACTGCCAAAAGGAAATAAATATCTCAAAATTATTATTGTCTGCTTCATTGAAAGCACATAGAAATGTGTTTTTCAATGTTATCTATTAGTTGATTGAGTCTTAGTACTTTTTGTTTATTCAATATTTTATTTCTTATTAGGAAACTTCACAGTCTTCAGTGGTAAGGTAATGTTGGATTTTTTGTTTGTTTAAAAAATGAATAATTAAAGTTGCTGAGCAAGGCAGAAATATTCACCTTCTTTTAAATACTGGTATTTTAAATACTGGATTTACTGGTAATTAGACAGATGTAGCTAAATTTTCTAATTTATTTGTCAGTGTTGTTCATTGAAAAAATTATTTAAGAAAATTTACAGTATTGTAGTGATTATATGTTGTGTAATGTTGACTATCTCCAAAATTACAGAGATAACTGAATATATGATATAAACATTTTTATACAAACACTTATAACAGTGAAAAATTGAAAAGTACTATATTTGAGGAGTTCTCCCTTGAGAAAGGCCAGACAACATGGATTGATTTAGCAAGAAACAAACTTTTCCCTTGGACTAAGTTCCTATTTTTTCCAAGATAAATGGTGAAGAAGCTGTACAAAATTGCTGAGAGGAAAAGGGATATGAACTATTCTCCTGAAGCAGTCTGCATTTTTGAGGCCTGGATGTTGCTCTAGCTGCCAAGGCAGAAGATATCTTGGCTGCCAGGCTTTCACTTTTTTTCCAAAAAGAATATTTTTATCAGTAATATTTGTCAGTGAGATATGTCAGAAAGCTCATTTGTTTGAGAGAGAACTCAGTTACCCTTACTCAGGGTCAACTAAACTTTGGAATTTGCTTGTAGCCAAAGTTTCCAACCTAACTTACTAAATTAGTGCATTACAACACAGCTTTATCAAGTTTGGAATGTGAAGCCATCATAATTCCTTTGAATTTAGATCCCTTTTGGTAAACAAGTAGATGTTTATCATTATCCAGCTTTTCAAAGACAGCAGATTTTAACTTTTCTCCTCACAAGTTGCCTGATTGCACTAAAGGGTTGGCACCTTATATATTTCTAACTGTGTTTCCACGCATTACAGGACTCAGTCTAGAAAAGAACAAACCATGACTAGGATTTATGTCTGCCTCCCAGCCTTGCAAAATTGGTCCAATCTGCACAGATCTGTTATGACTGCAATGACTGGTGTTAAAGATTGAGAAAGTGTTAGAGACTGATGTAGAGAGTTATATTGTATAATTTTCCAGTATTGTTCTTCCTCTATACTTAAAATCCCTTGTTCAAGGAGAGAGGCAGGATGTCAGGCTGACATTTTCAGTTGGGATGAGAGTAAGCCAAACATAAAATTACATATTCTTTTCTGACCAGTCTTTTAAAAAATATTTTGCTTGGACTTTTAACTGCCAAATGGGACTGTAACATTGTCTGTCCTAAAAACTGATAACATAAGTTTTCCCATGGTGCTAATGTTAGTAATAATATGCCTCAGCTGTGACTGAGACTCTTTTTAGGGTTTAAAACTTCCTTACTTGAAACTTCCTGACCCTTACATTTCTAAAAATACCAATTAAAAATAATTTTGTGCTGCAGGTGCTAGGCACATTTCTTCTCTCCAGGAAAACAATCATAGGAATGTGTAAATTGAAAGACAATTATTTCCATTAAAATCTGAACACTTAAAAATCAATTGAGTGAACTTTGCTTAAACTTGGAAAAAACTGAAAGGTAGAATAGAATCAGAGAAATTATTACTTGGTACAGTCAAATACATGATTAGCTAATCAATCTAATTTATGGAGTTGTCTTAGGTTTACCTAGAAAATTATCACTAGTGAAGATGACAGGTTTGTATAAGCATGAGTGAAAATCAACTCAGACTTCTCGTCATTAGCATGTGGTGTCACTGTATTATGGCACAAAAGTAAGGGAAGTTTGCAAGACACATTGATTGTAAGAAATCTCTTATTTAAACCAGGTCTAATGTTGCTTCCAGTGCACACAGAAATGTACATTAGTCATCATTAAAAATCAACCTTTCCCAACAATTACCACAGAATGATACATGGATACTGGTGTTGTTTCATGGACACAAAAAAGCTCTGCAAATTCATCCCTGCTATTTCTGAGCTAAAAAGCATAAATAATCCTGCAGAACTCTGAGCACATGGCTGTGCTAGAGATGAGGTAATGGCTGGATTGCTGTGGAAATTTATGGATCTCTGTAACAAACTGTGGCAAAAATGTACGCTTATTAATATGCAGTGTCAGAGTGGCTCTTCCTACAGTAAAAATCAAATTAGGCAATGGTATAATTGTGGGTTACTACTGTGCTCTTGTTGGTACAAAAATTCTGTCTAACTGAGATGATTCTTCCTTTTAGAGAATGTAATAAAGTATCTGGGCTCTGTAGAGCTGTCTTCTGTGGGGCTAGGGAGAAAAGTAAGGAATGCCTTCAGAAGAGCTCTTGGCTTTTTTGTGAGTCACTCTGATAGCCTAAGGAGTGCTTAGAAAGAAGTGTTATCACCTCTGGAGCAGGCATGAGAAATTACTATGTGTTTTTGAGGCGCCATTGTGTCATCACTTCTGAACTTTCTTTTCTACTATATATTTTTTTCTGGTACTAAACTTTTCTTTTTACTCATGGAAGGTTCATAGAAATCACTCATCCCAAAAATTACTCACAGCATTTGGTTGCACTTAAAGGCTTAATGACAATGATTTCCTAAATACTGGGATGAATAAAAGAATGTGTACTATATATATATTCAAGGTTCATGAAGGTTCACTGAAAATAACAGATACTCGTCATTCTGATCTGTGAAAAATATCACTCTGGTATTTGCAGTATTGTCATCAATATTTTGGCAACCTCAGAAGTTTGTGACAATGTTATATCAGTCTGTGCCAAAGGGACCCTTCGTCTGGATAAGGCCTTACTCCATTTCTTATCTTTGGCAAACCAAAACTCTTTTTTTTCCTCAAAACATAATAATCCAAATTAACTGGGAATTATGAGGCAGGAATATATAGATTAAACATTAGTTCAAGGCTGAATTGTAGATGAATACAAAAACCCAACCTAAATAAAATATAAACTTGCTATAATTAGCCATCCCTCAAGGCTTTAGGCTTTGTGTTTTTATGTTGCTATATTGTCACCTGCTTCTGTTAAAATGGTCTTAGAAGACAACACCAATGTGGGAATCACAAGATACTTTCTCAGATTTAGAAATTCTGAAGATTACATTCAACACCCTGAAAGGGTTTCTCTTTCCCATAAAGGAGCTTGAGTTCCACATAGAGAAATGAAACTTCTCCGATGGAAGCAGAACCCCACAAAGCTCTGATAGAAGTGCCAGACTGGCTGGAATTTTGGATGCACTTGGGTTTTCTTATGGGGAAAAAAGTTCCTTTTCTGAACTACTTAATTTCCTTAGATTCCATCCCAAACACATCACAGACAATCTATTTTGTCCACTGTTTATTCTGGAGGTGGCTTCTTTCAGCGTACCGTGTTAAAACTATACCCCATCACTCCAGCAAACAGATTATATATCCAAAACATCTTATAATACGTCTCCTATCTTTTACACAGGTCCTATTCTACATAGCAATATGCATTTTTAAGAACACAATAATGTGCTTTGGTATCAGTATTTAATTAGTAGCCTTGGGTTTTTGCAATACTCTCTCTTCAGCTGTCTGTCATAGATATCATAGAAAGTAATATATTTTTATAACATTTCAGCTTGTTCACCAAAAGGATTTGCAGGTTACATCTACTTTTCAGACTTTTTGAGCAACAATTATATCTCATGTTCTATTTCAAGGTGAAAAAACTGATAACATAAACGAATTTTAATATTTTGTCTGGTTCCCTTGGAAACAGCTTCGTTAACAGTCTGTTTCTTAATAGTGCATTACTCTTAATATCTCTTGGGTTCAGAACCTCTTTATGCAAGTATATGGGAAGTTCAGTCATATGAACTTTATCATCTCTGCTTGCATGGGTTGTGTCCCTTTCCTTGTTGGGAAGATTTTATTGTTTATTCACTCTACAAAAAAAAAAAAATTATGTAAAACTTCCCTTGTCCCCCTGTTCTGTAAACATGAGATCAACAACCTGTTCCCTCTCTGAGCCTCTACAAGTTAAAATGAGTTAAAGTTAACCCTTTTGTGTTTCTCAATTTCTAGTAGAGAAATTCCTACCCTCTTCTACCATAAACACCAACTCTCACTTTCCATCTGAAAATGTTTTCCAAGGCTCTTCCTTTAAGTCATCTCTTAAACATGGTGTCATGTCTTCTTGAAGTCCCTCAGTCCACTGGAAATGGTGGTCCATGTTACTGATCTTTTCTTGGATCTCGAGGGATTGTGGAGATTTGCGTAGGTTCACAGCCTTCTCACATATTGTTGTGTTATTAAGCACTGTATTTATGGCCACTGAGGAACTTTCTGTAGCTCTAATCTGATTTTTTTTATAAATTTCTGCTCTTGCTTTAAATTACCTCAGTCATTTCATTTTCATATTACGAGCAATTTAATTTTTTTCTGACTTGGTCTAATGGAAATTGTCATTTCCAATTTTCCTTCTTCATCTTACGCTGACATTTCTGTCTGCTCTCAAATCAGCAACATTCTGGGATTTTTGTTGTTGATGGTAGGATTTTGGGGGGTTTTTTTGC
Organism: Hirundo rustica; assembly: GCF_015227805.2. Lineage (NCBI taxonomy): Eukaryota > Metazoa > Chordata > Aves > Passeriformes > Hirundinidae > Hirundo > Hirundo rustica. Next base: position 16,475,461 of record NC_053454.1, on the reverse strand, counting down.
ATGGGATTCTTTTCTTCTAGTGTAAGAGAAGAGACACATAGGGCTAGCATAAATTCTAATGGCCTGTTAAATTACTGCAGATGTACACCATGTTCCAGGGCATGGTAGGACTAAAACGAGACAGTTTACTACTGACAATTCTGTACCCTTATGCCAAGAAGGAAATTGTAAGTATTGTTTCTCTTGGCTTCTTTACTAAGCTGTATGTGTGATATTTTGCATTCCTCAGTAAAATATGGTTACAGAGTTTTTAGCATTAATTTTTACCACTCCTACTGTCTTTCATTCCTGGGTCCTCACTGGCTTCATTAGGATTTCTACTGGCTGGAAGGTGCCTAATGATTTGATTTTCTGATATATTCACCTCTGTATTCTTTGCTTTAAAAGAATAGACACAGCAGGCAAATAAAGTGTGTTTTATTATTCTTGTGTGTATCTATCACAAAACTCAAGGAGTGATGGTTCACCAACACCATTGTCAAAGTCAGTGATGATGTAAGATTTTTATCCTTTATTTCCCAGTGTTTGGGATACCCATTCCTGCCAATGAAAGATGCAATCAGGAATATTCTGTATTTCTGGTACATCTGTTATGCTTATCTTTATTGTGTCTGTTTTATGTGTTTTCATGGCTTATATCCTGATGCCAGAGCAGAGCAGACTCCCTGTAGTTTATATTGTGCTCCATTTTCATGTGACTGGTAAAAAGCAGAATTACTCTGAGTGTAAATCAGTGAGACAGCAGATTTTCAGTCAGGGCCACACTGAATCTCTGGAATTTCAAAGTAGATGGTACAATAAAAACTGGGAGAAAACCCATGTCAAGTATAAAAATAAATAAAATATAATAAAATAGAATAAAAAAGGATAAATGGAATAAAAAAGACTGTGTGAGGAGAGGTTGGGCTGTTGAGCTCTGTAATTAAGCAGTGTCTTATGCCTACTGTGTGAAGCTGACATTCTGGACATAGGAGTAATGTGTAATTGTGTATTGCTTGTTCTTTGGTAAATGCCCCTGTGTGTGTTTTACTATGTTACATGTTCATGGAAATATGAGATGGTTGTCTCTTTATTTCTTTTAATTCTGTAGGGATTTGAACAGAAATCCTCTGCTAATGAGGACAGATAGGAGTGCAACCCTCATTGGTAGATAGACATGTTTTGTATTACCACTAAGACAAGAAGTAAGAAGGGATGATAAACTCCCCCCAGAATATGTGACCTGAGCTGTAACTCTTGAGGACTTCTTTCACTGAAGAGTTCATTCATTACTAACAAGACTACTAAACTAAACTGCTCATTCTAATTGTGGAAAAATAATCTCAGTTTTACTTAAGTGTAAGGCAAGATATATGTAAGGGACACAGTCTTTTTGATATTTTCAACAGGTTTATGGCACATGCTTTTTCATAAGAGGTATTTGAGGTATGCTCCCTAACTAAAGGGAAAAGGTGCTTAGATAAACAAATCTTCAATTATCACAGGAAACATACATCCTCAAAGTCCAATTTACATCTAAAGAGACAGCCAGAGTTCCTCTGAGACTATCAATTCAGCTAACAAACAATTTAAAAGCTAAAGCCCCAGCATAGTGTACACATTGTTGACTGAAATGAAGCTGCATTAGATGTACAGCTTTCTAAAACAGCCAGTGGAAAAAACCCAACAGATACCTAAAATTAAATGTAAGTAAAAATAGTTACCAAAAAAAGTAAAAAGCTCAACTCTTGTGTGCTACTTGCTTTTTCTGGTATTACCTCAGAATTTTATATACCCACAAAGATGGTATCACTTTGCGTGAGTATTTAGACCCAAAAAGCTCTTAGTTTAACATTTTTTCAATCAGTAGATTATTTTGCCAAATCATAATCGAACACTGATTTAGTGAATTTCATTGAAAGATGCTAAAGGATTTGTGAATGTTGTAAGGTGCTAACTGAACAATATACTCCAAGATTTAAGAAGGACTCCTGTCTTGACACATTCTCACAGAATTCTTCTGGAGCACCCGTATTTGCACCAGGGAGATGGCAAAGCTTTGCCCCAGTTTCTCTCCCAAACCTTTGCAATTCACCAATGTTCATAATTAAAATTACTTTAAAATGACAGTCCTTGTTCTGGGTCACAATAATTACCATGGTGATTTAGGGAATATAACTATGTATAATTTCTGAAATCACTTTGAGAACTTGAACTCTATACTTGTAACTGTGTCAGACTAAAACTCATTTGTACTCCACTGTCTACCTCCATATTGGGAAACAAGCTAACAAAGGATGGTCAAGCTTCAATTCAACTTACTAATGTGAAAGTATTTTTGAGCAATTTTGAGTGTTGCCAGATGTGATCTTTGATCATCTGAGAAAGACATTAGACTTTATCTGATGAACATGCACGAAATTCATAAAAGTTATTTTCAGATCCAGTGTTTTGTGGAGAGAGAGTAGATAAGACAGATTTTATTGAGGGGTAAAAATTCATGTCAGAGAAGTAAGGAAGAAGCATGCATTACTCAACTCTGATTCAATCAGAAGGGGAAAAAATGATTGTTGAAGAAATATTTTTTCATATTGTGCTGGCTTGAAGGCAAAACCAGCTAGAGACTCCAAGTCAGAAAATATCAACTTAATAGGAGAGGGAAAAAAAAAAAAAAAAAACCAAAAAAACCCCAAACAAAACACATGCAATAGTACAAAAAAATCACTGACAGAGTCAGAATACAACCTGACACCGTGGTGGTAGCAATCCAGATGAAGTGGTCTTGTTGAAGCAGTGTTCCCACAGAAAGGTCTGGTAGCTCTTGTCCTCTGGGAATCCAGTGAGTAAGGCTCCTGTGCTGTCTCAATTCCCAGATTATATCCAGGTGGGAATGCTTGGCTCCTCCCACTGGGTGGAGCATCTCACAATGGGCTGATATAATTGTATTAGTTTTGCAGTGGGTCCTTGATTGCCCATTAAACAGAGATAGCTCCTGGAGGGAGTTACCCATGAGTCATGCAGCAGGGCATTGATGGGCCATTAACAGAAGATGGTCTGGAGGCAGGGGGCAAGGGAAACACTGCCCAACCTAGTTTCAACAGCTCATTAGATAGTGATAGAATACATACTTTGGGCACATCGTACATTGTAACCTAGGACACATATTTTTTATTTTTTTAATATTTAATGAGATACCTAGAGACAGGATCAAATGTATTGGAGGCTTTTACTGGTGGCACATACTACATGTTGTAATTATTGTTTGATCAAGAGAAGGTTAATTGTAAACCAAAATGTTGGTCAAACTAGTGCTCTGGAAGGTGATGGGGGTTTAGCAGTTGAGGTATTTGGGAGAATTTGCATTGGTCATAAGGTGTAGGAAACTAGGCTGTGGGAGATCTTACCTCTCACTATTAATGCTTACTGTCTGGTGAACAGTTCTATCCTGAGACGGCATCTGGAAACTGAAAACTAGATTTACATTTTAACCCTGTTGTTTTGGTAAGATAGCCCAAAATAACAGCTGAAGGAGTCATCAACAAAAGGAGATTTACCAAAACTGTTATGATCGCTGGCTATAAAAATCAACCAAATGAGATAGGAAGATTAAATGTTCTTTTAAGATAGCTGGTATTTCAAAATGTGTTTATAGCATCAATAGTTTCTAAATGAACTTTATGTTCACAATGTGGTCTCCTGGGATGTTAGGAGAAAACAGCTTTCAAGCTAGTCCAACAAATCCTCCAGCAGTTATGATAGGATTTGGTTCTGGCTAGCTGCTTTTATCCTCTCTTAAATATAATCCTGATAGAACTTGCACTAAAAAATCAATGGAGGAATTTAGGAGAGATTCAGGAGGATTATTTGTTGATTCCTTTCCAGAGGAAAACTTTAGGAAAGAGATACAAACCCTTGACTTATAAGTTACGGTACTCATCTTTGCATATTTTTCTGTAGAACAAGTGGTTATTTTCTATAACTGCCAGACTAAATGTCCTGGATTTCCTAAGCAATATCTCCTTATATTTTCTGAAAGAACTAACCAGAGATTTTTAGAAGCTCTGTTTTGCTGCAGTGCTACAGCATGTTTTTTTCAGCTCAGACCATACTGTAGGTTCCATTCTGATTTCCGGACCTATGCTTTGGAATTTCTGGCCCAGCTTATCAAATTTCATGGTTCCTCCCATAACAGTGAGATGAAGGGTTTCTTTTCTCTTTCTTAAAAGAAAAATAAAGCATACCAAGGGAAGATTACTTCATTCACATCACTCTCACCTTATTTCAGGATATCTGACTTATGAGAAATGTTTCCCTTTCCTTTATTTCTCTAAATTTCCATACACCTCTGGACAACTCAGTCTAAACTGCTGGTGTTCTGCAGTTACATAATTATTGATGTCTTAGACTTCAGCAGCAATCTGTGATGGAGCAAGTAGCCAAAGGATAACTAACAGTTGTAGAGCTGGTACTGATCAGCTACTCATCAGTTATTTTGTTACATAAAAGAATTTGTCGTTGGAAATGACTAGCGATACCAATGATCAGTAATTAATTAGCAGGATCTGTTTAACAGGATGGGGGGAAAATGTGGTGGAAAAGCTCCTGGGAGGACATAAAGCCAGGATGCTGGTTTACTAATTATTACCTCCTCTTCCATGCCAGCAGTGCAGGGAGAAGGGGAATGAGGGGTTGCAGACAGTCCATAACAGCTCCCCTTTCTAGCTCCTTCCTCCTCACACTTTTTCTCTGCTCCAGTGTAGGTCTCCTTTCCATGATCTGCACCTCCAGCTTGGTCTCTCCATAGGCTGAAACTTCTTTCAGGAAATATCCTCCTGCTCAGGCATAGCGTCCTGCCAGCACCCCACTGTTGCCAAAACCTTGCCACTTAAACCAACCATAAGTGGAAATAAAAACCTGGGTAAATACTCAGTCAGTGAATCCTAAAACCTCAGAGGCAACAGTCATATAATCTTTTGTGCTGTGTCACCAAGCATTTGCCTTGAAACTAAATATATTGAGCTTACTAGAGCAGCGGAGGAGTCCAGGTTTCATGGTACATGAAAATCTTGTTAGTATCCAGCTCCAGAGTATTTGCAGTCATTTCATATGCATTTGTTCTAATATTATTCTTTGGCTCACAGAGCATTATTTCCAGTTCTCAAGTTTGCATTTTTTGATATATTTGCTGACAAGAGACATATTCTTTCTTGGTATTGCCTTAACTGAGTTAAACAAACTCAGGTCAGCCTGGAAATTTTTGTCTTCTATTCCAACTTCAGTTCATCTTTGACAAACATGACTGAGCAGAACTTTGCATTCTATCACTGAGTGTTTCAGCTTGATACCAAAGATTCAGAATTTCAGACTTTCTCTAAAGCATTTTAGGTATCTTTCTGTCATGCTCACTTCAGATCAGTAGTTGATGGCCATTTTATGATCAAGCAATACATGCGGATTTTTACTTCAAAATAAGGGGATCCTTTTTTCAGCTCACCTTTCCTGTTGTTAGGTTATTTAGACTACTATTGAGAGTACTGTTGTTTGTTGTGTCAAAATATTTTATAAAAGCCTTGTTATTTTGGTATTAATATTTGGTAGAAGGTATTGTCTCAGTGCTCATATGAAGAGCTGTGAAGAGAAATTTGCCAATTAAAAGAGTTAAAACAATTGTTTCCAAAAAATTTGATGGACAAGTAAGGAGAGATATAAATATCCTTGATAAGGCTGTCTGTTAAACTGATAATGTCTGGGTGAGGAGGAAGTTTCAGAAACTCCAATAGTTGGTTAATCTAAATGTTAAATGAGTGCAAGATTTGCAAGTATACCATAAAGAAGTATTATTTTCCTGGTTAAATGCCCTAATGCTGCAAAAACAACTACAGCAGAGCAATACATACCCCTTTCCTCACATACTGAGTTGTTCTTTTCTTGAATGACCTTCATAGCCTACAGTAAAACATCTCTTCATCTTTCCTGCATGACATGAAGGGAGCTGTAAGAAGAAAGAGAGGATTACTTCCACTCACAGATCTCAGAAATGTTCTGGCATGCTGTTATTGTTATAAACTTGGCTTTCAACCACCAAGATGATAACAACAGAGTGGCAGTCACGTATACTGCTTTCATATTTTTTAACACATCAAAGTTTTTTCCCTTTCTTTTTTTTTTTTTTTTTTGTGTCTCCATGGCAACAGCCATTAATGAAGTTGCCGCAGGTGTTTTTATGCCAAAAGTTCTTAGATCTGTTAGTTGACCAAATCCATGCACCTGTAGCCTTTTCATTACCTCTTGACTTATTCTTTTTTTTCTCTCCATCATGCAATTAATTGGGTATTTGAAGCAAATACCTGGGCTACCACCCTAATCGCAATGCACCTAACCATGCCTGATCAATGTATTTATTACCTACTGATGGTTGTGAGAGTTTGTGGAGTGTATATCGTATGAACCCATGCAGCACACAAGTTTCTTCCATTCCATTAGGTTTCTATTTAAAGTAATGATTTATAATTTCTCTTGCTTAGTTCTCAAAATTGTAAAATGAGGATGACAATAATTTATGTAGCCTCTGCCTAAATATATAGCTCAAGCCCTGTGTATTTTAGGCTTTGGTTGTTGATGAGTATAGGAGTTTGCTTTTCATGCAAAAAAGCAGAGTCATAAAGCTGAATTGTTTTAGTGCTTTCCACATCTGAATACCTCATCATCTTTGGATATCTATTTTGTGTTACACACCAGGAGTGATTTTGATAGTAAAGCTTTAATGTACATCATAAAACTCCCATGGCAGCTCTTTTGCAATATTTTGTTTTGCTTTTTTCCCCCCACATATTTGCTGCCCAGATGATTTAGGATTTCTTAGATCACAAGGGCCACATTCGGAAGAAAATAATTTTTTCTCAAGAAATGTTCTTTCTAAAGGAGCAGAGAGTTGTAATTATTTCAGAGCTGAGAAAAGATTGAAGTTGCAGAGACATATTGATTGAAATTTATTACTTTGGGACTTTGTATAAGACATATAGTGACTAGGAAGAGCCTATTAGCAGACAGTGATTATCCCACCATGAAAATGTTTATCTTGGCATGTGACTTCTGATAGTGCTAGCTCCGATGCCTTACCCTTCACTAATTGTCAGCCAGATATTATAGGAGACAGTCTCTACTGCCAAATGAAACTGAGGTTCAGACTTGTTTTAGCGTAGAATAGATATTACTTCCTCTGAGAGCAGTGTTTTGTTCTGCTGACTTACAAACAAGCACTAGTGCTACCAAACATTTTTTTTTAATACCTTTTTGATGTAATAAACTTTATGTGTAATGTGGCTCATCTTTCAGAACTAAGGAGAATTGACTGAGTTTGCATGCATTTTGTACTTAAACTTCATAATTTAGCTCCTGTGTTTCTTATTCAGAGCACAAATCTCAGTATCAAAATGCTGGTTGTGAGTTGTGAGAAACGTTTAGGAAGGCATGTGAAAAAATAGTATCTCTGCCTAGTATACACAGAAAATTTCTGGTGTGTGCTTCCCAATGAATGTGTCCAAACAATCAAATAACTGTGTGATTTTAAAGTTCAGTTGACAGCTGCTTTCATTCAGCTTCCAGTGCTTTTGAATTATAAATTATAAAGTCTGGTGACAGAAGTAGAGTTACACTCCAGGTGCCCTAAAATTAGATAAAGATTTTTTATTAAAGCCTGAGAACTGAGGAGAGAAAGTGGCTGTGTTGCTGGTTCTGCCCTAAGACATGCGTTTTGACCAGTGTCTGTTTTGATATGGGTCCAAGCATCTGTATTTGGGAAAGACCAGAGTCATCAGTCCAAGGTGTTTCAGGCAATATTAGTGAGGAGCCAGAACAAAAGGGTTGTGATGGATGATAACATAAGACCCATTCACAGGAAATTAGATTTTTTAAGTGCCAAAGAGAAACATTACAGAACTCAAACAGCAGTAAATAGCTGCTTTCTCCATCCTTTACCTTGGAGGACGCAGCACTAATGTTCCTACAGCCAGAAGGAATGTTGTTTTAATAATTGAAACTCAACACTTGATCTTGCCACAGGTCTTCTGTTTCATTAGACTTAAAGGCAGTTCTGATTCCAAAGTTGTTATTCTTCACAGAGGCACAGAAATACATACTGAAGAAAATAATGGACAGACTTTTAAAATGTAGTTATGAAAATGCATCTTTTTATCTTCATTTGGGTCATTAACACTTTTTTTTTATTATTATACTGATTAGGAAGACACCCAAAATGAGAAGGAAAACCAGAAATATTTCAATTTCAGACAGCTCTTAGTAACAGGATCTTTAAGCAAGTGTTAGTTAGATTAGGCTCCAGTAATAAATTACCTGATGTAGGTGAAGATTGATATGATTCATAGTTCTGTGTTTTTGTAAAATTAGAAACCTTGGCATCTTCTTTAAACTTATGCTATATGCTATTATATTCCTTACTGCACTTAATAAAACATTCTTGATAAATATTTACTAATTACAGCCTTACTGGAATACTAAACAGCCAGAACCATCCATTTTCCAAGTATGTGAAGGTGAAGAAGATGGAAGGAGCCCATCCTCAGGAACCTGTGTATAAGCTTTGCTGGGAGCTTGCTCACAGCACTGTACCAGCCTCTTCTGAATCAGGATTAGTGGTGTGATTTTTTTTAGTCAGTCTTAATCAGCAGCTATGCTAACATGGACTCAGATAGAGGCACAAGTTCTGCCTCAGAGATATAACAAAAGTCACACTTGAGCCAGCTGAAGCTCCTTGATAGGCTTTACTTAGAGACAGAAAGATTTATAATGTATGGGGGTCATTTGCTCTCTGAAGGGAATTATCACCATTGAAACAAAGGTGGTGAGGCCGTCAGGTGATCATTTATTCTGTTGCCTAGTCTTATGCTTTAGCGATTTCTGACAAATGTTTTGAAAAAGTAAAGCAATGTTGAGTCCACAGTGTGCCTAAGAAATCTGAGTCATTATATTAGAATGATTAAAAAAAAAAAAAAAAATCCCAACTCTTACCATTAAGCTTTTCTGAAATTTAGGATTATTACATGCTGTTGTGACCCCACAGGCAATAGAAGATGCTTCTGATTTTTGTGACAACTTTGCACTGAGTGAAGATTGTTATATTTCCTTTCAGTCTTATCCTCCTTAGAGGAAAAAAAGCCTTGCTTTTCCAAGTTTCTTCTATCAGGGTCCATTTAACTCCTGATGCTCATTGTGAACTCATTTCTACAGGTCTGTATCCTTGAAAAACTGTTCCCTGACACTGCTCTAAAGCCAAACTTGAAGTTTTACTAATTTTGCCAAGTCATTCTTTCTTCAGGGAGCACTTTACTCTTGTCTCAACTGTTTTGTGGTTTTGGTGCTTTTTTGTTTGGTGGGGTTTTTTTTGTTGTTGTTTGTTGGTTTGGTTTGGTTTGGGTTTTTTTGGGGGGGGGCTTGTTTGTCAAAATCTCTTTGAATTCTGATCCTGTAGCCAGTGTTCTCCCAGGTATTCCCAAACAATTCCTAGAAGAGTTGTTTTAATCTTATGAACTGTGAGGTTATTTCATGTGGGTTGCTGGTGTTAGGGTGTGATTTTCAGGAGTAGATTTTGGCAAGAAATGCCTTCTAATCATAGCAAGATCAGTCATTTTTGCCAGATCCCCCCTTTTTTGGATATCATCAATAAACTTAGCTCAAAAGTATTTACAAAATTAATGACACATAATAAATATTTGGCTTTTTTTCCCCCAGTCTTTCTTCATCAACATTTTTCAGCAGAAGTGCTAAAACAAAATACCTGCATTATTATTTACACAAAAATGCAAGTGATCTGTCTTGTAAGTGGTATTAAATGACTTGCAAAACTATTTTTCTGGTTATCATGTTGGAATAGTTAAAGTAATATGTCCACAATGAAAATGCTATGAACCTTGGAATGTGCTTTTTCCATCCTTTTTTATCCACTGCTGAAGCATGATATAATATAGTTTCACTTCTCTAATGTAACTGCATTTTAGCAACCAAATCCAAACTAGCATAGCCTTGGTAACTTCACTGTAACTGCAGCAGTTCATCTCTGCCCAGCACCTGCACATTTTTTATGTGACTTCTTATTGTTATGAGTGATTTCAGTCATTTGTGTTATATAGACAAGGATATGTAATAGTGAAACCCAGGTGATGATAATCTACTAAGTCAGTGAAGATGACTCACTCTCCATGAACTTTAATGTGTTATAGGATGTGCTAGTCAATCAGAACAAAGGTCATTTCCACGTGCTCTTCCATATCATTTCTGTCTACATAATTCAATTTTAGGAATGGCTTCAAATACACCTGTTCCTGGAGACTATATTGCTTGCTGGAAAATGATACAATTTCATCTGCCATCAGTATTATAAATTTATGATTGCTGATGAATCCTTGTTCCTCAATATTTGACGTTTTAATCAAATGTTTCCTGGGGCACATTTTCATTTCAGATCATTAGTGTGATTCTTATTGGAGTACAGAAAGAAATGTAATGGAAAACAGCCAAGAGCGATCTGAAAGGCAAAAATTTTTCTGCAGAGGGTTCAAAGTCTATCAGAGTCCCATTTTGACATTTTAAATGAAATAATTTAGACTAATTTGGTATTCTGACTGTGAAAGGAAGCTGTTTTAGGTAAGCATGGAGGATCTTCCAGGATTATATGGGCCTTTCAATTTTAAGTAGTCCAGTACTTCTAATATGTGCATATGACATTTAGGTTTTTTCTTTCTCTTGCTTTTGATTGCAACACTTAACAAAGGGGGGAAAAGGTAAAACATTTTCTTGCTGTGTTTCTTTATGCACAGTAGGTGTTACTGAAAAATACACAGCTGTGGGTGGTTTTGATTATTGGACTGCAGCTTTTAAGGGAGCTTTAGACTGGAAATTTCTCTGTTCTCAAAACAGAGTGTATATTACAAATTTCCAACAATAAAGAAGGAACAGGATAGCTTTCCAGATACATCAACAAATATGCCCCCGGATTTGCTATCTGGAAGGAACTCACAGTAAATACAGTAAAGAATATTTCAATAAGACTAGAATGTGTGGCAGCAGATTTCAATGTCTTTCTGAAGAAATATGGAGAGATAAATCGTAATGCTCAGGTGACCAGGAGGAGGTTGGAGAATAACATGGCTAACTGGCCTAAATTTCCAGAATATATTTCCTGATGTTATTCCATTCTTAAGATCAAAAGGAAGGTGAGATTTCATTACCAACCCAGACCTTAATCCTGAAATGAAATGTGCATTCTGCCCCCCATCCAGCAAGATAATATTTCTGCCTTGTATAAGATTGAATTTCTGAAATTCAAGTGTTCGTTTACTTCTTCAAGAAGAAAGTATGATCTCATTCTCCCCATCCCTGACATCATTTTCACTGAGTTTATCATGAGTGGTCTGGGTATATTCAGCATTGCTTTTACATATATACACACACATCTTCTTTGTGTTTTTTAAACATCATTAGATTGATAGTTCCATTAAATCAGTTGAAACATTCTTCAGTTAAATAATTCTTATGTACAAAACAATGATTATCTTCATAGGGTTTAATTCAGAACTGATTCTTTTTTTCTCACCCACACTATTTCCCTAAAGGCACGGGACTGCTTCTCTCTTACTTTCTATCCTTCCTGTGTCCACTTCTGTCAAAACTTTTCGAACAAATTTATCCTGAAGAATCCTAGGATGGTCTTGAGTAGATTGAGTAGAATCACAACAATCTGGTGCAGAACCTTGGGCTATGTTTGTGATAAGCGTGAATGTGCTCTGAAGCACCATAATGCTAAACAGTAAATTTAGCTAGAATAATACTTTGATTGTATATCTTTCATATTTGAAATCAATGGCCAAATTCTTTTGTTCTTCGCTCATTCATTCATTCATTCATTCATTCATTTTCCTGCTGTTTTTGCTCCTTGAATTACTGCTTTTGTTTTTGAGACAACATCATAAGGGAAGGAGCCATGTGTGCTACTTGCAGGTTTTGATTTATTCTTGAATGGTTCTTCATTAAGGTCAGAGCATTGCTGCAGACTTCACACTATGAGAGATTTCAAACCCTGACAATATTTCAGAAGACTGTGTTAGGCTTGGGCTTCTGCTGTAGCAAGTCTCAAATGTGCCATCCAAGAGGTGGAATCTCCATCTCTAAGAGAAGCTTGTGCTCTCACCTTATTATTTTGTTTCTCTCACCTTGTTATTTTGAAATAATTACTGACATTATTTTGAAATACAGTATTGTCAGTTGGAACCACCACCTAAAGAATACAGTGGAGCCCTTTTAGACACACGCTGTGCAGTGAAGACAATTTTAATTAGGCAATTCAAAGAATTTCATTTATTCAGCTGTAATGAGCCCTGCAGCGTATAAGTGAAATGATAAAGTTTTTGCCATTCTGAAAAAGCTCACAGTCTAAAAGCTATGAACTATTAATTTGAGGGAATGAAATAATATTTTTTTGCTATTGTTATGAATTCCCATAGTGTATATTATATCCTAAAGACAGTTTAGGAAAGATTTTGATGCAAGTGATGCAACATCTTGTTCAGTAGCATCATTGTCTGAGGGGATGAGATGAAAATAGCAAATGCCAAATGAGATATTTTAGTTACACGAATTTGTATAAGGCATGTTTAGCAACTACAATAAATAATGCTTTTACAAAGTCTGTATTGATTAATTCAGCGGGTGAATATTAAAAAAAAAAAAAATTTAGAGAATATATATTTAAAAAATCACACATAGAAAAATTGTATTGCAACTTAGAAATACACCAGCAAAAATATTTCATTTAAAAATGACCTTTTTGTTCTTTGCTATAGCTGCCCTGCAATCATAATTAAAAGCAAAAAATTCTTCTGAACAGGGTCGTTTCAAAAATGGTTCACTCAGAACTGAGGAGCTATTAGAATTGAATTTTCTGTATGTAAATATAAACACTTGCTTATTTCAGTGTATTATCTCTCTGCTAATATAATCATAAAACTCCCCCAAGAACATTGAGTCCAACCAGCACTGCCAAGTCCAGCACTAAACTGTGTCCCTAAGAGCCATGTTTACATGTCCTAAAGCCCTCCAGGGAGGGTGACTCCACCACTTCCCTGGGCAGCCTGTTTTAATGTTTGACAACTCTTTTAGTAAAGAAATGAGCACATACATATTTTAAGTTTATCAGACAGTGGTCCTGTCGGACAAAAGAACCTGTAACAACCCCAATATCAGCAGGACCCTAAAGGCTTAAAGCGAAAAGACTTTCGGCTACAGCTTTGCCAGCAGGAGAGATTGTTATCCACTGCTTTCTTACAGATATTTTTCTCTCTGGGCTGGTTATTGTCCTCTCACATCTATTAGTTCAGTCTCAAAAATAAACCACACTAATATAAACAGTTTCAATAGTATTTTTTTCACATGTCTAAACATATATGCATGTGTTGAGTTATGAGATTTTATTTCTGAATTAACTGCCATGATAGTTGGTGTCACTGGCTACTCAAGGAAAGAAAGAAAATGGTAGATGCTAATTTGCAGTATTTTGCACTCTGAAAAATAGCCAGGCTTGATCCCAAGAACACATTAAGCTATACTGTAATGGAGTGCTGTAGTAAATTGCTTATTGATTCTGAGATACTGAACAATGGGTCATCAGGTTGCTTTCTCAATGCTCTTTGTCCCATTCCCTTTTTTTTTTTTTTTTTTTTTTAATTTTTTTATTTAGATAGCAATAGTAAAAGTTCTGTAGATTGCAAAAACAGTGTTAAAGGGACTAAAGATCTTCTAAAAATGATTAAATATAAATAGAAATGACACTTTGAAAAAAATTGTTAAATTGCTAAAACAAAAGCAATACCAAACACGTACAGATTATTTTTAAAAGCTTAATTAGCTGGCAATAATATAGCCATCATTAATCATTTATTCCAGTCACCAAAAAGATTGCTGATGGTTTATTAGGTATCTTTTTTTCTCGGCCAGTTCAAATGCTTTTATTAGGAGGAGGAATCTCAAAGAAAAATCTTCCCAATGACCCTCTTCCTGAACACCAGTAATTTCCTGAAGTTTCAGAGCACAGATTTTCTTTGCAGGTAATTGCAGACAGAATGGTACAAGCCTCTGTGTCATTGTCTAGTGCGTGCAGCCACTCAAATCGGTTTGACTGTCCAGAGTGACAATTCCCCCAAATCTCTTTTCCCCAAGCCTAAGTCATTTGAAAGAAAAATGAAGAGTGAGAGCACTGCTCTACCTTTCTGAGCTGGTTAATAAATCTCCTTGTGACACAGGTCAGCCAAACAGGCATTTTCTGAGGGATTTCTGTCCTACTCACAGGATAAGGTCTTCATGCAAACATTCCTGGTGTAACAGCCTATGTTTAACAGCATCAATTTAAAAATCCCACTTATATATAGAAAGATCAACTTGTTTTGTTCAAAATATTTTTTTATCTTTCAGTACGTTTATTCTGTGGTTTTTACTACTGTTTTTATTGGGCTTTTTTCTCATTTCTGAGGACACCAAAACCAGTAGACAAATTTGATTTCTTAATAAGGAAATGTGAATGTAAGTCACAAAAATTATCATTAAATACTTATATAGGAAATAATATCTGAAATTATTACTTTTTAAATAAATCTACTTCTTTTTCTGTGTTCCTAGTGTTGTAATTCTATAGGCAAATAACATTTTGTTCTTTATCTCCTAGCATACATTTGAAAACTGTTGAATTAGGCATTTTTTTAAAAAATACCAGCTCGTGTTTTTGTGCCTGTTATAATTTATTTTTTTAATGCCTACTGTAATCTTTTTTCTTTTCAAAAGAAATACTTAGGAGGGTACTTTTCTTTAATAGTAGATAAATCCAGCATAGAGAAGCTGTTCTCTTGAGACAGAAACTTTTGCAAAAATGCCGTAATTGGGAATTTGCTTTCTAACTCAATATTATTCTAAACTGGTGGGAAGAAATTCTGATTAATAATGGATTTCTCTTTTAAATTCTTAGTGTCTCTAAACAAAATTAGATTAATTGGATGTACCTGGACTTTTGAGAAGGTGTAAAAAAAGGTCCATCCCTTCCTACTGCTTCTTTAACAAAATTGCTTTAATTATTTTAAATTCCTATTAGATAAAGTGAGAATTATTGGTCTTCCTGTAAGTATTGGTAGTGCTCTGTATTAAAAATTCAGAAACATATAATTTTGTCAATATTTGTTCAAGACTAGAAATAGAAAGATACTTTCTATAAAAATGCTTTTCCGCTCTCTTATTATTTTAATTCTGCTTCCCAGTCTTTAATAATTGATACTAGTTTTAGTGTTTCTCTTCCAAAGCTCTGTAAATTTTTACAAGCTACCTACTCTATAAATAGCTCAATTCCTGTACTCAGGTTTGCTAAGTCATTGCTTCCTATTTTAGCTCATTTCTAAAATCCACTTCTCATCTATTTTACTTCATTTAAATAGATCAACAATATCTGTTATTTTATCAGCTTCTGCGCTGGGTCATAAAGTGGAAAACCTTGAGACACTCTCTATTACTGATTTGTACTTGGACTGTTAAGTGCTTAGGGGCTTTAACTTTCACACAGGAATTCATGTATTCTGTGCTCTACACTAACTAACCATAGTTTGATGACTGGTAGTACAGAACACCAAAGCAAATGGCTTCTAATAGTGTATTAGTATTTTTAAATGTGGATTCTGCTCAACAGAAATTCAGGATTTTTTCCATTGAGTTAAAAATCACACCATACTTTGTGTAAAACAAGAGCTACAATGGATGATATTCTATATTCAAATATTCCTTGAAATTAAGTTCCACAAGCAGAAAGGACTGAAAATTGAACAGCTTACTGCTACTCATATCTTTCTTCCATAGTTTTTCACCACTTAGCTATTAGGTATTGAGGAACCTTCTCAAAAGTAATATACTTTTTACTGCATTAAAATCTAAGGGACGTAATAAGAAATGGAATACTTTTTCTGCTGAAATTACCTTATTAGAAGAATAATTGAGAGCTTTATTCAAACATAATTGGAAAATTGTATGCCAAGGGCTGTAAGATTATTCTTTCTGATTTCTTCTTTTTTGGAAATTGCTACAGATTCACATATCTACTTATAATATTTATTTGGTCATGTCTTAATTAGTTTATTACTTAAAAATAATAAAATATATGTAGTCATTCTGGGTTTTTCTCAGTATGACATATGTATTTTTTTCTGAGAATTTATATAACTATATATATTTATCCATATATGAATAGGGTTATATCTCTATCTGATCACCTGATTTTAAGTCGAGCAACAAATACCATTAAATTTTGCAGATATCATTTTATACAGTAAGGCTTCTGTCTTTAGCCATTGACATTAGACAGCTGTGCTGTATGTAAGAATCCATAATGAATGTTGTTGTTTCTTCTCTTTATTCTTTTTGCCTTGTTTAGATTGTCTGGGACTTACTGGAAAGTCTCCATATTTCACACTTTAAAGAGTTCACTGTGGTATTTAGTCTGAAGTGATATGTTGTAAGAATCCTGAAGAAATAATCCGAAATTATTTCTTTAAAACAAAGCTTTTTTTGTGTTCTACGGGGAAAGAAATGATTTGAAGAAGTCTTGAGAAATTAAAATGGAATTTCAGTTTATTCCTGGAAACAGTTTCCAGGTTCCCAAGATGGCCAATATCCATGTGTGGATGGGATATTGGAAGACAAGAGAGCAACTTGAAGACAATTGCCAAACTATAATAATAAAAATG
Organism: Hirundo rustica; assembly: GCF_015227805.2. NCBI lineage: Eukaryota > Metazoa > Chordata > Aves > Passeriformes > Hirundinidae > Hirundo > Hirundo rustica. The sequence continues at coordinate 16,458,698 of NC_053454.1, read as the reverse complement.
TCAAAGATATTTTATTTAATTGCAGTCAAGATTGGAAGTGGTTTGGAAAAGAAAGCTTAAAAAAAAAAAAAAAAAAAAAAAACCAAAACCCAAAAACCAAAACCAACCCCAAATATCAGAGCCTTCTGTAAAAAATATAGGAAGTGAATCTTTGTGCCTTTAGGCCTGATAAAACCCAGTATCCAGTGGGGCAGTTTTTTCTAGTATGGCAAGTGTGGTTTGTCAGGATCTCTGTGAAGTCCCTGAGCAGAACAGATTTGCCCTGGAAGAACTCCCAAATCTATAACCCTTGCTCTAAAGGGACTTTGCAAATAACTTTTTTTTTTTTTTTTTTCATGATAGGATCTTTGGTGCAGGTGGTTTCTCTACTGGAAGTTTGCCTCTCCTTGTCTCCTGTTTGGAAGCATTGCAGCACTCAGTGTTCTTCCTGTTTACTCTTTCTCCCACATTTATTGACTCATAAATTGATGTTCCTTTGGCTGCTCCTTTTACCACAAGTTCCTACATGTTGCCATACATGGTTTACACTGGTTTAGCTGAAAATTTTGAACACTAATTGGAAAAGCGTTTAGGAGTAGGGAATGAGAAAGACATAGGGATTTTATGTAGAGCACATAAGTCTCAGCTGACTTATATCAAGATCTCTCATGTTCAAACTTAGATATATTTATTTCTGTTTGACACCAAGTCAGCAGGAGAAAAATGTCATGCCACATCCTCTTCAACAAGTTGAATCATAAAATATCCTGAGTTGGAAGGGACCCACAAGGATCATCAAAGTACAACTTGCTTGGAAAGAACTTCAAAGCACAAGAATTGGTCCATGAGAGCTGTGGTCCCAGCACTTGTTCTTCCTGCACAGTTTAAAGTTCTGTCAGTCTCAATGTAAGAATTTTCTTCGTGCAGCTCATGGCAAAGCGCTGCAAAGACTTTGCCTGAAGTTAAAATCAAGCTTTTCTTCCTGTTCAGTAGCTGCCACAAATCTTTCTTTTGTTCTTTTGTTCTTTCTAGTTATTGTTTCAAGCTTTTGAAAAATGTTGTAATTTATGATCATCCTGTGAGATTATTGTCTAAGGATCAGTCAGCTTGGATTTACTACAGTAAGTCTCATGTAAATATAAATTAATGTTCTTGTCCTCTCACACATGGTAGGACCTAAGTGATGAGTAGATAGATAAGGAGTCATTGATAGGAGCAGAAATACAAGTGAAATACAAAGCAATGCATGCCTTAAATGCCCTTATTCATGTCATTCACAGTTCTTTACTTTTCTCTGAAAATTTTATCTAGTTGTAGCTCAGTGCACAGAGGAGTTCAAAGGGATGGGCAAAAGAAGAGCATGGTCCAGTTTTCATTTCCTTGTGCATGCACAGATGTGAATAGAAAGTCTGAAAATCTTAGCTCAAAATTCAGAGAACTGGCTGATGAAAAGCTGAGATCACTAGGAGAACAAACAAAGATGTCAACCTTATATTAAGGTAACTAGCCTAAGTGAATTATATATATTTAAAGTGTGGAGAGTTCCCTCAAGATGAGAAAGGAGTTCCTTCCTGCTGGAGGAACAATATGGAGAGACAAGTTTAGAAGAGATGTCTGTTCATATTACAGAGCAGCAAGCAGTAACTCCATCTCAGTATAATACATTTATATCAGGGCAGGAATTTTATCTTAGTAGCATATTTTGAACAGAGTGCAGGAGATACGAGGACTAGGAATGTAATTAATACACTACGAGTGAGAACTAAATTATTACATTTATATGAAGAAATTGAAGCTGCACACGAAAGAGAAGAAATTGAGTAGTACTAACTTAAAACATTTCCACCACAGGAAACTGCACGTTTTAATAGTTACAAAGTCAGGAGGAAATAATCAAGCCCCACTTGTTGCAGCACTTCTTTATCTTGTGTCCTAGCATACTGCAGTCAGTGTTTGTGTGTGTGCCTGTGTGTGCAATTGTTGGTTTATTGAGAAGAGCATCTTTAAAAAGCTGTCCAAAACCTAAAAGTTTAAGCTCTTGTTTGTTAAATGATGTTTCTTTTTTCTTTTAGTGTTAATCCTTCTTTATGTCCTTGGCAATGATTAGCAAAGCATTTAGGATGGAAAGTTTCTGTTGAAACTTTTTTCCTAATGTTTTTTGCAAAGCTTTCAAAGTTCCTTTTTAGGTAAGATTTCACATTTCCTTGTTCAAGGAACTAATTTTGTTAGGATTTTTGGCTGGTGAAATCCAAAGGCCTTTTCTCCAGCTGCCCTCATTATGCTCCATGAATTAACCAGCCTTGAAAACATTGTAATTGATTGAAAAACTAACAGAAATAGATTTTTGGATATTTTTTTTGTATATTTATTTCACATGTTAGGTAAATCTCATTGTTACAACAATGTAATATCATCTAACATTTTTCAGGCTGTTGCGAGTTAATCATTTCATGATCTTGTTATACATGGTATCCTTCAGCTGAAATAGAATAGATGCCTTTCAAAACATTCTTGAATAAAGAGGACAATAAATGCAATTTCTAATCTCAAAAAATATCTTGGAATACATTAACTTCTTTCTTTTGCAAGGATTAGCAGGAAAACATTTTTTGTCTTCTTTCAGTAACACTGCACCTTCTCTCCAGCTCTGTGATGTAGAAAACAAAATCACATCAACATTATGAGAATTTGACAGCAAGGTAGGCTCACACTTGCCCAGGTTAAGAATTTGTTCTCAGTCAAACCCAAATACATCACTACTCCAGGCATTTAGAAAGAATTCATTTCAGACTCTTAGCTGCATTAGAAAATAAAACCAGTTTTGCAAAGGAAAGGGCTGTTCCTAAGCAGTCAGGTGCTGTCATGGGAAAAAGAAAGAGAGGACTAGTTAGGCACTCTCAGCCAGGGATTCAGTTGAGTCTGCCATTGAATCATAAACTTATTTTTCCTAAGAAGAAGAAATTATGTGGGTTTTTAAACTTATTTAAGCATTATTTCAAAGTGGTGCAAATGCAGCGTAGTGTATAATATATTAGCAAATACATGGCTCCTGATTATGAAATTTTAAACTGCACTCAAAATTGTTGTCAATTAAGTTCTTATATTCACCACTTAAAAGATTTTGTTGCATCAAAGAGACTTATTTAATTAATACTTCTAGAAATCTAGTGAAAAAATTGCAGTATATGATCACTGCTATCCAGACCATCAATTCTTCTGCCTATCTGAGTTAATTATAGTCTCCAAATGCAAATGTAGTCAAGATGAATGAGAAGATTGAGTAGAAGTTCTGCATTTTGTAGCAAATTATACAATGGCCCATATGGGATGGGATTGACAAGAGTATATTTGTCACTTCTAGCCAGTCTGATTGCAGATCTATCTTACTGAAATCCATCATGCTCACATGCCAAGTGTTTTTTAATTACAGATTCAAAGAACTCACAACCTTGGTGTTATTGACACCATTAGCACCACACTCTAACCAGCTTAGACTGTCATCTGCTGTGTGCCTAGAAGTGCTTTCCAAGATAGAACTGTACACACAGTTGTAAAAACTACTAAAGTACCTGCATCGTTCTTAAGGAAACCAGAACAATTTTAAAATGAAACACCTCTCTTACCTTTTTGTTAGTAGGGTGTACTGCATCTAACTACATCAAATAATTTATAGTAACTCTGCTCTATACAAAGGAGATGCATATGCATACATAATGTTACACTTGGTTTTAAGATTAGTTGATGAAGGGGAAGAAGTGATACCAATTTCTTCTATTTCTTCTTTACAGTATTTTTAATGAAGCATTTGATGAATGACACAATTTTTGGTTTCTTTAATTTTTTTTTTTTGCAGAAGTGAAAAGGATCATTTTCATTACTTTTTTCTGCCCCTCTTCTGTCTCAGTCAAAAAGGTAATTTTTTGAAAGCAGGATACAGATTATCAGTGGAAAGTGGAGCACTTTCCCTCAAGACTGGCAGCTTAGCAACTGAAAACTCTTAGTATGCCAGAAAGGTGTGGTGTCTGCTCTGCAAAGATAATGTGTTGTCACCATCAGCCCCAATCAAAATGAGCTTTACCCAAACCACAAAAAAATTGCAAAAAAATGTTAACAATATAAATATGGAATATAAAATTTAAGCTCCAGACAAATCCCACAGAATTCTGTGGAAAATTTGCTGATTAATTTGGTTTGGAAATTACCTATTCCTGACTAACCTAGGTCATAGCTGACTCACTGACTAGTTCAGCAGAACTGAGAAGCATGTGCTGGTTTAATTTCACCAATTTGTTGTAGTTCTCTCTAAATTCCTATAAAACATTTTAAAAGCACATTACAATGACTGCCTGGAGCACTGCAGGTTAATTATTCCCACTCAGCTTAATTAGATAATAGTGTGAGCACTATGAAGGTATATTCCTCAAATTACTCATTAGAAGTATCTCTCTCTTGACTTTAACTTTCCTAATGAGTATAAAAAGACTTCTCTCCACAAAATACTGATGTGCTTGTTAAGGGATGTTATGACACGCTCCACACACATGATGTGGAGGAGACACGGACGCTTCTCCCACCTGCAGGTGGTACCAGACACATGGGCTGTTGTGGGAAATAGTAAAGGACCTCGGAATGAACGAGACTTATTAGAACAAGAAATAGTAACTACTACCAGATTTGACTTACATCCTTTAAATAGACCAGATCTTTAACATTGCTGTAGTTTAAAACAGCAATGCTTAAAGCTAAAAAAAAAAGAGGTACCTTAAACAAGCAGAAAGAAATACATTAAGTAAGGAGAGACTTTAAATTTTGCTGATGAGCCTTTGTGTAGAAATCTTGTAACGCAAAAAAAAGCATTGTGGTAGAGCTATGTAACACAAGGTAGTTAATAAGCAACAAAGTAAAGAGAGTTTCTTTGTGGTTGTACCAGGAGGGGGAATTGTGGGAAATAGTAAAGGTAAGAAGATTTTCAGGAACTGTAAAAGCAGGCCTCAGAAACAGGGCAGAGAACTTCGAGCTAGGTGCAGCTGCAAAGTCTGAAAGCAGAAAAGATACAAATAATACAGCAAGCAGGGACATGAAACAATCATTTGAGTTTTTAGGCTTGGCTAGGATAGACCTTAGGACTGTAGAAAAATATGCTTAGCAAGATAGTAGAAGGTTTTAAGCTTAATAATGGAGTATTGTGTATTGTTAATGGAAAGCATACAAGCAGGCATTGTTTGAGGCAGGTGTATGTGTGCTTTTAGTGGTTGGCTAGGACAATTGTTTGTAAGCCTTAGCAATATGCTGTTAGCTGAAAAACTTTTAAAATGCCCTGTAACAAAGAGATCTTTGGCTGCTGCTGGCAAGACGTGAGCTGTTGCCATCTTTCAGTTGTCTCAACCTTGTAATGCCTCAATAGAGCTCGTGGAAACGTCTCCCAGCAGTCCCATCCCCTCTGTGCAAACCTCCAACACCGGCTGTGGCCTGGGGTCCCGCTGCAGCCCCTGGCACTGAGCCTCTCGCTCACGCTGGAGTGCTGTAGGTGTTTTTCAGGACAGGCACCCAGCAGAGGGGCTGGGACTCCCACCCACTCCAGTGAGTGGCACAGAGGGTGACACCACAGACCAGGGACACGTACGCCCTGGTCTGACTCCAGCTGCTGTCCCTTTGGCAAATGTGTGAGTCCAGCATTGTACATGTTCACACATGGCATCGACACAGTTTAGATAAGAAGCTAAATTTAGAGGTAATGAATATTTGAAAGGTCTCTTTTTCATTAAAATTTCTTTAGTTTTTCATTCAAATCAATAACTCCTCTAAACATTTCTGCTTTTTTTTCTCTCTCACCTTGTTCTACTGAACTCTTTCATCCCAGCTCATCTCATACCACCCATTTGATTTCTGTCACTCACTTTTGGAAGACTAATTTTTTGTTGTTGTTGTTTTCAATTGCTTTCTCTAGTCTTCTTACAGTGGTGTTTTTCCCTTTTTGCTTTCATATTTCACAGCACAGGCACTGTGTGCCACTGGTTTTTAGCCTCCAGGTTAAAACTGATCTGTCATTTCAGCTGAAGCATCAATTAGTTTTCCTTCACTGCAAAACTCAATGAATCTCCACTAAACCAGATAATCTAGTAATTAGTAGAAATTCAGTCTCTTTAACAGCTTTTCTTTATGGGTCTGTGCTGCTGTTTGTGACCTGCTAAGTGTTTGGAGGGCCTTTCACTCTCCCCACAGTGCCATCTCTGGTGCCAGCCTTTCAAGCTCTTCCCTGACCAGGGAAACCATCATAGAGGTGTCCAGAAGTGTCTGCCCAGTGCTAGAGCCCATTTCACAGTTACTCAAGTTCCCACCTTCTTCACTCTTTGTATCCATAAGCCATCTTTAAGATCTCCACTTTCTCAGCATCACTTGCTATTTCTGTGGCACTAAATTGCTTGTGAAGGGACATAGGCAGAGAGAATGATCTCTCATCTTCTTTAAGACCTCTTTTATGCACCTGGAGACGTTTATAACAGTTTTATAAAATGTTTACATTGAACATTTGTATAGAAACTGTTCATAACATAAGCAGTTTTTCAGATGTATATCATGGATGTATACATTTCCATATATATCATGGAAAGGCATGGTCTTACTGATAAAGCTGTAGTTGGGAAATTTAATGAAAACTGTCAGGATGAAAGTATGGCCATGTCTCTTCTTTATCACTGTTTTGCTTGGATGCTTATCTACTCTATTTCTTACTCTCCAGTGATATAACTTAATCCTCTCTTCTTTCATCCTTTTTCCTTTGGCAATCCTGCAAATGCCAAATTGTAGTTACTGGTTTTGACAAGATCACTGGTTCTTCACCCTTTTCAATGAAATCCTGTTGCCTCCAGACTTCCCAATTGACTCCGATCTCTTAACTTATTGGCAGAGAACTGTAACTATCAGTTCCTAATCTGCATCTGCCGTTGGGAGACTAATTTATAACAATATGTACAAGAGAATTTAAAGTGAAGGAGGGCAATCTGGCTTTTAAAGTAGAGTTCCAAGGTACTCCCTAAAATGCTGCCATCCATTTTTTTTTTTTTAAACTCAGTACCTTAATGGGGATTCTGATGTGATCTATAGGGTTTTAGTAGTCAATGAAGTTGATAGATGTATATTGCAATGAAAATCAGGAAGCTAGGGTCAGTAGAGGAAGAATCAATAAAATGCATGTGTACAGACAAATGAGATTGTCAAGAATGTTTTCCTGGCTTGACAGAAAATGCTGATGATCTGCCAAGTAGCCTACTGAAAACTCGCACAGTGCCTCGGCAGGTGCTTCAAAAGAACTGAGGCTGAGACCTATAAATATTTATGTTGTACATAATTTCATTCTATTCCCGAGCTTACTACACAGAAGGCACATGTACCCTGATTTGTCTCTCTTCCACAAGTCCTGAACTGTGAATATGAAATCTGCACTTCATTTTGTCTTCCCTGCCTCTCCATCTGTGATGAACCATTAGCGTTTAGTGGCGCTGCCAGCCCTTAAGGCCCTGAGAGAAATTCCATCATAGAGCTGAAATTGAGCATAAATCATCATGTCAAGGAACCACTTAATGTGTTTCCCTTTCAGTTTTCAGAGTCTTTGTCACTTTTGTATCAAAATTTAGTATTTAGAAAAATTATCTGTCCAGCCTAGATTTCAGGTCTTATGCTAAATGTCTTCCAAAAATACCACATCCAGAACTAATATAACAGAGAATTTTTTCCCCATTTTTTACGAGAAGACAGAAAATTCTGGAGGTGAACAAAATCCAAATTCCAGCACTACTGGGTGCTTAGCTGTATTGTTAAGGCATTGGAGGTGGCCAGTGGATTGTAAATGCTGCTGACTAAAAAGCAGAGTTAGACTTAAACTGTGGAAACTAACCTGCTGACATTGCCAAATATAGGAGGGAGACTTTGAGAAGGAAAAAAGTTAACAGAAATAAAAAAGCATGAAGAGAAATAAGGGTGGGGGGAAGAAAAGGTATGTGACTTTTGTCCTTCACTAACAGTGAAGGAAGAAATTGTTGGAAGAATTGTTTCTAGTTTTTTAACTAGAAACATCCTCCTAAATAGGATGATCACCAGTCCCAAAAGCTTTTAGGGACTCAGATTACTATGCCTTCTGTGTATATTTATCACCTAAATCTCATTGCAAAAAAGGCAGCAATGAGGCAGGTGGGTACTTCTTTGAACAGAGAGCATTTGATGAAAGCAGGAAAGGTGAGCATAACTCTGGGGGCAAGGGCAGCAACAATAAGTTCTATCTTGTGCACTTAGTGAATGTTTAAGAGAGACATTCTGATTTATCTGCCACTCCTGCAAAAAGTGGCCTACCTGCCCTTGCTTTCATGCTGGCTACAAAGAATTTTCAAAGACACCGGTCACGCTTAGAAAGGGAGATATTTTGCCTCTGAAAACTCCTTTCTAGATGGTCTTTCCTGGGGTAGTCTGACCTATCTCTATAACAACAGGGCAATATGTTAATATGTACTGTCTCTGTAAAGCTGAGATCATATGTCTGAAAAAAGTCAATATATTAAGACAGTCTAGGTGTAAATGTATATGATTAGAAATATATAGTAATTTATTAATTACTTATAACTTTTAGCTTATAAACATTTATATATTTTTTAATATTTTATAACCAGCAGTGTCAACACTGTGATACTTTTGGTCAAGTACAATTTTTAAATTTTAGAAGTTTGGAAAAAAATTGCACTGGCCATACGTACATGTTGTACTCTTGATATTAAATCTTGATTAATAAGTTACAGTTCTCTAGTTTAAGTGTCTCTACAGAGGAGGTTTAGGCTGTTGGTGAATTTAACAGTTGCAGTTACAGATATAAATCATGCTAAATGGCAGGCACTCCCAGAGGATGTGGTGTGCCCCTTGTCTGTGCACAGGTAGCAGTACAGGGGTACCAAGATATGGGAATACATGAGCTGTGCTCCAGTTACAGAACTGTTTGTGAAACGTAAGCACCTCTGGGGACCATTGCCCACAATTCTGTGTGATGTCATACGGAGATGAGTTCTAGGGCACTCCCACAGTGAATTCAGAGGAAAAATGTGTCTCACAGTTTAATTTTCATTGCAGGGGAACAGATTATTAAATCCACAAGCAAGCAGCACCAGTGAACTAACCTTAATTTGAAGAACCTTCACATCTAGCCCTGAGGAGTTTGTGCCTTACTGGGTTAGGGGTAGGAGCCATGACATTTCTAGTCAACATATTATTAAAAAACAAAAACAAACAAACAAAAAAAACCCCTGGAAAATTTAGCTTCTCCTGAATATCTGTTTTCAGGCTAAGAGTCACTATTATTCTATTCCAGAAGTTTGAAAGACGCAGCATCAGTCCATCATTATCAGTGTGTTGATGCTTCATAGCTCTTCTTTTCATGACCAGCTACTTTAAAGACTAGTAATAAGAGCTTCCTACTGTGTAAATATTTTTAATCTATTAGATTAATTAGCTTCTTAATGGTCACATTAGAGGTTAAGGTTTTTCCTTAACCTGTTTCAAACTGGGCAAATAGGTACAGAATTCACTGAAGTTACGACAATATTTCATCTTCATTATCACCTTTAGTGTTTTGACAGAGCATAGGCCCAGTGTGCAGCATGTTTTCTTTGTATTAAATTTTTTGGGGTTTTTTTTAGCTCATGAAAAATCACACTGAAAGTTGCAGTACTGATCAGGAGATCATAACAGCAGTATCTTCAGAATAAACTAACTGCAGTCACTAGGAATGAAAATTATCTGTGCTCCTTTGTTATACTGTGAGAAGATAAACCAGTCCCCTCACCTCTGCCCTGACCATAGTGTCAGAATTTTAAATTAGCTGCCAGAAGTGAGTACAGAGCTATACTGTTCTCCTCGGTTACTCCTCTGATATTAGTTTCTCCTGTAGATAATATTTTGGGTTTGACCTTAGTCGTATTACTGCAAAGCCCATATGGTTTGCATTGAATTCCGTGGGCTTCTGTGTGAGCCTGAAAGTAGCAAAATTGTCTATTTACTCAAGGCTTCTAGTTTCAAACCATTTAGAAATAATACATCCCTTTAAGTTTTATAAAGCATTGTACACATCATCAGTAATTACATAGGTGTGGACCTATGTAATTATGTAAGTAATACATGTGTAGTAAACTCTTGCAAATCTTTACTAAAACATATAAGATAGCTGTAGATATTTCTGCATCATGTCTATGCCAGAAGAATTCCTAATAAAGGAAAAAAACCTTACAGATAAAATATTTTTTTGTGCTCAGATAGGTACAGTACAGGCATAGTGTGATACTGCAGACATTGCCAACTGAGGCAGCAAGCTACCCATTTACAGGCTCAGGTTTGGTGCTCAGACTAAAAATGGGAAGTTTGAGATCCCATCAGATACCAGCTCGCATTTTATTTTATGCATTTATCTATACTATGTTTCTGAGCTGAGCTGATGGCTGGGTGCTACAGGCTAAAATTCATTCTTATTCATTATTTGTATTAAAAGGTTCAGACATTTCCTGAGACAGTTATTTAGGTCCATTTGACCTTGTGCTGAAACTGGATTGTTTCGTGTATTCACCAGAGCTGCTGCTCGCTCAAAGGCAGAATTTGTCTGCTGAAAGTTGGTTGATTTTTTCAGGCCGTAGATGAGTCATCCCTAGTTTTCCTCATTTCTTTGTAATTTCCTTCAATGTTTTACTTATATGCAAACTGATATTTTTTCCCTTTTATTAAAAAAGTTTAATATCCTTAAAGCTTCTTGCTTGCTGTTCCCAAATACAAGCACATACTTAGGATGGCTTGGGAACAGTTCCATGTTATGTCTCTAACACAAGGATTTAGTGCAAGTGCAGCAGAGGGGATATCCAAAGATTATCCTGGTGCCTGTGCCCTTAGCACAGGACCTGTCAGTTGTGTCTTTCATCTCTTGCCCCATCTGTTTTGCACTCTTGCTGTTGTGGCAAGAGCCATCATAGAGCAGTGCCTGTGTTTCTGTTTCTGTGCACGCAGTTGCGATGAAAGTGCAGGAGTTGTGTAAAGTCCCAGCCAAGCTCTGCCTCTCTCAGGAACATAAATCAGGTACTAAGCTGTTTTACAGGTGTTAAGTCTGCCGTTTAGAGCAAATATCCACCCAGGCAATGCTTGCTCATGTCACCCATTTTGTATAAGGTGGTTGGTTAGACTTCACAGGAAGATACTCCAACAATTTCCATCACAGTAAATAAGGGTGATGCTGTTCACCTGCTTTATACCACGTGAACATTAGCGAGGCACTCAAATTGGATTTTAAAACTAGAGTATAAAAAAATAATTATATTTTATATATGTAGAGTGCCAAATATTAAAGGGAAACTGACTACACGTTATGGTTGATATTTTAATACTCAGAAAAGGCAAAAGTACCAGACTGGTTACCACAGTTGCTGAATTCATTGTATGGGAAAGCTCAGCCATGGAACTAGAAGTCTGCCAGAAAGGACAACAAAAGATATCTCTGAGATTTCATTTCGGTTTGGTTTTGTTTTCCATCTTAAAATTCAGAATGAAATAGACTTGAAAGTCTTGAAAATATTTTACCATTAAAATTTTTACAAACCTTTTTTTACCTTCTATTGTTTCAAATAAATAATCTGTCACTTCTCTGTTAGATGATTTAACGTGGGTTATAAGAATTTTACAAGAGATGCACACAGACAACCAAATCCTTTTTATTGGAAAGATGCTGGAAAGATACAAAGACAAAACAATTTTGTTGTCCTGTTCAAAAATTCTGGTTGCCCTTTGGGATTCATGATGGCTGCAATCTGTTTGGCCTTTTCCCATCATTCTGCTCTAATGATGAACTCTGCAGCATGTACAGAAATTGTTCTCAAGCCTATGTTAACAGTCCTGATAATATATTTTTTAGGTTTCCTCTACGCTCAGAACAGTACCAAACGCAGCATTAAAGAGCGACTTATGAAGCTCTTGCCCTGCTCGGCAACCAAAACGACATCTCCTGTTACTCAAAGCAAGTTTTATTTTTCTTTTTTTTTAATTTAATTTTTTTTTTTTTTTTTTTTTTTTTTTTTTAGGTTTGCATGCATCAAAAATTATACTTTCATTAACTGCTCATTTGAGAGGCAAAGATACCTGCTGAAGTAATCATATGGTTTATCGAGGTTTAAAATTTAGTAATTAACAGATTTGTCTGTGCAGAGTAGGATGGCAAGATAGCAGTGCCATGGTCTACCACACAGGAGCTGCTGGGTTGGAACCTATGATCTGCAAGTTAGTTAGGGACAAGTGATTCCCTGGTTAAATTTAATACCTGCCTTCCCTGTATTTGAAAAGTGATAACTTTTTTTGCATTTTTATGCACGTGTCTGTGTGTGCTTGCTATCCAATACACAGGGGGTACCATTGTAACTGGTCTGGGAGGAAAGGATTGGCCCTGCAGGTTTTGAGCTTCAAACTATATAGGGAACAGCACCTAAAGTTGGTTTCTGAGAGAGAAATAGTAATGAGATTGAAAAGAAAGTACGTGAATGTGGATGTAAGGAAAAGCACACTGATACGATACTGAAAGTGTTGATATGCTATAAGGAAATAAAATCTCTCCAGGGTAGGCAACAGATAAATATAGAGGGGCAGAGAGAGTGAGAGAGAGATCAATACATAGATGCATACTTATTCCTATATAGAGATTAATTATAGTAATAACACTATAATGTCTTCCAATATAAATTGGCTCCTATGGCAGATTTTAAAATATCCCTCTGGACCAAATTAAATCTTGATTAATTTGACTTAATTCTAGGCATTAATATGAGCACCAAAACCAGAAGCTGAATGATCCGTGTGTTTCCTGTATACTCTTCTGATAAAGCATATCAATCAATCTCAGGTAAAAAAAGCCTGCAAGAGCAGTTCCCCATGTCTAGTGAATCCAGGACAACCAAAGACAACTTGACTAGAAATACAGTCTCCGACTTAATGTCAAGACTTCACAGGTATAGATCTAGGGTGTCTTTTTGCTGTCCCTCTTCACTGTCTTTCATATGCTCCTCTGTAGATAAAACTCTGGTACTTGCTTTCCTTCTAAGTATTTGAGGTGAAAAGGGCTAAATTTCTAGATGTACACTGATTTATTTTTTTCATGGTGTCTTCAGTTGATATGTTTTAATTGAAAATAAGGTAGCTTAAAAAATGCAGTTACTGTTGTGGCACTTGTTAATAACTCTATTTTGATAAGTGTCTATAAGACACTAGAGAAGTCAAGTGTGAAGCAGGTTATGCTGAACCTTTTCATTAACATCATCAGCTTACTTCAGTCTTCTACATTCTCACTGAATCATTTAAGCACAATAAAAATATTTATTACTAAGGATATACTGAATATTGTGCTCAGCACATTGTCTTGCCTTTAGCCTCATATTTATTATGTGTATTCATTTAGCTTCCAGAAAAGTTTGTAGATGACTCTCTAGGTAGCCAGATGTTTTACAAATGGGTGCTTAAAGTTCTCATTTCAAGTAATGTCTTTTTCTGCTAAAACCAAACCCATTTAAATACCACAAAACCATTTGAATATAAAGTATAAGTGAGCTTTCAACAATATTTATTCTCAGGTTGATTTTTTTTGCCAATTTAATCTAAGTACCTAGTGTTGACTTGCAGTAACACCCCCCCCCCCAAAAAAAAAAATTAAAATAAATTTAAAAAAAAAATTAAAAAAAAGTCATCTGGATCACACTGAGATCATCCTCCTTAGTGCTAACAGACACATGTCTTCCACAGGAAACAGGACAATGCCCTAAATTTTGTGATTTTTTTTCCCCAAATAGTTTATATATTATTAAATATCTCTTTAAAATTTGATTTTTTTTTGTTTAGCCGAACTGTATCTTCTGATGCCAAATTTCTCCCAAGCAGCTGAAAGCTATTATTACTGCATTACAGCAGAACAAAAATATATGAAACTGCAGCCATAATACTGCTTTAATCAGGTATTCCAATACTGTGTGCTTATGAATACTGAACAAAAAATACCCTTTTTCAAAGAATAAAGAGTCTCAAATTCTAATGAAATAAAATATGTATCATCAGCATTATAGAAGTGACAATTAGGCATGTTGTATTGTTGCATTTCTATAGTTTGTATAACTCTTAAATCAAAATAAGGCTGTAATTTCATTAAATCAGTTTGGAGTACTACATAAGTTACATTTAATGCTGACAGTATTTAGAAATGGACACACACATTGGTATTTTTGATCACAAGTGACTGGCATCTTATTGTAAGTTCCTTTAGTTATTTTATTGAACTTTCACATTTAAAACTCCACCTAGGAAAAATGCATTGCTAATTCTCATTGTTTTAGGGCTACACTCAACTGTAAACCTTGAATGTATATATCCACATTCTTGCTTACTTAAAGAAGAGGTCACTAAAACCATCATGTTCCCCACTTAGGCTGCTCACCCTCAATAATATTTCTCCTAAAGGGTCAGTTTTATGATACTCAAAGTAAGATCTGCTGATGAATGTGCAACATCAATTTCACATGCTTTCCAAAGGACAACTTCACAATAAAAATCCCAGCTTAATATAGTGAATTCACATCCATTATGTTACTGAAGGAAAAATTTCAGTTTTCTGGAGTCATTACAGTTTTATAAAATTGTTTCATTTTGTCAAAGTATAAATATGTATGTTTCATTTTCTGGTGTAAACAGAAAAATCATACTGAATGTATCATGCATGCTCTTGCAGGATGTTGGCTTTCCAGTTTATTGCTATAACTACTCATGAGATAATGTGCAGGCTACTGGATCATCACTGCTGTTCACTATTCTTTGCAGCCACAGAGGCAGATGATAGACACCCTTTTCCTATGAGTTCAAAATGGACTCGTCATTTGTCATTAAAGCTGCAAAAACAAGTCTTTAAGAGAATGTCCTTCCTTCCTTCCTTCCTTCCTTCCTTCCTTCCTTCCTTCCTTCCTTCCTTCCTTCCTTCCTTCCTTCCTTCCTTCCTTCCTTCCTTCCTTCCTTCCTTCCTTCCTTCCTTCCTTCCTTCCTTCCTTCCTTCCTTCCTTCCTCCCTTCCTCCCTTCCTCCCTCCCTCCCTCCCTTCCTTTCTTCCTTCATCTCCTTCCTCCCCTTCATCTCCTTCCTCCCCTTCCTTCCCTTCCTCCCCTTCCACCTCCTGTATTTCTTGTTGAGCTTTCCTTCTCTGTCTCGTGTATTCTGCAGACACTGTAGAAGATGAAATGGAAATGGCCACAGTACGACATAGACCTGAAGCTCTTGAACTCCTGGAAGCACAGAGTAAATTCACAAAGAAGGAACTTCAGATCTTATATAGAGGTTTCAAGAATGTAAGTACTTACTTTTTGAATTTGCAATCTGTTTACAGGATATGCCACTGCGGTCTCAGCTGTGTATAAAGTGACTAGCAGTGCAGCCCATGAGATTCAGTAGCTAAATACTGCATGTCTGATCAGATGAGGAAACAATCACTCTGAAATAATTGGTCTAAAGTCATTAAACTATTTAATGAACAAAAGATGTAGACAAAATAGAAAACATCAAGGAGAGAATAATTAAAACTTAGTATAGTAGGACTTTGTTCAAAGAGAGATTGCAAGTTGTGTTGAGGTTTTTTGTCTAAGGAAGCAATAATGGAAGAGTCCTGAAGAATTTGGTCAGTAAGAAGAAAGGTTTTGATTTTTGTATTCAAGGAGCTGTCACAAGAAGTAATTGACTTCAGCTGCACTAGGTGACTTTTTTATTTGGTGAACAGCTGTAGATAAGTTCATCAGTTCTCACTAGTTCTACAAATCTGTAAACTTCTTAGATCCCTTTACTTGGAGTAGTTGTGATTTTTTTTTTTTTGCTGATAATGTGTGATGTAGTGGCAGGCACAATGTTTATTTTGGTAGGGATCCCAACTGAGGACCTCAGTATATGGGTGTAGTGCAGTTCTTTTTCTGGTGTATACAGCTGCCCTGTAGTGCTGGGCTTGGCTTTGACTTATGAGGCATGCATGGCGAGTACAGCAATGAAATAAGACTCAAAAAGATGTTAGTAAGTAGTACTGTATTTTTTCTTAAAAAATAGATTTTTCTCTATTTATTTTACTTTCATCTGATTAAAAAATATGCAGAATATTGCATGCAGTTAACATTGGATAGAAAATATTAAAGAAATATTATATTAAAATTAATAAAAGCAAATTTTAGTAATCCATTTTAATGTTAATCTATAATTTTAGCTGTAATTATTGCAACTGTGTGGATGCTATATCTCCTTCTAAGCTGAAGCTAAAGATGAATTTAATTGCATTTATTACCTTATAGTTTAGTTTTTCTTTCACCCTTCTTGGGTAAAAAGGACAACCTCTTGCCCATGGCATTTACTACTCAGATGAGTTAATAAAAACGCAATGAAGCTCCATTATGGAATCAGAGAGGATGTCTTCCATAGCTTGTACAAGAAGTGTAAATCTTGTAGAGTTCTTAGCTCTCCTGCATTCTGTAAAGAAAGTAAGACATGCAAAGGGGTGTTTTAAACATATATATTTTATCAAAAGCTTACAGTGCAAGCAAGACAGGGTCACTTAATGTGTCCTGTCTGTATCATTCTCAGTTCCAGAAAGTATGTAATGTTGGCATGTGATTAACAGTGATTGCTCTTAAAAGCTTTTCATTTCCTCAGGTTTCCCGAGAACATTCCTCTGCTAATGACAACATTCTCCAGGCATTGCAAATCACGATCTAATGTCCCTAATTATCTAAGGCAAAAAGGTACAAAGTGGAGTGGATAAAATAAGCCTTCTGTCTGTTCTTCCAAGAATAATTATTTTTAGACTTTCAGAAACTAAGGACCTTGATATTTCTTTGCATAAAATGAAGTAGAGAGAGAGAGAGAGAGAATAGGTTATAAGGAAGAATTTTAATTGATACCTTTTTAGCATTTTCTGCAAAGAGGAATTCCAGCTCTTCCTATGCTTTTCTGTTCCAAGATGTAAGTTCTACTTGCATCAAAGGAATGCTGATGGTAAGACAAGGTAATACATCTTTATCCCTATGTTTCATTTCCTTATCAGTACATGATAATTCAAGACATGCATGTATAACATATCTTTGAATAGATAGAGTTAATGGGCATTAACATCAGTGTTTCTGTGTATAATATCATTGCAAAATTATCAATTACAATCTAAAAGGCTGTAAAGTATGCCCAGGACTAGTGACCCTTATAAATCAGTTTAAAGTACTATTCTTTAGCCCAAGGATTAGATTTCAGAAATGGAAGATTTCAAACTTTTTGTTGAGTTGGAGTTTGGTTTACTTTTCATATTAACAGTTTCTACTGGAATATATGGTGCTAGATCACAGTTCTCTAATCACCTCAGAGAACTGGTAGGACAAGTCTACCTCAGCTCTATGAGCAGCTTGTCTATGCTCATTAGTTCACCTTTCCTATTAGTTTCCTACTAGTTTCCTGTTAGTTCACATATCTGCCTTTTATCAAATCAATCATGAGTAGCTTTGGTGGGTACTGATCCACAATGGCATTGCAATGTCTCCCATGGTCTGCGCTTTCCCCGTCTCCCCTTATAATGCTCCACTATCCTCCTCTGCCAAAGGCCACCTGCCTTCTTGCATTGTGGTCCAACTTAGTGCTATCCTGCCAGTATTTCCACACCTGCATGCTTCATGTGTCTGCTTTGTGTACCAACGTCTCCTGGGTGCCACCCAGCTGGACACTGACTTGGCTTTGTTGGGCATGAGCCAGCAAATGTGTCTATGTTAGAAATGGCAGTTCTACTTTAGGTAAGGCATTTCTAGTGGGTTGAGGGAGCCCTGGGAGGCCACATCAGCCTTTCACTCAGCACTGGCGAGGCCACATCTGAAGCGTTGTGGCCTCTTCTGGACTGTCCTGTAAAACCAAAGTGTGAACATACTGGAGAGAGCCCAGCAAAGGGTCACAAACGTGTCTAAAGGACTGGAGCACCTCTCCTGTGGGGTAAGGCTGGGAGAGCTGAGACTGATCAGTCTGGAGAAGAGAAAGCTCAGCAGGATCTTACCAGCATATATAAATATATGACGGGAGGGTGTAAAGATGGAGCCAGTCTCTTTTCAATAGTGTCCAGTGCCAGGACCAGAGGCAGTAAGCAAAAGTGAAGCACAGGATGTTCCCCCTGTACATCCGGAAACACTTCACTGTGAGGGTAACTGACCACCACCATAGGTTGCACACTGGGCTTGTTGCATCTTCCTGCTTGAAGATATCCAAAAGTTAGTTCTCTGGACATGGTCCTGGGGATCCTCTCCAGGTAGGCCTGCATATGCAGGAGTGTGCAACCAGATGTCTCCAGAGATCCCTTCCAGCCCCAGCCATTCTCTGAGTTTGTGGTATTCTGTTTAATCATTCCACTAAGAAGGAAACTACTGAAAAGGTTTAATGAAACAGGCGCACACATTTAACATGATGCCATCAAAATCTTGTGCAGATCCTCCTACCTCTGCACTTTAGGCTTTTCACCTATTTGCCTGTCTTACTATCTTTTCAATAATTTAAGTATATAAAGCAAGATAAATTAAAGCATGAACTTAAATTACTGTAATTCTGCTGATGTTGTGGTCCTGTTAGATGAAATTAGCAGCATCCTACAGCACATTAGTACTAATTGAAAAGCTTTTGTCTATCGAATCTCACTCCAGCCTGCTTATTTACCTGAATCCTGTCAAGTTTTAGGATGTTTGTTCTGAGATAGGGATGAACAGAACTTTTCACAGCTTACCTCCAGTTATTTATTATTTCTGACTTCAAATTGCTTACATGTAGTCCTGACTGACTTCAGATGAGAAAAAAAAAAAAAAAAACAAAACACAAAAAAACCCACAACCAAACAAAAAAACCCCCACCTGCATATCTGTAGTGTTGATGATTACAAAGTTTGGTTTATTATCATCAATTTGGTTTTCCACTGTACACAAATTACATGCAAAATCCAGGCAGAAGGAGCACATAGTCTCACAGAGCATCTTTGTATGTATGTAAACACCTGAAAGCTGTAGAAATTCTCAGATCATGTTGTAGTAGAGCTGATGCTCTGAGTAAGCAAGTGGTAAAGTATAACTGCAGGGAATGCTCAAAGATGATTGAAATGTGTTTGGGACAATGGCTGTTTTGGTAGAACCCAAAGTCAACATTTAGAATGAAAGGGGATATACACTAAAGGAAATGTAAGGAGGTGAGCCAAGCACCTTCAGATGACCTAATAACTACTACGTGGAAAATTATCAAGGAAGAAATTACGTCTATATTAGATGATTTAACCATTTTTAAGCTTCTATACAGTCCTTGAAAAATGAGTTTAATGTAAGGCCTAAGCCCTTGTCAGACTGAAAAGGTTGTCCCCAGCAATATGGCTTTACAATATTCCTGTGCTCTTGTTGATGAATTGTTGCTCAGCTGCCATCACAGTGGGACATTTCCAATTTGTATTTGGCTTCCTGTCATCCCATTTCTTGTAAATTGAAATTGTGATTGCTGCAGTCATTAACCTTTCAAACCAATGGCTCAGTGGCAGTCCTAGTACAAGTGGCACTTCACAATAAATTGTACAGACTATCAAACATGGACTCAACATGTGGTCTTTCTTTATCTTTTGTCCATTGATAGATCTCTCCCAGTTTTAAAAATGTCTATTTAAAAAATACCTAGATGATGCTTTTGCTGTACAAAAGATGCTCCTGTGCTAAATTTAAATGTTAATAGTCTTTTCATTTTGGTTGGTTATTTTTGTGAAGATTTTTGTAGAGCTCTGTGTTGGAAAACTCCTAGACTTTTCTAGAAAACTGGAAGGATTTTTCGTGGACCTTTATCACCCTGGCTGTATGTCAGAGAAAATGTAAATTAAAGTCATAAATGCATAAAAATCTCTGTGGCCACATAGTGGAGCTTTAAATAGGCAGCTCCACACTTTTGACATTTATTGGGAAAATGGTGTTTCTAAGACACTTTTCTTCCCTTTTGCAAATGAGACAAGAATGATAGTAAGAAAATAAATCTGTCAATGTTACAGCTCAAAGATCGGCTCCCTCATCACACTACTCATCTATGTGCATAAGTTGAAATATGCTAATTTACTCAGAGATTTTTCTATTTCAGTTATGAATTGATGGAAGCATTGTATCACTGTATGTTGCATTTGTGAGGTTCACAGAAAAATTAATGGAAGCTAGTTTTAGAGGTGATAAAGCTCATTTATTGATTGTCTAAAGCATTTGAGTTTTGTGTTTAAACATTTTCCCATTTAATTAGAGTTTTAAAAAACAAAAGAAAGATTATAAATTTTGTGAAAGTAATTGAGATTTAGAAGAGCAAAATTGAGTTGTTACATGGAATACAAATAATTTTCACTGTATAAATAATTTTTCTACTCCTGAAATTTTTTGTTTAACAAGAAAGGTGAAGGTTGGGTATATAATGTGCATTTTGCAGGATATGCACTAATTTGTGCAAAAGCTGAAACACCTCAATGTAATTTTGAGTACCAAATTATTTAACTTTTCTTAAATATTTGTATGCATGACCTTCTAGGGACACTATATATTTGATTTTTCACTGCAGTTGGAACCTACTTGGTAAAAAGAAGGTAGGAGAAACATATCTCCATGTCCTACGTATGGATGGCTTTTACCTTTATGGCTCTGCTACTTGCACAGCCTCTGACCTATGGCTAAGAGATGTACGGTTCTGTATTTCACTTCTGTCATTCAAATGTAGTTTCTAAGATAATCAATGTCTTGATTAGAAATTATTTAGTACAAATTGAAATCTTGTACTGACAAGGGACATAAACATTTGAAGAGATAAAATATTGAAGAGATTAAAAAATGGGCATTGCAAAGAGTTAAAATACCTCTGTGATGATTCAAAACAGAGATTTTGGAACTCCATTCAATTTTCCTTGCTTCCTAACTTAACCTTTTCCACCTGTTCTAAAGCATGACAAGGGACAATGACAACATAATCCTCTTAGTTTATATCTCTGGAACATTGTATATTATGAAACAGAGGCTTTCATGCTACAAGAAGTAATAATTTAGCTTGGATCAGCTTTCTCTGAGTTGGCCACATCACCTATCTCACAGAGACAATAGCATGTCTTCAGTTTGTTGTCATCACATTCAATGCTATACTGAACCTGTATGTATTGCAACCAGTAAATGCAGTTTCAAGATTAATACAGACCAGAACAGAGAGGAAAAACCCCAAACTGAACATGAGTCGAAATGGCACTGATGCTTGAGTATTTTGCCCCTGACAGCAGTCCTCCAAAGCTTGTTCTTGTAGGTGAAGTAGCTTAGGGCTTAAATATGCTTTTCAACCTTCCATGTGGAGCCCTAGAACAACAAGGAAGATTTTTCATTTGACTGGGAGTTGGAATGGTTGCTTTTCCTCAAGATTTGATGACTGTCTGTACAAGTCTTAGGGCTTCACAGCATGCAAGATTTTAGCAAGATCTTTCCAGATGCAGAATTTCTGACCCAACAGAAGAGAGCCTAGAATACAAATATAGATCAGTCAAATGTTCCTACCTAGTTTTCTTGGCTAACATGAATCAATACTAAAACCATTTGAGCTATATCCCTCAGTGACTCTGAATATCAAACAGCGGATGTTCTACTCTTCATCAGCGCATGAGACATTCCCATTTTGGTGAAAGCTTTTGCAGAGGTGCTGACCCCTCTGCACAAAGCAGCATTTGAACACCAGTGTTGTGGACATGGAAAGGTTGTACATACAAAGGAGTACCAACAACTTGTCTTTTCAGATAGACATAATGATGACAGCTGAACAGTGTGCCTCGTGCATATAAACCTGCTGAACTTAGAGTATAGAAATGCCAGTAAAACGGGAAAAAAAAGTAAATGGAAGTTCTAAATCTTACAAGAAAATCAGATAGTAGTAATTCAAACTGAAAATTAACATCTCCCCATGTTAGAAAACTCCTGTGACTTGTTTGTCTTAATAAATTAAACAGTAGACAACAGCATAATGAAGCTCAAGCAAGTAAACCTAGAAGCTAGATACCATGTGTGCTGTCAATAGACAGATTTCTGTAAATCTTTTTCTCTCTAGGGTTTTAATAGACATGTATAATGCACATAGCTCAAATCTTCCCTTTTAAAGTTGAGTTCTTGTTTTCCAGTTGTGCTTCAGATCAATTGTTTTCTCAAGTTTAGATGACTGAAGAATAACTTAAAAATAACCAGCCCTTTCCAAGGAAGAATTCTGTTATTATTTTACAAAAGCTCTGGCTTTCATTTGCTAGGGACTTAGAGGGACCTCTTCCATATTTCAAACAAGGCTATGTGAAAATCTTTTAACAAACTGAGCAATAAATAATTCTTACATTCATCGTATATTTTCTTCAAGTGTTAGTAAAGAGACTTGAAATATTTCAAAACTTTTTCAAGTAAAATAATTTGGAAGTACAGTTTGACAGGCCTAGAGTATAGCTGTCAGTTGTCATAAATTTACAGACCTAGTGTGTTCAGCAGAGATATTTGTTTCAATTAGTCTCACAGTTACTGGCAGAGATTGAAACCTTCTTTCTGAAAGTTAATAATGAACTCAGTCCATTCATCTCATGGGTTGCACAGAGATACTTCACATCGTGCTCACTAGGGAAAAAATATCATCTAGCTTAGCAAGGACTGTATTCATAATAGTGGCTGCTCGCTCATGAATTATCTAAAAAAAAAAAAAAAAGTCAACATTAAATTTTGGTGTCATTTTATTGTTCTGTGTGTTTGTGAGCCCATCCTATCTGGAATTGGCAGTACCCATCCTGTGCTCTGGTGTGCTCTCCCTGGGGCTCACAAGTGCCACTTTAACACTTGAAACACATTCTGCTTTACCAGCCAGATGCTCAGTGTAATTCAACTGTTGGAAGAACTGCTTTCTACTACACGAGCTTTTATGTGCATCAGTTTGGAATATAAATGTTTATGTACTAGAATATGAGCAGCCAAATGCTGTTTTTGGCTGCAGTTCACTGCAGTTACTTTTCTGCAGCATCTGGACTAGGCACTACAGAGCCTGGTATTTGAATTATGTGCAATGGTTGTATTTCAGTTTCTGGGTAATCACTAGCATTAGAGAAGTAACATTTGGTGCAATGCATTTCTTATGATGTTGTAATTTAAAAATTTAGTAAGGAGACACCTCTTAACTCTCTTTTCTCTGCCCATCCTCTTTTCTTCATGAGGTACGATGCATATTAACTATAACTGCTATAAACACTGTACTTTATAACAAATAGCTTAACATAAAATGATACCAATTTCCTTACTTTTAAAGACTTTTCAAGAATTTGTGTACAAAATGTTCTAAGTCTTTATTAAATCTTGTACTAAGTTGTCTCTCTATTCCCCTCCAATTCTGATGTTGCACGTGAACACATGCATTTTCATGTGGGGATCCTAAGCCTGCAAAATGAGGGGAGAGGGAATAAATATACCTTCTGGTGAAATTTCTTGATCGTGCAGTTCAACCTTTTGGGTTGTATGGACTTGATAGATAAATCTTACTTGTGCTGGACTCAGGGATCTAATATGGATCCCAGGAATTTCTAAATTATTTTGGATCTTTATATTTTTTCTACTTTAAATTTCTGATGAGTGTGAGCAAAATTAGAGATGGCCAGGTTTTGTCAGAAATAAGTGAAACAGATGAAAGTCCTTTCACTGTTTCAACAGAATTAATTTCTTTTTGCGAATATCTTTAGATCAACATCTGTGCTAAAAATAAACAGTGGTAAATCTTTAAATAAAACATCAAATCACGAGTAACAAAGCTGCAAGGTCAAGTCTTTTAATGTCAGGGAAGTGTATTACAAGTCTTGGGTCAACCTGCATTTACCTTTGAGTGAAATTGTCTGACAGGGCCCGTATTCTTTAGATCAGCTGGACATTTGTGCAGTTGCACTTCAGTTATGTGAATGATTCTCATATTAGCTTTCAAGCCATGGAATTTATTCAATCCAATGAATTCCATTGTGAAATATTCTTAAAAGATCTTAGATACGGTGAGTGTCAGAGAAGAAATAGGAGCCAATAACTCAGAAGACAGCATGATTCAGTAAACACAGCATGAAACTAGAAGTCTAAAGACTCCAGTGTTTTGGCTCCCTGGCTGGCTTATTAACTGCCACACACCTTTAAAAGCCTTAACTATCACACTAAAAAGACTTCTGAGTTGCCTGAGAGCATTATACCAGTGCTTCAGGGCCTGTGTGGGCTCCACATTGACAGCTGTCTAATTTAATGTCCCTGGTCTGACAGCCAAAACCTTTCAGAGGGTCCCTGGCTATCTGAGAGATTGCTTCTCAGCCATTGATCAAAGCCTCCTCAAACATGTCTTGGGAACAAAGTGGGGAGTACCCGTGGGGGGGCTGGTGGCTGTGGGAAACTGAACTTTCCCAGGAGCTGGAGATAGCGAAGTTCATGGAGGAGAGAAAAACGAACACTGAATTCCTTGGTGTTAAGAGCGAAATGTGTGAGCAGTGCATTTGAGGGAGATACTCTACCCCTCAATGGCCAAGCTCCGTATCTGTCTAGTAGAGATCACAGTAAACTCATGCCTGAAAAAACACTGATCTAGGAAGCACTTTATATGCACTTTATGTATTTCTGACAAGTATTTATTCTCTCCATTTATGCATCTCTGACACTGTGATGCTTCACAGTGGCCTCACAAAAAAGAAGTGCCAAGAACAACTTTAAAAGTGAACTCCCAGTGACTGAATATAGCAATATTTGTATCTGACACACAATCTACAAGCAATTAAAAATATCAGAACAACATGTTTATGATTCTTCTTGTGATTTAAGATGTCAGCATTAAGCACTGTATTTAGATGCACAGGCTACCGAGTCAATAGTCTACTGCACTGAAGAAGAGGCAGATTAACACACCTGTAATGGAGCATAAATTGTAACAGCCCTTACTTCTTCTGTTCTCAAAATCTGTGGTTATGGAACAAAGACAAACTTAATGTGCCATAAACTTAACAGACTGTGCAAGGAGTTTTTATATCCAGCAATTTCCACCTCAATGTATCACCATAAGGAATGATACAACCATGAGGGATGAAATACCTTTTTTAGGCCTGAACTAATTGATGGATGACTCTTTTTAAGATGTATCTAATTCTCTAGTTATTTCTTTTTATTCTTCTTGTTACCTGTTTTAACTGGGAAATGTCTTCTCCTTTTTTATTTCTCTATGCTGTTCATGTTTTCATGAAAATATGCCAGCAAATATCAATCACCATTTATATAGTTTTTTTTAAGTATTCAGTTCCAATGATTTGACTTACGCCACAAATTTTAGATATGCTGCTAAAAGCAATGTATCAAGTATCCACATATGAGGAAAGGAAAGCTCTAGAACAGTCTAAAGGAGATTCATATGGTTAATTTAGATTTTTTCCTGTGTTAAAATAATTATCGGTTTGTGTGCCTTGCAAAACTTCAAATTCCATTCTGATGCTTTTCTCATGTCTTTGAATTACAGGAATAATATCTCCTTTATAAGCAGTAACAGTACCTCCATCCTCCCTTGTCTTATGGAACTGCTCACCCCTCCTTCTCAAAAAGCTTTAGATGTATGGCTACAAAGCCCACTCTGGTCCTTCCATGATCACCATGAGCAATAGAGCTCTTGTGGTCAAGTGTCTTCTCCTTATTGTGGACCTGCACTCTGGGGAGACCTTTGGGCAACAGATCAAAAGAGTCAGTGTTCTGTGCTAGTGGACTGGGCAAGCACAGAAGTGACAGAGAGGTTTTGATACATGGGCAGGGGACCCTGTCTCAGATCCTGAGTGCCAGAGTTCCTCTAGGATGAGGCGTATTGCCCTCACCGTGTGGACAGGGAAGAGGCATTTCCTCCCACAGACCACATCTCTCTCTCACCCACAGCAGCCTCTTATTGCTTCAACGGTGTCTGATTTTCCCCACTGTACCTGGTGAATCAGCTCCAACCTATGCTAATGTCAGGTTCAGTTTTATAAATATTTATGCAGGTAAGCACATTTGTTCTTCTGTTTGCACTGCTGGGACCCTTCTCCTGAGACAAAGTGTTGTTAGTAGTGGAGAAAGCAAAAACCTTTGTTAAAGGGTAAATGTATTACCATATAAAATATAAATAATGAGCACAGTGTTTGATTTTCAGTGTCTAAACCAGTCCCTGTTGAATTTTATGTTCTTTGCCATTTCTTCAAGCTGGCGGGAAGCTGTAGGCACTGAAATTCTTTGGTCTTTTCATTGTATTTAGCACTAATCAAATATTGACCTGTTTGCCTTTAGCATTGCACATCTTTGAAAGAAACAAAGAACCACTCTGAAAAATACTGGAATAGCATGACTTAGGACACACTTTCAGCCTGACTATCTTTCATTCAGTCATGTGTCTCAGGAATGCAAAACTCAGTGTTAAAATGAAAATTTGGTTTGATGTCAGTACCTAGTATCAAGATCCAGTTGATTGACAAGCATTTAAGACAGGATATAGAATATTTTTTCCCCCCCAACATGCTGCTTCTGCTTCATAAATGCCTTGAGCTAAATTCAGGCTTTTCCATTTTCAGATATGGCTATATAAAGTCCACTAACATTTAGCAGAAGGTTGTTAGTACGCTTTCTTCCTCAGTGAATCTTCCCCTCTTCAAGGATACAAGGAGCTTCTAGGATAAACAAAAGCAACCTTATGTAAGAAAAACAAAATAAATGCCTCTATGGTTTTAAAGAAGGGACTTGACCTACCTTAAAATATTGCTTTTAGGGACTGGTAAAATTCTCCATTCTGCTCAAGAGAATCACTTGAGTGGGTCTAATGGAGTATGCCCAAGAGACCAGCACTTGCTATTCCTTCTCCTCTCACCTAGGACTTCAGCTGATTTGAAGGGACTTGATTAAAAGAACTCACGTGGGAATGTATGAAAGGCAAGTCAGTGAAGCAGTGCTCACCTAAATACAGCTTTTCCCAAGAGGCTGAGCACCTTGTATTTGCCAAAGTGTTTACAATATGCTCCACTGCTGAAGTATAGGTTCTGCTGCGTTTAGTTTAATTATATTTCCTGCTTATTTGTCAAGTCAGGATTGTAAAATGCCATCCTGCAGTGTCAAATAAGGGCAGAAACACTAAGCACCATTCAGATGCCAGAGACTCCTCCATGAAATTTAGGGTATCAAGCTTTCAGGTGAGCTTTTAAGTTCAGATCTTTAACCATGTTGTTTACTGTTGTTTTACTGCCAGTGCTAATAGTAAGAAACTAAAAATTTCACTAGTTACTGGGCATTGCTAAACAAAGAATGGCTCTGATTAAAAGCATTTGCTGGCACCTCGCCTGCTGAGTTGTGGAAGCAGCCAAAGTGTTGATTGTTATTTACTGTGTGAAGCCACACATGCTGGATGTGAGCCAGTTCCTTTATTTCTGCTTGTTTTCCTCTGAAATGGCCATAGAAAGTAGGGGGTGGAAAGAAACTTTTGTCCATTAGAGTATCTTCCAGTGGGAGGCTTAAAATGCAGTACATCTCTGCTGTGCCATAGGGAAACATTATTGTATCTCTTCTACAAGAGGCTATGCAGAAGCAAGTTTTGTGTTTTACCTGACGAGACAAAGCTTGTAAAGAGTTTTTACACATATTTCACCAATGGATGTCAATGGAGGTGCTGTCAAATCAAAACTGCCACAACATTCCTAGAAATGTAGGCTGTTGCCTCTGAGCTATAAAATGAGTTTACAGCTCCTGTGACAGAAATGAAAATGCAACAACCTGAGATATTCCCCCTGTGAGTCTTTAGCTGAAGTAATCCTACTGTACTTTAAGTCAAAGAGGAAAGATTGAAAGGAAAGTTGTCCCTTTAGACCCAATAATTAGTGCTCTCTCTTTGGGTCTGCCTTCTTTCTTTGAATCTTATAAAACAGCTTAAGCTTTACACTAGTAACCAAATAGGCAAACTCATGGGAAGATTTAAGAGTAGGGACAAAAGACTTTCTGGAGTAACTGTCCCTAACCATTTCCCTAACCATTAATCTGTGTTTCATCCCATACAGCTTCTTTAAAGACTGGAGAAAATATTTATTTCCCATCATCACTATTAGCTCTCTAGGCTCACAACTATATTCAAGGATGCAAGACTAGAGTATGTTCTTTTGTGTCCTGATCTATAAGGATTGATTCTGCAATAAATGAAAATAATAGCATTAGGAAGATATTTGGGCCCTCGTGAAGTAAATAAATCTGATCCAAGATATAATTTCAGTTACATAATTCATCACTTCTTTTGTTAAAACATTTTCTACATGATGGCATGGAATTTATTTCTAAAAATGCAAATCGAATATTATTTTCAATAAAGAAGAGGTGCTGTGAAAGCAGTTTTTTATAGCCCACTCCTGAGAAAACTAGCATGAGAAACCAATTAAAAAAAAAAATCAAGAACTAATTCAATTTTGATAGACAGGAGGTTAAATTAATAGCTGTTCCTTTCCTGATAACACAAAATGTAGAAGTGAAAATTGAAGTTAAAAACACCAGTAGTTTTCAATATAATTGAGTTGAACATAGGTTATTTATTAGAGAAAATGAGTGAAAATCCATCCAACTAGAAATAGATCATTATAAATATATACATATGTATAACATATATTGTTATACATAGTGGGGACAGATGAAAATTATATTAATTCTGGCCTTAATTTTTTTTGGAAAAACTAATTTCCTGTAGTGTAATAAATAAAAATTTAAAACCTTCACACCACCTTTTATTTTGAGCTTTCCCAATTTGTACTCTCCAAGTATCTTCCTGTGTCTTACACATGCTAATATACTGGGACTCAACTCTCCTATGAATTAGGAAAGGCTTTGAGCCTGTTTGGTGGCCAGCACTCTTGACTGGGCACCCAATGCACATGTGTTCAAAATATTCCTTTACCCATCTCTTCCTCGGCAATCTCTGCTCATCTTGTCTCTGCTTGTTTCTTGGTAATGAACAGCAGCTCCTTCCATCACCTTTCTGAAGGAAAGCAGGGAAGGTCTGGACTTGTTCCATTATAGCGTAGTCCTGGGCAGACCCCAAAATGATAGCTGTAAAGATAAAATAAAACAAATTATAATCCTTTGTGATTAGTTTGAGACACTGTCCTGCCAATCATCCTCCCAGTGTTTTGACAAACTGGCTTTTACTGTAGGCAAACCACAAAGCTCAAGGAGAACAGAGCTGGGTGGATAATATAATTGCCTGATCAAAAGAGCCAGTGCAGGTATCTCTTCTGTAGTCACAGCAATTATCTTATACGTGCACTGGTTTCCTAAAGACTTCCTCAAAGCTCCCTTTTGATGTGCTGACATGTTGAATGATAAATCTATACAAAGGAAACAAAATGTTTCTGTCCTTCAGGTAGTTTCAAAAAGAGGTGTTTAAATGGAGGAGTCCAAATACTGACAATGCAGCAGCCCAGATGGCACCGGTTCAAAGAAGCTGATCAGAGAAATTACTGTCAGGAATAGAATACAAAGACATGGGGGTTTTCCTTTTGGCTCATAGTTGGAGCAATCCCTTAAAATTTCACCAACACCTAATGGGCAATACTTTGCTTGTATTTCCACCTCTGTGAATTTGTTGCTCTCTTGAGGATATCTAGGGCAGGAAAAGAGCAGCTCTCTTCTCTCCCCATAATCTTCTGTTATTTATTCTTCTAGAAGTATTTAGAGAAAAGGAAAATAAAAAAGAAGAGGGGCATAAATGTGTTCATCTGTGATTTCTTAAAATCTGTATTAATGAGAAAAAGTCTTTTGAACTGTCTGACCATTCCCAGGTTATTTTTTCCAGTTTTAACTTCTAGTGCTTTTTCCAGCCCCATTAAAAATATTTCAAGAGAGAGGGTTTTCTCTGAATTAGTTTTCTGAGGCTGCTTCACAGGCTAGTGCATGACATCTCTTTCAAGCATATCTTTTGAGATATTTTTTATATTACACTTGTTTTCTCTTTAGTGACTTCAAAACCTTCTTTCCCCCAGACACCTCATTTTGTTTACATCATCTACTTTGAAGTCCTGCTAAAGTTCACTTTTATTAGCTGCTGCAGGATTTTTACCCCGCTCTTGGTGTTTCTTCTATGTTGGCCAGTACTGTGATCAGGACCCCAGAAATGCCACTCAGGCCCTTTTCACAAAGATAATTTCTAATATGTGTTCTGTGCTTTTATGAAATTAACCAGTAACAAAAGTGAACCCTGTATTGTAAGAGTACTTTCAGGACAAAAACTTAATCACACTTGCTCTCACTTCAAAATAAATAGGTGATGAAATCTATTCCTGATGAATACAGCATGGACAAGTTTATTTTGATTTACTACAGGGAAATTATTTACAAAATTACAAATTTATTTGTGTTTTAATTTGCAGTAATTTACAAATTTATTTATTCTCAGCATGCAGCTCTAAGGTGGGTCAAAATTTAAGTTTAGCCCTGTTGCTATTTGGTAAATGCATCTTTAATTCTAAAAGTATTCCCAAGTAAAATGGTTACAATACTGATCAATGAATGTATTGAATTATAGAAATTTACTAAATAAAATAAATTAAATAATTACATTTCTTAGGGGGAAGTATCTGGTCAGATTCAACAGCATGAAAGAGTCTGAAGGCGTCTTCCTAGAAGAGCACATAGAGCATATGCAAAAAGAGAAGATATTTAAAACAATAGACATGAACATGTATCTAAAATGAAGCAGTATGAAAACTGAAGCAGCAGAGGAAGCATGGGATGGGAAACGTGTCATGCAAAATTCTATAACTAAAAGATATTCAAAGTTGCCAATACTCCAGCTTTATCCATCATTCAGACTTGTTTGTTATGCAGACAAAAGTCCGAGCTTTGAGTTTTTCTCCTTCATTCTCTTTTCTATGTTTCACTTTTCTCCATTTTTGTTGTGGTTTGTCTTGGTTTGCCTCTTGTCTGAAAAGGATGTTGATTAGGTAGTAAAGAAGAATGACCTACTGCAGTATTTTTAAAAATACTGAAGGAGAGATATCTTTAGACAATATGAGGCTTGTAAATAATTTACAGGGTTTGGAGTGGTTCATAAGACCATGTTCTGTAGGTGTAATTTCCCAACAGCAAAATTGCAAGCAAGAGAGATCATCAAAAGGCAGAATCAGATTTATTATTCTCTGTTTGTCAGTTTATATTATTTTCTCTTTAAAAGAGAGAAAACTGGACTCAGTTCAAGTTGAACATTCCCTCCTTTTTATTCTCTGGAAGGAAAATCTAATACATTAATGCAATTTTAAAAGATTGTCAAACAGAAATTCGCTGTAACAAAATAAATTATATTCAGATCAAGGAAAGAAAAAAGATAGGAAACTATTTAAATATGCCTCACCTTTTTCTTTCAAACTATTTAATTATTTTCCTCTCATTTATAGGATTTTAATGAAATGTTAGATTTTTTTAATTATAGTTGATACAGTGGAAGAAGTCAGCAATAGCTTGACATAAAACCTTGGGGTGTACTTAATAATTACAATATTTAATCTCTTTCCCTGAACTGCACAAATCTCCTGATAAACACAATAAAGTCAGATTTATGAGTGAAGAAAAGTACAGTCATGAAGGTAAATCATGTTGGCCACATATATTTTGGAATGAAATTATTCAAGATTAGAAGAGTTCCCTATCATGTAGAGTCTCAGAGGAAAGATGCGTACTAAAGAAAGGTTTGAGCTGATATTTCTGGTAAATGTAATTGGCCAGCATCTCAGATTTTTAATGGATGTCATTAAGACACCATTTCTACAGACCTTTAAGGATGGAAAAGGTAAAGTGTTACTGGCAATGCTGTGGCAAAGAACAGAGGACACTACAGAGGGACAAGCTAGAGAAACTCAAAATGCCATTCCTGGCTCTGCTAATATATAATTCTATGAAAGTAGGTTGCCTTTTCAAGCAACGATTCTTTCAAACAGTGTGGTGAAACCAGAGCTTAAGGGACAGAAAAAAAAAAAAAAAAAAGAAGAGACTGCCTTTAAAGGACATATGTAGATCATGTATTTCTCTAATAACAAAGGCTGGCAGCTTATTTTGAACTAACAAATAATAAATTGTATAGAATTTTGCAGAGTATCCTTGATTCTCCTCTAACATCACAACATTTAAATGCAGTCAGGAAATGGCACTCTGACTTCAGAGCTTCAGACTAAGGACTGACAGAGTTGGAGTTGTTGGCACTTCCTATAAAAAGGGGGAGAGGGTCCTTTGCAAAATAAGTATATTTTGAATGTCTTTGTCAGCCAAGGAAAAGGGAAAAAATTGTTTTACATGTTAATAAGCCATGGAGTTAGATGAATTTAAATGTGCCTTTTGTCATTCATTATTTATTAAACTTCTTAGGAAAGAAAAAAAAAAAGAAAAAAGGCAACATCTGACCTGTACAAATCCAAAAGTAAACGTTTTCTCTTTAATTCCTTCAAAATAGGCCAAGCACTTTTTTAAATTTTATTTTAAAATTTCAAAATGCTGAATTGCTTTGTCACACTCACACCCATCTCAGGGTACAGGCTGTTTATTCTTCCTCCTGCAGGTCTGGGAATGACATCGATCATATACCATTATCTGCTTGGAAGAGGAGGTTGTAAAATACTTCCATTACATTTTCTACGCTGACTAACTATATTATTTCAATGAGTATCTGAAGAATTCACTGACATTTTCTTTATTGTTCTTCAAATCCAAGTAAAGATACTGCTCTTTTGCATGCTCTTATACAACTCCAGGAGGCTTCCTAAAGACAAGCAGTGTAGTAGAATCCTAACTCATAGAATCATCAAGGTTGAAAAAGTTTTCTGAGGTCATCAAGTCCAGCTATTAACTCAGCACTGCCAAATCCACAACTAAACCATGTCCCCAAGTGCCACACCTACATGCTTTTACATATCTTCAGGGATGGTGAGTCAACCACTTCCCTGTGAAGCCTGTTCCAATGCTTGATAACCCTTTCAGTGAAGAAATTTTCCCTAACATCCAATCTGAACCTCCCCTGGGGCAACTTGAGGCCATTTCCTCTTGTCCTATTGCTTGCTACTCGTAAACCTGCCAGAAACCATAGATACAGTTGCCTATCTGACTACAGTCTTTTTGGAAAGCTGGTAAGAGAGATGTTTTAGAATGCCCTCATACCCAAAGACATGACAGACAGGGAGATGCCTCCTCAATTATGGATTGCTCCTTACCTAATGAAGGGTAGAGGTTCATTTCACTGTCCCTCCCATTCCCCAAAGGCTTTGGTTCCAAAGGCAGTGTCGCCCAGCAGTCAGTATTAATTTCATCTTACAGAGACCTGAGCTCTATCTCTGCCTGCATCAGTGACAGCCTCTGTGCCCAGGGACAAATAATTTTGTATGTGTGTCTCTGACACAACTGTTTGTTTCTGTCTTTTGGTCAAACAGAATTCTTTCTTACTATATGTTTGTATATGCTTAGTTATGATGAAAAGCTGATTTAGCTAAGGATAAGTGACATAAAATCATAATAATCCTAGACCTAAAGATCTGACATGTGCTTCTCAGACGGTGCTTTTGTCTCTCAATTACAGTTTACACTATTTGTTTCTTAGCAGAAGGTGGCAGAACTATGAATATCTCAGTGGTCCTTATTTGATCTAATTGGCATACTATTTGTTCTCACAAGAAAAGTTGTTACTACACTGGTAAAAGATGCTATACTACTCTTGATCTCCATTTCAAGCTATTAAGTTTCCTGAGTTTAGGATTAGGAGCACATACGTTTGAGTCCTCAGTCCAAATAGCATGATTATAGTCAAAGTTAAATGTATGAACCTTAAAACTTCAGTTGCATTTTCTTTTTTTCCTTTGTTTCTAAAAGTTTTGGGCTTTTTTTTTTTTTTTTTTTTTTAATAGCATACCTGGCTTTTAATTCCCCTTTTTGTGTTTAAGAAGGAATTAAGGCAAAAAAGGAATTAAGTGTATTGCCCAAAGTCTTCCGCTCAGTCTGGCAAAATCAGGATTAGAAATCAGCTCTCTAGTCTTGGATATTCATGCTTGACTTAGTAAACAATTATGGTATTTATTCTGCTTTTCCTACCTCTTTGTATAAGTTATTTTTGTAAAGTCACTGGTTTAACCATCTTTATTCTTCTCTTTCACTTTCTTTCACTTTCTTTATAGTCACTCTATTAAGAAACTTTCTCCTTATTCTGTGTTGCATATTTCAGTTTATGAAAAAGATGTAAAGAGGCAAAAGCATCTGCAAGGTTTGAATAAGATTTTCAGTGGCAGGGTCTTTTGAATTCATTGGATGGAACTCTTCCAGTCGAATATGACTGCATGTTCTATCAGTACTACCAAAGTGTTTACATTCCTGCCTGATTTCCATACCATGCAAATGCTGCCACGGCCCACAGGTGACACAACAGCTCTGCTCACTGTGGCACCGTGGTTGCTGCTCACATGCGTCACTCAGGTCTCAAATAAAGCTGAGATCATGGCACAGAAAGAATTTTTGGCTCATGGGAATTCTTTAGGAAGATACTTCAGTGTGATAATGTGCATTAATATTTGGTTGAAAGTCACACATTTTAAACTGTTAGTCACACACATGTTGTGAATGGTCTCATGGACACATGAGCTGAGTGGACCAGATTGGATGGCATTCATTTCTTGTCATTTGCTTTTTTCCAGGAATGCCCCAGTGGTGTTGTCAATGAAGAAACCTTCAAAGAGATTTACTCTCAGTTCTTTCCACAGGGAGGTAAGTACTTGGCAGACATAATTAGTGCTGCAGTATGTCTGTTAGTTCCTAAGTCTGACAAAAGAGCCTCTTGTTCAAATTAATAAGATTGTTGCCTCAAGCTCTGTCTGAACTCAAGGGGTACTTCCTTGATAGTTTGTCAGATTTTTAAGTCTATATTTCTGAATGAAACACAATGATATCTACATAAAGTCAGACTTCTGTTACAAAGTTACTACCTGTGCTTGGGTACCATTGAAAAACAAGTTTCTCTGAGGAGGTTATTTTTCTTTAAGCTTTCTAAAAATTTTTGCCCATTCTCTTTTATTGAAAAAGACCCTTTCACAGTAGGAGGAACAGTAGGAGGCACTGCAGGTACCCTCTCATATCAATAGCGGAACCCCCCCTTTAATTTCATGGGGTTTCTCTTCTTAAATGCTAACCTTGATTTCAATTCATTGATTTCCAAGAGTTTTGTTATTTTTTATTTCCATTATCTTTTAGTGCAATGAAGATAGCACAAAACTGTATATCAGTTGGGGTTTTTTTTTTCCCTTGGACCTCAGATTTCTTTAAATTTGAATTTTTTTCCTCTCTTTTCTTCCTCTTGCATTTGCTATTCAGTTATCCCCCTTCATATTCTCCTACAACCCTTCAATCACACTTTTTCAGCTTTTCCTAGAGGTCTTGAGATTTGCGCATTTCTCTGGGACTGTTCAGAACTCCTTCTTTCTATTTTTTATTTAAAAACCCATATTAGTTGGTAGGAACAAAATATCTCCTGATTGGTTTTATTTTGAATAAATAGGTGAAGAGCAGCATTCAGTGCAGATTACCATCTCTGAAATCATTAAGAAGTAGGCCCACTCAGTAAAAATGAACAAAAGGCTAGAAGGGTTGACCTGCCTAATGATTGATTCTCTTTGTAAACTTTTAGACCAAGCTGCAATTACAGTTTGAAATACTATATTTTGTAGTGAAAATAATTCTCTCTATGTGATTTACTACATCTTTATTACAGTTAATAAGAAAAATCTATCATGTTTCCTATTGTTGCACCCAGATTTTTTTATGGGCAAAGAGAAAGCACACCTGTTGTAAAAATAAAGTCAAAAGATACTAAGAGAGTAAATGTAATCTTAAAAGAATAATCTTTATTAGTCCAGTTCTGGTTGTTACAGAGAAGCAAAACTATTAATATAGTTAAAATGGATATATATGGTCTAATTTCTACCCCTGTTCCTGGTGTTAATACTGATGCTTCTGCTCCTCTGGCATTTAGGGAAGTGGCATCCTTTGGAGGAGGAGGTGAGAACTGCAGTGGAATGTCTAGTTAAGAAGCCAGACCGAGTTCTTAAATCTTTGAATGTCTTGTCAAAATAATGTGTCCAGCTGAGGCCTTTAAATTTAAGTCATGGTTAAAAAAACGATTTTATGTATGTCCCAGTATTAAAGAGGAAAAAAGAATCTTGAAAGTTTTCCCCAAATTAAAACACATAAATCTGTGTCCCGATTGTCTGTGTGATAAAAAACCAGGTACAACATGATGTATCATTATGACAATTCATATCTGAACAAACAAAATCATGTCTATAAGATTTTAAGCTTCGGGGCAACCAAAGACATTTTTCGAT
The DNA here is from genome assembly GCF_015227805.2 of Hirundo rustica. Lineage (NCBI taxonomy): Eukaryota > Metazoa > Chordata > Aves > Passeriformes > Hirundinidae > Hirundo > Hirundo rustica. Next base: position 16,422,248 of record NC_053454.1, on the reverse strand, counting down.
GTCATCCAGCAAGTCACTTCCTCAAGAAACTTCCAAGACTGTCCAGGACAAGGTACGGGAGGCTTACAAATAGTACAAAGAGCTGCAGGAGTAACAAAGGAAAAAAATTACACTGGATTGCAGCAAAAGCAATATATAAGAAAAGGCAAAAGTAACTTTGTAAAAAACTTTCCATACCAGAAAGGGCACTCCAGTAATTTCTTTTTAGATTCACTGCCATAGAGGTGAATGAATATACATACCCCCTACATTTATGCAGTGGATCTCCTGAAATGAAAGTTGGGATTTTTCTTCAGCCAAGCAGGTCATGGATAAGAACGCACACACTGAATAATTATTACACTCCATCACTTCTGAACAAAATAGATCATGCTTGTAGTTTGATAAGTCAAACTCTTCCATGTGTAATGATTAACATTTTTTGCCTCTGAAATTTAAAATGTTTTGATGGTGTTTTTCAAGGGAATTCTGATTTAAGACCTGCTCCTATCTCAACTGTTAAAATAGCAAATTAGCCTACTGGTTATGATATCAGATCTTTGGAGAGAAATTGTATTTAATTTAAAAAGTTAAGATTTTGTAAAATGAATAATGTTCAAGATTTAGGGGGGAAAGGGGGAAATTAGGCTAAGTAGCTCTAATTAAAAGACTCCTGTGCCTCATTCTGCTGTTGTTTTGGAGGCAAAATTTCAGACCAGAGCTGCTTGAGAAAACAGCTCTGAAAAAAGCTTTTGTTTTTTTGGTTTTTTTTTCAGAGGAGTTACCACAAAAAGTATTTTTATACTAGGGACTTTTTTTTCATATACCATCATACAAAAAAAGAGTAGTATCATGTATGGGCAACAAAACTAAACTACTTTTTTGTTTTCTGTATATCTACAGAAAATAACCAGGAATATTTCAGATACGTTTTAAGAAATGGGTGCCAAGAGAATAGGAAGGTATTTAAAATCCCTTTTACAGTAGTTATACCTCTTTAACATGTTATTTTCCCTGAAGATGATTTGCATAGTATATTCTCTTGCACAACAGAAGTCTCAGTAGATTATAGAAAATACAACTATTAAAATGCTAAATATAAACTGTAGTCAACAAATTTACATTTTTCAGCTAAAGTGTGAATGTATCTGCCATGCTGTGCTTAAGCAATTACAGTGGTTCAGTTACCACTAGATACATGGAATAATGAATGACTCTCTCAAATAGTGGTGGTGTGGATTTAATTCTCTGAAAATGTGTCAACAGACAGGTTTTAAAGATTGCAGTTTTTTTCTTGTTATGATTATTTCACATCAGACAAAATAAGCATATTGAAGTAAGACTAGAGAATTTTCTTACAAATATCAGGTTTGAATCTGTGAAAGACAAAGCTTTGCGTTTTCATATATTTGGTTCCTTGGAGTCAAGGTGGCATTTCAGCTAAGTGTCCCAAGACTATTGCTCAGTTTAATACAAAACAGTATTTTGTGTTGTGAAAAAGAAAGGTTTGCAGGATTGATATAAAAAGTAAAATGATTTAATGCCAAGAAATCAGAAAATGACATTTCAGCATTGATCAGGTTTTTTCCATGAGAGGGAGAAGTTTGTTCTGCAAAAGGGACACTGATTTCATAACACTTTGCCCTTCATCAATAATTTGTAAGGTTAGTGTTAATTAGCCTAAAATTAATGTAAACATATGAAGTAGAGAGGGAAAAGTGAGTATTAAAAGTAAACAGAGCCTCATCCTTCATTAATTTGTATGAATTTGAGGGAGGGAAAAACACTGAGGACAGCTGACGTCCCTTAACTCCAGCAGCTTCTACCTCATATCCACAGGGCAGTTTCTGGGCAAGTGTTCTCACAATGCATTACTCCTGGAGCAGGTTGTGCCTTTCAGAAGGCATTCAGTGGAAATAGAAAGATGGATTTTTACAAAAGTTAGAGTCTTGACAGATTTATATTCATGCTGTCTTGTGTATCCAAAATGAGTCAATATGCACTGGGGAGGAGGTTTGGAAAGGAAGCAAATAGTGAAGGGATCATTTGTTTAAGGTCATCTTTCAGAGTCTTACTGACCATTTAGTGAGTCACAGCCAATTTTTTCCAAACCCTAATGCCACAATCATGGGAATTCAGCAGCAAGCCAGCTTTAAGGATCTGCTTCTCAGGAGATGATTTCCTCTCACCTGTCAGTGAGCATAGGACCTGATGGCAGCAGCAGCTTTCTGACAAGATCAGCTTCAACCTGGGAAACAGGTCTGTGTCCAGAGCAAAACCAGCACATGCCCTGCAGTGAGGGCAGTGTCTGCTTCCCTCCTTTAACGGGAACAAATGAGCACATTCTTCATTGCAACCATGAGATAGCACTGCCACAGTCAGTGTTCCTTTTAAAACAGGTTGTTTCAGACTACAATAATATGTCATCTTTGCTATTTTCTCAGGTACCACTGTTTAGCATACACAAGAATAAAAATGAATAGAGATATTCTAGAACAGAGTTTTTCATTTGTGGTTTCTAGCAGTGTTGGTATCCACGTACTTGCACTTATAAATTACCCCTCCTCTCCTGCTGAAAAGGAAGTTTAAATTTAATTGAAAATCTTGTCTTGCTATGAAATTTTGGCATCAAAATAAATCTCGGTATCGAATAGTTTTAATAGAATTAAATTAAATTTTATTTAATAAGATGTGCTTACTGTGAATTTTTTTTTCTCCTTTAAATTTTAGATTCCACAACATATGCACATTTTCTGTTTAATGCATTTGACACTGATCACAATGGATCTGTAAGTTTTGAGGTAAGTGATGCCAATAAGTTGCTTATTTCTATAAATTTAAATACCTTCCCATTCCTTGTAAGGAAGTCCAGTTTGGTGGCTGGCTCACATTAAGGAAAATTTAGCTTATGTGACTCAAGTTTCAAGTTTTTCCAATGTAATAACAAAAGTCATTACCTTACAATTGTATATTCCATAATGGTAACTCAGACTGTGCTACTACATAATATTTAAAAAACTCTGTCAATTTAAAAGCTAACCCAATTTATACACAAGTTACCTAAAATAGTTCCTCCTCTCTGCCTTTGCAAGATGAGGTCTCTGAACTACAACTAATGTTATGGGGATGACTCAGCCAAAATTGGATTTTTCATACTTAATTTCTAGAAAGTTCTAGAAAACCGCTTTAAAGCAAATGACCAATCTGACCAATCTTTTCTCCCAGTTCTGCCTTTACCTGGTAAGGCTGATGTCATCTCCACAATATAATATGGAAAAAAGAGACCTTACTGCAATACTGTAGATGAGAACAGGGTGTACAAAATACTCCAAAGGAGATAATATTGTAAGCTATAGAATTTTTTTTTAAAAGTCAGTTCATTTTCAAAAGGATATGTTTGTTTTGTCATATTTTCTTTGGTTTTGATTATAATGAACTAATTATTTCCTTACAACTTTTGATTGAATATTGATAAATACATCCACTTCAAGTTTATTGAAATGTCATGTATGATTTTTTAGTCAATGATGTTGTGAGGTCATACAGATTTTTTTTTAATAAAAATAATTAATTGATGTAATAGGAAGACTTGCCAATCAGGTGCACTGTGATCAGAAATTTATACCCTAAACTAAGACTATAATCAGATACATTATTTAATCATTATTTGCATTTATTTAAAAAAGACCATGAACCCTATCTACCTTTTTCCAGGCAGATGAAGTCAGTGAAATCTATGTGAAACTAGGAGCAGGATAGGAGGATTAATTAATGTCTCTGTACATAGGCTAAATATGCAAGGATTCTTCTGGTCAAATCACAGAATCATAGAATGGTTTGGATTGCAAGGGATCTTAAAGATCACCCAGTTCCAAACCCCTTGCCATGGACAGGGACTCCTCCCAGTAGACCAATTTGCTTCATCCAACCTGGTCTTGAGCACTTCCAAGGATGGGGCATCCACCCTCCCAGTAAAGAATTTCTTTTGTATATCTAACCTAGACTTCCCCTATTTCAGTTACAGCAACAGCAGGCACATTGAGAAAAAATATTTTTAGAATGAGTAGTTGAAAATATTTCTGAAGTTATCATTAAAAAGAATAGGAACCAAAAAAGCTTTTGTACCTTTTCTGGTCAATTTGTTGACATTTGTATTTCAGACAGAAAGTCTTAAGAAATGCACTAGATTTGGAGCCCTTTTATTATCTCAGAGTGCAGGTTTTTGTACTAAAAAAGGGCTTTGGAATAAAATAAATCAGGAAAATAAAAGCAGAAGTGCTAAACTTTTGTTCAGTATCAAGGCAGACTTTCATATTGTTTGCACTAATTTTGAATCCAGCAGAACTCTACTGCTGTCAAAAGACTCTTGCTTCTGTGTCCTTGTAACAGCATTATACTTACAAACTGTATGACAACTATTCTAAAAGCATCTTCCTGAAGTTAAAAATATATGGGGTTTTTTTTCCTAATCACATGAAAATAGCTGCAAAATGTGAAAGAAGATATTGTGAAGTGTACAAAATACAGTTATCTCACATTTATCCTGCTCCTTTTAATCCTAGGTGCAGCTGTGCTGTTTTCTTTCTATTCAAATTTTTATTCTAGTTTTCTAATTTTGCATTAGAAAAACAACAAAAGTAAACAGCTCAACAGATAGAGAGGGAGTAATTTAAAAGTTTGGTGAAAAAATAATCATTCTTTCCAAAATACTTTCTATATTGAAGTGTAGGAGTAAACACAGTTTAATATAATTACCTATGATGAAAACACTCTGGCTATCTTCTGTGAAAAAAAAAAAGATTATCAAAATCTGAAATGGTAGCAAAATTCTTTTGTGGATAAGAATTACTTTTTTTTTTTTTTTTTTTTTTTTTTTTTTCCTGTGTGTGTGTGTGTGTGTGTGTGTGTGTTGCACTCTGAGTTTCCCATGAAGCAGTGGTAGCTGGGGTTGCAGGTAAAGAGAGAATTTCCTTTAGCTTTTTGCTCTTTTTTCCTCAAATTTTCAACCATCAGCAATGAAATGTTAGATCTGAGCACAACTTAAATGCACACCTCAGTTGACATTTCTTGTTGATATTGTTTGGTGAGATTGGAGTTCTGTCATCCCTAAATCTACACGCTCTTTTGTATGTGCCAGAATCTCTAAATGAAGGTTTTATGTAGCATAAAAACCAAAGTTATAATATTAGGTGCTTGAACTTATCTCTCCTTATCCCGTGATTGTATTCATTTTGAGACTAGTTCATTTCATTAGTTTTGTGAACTAGTTTTGCTTTAATATGACAAAGTTTCTGAAGACCCAGTGACCCAGCTATTGGAGGGCTCTTTGGGCATGTTAGTGAAGTTCTTTTTCCTATTAGAGAAGATATAAAAGCAAGGTTTTCATTTGCTGAGTGTATATTGTCCCTGAGCCAAAATGAAGATCTGGCCTCAAAGCTATTTACTTAGAAAAATGGAGGCTAATTCACTTTAGTTATATTGTCAAAGGTAAAACTCATTGCACATGCAAATATCCAAATCAGTATCCTTCATTTGTTGTAGATGCAGATTAAGGTTATTCTAAATGTGACCTTGCTGAAAGCCATTCAATAATCCGACAAATTCTCAGTGCCTTAAAGCACAGCACTGTGCCCAAGCACAGGGAAGATGTTTGAAGATTTCTGTCATATTTAATCAAAACCAAACTTATATTGGTTAAAAATGTATCAAGCATGCTAACTCTCTTACATAGAGAAGTACAGTTCTTAAGATCAAACACAACTTCATATTTCACTAATAATAAAAGTAGCATCCAAGGCAGTATTGCCTAAATGAGACATAGAATCATAGAATGACTTGGATTGGAAGGGACCTTGAAGATTATCTCATTCCCACGCCCCTGCCATGGGCAGGGACACCTCCCACTAGACCAGGTTGCTTGAAGCCCCATCCAAAACCACCTTAAACACTTCCAGGAATAGGGCCTTCACAGCTTCCCTGGGCAACCTGTGCCAGTGCCTCACCTTCCTCACAGTGAAGAATTTCTTCTTAATAGCTAATTTAACCCTGGTCTCTGTCCGTTTAAAGCCATTCCCCCTTGTCCTGTCCCTACATGTCCTTGTGCAGAGCTCCTCCCCAGCTCCATTGTAGGCCCTCTTTAGGTAATTGGAAGTGCTCTAAGGTGTCCCTGGAGTCCTTTTTTCCAGGCTGAACAAGCTCAGCTCTCTCAGCCTGTCTTCATAGCACAGGTGCTCCAGTCCTCTGGACTTGTTCCAGCAGGTCCATGTCCTTTGGCCCCTGAGCTGTATGCAGTATTTCAGGTGGGGTGTCATGAGATCAGGGGAGAGGGGCAGAATCATCTTCCTTGACCTGCTGCTCGTATCTCTTTTGATGCAGCCCAAGTCATGGTAGGCTTTCTGGGCTGCAAGTGCACATTGCTGGTTCATGTTGAGCTTGTCATCAACCAAGATCCCCAAGTCCTTTTCCTCAGAGCTGCTCTAAATCCATTCTCTGCCCAGCCTGTATTTCATCTTGGGATTGCCCCAATCCAGGTGCAGGACTTTGAACTTGGCCTCACTGAATTTCATGACCTTCACAAGCATGATTGTGTGGGTTCAACACAAAAAGGTTTGTCCATGTCATGTAGGAAATTAGCTCATTTTTCTTAGTACAGTGGTGATCTCATAAGCATTTTAACACCATCTGATTTAAAGTAGCAACAAAGAAATGCATTTCCTTTTAGGAGCTTCTCCTTCTCTGTGACCTTTGTTTTACATACCAGGGCTCCACCACTTCTGTGACATCGCTTGATTCCTTTTCAAAATCCTAAAATCTAAATTTAAAAATGGATTAAGGTTCCTGCCTATCTATTTCTGGCCTTGAAAAAGACAAAAAAGAACACCAGGTGGAATAGTTTTAAGCTTTCCTATGGATTTGAGACAGCACACTAAATAAGCATGCTAATTAATTTATTAATGAACTAATTATCCCCAAAGATTTACTGAGAGATAAAACAATCAGAAAGTCATCAACAAACTTGCTAGGAGATAATTAATCACTGCTGAAAAAACCCCCGCAAATGCAGGTTCATCCCAGATGACAGCCAGACATTCTCTACAGCTGTAGTGCAGAACAGAAATGTCAGCAGGCTCTGAGTACACAGAGGCTCTGGTACAGGTGCAATGATGCTGCATTTTGCAATCCTTCAGTGAGACATCCCCCTTTCCTGAAGAATCAAAACTAGGCACAGAAGGAGGTCTTCACATGCATTAGCATGCTCTGCAGGAAACTGGCAAGTTATAAGCGGGAAGCTGTGGAAAGGAGTAAAGGCAAGTGTCAAGGCAGAGACTTTTGTGTTTCTAACTTCACTGTCACAGACTGAAGAAAGACCCAACCTAGACCTGCATCTCAGCCCAGACTTTCTGTTTTAGGCTCCTTTGTCACCCTAGATCAGATCCATTTTCCCCTATTAGATGCTCAGCTGAGCAGTGACAGCATCCTCAGAGGATGTATGTAACCGACTATGGGGAGATTTTCTTCAACAGACTCTAAAAGTAGAATTCCTGTCTCCCTAGAAATTGGATGTCTAAACCAGGACAGAAAACAGCATCTGGGTGCTCTAATACTGTAACAGGAATTGTATTCATGCTCTTTGCTAAATGGTGTGCCAGATTCGTGCATCGCTGAGTTGTTGGTTACTTGCCTAAAGATGGGCAGCTGCTCCCTGCATTTAGCTGCTTCCCTCTGCACTGCTGTTTTCCTGTGGCTTTCTACACTGGATTATTAATGTAACAGCTAAAATGGCTACACTGCTCCTGACACACACATTGCCTTCCACCATGCAGAGCAGTTTCAAGGCTCTAGCCCAAAATACCCTGCGGATTTGGCATATATCCATTGAATCAGGTATTCAATTTCTGTATGTTCTATTACTGTGTTCTTCAGTTGCTTGAAAGTAAATATGTAAAAAAGACATCCCACCCTAGCTGGTCCTTATCCAGCTCGTCACAACTTTTACAATAAATCTTTCTATTGTTCCTGAGATGACTCCTGCACAACACTCAGACAAAAGCAATGCACCTGAACCATGTGTGATCCCCAAACAAGATGACGCAATATGGGAGGAGATGACTCACTGCTGCAACATTTAGAGCATATACCTGGAAGGTTTTTGAGTTGTCTCTGCTGTTTAAGAGCACCCAATACCATGAAAAAACAACATAAAGTCAAGGGTTTTATTTTTAAAACCAATGATAGGAGAGTAGCCTTGGAAATGGGGGTAGAAATGATTCCAGGAAGCCAGCTAACACAGGTGGTGCATAGGAGAAAGGATCAAAGAGAATTGAACAAGAAAAGAAAAATGGATGTATTTTAGATTAAAAAAAAAAAATTTAAAAAATGTTGCTGTGCTAAAATAAAAATAAATTCACAATTCTTAGATATAATCTAAGAAAATAATGCAACTGGGGACCTTCACAAAGGCTTTAAGGAGAAGCTACATCAAGAATGTAAAACCATGCAGAAAAGATTTTAAGACATGGTACTGCATTAAAAAGTTAATTCCTAATGCTGTAATGTAGTGAAATCTGTTCTGAATTTCTTGAACATTTTAAGGTTTAATAGCACATTGTTAAAGAACTGTTTGGAGATTTAACCCTGTGACCCTTAATTAGTCATTGAGATGTAGACAAGATGAGCAAAATTCTTTCAGGATTTATGTATCCATTTACCCCAAAGGGCACATATACCAATAAGACAGAAATTTGTGACAGAATAAGAAAACCCAGAGCATGCCAGTTGAATTGTTAAAAAGACTGAAGCTGCCAGAAGAGCTGTCCTGTGCCTACTAGACCACCTGAGTCCATGATATCTGTGTATACTTCAGTGCAGCAGGTGTATTTATTTGACTTTGTGATACACCAGACCTTTTAAATTTATGTCTAATCTCAGTGTATTATTTTCCATTGTTCTTGTGTTAGAAAAAATGCAAAACCTTTCTGGTGCAGAAAGAAATAAGAAATATTTCAGCTCTTACTGTCTCTACTTTGTTGTTACTTTGGATCTTCCTGTGTGTCATTGCCAGCAATGAAGAAAGGCACATTTAAATATACACACTTGCCATACTCTGCTCAATCTATTATAAAGGCAATTTCACATATTTATGCATTCATATGCCAATCGAATAAAAAGAGGTGGAGGAGGTGGTTAGGGAAAAAAAGCGGTATTGTTTACAAAATATTTTAAAAATGTAAATTAGGTTTGTGCTGTCAAAAGAGTATTTATTATGAAACAAAAATGTATAACCAAAAACTACATATAAATAATCTCAAAAGCCTTCTGATTAATTTCTGTGGAATAGCTCTGTAGCAATAGAGCATTGATATGTCACAAAAACATTAAGATGGTACATGGACATGTAATATATTTATTATTTCCTATCATACTTCCAATAAAAGTATTTAGAATAGAGGTGTGCAGTATGATACATGAAGTTTGAAATATTGACTGCAGTAGATTGATCTAAGAGATCTGGGAACCATGTATTCCACTTTAACAAGGTACAGATTTAACAAGAATTTAATGTTCCTTAGTACATAGTTCTCCACAAACTGGTCTCCTGTGCTTAGATTAATCTAACTACCACTTAAGCTTTTCTTGGACCATTAAACCATGAGGATGGCCTCTTCCTGGTATCCACTTCAACAGGAACTGCTTACATGAGAGATTAGGCTTTTCAGAGGATACAACCTCTAATGAAAAATTATGGTTTACTTTATAGAAAATTACTCAATTTACTTATTGACTATGAGTGTAGCAAATAGTGCCTAGATTGTTAATCCAGAAATTATCAGCACTCACAGTGAAGCAAATAAAATTTGAAATAACACATCTTTTAATACTTCTGACAAATGCATTATTCTGGATTTCTGCGTGTTTGAGAAAAACTCCTCATTTCCAAACTGACCAAGACCTTTTGTCTACTTAGGATTTTGTTATGGGCCTCTCAATTTTACTCCGAGGGACAGTACAGGAGAAACTGAACTGGGCTTTCAATTTGTATGATATAAATAAGGACGGATATATAACTAAAGAGGTAAGGTCTACTTCTTACTGTAGTCACTGAAAGTAAAGCTTGTTAGCTAAGTCCTACATTCAGAGAAAGGTTTCACTGTCAAATTGAATTGTGTTAACAAGTTATCAGATGTTATGAAGTTAGACATGCTAAAAATTAAAGCATTTGTCTCATTTTAAAGGCATATATGAACACTGAAGAGGGAAAATCTTTACAGAAATTGTAAAAGTTCAGAATTCTTCTGAAATTATGTTTCTGAACATAATAGACACAGAAATAGTTGACTTCAACTGTTGGCCTATGTATTTGTCCATACAGTCCGCAGAAGAGATTGGTAGGATATTTGGACCAAAATGAATTAATTATGTTAATAATTGTTGGCAATAATTGTTATTTATTTTATGAATCTACTTCTAATAATTTTTACTTGAAACAGAATCTATAAAGAGAGATTACTACATCTTTTATTCTGCAAGGATCCAAACATACTTAAAATAAGACTAAATGAGTGCTTTCCTCAAAATATATGGAGGTGGTTTTTTTAAGTGGGTTTATGCAAATATATAAATTACAGTTATAATTTTGCACTTTTAGAAAACACTTCAGGATCATTATAAAAGAGTAATCTGTAGAATAATTTCTTAGCATACTACAGATTACTTGTTTTTATAATTATTAAAATTTTCACAAGCCACTAAATAAAATTCAAAGATTTTGATATAAAAGGAGAACTCTGCATAAGTTCAGGTGTGTGCCTGGGTGTTTTTATTTTCTTTAGGGAAAATAAGTTGGAAGAACCTGATGTGCTTTGGCCATTCACTTGCTGTTAGGGAACTTCTTTTACTTTTTATTTTTTATTCATAAGGCATTGGGGGATTCTTCCCATAATCCATAACCTCGCACATATTATAAATCATTTAAAATTGAAATCATACATCTATGAAAGCTGAAATCAGATGCTAGAATTTCTAGGAATCAAGTAGTTTCTTCTTGAAGCTGTTCAGTTAAAAATAAAAATAAATAGGCGAATTCCAAGATTTTATTCTAAAATGCAAATCCTAAAAAAATATTTATGTTCTGAATGAAAGCAGTGTCTACAATGTACATTATATTGCAGAAACAATTTTTTTCCTCTTCAGGAAATGCTTGATATCATGAAAGCAATATATGATATGATGGGGAAATGCACCTATCCTGTTCTCAAAGAAGATGCACCTAGACAACATGTGGAAACATTTTTCCAGGTGGGTTGGGTAACATAGAAGCCAAAAAGACTGCTCTGTGAGCAGGTAGAGAAAGATTTTCATTGTTATAACATATTCTTCCAATTCTATAATCCTTTCTATTCTGTGGTTCCATCCCAAGCTTCCCAGATCTACTCATTACACCCTGTTTTTCAACAAGCTCTGTAAGCACAGTCCACTTACTGACTTTTGGACTGGTTGTTCCTAGGCTGACATATAACTGAAATGAATAAGGAAAAGGACTTGTTTTACACAAGAATCCAGGTGGAGAAACATACTGTAGTGGGTTGACCCTGTCTGGATGCCAGGCACCCACCAAAGCCTTTCTCTCACTTCCCCCCTCAACTGAACAGGGGAGAGAAAATCTAACAAAGGGTTCAAGAGGGTATCATTTCTGATGGGCTCAGCCTTGGCCAGCAGCAGGTCTTGGAGCTGGCTGGCATTGGCTCTGCTGCACACAGGAGAAGCTTCTGGCAGCTTCTCACTGTAGACCTCCTGCTACCAAAGCTTGGCCACACAAACTCAATTCCCATCGTTTTTGTTTTGTTTTAATACAGAAAATGGACAAGAACAAAGATGGAGTAGTTACCATAGATGAATTCATTGAGAGCTGCCAGAAAGTAAGTATTCAGTGTTAAATAGTGAATGTGTATCTGTTGGCTATTTCTGTCATGGCTCTTTACAGATTTCTGGAGTACCAGTGAGGGTGATCTTAATACCAGAGACAGCATTTTCCCAAGGTAGAATATCTATGTACACCATTACACAGAAACACTAAACGGTTGAAATAAATTTGTGGCCTGAATCTCCAGAAGAGCTGTTATATACAAGAACATTTTCAGTCATTGCTTTTTAGACAATTGTGCCAATATCCTTTCTTTCTTTAATAGTGTATTGTTTGCACTTGGTAGAAAAAAGTTTCTCCGCATTCAGCTAAATATTTATTTCTATCTTCTGCCCATGCTGGAGCACACGGTTTTGTCACAACTGGCATATAATCATGGCAGTAATAATATAGCCTGAAAATGTATCATTCATGAGTGAGTTTCTCACTGAGTTGTGATGTGCTTACAAGCAGTGAAGCCTTATATAAGGAGAGTGCAAGGAGTTTGCAAGGTGTTGGATGGCAAGAGTTAATACCAGACATTTTCTCAAGGCAAGGGTGTGAACTGATGGTGATTATCAGTCTACCCAAGTGGCTGTCAATTTCTTTCAACTGCTGGAAGTAGCTCCTGGTCCTAGAGCTGGGATGGAGAACTTCTGAAGCAGGAATTACAGACTGTTTTCACTACTCTGCTCTTCAGAAACCAGCTTCTTCTCAGACCAGTAAATGATATGAGGAAAGCTAAGTTGCATTTTCATAAATTTAAGGAAATCCTGTTAATTTTGCAGTTAAAAATGCAAGAAAAGGAAACATGATAGAGTATAAAATAAGAATTACTAACCTTTGGCATGATAAAAGGTTCATAAAATCATAGAATATGTTCAGCTGGAAGGCATCCACCAAGATCATCGAGTCCAGTTCCTGTCTCTACATAGGACACCTCAAGATCAAGGTTGTTGCATATAGTAAAGCATCGCATTAGACATAGTGAATATGATACGCCTGATTACGTTATGTAAATTGATGTGGCAAATAAGCCAGATAATATTTGTTGAGAAGTCTCAATAGTGGTCTACTCATACAGAATCACAGAATGTGTAGGTTGGAAGAAGCCTTCAAGATCATCGAGTCCAACCCGTGCCCTAACACCTCAACTAGATCATGGCATCAAGTGGCACATCCAGTCTTTTTTTAAACACATCCACAGATGGTCCACCACCTCCCTGGCCAGACTATTCCAGTATCTTATCACTCTATCCATAAAAAACTTTTTCCTAATATCCAACCTATATTTCCCTTGGTGCAGCTTGAGACTGTGTCCTCTTGTTCTGTCAGTTGCTGGCTGGAGAAAGAGACCAACCCCCAGCTGTCTACAACCACCCTTAAGGAAGATGTAGAGAGTGATAAAGTCACCTCTGAGTCTCCTTTTCTCCAGGCTAAACAACCCCAGCTCCTTCAGCTGTTCCTCACAGGGTTGGTGTACCAATTCCTTCGCCAGCCTTGTTGCCCTCCTCTGGATGCGCTCAAGCATCTCAACATCCTTCATAAACTGAGGGGCCCAGAACTGGACACAATACCCTGCCCAGCAAACTGATTAATACAAAGCTGATAGAGTCCAGCAATATAACCCTTGCTTATTGATTCTCATATTCTATATAAAGTACAGAGTAATAAAGAGGCAGAAGATAACAAGACTGTCAAGATAAATGCATTTAATGAGTGATAGCTTTTTAACTGGACTAGGGAAATCTCTTGATGCTCAAAGATGCTCTGGAAGCAGTCTATTCTTATATGCATCTGTAGCTATTCAGTGGAGTTGCTCTTATGAGTGCAGCTACCTAGTAAGTGATACTTTGTCTGATTTTAATCCACTGATTTTGGGGGATGAAAGACAGCCAGGAGCTCTGCTAACTGTGGCTGTTCTGTGTATCCTTAGCAACGGGCACTGGATAGTGTCTCATCTGTCAGTAGTGCTGTGTTGCACTGACTGTGGTTCCAGCTTGTCAGTCTTTTTCAATACCAATGAAAGGCATTTCCTCTGCTAACACTGTGTGATCAGCAGAAACAGATATGAGATTAATTTCTCAGATGAAGTCTGTAGCATTCCAGAAGTTAAATGACACATTAATCTGCATATGACAGCAATTATGGTGATGGGCTGAGTGATTTGTTTACAAAGAAAATTAATACCTTTAGTAAGGAATTGCCTGCTCTCCTTATCCAATACAATTCAGTCTCTCAAGTCTGTTAGAAAACTTATTTAGTTGTTCTAAGTATTCAGAATACACGTGAGAGAGGTGCTCTCTAAACTGCAACATGATGGACACACAATGAATGCGACAGAATGCTACAATTGTCATCATGCTACTTATCTCACCTTCCCTCGCTTTTAACTTCAATGGTGGCTATGGTTTTTTGATACAAAAAGTGTCTTTCTACCTACCTTTTTGTCTCTGCCAATTAAGAACTGTTTTTCAAAACTTCTGTGCTTCAAACTGTGTGTGTCTTGGTTTTGCAAGACAGTTGTCTGCCAAGGAAAGCTGGAGCCTCCCTTGGAATGGAGAATGTAAACCCCCTTCCCTCCAAATTATTATAATTTTGCAATTAGGGGCTTTCAGGCAAAAATATGGGAATAGGAGTAACAGTTCTTTACTAGAAATATTAAAAAAACAAAAAACAAACAAAAAAAAACCACCCACAAATGTAGTAGTACAAAAAAACCCAAGCAAGGTAGCAAACAAAAATCCTGGAAAAACCCTGACAGAGTCAGGATACGACCTGGCACCTTGTTGGTCAGGGTGTTGGAAGCAGTCCAAATAAGTCCTCCTTGAGTAACAGATGTGGTTCTGTGGAGTAGAGATGGTCCTGTAGAAAGTCCAGTGGTGACAAGATGGGTCTGGTCTTCCTCCAGGAATCCAGTGAAAAAATAAGGGATTCCTTGTATCCTTCAGTCCCAGTTTTTATCTAGCTAGCAACAGCTGGCTCCTCCCCCACTGGGTGGAGCATCTCACCATGGGATGATGGAATGTGTCATGTCATTGGTGGGCCCTAATGGCCCATTAACAGAAAATGTCCCCCTGGAGGATGGAGGGGTGGTGAAAGAAATACGAAACACTGCCACACCTGGATTTAATTGCTGGGCCATTAATAGAAGGCATCTGCCCCCTCCCCCCCTGGAGTCATAAGGATAAAACATCTCCCAAAAAACATTTTTCAACAGATGAAATAGAATACACATTTTTAGCTTGCATAATCCAAGACAGTGTGTAATTCATGTTTATACTGAGATTTGGTTTTAAAAATTAGGTTTGGGGTCAGGATTCATAGAATCATAGAATACATTGAATTGGAAGAGACCGTCCATCAGGATAAGGTCCAATTCCTGGCCCTGTGCAGGATACCACAAGAATCACACCATGTGCCCGAGAGCATTGTCCAAAAGCTCCTTGAACTCTTGTCAGTCTTAGTGCTGTGACCACTGCCCCGGGGAGTTTGTTCCAGCATCCAGCCATTCTCTGGGTGAAGAACCTTATCCTAAACTACCCTGACACAACTGCAGGTCATTCCCTCAGGTCCTGTCACTGGCCACCACAGAGAAGAAATCAGTGTCTGCTGCTCTCCTTTCCATCACAAGGAAGTTGTAACTGCAATGAGGACTCCCCTCAGTCTCCTCCAGGCTGAAAAGACCAAGTGACCTCAGCTGCTCCTCCCTCACATGGCTTCCCCTTCAGAGCCTTCACCATCCTCATGGGCTCCTTTGGATGTTCTCTAACAGCTTTATGTCAGGCACAGCACTTGGCCGTGCTGTGCCTGATGCCCACCAGGGCACACTGTGCCCTCCTGGCTGCCAGGTCACTGCTGGCTCATGTTCAACTTTCCATTGACCAGGACACCCAGATCCCTTCCCACAGTGCAGCCCTCCAGCCTCAAGTTCCCCAGTCCATACACACAACCAGGATTGCCTCATCCCCGGTGCAGAATCCAGGACTGGCCCTTGTTAAACTTTGTATGGTTGGTGATTGTGTTGCCTTTTGCCCAGCCTGGAAATGAAACTCGAGATAATTTTAGTAAGGAGGTGATACAAAAGAGGATCTTTATTTGAAGGGCTTCAGGGGCCATAGAAAGATGTCCACAAAAGCCCACCCCCTCAAGGGGTGAGTACATTTTATAGGTTTTAGGAAAATAGCATAATTGATAAAAAGCACCAATTAGGAGGATATGTGGTGATGCAAAAAATGGCAAAACCTAAACAGCACCATTCGCACATCTCTCTCTTTTGTCCAGGTCTCTCTGCAGGGCCTCCCTGATCTTGAGTGAATTGACTCCTCCCAGTTTAGTGCTGTCCACAAATTCACTTAGTATTCCTTCGAGTCCTGCATACAGGCCATCAATGAAGATGAAAAGAATTGGTTGAGGATGAGCCCTGCAGAAACCCACTAGTGACTGGGTTTCAACCAAAGTCCTTCAAGAAACTCAGTTCAGCAGTTAATGTGGCTTCACTCTTTTCAGGATTATATATTTTACAAAGGAACATGGCTGCTGATTTTAAAACATAGCTGCAGGAAAACCGTTTCCTGATACCCTGAGAGGTATGAGATTTAAAAAGGTGAGGTCTGAATCCTTACATGGACCTGAAGTGTGTTCTGCCAAGGAAAGGCTGTAGAAGCCTTTTCTTTGAAAGAGTTATGTAGGGAATTATTAAGCATTCGGGCTTTGAGCGCTGTCTTCTCTGGACACTAGATAGAAGGATCTGAGTAGAATGGTGCTTCCCCTCAACCTCTATCTTAGACAGGGAATGTGTATGACCTCATTTCCCTGTCCTCCTTCCCTACCCCACATGCATTTGAATGTCAGTCTGCCATCCAGACTCCAGCAGTCTCTCTTCTCCCACAGGAGAAATGGACTATGCTGTCCTAGATACATCAGACTGAGTCCCAGAAAGTAGTGGCTGTTTGTCTGGCTTCATATAAATTACCAAAGAGTAGATCTAGGCCTTGAGAAACAGAAGTGGGGCTGCCTCAAGAGCTAGGCACTTCCCAGCGCCTTACCTGCCTCCTTTCACTGATTGGTGCCAGTGGAAAATGGTCTGCCTTGGGCATTGCTTCGTGTCTACAGCAGCACCACCAAGAGCAGAGTCAAAGGACTTAAGGCACGCGCGGTGCATAGGCGACTGTCAGGGTGAGTGACACAGGTCCTTTGGACAATGAGAAAAAGGCTTCTGGTACAGGTATTCTCTGCAGGAGTAACCCTTTCCATACACAATGCTGATGGTTTGGGCTCTCTTGAAAACAGCAAAGAAACCATTTCAAACCTAGGAAAATCTGGCTTAAAGGTAGGTCAGATCTGCCAAAGTTTATTTTTTTGAGTTAAGAACCGTTTACCAAGACTAATATGAAAATTTATGTAGAAAAATGTACTGAAAAAAGAGGCAAATGAAAAAGATACACTTGCCAAAGAATTCCAATGCAAGCAAATGGGATTTTTCTGTTTTTATTTTTTAAAAGATGGCAAAAAAACCCTACTAAAACTCATCTTGTTCTAAATATTGTGACAAGTCTGTATTTTCTTGTGAAGACTCTTCTCATTTGACTGACTAAGCGAGCGGCCTTCTTCTGTAAAGAAACAACCAATCTCAGAAATATGAATTTAGAAAACTACCAGTTTCATTCATGATAATACATATATAATAAAATTGGTAGGAAGTGTCAAAACAATTTGCCGATCCAGGGCATGTTGTTTGCTTGCACATTTCCTGAGCTTAGTTGCTAATGTATATACACAAATATTTGTACTAATTATGTGACAAGTGACTTAAATCAAATTGTTAACCTTACATCAGCGACATTCACTAGTTTATTGATGTTTCAAAGCAATGCAGTGAGGAAAAAGATCATTTAGCTCTCAGAAATTTAAAATAGTATCTTTGCTATATAAAATGTTTAAGCATTAGCCTAAATAGCATATTTTTGAAATTACATATCATTACTTCCATAAGTTATTTTGTTGTTCAAAATAGAAAACAGATCATTCCTTACAGCAGCATCACTTCAGATGACATACAGGATCACAGATAAAAAACCCCACTGTGCATGTTTCATAACATAAATTAATTACTCAGACTTGTCATTTTCTACAAAGCAAATCACCCACTAGACTGAACAGTGACTAATTTAAGTGAAAATTGATACTGAACATGTGTTACTGGAAGATTAATGTACAGAAATCTCACATACTTATCAGTAGTGGAGAATATCACTGAGATAACCTTTCTAAGAAGCGGGTTTTTGATGCACATCTTTCCTGAAACATACAAAAATAATCTATAATTCTGTCTTTTCATTCATTAGAATTAAAGATGGCTATATTATCTCTAAAGAAAGTACTAGATCATTACAGTGGAGAACAGGAAATGCTAAATGATCATGTAAAACTCTTGTATTGTGTATACATATTGTTTATATATATATATAATACACATATTGTGCTAGCAACTGTTGATCCAGAAACACCAACAAATATGGGCTACTGCTAGTATCTCTTTCTTCTATACACCGAAAGGTAAAGCTTACAAAGAAAAATATTTTTTGCTGACTGCTGTGGTGAAGTTACGTACTGATAAAATCTGGAGCACAGGGCGATGCATCGCTATAATAAAGAACTCAAAAGATGAATATTTTGTTAAAAAAATTATCTAATGCAAAGCAATCAGAAAGCAGAGGTAGCATTTAGAAGCAGTCACCATCTTTCAGTGTGAAGACACAGAAAATCTGAATTGAGGAGCTGAAGAGTGATGTGGTAATACTTGTCAAACTGACTGATTTTGGCTCATGAAGTGGTGCACACTTCAGTCTATTTTTCTTAGTCATCCCTAATTATGCAGCAGAAGCTGCAGGACTGCAAAAAGGATCCTGTGTACTGTGCACAGGACTAGCAATTATATGTACAAATTCACACTAGATACAACTATTCCATGAGTATTTATTGTCTAGGTGTTATCCTGAATAAAAACTGATAACCTCAGAAATGTTACAGATCTAATTTTCTTATAATGCTATTGTATTTTTGACAGAGTAGTTTTGGTTTCATTAATATCTAGAAAAACTTATTTAAGCATGGATCCATTAACAACCTTTTTCTGCTAATCATTTCTCCAAGCAAGCTGAAAAAAAAATATTGCAATTAACTAAAATGTTCTACCATATTTCAGTATAGATATCCACCAACTACATTTGTAATGGTGTGTGATTTTTGGTTTTGTGTTGTCTTTTTTTACAGGATGAGAATATAATGCGATCCATGCAGCTCTTTGAAAACGTGATTTAATGAAGACATTAGGTCTACAACTAATGGACAAATATGAGCTATTCTGCAACATTATCTAAAAAATGGATTTACCACTTTATCATAAATAAAGTTACTCAGCTTTACACTGAGACATGTATTATGCAAGTAAATTTTTTATTATAAACTCTTCCCAACAAAAAATCCTTTCTAAATTATACAGTCTAGCACTTCCACACTGGCTACTTAATTAACAGCACTTTACTGAAAAATCAGGTTCTTACTACAAACTCAAACAAATTATAACTGACATTATGCACCTTTATTATCATTCCAACCCCTAGTTAAAATAGATACAATCACAAGGAGATTAAATAAATATTCTTAGTTTTGCTACTCATTTGTACTGGACTAATCTCCAGGTGTTGAAGTGTATTTCTTAAATCTTTAGCTTCTAATTTATACAGAGGCATTAGAATTTATTTTCTTCTTGTATTTCTATGGTGTAGTCTTCATTTTGTTAAAATTCCTCATTGAGTTAAAATACTATAATCAATGTGCGATGCACACCTTGCTACAATTGCCTTCCAACTTTGACTTGTTTTTCTCTCCAGAAAAAAAAAAACAACAAACCAAACCCAAGCACCCAAGCATAACTAAACAGATAACTTGAGAGCAAAAATCGTTATAGAACAAACAAGCAAACAAACAAACAAACAAACAAACAAATCCTTATGGGTATTCTTATTCCCTAAAAAATATAAGTAAGCTTCTCTCAATCTCATCTAATAAAACTGCACTTAATTTATCATGACATGAATATCAGGAGTCCTACATACTGCATTTTTAATTCTTGGATGTGTCTGCAAAGTTCTTTGCTTAAGATTAAGGATCTTCTGACTTCCAATTTTCCATAAAGAAACCTTAACTGGATCCTAACACTGCTTTCCTAAGTATGTGTCTTTCTGCCTTTAATGAAGAAAAAGGCATGAACTTTTGAAACTGCCATCCCACTTTAGTGCTGAGAATGAACATCACTACATAGTAACGTCTACTAATAATGCTAGAGGCTAACTTCCATTTCATCTTTTTGTAATACCTTTGAGACAGAACCAGGAAAACAAAAACTTTAGCTATATATTATCTATATGTGATAAATGCTTTACATTTTTTAAGATAATTTCTTCATTAAGATTGGAGCTACTTAATTCTGAACCTAGAAAGATTCTTCTAAAAATGTATGCATATAAAATATAACACTGCCCCTCCATCCATGTAATTTTTAAGATATATTGTCCACAGAGCCTATGCCAATAACTTCAAAATAGGTGAAATGCTATCAGAGATAGGCCAACCTTCATTGTGACATTGCTGCAGAAAGTATGAAAGGGGATTAATGAAGTAGAAAGAAGGTTACAAGTATTCTTTTGTAAAAATAAATCAGGTATCTATTCTGGTGTAGAGATGGGATGTTAGAGGCATGTTGAAGGCTGCTCTGCTATCACCAGTGTAGAATAAGAGTAGTACAATACATGTACACCTGAAATCTGCTGTAGTGTGTTTGTGTAAAATAAATGTGCACATTTTGTAAAAAAAAATAAAGTAAACATGAAGAAAAAAAGGACCATGATCAATTTTTTGAGTTGATAAATACCTGCTGGCAAAAATGCTTATGGAAGAAATATATATATATATATTTAAGCATAAATACTTTCATCTTAGCAGAGTGCTGATCTCAGCAGAGATAGGTCTTGAAATGAATTTTAGTCAGGCTGTGGTAATTAAAAAAACCACCAACTTCTGAAATTGCTTTCACATGAAAAACTTTTATTAATACTCTATGCATCAGAATGTTCTTGTGACAAAAAACATCCTTTCCAACAATTCCAAAATGACAGAATTGATTATTCCTCAGGGGAAAATATTCTGTGCAAATTTTGTTACTTCAGTTAACTCTACCTCACAGTGTACTCAAATACAACAACTCCCTGAACAGTATTTATTACAAGAACCAATTAGGAATTATTTTTTAATCAAATTCAAATACATTAATGGGCAAATGCTGTACCCAACAAAGCTTGACAGCCAGGTAAGCTGGTTTTATAATCTTTTTTTTTTGTCTTTAACTCATTTTTTAAATAGCTTCCATGTTCAGAAGTTTATTAACTTGTCTGGACCTGAATTCACAAGCAAATCCCAAGCATATCTGTAAACATTACCAAACTCAGTGCAAAGGGAGCACAGTAAGTATTCCAAAATTGCCTCCTTCATTCAGTAGAGTCAAAGTTAACAGGAACTAATTAGCTGAGCAAAACCTCAGCTCTGGCTCTGTGGAGTAACCTGATGGCCTCTACACTGTATTCTCCAGAGTCTCTCAGGCTCTCAAAACAACATGCCGAGAATGCACTGAGCAAGTTCAGCTTTGGACCATATGCTGCCTGTTTACTGGGTTCAGCTTCACACCTTTAAAAGCTGACTCTGAAGAAGTCTGTGAGGGATCACAGTTCTGTGTCTAACCTAGTCCTGATGAATCTAAATGTGTCCATCTGTGCTGTGTCACAAAATAAGTTATATATTTCAAAAGCAGCTATACATACGCAATTTAGCACTGAGTTAGATTTTAAGTAATTACAACCAAATTATTTTGCATCACACAAATATACAAAACATATTAAGCACTGCAGATATAATACATGAAAATGTAATTTAAAACTAAATAAGAATCAATATTTATTCTGCTTTTAAAATAATAGTATATTAATCAGTGTCATTGTAAGCCCAATACATATACAAATACGCAAACAGAAGTCTTCCATAATTACATATTCATAAACTGATAAGACTCCTGCTCTCCATCATACTGAAGAATTATTATTCAGAGAATATATCATACCACAAATAAGTGTCAGTGATATTTACAGACTGCTTCTTTCCAAACTTCACCTTACAGTACAAATCACTACAATTTCCTTGTTCAAGAGTAGATGGAACAATAGGTTGGAATTTTAGATTTGATGATAGCCACAGCTGCCTGTTGAAGAAAACAAAACAAATTTATACAAAATAAGGGGTACTAGCACTACATGTGACAGTACTCATACAGTTTCTATATATTGCATAACTCACAACTTTTACTTAGTTATCTTTGCTATTATCAAACAGTAGAAAACTAAAATTAAAAAACTAATATTTGCTGAGAAATTTACTGTCACTGAATATGACGAACAGAGATAATACAGCATTGTGATAACTAACGCTGGAGAGTAAACATACAAAGAAACGGACATGTAAACTCATACCTAAAAGAGGGCATAAATATAGACATGAAATAATAAGGATTTTTAAGCAGAGGAATGATGATCTGGAAGGGACTTCCACCAAAAGTAAGAATCATATGCTTTATAATTAATTTAGAAAATAAATTTGATAAATGAATTGGCTTGATTATATAATATTGTTTGTATCCACAATTTAGTAGTTTGTTTCCAGGTTTTTTTGCTTTATCCTATTACTGTCTTTTTAAAGGACATACATAAAGACCTACTCACAAAGCAGGTTAAGACTACAAGAAATCAGGGGACTGACAGAAGAATTAGAGGTTAATGACTTACTGGATTAATTATACTATCTAGACCTAAATTTTCAGAACATTAAGACAAGACATAATTTTCCTTGTCTCACTTCATATAAATAAAAAACTCTCATCCACCTTCATTTTTCATGATGTTTTTCAAGTCTTAATACAAACACTGCTACTGCTCTTAAATGAACATGAGCACACACAAAAATGAAGAGGCATCCACTGATTATTTGGGAACCTACAAGCTAAGGCACACAAGCTCAGTACTGCTAGCCCTGCATGTATGGTCCCTACTCCTGAGGTTATTCCTATTCTTTGAGAATAACCTTTTATTATAACACAAACAACTGTTCATAGGGTCAAGAGAGCGAATGTTTTCTCTTCTAGATGAACATCTAAGCCAGTACTCCTCATTTTTTTCTTTTCTCCTTTGTGCACAATGTACAGCACAACCTTTGGCAAAAGAATGCTCAACAGAAGAAACCTCTGCCATCTATTACTTAAACAATCTTTTTGAGTTATAGTCATTGCAGATCCAAACTCTGGGTTAATCAGGGTGGGCTGGAACGTCAGTGTCGGATTCCCTCAGGAAATGGTATAAACAATAAACTATTAGTGGGAACAGGCAGGCATCATCGATAACAGCAAAAAGTAACTTTTTGCGAGAGTAAATCTTGTTGAGGAATATATTTAGTCCCAGAAAATGGAACACCAAGCATGTATCCCAGCCATACTGAAGCAAGTATATGGCAACAAAACCAGAGATAAAAGCTGTTTTGACAAAGTTATATTCAAAAGTGGAGATTACTGAATAAACACCTGATCAACTCACCTTTCCACCATAGTGCTCCAACTTTTGTAAAGCAACAGTAACTGTTCCTCTATATTTCTTGTCCATTAATCTCTTTAAAAGCTATTG
Source organism: Hirundo rustica (assembly GCF_015227805.2). Lineage (NCBI taxonomy): Eukaryota > Metazoa > Chordata > Aves > Passeriformes > Hirundinidae > Hirundo > Hirundo rustica. Next base: position 16,398,590 of record NC_053454.1, on the reverse strand, counting down.
GAAAAGTAAAATAAAAAGGTTCATTGCACAATATAGTACAATATAAGCAGAGAGGCAATAATAACCTATTTTGTTACTTTATTCCATCTTACCTTTGCAAAATTAAAGGCACAAAGAAACATTACTTTATAACTTGTAACTGATGTCAAAGTGTGGAACTCAATAAAAGCAAATGGAATAAAAAGTTAACTAAAGAGAAACTTAAATTCAAAGAAAACTGATCTGTTAATGAACAAAAATATTTCTTTTTCTTTTAGCGAACAAATTTGAAAGAAATAGCCACCTTAAAAAAAAGTCATTATAGAGTTGTCCACATGAAAAGTTAATTTTCATTTCATGTGCATCAAAAGAGATTTATTGTAGTGGAAATAATTCAAAAAAACCCTCCTGTAATTTTTTTTTTTTTTTAATTGATTATCAAAGAATGTCCTTTTATTTTGCTTTAAAAGTGCACTTTGCAAGCAGGTTACAAGAAGCCATGAAAAGCCTGTCTGACAGGAAGGATGTCCTCAGAATAATTTGGTATAAAAATACTTCTCATAATCCCACTCAGAGCTTATTTAATGAAAACTTCCTTGTGCAGAATTCCCATCTGAAAGAAGTGGGATTATTTGTTTCTGTTAATGTATTGAAACATTAATGGTTTTGTTAAGATATTCAAATTTAAAATTAAAAACTCGTTTTCCAATGAATTTTCCTCCAAAACAAAGCATCTGGATATTTTTCTAAATAGTAGAGAGAAGACTTCCATTATTCTCCAATTTACACTAACAACAGTTTTTGGACCTTGCTAGAACTTTGTAAGTCATCATATTATAAAAGAATGAAGGACTCACACAGGGAGCTATATGAAATAATGCTTTTCATGGAACTGCTGAGTCCTCCACTGTGTCTGTGCAGATATTATAGTAACATGTCAACAAAAGTGCCATGAAAATACTAATGGTTTTTTGTTACAGCATTGAAAACTTACATTTGTGAGTAGAAGCTTGAGATGCTCATTAAGAGAGGGGCCAACAACTGCACTCAATTGTGCTAAAGCATCCAATCCCCTTCCAAATACTTCATCATCTGTATGGGCCTTCAGAAGGGGAAGAAGGAAAGAAAATCCCCTGAGTAAGATTCAGACAAATACCTAAGTTTTTTTCTAAACTGCAATCTCTGCATTATGATTGTATGGAGTAATTTTAAACATTAAAACTACCATGCAATTGCTAATTGCTGTAACCATACAAGTTTGGAAATACAAGTTTCAAAATATGACTGAATATTAGTCTCTAGAGGCCAAAATTGAAGCCAGAGAATAAATTTTTTAAAGTGGAAACAAAAGCATCCATAAAATGTCCACAAAACTCTTGCATTTATTCTGAGTGGACAAAACTAATAATTTACTATCACTGAAATAAAAAATGTGGCATGCAGAACAGCTTGCTACACTGATAATTTCACTATTTCACAGAATATTAGAAATAACCTTTCAAATGCTGATATGTTCAAATTGAGAGATGCCATTTTAGTAACAAATGTAATGAATTCTGGGTATTTTCTATGTAATTCATAACAAGTAGTTTCTTTGTTGGATGAACAGAGGAGCCAGTGACTTTCTGCCTCAATTAATTTAGTCCCCTGCCAACTACACCTTTGTCACCTGCCAGCAATGATCAGGCTCTTATCCACTTCCGTAGAAGTAGATAAGTTCTTTGTCGTCTTTACTTCTCCCGTGGGAAAGTTCTTCTACACCTGACTTCTCTAATGGTTTAGTTACCTTGCTTTTCCTTTAGCAGAGAAATAGACTCATAACAACTTGTCTTGGTCTCACACTAAATTATAAGTTTATTTAAACATCTATATTTCCTCTCTGGGGCCCCCTGCACATTTTATTTTTAAGTAGAAATCATTGATTGCTTGTGTAGTAAAAAATTTAACAAGACATAATACCAAAACAGTGCAATAATAAAAATTATCAGAAGAGTAAAATTAATTGGAGGAAGAGACAAGAATATTTTTTCTAATTTTTCCTTCAAGCTAAACCAAAGATAGTGACAACACACAATTCTGAACTTCTGATTTGAGATCGCAATTAGTTTCCAAACTTCAAGCAATATCTGTTAAACCAGAACTGAAACACAGCTAGGTTAAGGGACAGCTACTTACTGAACCAGAAAAGGCCTCTCAAAGACATGAAAAAGATCTAAAAGGGATAACCTTCAAAGCCAATATCTCACTTTATTTTCTGATGGTGTAGAAGAGTTAAAAACATTTCTTAAAATTAAGAATATGACCTCAAACACTTTAAATGTATTCTTCCTTTTTCTCATTGACATATTCTGGAGATGGTGCTGTACAGGGTTGGGAGTTGAACCCAATGACCCTTGTGGGTCCCTTATTTTGTGATTCCCTTTTACTTTGTAGCATGTTTTGAATTATTACATGTAATAGATGAGTATTTATTACTGCATATCCATTTTACTTCACCTCATTTTAATTTTTTACATGGTATTGCATGGACATATAAAAAAGCCCACCACAAGTATATATACATTTATTTCTGATTATATTAAAACCTTTAAAAGAACAGTTTCATAAAATTTTACCATAGCTACTGTCATATAGTTATACAAGGAGTTGCCCATCTTAATTTATATTTAAAGACATATTTAGCTAATAAAGCAAGGCAGGGTTAACAACATAAAGAGAAATCATTCCTATCCCCCAAACCAAAATCCCATGCAATAGATTTATTACATTAATATCACCCAGGTGGTTCTCACCAGCAGAAGAAAAAAAAAAAATCAAACCCTTTAAAATCTCTGCAAGACATACCAATGCAGCCTTTAAGACTGGAACTAGACGAGGCAACAGGGGAATAGCTTTTTCAGCAGCACCTTCAACCAGAAGTAATTCTTTAAAACCCTCCTTGGAAACAAAAGTATAGGGATGTTTTGTCTCTCTTAGTCCCTGTTTCAAATGTAAGACATGATTTTCTTTATACTGAGCCTTCTTTTAAACGAAAGTACATTTTAAAAGTTCCACAAAGAAGCAAGACCATGTTTAGATTTTGTCAGATCAGATCAAAACACAAAGTACACTAACTCCACCATGTGGAGCCACCGGGTACAACTCTGCTCACAGCATATTCTAATTCATTTTTCATGGAATAGTAAAACTCACGTTATGGATACTGCCAATTCAATCAATATTTTTACTTCACTACCTTTAATCTAGCAATCCAAGGTATTTTTTTCAATGAGACCATGAACTATAACAGGCTATATTTGTATAGGGGTTTTGTACCCTGAAGGGAAAAAAGAATAGAAGATGCACTACAGAAGGAGGGATACCTCTCTATGCAAAATTAAAAACTTGTAGATAGTACAAAGATGCACATCTAGTGAAACTCTGACTGGCAAAATTCAAAGATTAAAAGCCCTTTTTTCTTAACATAACGTTACTTTATTGTAACATTATGCTAAGAAAAGGAATTGACAGTTTTGTTTAGTATTTAAAAAAAAAAAACAACAAAGAAAAAATAAGAAACAAAGGAAAAAGAAACAGAGAAAATCAAAAGGAAAACACATGAAAAAAAGAAAAAGGAAAAAAGAAAAAAGAAAAAAGGAAAAAAAAGAAAAAATAAAAAAAGAAAAAGAAAAAAGAAAGTAAGCAACCTTAGTATATGCACTTTATTCTACCTGCGACATTGGATTCAGCTTTTATTTAGACACCTGGAACATATTTGGTGATAAATGTCACAGATGGTTCTGAGAAAACAGAAGCCTCAACATATTGTATAGTATTTCTCTTCCAGTTATTCACAGGATCCTATTTCCACTGTACTTGTTCAGTATATTGAGGAGAGCATTCTTACTTCATAAGGTAGGCTTTATATACAAAAACAAGCAAACCAATTTTGTTTATGAAAGAATCTGCAAAACCATAAATTTCATTCATCTGAGCATCCGGGCATCTGAGATGCAGTCTCGCATTTGATCAGTATCTTGAAGATTAAACAGCTCTACCTAGCTCTCCCAGAAAGCTCTAACTAAAGAACTACAAATAGCAATGTTCTTGACCATTTTCATTCATACAATATCCTCACAAGTGCGGGTTTTTTTAATATTTCTCTAGTAGATGAGCCTAAACTAGCTAACTTAGATTATTAGAAAATGACATTTGCAATTAGGAAATGGTTGCATGCTTAATGTTGCAAGAAATTAAATTTACCTCTGCCAATGTTAAAAGAAGAGGATCAAAGGGAACAGTTTCAGGAGGGCATTCCCACTGCAGTTTGTGATTTACAGATCCATGCACTAACCTATACAAAGAATGAAGTTTTAACAAAATAACATTTAATAATATATAATTATTAAAAAAGCAAAAACTATTTGCTTTAAATGTATCACAAATTTGTTTGTTGCATTCCTACATCATATACACAATCTCAATATATAATGCTCTCCTTAGTGAAATTATAGGATCACAGAATCAACTGAGTTGTCAAAGATCTCTGGAACCTGTGCATATACATAATGGTTAACAGTGCAATTATATTAAGTTCCAAAAATACGTCAGTTTTCAAAATTCTTCTCCTAAACACATAGAAATCAGAAAATAGAAGTTACAAAAATTATAGATGCCTCTCATGCCAACACAGAAGATATTCCTTTTGCAAAGTTACTTATTTTGATAAGTACATCAAGAAACATTTTCCTCAAAGAGCAATGGGTAAGGGAAAGCAGTTGAAACTGAAGAAAGATCATATTGGAATTTACTATTTTCTCCTAAGATACAAACAAAGGTATTAATATTACGTATTAATGACTATTTTATACAATTATTTACATGTACATCTTATTAATGATGGCTTATATTTTTGTAAAGTAATTCTGCATCCATATGACAAAACACCAGAATATTTATTGTCTAGGCAAATATTTATCTAAGTAACTTAAAATACCCTAAACTTACTTGCAAGTAGTTTTCTTAATATTTGATTTGCCTGAAAACTACAGACTAGGAATATTCAATAACATGTTGTCATGCTACTAAGTTCAGATAAAAAAGGCTGTGAAAGGTCTACTTATTAAAATGGAATAAACTTTATTATCTTTGTTAGTAGGGTGAAGTAAATACAATTACCTGAAGAAATCATTTGTGAAAGACTTTTAGGAAACCTAGTGTGCACTCTTAACTATTCTTTAAAAATGCGGCTTTGATATTAATACATCATAAATAAAGAACCAAGAGAAGACAATTTCAAAGGCATGGAAAGTTGCTTTCTGCTCTGAAAAGAGTTAAGTATTAAAAAGTTTTCCAGAATTGAATGGAATCAAACAACCTAACTAAAAGATGAAACATGAAGAGATGCATTTCATAATATATTTAGTAAAAATAAACAAACCAAACAGACCTGCACGGAATACCACCTCTAGCATATGTAGCAGAAAATGCAGATGGTGGCTGGGAATAAGCACGAAACTGTGAGGACAGAAATAACCCACATTATTTATTCATAACAGTAATGTCTTATAGCTATTATGAATATGTTAAAATGAAAGTTTACCATAAAATTAATCATAGGATTCTAACAAAAACCCAAAACAGAACTGCAGCTATGGAATGGAAAACATATAAGTGATACACTTCTGTGAAAACTGCTTTTAAGACTCATCAGTCTGGGGAGTTGTTAAAATGAATAAAATATACAATCAGAGATCTCCTGATGGAATCACTTTATTTTTCTATTTTTTCTTGCAAATGGTAATAATAAAGTCTTACAGGTTCTTTCCTAAGCAGGTCAAGGAGCTTTCACTTCCCTGAATCTCTTGTTGTTATATTAGTAACATGCAGAAGGCAGTTTAACTGCAATTCCATCTTGATTTGAGTGTAGACAAAAGTATATGGTGGCAAGATGCAGGAGAAACACCAAATATTGGGCAAGATGGTGAGAGGGCACTAGAAATACACTGGGAGGTTTATACAGGGTGAGAATCTAGGAAGGACACACCAGAGAATGAAACAAGGACCTTCATGCAAGGGAAACCTGCACAACTTTTATTTTTTATCATACACATGCTTCTTATGCATATGAACTATTATATTATTTGTTAGCATGATCATTTAATGATGCTTCCCAGATAATGCACCTTATCACAAAGCATTCAGAAGGAAATACCACGAAATCTCAATTTTTATCTTTTGAGTGTTTAAACCTACATTAAGATTAGCAGAATTGTGTTCATGCTTAATTTTGGTCATTGTGCTACTTGCAAAGAGATTTCAAGTAAAAAAGATGCTCACATTAAAGTATTCAGCCTCTGTTTATCAGCAAATTACTTCTGCATTTAATTCACTTTCCAAAAAGCCTGTGACATTACTAATTGCCAAATTATATGGCCCAGTGGTGAACTATAATTCATGCATTCAATGCTAGTTCTCTAGGCATGGGACTTCCATGAAATAAACAACTCCTTTCATTACTACTCTCCCAAGGACACAAATTTTTCCTGAAGGATTACACAGTCACAATAACTGTGAGTTTCAAATAAGGATCACCATCAGTTAATTAGCCAGATTTTATTGAAGCCTTGAATACCTTCAATATGCCACCTGCTTCTTGGTTTCATTGCACAACTGAAATAAGTTTCTCTAAAGCAGCAGGTGCCAAAGTTTAGAAGAAAGAAAACAAACCCTTTTTAATGTTTAGCTCTAAATCTCTTTTTAGGACAATAGTAAATAAAAAATAACAGTTACCATCCAAGCCACAACTGTACCAAAATACATTTTTTATAAAAATGTAATAAACAATGTTATACCCTCAGGCATTTGAACTCAGAAGATAAGGTATGTATAATTAATAACAAAAGTTTAATTTCTGTTTTAAAAAATAGGACCAGAAGAAGCATGTCTTGCATGCCACTTTATAAAGTAAGGAAAACTCTTCAAACCACAGATGGATTTTAACCGAACAAACCCAACACCACCTATACATACTGGATCAATAGTTTTAGGATTCAGCTTGTCACTAGGCTTTGGATGTGATTCTGGAGAACATGTCTTGCTTTTCTGTGCTGCAGTCTTTTTTTTTTTTTGGATGCCTGATGCCATTCTTAGAACATTGTTTCCTACAAAAAAAACCAAAAAACAAAACAAAACAAAACAAAAACAACAACAAAAAAACACACACACAAAAAAAGGGAAATAATTAAAAACATAAAATAATTTTCATTCCTATATGACAGAATATCAAGTGTTAGAATCCCCAGGACCAAGGACTGACATGATCCAACAACCAAGTAAATCTGAGTCCTGTCACTCCATGTTTCAAATGCACACATTTCCTAACCTTCTCCTCTTTACTTGCATTCTTTGAGTCCTGCAGCAAAAGTGAATTAGATACAGCCTGCTTTTAGGGTAGCCTAAAGAAAGCAGCAGTACAGGGCTCTGCAGAAGAGCCCAGAGTCAAATAGGGTTGGGTATAGTTACATGAGAAGAAAGCAACCATTTGAGGGAGGTCCAGGATGAAGGAATGAAGCAAGTCCACTCAGGACACAAAACCCACACCACAATCAATAAGAGATGAGAACAGAAATGTAAGGCAGCAAAAAAAGGAACACAGAAAATGAATTCCAATTCCACTATAAAGTGGAATAAGTCTTTTCAAAAAAGACTGCAAACATAACTTTGTCTACATCCTTAAATACTGATTTAAGTACCCTTATCTTCTGTAAGTCAATGCACAAGCTACGTGTCTCTACGAATGCATGTAATTGGGTTAAAGTGTCCCTAATGAAAATAATAATTCTCTACCTATTTAACATACCAAATCTGATACTATGATGAATAATATAAGTTACTCCTGGGAGATTACAAGATTTCAAATATTAATAAAATTATAAAGAATGAAAACCTTAGTTTTGAATACTACAGTGTTTAGTAATTTTTGCTGTGGTGTGTTCCGCATGCAAAAAATCAACTTAGTAAATAAGACATTAAATTCCTATAATGAAAAAGAAATTACACCATGAAATTACACTATTTTGAGATGAAAATAATAGGAAGCCACACACAGAAACAAACATTTCCTCAGGGATAAGCAGTGTTCTTGCTGTCCAGCCATCACCCTTGATGACACCTGTTTTTGTTAAAAACATGGTTAAATGCTGAATACTGATATCAGGACGAATCAGAGACAGATTTGCCATGCTACTCTCTCACCCTCAGCTCTATCAGCCACGTGCCCTAACCTCTGTCAGACCCTTGCAGTCCTTGTTTGGCTTGGTTATTCTAATTCTTCCCTCTGAACAGGATTTCCAGTCAGGTACCTTTGTCACCATCTACATTATGAAAACTTTAGGATTGCTTCTGTTTCTGGTAAGTGATAAGGTGTGTAGATATACTTTTATGACTTGTGGAAAGGATTAAATGAAGTGCCTAAGTTTTACTGAATGCTGTGAAACAACATATAATAATGATCAGCAAATTAGCTAAAATAGAAAGCAAAATTAAAATTGAAAGTTTGAATCAATAGTTCTTGACTGATGATTTAATCAGAACTAGTGATTCAAATCAGTTCACCTACTGTACATTTTGTTCTCTCTTTCCTCCCATTTCCAGAATGTGGCCTGTCTCCACTGAAAGTCTTTTTAAAAGAAATAATATACCACAACTAGTCAATTAAATCTCTTCAAAACTCACAGAAACTTACAAGACACTTAAAGGAACTATTCGGTTTGTAAAACGGAAGTCAAATGGAAAACATTAATTTAGAAATAAATCTACAGATTTTGTATGTCTGTTTATTATCATAAAATTCTAATCACATTAGTGTTAGTAGACAGATTTTTAACTGTCAGCAAATTAAGAATCGTTTCATACTATAAAACAGATAAGTTCTTGACAGTAGCAGCATGTATCACAAAATAGTGCCATCCGTGTCAGAATGTGAAATGTACAATTGCTCATAATACAGTCAGCTTGCTAATACCTACAAAAATATTCTTAGAAAAGTATTTAGAAGTAACTCGGATGTATTTAATTTTTTTTGTATTTTCCAAGTAATCAAAATACATGCAAAGGTAGATTAGGTAGCACTGAGCAGAAAAAGTACTTTTCATACGGTCTCACAGTTCAGAGATCAATGCTCTCGTGTAGTGGGAGCTGAAGGGTCACACGTTTCTGTAGAGATCAGACAGGTGAAGCACAGCCGTGAATCAAGCAAGCGAGGTTTGATACAGAAGTGACCCATCTGCTGGCGGATAACGGACTTCAAATAAAGGAGCGACACTTTAAACAGAAACAGGACAAGCACTTTTAAGAGACATCTTTCAAAGGAGGAAAAACGCAGCCTGGAGTTCGTGATCTAGAAGTCACTTAAGGCAGGGAGAACGGAAGTCAGTAGGATTTGAAAGGCGAGGTTGTTCCCTTACCCTGCCGAGCGCCAGCTCTCCCGGAGTGCAGAGGCACAAACAGGTCAGGGGCTTCGAGCGCCGTCACCGCCGAGAGGCTCGGGCAGAGCCGCTCCGGCGAGTTCCCGCAGAGCCCCCGGCCCGGCCCTCTCGAGCCCCAGGGACACCGCGGCCCCCGCGGGAGCACGAGGGGACCGCCCCGCTCCCCGGGCCCCGCTCCCCTGTCCCGGCCCCGGCTGCCGCCCCCTGGGCACGCCGGGCTCCGGGGCAGCGCCGGACCCGCTCCCCGCGGGCTCCGGGCACGCCGGGCCCCGGGCACGACGGGATCCGGGCACGACGGGATCCGGGCACGCCGGGCTCCGGGCACGACGGGATCCGGGCACGACGGGATCCGGGCACGCCTGGCTCCAGGCACGCCGGGCTCCGGGCACGACGGGCTCCGGGCAGCGCCGGGCTCCGGGCAGCACCGGGCTCCGAACACGCCGGGCTCCGGGCACGACTGGCTCCGGGCACGCCGGGATCCGGGCAGCGCCGGGCTCTGGGCAGCACCGGGCTCCGCACACGACTGGCTCCGGGCACGACGGGCTCCGGGCAGCACGGACGCTTCCTGCCGGTTGCCAGGGGAACTACGGGCCGCCGGCAGCCCAAACTGCCTCCGTGCTTGCTGCAGGCTCAGCGACAAGGCGATGAAAAGATCTGTTTTGTTGGGGTTTTGTTTCAGCCTACCTTGTGTGCTGTGATTAAAATGAGAACGGTGAATTTTCAGGTGACATGGCCACTCGGTTTTTTTCACTTTTAAAATACCTTCCCAGGTATACAATCCACTCATACAATACCGAAAGTTCCATTGGAAGTACAGCGTCACATCTGAGTGTGGCGACCGAGCTTTTGGGTAAAAGGCTACTTTTCATCTTGACCACGAGAGTGCTTTCTTGCGTCCTTCAGGAAATTTGTGTTTGCATTCACGCACACAAAAATAAATCTTCAAGCAAAATGTTTCCTTGGTCTGCTTAAATTGCGAGGGATATAAGCTTTCCATCTTTGCATTCTTTCTCTCTTCCGTCATTTCAGTGCAGAACTGAATGTGGATAAGCAAGACTATTCTCATGATTTTCTGCTGGAAAAAAAATTGCATTGGCAGTGGTGAGAAGTAATTGTAGACTTTGAAAAATGCCACTGGCATTAGATTTTAGGTAATGCAGGCCTTTCATAATTAGTTTTGTCCAACAACTTTGTATCTGCCAATAACAGCGAGAGAAAAGTGAGGACATTTGCAGAGTTAAAACAGGGTTGCATAATTGAGTGCCATTGAAATGCATTAGTGCAAGACACTATTTGGAAATGCAGAAAAAAAAATCTATAAATAATATTGGAGAAGGGAAGATTTATTTTTTTTTTCCTAAGTGTTTTTAACTAAACTCAAGAGACATTATAGTACTTTAACAGAATTATTGTACTGTTCCACAATACTGAAGGCAATAGAAAAATTGATGTCTTTTTATCCAAAAATTTTATGGACTTGTAAATGACCTCAGAAAAAAATCCAATCTTTGTAAAGCAGATCATGAAAATCTTTGAAAATCACACTTAAAATGCAAACCTGCACGATAATTTCCAGAATGAGAAAAAAAATCTGCTTTTTTTGAGCAAGGCTTTTTTTTAGTTCAGTGTTTTAGTATCATTTTATACTCGTATCTGCTGTAGCTGTTTTGTGAGTACAGAACGGACCACAGCTATGGAAGAAAGTAGTAGCACAATTCCTAAGTCATAGGAGGTATGAACTGCTGTGTAGCATGAAGCAAAACCTCACTCATCAGCGCCGTGGAGTCAGCAGCTCCCACGGAGTTCACGGAGGCACAGAAACGACTGGGTTGTAAAAGGACAAGGAAGACTCCAGACTCTGGGCTGGAACAGGGTTTTGTTCAGAGTCCAATAATTTTCCTGAAAAATGCAAAATAAGAGAGTGTCACGGTCCCGCGGTGTGTTTGGTGCCAGGGGACTCCTCGGGGTGTTGAACGTACAGCAAGGCTCAGCCACTGGAGTGCAGGCAGCCTGGTGTTTTGGGGCTTGATCCTCCCCCATGGCAGAAATACAGACTGAAATGACTCTAAATTCCTAGAGTAGCATAGGGTGAAACTGTATCCTTATATATATTTTTCTAACTGTCATGATATTTTAAGAATTAGGAAAAAGAAATTCTAAGGTTAAACACACGTTCAGTCTCTTCTGATTCCTACAGTATGATCTTAAAATGGTCTTTATTACACTTGCCCTGTCCATTTGCAGATCCCCTGCTCCTTAAGTAGTTTCTTCATTATTACAACTGGCCTTGGATTTTCTCATTTAATATATACATGGGGAAGATTGGTCAAAATGCTTATAATTAAACATATTTATTTAAAAAAATGCTTTTCATACTGCGTCTTACAGTTTTTTGTAGTTGTAATATGAACTAGTCTGTGGTATTTAAAACATACTTGGTGGATGGACAATTTAGTAGAGGAAAAATACTGTATGATCACTGTATGGATCAACAAGACATGACAAATCTTAGCATTTTTCTTCATGCTGATGATACCAGTTTGTAATGTTAAATAGGGTACAATGACCCACTATTTATTAGTGCATATTTGTGTAGCGTTAGCTCCAGTTATTATGAATTTCTTCATTATGTATTTTAAGTTTGTTTAATTTAAATGCCATAAACCATCCTAAATGCTTGAAAATAACTAAAGACAAAAATATGAATCATTTCCAAAGAGTATTTATCATGAAAAGAAACTTATATGTTTGTAAATGTGTTCAGTTGAGCATATAGAATATGAAAATGAAAGCTAACTCAGCACAGGTTACTTACTTTTTCATAATAATACTCTACCAATTTAAATAGAACCAATGATTAATTAATTATCTATAACTGTTGATAAAACTAATATGCAATTTGACTTCTTTTTTTCATTAGTCACACCTAAATAGTTAATTACTGAAGGGGAGGAGAAATCACCAATGCCAAATGAATTCTGAGGCTTATGAAATTAAAATTGAGGCTTATTGGAATATGGCTAATTGAAAGAACATCACATAAACCAGTCACGTGTGAGATCTTTTTGTCTGAGCATATTTATACCTTTGTTAAGCTAATTCATTTGGCATAGTTTGGACTTGGCATGTTGCCAGAGCCAGTTGAGAAATTCTGGGGAGAATATTCCTTGACAAGTGCAGGCTTTTTAATGTGAAAGAAAGGAAGTCGATACTTTGTTTTTTGTCATAATTTAATTAATTTGCATTGTCAACATTTCCCTATTTGTACCAGCTTTTCTGATAGACAAGAAGTGGTTTATGCTGATTTGTTTGATATACTTTTCTAATAACAAGAAAGAGATTAACAATAGACTTAAATTCTGATTCATTTTACATCTTACTATAGACTTAAATATTCATGTAATAACACACAAACATATATTTTCATTTGAGATTATTTTAGAAGCTAATAAACCAAGTACAACATTAACCACAGTTTAGGGCCAGCAGCTTGCAACCTAGTAAGAACAGTAAAAGAACAAAACATGTAAAACATGTTCCCTCAAGGTATAGGGTAATTCCTTTCATTTCTCCAGAAAATTTAGAAATTCAGTGCCCGTTAAGTCGATGGACCTGTGAATCTGCCCTTTTATCTTCAATGACAATTGGTATGAAACAGCGTCACTTCAGTAGAACAATTCTGGATAACAGCCCATGATTCTATTGGGCTGCTTACTCTTTTTCTGTAATACACTAGAAATTATTTGATTGCCTGTTATTAAGTGCTAAGATGCTGTAAGGATGCTGGATTAGCAGATCAAAGTCCTGCATAAAACTCAGAGGCAAGGTCCCAAGAAACAGACTGACCCATAGGAACTTTCAGGTTTTGATGTTTCAGAGTAAGAAAAATTTATACAGGTAAGACCCCCAAACTTACCGAGTGAGATTCCGGAGGGGTGTCAGAGCGTGTGTGGTACAGAGTGCTGTTAGTGTGCAGATGTGGTGCTCTGGGAGTGAGTCGTGAATGAAGATGCAAGGCTGAGCACAATCAAGTAGCTGCATGGACAACTGCAGTTAAATTCCACACCAGGTTTTTTGACTGCTCTTGAGCATATCCTGCTGATCTGAAGTTATTAGGAAACCCAGTTTTTTTCTTGAACATGAGTACTTGAGTGAGCCAGAGAAATTAATATAGAAATATAAATTAATATAAACATATAAAGTTATACTCCATATGGATGCTCCACAGAGATGCTAACTCATCATTGCTCTTCTTTTCTTTGTGTTTTGAAGTATTTACAGCAGCTCTGCAGTGATCCAGTTATAGCTGCATTCATCTTTTACCCATGGCCACACAGAACCAATGCTCCTGTCTCCTGTAGATAGCTAGTGCTACAGGAGCCAAAGTAGGCCAATTATACCCATCCTTCAGTGAAATGTACTACCTTAAAAAATGAAATTAGGATTAAAATGAGACACATCAGGATTTGGGCTTTTACTGATTCTTCAAACTTTTCATATCACCGTCAATAATGGCAGTTTGAATTTTTTCTTTTCTGGTGATGCCAGTTCTGTTGATGCCAATTGCTCGGGAAGGACAATTTATTCCATTCCCATCACCGAGATGCTGGCAAAATCACAGCTACTTCTGTAAAAGTACTTTGTTTTTTTCACAGAGAGAGATCCATTCCCACAGGTATATTCAAAAACTAAGGAATTAGGAACCGCCATTTCTTTGAGTCTCTAAATTTGAGTTTTATGATACTCGATTTCCTGCCTCCCTGCTGTTCACTGAATCTTCATTCCTAATTTGTCTCAGGAGTGTTAATCAGAGCATTTCCATAGTTCAACAGCTAAGAAGAAGATTCACAAAAAGATGACTTGGTGATGACCACCACTAACTCATGGAAAATGTTTAGGAAAAAGCTATGGTTTCTGAGAAAAACAGTTGACAAACAGTTGACAAACATATATTTGTGAACTCTCTGAATTTCACAATTCTCAAAGTTTTCAAAGCTAAAAAAAAAAAGGGTTTTGAAAGCAGTGCTAGAAGGTTCACTGGGTTTTAGAAAATCTTTTGACTGATTTGTACAGACTTGAACACAGGCTCTGTTGGCTCTCAAACCTGACTAATACATATATAAAATATATTCTCAATTGCTTTAGGGTATAGCAATGATATTCTAAATTTTCCCAGCTTCTAAATTTTTATTAACTATTTTTGTCACGGTGGAGGTATTTGTAAGTAGAAACAGAATGAAAGAATGTATCTGTGAGCATAGTAATCCTGAAGATGAAGTAGTGCACAACATCACAGAAAAAGTGAAAGAAGAAACAACAGGTTTTTATTATAAATCAGAATCTACCTTTTAAAAATGGACTGTATATTTAAGGATGACTTTTATCACAACTTTGGGAGCATTGAGAATGTTTCACCAATTTTTTAAATCGCAGGTGCTTTTATCTAATATGATACGTGCCACCCCATGCAAAAAAATAAAAAAGATTAGTTGTGTGGCCTTTATCTTTGCCCTACAGGGAATGCCATTATTCTCTTCCTGCCGATTTTTTGTGACCTTGGAATTTGATTTTAAGGAGGGAAAAAAAAAAAAAAAGTTCTCGTTGAATAATGTTCTTTAAATGCAAGACAGACATGAATGAGCTCTAACTGTAGTCACTAGATGACTTTTCTGTAATTATTTGAAAACATCCCCTTCCTACTAAATTTCTAAGGCAGGATAAATATGCTTTAAATTCTGCTAAGGGAAATAATTAAGCAAAGTTGAAAACTTGCACCTAATTTACAGTGAGCTGCTAAGAGGGCTGATTAACATGTTTTTCCCATCAGAGTTGAACAGAGCAAAAAACTCGAACCTGTTGAGGCACACGCTGCAGTTTTGTATTTTCCCACTCGGTGGCAATGGTTCTCTCTCTTTCCTTTTCAGTTCTGTGCTTCCCCCCCGAGAGCTGCTGCTCTGCATTCTGCAGCCAACATTCAGAGGAACAACCAAGGGGAAAATCATAGTTTTCCTTTACTTCAAATATCAAAGATGGGAAAATAGAAGTTTTTTTGGTTTTGGTTTTTTTTTTTTTTAATGGGAACGTATTTTATAGTTCGCTTGTCAGAGAAAATGTGTTCTTTGGTAGGATTTTTTTTTACCGGTTTTATCCCACTTTAAGGTACAGATCAGTAGCAACATGTAAAGTATGAGCAAGTTTAGCAAGTTTACTGGACTTTATATCCCTTAACATAATAATGCAAATAAATAAAAATTCACAAGGCATATCAAGTGTATTTCTACACTTAATTGTATTTTTTTCCTTCTTCTTCTTCTTATTTTTTGTTTTGTTTTTGCTTTGTTTTGTTTTTCTTTGCTTGTTTGGTTTTTGGCTTTTTGTTTTTCTTCCCAACAGCATGAATAAACCTATATACTTGGTACTATTTAGTCTGCAGAGAACATACTAGGGAAGATGTCTAACCCAGGTCTTTCTTAACATTTACAGACCTTTCAGCTTTTGCTGGAGTCTGTGACATTCCCTTCGCTGGATCAGACACAGCAGAGAGCTGCAGCCAGGGCATCAGGCTGTGCTCAGAGGCACACACAGCTTGGGACTATTGCATCATGAAAGCATTTAATGCCTCCCACACAAGCACAGCTGGCACTTGAGATAACAAGTCCAGGCATGGTAGGAAAAATATCTTTGCATAGGACATAGAGAAGGTTTGAAAGACAGGCTGAAGGTTCATAAGACTCAATTCAAGCTAGTATCTCAGAACTAGTAACAGCCTAGAAGTACTGGCTATAGTGATGGCAGCGAGATGCAGTAACAGCCATGACTAAATAATAAAGAAAAAATCAAAGTAATGATGACGGTAGCAACAATTTTCATATTTTCATATTTTCTTTCAGAAAGTGGTTCAGCTACATCCCTTCTGTCCCTGCCCACGCAGGAGTAGCAAGTGGGGGAGTAAGGCTGCCCTGCTCTCTCTTGCTTTGCCACTGGATTTTGGAGGAGGATAAATTGAAACATCTTTGTTAAAAAAAAAAAAAAAAAAAAAAAAAAAAAAAAGGATTTTTCCAGGAAAGGAATTGAGAGCTGGGGGGAGGAGAGGGGACAGTGCACTGGAGTTGCAGTGAGAAAGAATGCAATGAATGTAGAAAGGGGTGGGAGGGGGAATTAAAAATGAGGATATTAAAGGTAAGATAGCAGCAGAACACAGCAATGTTTTCAAACTCATGTCCTTTAGACTTTGTTCATGGACTGTAGCTCCTGTAATTCAGATATCACCTTGGTTTTCCATAGTTCTACTTTTTGATATGAGAAGAGACTGGGTAAGAGAAACTAGAGGCTAGAGAAACTACGTAATTAACTAGAGGAAAAGGGGGGCAGGGGGAAGGGAGAGAAGCTTTTGCTCAACATAGTACACTTCTGCAGTCTGTATTTGAAATGGTAGATTATGATCATGTGCATTTTTGAGGAAGAGAAAGGAAAGGATGGGAAGGGTGAATGTGGGGAATGAGTACCTCACTGCGCTGCTCAGCTACAGACTGCCCTGCTGTTGCTGGACACCAGCACAGGTAGTGCCCCCTGTGTGGGTTGGTTGGAGAATCTCAAGCTGATGTCCTTGAGGATGTGAGGCTAATCTCAAGAGTAGGTTGAAAAGACTAGTGGTGTTGTCAGAAAAGCTAAGAATGCAAGAGCCTGGAAACTTGGTATTGTTTGCAGGATAAACACTAACAAATACACACAATGGAGGCAAAGAGGAAACTTCCCAAGAGCCTGCCAGGTCAGTTATTGGCCATGAGACAAGGTATGGACAAGTGGCCAGTACAACATTTCCTGTCAGCTTCAAGTCTGAAAGGTAATTCTGTCCACAAAAGAACTGTGTACTTAAATACTAGAACAACTCATAGACATGAGATGAACTCATGAACATGAGAACATGAACTAGACATCTCATAAAAAATATAGTTTAAAAACTGTTGCACATTCTGTCTAACTTTTGTTGAACTGAACACTGGGGAGATCAAAGACTGATGCATCACAGCATCTGTTCATTGGGTGTTCAGTCTGAGAGCTGAAGACGGTGTCCAGGGAAGATTACATGAACTGAGGCAATTGTACATAACACTTCTCATGAGTATTCTCCCTGCTTTCAGCCAGTAACAACCTGAGCCAGGGATGACTGCAGCATATTTAGTAGTTTTCAATGGATTTCTCTCATGGGGAGCACTCCTGTTGAACCTCAGGAAACTATTAGTATTCCCAGTAGCCTGACAAGGAGTCTTGTGGCTCACCCTCACCTTTCTATGTTGGATGAGTATTTGCTATCAACGGATTTTATTTCTTATCAAATAGTTCTTCTTCTCTAGATTTTTCAAGGTTGCATCAGGAGCAACCCAAGTTTATGTCATCCCACATATTTTAGGTTTTTTTAGCCAGATAATGAAAAATACGATATCACTTCTCAGAATCTCGATAACATCTCTTCATTCCTAAAGCCTCAAACTTCTTTAGGTTTTAACTTTTCTAGACATTCCGTAAAATCGCAGTTTGAATTGTGGCAAGTTTTCTAAATAGTAATGCAAAGCACTTCAGTCTGCAGTGGGCCAGAGTGTGCTTTGTAACTGTCAGCTGATTCACACTATACATGTACTATACATTTTACTGCACATAGAAGACCCCACAGTGTTTTCTCCTGTTATCTTCCTTCATTACTATTTCCTTTACTTATTTACTTCTTTTTCTACTCTGAAAATAGGTGGAAGTTTTGGCTAGGCCACTTCAGTCTCTTCCCTGTTCTAGGCTGACCTCTTAAATGCTCCCGTCAGCCACCAGTTGTGTAGATTTCCATCCATAAAACTGAAATGCCACCATGTACATTACCAGCCCTATCTAGGAAGTGCAGTGCCCCAGTGAATGTATTGGTGTAAGATATTATTCTTGAGAGCAATGCAGACTCAGTCCTGCAGTATTATTCCATTCTGTGTATCCATCCATTTTATTTAGCATAAATGCCATGAATGCAGTTCTAAAATGATCCCATAAGCACTTCTAGTGTGGAATTCAATCTTGCAGTCTAGTACAGCGTTCTACAGATGACTTCAGCAAACAGTGGCATTATAATTGTGGAAAGCAAAACAATCAGCGAGGGATGAATAGTGGTAAATACACTGGTGTCCTTGCACAGACCCAAAAGGACTGTGTCTGTTAGGACAAATATTGTGTGCATTCCCCAAGTAGCGGAGAAAAGCAGACAGTTGTGTGAGAAGATTAGGTCACCAACTGGAGGTTATTTATTTGGGTTTTTTGTTTGTTTATTCTGATTAGATATATTCTAGTTTGAATAAATATTTTAATCCTCTGTGGGTTTTGCTGAATACTAATTATCCATCGGGGAAATGACTGCTTCATTGAGAGGCTAGTCAGAACTTACATTATTTCTTTGACTCAAATAATAATATTTTATACCATCCTCCTTCACTAAAGTGTGATTTTGCACTCAATTGTTTTAATGTTTTGGCTTTAGATAGTGATAGCAACAGGAATCTATTTAATAGTTTGTTCTTAAATTGAAGAGGCAATGATAATTTAAACCTATTTTTTAGTTTTTGTGGTTTGACTGGTCTTTGACTTACAACAACATGTCAGCCAGTAATATTTCATTTCTAAGTACTCTCAGGCACTGGACCTTGTCACAAGGAGAATGAAAAAGATTAGTCCACTGTTTTGACAAGCAAGCACCAGATATTCTATTGCTAAGAAAAATATCTTTGTCTGAATCTGACAGACCCAAATATATCTACATATTCTAGTTTTGATATGTGTGCTTTAAAAAATCTGCTTATGTTACAATTTTCTTCAGTTTTACAGGCACAAATACAATTTTCTGGAGTGCTGCTGTTAAGATCTGATTATTATGATTATTAGAGAGATGCCTCTACCCAAATTAAGGTGCAAACTACACCATAGGCTGAAGTCAATAGAATGGAATTCAGTTAACAGTAAATGTGAGGTAGAGAGAGACAGAAGGAAATATAAAAAAGTGGGAGGATTAAGTAGAAAGATATCACCACCCATGGATCTAGACAATGTCACATTGGTCTGCTGTTCTTAGTGTTGGGGATAATGAGGTCACTCAAAACTTCTCCCCACTTATACATTTTACCAAACAAAGGAATCAGTTCTTTTTGAGTACACAGTTCTCTTATTCTATTGGTTAAATGATTCCCTGGTTTCCAGTGTTAATTAGTCCCATGCTCTGTCTTCCTCTTCTTTTGAGTCGGTGGGCTGTGTCTTCTCCCTGCTGGACTCAGCCATAGCTGATTTCAGAACAGTTGCTGAGTTTGCTTTCTTTGTGAATTTTTTTGCATTCATTATCAGTGCTTCCCAAGCTTGTTTACCTCTTCCTAATTTGAGCTAATTGGACAATAGTACCACCTTTATCTCATCTCAAGTTCCAGCCAGGTAGCTCAATGCCCAAAAATATTCACTGAGACATGCCCAGAATGGGATGTGTTTGGTGGTCACAGATGAGCAGTTGCTTCTTTATACAGTTTGTCATAGTGGGCAAAGTCCTTCGATGTTCTTAACACTGTTTGAGGCAATTATGACCTTTAAGTCTCTTACGGCTGCTTCCTGACCACTCAGTAGAGCAAACCCTGGGAGATGGGTTTTGAGCATCAGCTGTGCTTGGGGGGCTGTGAAATTGGGTATAGAGTAACTAGAAATGTCGCAGTGCTTCTAGAGCCAACATGGGTCCAGAGGCACTGTGTGCCGGCACTGCCCTGAGCAGGAACTCTGGTGTTAATAATGCCTATGGACTCATGCCAGCAGCTAGCCAACACTGCACCCCTGGACCTGAAATTATTAAAAAAATGATGGCAAGAAAGCTGCATGGTGCCACACGGTCAGCAAGGAGCTGTAGGAGTTCATTAGCTCTCTTCAAGCTCTGACTGGGCTTATTAACTGCAGCTCAGCACCGCATTTCTTCAGTTCCTGGTGTGCGGGCTGTAGGTACAAGAAATCCTCTGTGCAATCTGAAAGTTCAATGGTTATTTTAATAAGAGAAATTCCTTATTTTTGCAAGATCCTGAGATATTTTGTACTTAAAATCACCCTATATTGTATGAGGCTTTCCCAAATTAATTCCAGCTGAGCTGGTATGTCTTCACAGCATAACCTTTTTGCTAAATCCTACAGTGGTACCTCTGCTCCAGCAATGTTCACATGGCCTCACAGTCTGTGAAGTTTTTAAGGCTCCACAAGATGCTCTGTTTCCCCAGGTGCTTGGTTGATGCATCAAAAAAAAAGTGAAAATACTATTATCACTAACAAAACTGTGAGAGGCTCACCATGCTGAGGAGGTGTAAGGTCCTGTTAGGAAAATTAATCCATGAACAACCAGAGGTTTATGTCCAAAAAGGAGACAGAGGAGTCCTTTTACTTTATTCAAATAAAGGGAGAGGCCATGGGGCATTTCCCCTGGGGTCTCTCAGTTTTTCGGAGGACGCAGCCTCCTTTTTATCCTAATTTCCCGGCCGCATTTCCCTCTCTCTTTCCCCATTGGCTGAGGTACTTGAGAGGTACAGACTTCCCGAAATGCCTAAGACCTAAGACTCCCCTTTTAATGTATAACCCCCCACTAATTTTTAATTTTTATGGGATTTATGGGTTTTCCCCATTGTTGCTTTCATCTTTCAATATTCAATTTCATTTACAAACCTATGGTTTGTTTGTAAAGGCAAGTATCTTCTTTTCCATCCATCAATCAGTAGAATCCTTCCTATTTTTTCTCTTATCTCTCAGTGCTAGTTTTATCTACTAGCAGACTCAGGGCTTGTTTGTAAAGACAGATCTCATTCCTCTCAGTCCAAATGCACGTGTGCATACCAATGTGGCAACAGGTTCAATGTGAAAAATAGAAGCACCAAAAACACAGAGGCAACAATCAAATCTTCTGTGACAATCTGTCAGTAACAAGACACTGGAAACACATCAGGTCCACAGATTTAGAAAAACAAAACAGGAAGTACCATTCCCAGTGGGTCTCTTTGGAATACTGTTAATCATTTGGAAAATGAAATTGAGATTTAGAAAAGAATTGTGAAAAGTGCTTATACTGGAAATAGGAGCCACAAAAGTGGCTAGAGCAAAACAAAAAAAGAAGAGTTTTAGATTGTAAAAGAAAAGGTTCAAGACAGTAT
The DNA here is from genome assembly GCF_015227805.2 of Hirundo rustica. NCBI lineage: Eukaryota > Metazoa > Chordata > Aves > Passeriformes > Hirundinidae > Hirundo > Hirundo rustica. Next base: position 16,376,956 of record NC_053454.1, on the reverse strand, counting down.
TAAGTATATATTTTTGGATATACTTCTCAACTACAAAGTAATTTACAATAACAAGACTGAACTTGAGCAGACTGAAAAATGTCATGTGACAATTTTACTGAAAGAATTGATTCTGCTCAGTAGAATACAATAAAACTGAATCTGCCAGGCCCAATTCAATGCTGTTATATGCCCTCAAGGCACCATTTATACTCCAATAAAGGGAATTTTTGTATTGAAAATTATTATGTCCTTAAATCACAAAAATTCCCTGCGTTTTGTACTTGCAAATGACAAAATGACTAATTCAAGACTCCTCCACAGAAAGTTTAGCAGTTAGTATTTCCCCTCTCGTTCTAAAAATGTGTTGCTGGGTTGGGATCGGTTTTTTTCAGGATCTTTGTGAAGGAAAGGTCTTTGAGGTAATGAAAGATCTTTTATCAAAACAAAAGAAGAGTCTTTAATGAGTTACTCTTTAGCTCTATTGTAAATGTAGTGGCCCATTCCAGATCAGTCAACTTCTTCATCAGCTTAAAAAGTAATTTCAAATAGGGCAAATCCCAGATTCTGCCAAAACTCCATTTGTTTGTTTATTTTTTCTTATTTTGACTTGCCAAGGGTTTGTATTTGACTTGTTCCCATGAATAAAACTATTCCTCTTTCAACAATGGGCTCTCTGGGAATGGTGTGGGAAAGCTAATCCCATTACACAGCTCTGAAATTCCCACTCAGTGGTGACCCAGGACAGGCAGCTTATCAGGCACTTAGCAGAGCTGTCAGCTGGTCAGCTCAAGTGGGATATTCTTCTTTGTGAAGTGAAGCAGGCTAGCAGGAGTAGTAGTAGGGGTTTGTTTGTTTGTTGGAAGTAAATAGAACAACAGGGAACTTCTACACCTCCGACTTGAAAGTCATGTTCTGTAAATAGATGACATTAATGGTAGAGCATAGAACAGTGTCATTAACATACCGGTCAAATGTGCTAATTAATTTATAATCCACAGATGAGAGAAGTCTCCAAAAGATGCTGTGTCTCGTGACATTTCCTGTTACATTTCTCTTTTCCCAATAGTTCAGACTATCCACGTCCTTTCCTAGGTGTCTCTTAACAGAATAGTTTTCCTTCAATGAGATGTGTTTTCAGATTCAATGATGACTTCATAAGTTTGTTCTGAGTGGTGAACATCTTGTGATACCTCAAGCCACATGGCCAAGGTCTCCCGATGATATTGAAGGAAAGATAAATACCTGGAGAACAAGTTCTCTTTTTTTTTAGCAAAGGTGTAAGGAGTAGTAATGTTCCCTGAAGTTGGGGCCTTGCTTCACAGTAATGAGATGAGAATTTGCTGGGGAGGGACAAGATTATCCATACAAGCATTAAAAATGCATAGAAAACCATGCAAGAGCATCTTGGGTTTGGGGAGAACAAGATTAGTAAAGCAGAGAAATATGTGATTTTCTTTTTTTTCTTTAACTGTGCCTTTGACTTTTGAAGCCTTCTCTGCATGAAGGGGAGGCTGCATCTGGCTTGCAAGCACTACTGTTTTCCAGAAGCTCAAGCACTGCAGACTGAAACAGAATAGAATGCCAGATTGAGCCTAACTCCAGTCTTATTAGTGTTGGTGTCTTAACTGATTGTCCTAATTGTTGAATTAAAGAAAAATATCGTCTGGTTGTGGCTAGAAAATACCACGCTGTATCAGGACTCAGAAAAATTTGGATTCTGGTTATGGTGCAGCTGGTGGGAAAGTCTTCTATGCAGTTCCTGCCATTATTTCCCTGAAATTCTCAGTATTTGTCTTTTACCTCAGTGTAAGTATAGTGCTTGTATTCAGCGGACATAAACCAAACTGTGCTCATGAGAGTTTTGAACGGCCTAGTGATAACAGCCTAAGAAAGTATAGTGGTTTAAAGCTTCATTTAGAGAATGGTCCTCTTAAATTCTTCTTTAAGAGTCAATGCATTTTCTTTTAATATCTTTTATTTTAAACAATTATATTATTTCAGAGCAGCTCCCATTGCTTAATGTACTTCTCAAGATGAGCCAATCTTGTAAGCGTCATCAGTTCCCAGTGCCAGTGAAGACACTCAGGGAGCTCAGTGATTCCACAGACCAAGGACTCTACAAGGAATTGCCCTTCAGCTGTAGTTTGACATTTGTTTGTTTTCATAGGTTTTTAATCAGTGGCATGGCATTCCATGATTCTGACTTTCCGAGGGTTTTTTCTGTTTTTTTGTTTGTTTTATTTTGTGTGGTGTTTTTGTTGTTTTGTGGTGGTTGTTGTTGTTGTTGTGTACTCAATATTTAGCCCACATAGCATAAAAGGTTAGCAAAGTGAAAATGTCTTAAAAGCACTGGGGTATGCCACCTAATATTTGCTAACAGAAATAAGGATGCTGAACTAGATAAATATGATCTGTGTTTTAGTTTTGCAATTTTTTTAAAATGCCTGTTACTTCATTGCCCAAGGTCAGTCTTGTCAGACAAGTGGACCAACAGTTCTCTAGAGTAACATAAAACCATTAGGTTGCTCTTTGATCTTGTACCTTCTTTAGAACCTTTTAATCAATTAACCATGAAGCTACTCAGCTTGTCTTATTTCCTGCGCATAAAACTACTCTGGTTGAGCTGACACTTTACTACATTATAGATCAAAGATTGAAGGAAATTTCCCATCCAACCAGGATAATTATGTGGAATTTTTCTGAATCTATTATATATACATTTTTGTGCTTCAGATGGATGAAAACCAGCATTTTGATCTAGAATGAATTACAGGATTCATGTGTATTTTAAAGATCGGTTAAATGGGTTTGTGCATGATTGACCTTACAAAAGGTGTGGATAGATTTCATGGCAATGTTGCTGAGCATCAGCTGGCCATCTGTCCTTTGAAAGTGACCACTACTGATAATAGGAAACATGACCTGTTGTAACATAAACATGGGTTTCTTGCTTAGGAAACCTTTAAATAAAAAAGACATTTTAAATGTTGAATGTATTGTAATGTGATACAGACTGAAATCCTCTTAGCTCAGGAGTAAAATTTTGGTAACGGAAAGAATTGTGGGTTTAGACTTGTATTGGGCCACACTTCTGTGATCTTATATGTATTCATATAATGCTTTTTTTAAATCAAGAATTAGAGATCCCTTTGGTGTTATGTTTTTAAAGATTTGTAGCTGTTTATACTTTTATTTTCTAGTTATATGGGAATGAAGGTGTGTCAAAATAAATATTCCATTCCTTCTGGCCAAATACTGGAATACACAAACAACTTCAATCAGCTCTTCCTTTGAGCATCTCCCTTAAGTGGGACAGAGTGTTACCCACACCAGTCCACAGGAGCAAAGCATCTGCTCATTCAGATTTTGCTTAAGGCATATTTTGCACAGCTGTTTCTTGTGGGACTGGTTTGTTCCCCTTCTGCTTGCTGATGCCAAAAGCAAAGATGTCCTGACCCAGATAAGAGTGTCACCTGGTGCAGGTGCAGTGGTAACAGGTAGAAATACCAAGAGCCAGCACAATTTCTGGACAAAAATACCACCCAGTAAATAAGCATTTTTGAAAGAAACCATATTATGAAATAAAGGTGTAGGATATTCTTCACAGATATCATCTTATTCCCTGAAGACATATCTTGAACTTGGACTCACTAGACTTAGAAGCAGATAGGAAATAGGAACCCTTAGAGCTTCTATAGCTCACATTCTCTTCACTGCTATGTTTAAGCCACGCTCTCTTTGCAAATCCCTTTTGATTTTTCTGAATGTCACACTTCCTTTAGCTAAACAGATCCCTGCTGGTATTTGTCTTCTTCCTTTTAAGCAGAATTAAAAGTGAATGAACAAGTCTGTGGATAGCATGGCTAAAGTGCTCTTTGATAGATATACTTCTTGTCTTCTGAACAAAGATGAGTACATTCAGCTCTTGGTACTAAGGAGGAAATATTTTCCTCAGTCTCCTGTATAAATCCCTCTTCTAAGTCTAAATGGAAATTTGCCAGAAAAGGGAAGGATATCTGTGAAGCTTACTTTTACATTTAACATTGCAGTATCTTTTTCATGCTGGATCCAGGATACAGTGGGGTGCTTTTCTTCTGGGATTTGAAAAGACACAAAAATCCAAAAGGAGTCAATAGGAGGTTACACTTGATTTTGAGCGTAAAGCAGGCCAAACGTTAGGTTCTTTGTTAGTTTTGTTTCTACCTCCAGCTATAAATCATCCAAGATTCATCAAACTGTTTGCAAAGCTAATCCAAGCTGGACCAAGTTACAAACTGGACCAAGATGTAGGTTTATAGTAATGCCTGAAAACAGGAAAGACTTTACATCAGAAAGGAAAAACTATCCGGTTTCATTACATGTGGCTTCAAGTTACATTATAAAAGGTTTTACATGGCTTTGATCCTCTAATTTGGCTAAAAACTGAAAAAAAAGAAGTGATCTCCATGTGCACAGCTATTTCAGTGCATGCAGTGACTAAATTAGATATGCTGTAGGCCAGTGAGCTACAGTGTGTTCCACACAGACGTGCTGCATTTAAATGCATAGAGTGCAAAGTCAAGACAGGTCAAACCTCCTCGCTGCCAGCCACCTTGAATTCTTAATCATACTTGCTGCTGTTCAGAGCTGCTCAGGGGAACCAAAAAGCCTGAGTAAGTTCCTATCCTGAAAAACAAACCAAAAAAGTATGCACTTTCTACCCTTATGTATCTGTGTATGTACATACACACACGCTAAAGATTTTACAAGAAGAATCTGTTTTCCATAATGCTTTCTTATAGAGCCACAATTAAGTGAGTCTTTAAGAGAGAATATTAAAGAAATTACTTCAAGAAATTACTTCACTAGAAGCAGTTTTACTACAATAGTACTCAGTTAATTTTATTTTTTTGGTCACAGACTTCCTGTCTTTCATTTTTGTGTGCTGTTGCTGAAGAGGAATTGCCAATTCTCTTTGTTCCCCTGGAGCTTGGAGCGCAGCACTGAAGAGCAATCTCCTTTCCCACAGATCTCCAGCATCAGTTAAATGGGGCAGCAGGGCAGAGCTGAGCAAGAGGAGCACAGAGGTTTTCCCAAAACCAAGTGATTGCTCTTTTAGCCAGGAGAGTGCAGGACAGACCACAGGTCCATACCCAGGTTTGGTGCACTGAAAACTCCTTTTCTTTTACCAGATAAGAGCTCCAGTGGCTCTAGGCCAGTTAAGTTGGGTTTACAGCTGCTTTACATCACTGAAACAGCATGAATCTACAGTGAATCTGGCACTAGATGTCTTAAATCTTTAATATTTTCTTCTGTCTCATCTAATATGGTTGTTTTCCTATATTTTACGAGCCTGTTAATTACCATATGAAATTCAAATGAACTGTGATCATTTCTGCTAAAAGAACTCATTCCTAGTAACAGTCCTTTCATATCTGCATGAAGTAGGATGACTTGTGTAGCTGGTCGCTGTTTTCTGGACTGTAAGTGTCCTTTCTACAAAAGTTTGAAAATACATGTTTGTATTTGTTACCCACAAACAATTGCAGCAGTTAATTTCCTTTGAGATTCACTGCCTAAAGTTTGATAGCCAGAGCCGGTTCCTTTTTAACATTATTTGCCAAGCATGCACGACTTACCTATTGGAATGCTTCTTCTTCGTTCTCTTAGTAAAAAAACCCAAACAGAACAGACAAACTGGGACATATTTTCTGTTTGTAGCATTTGCATGTGATTGCTGAACAGATGTTCAGTGAATTCTAGGTCTCTTTACCCTTCCTTTCAATTAACCTGGTTACAGGTTGCTTTTCATAATGAAAACGAAGAGGCATCATTCTCCATGTCACGCACAGACTGGGAGTTTTATTACTTAAATGTTTTGACAGCCAACTGATTGGTACTAGCATTCTGCCATAACAATTTAATAAATAATACTTCATTCTGAAATGTTCAAATGTAATTAGTTGGAGAGTGTTCTTACCCTGACTAGATGCCACAAGTTATCTTGGGGAGGGCACATGCAGAAAGGTGATTGCGGTGACTTTCTGCAAGTGGGAAGGAAGAGGTGTCATCTGGGAAGGCTGTGGGAATGGCAGGCACAGTCAGGCCTGGAGTCAGGTGGTGGGAAAGGGGAAGCAAGTAGTGTCTGGAGTTCCTGGAGCAGGAGAGAAAGTGTGAATGCCAATGGCTGGTCTGTGGTTTGTGATAATGAATGATGAGCAAGCACAGTTTTGATCACTTGGGACTCAAACCTTTTGCTTCTCACATTTAAGCTGCTTTTCAAAGTTTCTCATTATGGCTTTTTGTTTGCCATTTTAAAAATTTTATTTAATTTAGAGCAATAATGAATCTTTTTATATGCAGAGAAGTATGTGCTGTGCCACATGATCTTGCTGTGGACATTCTGTGTAGATCTCTGTGTCTTCTGTGGTCAGTTTTATTTACTGTTGACATTGTCTCGTGTTCTTACCTTTCCTCTGCAAAATAAGCATAAAACTACACAAAAATGGGTGAACTGTTAGTGAAGGAGATCCAGTGAAAAACAAACCAAACCAAACCAAACCAACAAGAAAAAAAATAGGAAAGAGTGAACAGGCAAACCTCAGACTCATGAAACTTGCTATTTCAAAATAGCAAGCAGCTTCTAAAGCACAGGTCAAAGGTACTCCTCTTATTGCTGTTACTATAGCAGAAACACATAAATGTGATTAAATAAATAAAGCTAATCAGAAGCAAAAGAAAACAGAAAAAAAAAAAAATGCAGTAAAACCAGCTCAAGTTAACCTAGTCTCAGAGGACTTTGAAAGAAAACATACTTCTAAGGATGTTCTGTGAGAGATTTTAGGCACAGCTGCAGGGAAAAAAAAGGTATCCTTTTCCTCTCTCTGGAAGCGTTAAATCTGTTCTGGAAAGTAAACAAAGTCGACAAAGTTTCATGGAAACAAGATTGAAGCCTAGAATGTTAAAAACTATGAGAAAGAAAAAAAAAAATGTACTGAAGAAAGGCTACTGGATAATTTTAAGGAAATTTAATGTCAGAATAAGCAACCCAGGCATATTAATCCTATCTTTACTTGTCTCTTGTGATATGGAAAGTATCCTAAAAGGAATTTTTTTAAAAAAGTAAAAGTAGTAGCAGACAAAACCAGATAAAAATTCCCCTGGTGTAAGTCTACAAATCCATAAAATAAGTAAGTTTATATCATTCTGTGGAGGTCAGACTATTTCAGAGGAGCTAGTTTAACATTTTCTGAATTATAAAGGCCATTAAAATGTTTTATCTCTGTATCTGGATTATCTGGATGTATAATCTTCTTCTTTAAGGCGGGTCTTCTGATCCCTCTACAAATGTTAATGAATACCTAAAACAGGAACAAAAAAAACAAGTTTCAATTTCCTGTTATGTAGTACAGGGCAGTGATTGAGAGTACTGAGGCTGGATGTGTAGAATTAGAGGAGTTTTCCTCTAACTGGAATGAAATAAATGGATGGAGTTGTAAAGACCAGAAAACACTACTAAGATCAGCATTATGAAATAAAGTTGTTGCTCTGGGAGGCAGTTTTAAAGCCTGTTCCCATGGCTGAGAAAAATTCCTGCAGCATGCTGTAGAGCTGGAGCTTATTTCTGGGACAGTGGATAGCCAGAAGCCTTGCTGTTCAGTGAGATGACTGTTTTTTCTCAGCTTGACAAATGACATGCAGCTCTGACAGAGTACTTCTTCTTTGCTGGCCATCACCCCTACGGACACTGGCCAGAACAGCAGCAGCAGGAACATACCCTCCAACTCTGATTTAATCACATGGAGCCCAGGAGACTAGTGAATAGAGCTGTTAACTCTCTGTTTAGTTTGCTTTTCCCATCTGTGTTTTATTAAACTGAGAGCAAGATTTATTCCCTTTTTTTAACATCATGATCTGTTGGTGTCCAAGATGATGGTTGATATTAAGGTATACATACACAGTTTAACCTGGCTGAGGGCCAAAGAAGCCTATGATCTCCAGCCTAGACAACTTATTTACAGAAGGACACTAAATCCCTCTACTCTAAAATATTTTAGAAAGGATGAGCATGACTTCCCATTCTCCCTGGAACACAATACATGGAGCACACAGTGAAAGAGCAGGCTCTCCAGGCATGCAGGCAAACATTTCAATTGGACTGTACTCCTGACGGCCCCTACATAGTCACAACTACCCATGATTTTCTGATTTCTACTCCAGGAATCTTAAATAGATTGGAAGCACCAGATCTGTCTATAGATACTTCTAAAAACCAAATATCCTGAATGGCTCAGCTGGTGAACTGCATTTCATGGGAACTGAAATTATGTGCCAGGCTCTCCACTGTAAGGTGGGATAGCTGAAGCACAGACACTTGCATGCCTAATGAGCTACTGCAGGAATAACACTTGCTTTAAAAGGAGAAGAAAGGAACCAAAAGATGGGATTTTGAACTGCTTTGAAAAGATACACTTTTCATCAAATAATAGGGTTAACTCAAGACAGAAATATCAAGTGTGTGTTTGTCAGAATGGTAAAGGGGTTTTTTAAACTTGTAAGTTTCAAGCAGCAACAGATAAAGCTCCCAAAATAGTGCTTCAATACAAATAGCTCCCAAGACTTGACAGTTGTCCAAAACTTCTGGGCATTTTCTTCTTAACAGCAAACTCCTTTCCATAACACACCACTCTCTCTCATCTCTTAGTCATCCCCTTAGTCACCACATCTTAGTCATCCTCTCATCAAAACTAACATGGTGACAATCCACTTACTCTAGTGCCTTGCTCCCATCCCTGCAAGTACACTGTGGATTATCAGGTCTGCCAGATTTCCAAAACCTCTGCATGCTCCTCTTTCCAAGCAATTACCTTCATAACATCACATCAGTGTTATATTGTGGCACGTACACAGAACATTCTCATAGTCCAACGATTCTTGTAATACTAAGGCTCATGGTGTCCCTCTAGGCAATAAAAAGTATCCTGAAGAAAAAATTGTTACTATAATAGATCTTATAAATATCTCTCCCTTATATCTCTCTCTTATTTCTTTCAAAGCTTGTTCATAGCCTACCATTTGTTTGTTTAGAACAGTGTTTTTATCCCTTAAATATCCATTTGCCCCAGAAAAGTTAATACAGACTGCAGAATCTGGTTCCATGTGTGGTAGCTGCTGTTCTGAATTGACTTTCCGTGTTAATAACAGAGCAGTGTCTTTCGTTAGCTTTATTCAAGAATAGTCTCTTTTCATGCTCTTTCTCAATTTTGTCCTCTGTGAGATGACAGTAAGAGCTGTGCATGAACCAGTACAAATTCATGTGTTTTCTCTTTTTTACAGCTTTTAAGAACACTGGCAGAAAATTATGGAATCTCCAAGTTTCATTTTTCTTAGTTTCTAATGAACGAAGAATTCTAATTGTATGCAGTGCTAAACTGAAGTGGGAACTTGGCCACTATACTGAGTCACATCCTTCAGCTCCAATGCATTTTATGGATTTTATTCAATACATTAAAAGCAGACTGTATGAGAGTAATTCCTAGAGGAGGTAGCAGACACAAGGAGAAAAACCTAATCCCTAGGCTCTGTGTTAAGAGCTGCGTGATTTATGTTTTTGAATGGAAACCTGTGTCTGGAGTGTTCTGCAGTGAACTAAATTCTCCACTGGTAGTGATACCTAAAGGGACAGTTCCCTCAGATCTCCATTTCCCTTTTGGGGAATACAGGTACAAGGCAGCCTATTACAGCAGTATTACAAGAAGCTTGGTTTAGGTATTATTAGAAAGGTGTTAGGGTGACCCATCCCACTGAGGAAATTATCCCTTGTCTTGTACCGTGGCACTTCATGATGCTTGAGGTGGTAAGAAAGGGGGCTGGGGAGAGCTGAATCACCACTTGATGTAGGTGCCTTGTCTTTCTTCAGAGGGGCAGGTGACAAAGCTGGGTTTGATTTTGGGGTGTTGGGTTTCTTTCTTTTCTTTCTTTCTTTTCTTTCTTTCTTTCTTTCTTTCTTTCTTTCTTTCTTTCTTTCTTTCTTTCTTTCTTTCTTTCTTTCTTTCTTTCTTTCTTTCTTGTATCTTCTTTCTTTCTTGTCTTTTCTTTCTTTCT